>NC_064640.1:398512854-399745979 GCF_023864345.2 Schistocerca serialis cubense | reverse complement strand
AACCGTCGTTCGTTATCACCACTTTCTGAAGAACGCAACGCCTATCTTGTTGGAGGATGTGCCGTGTAAGGACAGACAACGGAAGTGGTTCATGCATGATGGCGCACCAGCGCATTTCCTTTGCATTGTGCGTCGACACCTGACGAGGACATCTGAAAACCGATGGATTGGGTGGGGAGGTCCCATAACTTGGCCTGCTCGTTCAGTGCACCTAAATCAGCTAGACTTCTGGTTATGGGGACACATGAAGCAACTGGTCTACGCTACTCAAATAAACGACGTGCAGACAAGTAGTCGTGTCTTCCGTGCATCTCAGCACATTCAGAATCAACCAGGGTGATTTCAAAGAGCGCGTCAGTCCTTACACCGAAGGGCAGATGTATGCGTTGAGATGAATGGACCTCATGTTGAACACCTCCTCTGAACAAGTGGCCATTACTACCACCTCCCAAAACACAGGAAGAAAAGTTCTTTCAGTAGGAGAGATCTATTTCATAGTGTCAAAGATGAACAAGTGCTCATAACTCTTCAGGTTTTCATTTTAGGGCCCCTGTTTTCTAGAATTTTTTTCTTGTTTTGGTGTAAAGAACTGGTCCCTAAGGCATGACTTTTTTTTGAACACCCTACCTACACATTTTTTTATTACATAATTTGACCGTTTATAGACCGCTTAGCACCTAAAACAAAGATACAAGCTTTCTCTTTTTACCTTACCAGAACTTCTTCATGTGTTGACGATGGCCTGCGCATCTTCATTTGACAGTAGCCTCCTAGGTTGTGAATTTCATTGTTGGGCAGGAACTTTTGCTACACTGCTCAGTAGCCTGAAACTTTTCCCGATCTGTATGGTGAGTGTATTCCGTGACGTTAAGTTTTCTTAAGTCCCTTCTTGTTTCTTCCAGCCACCCCGTATTGTGTGCTTTATTTGGAAAAGAAAATAAAAATTTTCACCTTCAACCTGTTGTCATTCATTCTGTACATATGACCGTAAAACTTTAATCTCCCCTTTCTTATTGTGTCCGTGATTATTTCTATGCTTCTGTATAGATTTTCATTTTTTCTCTTCGTCCAATTGTTATCCGTATTCTTCTGTGGTCCTAAATTTTTTTTTAGTATTTTCCTTTTTTTCCGTTCCAGTTCTTCTTTCTCACCTCTCTTATTCAGCGTCATTCAGGTCCGTAAACTGTTTCCGCTTTAATTACTGTTACGCAGTCTTTAATTTTTGCCTGGAATGATACTGATCTTTTATTATATCGGTTTTGGGTGAGTTTGTATGCGAATTCCATTTTCTTCTATCTTTATTTACTTTTGGTATTATCTAACCCATTGGATTGTATCCATTCCCCCAAATACCTTAACGTACCAACTCTTTTGATGTTTCCGTGCTGCATTTGTATATACTGTAGTTTTCTCTGTTGTTCGATTTTTTAATATGATATTAGTAATCCAGTTTTAGCTGCAGCTTCGTGGAGTTTTTCTATCATTATCTTTGCATCTGCTTTGTCCTGAGAAACTACTGCAATATTGTCAACAAAAGCGAGATATTTCACCTCAGATCTTCTTTTTCCTTGTCCTACTTGTATTCCTTCGATGTTTCCCTCTTGTAGCTCTTTATCCCACTCTCTCATGGTCTTGTCTAAGACCAGACTGAAGAGAATCTGTGAGAATCCATCGTTCTGTCGAACACCTGTATTAATTCTGAAGGGTTCAAAAACTTCTCCTAGAAATTTAACTTCTGAAGTTTTTGTGTCCTTGAGTGTCTGATCTACCTATTGTCTGATGGTTTTGTCGACGTGTGTTTCTTCCAGTGTTAGGAATACTTTCTGTCTACAGAATGGTAGGCTTTTTTTGAAATCAGTGAATGTAATAACTGTCTTAAGATTCCGCATTGTTCTTGTCCTGAGGATAGTTTTCAAGTTAAAAATCTGCTCTGACGTCCATGTATTTTTTCTGAACCCCACTTGGTACTCGCCAATTGTGTGTCTGTTTGATTGTCTACCTTATTCAGTAGAGCTATAGATATAATTTTGTAGGTGACTAGGAGCAGAGATATGCCTCGATAATTGTTGGTGTCTGTCCTGTCTCCCTTCTTATGCAGCGGATGGATTATGGCTTGCTTCCAGTCGTCCGGTATTCTTCCGTTCTCCCAGCAATTTTTAATGACCTCATAAATGGTTTCAGCTGTCCGCTATCCTCCCAGTTTTCACATCTCAGCTAATATCCCGTCTTCACTTGACGCTCTGTTGTTTTTCAGCTGGCCAATGTATTGTCCAGTTTAATGCAGTGACGATGGTTCTGAAGGTGGATCTTCGTTTTGAAAAAAACTGTGTAAAAGTCCCTAGTGTTGTTCTGTCTGAAATTTGTATTTATTTCCTCTAATCATTTCTTGTCATATTTTCCTTTCTCTGTTCGAATAATTTTTGGTGTCTGTTTTCTCATCTCAGTGAATGTGTTCCAGGCTCTTTCCTTTTTGCAGAAGTTCCATTTTTTCCAAGCTTTTAGTCTGCACTCTATCGCTTCGTCGCATATCTTACTCCACTACCTATGTTTCCTTCTCCTTCGTGATTGTTCTAGTTCTTTCACCGTTTCCATCATTGCTTCTCTAATATCATCCTAGTTTCCCATCTTCTTTGTGTGAAGCTTTTTAACGAATTCGTCCCTGTTGTCTGACAGAAATTTTGTGTCAATTCTATGGACTTTTTTAATTATGGGGTTTGTTTTTTTAGGTTTAAATTTGGCTTTGATTTCTGTTAAAAAGTGATCCGAATCTATGCCTAGTCCTCTTCTGACCCGTAAGTTCATGCTTTGTCTATAGTTTTGTTTGATTATGGCCTCATGATCCAGTTGCTATGAGTCTAAATGTGTATTCTCCTTCGCAATTTTCTGAAAAAGGTTTACATTAGTTATAAGTCAAATTATCTGCAGAAGTTGATGAGTCTTTCTCCATTCTCATTGGTCCGTTTGTGTGCAGGAAAATTTCCTACTATTGCCGTTATTTCTCTTCTGTGCCGATCTGTGCATTGATGTCTACGACTAGCAGTTTTATGTGGTACTTTGGTGGTTCTGATGTCTCATTTTCTAGTGTTTTCCAAAACTGTTCGAGTTTTTCTGAATTTCATCTGCTGACATTGCTTGCAGGTGCATGCACATTTATGATGGGATAGCCCCTGTTTGCTGATCTGAACGAAAGAAGTTATATTTGCTCCGATGGGGACGCAAAATTTGTTATGGATTCTCTTGGATTCCGTTTGACCATGAAAGCTGTTCCAAGTATTGTGACTGACAGTTTATTTCTTATGGCTGGGTTTCCTTTATGAATCCTGTAACCTTCGATTCAAATGCTTTCTCATCGTCGAATCTGGTTTCCCGAATGGCTAGTATGTGTATGTTGCGTTTGTTTAACACATCCTCCAATTTTTTAATTTCTCAATCTTTAGTAAAGCGTTGATGTTCAATGTGCCTAACAAATGTTTTTTTCTTATGCCCCATGCGAGAAGTTATAGGAAGCTCCGACTCTTCTTTACATGATGTTCTAGGATTTCCAGAATACGATGGCCTAGTTGTATCACTGTTTCCAGTGATGAAGGATTTTTTACCTCCTATAGTACTTCTCCATTCAGTATTTACCATCATGTCTTGGTTGAAAGTAAATGAAAGCAAGTTAGGAAGAAGTGTTAGCCCCTTTCGTGAGATATTATATCTGTGATCGAATCGCCAGATGGGTATTAATAGGCCGCCCAATATGGTAACAGACGCCTTCCATAACCGACCACTTTGGTAACAGATGCTACTGATTTTTGCAGCAGCCATCAATATGTAGAGAGACGCTGACCACGTAGCCAATTGATGCAAATCAGACGCGACGTGGAATTTTGTTCTGCTTGGTGAGTTACCTCTTCAGTTAGATCTGCCGTACTGAGGTCCTTCCTCTACTACCGTTGAGGTATCACTGTCAGTTGAAAGTCACTCGTCCGCCTTCTTTGCCGTTGAGATTAATATCTCCATTCGCCTTAGAAGCCATTGAGCTTCTTCAGTTTAACTCCCGCGGTGCTGAATAACTGACTTTTTCTCTCCTGTTACCAAGCGACCAGCTATTAGAACTAGACTGTCCCACATTGGTCGTCTAGATCATTGAGTACTGAGCCCGTTGGGACGTCAAGGCTTAGTCGTTGGGGGGGGGGGACTAACAGAAATGAATTATCCGAATGGGGCGAAAGTCGGTAGATGTGATGTGTGTGTACAGACAGTGATTACAGTTTCAGGAGAATTGGGTGATTTAGTCAAGAGAAAGAGCTTAACAAACTGAGAAAGTCAATAACGTGTTGGTCTTCCTCCGGCCCTTATGAAAGCAGTGATTCGGCTTGGCATTGATTGGTAGAGTTTCTGTATGTTCTCTGAAGGATATCGTCCTAAATTCTGTCCAGCTGTCGCTTTAGAGCGCCAAAATCCCGAACTGTTTGGAGGGCCCTGACCATAGTGCTCCAGACTTTCTCAGTTGGGAAGATACGGCTGGTCATTGGGGCTCAGTTTGAAGCGGGACTCATCACTGAAGACAATTCTACTCCAGCCTATGAGATTCCAGGCCGAAGACGTGTCTGAAGGCGCCCTAGACAGCTGTGGGATACCAACCAGATTATTGCCCATCAAACGGCCCGACATCCAGGAGTAATGGTCTGGAATGCCATTTCATTTCATAGATGGATCTCTTTGGTTGTCATCCGCACCACCCTTACAGCAGAGCGCTACGTCGACGATATTCTACGCCTCGTTTTGTTGCCCTTCATGGCAAACCATCGTGGGCTTATATTTCAGCAAGACGATGTCCACCCCCACGCCTCGACAGTTTCTACTGCTTGTCTACGTGCTTTCCAAATCCTACCGTGGCCACCAAGGTCATGCGGATCTCTCCCCAATTGAGAACGTTTAGAGCATTATGGGCATGGCCAGTTCAACTAGTTCGAGAATTTGACGATCTGGCTCATCAATTGGACAGAATTCGGCACGATATCGCTCAGGAGGACAAGCAACAACTCTATTAATCAATGCCAAGCCGAATAACTGCTTGTATAAGGACTAGAGGTGCACCAACGAATAAATCTCTTTCCCTTGAGTAGGCCATCCAATTGTTCTGAAACTGCAATCCTTTGTTTGTCTATACACATACATCACATTTACCGATTTCCGTCCCATTCGGATAATTCCTTCGTGGTATTAAAACAGTGCACACATTCACACAGCCCATATGGCTTCTCACTGCATAGTCTTACTACACGACTCCTAGCAAGACAATAACTTATTAATAACGCAGGAGAGGATGATAAGTTTGAATCTACAATAAGACGGACTGAAAACATATTACTCATTACCTTCCATTTCACGAAATATGAACAAATTATGAAACTTCGTTTCACCACGTGGAAGGATGCCATCGCAAGCTCCGTGCATGGAATGATCGCACGATAACTGTACAGATATTTACAATGCACAAATGAAATAACCACTACGTTTTCTACTAGAAACCATGGCAAGTAACTGAAAAGACCTCACCCATAATCTTAATCATTGTAGTAATTCCGAACCATCTTATATCGACTGCAGAAAGATGCAAAGTACATCACTGTAAACACACAGAGATCGCTCAAAGGGCTTGTTTAGAGTAATCGAGCTGTATGATCAGCTTCATACAAAGCTCCGTAAAGGTAAATTCGCGATTTAACGAAGGAAAAATACTGGGGCCAAAAATGAAAATGCAATGAACAGGCAACTTTCAAGGTTTATTTGTTCTAAAATATTTAGTAGGCCACTTTTTTTCAGGAATTGTGTTGTTTTACCAACTGTATGTTCCTGCTTTTTTTTAGTAGTGAACTAGACGAAGGAAGGTTCGCGCCAGTGAGATTCAAATGTTCTCTGTATCTTCTTTTGAAATTTCTTCCTATCTGTCCTACACTATGTGATCAAAAGTATCCCGACACCTGACTGAAAATGACTTAAAAGTTCGTGCCGCCCTCCATCCGTAATGCTGGAATTCAATATGGTGTTGGCCCACCCTTAGCCTTGATGACAGCTTCCACCCTCGCAGGCACACGTTCAGTCAGGTGCTGGAAGGTTTCTTGGGGAATGGCAGCCTATTATTCACGGATTGCTGCACTAAGGAGAGGTATCGATGTCGGTCGGTGAGGCCGGGCACGAAGTCGGCGTTCCAAAACATCCCAAAAGTGTTTTATAGTATTCAGGTCAGGACTCTCAAAAAAAGGTTCAAATGGTTCCAAACACTATGGCGCTTAACATCTGAGGTCATCAGTCCCCTAGACTTAGAACAAGTTAAACCAAACTAACCTAAGGACATCAAACACATCCATACCCGAGGCAGGATTCGAATCTGCGACCGAAGCAGCAGCGCGTTTCCGGACTAAAGCGCCGTCCGGTGTGACCGAGCGGCTCTAGGCGCTACAGTCTGGAACCGCTAGACCTCTGCGGTCGCAGGTTCGAATCTTGCCTCGGGCATGGGTGTGTGTGATGTTCTTAGGTTAGTTAGGTTTAAGTAGTTCTAAGTTCTAATGGACTGATGACCTCAGATGTTGAGTCCCATAGTGCTCAGAGCCATTTGAACCATTTGAACCGGACTAAAGCGCCTAGAACCGCTCGGTCACAGCGGCCGGCTATCAGGACTCTGTGCAAGTCAGTCCATTATTGTTGTGTAACCACTCCCCCACGGGCCGTGCATTATGAACAGGTGCTCGATCGTGTTGAAAGATGCAATCGCCAACCCCGAATTGCTCTTCAAGAGTAGGAAGCAAGAAGGTGCTTAAAATATCAATGTAGGCCCTTGCTGTGACAGAAGTGCAAGCCCCCTAAATGAAAAACACGACCGCACCATAACACCACCGCCGCCGAATTTTTACTGTTGGCACTACACACGCTGGCAGATGACGTTCACAGGACATTCGCCATACCCACACCCTGCCATTGGATCGCCACATTGTGTACCGTGATTCGCCACTCCACACAACGTTTCTCCACTGTTCAATCGGCCAATGTTTATGCTCCTCACGCCAAACGAGGCGTCATTTGGCATTTACTGGCGTGATGTGTGGCATATGAGCAGCCGCTCGACCATGAAATCCAAGTTTTATCACATCCCGCCTAACTGTCATAGCACTTGCAATGGATCTTGATGCAGTTTGGAATTCCTGTGTGATAGTCTGGATAGATTTCTGCCTATTACACATTACGACCCCATGCAACTGTCGACGGTCTCTGTCAGTAAACAGACGAGGTCGGCCTGTACGCTGTTGTGCTGTACGTGTCCCTTCACGTTTCCACTTCACTATCACATCGGAAACAGTGGACTTGGGGATGTTTAGGAGTGTGGAAATCTAGCGTACAGACGTATGACACAAGTGACACCCAATCACCTGACCACATCCGAAGTCCGTGAGATCCGTGGAGCGCTACATTCTGCTCTCTCTCGATGTCTAATGACTACTGAGGTGGCTGATACGGAGTACCTGGCAGTAGGTGGCAGCACAATGCACCTAATATGAAAAAGTATGTTTTTGGGGGAGTCTGGATGCTTTTGGTCATACGGTGTATGTATCGTTTCCCACAGTTTTAGCAGTATAACTTACAAACACATGAACGGGCACATTTACTGGATTGTTCCAGGGAAGACAAATTTGTCACTGCATTCTTGTTCTGTGTCTGCAGCTTATTCGTAGTCCGGCTGATTTGAAATGAAAGTTTGATTTTAACTGAAATTTTTCCCCAATACGGTATGACAATGAATTCAGCTTATTCTTATCGCCTGCCTTTGCTAGGAGGTTCTGTCCTCTATTTTTTTGTTGGCTTGTAAATTTTTGTAAAAATTCTGTCGAATAAGCTTGGCAAATTTACCTGTTTTGTGTTTATAAGTTAAATTATGATAATATAGCGCAGGCAGGAAGTAATTTCAAAACAAGATTCAGAGAATATTTGAAATTCACTGACAAGAATCTATCTTCATTCTCTTCTAAAGTACATATATACACAGCCAGTGATATAGTGCGATGCCTGTCATTGCTAAGCACCACTGGAAAAGGGATTCTACTAAATATTTTAGAAGATATGGAAATTATTATAACTATTATAAACGAACAGACCTAACTAAAAGTTAAAACAAAAATCACCGAAAATTTCATCAATATTATAGTCTATAAGTACATACCATTGTTTTAGATAATCCAATAACACGGTTAAAACAAATTAAAAACAAGGCTATGTAATCCATGACATCGAGCAATCGTTCTTAACCTATGGATGCAAATCACATAGCCTCTGCCTATTACACAAAATCAAAAATTTATATACTGAATGTTGCAGCCGTATAATTCAAGTATTACTTGAATATTGTCCATATCTTTACTCCGCAAACCAACGTATGGTGTGTGTCGGAGGGTACTTTGTGTAGACCTATCGCTTCCCCCTTTGCTGTTCCGGTCACAAATGTTCCGCAGTAAGAACGGTTGTTGGTAGCCCTCCGTATCAGATCGAATCTCTCTGATTTTACATGCATGGTCATTTCGCGAGATATGAGTTGGAGGAATCAGTATGTTGGTTTACTCTTCTAGGAACGCCCTCTCTCAGAACTATAGCAGCAAAACAAAGAAGGTCGCTCAGCATATTGGTTACGCTTTCGTAGTTACAAAATGTACCTGTAACGAAGCGCGCTACTCTTCTTTGGGTCTTCTCTATTTCCCAGACTGACTAGCTATATTTAAGTATTTTGTAAACTGCCTCCTCTATGAGTGGACGACACTTCTGACAAATCTTCCAATGAATTTCAATTTGGCGCTTGCCTAGCCTGCAATTACTTTTATGTTGGCGTTCCGCTTCAAATCGCTTCGTGCGCATACTCCCAGATGTTACCAGGTGTGACAGCTTCCAGTGTTTATTCTTCAAACATATATTGGTCTTTCTGCCTGTTTATGCGCAGTACGCCAATTGCTAGTCTCTGCATCAAACATCTATTCGTTGCTGGTATTTCTGAATTTCACTAAAATTTTCTAGCGTTGCGACTTCTCTGTATACAATAGCATTGTTCGCGAAAATCATCTTTGAACTTCCGACGTTACTAGCTATGTCTTTTATATACACTGCTGGAAAAAAATTAGTACACCCTTTAAGAAGTTTCCAATTCACTCGAGATCTATTGTCACAATAGCGCATATGAAGTATATGAAATGAGTACATTGCAGATCAGTAGAGCAAGCAGTTCTGAGGTATCAGGTATTGACCCATGCTGAGACACCCATATTTATGTGGCATAGCCTCCACGTGCGGCAATGCAAGCCCTCACTCTGGCATCCAGTCGATCGTACAGATGACGAATACTGTCCTGGGATACGCTGCTTCAAGCCCCCTCGACCTGTCATCCCACATGTGCTCGATTGGAGACAAGTCCGAAGATCGTTTCGCCAGGGAAGTTGCTGCAGGCCTTGCAGAGAACGTTGAGTTTCACGGACAGTGTGTAGGCGGGCATTATTCTGTTTGAATAGCACATCACCTTCCTGTCGCAATAACGACAAAAGAACGGGTCTAACAACATTCTGCATGCACCGAGTGCAGGTTAGCGTCCGCTCCAGAAACACCAAAGGTGAAAGAAAGTTGTAACTTGTCATAATCTCAGACCAAGCCAGCGTGTCTTAGACAAATGCACTCTGCAAGACAGCGCGCGCCGGGTCTACATCGTACGCACAAACAACCATCAACTGCATGCAGGCAGAATCTGCTTTCATCGCTGAAGACAACTGCCCACCATTCCATCTTCCAAGTTATTCTCTGACGGTACCAGTCGAGCCGTATACGTCGATGCTGTGATGTGAGTGGAGGACAGGCTAGATGCGAGCCTGCCCACAGTTCCGCTGCTTATAACCGGTTCACAACAGTTCGTTCTGACACGTCTGGGCTCACAAGCCTTCTTATCTGCTCTGTGGTAGCAGTACGATCTGCCACTGCTGTTCTTTTAGAAACTAAAAATTTTTGTGTAGAGCAACATATGGAAGCATGTGCCACTGAACTTAAACTAAATGATGGCACTTTCATAACTGTAACAGTGTATAGGTCCCCCTCAGGGAATTTCCAGCTATTTCTAGAAAACTTGGATGCTTTGTTGTGCTATCTGTCAGACAGGGGGAAGCAAATTATCATTTGTGAGGATTTCAGTGTTGATTCCCTGAAAGAGTGTAATAGGAAGAATGACCTTGTAGTATTACTCAGTTCTTTCAATTTGAGCTCCGTCATTGATTTTCCTACTCGGATAACAAAGAACAGCAGTACATTGATAGACAACTTTTTTATAGACCAAGATAAGTTTAAGGACATAAATGCTTATCCTGTTGAGAATGGTCTTTCAGATCATGGTGCACAGCTAGTTACAGTACATGGCATAGTTCCATGCAGTATATCAAATCAGACTTTGAAAGCAGTTCGTTCAATTAACAATATAAATACTGCAAACTTTAGGGAAAGCCTACAGCAGCTAGACTGGGATGAAGTGTATAAGAAATCCGATGCAAACTTGAAATATAATTTATTTCACGATACATTTTTAAGGGTATTTGAAAATTGTTTTCCCAAGAAAATAGTTAAACATAATTCCAAGAAAACATATAAAAACCCTTGGCTAACTAAAGGAATAAGAATATCTTGCAACCGTAAAAGAGAGCTGTATCTAACAGCAAGAGGGAGTACTGACCCCGAAATTGTTCAATATTATAAAAACTATTGTGCGGTAATAAGAAAAGTTATTAAAAAGTCCAGAAGCATATGTATCGTGTCTGAGATCAGTAAATCTGATAATAAAATTAAGGCAATTTGGAATATTATTGAAAGGGAAACAGGGCAACCAAGAGCACAGGAAGACTTTAGTGCCATAAAACTGAATGACAAGTGTACTAACAAACAATCAGAAATTGAAAATATTTTCAATAATCATTTTTTAAATGTTGTGGAGAAAATAGGATCTAGATCTTCACTAGAAGAGGCAAGGCTACTAATGGAAGAGGCCATACCTGTGCAGTTTGAAACAACTGTACTTCCACCAACCTCTCCCTCTGAAATCAGTAAAATAATAAACTCACTGAAAAGTAAAAGCATTTCCAGCGAGGTACTGAAAGCTTGTTCCCCACAGATAAGTAGGATTCTCAGCCACGTATGTAATAGCTCTTTGGAGCAGGGTGTTTTCACTGATAGACTGAAATATGCGATTGTAAAACCATTGCATAAAAAGGGGGATACGTCGGATGTCAACAACTACCACTCAATCTCTCTCCTGACAGCTCTATCAAAAATTTTTGAGAGAGTAATGTATTTAAGAGTAGCCTCCCATATTTGTAAAAATAAAATACTAACAAAATGTCAGTTAGGTTTTCAGAAAGGCTTCCCAACAGAAAATGCAATATACGCTTTCACTGATCAAATATTAAATGCTCTGAATAACAGGACATCGCCCATTGGTATTTTTTGTGATCTCTCAAAGGCCTTTGATTTTGTAAATCATCGAATTCTTTTAGATAAGCTGAATAATTATGATTTGAGGGGGGCAGTGCACAAATGGTTTAATTCATACTTAACTGGAAGAATGCAGAAAGTTGAAATAAGTGGTTCATGTAATGTTAAAACAACAGCTGATTCCTCAAACCGGGGGGCTATCAAGTATGGGGTCCCACAGGGTTCGGTCTTAGGTCCTTTACTGTTCTTGATATACATTAATGACTTACCATTCCACATTGATGAAGATGCAAAGTTAGTTCTTTTTACTAATGATATAAGTATAGTAATAACTTCCAAAAACCAAGAACTAAGTGATGTAATTGTAAATGATGTTTTTTACAAAATTATTAATTGGTGCTCAGCGAACGGTATCTCTTTAAATTTTGATAAAACTCAGTATATACAGTTCCATACAGTAAATGGCACAACTCCAGTAATAAATATAGACTTTGAACAGAAGTCTGTAGCTAAGGTAGAATTTTCAAAATTTTTAGGTGTGTCCATTGATGAGAGGTTAAACTGGAAGCAACACATTGATGGTCTGCTGAAATGTCTGAGTTCAGCTACGTATGCTATTATGGTTATTGCAAATTTTGGTGATAAGAATCTCAGTAAATTAGCTTACTATCCCTACTTTCATTCACTGCTTTCGTATGGCATCATATTCTGGGGTAATTCATCGTTGAGTAGAAAAGTATTCATTGCTCAAAAACGTGTAATCAGAATAATTGCTGGAGCCCACCCACGGTCATCCTGCAGACATCTATTTAAGGATCTAGAGATCCTCACAGTAACCTCACAGTATATATATTCACTTATGAAATTTGTTGTTAGTAATCCAACCCAGTTCAAAAGTAATAGCAGTGTGCATAGCTATAACACCAGGAGAAAGGATGATCTTCACTATGCAGGGTTAAATCTGACTTTGGCACAGAAAGGGGTAAATTATGCTGCCACAAAAGTCTTTGGTCACCTACCAAGCAGCATCAAAAGCCTGACAGATAGCCAACTAACATTTAAAAATAAATTAAAAGAATTTCTTGATGACAACTCCTTCTACTCATTGGCTGAATTTTTAGATATAAATTAAGGGAAAAAACACAACAACTTAAACATTAGTGTCATGCAATATTTTTTTTAATGTAATATCTTGTACAGTCATCTTTTATTAACCTGACACGTTCCACATCATTACGAAGTGTCGTATTCATGATCTATGGAACAAGTATTAATCTATTCTAATCTAATCTAATCTAATCTTACAATACGACGATCCTGGAGGGCGTCTGTACTGCGTGGACCCTCTCATCTACTGGAGTGAGAATGTCCACGTGACCACTGATAATAGCATCGTTACACAATTGACGCAGCACCTCCAACTTACGTGGCAATTCTCCGAAAGAACCATTCCGCCACTCGGGAGGCCACAGTTTGACCCCTTTCAGACTCGCTCAGTTGGATGTAGGAAGCGCGAATGGGGCTCCGTGGAAGGGTTGCCTGCTTGCTTCACACGTTTTCACCACACTGAGCCTTCTGGCTGTGAACAATCCCTATTTAAGGGCAGACCCAGACGGCACTCTGTTAACTATTCCAGTAGGCTATCTGTTAGAGGACGACTTTGAAACCATTATCAGTACATCTACTATCCCACAGGTGGCATATACCGTCATCTAGTGAAAATCGACGTCGTCTCTCCAGGTGTACTTATATATATATATATATATATATATATATATATATATATATATATATATATATATTCTTTTTCCGGCAGTGTATATTGAGGAAAGTAATGGTCCTACAACACTCCTTGTGTTGTGCCCACAGTTACTTTTGCGTCTGAAGATCCAGCTCAGTTACCAGTACCAACTCACAAAGCTAGTGTCACGTTCATTATACACGTATTTAATTAATCAGGCGACAGTGTTGAACTGTATCGAAAACCATCCGGAAGTCAAGGTTCACGGTATCAACATTGGTGTCGTTCTCTACATCTTCTGTTTCTTGTCGACGGACAGGGCGATTTGAGTTTCACACGATCGTTGTTGATTCCTTAGGAAGAAACTTTGTATCTCCAGAAATGTCATAATACGTGAACATAAAACCTATTCCAAGATTTTAAAGCGTATTGAGGTCAGGGATATAGGCCTATAGTTTTCTACTCTTGCTCGACGACACTTCATGAAAACGGCAATGACCTGTGCATTTTTCAAGTCACTGGGCCCGCTTTGCTCCTCCATCGACTTACTGTACTCTGCTGCTAAAAGAGGAGCAAGTTCTTTCGCACACTCTCCATAGAATTGTATAGACATTCCTCAAGGTCTAGACGCCTTTCGGTTGTTAAGCGAGTTCATATGATTTTCTGTCCCACAGGCAGTAATTTCGATATGTGATTTCGACGTATGCAATATGGTCACAGGGTCCCTAGACAGACGTCTTTAATACGTTTATTGATTTAACACAAGACGAAAATTTCTTAAGGTTTTCTGTCGGATCGGTCTAATTTCACTAGTGCAAAATAAGCTGTAGCACATCCCAGACCTAATGTCAACTACAGACCTCACTCAATACTCCCTGCCATATGCCATAGTCTGGACATTTATGAAGGTTATATCTTCATCATGAACATTTACAAACAAAAGACGTCAGATGGCGATGAAGAAGTTAAATTAAATCCAAGTTGCGTTTCTCTTCTGCCATTGAATATGAAGGAATAAAAATCTTTTATGAAAAGTATTGCAATTTTGTTCCTAGAGTGACATTGCAACATAAAATTCCAATTTATCAATTCACTTACTTTCTTGGCATGCAGCCTCGAAAAATGTGCATCGTACTTGAAATCAGATGAATTCAATATAGTGATGACACGTTTTCCTGATGATCATGAGCTGAATTTTGTCAATCAGAAGCGATTTCTTCTGTATAAGTATGTGAGTAATAAATCGTTTTCATGTGAAGATAACTGGGAAGTTTAAAAATTTATTAGCAGGTGAAATTATAACAGAAGCAAGTACCAAATAGCTTTTCATATATTTTGAAATTTTCAAATGTAAAACACGGGGGAATTTTTTCAATTTATATTTCAAAATTGATGTGCTACTGCTTGCTGATGTGTTGGAAAACTTCTGTGTCTGAAAACATGAACTGGATCCTTTGTATTGCACTATTTCATCTGGCTTGGCATGGGATACTCTACTGAAAATTACTATTGCTGAATTCCGGCGTCTTACCATCTCTGAACAACTGTAGTTTGTTGACGGAGGCTTTAGAGGTGATATTGTTCATTGTTCATGCAGACGTCCTGCTGTGAACAGATTCGTATGTAGTTCTGAGGCCAAACTTGACGAATCTTAAATTACATATCTTTATGTGAAAAGCCTTTAGAATTAGCCAATGTTACGCAATATTGAAGTGTCCCGTTTTGTATGGCTCTCTCCTGAGAGAATTAGAACTTTTCGTGTGGAAAATGCACCAGACTATTCTGGCATAGGCCACATTTTAGAAGTGGATCTCGAGTATTCCGAGAGTATTCACGATTTTCATTCAGATTTACCCTTATGTCCTGAAAAAATGGCACCACCATCCGATAGTAACACTATATGTGATAAGACAAACTGTTATTCACTGCAGAAATCTGATACAATGTTCGCTTCATAAACTGCCATTAAGAAGACCCACTGAATTTTACCGCTTAGACGAGCTCCCTGGATGAAGACATACATTAAGACTAATGCATGGAAGTGTATGAGTGCAAGCAATAAAACTGAGAACAAATTTCCAAACTAATTAACAATAGTGTGTTTGGTAAAACCATGCTAAATGTGCAATATATGATAGACATAAAAGACAAAACTAGCGACATCCTGGGAGGGTGGATATGCAGCAGTTGAATTGATTGCAAAACCTAATTTCTGAGATGTGTTATTTTTACCTAAAATTTAATTGCTGTTGAATTAAACAGACTTAATGTTGTGTTTGATAAGTCCATAGCGGTAAGAATGGCTATTTTGGGTATTCGAAAGGTATTTCTTATAGACTTTCAGTATGAGTATACAGGGAGAATCGTAAATGAGGAAAAATACTTCGTACAATGTGCAACACACTGAGATACAAACATAAATTCATTTTCACCATGTTCCTGTTTTACTAAATGGCACTGGAATTGAATGTTATAAGACCGACAAATGTGACGTGGGCTTTTGGGTGTTCCTGTACGCCGACATAGACCAAAAGGAAAAATCAACAACACCGCACAACATACGAGTGTTGTAGGTAGTCGATGCCGCCGAGCCGGCCGCGGTGGTCTCGCGGTTCTAGGCGCGCAGTCCGGAACCGCGCGACTGCTACGGTCGCAGGTTCGAATCCTGCCTCGGGCATGGATGTGTGTGATGTCCTTAGGTTAGTTAGGTTTAAGTAGTTCTAAGTTCTAGGGGACTGATGACCACAGCTGTTAAGTCCCATAGTGCTCAGAGCCATTTGAACCATTTTTGATGCTGCCGATTAGAAGGCGAGGCATGCGGCGTCAAGCAAATGTCTGCCTGACAGTGCGAGCAAATTGGGAATTTGTGGTAAGGACTATAGGACCAAACTGCTGAGGTCATCGGTCCCTAGGCTTACGCACTACTTAATCTA
The DNA here is from genome assembly GCF_023864345.2 of Schistocerca serialis cubense. Lineage (NCBI taxonomy): Eukaryota > Metazoa > Arthropoda > Insecta > Orthoptera > Acrididae > Schistocerca > Schistocerca serialis. Next base: position 399,729,818 of record NC_064640.1, on the reverse strand, counting down.
CCTTAAACTAACTTACGCTAAGGAGAACACACACACCCATGCCCGATGGAGGACTCGAACCTCCGACGGGGGAAGCTGCGCGAACCGTGACAGGACGCCTTACACCTAACGGCTACCCCACGTGGCACAGTGCGAGCAATGACCGCGCCCACATCTATCTCGTTCTGTTTTCGACATCCAGTATTATGTATCGTGACTAGTGTCATCGGGAAAGGAAACTGAGGAGGAACTGTAAGAACTGTATTACTGTGTACGTGCATCTTATTATTTGGTTTTTGTGTCCCGGATTTAGTCTTAAGGAACACGCACAAAGAATCGGAATACAAACTACAACTACTCAGTTACCTCTTAGTTAACCCAGGTGAGTACAAAATAATTGTAGAGTTCGAAAGTAACTTATAAACGCATGACCAGAAGCTGCAGTGGCGTTTCATAAGTATTGTTTGAAATGACGACCTCTTCGCAGAAAGGATCGCTGAACATGATCCATTATGTCTGTATCTCTTCACGTAATATTACAAGCACGTTGTATTCTGCTTCGAAGGTTGTTGACATAAGCAATTCCTCCTTCACAAATCACAGATTTCAGGTGGCCGCACGAAAAGGAATCCAGTAGATTAAGGTCTGGCCATGTAGCTGACTATGCTATAGGGCCTCCATGACCAATATATTTGGAAGGGAACGAGCTGTCCAGGTGGCATCGCACTGTGTCGCTGAAGTGAGCGGGGGCACGGGTCGTGCGTGTACCACAGGTTGATACAAGATTCCAAACTAATGTCGCCCAACAATTCTGGTAACGTAGCATTCAGGAAACGCATATATAACTCTCCTGTCAGCCTTGTTGGTAGCACGTGTGGCTCTATGAGACGCCGATGGATAATACCACGCCAGACATTGACACCGCATCGTCGTTGGTACCCTCATACCACTACGCTGTGGGGGTTTTCTTCTGCCCATTCGTGTCAACTACGCGAATTCACAATATCCTTCTTCACGAACGGGTTTCTCGGTCAACAATGCTGTTTGTAAAAATTGCTGGTCGTGCCTCTGACGCCGTAGGATAAATTTACGGAAGTCCAGTCTCCGCTGGTATTCTCCCCGCGACAGTGCTTGTACCTTCTGCATGCGTAACGGATGGTAATGATTTCTGTGCAGCACTCGCACAACAGTCGATTGTAACATTCCTACCGCAGTGGCGAGAGATCTGGAGCTTATTCTTGGGTCCTCGGCAACAATGTGTAACAAATTCTCTTCGCCATCCGCACTGTATGTCGACGGCCGACCCTGGCTACTAAATCCTGGAGATGCTCCACATGCATCACACTCCATCAAGAGCCTATCCACAGAGTAAAATGTTTTTGCAGATGGAAGTCTCTGGTTAAGGAACCTCTCGTGATACATTTGTCTTGCAGCGTTAGCTCTTCCATCGGGAAGTCCATAGATTAGATGGATGTCGGCGTATTCCTCGTTTGTGAAACTTACCGTGGTAGTAACACTATGACGCAACCGTTAGGAGCTATCGGCGTGGCTAGTATCGGCTAGAACGAACAGCGCAATGCTGTTTTAAACACGTCATGCACGACGCGATTTTCCTTCCGCCCATGACCGCTCTTTCCATTTACAGGACAAACATTCCCTGACATGAGACTGTACACTCTGTCACCAACGGCAACGTATGGTTCCTAAGTTCTGATATACAATTCCACATACACTACGATGAGATTTGTTCTTTCTCGCAGATACAAATCAGCTCAGTGGTGTGTCATGAGATGCATCTGTGGGTGAATGACATATCGTGGCCGTGAAGTTTGGCTGTTTCTCGTTAAATGGTTAAATGTTTCTTTTGCATTATGTACACAATACATCGAAAAGAACAAAATTAACAAACGTCTGTCACTTGCTACGCATATCAGCATGCGGTCTTCGGAATATTTTTCCCCATTTACGACTCACCCTGTGTACTAAACAAATTTCCAGCACAGTATGTAAAACCGTGTTACATAGATACCGATAGCTTAATTTCTTATATTATAACTCTAAATATCTACAAAGACATCAGGAACGATGCACATATATGGTTTGATACTTCAGTTTTGCCTGTGGGTAATGGATATATTGTCCTGCTTGTAAATAAAAAGGAAGTTGAATTAATGTTAAACAAATTGAATGTTACCTAATTTGTCCGTCTACAAGCTGAAATGTATGCATTCGAGACGAAGTCTGGATGTGTAATGTGCAGAGTAAAGAGTGTGAAACAATCTTCTGTTAAGGAGTTAACCATCACTGATTATAGCAATATATGTTGAATTCTGAAGTTAAGACAACTGTACAGTATATCATTCAGTCAAAACACCATGTACTTTCTACTGCTAAAAAGCGCAACCTAGGTTTACTAGTATAGGATGAGAAACGTTTTATACTTCAGGATGAGGTGGATATCGTATCTTTGATTCACTACCACCTGAAAAATAATGGCGATGATGATGATGACAATGATGACTGATTTTATTGCGTATGTGTGAAAAATATAAAAACATTAAATGTTATTTGAACTTACGTTGATACCTTAGGTTGATGATGACTAGTATTATTGCGTATGTATAGATGTGTAAACGTTTGACTCGGTGCCCCACTGCAGACTCCTAACTAAGGTACGAGCATATGGGATTGGTTCCCAAATATGTGAGTGGCTCGAAGACTTCTTAAGTAATAGAACCCAGAACGTTGTCCTCGATGGTGAGTGTTCATCGGAGGTGAGGGTACCATCTGGAGTGCCCCAGGGAAGTGTGGTAGGTCCGTTGTTGTTTTCTATCTACATAAATGATCTTTTGGATAGGGTGGATAGCAATGTGCGGCTGTTTGCTGATGATGCTGTGGTGTACGGGAAGGTGTCGTCGTTGAGTGACTGTAAGAGGACACAAGATGACTTGGACAGGATTTGTGATAGGTATAAAGAATGGCAGCGAACTCTAAATATAGATAAGTTTAAATTAATGGAGATGCGTAGGAAAAAGAATCCCATAATGTTTGAATACTCCATTAGTAGTGTAGCGCTTGACACAGTCACGTCGATTAAATATTTGGGCGTAACATTGCAGAGCGATATGAAGTGGGACAAGCATGTAATGGCAGTTGTGGGGAAGGCGGATAGTCGTTTTCGGTTCATTGGTAGAATTTTGGGGAGATGTGGTTCATCTGTAAAGGTGACCGCTTATAAAACACTAATACGACCTATTCTTGAGTACTGCTCGAGCGTTTGGGATCCCTATCTGGTCGGATTGAGGGAGGACATAGACGCAATTCAGAGGCGGGCAGCTAGATTTGTTACTGGTAGGTTTGGTCATCACGCGAATGTTACGGAAATGCTTCAGGAACTCGGGTGGGAGTCTCTGGAGGAAGGGAGGAGTTCTTTTCGTGAATTGCTACTGAGGAAACTTAGAGAACCAGCATTTGAGGCTGACTGCAGTACAATTTTACTGCCGCCAACTCATATTTCGCGGAAAGACCACAAAGATAAGATAAGAGAGATTAGGGCTCATACAGAGGCATATAGGCAGTCATTTTTCCATCGTTCTGTTTGGGAGTGGAACAGGGAGAGAAGATGCTAGTTGTGGTACGAGGTATCCTCCACCACGCACCGTATGGTGGATTGCGGAGTATGTATGTAGATGCAGATGTAGAATGTAAAATTTTATTTGTAACTGGCCTTAGTGTATGTGTGAAAAATGTAAAACGTTAAATGTGATTTATAAGTGATTTAAGCGTATGTGTGAAAAAGCAAAAACATTAAAAGTGATTTGCAGCTGATGTGAATTGTAACTGAAGCTTAGCTTGGTGGCCACTACTGCCTGAAAAACGACGATGAATGATTTTATTGTGTATAAGTGAAAAATGTAAAGAAAAAATATTTATATCCGATTTTAGTTTACGTGTGAAAAGCGGAACTAATGTGAATACCTTAACTTGGGATCACTATTGTATGAAAATTTAAAAACAATAAGTGAGTTTTATAACTGATTTTAATATATTTTTGGAAATGTAAAAGCATCGCATATCGTTCATAGCTACACAGTATATAATACACTATGTTAATGGTGTATGTAAATATACTTGACCAAAATATGAACCAAAATTACTGTTACAACTGCAAGTAGCAACTAGTTCTATGGCGCATTCTGTATCAGCATATATTATAAAGGAAGAATTTAACTGGCTGCCACTATGGCTGAATCCATTAATTGGCTTAAATTGTGCGCAGTCAACCAAGTGTGTGTCTAACTTTCCTTTGAAATTTAATCCTTTTTGTAATAAAATTTATATCGAGATAATTTTTGTTTGATTTTCACCCGAATTCCCTGTGTAACACATTATATTGTAGATTTCCCATTCAAGTAAGCATTACAGAGAGATGAAATCTGACATAAACATTTTTACTGAAGTATAATACAGAGTGAGAGAAACAAGATTCAAGACGCACTAGAGTATTTTTACATAAACGTTGGGGGGGGGGGGGGGGGGAATTACGTGCTGATAGTGAAGTTGACGTATTTCAGACGTTGAAATACTAAAAGTTAAACACTTTATCTTATTGATTTTTTTTATAAATTCTTTTGAACATGGAGCAAAAATTCAAATTTATACTTTTGGAACATGTAAAATTCACATCATTTGGATACTTTTGAACATGGTGAAAAATTCAGATTATACAGATACTTTTTAACATGACGCAAAATTAAGGTGTGTGTATTTGTGCTGTATTTTTTGGTAAATAATGCAGGTCTTTCGGATAAATTTTTGAACATGGCGGCATTTTATGCAGTTCAGGTCTGCACATGTGAGATGACAGGTACAGTATTTGATACAAACATATGTTTTCGTATTTTTGATAAATAATGCAATTCATATTGATACATTTGAACGTGGCACAATGTTGGACTGTAACATCATACGGAGTTTACAAATTACAATTACACTAGTTCTGCCATCTTCGAATTTTTTTAAATTTTACGCACTTCCATATTGGTTATTTTCGAATTTCACACAACCACTCTCTGGTATTTTCTTAAATTATCTGGATTTTTAAATTTGCCGCCATCGCTGTCTTGGATTTTCGGCGACTTCAACGCCAACTACTAGCACATGCTTGAGCTGTGTGCCAGGTCCCCCATAGTCGTACAACTGCAAAAATTCTGTTTTAGCATGCGGGAAGGAATTGTACAAGATCAAATAAAGTAATGTCTAATTGCTTCCAACATGTTTGTATGGCGGATATTACCATGTGTTCATTTGATATGAGCTACAGGGTGCTTACGACCTACTCCTGTCAATAAGCTGTACCAAATTATGGGTATAGCATCGCCACGCGTTCGAAGGCAAGCTGCAACAAAAGTGGAGAAGAAAAAACAAGAAATCGACCATAGACATCCTTTGTTCGGACATGACCCTCAACATCCAAGACTGAGGTCAAGAAAAAGCTTCCTACAGAAAACTATGGCAATTCGTTCATCTCCTAGAACTCGCAGAGAGGAACTTTGGCGAGACTCCCTAGCTGAAGAAAAGCACATAACGGTCATGGGGGAAATAGCCGAAGGTTCACACCTGTCATACGTGACCTGGAAGACTTTGAGACTGCGAGTTGGGGTGTCAACGTGCTAAGCCAACCTCAGGAAGTGGGGCTTCAGTAATGAGGAGGAAACTTGTCAGTGTGGTGATGTACAGGACGAACAACATCTCCTAGTCTGCACGAACCTACCGGCTGCATGCACTATCTGTGATCTTTCTGCAGCCAACGAAACTGCTGTGATAACTACCGAATACTGGGCCCGTCAAAAAATATAATCATCCTGCTGCTTGTTTATCTGCTGCTTGTTTGTATATATTATTGAATCTGTGTCATAAATACTACCGTACATATTTAATTTTGCAAATTTGTTATGTGAATCAATACTTATTAGTTTTTGTAATTATTTTATGTCCTGGACTCGAAAAATACAAAAAACTATAATTGTTGGAGTCTGTACCTCTTGTTTTCCGTTTTTCTTCACGCTGGTGCACACTCAAACTATTAAAATCTGTTAGCATTTGAGCAACAACTTCCTTCATTGCTTAAATGGAAGTGGAAATACTGTCCCATTGCCAACGAGAGGGTCGGATTCATTGCTGTGGAATTTTTCTGTGGGTTACGAGAAATTGCAAGTGCAACAACATCAGTAGTAATTGATTAGGAAGTTGCTGGTAAGATCCTAAGTGTGTTGCAGATTGTCTAGTAGACAACAGAGCTGGTACTGTGTAAGTTATCTGTAGCATGCTCTAAAAATTATAGTGGCTCAAGTGGGGGCATGGAAGGTGCTGCAGTTGTGAGGATGTTCTCCAGATCTGAGGACCAGTATGGTGTTAGGTATACTAAATAACTTGGTGAAAGGGACTCCTCTACGTTCAAAGCTGTAACAGATAAAAATCCATGCAATATAACAATAGAAAACTTGGAATGTGTTGGCCACATCCAAAAGAGGTGTGGTGGTAGGATTCGTTGCTTGCTGAAAGAGAAGAAAGGTGAAGTACTTGAGGATGGAGAACCACTATGAGGAAAAGGCAGGCTTACTCTGAAAGAAATTGATTCTCTTCAGTTATTTTATGGGAGAGCTATCAGGAAAAACACGACTAATGTATAGGCAATGAGGCATGCTGTGTGGACAATTTTTTTCCACAAACTTTTCACTGACCAAACACTAATGCCCAATCTGTGTCCGAAAGACTGAAAGGTATGTGCTGAGATTCGATCAGGATAGAGCCAGTGGAAAATGTCGATAGTTCCCAACCGCAAGGTTGGACGAGTAGTACATCTTCGAGTAGTAAGATCTTTGACAGCTAACAGAGCTAGGTGCACGCAGTAAAAGTTTGAGTAGTGGTGAGGAGATGCGCAGACACAGCAGACGTGTTTCGAGTCGGAGCTAGATGCCTGCAGGAGGCAGCTGGGTCATGACAGCATCAAAGTAAGAATTGGTGCTACACACATAATAAGCTATATATTGAGCTAAACTCGGCACATACCTGGGGAAACTAGAGAGAATAATTAATAAAATAGGTTTTCTTTGTTTAAATAATGTCTAAAAGCTAGATAGAAATCCCATTGTTGATGCAATAAGCGTTTTGTGAAACTTTCTCGTAAATCAATGCTATAGACGGTTTTTTTAGTTTTTCACATGTGCCTTAAAAGTTTGAACAATAAATATTTTTAGATAAAATTAGAGTTTCATCTCACACCTTATGTCGTTCTCTGCATCCTGTGCTTCCATTGAACCAAAAGGTACACTAAAGTAAAGTTCCCATGAGTAAAGCTAATAATTTCACTTATCAGAGTAAAATAATCTATATGCCATTGCACAGTTGGTAAATTATTCAGATCAGGATAGAATTTTTATTAAGTAACAAACAGGGCCAAAATGATTAAAGTTATCTAGAATGACAATTTTATGCCATTGCACTACAGCTGAGTTGAATATATGTTTTATTATCGGCTAAACGGGAAGGAGTGCAGGAGCTAAGTCCACAGACGCAGTCAGATGCAGGTTGGTGACTTTTATTTATTTTTACCACTAAACCTTCATGCAGTCAGATGTTTATTTTGAGTATTAATTTTCCAACAATATTTTCATGCAGTCAGATGAAGTTCGGTTCAGTTAAATACGCAGTCAGATGCAAGTTTTATTAAAGACTGAAGCAGTCACCTGCAGTTCAGTCTAGTTTAAATAGAGAATTTTTATTAACAACACTTTCAAGACGATTGGTGTTAGTTCGACAAATGAGACATATTCACATAAACACTCATTACCAGAACCTGTTATGAGTGCAATTAAGTCCACATTCAGGTTTCTTGCAAACCCTGATTTATTGAGGAAGTTTGTTCTCAGAAGGACACAATATGCAAATGAAAGCCTCAATAATTTTATCTGGATTATATGCTCAGAAAAGATATTCTGTGGACTTGAAGTACTCAAAACAGGTGTTCATGGAGCAGTTTTATATTAAAATAACGGAAATAATGACATAATGGCAGGATTGAAGTGCTGAAGAGAGTTGGTATAGATCCTGATGTGTTTACAACAAAAGCATTTTACACTATCGACGAGAGAAGGGTCAAGAAAGCTAAAAGATCAGTGTCTTATCTGCAAATACAGGCCAGACAGATTCAAAGAGTAGAAATGAGAAACCCGGAGTATGAGGAGTATCAGTATGGAGGATTTTAAAATTGAGGTAAGCTCATTACGTGTAAAAGTACTAGAAGAAAATCTTTGAACCTAATTTTCTCTGTTTTACATTTTTTACGTTATTAGAAGCCTTTTCTCAAAAGGTATATGCGCTAATGCTATGAAATTTTCAGGAACTGTTTGCTACATGTTGCTGTCTCCCTGGAACTAAAAAATACGAGCTTCTGCAATTACATTCTAATTTTTAGATGATTGTATGTAGAAAAAAGTTAATTTTGGATGTGCAAAATTAAAAACTCTGTTAATGATACAATTTGTACAATAAATTAATAACTGTAGTTCAGGGGTCATACTACTCAATAAAGTTAATGTCGTTGCCCAGTCTTGCAGCAGTAGCTCACACTAATTTATTAATGCAGTGCTAAATCGGAATCGAACCTACCGAATGAATATGAATCTAGTCTTGTGTTATTTCATTGTATGCATGTCTGGTGTGCTTCTGGATATGGTGTTGAATGGAGAACAGCATTGCTGTTTCAATTATTGTTCTGTAGAAGAGAGTTATTCTGATTTTTTCGCCTGTGTGACACATTTAAGTTCATCATGTCAGATAACGAGATCAATGCAGATGCAATGATCAGGTATGTACATGCGTATTTATCAAGTGAAAATGATGCGATAGGGATGAAAAATGAAGCAGACAGTACTGAGATGTTGAAAGATTCCGATATAGGGTACTTTATTTTGTCAGTAAATATGGGAAGTCTAGCTGCTGATACTTCACCTATCCTGGATACACCCAGGCGAGAAGAATGTAGGTCTGACTATTGACATTTTCACAACATTGATGAAAAAGTTGAAGAAGGGATGAAAAATGAAGCAGACAGTAGTGAGATGTTGAAAGTTTCCGATATAGGGTACTTTATTTTGTCAGTAAATATGGGAAGTCTAGCTGCTGATACTTCACCTATCCTGGATACACCCAGGCGAGAAGAATGTAGGTCTGACTATTGATATTTTCACAACATTGATGAAAAAGTTGAAGAAGGGATTTCAAGAGGGTACTAAGAAAATAGAAGAGAATAGTGAACAAAGGAAACAGAACCTTATAGCAAAGACTGATGTAACTAATCAGGCTATAAAGTATGAGTGTAATCAAAAGACATCGTGGTTTCTGCTCGTTTGTATCAACAGGTCGAAGAGCACTGAAAACGTTTTGAGTAGACCGAATCTGAAATTGGTGAAGTACCAGAGGAACTCAGAGAAAAATAGCGGTCTACGGTGAGCACTTGGAGAGAGTGGCTGGGAAAATGAGGGAGTGTAAAATGGGGTGCAAGCCATTGTACTGAACCAAGATGCTTAGGTGGATGCCATGTGGAACAAGTGTGGTAACCAAGACACAGCCGCTTGTTGGCAGCGTTAAGTAGAAGGTTGGGCAACAGGTTAAAAATGAAGTAAAATTACTGTTACGCCATGGGAGTGTAACAGGAGGCAACATACTGGGTATAGAAAATGACGAAGTGTTCCGTAGTATCTGAAATTTTAGAAATTTTTATCCAAACGGAGGGTGGCATCTGAGGGATTATTTATAGCAGTTTAAAGGTGTACTACGAACTGTGGGATGAACAGCGTAAGATAGTTTCGTTGCATCGAAAATGGAGGACGAACCTGGTACTTACGGAATGAGAATCGAACACAGATGCGAGATGTATGCTGACTTTGAAAAGGAGTTTTTAAAACAGTACTGGTCAACGCAAAATCAGAGTGATGTCCGAAACAGTTTATAACAAGGCAAACGGTCTGATAGAGGATGCAACAGAAATATAAAGAAATTTTTCCAAGATTATTGCGAGAGGAACCTGTCTCCATTCATGAACCAGTTAAGACGGAGTCTATAGTACCTTTGATCATACGTAAACCGCCGGTAGCAATTCAGGAAAGTTTTCTGGCGATTCCTATGGACGATGTCGAGGCGGTAAAGTCAGCTTTGGGTCAATTGGATACGTTGTATGAGCAAAGAGGAAACGAAGAGTCTGATTAGAATAGAGGGCCGCCAGGAACCGGCGAGAACAACGCCATTGCATGACTGGGCAGAGGACCTGCGTTTCAATCGAGAGAATGACAAAAAATTCGAAAGAAGTTTTCGAGGTCTCATATGCTACCGTGGACAGCGCTGTAGCTATGGGCGTCGCAACACAGAGCGTGTAACAGTATAGGAAACTGAGTTGGACGACAGGAAACGGAATGAAAATGATGACCCTAATATGCAAAGGGGCGAGGACGCCGAGGAAAACTAGATCGTGTTCCTGATGCTGTCCAGTCAGGAAAAGATGAAGCAGGACCAGTGGTTATGTCGATACAAAAATTAAAATACGCACCTTATCTGATTGTCGATTTGATGCGGGAAAATGGCAAAGAACCTCACAAGATTATGCAGCCTATAGTAGAAGCGGATACTTTAGGAACCCGGACAGATGTTTTGATCGAATCAGGTAGTCAAGTCAATGCTGTGTAGCAGACGTTGTACACAGTGTGATTAGAGCAGAAAATAAGGATACCAAACTTCCCAGTGCAAGAGATATGTATTACAAGTGTTGTGGGTGCAAAAAGTAAGATAATTAAAGAGCAAGTCTTAGTTGCAGTGGGGCTTAATGGTGAAGATTATTGTGATCGGCACTTATGGTGCCCAGGCTAGTGTTACTCTTAATCTTAGGCAATGAATGGAAATGGAAATGAAGTCCCATGCTACTTGACAGAGCGTAGGGGAGCAATGCAGGAGACCCACAGCGTCGTAGTGGGCAAGGTCCTAATGGAGATGGTTTGCCGTTGCCTTCCTCCAACCCTAATGGGGATGAATGATGATGATGAAGACGACACAACAACACCCAGTCATCTCGGGGCAGGTGAAAATCCCTGACCCTGCCGTGAATCGAACCCGGGACCCCGGGCTCGGGAAGCAAGAACACTACCGTGAGACCACGAGCTGCAGACTAGGTAATAATGGTTAACGGAATTTTGGAAGAGATTGTGTACAAGTTTTAAAGAAATAAATGGAAGCCATTACTGACTTTAAAGAGATAATTAATGATAGAGAAGTAGTAGGACTAACTAAGTTATGCTATTTATACAAAAAAAGTTTTGCATAACCCCAGTTACCAGAACTCCTGAAGATAGACGTTAACTGTGCATATTTTATGACAGTCACAGCCCCTCTGACTGTTCAGTGATGTCACTAAAGCCGCCCAAAGATGTAAACAACCATGCATGAGCAGCGCCTATTAGACGGAGTGGGCCCGACAGCCGATCCGTTCCACTCATTCCACTAGGAAGGTGGTACACTGCTCGAGGTGTCTGTAGTTCAACCATGCCTAGACGGTCAATACCACGGTTCGATCGCGTCCGCATTGTTACTTTGTGCCAGCAAGGGCTCTCAACAAGGGAAGTGTCCAAGCATCTCGGAGTGAACCAAAGCAATGTAGTTTGGACATGGGGGAGATACAGAGAGACAGGAACAGTTGATGACATATCTCGCTCAGGCTGCCCAAGCTCCACTACTGCAGTGGATGACCGCACTCTACGGATTATCGCTCGGAGGAACCCTGACAGCAACGCCACCATGTTGAATAATGCTTTTTGTGCAGCCACAGGACGTAGTGTTACGACTCAAACTGAGCGCAATAGGTTGCATGATGCGCGACTTCACTCACGACGTCCATGGCGAGGTCCACCTTTGCAACCATGACACCATGCAGTGCAGTACAGATGGGCCCAACAACATGCCAAATCGAAATGGACCGCTCAGGATTGGCATCACGTTCTCTTCATCGACGAGCGTCGCATATGCCTTCAACCAGACAATCGTCGGAGACGTGTTTGAAGGCAACCCGGTCAGGCTGAGCGCCTTAGACACACTGTCCAGCAAGTGCAGCAAGGTGGAGGTCCCCTGCTGTTTTCGGGCTGCATTATGTGGGGCCGACGTACGTCACTGGTGGTCATGGAAGGTGCCGTAACGGCTGCGCGATACGTGAATGCCATCCTCCGACCGATAGTGCAACCATATCGGCAGCATATTGGCGAGGCATTCGTCTTCATGGACGACAGTTCGCGCCCCCATCGTGCACATCTTGTGGACGACTTCCTTCAGGATAACGACATCGCTCGACTTGAGTGGCCAGCATGTTATCCAGGCGTGTACCCTGTCGAACACGCCTGGGATAGATTGAAAAGGGCTGTTTACGGACGACGTGACCAACCAACTCTGAGGATCTACGCCGATTCGCTGTTGAGGAGTGGGACAATCTAGACCAAAAGTGCCTTGATTAACTTGTGAATAGTATGCCAAGACGAATACAGGCATCGATGCAAGATGACATGCTACTGGGTATTAGAGGTACCGGTGTGTACAGCAATCTGGACCGCCACATCTGAAGGTCTCTCTGTATGGTGGTACAACATGCAGTGTATGGGTTTCATGAGCAATAAAATGGGTGGAAATGATATTTATATTGATCTGTATTCCAATTTTCTGCACGGGTTTCGGAACTCTCGGAACCGAGATCATGCAAAACCTTTTTTGTGCTCCACGGAATAACATGCAGGCAGACTCGGCAGTGTTATGCAAGGAACAATGGAGATGAGAAGACAAGGGAAACACAGCGGATCTCGAAATTGCAGTTGAGCAGAAACTCAAGTCACTAGAACAACGAAATTGAGCAGAAATGAACGATGTTGTCGAGCTCCTGAGCAGACAAAAATGGGTTTTCTCAAACGAGCTGGAGCCGATAAAAATGGCAGAGTGCAAGCTGCAGGTGAGAGAACATGAACTGTCTTTCGTATGACAGTATGCGATCCCACAGTCACAACCTGAAGCAGTGGAAGAGGAGATACAGAAGGTACTAAGGATGAGAATTATCGAACGGTCGATCAGCCAGTATAATAATCTGTTATTTGTGGTAGAAAAACGAAATGGTTATCTCAGAATCATACTGGATTCATACCCTTGAATCAGATAATAATTCCCAGAGGGACAGACCTGTAAATTTAGAATAAGTGGAGAGCTCTGATATATTAGCGAGTCATGGAACACATTTCGGAAAGACTGATTAGAGGTCATAGGAGGGAGAGTGTTCATTGCAACTGACAAAAACATTGGCTCTATTGAGGTCAGAGTTGAATGTGACAATGCAGTTATCTGTTCACGTGTAACAGGTTTAGATGAAACCAAGCCAAGTTAATTGTTGAATTTTTTACCGGCTAGCCAATTCCACAATGACAGTCCTAGAGTCATTAAAAGAAAGTCTACAGTCAGTGGCTCTTAAATATCAAGATCATTCATTACTGGTTGGAGGTGACTTCAACATACTGAGTATAGACTGGGATGCTTAAGAATTCACTGCAGGTTGTGTTGAAAGACAGTCTTGTGAAGTACTCTTGAACACACTTTCCGAAAACCGTCTTGAGCAGCTAGTTCGTCAGTTCACACACAATGGGAATATTTTGGTCCTTGTAGTTACACTGGCCTCACCTTATGAAAGGTGTCCGTATAGAGACGGGGATTGGTAATGATGATGTCATCATTGCGACTACAATTACTGAAGGTCAGAAATTAGTCAAGAAGGCTAGGAGAGTGTTTCTGCTAGAAATAACAGATAATCAGTTGTTTGCATCTTACTTAGATAGGGAACTGACATCATTTATTTCCATTACTATGGACTTAAATGAATTAGGGGCAGAGTTTAAATCGCTTGGCAATCGTGCTGTCGAGAAGTATGTGCCGAGTAAATGGATTGTGGATAGAAAATCCTCACCATGGTTCAACAACGAAATTAGGAGAAAGATGAGGAAGCAAAGGCTGTTGCACTCTAGGATCAAAAAAGAACACACAAATGACAACATGCAAAGGTTAGTAAAGATTCTTGCACCTGTGAAAAGATACAAGATGCGCGAAGCATACAACTGCATACCTTAGCAAAAGATCTAGCAGAGAATTCGAGAAAATTCTCCTCCTAAGCAAAATCGCTAAGTGGGTATAAGCCTTCCACTCAGTCACTTGTTGACTAGTCTGGCATGGCAGTTCAAGGTAGCGAAACGAAAGCCAAAGTTTTAAATTTCACATTCAAGAAATTGTTCACACAGTAGAATCGTACAAACATACCGTCGTTTGACCATCGAACAGATTGCTGTGTGGACGACATAGTAATAAGTATCCCTGACATAGAAAACAGTTGAAATAGCTGAAAGTAAATAAGTCACCAGGTCTGAATGGAATCTTAGTTCGGTTTTACAAAGAGTATTCTATGGCACTTGTCCTGTAGTATCCTCATCACCATTATAGAATCCTCGTCGCCACTGGAGAATCTTGTCCCACAAGGAAGCAAGGGAGAGGATATAGTTATGGGTGTCTGGTATCCTCTTTCTACAACACAAATGCACACGTGGATTAATACAGTTCTTTATTTACATGAACTGGATAGTTAACTTGAATAGACTTCAGGTGTTGAGGTACAAGCTTATCTGTAAGAGTCCTCTTGCAGACAATATTGGTAATCTTACTATAGTCACAACTCTGGTCGCCATGTACTGTCGTAGCCTGTGATGTGAACTGAGCCCACTCTGCCAATGAATGACAGACACCGAACTAGAATGAGTCAGTGAGCCCCTTCAGTCAGCGGGGGTGGCCTAAATACATGCTGTCAGGAGGGTGTCGACAGTGTGTTCAAATGGCTCTGAGCATTATGGGACTTAACATCTGTGGTCATCAGTCCCCTAGAACTTAGAACTACTTAAACCTAACTAACCTAAGGACACCACACACATCCACGCCCGAGGCAGGATTCGAACCTGCGACCGTAGCAGTCGCGCGGTTCCGGACTGAGCGCCTAGAACAGCGAGAACACCGCGGCCGGCGACAGCGTGTTGCTTGTAGGTGTGTCTCTGGCCTCTCTCGTGACAAGCGAGCTTGATCCAGCGCCTACTAATCGATCTTCGCTCATTTTTGCCGATTGGTGTGCTGGCGACAGATTACACCAGCACAGGTACCTTACATAGCTTGCATTTATCGCGAATCTTTCGCCCAGCACGAAGTCCCAATCGACTGAAAAAAAAAGCGCAGGTGACTCCTGTATATAAGAGGGGTAAAAGAACGGACTCAAAAATTTACAGACCATTATCCCTAACATTGGTTTGCTACAAAATGCTCGAACACATTCTCGGTTCGAATATAATAAATTTGCTTGAGACTAAGAAGCTTACGTCCACGAACCAGCATGATTTTACAAAGCATCGCTCATGCTAAACTCAGTTTGCCCTTTTTTGGCGTGATACACTGCGAACCATGGATGAAGGGCAACAGGCAGATTTCATATTTCTAGATTTCCTGAAAGCATTTGACACAGTGCCCCATTGCAGGCTGCTACCGAAGGTATGAGCGTATGGAAAATGTTCACCGATATGTAAGTGACTCGGAGGCTTCTTAAGATACAGAACCCAGTATGTTGTCCTCTACGGCAAGTGTTCATGCATGAGAGACAAGGGTATCATCAGGAGTGCCCCAGAGAAATGTGATAGGTTCGCTGTTGTTCTCTATATACATAAATGATTTGGCGGTCAGGGTGGCAGCTATCTGCGGTGGTTTGCTGATGATGCTGTGGTTTATGGTTATGTGTCGAAGTTGAATGACTATAGGAGGATGCAAGATGACGTTGATGCAGTTAGTTAAAAAGGTGACCATGCACGCAGACGATATTTTAATGTCAACCGAGAGTTGGGAAGAACATATGAAGATAACTAATCGTTGCTCATGGCCTTTGAAAAAAGCAGGTTAACGGTAAATTTAGAGAAATTGGAAAGGGTGAAATCGAGTTTGTGGTACATGGTATTAACGCACAAGGAATAAAACCTGATGACAAAAACTACAAGGAGTTAAGGATTTTCCGACACCTCACTGTAAAACGCAACTTTGAGGGTTACTTAAGCTATTTGGATGGTCTAGGACGTTCATTATTCGTCAATCATTTAACTAACTCTCTTTAACTTACTAAAAAACAAGGTGTTATGGCAATGTACTGAGGAATGACAACTGGCATTTGAAGAGATTAACTGACACCTGTGCAGTCTGCAATTACTTTTACACCCAGACTTGAACAAGGGGTTCTACTTGACTTGTGACAGCTCAAGTTTTGGATTGGGTGCACATCTGTACCAAGTGGATGAGGCGGATCACAGCAACATAAAAATCGTAGCATTTGCGAGCAGGGCTCTGAACAAGTGGAAGCGGCAATATGCCATAAAGAAGAGAGAGATACTTGTAGTCTTGTGGAGTTTCACAAAATTTAGATATTATTTATCGGGCAAGTTCACTAAAATTATAACAGACAATAAATCGTTGTCTTTCCTGCTCATAAGCAAATCACATCACAACCACCTAGATGGGCATTTGCCTTGCGAGAATACCAGTTTAGCGCTATTTACCGACCTCGGAGCCAAAACATCGTACCTGATACACTTTTGAGAATGCCACCAGGTATAGAAGATGTAAATGTAAACAGTCCACAAGGAAAGAAATTGAGCATTAACTTGATAAAAGGAGTACGATATGAATCATGCGTGACACGCAATACACAGATCCGGCACTGAAGAGCGTTAAGGTGAAGTACAGTTGTGCAGGGGAGGAGAGATTGAGGAAGTAGTGTTTGATTCCTCACAATATTCTTTATCGGCGTATGAATGAGTCATGGCAGGACTGGAAGTTGTTTATTCTGGCACACATAATTGAAAAGCTGGTTTGGTATGTCTATTTTGGTGTAGGCAAATGTGTAGAGAAGCTCAAGAAGGAGTCTATATAATACTTGGCATAAAATAGAAAGATTCTCAAGATCCTCTGCACGTGTGATATATGTCAGAAGGCAAAGCCAACTACTGTTAGACACCAAAGATCTATGCACCCTATAATACCAAAAGACATCAAACATATCGTCGTCACCGATTTACTTGGTCCCCTACGAAAATCCTGAGGAATTTCCCGCAACTCATAGTGGTACTAGAGGTGTGTTTCAAGTACGTGTAGTTCCACCCACTGAAAAGAGCAAATAGCAAGGTTATGTTCGCAAAACTGGAGAACTATTACTTCCCCAATGTATCCAAGTTAAGAAAATTCTGAGAGGCAATGATCTACAGTTTATTTCTACAGAGTGGAAGAAAATACTACAGAGGAACAACAATGAACAAGTCTTAATATCTAAATATCGGCCTGCCTCTAATCTGGCAGCGAGAATTATGAAGGAAGTGAACTGCATGTGTCAAATGCATTGCCACAACAAACAGAGTAGATGGAAGGCATTTACTGAGAACTTTGAGGCAGTGATTAACGGCATGCCACGCGCCACAGCAGGATTCACACAATGTGAAATTCTGCCTAACCAGGAGCCTGAAAGCATATTTTCGGAAATTTTTAGCAATTTTCCAGCCACATATCAAACATGGAATTAAAAGACAGAATTGACCATCGAACGGTTAAGTGAGAAGGCTCAGCAGAGAAAGGAATTTCGTGACAGTATAGTGAAGCCCATTAAGTGTGGGATTGAGGATCTTGTGTTAAATAAGACTCATACACGTTCAAGGAAGTTGACGAAGAGATACAGAAGATCCGTCATGAGTACATTATAGGCCTGAGGCGTCCAAATACCATCGAGTTGGAAGCTGTGTAATCTGGTAAACATTAGATCAAACACCATGTGGAGAACATCAAAAAAGGCTGTGTTCCAAAATTGAACAGCATAGAGACAGAAGTCATCACACTTTCTGCAGGACCTGAGCATCATTTTGCAAGACAATGCTCAAGCACGTACAGTGCAAGCTGTTACTGATTTTACTGATTTGTTTGACTGATGGGGCTGCTAAGTGCTATACCACCTACTGCACTCCCTCATGAATTCAACTCGATTTCTAAACTGCAGGAAACATTTCACGGTATTCGCTTCAGAATTGCTACAAATTCGTCGGGCAATATACCGCGCTGCTCCAACTGTCAACACAACTGGCATTGCTAAGAATATCCTACGACTTCCATATCACTGGCAACGGGTTATACACAACGCTGGTGACTACTTTGAAGGTCAGTAAAACTTTGAAACACGTATCTATTTTGTACGAGCTGTAAATAAATAGTTGCCACTATTAAAGTTCCAATCCTTTTACATCTGTACTTTCTTTTTCTGGGACTTAAAATGATGTGTTAATTTGTTGTATTCGTTTTCTTTAGCTTTTAACGTAAAAACTGATTAATATGTACTTATGTCTTCTTGTAATGGGCAGCACTGTAGGTAGATTTATATATGCATATGATATCTTGCATCTGGATTGTATCTTATATTTCCTCATGTTTGGGTTTAACTTCATGATATGGCCAAGAGGTTATCGTTTAGGTACGTCTGTATCCGTGGTACGAGGTACAACCCCCGTCCCGTGAACCTGCACTGCTGGGGCCACTGTGATACTTGATTTCTGCAATTCTGTTCCAGAATTCGATAACATTTCTGTGCGGTAACGTAAGCATACTGTAGTATCTCTGCCTTTCTCCCATGCCGATATCGATAGTCGTTTGTCTAACGAGCGTAGAGCCCAGTGGGAGACGTGACTTAGCTTCCGTGGTATATGGGTGTATCGTGCAGTGTCGATGCCGTGGCTGCAGAACACTGTTTACAGATAGCTGTTGAAATAGTTAATATTTATGCTACTTGTGCGATCAAGCGCTTCAGGGCGGTTATGGAAAAGTAACGTGTACTGAACAATTATCTGAGTGAACATTAAAAGTGAGGGAAATACGTATAATCGGTTTGACCAAACATCACGAGTGTAGATACTTTTCGTCCGGATACTGTCCCACTAAATCATCGAACATTCGCGTAGTGATCAGTCGAGCATATTTCTTGAGAATAAATAATTACGCCACAGAACTGATTCTTGCCAATTTGCATGACTATGTCACTCGTCTATAACAGCCTGTTTGAACAATATACACTCCTGGAAATTGAAATAAGAACACCGTGAATTCATTGTCCCAGGAAGGGGAAACTTTATTGACACATTCCTGGGGTCAGATACATCACATGATCACACTGACAGAACCACAGGCACATAGACACAGGCAACAGAGCATGCACAATGTCGGCACTAGTACAGTGTATATCCACCTTTCGCAGCAATGCAGGCTGCTATTCTCCCATGGAGACGATCGTAGAGATGCTGGATGTAGTCCTGTGGAACGGCTTGCCATGCCATTTCCACCTGGCGCCTCAGTTGGAACAGCGTTCGTGCTGGACGTGCAGACCGCGTGAGACGACGCTTCATCCAGTCCCAAACATGCTCAATGGGGGACAGATCCGGAGATCTTGCTGGCCAGGGTAGTTGACTTACACCTTCTAGAGCACGTTGGGTGGCACGGGATACATGCGGACGTGCATTGTCCTGTTGGAACAGCAAGTTCCCTTGCCGGTCTAGGAATGGTAGAACGATGGGTTCGATGACGGTTTGGATGTACCGTGCACTATTCAGTGTCCCCTCGACGATCACCAGTGGTGTACGGCCAGTGTAGGAGATCGCTCCCCACACCATGATGCCGGGTGTTGGCCCTGTGTGCCTCGGTCGTATGCAGTCCTGATTGTGGCGCTCACCTGCACGGCGCCAAACACGCATACGACCATCATTGGCACCAAGGCAGAAGCGACTCTCATCGCTGAAGACGACACGTCTCCATTCGTCCCTCCATTCACGCCTGTCGCGACACCACTGGAGGCGGGCTGCACGATGTTGGGGCGTGAGCGGAAGACGGCCTAACGGTGTGCGGGACCGTAGCCCAGCTTCATGGAGACGGTTGCGAATGGTCCTCGCCGATACCCCAGGAGCAACAGTGTCCCTAATTTGCTGGGAAGTGGCGGTGCGGTCCCCTACGGCACTGCGTAGGATCCTACGGTCTTGGCGTGCATCCGTGCGTCGCTGCGGTCCGGTCCCAGGTCGACGGGCACGTGCACCTTCCGCCGACCACTGGCGACAACATCGATGTACTGTGGAGACCTCACGCCCCACGTGTTGAGCAATTCGGCGGTACGTCCACCCGGCCTCCCACATGCCCACTATACGCCCTCGCTCAAAGTCCGTCAACTGCACATACGGTTCACGTCCACGCTGTCGCGGCATGCTACCAGTGTTAAAGACTGCGATGGAGCTCCGTATGCCACGGCAAACTGGCTGACACTGACGGCGGCGGTGCACAAATGCTGCGCAGCTAGCGCCATTCGACGGCCAACACCGCGGTTCCTGGTGTGTCCGCTGTGCCGTGCGTGTGATCATTGCTTGTACAGCCCTCTCGCAGTGTCCGGAGCAAGTATGGTGGGTCTGACACACCGGTGTCAATGTGTTCTTTTTTCCATTTCCAGGAGTGTATTTCATGTGTTCGCGCTACAGACAGTTGTACTGAGTGATTTACTTCTCAGCAATACACTGCGTTACATTCCGGTGGTCTACGTGGCTGAAGCGTAAATGGACGATTGTATCGGTTATTGATATACTAGTTGTAAACAGTGCAGCCCAAAATTTTAAGTGTTTGAGTACCAAAATGTGTTTGGATCTTACCAGTTAAACTTGGATCTCATTGTGTGAGCGTTTCCCCAACCTTCCACAACAAACATTTGCTGGCCAAATGTTTAGCTGGTAGTGGAAGAAACAAGGAGACAGCTGCAGAAAAACGAGGTACGTTGGGTTTAGGCAGCCGATCTTTAAACATTTACCGTTCGCCCCTGCATTTATGAGAAATGAGAAGCTCCAGTATATTTACATGTGTTATACCCCCAGGCGTCTTACACCACCCAACTGGACACAAGTGATTAGACAAACGGGAAAAAAAGAGTGTCGTTGCTGTCAAAATGTAGACAAACAATATTCTCGACTACGCTGCCCTCTTGAAAACCCAGTTACAAAATCGCATGAAAGACAGCAAGCTAATCCATTCCAATGGAAGCACGTCTGGCGTCTGGTGCTTTCAGATAAAAGAAGACTAGCCAGGAATTATCCTGTACAACACATCACTGGAGAAAGATGAACCACTTAAAACTTCGAGCTTCAGAAGTATGGGAGGGGGGGGGGGGGGGAGAGGAGGGATCAGCTAATGTTGGAACCTCTTCTGAAGTATTCTGAACCATGCAACATTTCGACAGAGAAAAAGAAAGATTTGATAGACCGATTACCTTTTATTTCTCTAGAGTTCCAGTATATATACCAGAATTGACCAAAATCAAGCAGTCCTGGGAATATTTGCTCAGGTGCAGACGCTGAAGACGAAAAGCCGTGAGGCTTTTGTACATAACTGTGTTTTTTCGAGTATTTGTATAAAATAAAAGATTATGTTCCTGACTACTGGTGCTGCATCTGTCAATTTATTAATCATTAATAAGAGGTAACATCTGAGCTCAAATACAGAATGAAGAACTTCACGAGAGTACAACAGGTGAAGTTCACAATTTTTAGTGCAAACTAACTCTGATGTTGAACATCAGTGACTAAACTTAATTTTAAATGGAAAACCAATTTACACTGTTGAGATAGTTAGTTTGAGAATACAATAAGCTACAAAACAATTTTGTGGCACCATTACAGGATTCTGCATAGCTTGTCGAATTTAAAATTGTGATTTGTCAGAATTCTAATTTTTTGACTTGACACACTATCCACTGAGAGCACAGATATGTAATGCATCACTGGCACAGCAGGGACGTTTTACAGACAGATTAAAATATGCAGTTGTTAAGCGTCTTTATGAAAAAGTGACAAGCATGATTTATGTAATTATCGTCCAATTTCCATACTGACATTTTTTTCCAAAATATTCGAAAAATTTATGTACTCAAGAGTAGTACCCCATTTGGGTAGAATCAGTTTACTAGGTACATCACAGTTCAGATTCCAGCTGGGTTCTTCGATTCAGAATGCTATTTACACACTCACTGACCAAATATTAAGAGACTTAAATAGTAGAATATTACCAATTTGTATATTTGTGGTCTTTCTCAGCCATTTGATAGCATAGATCAGTTACTCTGTAAGAAGAACCTAAGTTTTAAGGAACTAATGAATTTACACAGACCTGGTTACTATAATACTTAAGAAAGAGTATGCAGAAACTTGTGCAAGTAATTCAAGCAATAATGGAAGCAGAGAAAATAACAGTTAACTGAGAGAAATCACTATGAGAGTCCCAGAAGGTTCTATCTTGAGTTACTCCTATTCCTTATATGTGTGGATGACCCTCCATTTAACATTCATGGTAAAGAATTACTTATTACAGACAATACCAGTCTCATAATAAATTCCATGAGAGAGCTGCAACACAAGAGACTATTAATGAAGTTATCCAAACAATTATTAAGTGTTTTCTTGAAAAGCGACTCTCCCCTATATTCAGTTCTATACATCAAGTAGATTTGTACAAACAAGTGATATAGCACCTAAACAGGTGTTATCAGACAGGATACAGTGCTCCAAATTTTTAGGAGCTGTATACTAATGAAAACTTGAACTGAAAGAAGCATATTATTGTGCTGCTCAACCCATTAGGTTTCACTACTCTTGCTCTTCATATAATTGCGATTCTTGGAAACTGTCTATTCAACCATGCAACGTAGTTTGCATATTTCCATTCAATATAGTATCATGGAATAACATACTGAAATTACTCATCACTCAGAAGGTACAGACTGCACAAAAGAAACATGAAGAATAATATGTGGTGTCATCCGGCTCATCATGCAGTTACTTCTGCAAGGAATTAGGTGTGTTAACTTCACCACCACAATGCATATATTTACTAATTAAATTCGTCATAAGCAATCTACCACAAGATTTTAAACATGGCTACAACAGCAACTGTTGAAATTCTTCACGATAAAGGATGACAGCCAAAAACAGTTGCAGGATAAAAATTTAATAAAATTCTTGCTTTCACACTCTTGACTCGATAGTTCATAGGCGAAGTAATGGTGCTAAACTGTTCACTTTGACCCTGTGCCCATAGTCATGTTGTACAAATGGAGAAGATGTCTTAATTATTGACAACGCCTTTGGCACAATTGTTCTATTAATCTCCATTGCATGATGTAATTTTAGTAAGTAACTAAAGATTTTGTGCCTGTATTACTCTGGTAATTTCACTGTTACTTAAGTTTTTGTGTTTCTCACTTCCGATGCTAAGGCTTTTCTAATGAAAGTGTCTTCCTGTTCAGGATTTTTTACTTCTGATGAAGGCATATTTATATGTACCGATACCTTGGTCAAGAATTTTATTAAATTTTTATCCTGCAACTGTTTTTGGCTGTCATCCTTTATCGTGAACAATCTACCACAGTTTGAGAAGAATGGTGGTGTCCACTACAACAGTAATGGAAAAGAGACCTTTATTGCCTATGACCGGTTTAAGTCACAAGCGACACAAGCTGCTGCTTGGGGTGCCAAGCTGAGAAAGGCAGTAGATGTACCTCAATAGTAAATTTCTATACTGGGCATATAGTAACTAGTGGCAGTTGCATGAGTCACCAAGCTGAGAGGAGAGCCCAAGCATGATATTTGTAAACACAATGCTCATCACAATTAGCGATTGGTGAAAATGTGTGAGGGAAAATGGGGGAAGATTAGATTAAATTAGATTAGATTAGTACTTGTTCCATAGATCATGAATACAACACTTCGTAATGATGTGGAACGTGTCAAGTTAATAAAAGGTGTCTATACAAGATATTACATTATACAAAATATTGCATGCAACTTATTATTTTTAATTTTTTTGTGGGGGTTGGGGAAATTACCCACTTACTATATCCAAAAATTCATCTAATCAGTAGAAGGAGTTGCCATTAAGAAATTCTTTTAATTGCCTTTTAAATGCTATATGGCTATCCGTCAGACTTTTCATCCTATTAGGTAAGCGACCAAAGACTTTCGTGGCAGCATAATTCACCCCCTTCTGAGCCAAAGTTAGATTTAACCTTGAGTAGTGAAGATCATCCTTTCTCCTAGTGTTGTAGCCATGTACACTGCTATTACTTTTGAATTCGTTTCGATTGTTAATAACAAATTTCATAAGTGAATATATACAGGGTGAGTCACCTAACATTACCGCTGGATATATTTCGTAAACCACATCAAATACTGACGAATCGATTCCACAGACCGAATGGCACTGATTACGTATTTGTTTATATGTTCAGATGTGCTAACAAAACTAATGTGGTTCCATTTAAAAAAACGTAGATTTGTGTTAAAAACATACTTCCGTGCATTTTTGTATGGTTTGTATTAACCAATTACACTAGCCCCTCTCCTCACGTTCGGTTTGTGGAATCGGTTCGTCAGTATTTGACGTGGTTTACGAAATGTATATAGCGGTAACGTTAGGTGACTCACCCTGTATGTTGTGAGGCTACAGTGAAGATCTCTAGCTCCTTAAATAAGTGTCTGCAGGATGATTTTGGATGAGCTCCAGCAATTATTTTGATTACACGCTTTTGTGCAATGAACACTCTTTTGCTCAATGATGAGTTACCCCAGAATATGATGCCATACGAAAATAGAGAATGAAAATAGGCATGGTAAGCTAATTTACTCAGATGTATATCGCCAAAATTTTCAATGACCTTAATAGCATAAGTAACTGAAATCAAACGTTTCAGCAGATCCTCAGTGTGTTTTTTCCAGCTCAACCCCTCATCAATGCATACACCTAGACATTTTGAATATTCTATCTTAGCTACCGATTTCTGATCGAAGTCTATATTTATTAATGGTGTCATTCTATTTACTGTATGGAACTGTATATACTGTGTTTTGTCAGTTTAATGAGAGCCCATTTGCAGAGAACCACTTAATGATTTTCTGAAAAACATCGTTTACAATTTCCCCAGTTATTTCTTGTCTGTTGGGTGTGATAGCTATACTAGTATCATCGGCAAAAAGTACCAGATTTGCATCTTCGTGAATATAGAATGGCAAGTCGTTAATATATATTAAGAACAGTAGAGGACCCAAGACCGAACCTTGAATCACCCCATTCTTGATTTCCCCAGTTTGAGAAATCACCAGTATTTTGCATATTATGTGAACTGCTTATTTCAACTTTCTACACTCTTCCAATTAGGTATGATTCAAACCATTGGAGTACTGTCCCATTCATACCACAGTACTTGAGCTTATTTAGAAGTATTCCATGATTTACACAATCACAAGCCTTTGATAGATCACAAAAAATCCCAACGGGTGACTTCCGGTTACTCAGAGCATTTAATATTTCATTAGTGAAAGTATATATAGCATTTTCCGTTGAAAAACCCTTCTGGAAACCAAACTGACATTTTGTTAAAACTTTATTTTTACAAAGTTGTGAAGCTACTCTACAATACATTACTTTTTCAAAAATTTTAGATAAGGCAGTCAGAATAGAAATTGGGCGGTAGTTGTTGACATCAGACGTATCCCCTTTTTTATGTAGTTGTTTAACAATGGCATACTTCAGTCTATCTGGGAACATACCCTGCTTCAGAGAGCTATTACGTATGTGGCTAAGAATCTCACTTATTTCTTGAGAACAAGCTTCATTATCCTGCTGGAAATGCCATCAATTCCATGTGAGCATTTATTTTTGTGAGAGTTTATTATCATTCTAATTTCAGCAGGAGAGGTGGGTGAAATTTCAGTTGTATCAAATGGTGTGGGCCTTGCTTCTTCTGATGAACATTTAGATCCTAATTTCTCTACAACATTTAAAAAATGATTATTCAAAATGTTTTCAATTTCTGGCTTGTTGTTTATCAAGTTTCCATTCGCTTTGATGGTGATGCCATCATCCTCTACTCTTGATTGCCCTGTTTCCCTTCTAATAATATTTAAAATTGTTTTGATTTTGTTATCAGAGGTATTAATCTCAGACATTATGCACATGCTTCTGGTCTTTTTAATAACCTTTCTTAATGTAGCACAGTAGTTTTTATAATATTTGGCTGTTTCTGGTCATTACTCTTTCTTGTTGTTAGATACACTTCCCTTTTGTGGTTACAAGATATTTTTATCCCTTTAGTAAGCCGATGTTTTTTGCATGGTTTCTTACCATTAGATTTGACTGTTTTCTTGGGAAAACAGTTTTCAAATTCTCTCACAAGTGTATCATGTAATACGTTATATTTTAAATTAGCATTGGGTTCCTTGTACACCTCATCCCAGTCTAACTGCTGAAGATTTTCTCTGAAATTTGTAATTGTTGAGTCATTAATTGAATGCACAACTTTGGAGGGTAGTTTTGAATTACTGAATGGAGCTATGTCATATACTGTAACTAGCTGAGCATCATGATCAGAAAGCCCATTCTCAACAGGACAAGAATTTATGTTTTTATACCTGTCTTGGTCTATAAAAGTGTTATCTATAAATGTGCTGCTGTCCTTTACTACCCGAGTAGGAAAATTAATCACAGATGTCAAATTGAAAGAACTGAGCAAGACTTCCAGGTCATTCTTCCTATTACACTCATTCAGTGAATCAACATTGAAGTCCCCACAAATAATAATTTGCTTTCCCCTATCTGACAGATAGCGCAACAAGGCATCCAAGTTTTCCAGGAATAAATGAAAGTTCGCTGAAGGAGACCTATATGCTGTTACAATTATAAAAGAGCCTCCTTCAGTTTAAGTTGACACGCACCTGCTTCTATATGTTGCTCTGGACAAAACTTTTTTGTATCTAAGCTTTCTACACAGTGATAACTTTTGACATATAGGGCAACTCCTCCTTTCACCTTATTCTCTCTACTCATATGTGCAGCTAGTTCATAACCACTGATATTTACTTTTTCCATATCAGACACAATGTGATGCTCAGACAGGCATAGTATATCTATTACATTATCAGATTCAATGTCATCTAAACAAACCAGGAGCTCATCTACTTTATTCTTCAATCCCAGAATATTTTGGTGAAAAATTGTAACAGTTACTTTACTTTTGTGAGAATCTACTTTTTTCTTTAATCCACCTATATTTTGGTTAAATATGGTAACATTATTATTTACTTTCCTGTTGTGAGAATTTTGTGAGCTTTTGACCTCTTTAGTACCTGCATGCCTGAACTTCTCATTGGACACTGATATTAGTCTAAAAAAGAGGTACATCCATGAGTACTAGTGTCCCCCGTTATAGATTTCGCTAACAACCCTGCCAGTTCACCCTTCCCTTTCCTATTGAGGTGTAGTCCATTCCTTGTGAAATCTCCCCTATCAATAGCCTCAACAGGAACCAATCCAATTTCTGACAGAGTGGCTGCCCTACGCAACTGATCCAACTATTTACCCTCCTGACAGAGCGGTTCAACTGGGGCTGATCATGCCGCACGAAAGCAGGCACCAGCCCAGCATTAGTATGGGTCGTTGCCGAGGCTATTTTCACCAGGTCACATTCAATACTGTAGTCCTGATCCCTATCAATACTGTTTCCCAGTCCACCCACTATCATCACATGATCCTGCTTTGTGAAATCCTTGCACAAGGAACCTATATCCTCTACCACCTGGCTAAGACCTGCACTTGGCTTGAAAAAGTTTGTGATCTGGTACCTGTCACCTAATTTTCCTTCAAAATCTGGCCCACACCTCTTCCATGGCTGCTACCTAGCAACAGAACTTTCCTCTTACTTCCTACTTTTTTTGAAACAGTTGGTTTCCTAGTGAGATTCTGTTGCATCTTAACTACATCTACTTCTACTGGAGCCTCTTCCTTACTTAACTGTGGTAGTAAGGCAAATCTATTGGTTGTGTCAATTGGGAAACTGTCAGACACTGTCCTCTTTCTGTGGTCCCTGTTCCCAGCTACTACTTCCCACCGTTGATTACCCTCCTCCCCCCTTAACCTCTTCAGTTCGTCCCTCGCTCTGTCCAAATCAGCCTGAAGGGCTCTAATTTTCTCCTCCTGTTCAGCTATAATCCTATCTCTTGAGCAAACCCTGCAAAAGAATGGAAGAGTCTC
The DNA here is from genome assembly GCF_023864345.2 of Schistocerca serialis cubense. Classification (NCBI taxonomy): domain Eukaryota; kingdom Metazoa; phylum Arthropoda; class Insecta; order Orthoptera; family Acrididae; genus Schistocerca; species Schistocerca serialis. The sequence continues at coordinate 399,701,564 of NC_064640.1, read as the reverse complement.
GTTTGCTTCCCCAATTCCCACGCCGCTACAATTTCCCCAGTGAAACTACCTGTCACAACAGCTGCACAAAACCCCTGAACTGACTTTCCTATTGCAGCTCACACACTTAGTATCCATGGTAGTTTGGAAATTAGTTAAGAGATTTACTAAATGATAACGATAATACATTAAATACAGATGCAAAAGGACACTAAATATGTTTTGGAAACTAATATGCAAGTAAACTATTACCAAATGCACTTAAATTTGTGGTATAACGCTAAATGTGCACGATAAAAAATTAAGTCTAAACAGCCGAATGCAACCAAAACGAACTTTTTGCGATAAGCAGAAGAATACGTAAATAAAAGAAAACGTTTAATGGCAAGCTTGAAGAGCACACTAATGAACGTATTTAATTAGTTAATATATACCAAATGTACTTAAGATTAGGGTATAACGCTAAGTATGCACACTAGGAAAGTAAGGCAAAGCTGCGAAATATAAACAAAATGAACTTTTCGCGATTACTGGAACAATACACAAATAAAAGAAAAAACTTTAATGGTGAGCTTGAAAAGCACCCTAATGAACGTATTTAATCAGTTAAACTACAACAAATGCACTTCCAATTGCGGTATAACGATAAATATGCACACTCGAAAAATTTGGCCTAAGCGGTGGTAAGTAAACAAACTAACTTTTTGCGATTACGAGAACACTACGCAAATTAAATAAAAACTTTTAATGGTGAGCTTGAAGAGTACACTAAAGAATGTATTTAATTAGTTAAAAGTGCTCAACTAGAATTAATTACAACCTAAATTACTAACTTTCACGATAGCTCTGTCTCCATGTGTGCGGCCTTGTGCAGGGCTACCCAGGGGGTATCAATGGGTGAGACATCACTAATGATAAATCGCAAAATGGTTCAAATGGCTCTGAGTACTATGGGACTTAACATCTGAGGTCATCAGTCCCCTAGACTTAGAACTACTTGAACCTGACTAACCTAAGGACATCACACATCCATGCCCGAAGTAGGATTCGAATCTGCGACTGTAGCAGCAGTGCGGTTCCGGACTGACGAACCTAGAACTGCTTGGTCACATTGGCCGGCTGATAACCCGCACATACAATAAAATTTTCTCGAACTGGCCCTGTTTTCACCACTTATTGAAGCTGTCAGTGGCTCGGAATGGAGTTCTATATGCAGAAAAAATTTGTTTTGACTATTTTAGTTCAAGATGCAGCAACAAAATTTTTTTGTGATTTTGCCAATAATATACAGTTTGTGACAGGTAACAAAGCAAATTATAAATTTAACATAAAATGATTTACCTGGGACATCTCCTTCAACTCCATAGATAAATTTGTATTTAAAAATTGTAGCCTGTAAAATACTCCTAATTTTTATGTGTAGTTGCATGAGTGCATGAATAGGACTAAAAAATATTCATTAATTTTAACACTATTGATGTATACATCTGCTGTAAACTGCTCGTCCCACATCATTCCGATAAAAGATCGTTCAAATGATCCACTGACCATGTAAATAAATAACTTTCTGTAGATGTCGATGGTATGTACATGAACGAACTTACATTGACGTCAGACTATGTCTTCTAGGAGCTTCACTTGTTTTGTCAGGCTGTGTTTGTTAAAGTGTGTAGTGAACAACATGCTCATCCGTCTCATCAACTACACTGAAGGGAATGGAAAGTGTTACACCATGAACACCTTGAGCTAACGTTACAAAACTGATACTCTAGTATTACCATTTCTGTGGGGTATGTTGATTAAACTTTCGTTATTATGAGAGCTTATTTGCCGTATTTCTGTATTTTTTGTACAGAAAGATCCATACCTACAAATGAAGAACGGTTTGCGTATTTGATGGCTACTAGGTACGTCTAATGTTGTTGGAATGTTTCAAATGGGGAGATAGTTACTTGTTCCATAGATCATTTGAACGATTCTTTTACCGAAATGTTATAGAACGAGTCAGTTTACAGGACATATATTAGTGCTGACATTAATTAACATTTGAATTTTTAGTTCTTATCGTGTAATTACAACTATTAATACGCTTTTTTTAACAGGTTATCAGTCTGTAAACAAAAATTCATCCTTCGAATAGAAGAAACTTAATCAAGAGAAATGGTTTTAGGTAAGATTTAAAACTTGCTTTGCAACATATCAGACGTTTTATGTTCATGTACAAATGATCATAAATTTTTGTTGCTGCTTGTTGGAATCCTATCTGAGCCACTGAGAGCTTTCATAATGGGTAACAAAGGTCATTGTTTCCTATATTGTTGTAAGTATGGGAATCACTATTATTCTAAAAAAAATTTGATGGATTATTTATGACCAGTTTCATTAGTGAATATACATCCTAAGACAAAAAACCACGCTCGATGAAGGAATTATCAGAATGCAATGGAATCCGACAGATGTAATGAACGTGTAAAGACAAATAAACGAGTACAGTTTCAGAAAAATTGGTTGATATATTCAAGAGAAAACGCTTCACAAATTGTGTAAGTCAGTAATACATTGGTCTCCCCTTGGTCCTTATGGATGCAGTTATTAGGTTTGAGGTTTATAGAAAGAGTTGTTGTATGTCCTCCTGAGGAATATTGTGCCAAATTCTGTCCATCAGACGCATTAAATCATCAAAATCACGAGCTCGTTGGAGGTCCCTGTCCATAATGCTCCGAATGTTTTCAACTGGGAGATCTAAAGACCTTGCTGGTCTTTTTGGAAGCATGAACACAAGCAGTACAAACTCTCGTTGTGTGTGGGTGGACATTATCTTGTTCAAATTTAAGTACACGATGGCTTCCGTGAAGGACAACAGAATGGGACATAGAATATCGTCGATATACCACCGTTCTGTAAGGGTTCCGCATATGACAATTAAAGGGGTCCTGCTGTGAAAAGAAATGAGACCTCAGACCATCACTCCTGGCTATCGGGTCGTATGCTTGTTGACAGTCAGGCTAGTATCCCACTACTCTCTGGGGCGTCTCCAAACACGTTTTTGGCCTGAAATCTCATTGAATGGAATGGAATTGTCTTCAATGATGAGTCCAATTTCTAACTGAGCCCTGATGACCAGAGAAGACGTGTCTGGAGACGCCCCAGAAAGCGATGGGATACTAACCCGACTTTCACCTGCCATATGTCCTGACAACCGCAAGTGAAGGTTTGGGGTGTCACTTTTTTTCATAACAGGACCCCTTTGATTGTCATCCATGGTACTATTACAGCACAGTGGTACGTCGACGATATTCCATGCCTTGTTTTGTTTCTCTCCCTGGCAAGCCACCCTGGGCTTACATTTCAGCAAGATAATACCTGCCCACACAAGACGAGAGCTTCTACTGCTTGTCTTCATGCTTGAAAAATCCCACCTTGGCCAACAAGGTCGCCAGATCTCTCTCCAACTGAGAACGTTTGGAGCATTATGGGCAAGGCCCTCCAACCATCGCCAGACTTTGACGATCTAACACTCCATCTAGATAGATTTTGGCACTATATCCATCAGGAGGATATCTAACAACTTTGTCAATCAATACCAAGTCCAATAGCTGTTTGAATAAGAGTCAGAGGTAGTCCAAAAAGTTACTGACTTGCTCAATTTGTGAAGCCTTTTGTCGCGAATTAATCATGCTTTCTTTTTTAAATTATAATCAAATGTTTTTCTGTACATGTGTATCACATCTACCGATTTCTGTCCCATTCCGATAATTCCTTCGTGGTGTACTGTTTTTTCCGTAGGGTTTATGTGTTGTGAAGATGCAGTTAACACGCCTAACGCATTGAAGAAGCGCCTACATGACGAACACTGGTGAAAACCACATATTATTCTTACTGCTCGCTTTAGTGCAATTAATATTCTCTTTCTAAGTGATGGGTTAGCCCAGAAAATCATTCCATAAGACATTATTGAGCAGGAATATCCTAAATAATTAGATGGCTGATTCGTTTATTTCCAAGACTTGTAATTATACAAAGAGCAAAAGCAACTGAACTTAATTGTTTGAGTAGCTCAGTAATATGCTTCTTCCAGTTCAAGTTCTCATGGCTATACACACCAAAAAATTTGCCACTAAAACTGACGGTCACAGCCAAATAATGATTCCAGCTCATCCTATATCAATCGCTGGGATGAATCTGTTTGTCGTACAGAAATATAGCGTACGTTGCTTGTCCGATTTTAGCGTGTGTTCGCTCCTGACAAACAATTTACAGAGAAATTGGGAGTGGAACTGTACGCAAAAATGGATAACGCTAGATTTAAATGTGGCCCTGTCACCCTTAATTAATCTGCGGTGGTAGTGTTGACGATAAATCACACCAATTTTTCCTCGAAACGTGACCGATCACGAACACTTAGGGTTGTCAATGACATCAAACACACAGACAAAAATAAAATAAGGCAAAAGGGTGAATTCAGGATCAACTACTGAAAGTAAAGGCTCTACTGAATCACAATAATTTTATTATAACCTTCAGATCAATGCTGAATAAAACACAATGAGCAATTTACAAATTATCCTCTTAACTGGCATAAGCAGTAACTGTGTTAAAATCGGTCCAAAACGCGATCTCTTATAACATATATACGAAGAACCACTACACTCCAAAGTACTGTGAAACCTCTGTGGAAACAGCAACCGATATTGATCCAACTATTTAACGTTACTCCTAACACAGGCCGAAGCGGGAGCGATCTCACCGTAATATTCCTGTTGTAGCTACGGTCTCCGAAGGCGACGGCGCGGCCGTGCGATCGGTGTGTGGCGTCTCGGAAAGTACAATCCTACAGCATTCGAACACCAGACTGCTGTCTGTAAACTTCTCTAATTGCGATAATGTTTTCGTCAGCAATGAGCTGGCGCGGCTAACGTCCTCTCAGAACGAAAGACCAAGAGGGGAGACGACTTGGCTAACGTCCTCTCAGTACGAGATCCCATAACGGAAGACCACGACCGAGAGTCAAGCAAGATCGCTCTTCACCTTTGTTTTCTCACCGCAACTTTTACCAAGCGTATCACATCACTAGAAGCTCTCAAAATACCCAGTTTGCCAGTGCCGACCAATGTACGGCCTGGGAATAGAATTCTTTTCCACAATTCTTTTATTTCTACAAAATTTCACAAGCAAACTCTGCCGTCGCCGGCTGGGAAGAACCGCAGCTGTGGGCAATAACACGTTAACTGGAAGTTTTCTCCCAAGAGACCACTCTAGATTCACCGTCGTAGCGAACACAGATTCTTGCATTGAAAGTTTGTTTATTCGGAGGTCCTGGCCTGCCCCACTTATGTTACTTGAAGGCGTAAAATTAGTCGGACATAGGCGAGAGCACGCACAGGAAAGCCCATCCAGCTATCCACTGCTCTGTTTTGGTAAACACTTGAACACCTGCAGTCGCGCGTCCCTCAGAGTTTGGCGGCCGCTGTGGCCTCTCTAAACGGATTACAGAAATCCCCCAGTTCACCATTCACACCATCAGGCTGTGGCCTTCGGCGGTTAGGCGGGGACGTAGCCGAGCTCTGTCTCGCGTATTGCCTTTCTGCAAAATCTTATAATTACAAAATCATGGAATTCCCGTGTGCCGATGCGTTTCCACATAGATTTCCTACACCGTAATTAAGAGTATTACTCCAACAAAACCTAAAGTGTCATGTAAGGTGCAGGGCCGTTGCCACCTTACACTTTCAAAGAACCCCTTAATAATTTATTGAGTAACATCATGAACTGTCTCTTCTGTTACCTTGTATCATCTGTGTAAGATACTAATTCAACAAGATGAATGTTAAGTGGAGGGTTCTTCACTTATACAAGGAATAAGAATGGACCCAAAATTGAACCTTGTGGGACTCCCTTGTTTCTCCCCATTAACTATAATTTTCTCTGCTTCCAACATTGCCATAACTAGTCACACTAGTTCTTGTATTCTCATTCTTAAGTATTATACGGACCAGTCAGTGTCGTCATAACGGCCATCTGTGTCACGTCTGCTGTGCAGCGAGCTACATTAATTTAAGTATTAACTGTATTTTTCTTACTTGTCACTTCTTCTTCTGTGTGTTTTTGCTTTTACGAAGCTTTAATTGTCGAGTGCTACTAATAGTGTTCCATGGATTTTGTGTTTGTTTTGAATACAGTCAGAGAGAGTCCCTTTAGTCAGCTGTAGTGCCAGTAGTGTCAGTGTCGTCGTAACGGCCATCTGTGTCACGTCTGCTGTGCAGCGAGCTACATTAATTTAAGTATTAACTGTATTTTTCTTACTTGTCACTTCTTCTTCTGTGTGTTTTTGCTTTTACGAAGCTTTAATTGTCGAGTGCTACTAATAGTGTTCCATAGATTTCGTGTTTGTTTTGAATACAGTCAGAGAGAGTCCCTTTAGTCAGCTGTAGTGCCATTAGTGCTAGTGTTTGTTTTGAATACAGTCCAGAGACAGGTAGTGCTTATTTTCAGTGTCTAGTAATCACAGTTTAGTCAACTATCAGCCGCCTTTAGTGAATTAGCAGTCTACTTAAAAGTTGATTAACTCTCTACAGTAAATTGATTTCTTAGGATGGATAGGATGTGTGACTGCTGTGTACGAAAGCAGGAGGAGGTGACCACTGTTCGCGAACAGCTGAACGTGTTCATGGCCGCGGTCAGCTACCTTCAGGCTGCTGCCTCGGAGTGTAGCGGCAGTGGGAAGTCTGGTTCGTCGCATGGTACACCCCAGGTGTTACATGCTTCACCCACTGTCCCTGCTGTCAAGACATCTTCGCGGGTACCGGGCGCGGTTGGGCTACCCTCTCCCCAAGGGGAGTGGCGGGTTCAGCGGCGTTCGCGGCGCACGAGGCGGAGGGTCAATGTGGAGGCTGGCCGTGTGGCATCGCCCCCTCTGGCTGTGAGTGGACATATGGCCGCTCCTTCAGCAAGGTCCGAGCAGGCACATGGGGGGAGGAGTTTATTAGTGATTGGGAGCTCCAACGTTAGACGGGTGATGGAGCCCCTTAGGGAAATAGCGGAAAGGTCGGGCAAGAAGGCCAGTGTTCACTCTGTCTGCTTGCCGGGCGTCTCACCCGAGATGTGGAGGAGGCCCTGCCGGCGGCGATAGAGAGCACTGGGTGCACCCGACTGCAAATTGTTGCTCATGTCGGCACCAATGACTCTTGCCTTCTGGGTTCAGAGGTCATCCTCAGTTCATACAGGCGGTTGGCGGAGTTGGTGAAGGCGGAAAGCCTCGCTCGCGCGGTGGAATCTGAACTAACTATTTGTAGTATCGATCCCAGAACCGACCGCGGTCCTCTGGTTTGGAGCCGAGTGGAAGGCTTAAACCAGAGGCTCAGACAATTCTGCAGAGATCTGGGGTGCAAATTTCTCGACCTCCGCTATCGGGTGGAGAAATGTAGGGTCCCCCTGAATAGGTCAGGCGTGCACTACACGCAGGAAGCGGCTGCAAGGATAGCGGAGTACGTGTGGAGTGCACATGTGGGTTTTTTAGGTTAGAGAATTCCCTCCCTAGGCCCGACAAGACACCTCCTCAGACGCGCAAGGTAGGAGTAGGCAAAATGCAACAGGAAATAATATTAATCTGCTAATAGTAAACTGCAGGAGCGTCTATAGAAAGGTCCCAGAACTGCTCTCATTAATAAACGGTCACAATGCCCACATTGTACTGGGGACAGAAAGTTGGCTGAAACCAGATGTAAACAGTAATGAAATTCTAAACTCAGACCGGAATGTATACTGCAGAGACAGGCTGGACAGTGAAGGGGCAAGCGTGTTTATAGCGATAAGAAGTGCAATAGTATCGAAGGAAATTGACTGAGATCTGAAATGTGAAATTTGGGTTAAGGTCATGGTTAAAGCAGGCTCAGACATGGTAATTGGATGTCTCTATAGGCCCCCTGGCTTAGCAGCTGTTGTGGCTGAGCACCTGAAGTATAATTTGGAAAATATTTCGAGTAGATTTCCCCATCATGTTGTAGTTCTGGGTGGAGATTTTAATTTGCCAGGTATAGACTGGGAGACTCAAACGTTCATAATAGGTGGCACGGACAAAGAATCCAGTGAAATTTTTTAAAGTGCTATATCTCAAAACTACCTTGAGCCGTTAAACAGAGAACTGACTCGTGGCGATAACATATTAGACCTTCTGGTGACAAACAGACCCGAACTATTTGAAACAGTTAACGCAGAACAGGGAATCAGCGATCATAAAGCGGTTACTGCATCGATGATTTCGGAAGTAAATAGAAATATTAAAAACGGTAGGAAGATTTTTCTGTTTAGCAAAAGTGACAAAAAGCAGATTTCAGAGTACCTGAAGGCTCAACACAAAAGTTTTGTCTCAAGTACAGATAGTGTTGAGGGTCAGTGGACAATGTTCAAAACCATCGTTCAATATGTGTGTTAGATGAGTATGTGCCAAGCAAGATCGTAAGAGATGGAAAAGAGCCACCTTGGTACAACAACCGAATTAGAAAACTGCTGCAGAAGCAAAGGGAACTTCACAGCAAACATAAACATAGCCAAAGCCTTGCAGACAAATAAAAATTACGCGAAGCGAAATGTAGTGTGAGGAGGGCTATGCGACAGGCGTTCAATGAATTCGAAAGTAATGTTCTATGTACTGACTTGGCAGAAAATCCTAAGAAATTTTGGTCTTATGTCAAAGCGGTAGGTGGATCAAAATAAAATGTCGAGACACTCTGTGACCAAAATGGTATTGAAACAGAGGATGACAGACTAAAGGCCGAAATACTAAATGTCTTTTTCCAAAGCTCTTTCACAGAGGAAGACTGCACTGTAGTTCCTTCTTTAGATTTTCGCACTCATGACAAAATGGTAGATATCTAAATAGACGACATAGGGATAGAGAAACAATTAAAATCGCTCAAAAGAGGAAAGGCCGCTGGACCTGATGGGATACCAGTTCGATTTTACACAGAGTACGCGAAGGAGCTTGCCCCCCTTCTTGCAGCGGTGTACCGTAGGTCGCTAGAAGAGCGTAGCGTTCCAAAGGATTGGAAAAGGGCACAGGTCATCCCCGTTTTCAAGAAGGGACGTCGAACAGATGTGCAGAACTATAGACCTATGTCTCTAGCGTCTATCAGTTGTAGAATTTTGGAACACGTATTATGTTCGAGTATAATGACTTAGCTGGAGACTAGAAATCTACCCCATAGGAATCAGCATGGGTTTCGAAAGAGACGATCATGTGAAACCCAGCTCGCGCTGTTCGTCCACGAGACTCAGAGGGCCATGATAAATGCCGTGTTTCTTGACTTCTGCAAGGCGTTCGATACAGTCCCCCACAGTCGTTTAATGAACAATGTAACAGCATATGGACTATCAGACCAAATGTGTGATTGGATTGAAGAGTTCCTAGATAACAGAACGCAGCATGTCATTCTCAATGGAGAGAAGTCTTCCGAAGTAAGAGTGATTTCAGGTGTGCCGCAGGGAAGTGTCGTAGGACCGTTGCTCTTCACAATATACATAAATGACCTTGTGGATGACATCGGAAGTTCACTGAGGCTTTTTGCGGATGATGCTGCGGTATATCGAGAGGTTGTAACAATGGAAAATTGTAACTGAAATGCAGGAGGATCTGCAGCGAATTGACGCATGGTGCAGGGAATGGCAATTGAATCTCAATGTAGACAAGTGTATTGTGCTGCAAATACATAGAAAGAAAGATCCCTTATCATTTAGCTAAATGTAGCAGGTCAGCAACTGGAAGCAGTTAATTCCATTAATTAGCTGGGAGTAGGTATTAGGAGTGATTTAAAATGGAATGACCATATATAATTAAGCGTCGGTAAAGCAGATGTCAGACTGAGATTCATTGGAAGAATCCTAAGGAAATGCAATCCGAAAACAAAGGAAGTAGGTTACAGTACGCTTGTTCGCCCACTGCTTGAATGCTGCTCAGCAGTGTGGGATCCGTACCAGATAGGGTTGATAGAAGAGATAGAGAAGATCCAACAGAGAGCAGCGTGCTTCATTACAGGATCATTTAGTAATCGTGAAAGCGTTACGGAGATGATAGATAAACTCCAGTGGAAAACTCTGCAGGAGAGACGCTCAGTAGCTCGGTACGGGCTTTTGTTGAAGTTTCGAGAACATACCTTTACCGAGGAGTCAAGCAGTATATTGCTCCCTCCTACATATATCTCGCGAAGAGACCATGAGGATAAGATCAGAGAGATCAGAGCCCACACAGAGGCATACCGACAATCCTTCTTTCCACAAACAATACGAGACTGGAATAGAAGGGGGAACCGATAGAGGTACTCAAGGTACCCTCTGCCACAGGTGGCTTGCGGAGTATGCGCGTAGATGTAGATGTAGAAATCCATATGTTCCATAAAACATAAGTTTTTCCAAGGATGTAACTGATCTATGTGGTGAAACTGCTTGGAACTGTCACAAAAAATGTAAATTGGTGATATTTTATTATATAGCACTTGTAATATTTGGTGAGCGGATGTGAAAATAGCATTTTCAGTCGAGAAACCCTTCTGGAATCCTAACTGTGATGTGGTAAAAAGTTGTTTTTACTTAAATGTGATACTAATCTTGAGTACATTAGTTTTTCAAATATTCTGGAAAAAGATTCTAGTTAGGAAACTGGACAATAGTTACATATACATCCTTTTTCAACTTTTTTGTAACTAGGTTTAACTGAATATTTTAATCTGTCTGTAAAAACTTCACTGTACCATTAATGTATTACTTATAGTACTAAGGATATTGCTTATTAAATTCGAAGGGCTTTTAGAAATGGTGTTTGAAATTTCATCAATAGCACTGCATCTTTTATTTTTTATAATTGTTACAATTCTATTAATTTTTGTGAAGGATTTTAATATTACTTGTCGTTGCTTAAAGTTTTTAAGAATGATATTTTACTCTAAACTCTTGCTTCTGTAAATGAACCATTTAATCCTGTTTTTGCTGATAGATTTAGAAAATGATTATTAAAAATATGTACAACTTGTGTTTTATCAAACACAGCATATCACTTAGTTTAATTGTTGTGGTATCTTGTATTCTATCTTGTTATCCTGACTCCCATTTCACAATACTGCAGTAGTTTAAACCCTATTATCTGAATTACTAATTTCTACCAGGACATGTAAAGTTCTGGACATTTTAACAGCCTTCATTAAAAACATAAGTATTACAGTATTTTTTGTAGAATTCAAATAATGTCAGTTTTTGACTTGTTCTGGCTTCTGTATAAATTTCCCTTTTCTCTTACACAAAATTTTAATCCATTTAGTTATCTATGGCTTACTTGTTTTCTTAATGAACTTGTCGGATTACTATTTAGGAAAGCTACTTTTAAATATCGACACCATTTTACTGTGGAATGTACTGAATTGCACATCAGTATCTTTTTCTGTCTATACCTCATCCCACATTACAGCTTCAAACTTATTCTTAAAACATTGTACCCTGTGCTCATTAATAAATTTCATTTCTGTGTATGAAAATACCTCTGATATGTAAGGTCTATACTTTATTTCCACTGTTTGTGCATTATGGTCAGGTAGTTCATTAACAACTGGATACACATTAATTGTTCCAACCTGAGCACTGTCTACATAAATGTTATTGGTCAAGATCCTGCAATCTTCCTGAATGTTCGTTGGGATATTTTCCACTGAAATCAGATTTATACAACCAAATAATGATTCCAATTGGTATTTTCTGGCAGAATATTTTAAAAAAGCTGTAAAGCAATATCTGTTTATTCTCGTCTGACAGATAGCTTAATGATACATCTACATGTCTCATAAATACCTGAAAGTTTCCTATAAAAAACCTGTAGACATTTACTATTGCAAGAGAAGAATTCTGCAGCAACAACTCTCAAGCACATGTTTCTAGCTTACAATCTACAAAAAACTTGCATTTATCAATATTTCTAATTTCGTGTCCAACTTCTACATATGTCGCAACTTCTCCTTTTTCCGTGTTCGCCCTACAACGAAAACGATGCTAGTCTATAATACCTGAACTCGTCTATCTCTGTGGTTACATGGTGTTCAGAGAGAGAACAACTGTGACTTCAGAATTTTCCACATTTTCTAGACACACAAGAAGCTCATCTATCGGCCCCCAAAGTTCTGATGAAACAATGTAATTTTACTTTTCTGGAAGCTGTTATGTGTATTATGGTCTGGTTCCATTCTAATTTCTTTCAGGACTTTCTATCCATATCCAGATTCTAATCTAAAGCATATTCCTTACTGACTCCACCAACCACATGAAATTTGCCATGTGTGTTCATACCCCCACCCTTACACTTTATGGAAGATGGCCAGCTAATTCGTCCTTCCCTCTCCTATTCAGGTGCAACCCATGATTTATGTATCCTCATCTCCCAATTGCAGCAACATGTACAACGAAGGTATGAGACTTTGTTTCAGTTGAAAGCAATCCACTCGGATCTTTGTTTACACAGCTGACAACTGCATTAACCAATGGGTGCTCATGGCGCTGCAGAACCTCCAAAAACATCACATGAGTGTGTGGTACTGCTGCTCCTGTCGTCTTTAATACAACTCCCTTAATTTGCTAACCTCGGTGTTTCCTCCTCCTTCAATTGTAAGTATCCCTGCACAAGACTTTTATCTTCTCTGCCACCTACCTAAGCTAGTCAGAAGGTTTGATGATGCTTGTGACCTGGTATTCCACACCTAGATTTTCCTGAAGAATTTGGCCTACACCCCTCAGTGATTACTACCTAGTAGCAGCACTCTTCTCTTTCCACTTGACTTATGTACCTACCTAGCGTTAAAGTTGTACCTACGAGTCTACTGCACTCTGTCCTGCTCAAAAACTGGATGTGACAGATTTTATAACGGTCAAACTGGCCGTTCTTTTAAAATAAGATTCAGGGAGCATTTGCTGGCACATAACAAAACTACATTGGGAATGCATTTGGCAGAAACTGGCCACACTGTAGGCAATATTGAGAGTTGTGTGCGTATTCTACACAGGACAGAGAGGAGTTGGAGATTTACAAAGGTAAAAAGCATGAGCCCATTAGGGTACTCAATGGACAAAGTGATTTTGTACCCAACGCCTACTTAGCTTTGTTTCATAACATACTACGATGACCAAAGAATGCCTCATGTATTTATACCTAGCCTTGCTTGATGATTCATTTCGAGAACAGTAGGCATTTGCCTTACTTCCATACATTAGTCGCTCTAATCCTGTAACTCATTATGTCCTACCTTTTCATGGAATGTATGACCAGACTATATAATTTTATTTACTGACTGTTAATATGTTGTTTAAACGTTTTCTGTGGGAGACATATCGTGATGTATGTGGAGCCCTCTAGTGGTTAAGTTCTTATGATTGGTGCACACCTAATAACATCCTGGCAGATGACCCAACAGTGGGCGCTGTTCATTGATCTTTTTTCAGCTGTCATATAGACATTTTATCTTTCATAGATAATTGATAGGTTGCTACAGGCAATGCATTATGTATATTAATTTTTGACCATAAATTGACCATAAAACGGTTGCACCTATTCTCTTCATATACATCCTTTCAATAATTTTATATGGGTAACTGTATTCGTCCTTTAATGTATCACAATTGGTTTCTATAATAGTTATCAATATTTAAAAGTCTGCTACATGTATTTTACCTAATGTGTCTTTATCAGATTATATTTTTTGCGTAAATGATGACTACATCTAAGCCCACAGTAGTGACATCTAGGTAGGATGCAGGCAGACAGATTTCTCATAGCTACTGTACTTCAGTAGCTAGCTGCAATAAAGACTGTGTGGACAATGTGGCCTATTCTACACCTTATTTTAGATCTATGTTATGATGCTGTGCTGATTATATTTATATGTTTTGATGATGCCATTATGGCCTTATCAATTTAGGACATGGTGTAGAAAAGGTACGTTTTACAGTATTTTATCTGTACATTTCCCTGGATGGATGAAAGTATATTGTAATACGTATTGCTATATTGTGTTGAAAGACACGCTGCTCACTAGGTGTATATATTTGTATATTGTAGATCTAAGGATGGCATTATGGACTGAAACTGGTCATCGTGAAAAGAATTGATAAAGTCATGAAAGACTGGAATAAAAAACATTTGACTGTATTAGATCACTGTGCATGCACGAGACTATGTCGCAGCTGGTGAAACTATTGCATTTACCATTCCAAAAACTGTATATCGCTTCTTAGTTGTCATATTTTCAAAGGAAATTGTTTGATTTTATCGTATTATAGTACTATACGTTAATATGAGCTTTATACATTTTCAACAGTACAACCCAATTATCGACTGCACCATCACTGTTTGTTACTTTTAAAGTGAAGTATTTGACGCAGTCTTCAGTTGACTGTTCGATGACAGAGTGGATATCCATCATTGCCAGTAATAACCTCAGCAAGCAAATCTCTCAGGTATCGTTTTGTGCATTATCCATCAGACATACATGGTGATTTGTTGCTGAGTAAACCCCATAGACCACGTGTCACGTTTTCGGTGACGACTACAAATGAATCTGGGCCAGTGATGACATCTGGTACTTCTGCTGAAATCACTTGATCAGTTTGATGTGGTGTGACGTTTTCGACCAACAAAATCAAAGTGTGCACATGTGGCAATCCTCTTTATCGTCATTCAGTAGAATATAATCAACAGTGCGACTTACAAAAAATATATGGTACTTGACAAGGAAATTCAATAAAGATTTCATTTTTTCTTTGAAGACACAAAGTTATAATGATTCTCCAGTTAACAAAAGTTAATTTATGTTGTCACATTTATGATTGCACGTGAATATAAAAAAAAGAAGCTCCATGGAGAGGGACCGGCCCATGTGCAAATGCGTCATTGCATCTTGTGGGTATTCATGTCTGTGCTGTTGATTCCCCTCAATATGCCGCCAGCAGTATGACAATTTTTCCGATTCACTGTGATTCACAGTGCCATCATTAGCAAATGCACCACATAAATGAATGTTCTTTTCGGAAAGCAACCTGGTTTAATTCAATCAAATGTAAAGGATTTGTTTGGTTTCGATTTTCGCATACCTATCAACATAGTACTGATGGAACAATTGTCGCCATATCAAGATATGAGTTTCAGCTTTCTCACAAAATATCAGTCGACATGAATCAGTAATCATAGCACTGGCATTCTCATTCGTTTCCTCATCTGTTTGTCAACTTCTGTTTTTGAAGTTGAAATGATAGCCCTCTTCTCCTTGCCAAAATAAAATCAGGTATTGTAGTCATTCAGTGATGAGTTTCTTAGACTCGCTGAGAATCACAGTTTCTGCTATGAAGAATTTCTTCACGGCAGGAGACTGATGACCTCAGAAGTTAAGTCCCATTGTGCTCAGAGCCATTTGAACCATTTAGAGCCTTCACGGCAGTTAAATTCCTCCCCAGCTTTAACAATTGACTCTTCACCAGTTGTTGGTGCACAGTATCGTCTTACGTGTTGGACAAAAGGTGTTCTGTCTCCTCTAACTACAGCTTTGAACTCATCAGTTAGTCATTGTACGTCTAAATATGAGAGTTCCGGACCAAAGAACATATTGAATTAAAAATTTCAGGATATAAAATTAGATTTTAATTACATTGTATCCCTGAACCAAAAATTTCCCTATAATCACAAAACGAAATTTTCATTTAAGTAAAAAATAAATTATTTATTTGAAATTTAATATTCAAAAATTAAGAAACAAAATTTCTAAAATTGATTCAAATTCAGTAATGTGAATCAGACAATCTCTATTTTGTTTTTTTTCCTTAATAAATAAAATGTGATCTAATAATTTTCTCTGATTTATCTTCATCATTTGTAAAGATTTTAGTACAACGATATGGAAAAGTAATTTTAAATTTATCATGTAAAAGTAATAAAACTTTTTTCATCACATGAAGTTGGTAAAATTTCGCTTTTGAAATAATGTAAGATTATGTTTTTTAACCTCTGACAATTTTGTGAACACTTATGCACAACCATTACTATAATTGGTGAGTTCACTTAGATTTTCAATACTACCATTCATGTTCATTTTGTTTTGGTTTTATTTATATATAGAAAAATATATAAGTTTTCAAAAATTAAAATGTTCTTCAAACATTTGGAAACATTTTAATAGTTTAAAAATCTAAATTTTCAGTTTTTATATTCTCTAGTTTTTGTTAAAATATTTCAAATGGAAATGAAACCATGAAGTTAAAACTTTTTAAATTTTTTCTAATTTGTATTCATTTATGTAATTCAAAATTTTCAGTTAGCATTCGATGTTGTGAATCATAAGCCAAATTATTTTCACCATACATAATCACATATGCAATTGTATAATTAGGGATATTTTCAATAAAGGATGGACATAATTTCATTCTTGTTTTCTGAGTAGATACAGCATTCATTCTTCTAGACATATTTATGCCATAGATAATTTTGAATAAAATTCACTGGACTTACATGTACATCGTTACTTAATTGGGTTATTCCTATTAAACATCTCTAAATGCATCATCAGCTTTTAAAATTTTATTCGGTGGATATTGATCCTATAATTCTTGAGAAAAACTTCACTTCTTCAATTTTTCACACAGATATTTTGTAATTTAATGTGATTGAATAAAGAAGAATCCTTTAATTGATTATTTTTTCTATTAGTTTGGAAAACATCAAAAACAAAGTAGGGTATCATCAAATTCTGCAGAATTATAGAAATTACTAATACTAGTTCAAAATATCTTTTCCCATGTTATCCAGCATATTCCATTGTGTGTAGTTCAAGGAAAAAATTGAAATTTTCGAATTCTTCAGTCTTTCCTGTTATACTTTAACTGAATATTCTGGTACATATTTAACAACAGCAACACGAATTTCTATACTTTTCACAACAATTTTACCTTCTTTTGGAAGTGTACTATTATCATTATCAGTAGTCCAATAAAGAATACAATTTTCTTGATCTTTTGTAGAAATCCAGGTCAAAATTACAGTTTAATGACTCACATAATTTTTTTATAATATTTAAAAAATCAACCAAATAATTCTAATAGATGCAGAACCCTGTTTTGTTAAGTTTTAAATTTTACCATTGCTAAGAATATGTCCTTCCATATTTAATTCATTTGATAGGGTTCAAATTAATTGAACAACATTTGATGAATAAATAAATGGTTGTTCTGTTCTAGATAAAACATTGCTTCCTCTTTTAATTATAATAACATCAAAAAATTTTAAAACATAATTATCAATTAGTTTAATATTCGATTTACCTTTTGCTGAAAAACCTGTTCCATCTATGTGAATAACAGCAAATGTCATACAAAGTTGTGAACAATTATGATGAATCCAGACATCACCAATATTAATAGTAATGTCTTTTTTCTTGCTAGGAAGATTTAAATTATTTGTTGTTTCTCATTTATGAGAAATGAGTAACATTGATAATACTAAGCTAAACTAAACTAACTAAAACATTAGCATTGTATTGTTAATGAACAAAAAGGAATTTCTTATTTAATCCGATTATATAATAATTTACCACACCCCATTCGAATTGCAATTTCCAGGTTATTAATTTTGTGGTCTGGGGACCAAAGTAGAAAAAAATTGCTAGAGGTGATCCCTTGGATAAAGAATGTAAAGAACACAATACAGAGGTAATAAAGTTTTAGAAAAATACATAAAGCTGATGAAAAGCTTCTATTACTTACAAAAGAAAGAATGCAAGCTTCTTATGCTTCATTAAGAGAAATAATGGCTTCAACTGCAGTTAGGAGAAAAATGTATGGAAAACGAAAATTAGGATGGGGTTTTGAAAACTGGATTTTTTGAATAATTCCTTATTAATTTTTGATTATATAAATGAATGACTTTACAATCGTTTATACTTCGCTACCTACTGGCAGAATGAAGGCAAAAGGAAATTAAAGCCCATAAGGATCAATTACATAGTATTGATCAATTTTTAACTGATGCTCAAAAAAGAAAGAGAGAAAAGAAAGCTGATGAAAAGTTACCAATACCCATGACCATTGTGAAAAAATAATTGAGCATCTTCTCAAAAAGAAACAAAATGTGAAAGTGGATTTTTACCATTACTATTGGCAGCTTTACCATATTTAAGTGCTATTGGTTCACTAACTGGTGGTTTTGCAGAAATTGCTAACACAGTTATAAATAAGGAAATAACTGATACAGAAATACAAGAACAAAACAGACACAATTTGTCAACGGAAAAAAAACAGTGGTGGACATGGATCAAAATAATCGAATAATTTAATAATCCTTTTTCTAATTTTGACATAGGGGAATTAGTTAAACAATTACAAATTACATATTTTCGTGGTGCTTTTATGAGTGGTGAATTACCTGATGAACCAAAAAATATAGAATGTGCAGTTGTATTTTAGGTATTTCTGATCTTGGTTGTATTCACTGATGTTATTATAAGAATAAAGATATAATTTTTTTAATCGTATGAAGGAAATATACCTAAACAAATAGATAACTATTTGGGAAACAAATACTCTATACAACAGTATCGAGAGAATAATAATTTTCAATGAAGTAACTTGTGGGCATTTGTGTCTATTTGTTAAAAAACTATTATGTATGAACTATAAGTCTAATGATATTTTAAATTTAATACATGATATTTTTGGAAATAAGTTATATGCTAAACTGAATAACAAGTTAGAAAATATTAAAGATTTTTCAGTCATTAAATCCAAAAATTAATAATGAAGTCTCAGAACAGTTTCTCATGAATGCTGCAGAACTTGAAGATATTCATTCAAAAACCAAAAGTATTCAGTTAAGAGTACAAAGCAAAATTAAGCAATTTCAGAAAGACTTAAATGCGATTTTCAATTAAACTAGAGGTTAAATTGGTTTTAAAGGTAGAAGAATTGCGAATTTGAATGATCCATTAATTCCAAAAATTTAGTGAACAAAGAATTTTTGCAGAATGAGTTATCAAATCTTGTTACAAAACCCAAACACCCAACTATTCTAACACAGTTCCATAATTATATTTCTAAACAACACCTCAATAAATAGTACACAAAAAAGGAAATTGAAGAAGTTATTTCAAAAACAGAATAACTCCATACTTAAGAAAGTTAAGAAAGTTTTATCATCAACTATATGATAAACAATTTATTGGAATTACTTTTATGACAGGAGGAGAGAAAAACATGTACAATTTCTTTGAATATGATTTCAATTTTTTAAAAATTGTTTTTTGTGGTGAAATATAAACAGAGATTTAACATTTAATGATTATGATATTTTGATGAGTGTTCTTGGCAAACATTAAAAACTAACTCCTGATATCCACATAATCAAATGTGTGCACAAATCAAATTTTATAATTGTAAGATTAAAACACTCTGTTAAAATTGTCTCAGTTGATGTAAAGCTAATTATATTTCATGAAAAAATTTTAGTATTTTTTCTATGTTAATGAACAATGATAATTACATCTACTGCTTGAAGTGTAAAAAATTTACTAAGATACTTAACCCACATAGATTAACAACTAAAAATAGAACACAGAGGATTGAAGGTCTTTGTAAAGTATGTAGAAGTAAAAAAGTGAAGTAACAAAAAATTTTTGGTGAAGGTCTAAATATACCTGAGCAAATTATTAATAAATTATATAAACCAATGGGGAAAATATTTTAATATAAGAAATTTAATTTCTTATGGAATAGACGATTTATGGCACACTGATTTAGTCAAAATGCATTCTGGAAAATTAAAAGAATTCTTAAAAATAAATAAATGATATAAATATTTATTGACTCTTATAGATGTTTTTTCAAAATTTACTTGGGCTTTTCCAGTGTAAACTGAAACACATAAAATGCAGATGATTCTTTTGAAAAACTAATTCACTTAAGAAAACAAAAAAATTTACCATCAGATAACGGTCAGGAATTTTATAATAAGGAATTTTAAGAACTGAAGCAAATTTTTAACATTAATCATTATTGAGCTTTTAGTGAATGAAAAGCACCCATTGTTGAGCGATTTAATATCAAATTTAAAATGTGCTCATTAAGGAAATTATAAATGTGTTAATTTAGTTTCTAAATTAATTGTCGAATGTTGTTGTTGTTGTGGTCTTCAGTCCTGAGACTGGTTTGATGCAGCTCTCCATGCTACTCTATCCTGTGCAAGCTTTTTCATCTCCCAGTACCTACTGCAACCTACATCCTTCTGAATCTGCTTAGTGTATTCATCTCTTGGTCTCCCTCTACGATTTTTACCCTCCACGCTGCCCTCCAATACTAAATTGGTGATCCCTTGATGCCTCAGAACATGTCCTACCAACCGATCCCTTCTTCTGGTCAAGTTGTGCCACAAACTTCTCTTCTCCCCAATCCTATTCAATACTTCCTCATTAGTTATGTGATCTACCCATCTAATCTTCAGCATTCTTCTGTAGCACCACATTTCGAAAGCTTCTATTCTCTTCTTGTCCAAACTATTTATCGTCCATGTTTCACTTCCATACATGGCTACACTCCATACGAATACTTTCAGAAATGGCTTCCTGACACTTAAATCAATACTGGATGTTAACAAATTTCTCTTCTTCAGAAACGCTTTCCTTGCCATTGCCAGCCTACATTTTATATCCTCTCTACTTCGACCATCATCAGTTATTTTGCTCCCCAAATAGCAAAACTCCTTTACTACTTTAAGTGCCTCATTTCCTAATCTAATTCCCTCAGCATCACCCGACTTAATTAGACTACATTCCATTATCCTTGTTTTGCTTTTGTTGATGTTCATCTTATATCCTCCTTTCAAGACACTGTCCATTCCATTCAACTGCTCTTCCAAGTCCTTTGCTGTCTCTGACAGAATTACAATGTCATCGGCGAACCTCAAAGTTTTTATTTCTTCTCCATGAATTTTAATACCTACTCCGAATTTTTCTTTTGTTTCCTTTACTGCTTGCTCAATATACAGATTGAACAACATCGGGGAGAGGCTACAACCCTGTCTTACTCCCTTCCCAACCACTGCTTCCCTTTCATGTCCCTCGACTCTTATAACTGCCATCTGGTTTCTGTACAAATTGTAAATAGCCTTTCGCTCCCTGTATTTTACCCCTGCCACCTTCAGAATTTGAAAGAGAGTATTCCAGTCAACATTGTCAAAAGCTTTCTCTAAGTCTACAAATGCTAGAAACGTAGGTTTGCCTTTCCTTAATCTTTCTTCTAAGATAAGTCGTAAGGTCAGTATTGCCTCACGTGTTCCAGTGTTTCTACGGAATCCAAACTGATCTTCCCCGAGGTTGGCTTCTACTAGTTTTTCCATTCGTCTGTAAAGAATTCGTGTTAGTATTTTGCAGCTGTGACTTATTAAGCTTATAGTTCGGTAATTTTCACATCTGTCAACACCTGCTTTCTTTGGGATTGGGATTATTATATTCTTCTTGAAGTCTGAGGGTATTTCGCCTGTTTCATACATGTTGCTCACCAGATGGTAGAGTTTTGTCAGGACTGGCTCTCCCACGGCCGTCAGTAGTTCCAATGGAATATTGTCTACTCCGGGGGCCTTGTTTCGACTCAGGTCTTTCAGTGCTCTGTCAAACTCTTCACGCAGTATCATATCTCCCATTTCATCTTCATCTACATCCTCTTCCATTTCCATAATATTGTCCTCAAGTACATCGCCGTTGTATAGACCCTCTATATACTCCTTCCACCTTTCTGCTTTCCCTTCTTTGCTTAGAACTGGGTTTCCATCTGAGCTCTTGATATTCATACAAGTCGTTCTCTTATCTCCAAAGGTCTCTTTAATTTTCCTGTAGGCGGTATCTATCTTACCCCTAGTGAGACAGACCTCTACATCCTTACATTTGTCCTCTAGCCATCCCTGCTTAGCCATTTTGCACTTCCTGTCGATCTCATTTTTGAGACGTTTGTATTCCTTTTTGCCTGTTTCACTTACTGCATTTTTATATTTTCTCCTTTCATCAATTAAATTCAATATTTCTTCTGTTACCCAAGGATTTCCACTAGCCCTCGTCTTTTTACCTACTTGATCCTCTGCTGCCTTCACTACTTCATCCCTCAAAGCTACCCATTCTTCTTCTACTGTTTTATTTCCCCCATTCCTGTCAATTGCTCCCTTATGCTCTCCCTGAATCTCTGTACAACCTCTGGTTCTTTTAGTTTATCCAGGTCCCATCTCCTTAAATTCCCACCTTTTTGCAGTTTCTTCAGTTTTAATCTACAGGTCATAACCAATAGATTGTGGTCAGAGTCCACATCTGCCCCTGGAAATGTCTTACAATTTAAAACCTGGTTCCTAAATCTCTGTCTTACCATTATATAATCTATCTGATACCTTTTAGTATCTCCAGGGTTCTTCCATGTATACAACCTTCTTTCATGATTCTTAAACCAAGTGTTAGCTATGATTATGTTGTGCTCTGTGCAAAATTCTACCAGGCGGCTTCCTCTTTCATTTCTGTCCCCCAATCCATTGTCGAATATAAAACACAAATCATTCAATGATGAAAATGAAGCCAAAAAGTAAAGAAAAGTAAAAATCTTATTGAAAACTGTTTACATAACAAATTTGTTAGATACTGAACCGAAATATAAAATTAATAAAAAGTAAGAATACATAGATTTAATAGAGTTTTTGAAAAATTATATACTGCCCACTGGTCAAATGAAATATTTGAACTTGAAGATGTTATTCATTCTAATCCGATGACATGTAAATTGTGAACAAATAATACGAAAGTTTTATGAAACAGAACTACTGAAAACAAATTTTTCAGACGTTTACCTTGTAGAAAAAGTTTTTAAAAAAAGGTAATGAATTACTTAAAATATTACATAAAAATTGTATTTATAAATGGAGATTGTTATAGAAAATTTAAACATGTTAGGTATTGAATATAACTATCATTACATTTATCATTTTATGAAAAAAGATAGAGTGTGTATTGATATTCAAATAAAAGTCAACAGAAATAACTCAATGTCAGAATTGATTGAAAATGTTAAATTTGAATTCATGGAATCAGATGGTTTTAACGAATTTCGTTTATTAGTTCTATATCAAAATATTTATGAATGTTACTCATTAAAAAAGTACTTAGAAATTTGGTTTTATATTCTAGAAACCATCGCAAGATTAGTTATATCATTACACAGTTTTCGTGAATAGCTATACATAGTATTGAAATAATTTCAATGGCAGCTAATTCTAAAATTTTCCTTCATTTGTTAATATAAATTTACAAAATTTGGTCGTAATTAATTCTTCACAATTTAGATGGCTATTTCTGATAACATCTATTTGATTTTGTGCATTTTTAAATTATGCTCGAAGAACATAATATTCATTATTAAAATCATGTAATATTAAAATAACAAGAGTTGGTCTTAAAATTCGATCACTTGCTTCACGCACAGCATGTGGTAATAAGCTGTTTATTCATTCCTTTATTTCACATAAAATTTCTAGATCTCTGTCATAATGTCCACCTGTTTTTATATAATTATTGTTAATTATAAATTATTTTTTGACCTTTATACAGTCGTTTTATAGTAATCTCTATTTTATATTCCCCATGTCTACGAATGGAAGGTAAAACTTCTTCATAAACAAATCTTAAAAATTTTGCCTAAAGGCACTTTTGGTTTCATAACTAATGAATCATGTCTTATGTTTGAAAATTCTATTTTGCTTTAGACCAAGGACTATTATTGATACAAATAATTACTAAAATTTTTATCATTATATATAAGTTCATTATTTTTTCGATCAAGAAGCGACACTATTTATAAATAATAAAATATAGAATATTTTTATTTTTTAATTCCAATAATTCCTTCCTTCATGAGTGGAAAACGAAAGTAAAATTATTTGTCCATTGTGCATCCATACAAGAAATTCATATAGAAATACAAAATGCCATCAAAAACAAGTTCTATTGATTGTTTAAAAAAAGAACCAACAAGAATATAGGGAAACTAAATAAGAAAATATAAAATAACTGGCATAATAATAAATTTATTTGCAGAAAAGGAAAATTAAAAATCTTCTAAATATATTCACAACTGTGACCAGTCAAAGATAGACAAATTATGTTTAATTTATCAAAAACATAAAGAAAGACATTATCAAAAAGTTCAATGTTTTTATGAAACATTTGTTTGCAAAATATATATGAAAATACATTAAAAAATTACCATATCATGGAAAACAGTGAAAAACTGAATAATTTTTTTATTTAATCTTCTGTGAAACTGTTTAATTCCAATAGAACATGATTTTTATCAGCTATCATCTTATTGCAGTTGAATTTGTAATGACCATATCATAATGTATTAATTCCTTTTTGTAATGTAACACATTTATCATCATCAGCAGTTAAAAATTTTATTACATTCAGCTGTATATGTTTTAGTGATCTAATGAAATAACTTTGACTGCACTGCTTTGTTTTGGCAGTTTTTTTATTTCATCAGATTTTCTTCTCTTCTCTGTAACCAACTTTATAAGCATGCATTTTCGAGGTTAAACTATCATGCTCCTAAATAATTTATCCACTGCTTTCATCTTTCATTTTTCCTAAGACTTTCTTACTTACTTGCGGAATTCTATGTTGTTGATGTTGTGGTCTTCAGTTCAGAGACTGGTTTGATGCAGCTCTCCATGCTACTCTATCCTGTGCAACCTTCTTCATCTCCCAGTACCTACTGCAACCTACATCCTTCTGAATCTGTTTAGTGTATTCATCTCTTGGTCTCCTATGATTTTTACCTTCCACGCTGCCCTCCAGTACTAAACTGGTGATCCCCTGATGCCTCAGAATATGCCCTACCAACCGATTGCTTCCTCTAGTCATGTTGTACCACAAATTTCTCTTCTCCCCAATTCTATTCAACACCTCCTAATTATTAATGTGATCTATCCATCTAATCTTCAGCATTCTTCTGTAGCACCACATTTTGAAAGCTTCTATTCTCTTCTTGTCTAAACTATTTATCATCCATCTTACCCTTAAATACATGGCTACACTCCATACAAATACTTCGAGAAACGACTTCCTGACAAATCTATACTCGATGTTAACAAATTTCTCTTCTTCAGAAACGCTTTCCTTGCCATTTCCAGTCTACATTTTGTATCCTCTCTACTTCGACCATCATCAGTTATTTTGCTCCCCAAATAGCGAAATTCATTTACTACTTTAAGCATCTCACTTCCTAATCTAATTCCCTCAGCATCACCCAATTTAATTCGACTACATTCCATTATCCTCGTTTTGCTTTTGTTGATGTTCATCTTAAATTCTCCTTTCAAGACACTATCCATTCAGTTCAGCTGCGCTTCCTGGTCCTTTACTGTCTCTGACAGAATTACAATGTCATCGTCGAATATCGAAGTTTTTATTTCTTCTCCATGGATTTTAATTCCTACTCCGAATTTTTCTTTTGTTTCCTTTACTGATTGCTCAGTATACATATTGAATAACATCGGGGAGAGACTACAACCCTATCTCGCTCCCTTCCCAACCACTGCTTCCCTTTCATGCCCCTCGAGTCTTATAACTGCCATCTGCTTTCTATACAAATTGTAAATAGCCTTTCGCTCCCTGTATTTTACCACTGCCACCTTCAGAATTTGAAAGAGAGTATTCCAATCAACATTGTCAAAAGCTTTATCTAAGTCTACAAATGCTAGAAACGTAGGTTTGCCTTTCCCTAATCGTTCTTCTAAAATGAGTCGTAGGGTCAGTATTGCCTCACATGTTGCAACATTTTTATGGAATCCCAACTAATCTTCCCCGAAGTCAGCTTCTACCAGTTTTTCCATTCATCTATAAAGAATTCGTGTTAGTATTTTACAGCTGTGGCTTATTAAACTGATAGTTATTATATTCTTCTTCAAGTATGAAGGCATTTCTCCTGTCTCATACATCTTGCTCCCTGGATGGTAGAGTTTTGTTAGCTATGGTTACGTTATGCTCTGTGCAAAATTCTACCGGGCGGCTTCCTCTTTCATTCCTTATACCCATTCCATATTCACCTACTACGTTTCATTCTCTTCCTTTTCCTACTACCGAGTTCCAATCACCCATGACTATTAAATTTTCATCCCCCCTAACTATCTGAATAATTTCTTTTATCTCATCATACATTTCATCAATTTCTTCATCATCTGCGGAGCTAGTTGCCATATGAACTTGTACTACTAAGGCAGGTGTGGGCTTCATATCTATCTTGGCCACAATAATGCATTCACTATGCTGTTTGTAGTAGCTTACCCACATTCCAATTTTCCTATTCATTATTAAACCTACTCCTGCATTACCCCTATTTGATTTTGTATTTATAACCCTGTATTCCTGCCACTGAACTTCACTAATTCCTGCCACTGAACATCACTAATTCCTACTGTATCTAACTTTATCCTATCCATTTCCCTTTTTAACTTTTATACCTAACTGCCCGATTAAGGCATCTGAAATTCCAAGCTTAGATCCGTAGAATGCCAAATTTCTTTCTCCTGATAACAACATCCTCCTGAGTAGTCCCCATCTGGAGATATGAATGGGGAACTATTTTACCTCCAGTATATTGTACCCAAGGGGATGCCATCATCATTTAACCATACAGTAAAGCTCTATGCCCTCGGGAAAAGTTACGGCTGTAGTTTCCCCTTGCTTTCAGCCATTCACAGCACCAGCACGGCAAGATCGTTTTGGTCACTGTCACAAGGCCAGATCAGACAATCATACAGACTGTTGCCCCTGCAACTACTGAAAAGGCTGCTGCCCCTCTTCTGGAACCACACGTTTGTCTGGCCTGGCAACAGATACCCCTCCGTTGTGGTTGCACTTATGGTACGACTATCTGTATCGCTGAGGCATGCAAGCCTCCAGACCAGCAGCAAGGTCTATATATATAGTATCTTTTGAATAATCGCTTGTGTCAAAGTAATTGAATTCATATATTTATAGAAATCTTTAGTTCTTTATTCATAAATAAAAGAATCCACATCTATATATTGTACATCAATATTTTCACCATATTTTGGTTTCATAACATTATAGTGAAAATCATCAATTTTTAATTTCAAAATATCTAGAATACTCCTTCGAATATAAACTGGTTTATTGAACATTAATTCCATTTTTTCATGTGAACCGGTATTAGCTTTTCGGAAAACACAGTAGTATGTTCATAATATGGTTTAGAAATATAGTTCATATATTTTCTTGGATTTGTTTTTATTTTAATATTTTGACTGTTTATAATATGTTAGATTGTTTTTCCAAATGTTGAATTATCCAATAACTTGTAGAAATCTTTTTCAAAATCGTTAGCTGTCTCTTTCCTCATTACTGTAGTCAAATAAATGTATTTCTTCAATTGATCTGGTAGTTCAAATGATAAGATTCTAAGAATTTTCTTTAATTTTAATCCAAGATTTATACATTGTTTAAGATTTCCATTATGTGATACGTATTCTTCTTCATTATTTAATGATGTTATTAATTTATTTCGACATTCTGGTGCTAATGGTAACTCTTAATGGAAGTCATACATCTCTTTGGATATTATACATCGACTTCTAAAATATAACTATATTTATTATCATCTGACTTGTTAAGTGTTTTTCCAGCATTGAAACATTTTGGATCTAACAAACTGAATCTTTAAATGGTAAAAACTGAGACATTGCCCAACCATATAACATATTTCAATTTCACAATGCAATATAATTTGATTGTTTTGCTGACTTAAAATTTTACATAACTTCATTATTTGATTTAGCTTATCTTTTAATACATCAAGAAAGTCCACTCAAATTCCTTCCTAAAGAAATAAAATTAAAACATTGTCGTTTAATAAACTTAATCAAACATTTGTCATTTTTAACATCGAATCCCAAGATAATCCTGGATCTATAAAATACCAAGATGGATCAAGTTTACAAAATTTAATATATGCACCACTAAAATTTTTGAAAATATCTACTGAAATTAAAACATCAAATTTATTATTTTATCTTGTACATTCATATAAATTTTAATGTTGATTTTTTTTTCATTTTTATTCGATTATAATCTTCATCAGAAATGTTATCTTTATTATGTCTTGAATAAAAACACTTGTTTTTAAGTAATTTAGATTCTTGTAATTTTTCTTCAGAACCATATATTTCTAAAGATAAAATCCTTTTTTAATAATTAAATCTAATTGTTCCCCTTCAAAATATTTTTCTGTTTCTCTGAATTTTTTCTGTAAGATAAGAAGACAATTCATCATTACTTTAGAAAATCTTAAAAGTAATCCATGTTTAACATATTTACTAAAAGAAATAAATTTTTGTTCATTATTTGGAATAGCAACAATATCTGTATTAGCTATCCACTAATGAACACAATATTTTGCTAAATTATGGAAATAAATTAAAATAAATTGAGGGTTTTGGTAATTAAGATTACACACTTCATGGACAGCTCTTTGATATTTTCCTTTTAAATGACAATGATCTCTTGCTTTCTTTTCTACTTTGGTAAATTTATTTTCACAAATATAACAAGTTTTTGAATTTATAAAATTTATTTTATCGTAATTTGTCATTGGAATATTTTGTCGACATAGTTTAGCAATTTATCTGGATTCTTCTTTTAACATTTCAATGAACCTTTTTCCTGCATCTTTACCAATATACATAACAGGATTTTTACTATCACCATTAGAATATTTTACATAGTAACTGCATGGAATCATTAAATATTTTTATACTTTTTAATATAAGATTTTTCAGGATTTGGTTCACAAGTGTTAATATCTTACAATAAACATTCGAAATCTGCATAAATTACTAAAGGTAGCATTAATGAATGATTATAATTTTCAAATTCAATTTTTCGTCCTTTAAAGGGGTATCTATTTTTTAATTCCTTAGGCTCTGTGTTACTGTCTTCGTGAATGCTTCATTTTTCTTGTGAATTAAAATATCTTAAGCATGGACCACAAAGATAAATTCTTCCATTGTGTTCGCTTGTTTGTGAACAAATTCTTCTAGGTAGTCTTTTTATTCAATAATATGAGAATTACTTTCTTCTCTGATTAAAAGAAGATTAACATGTTTCTTCGTTTTTCTGTTTTTGTGTGGAATAGAAGATATAAATTAATTTTTTCTTCCACATTGCTTCCATATGCATAAACATTAATTGAAGTATTTGATACCTTTTTAAATTTTGGAATATCTGATACCTGAACAAGCTAATAAATTTTCTCTCTTTCAGAAATTTCAACTAATCGTAATCCACTATTTTTATAATTACTAACTCTTTCTACTTGATAATTTTATGGTTATAAAACTGATTTCATTGAACAAAGGAAACATTTTTGATCGACTTTTACATTAATTACAGCTTTTTTATCTTTAACTACTTTTGGTAAATCAATATAAGAAGAACCATTTTTTGGATTGTGTCTATTAATACTTAATTCAAAACTGTCTATATTAAATAAAGACCAGCCAGATATTTTCATTTGCATTTTTTCCATTTCAGTTAAAAGGTTATTTCTGATTTTGGATAATAATCCTCTAAATCACTTGTTCATAATAAGGCTTGATTAGTTGTTTTAAAATTAAATTCTTGTATTTCATCTTGTCTTTTAAAATTACTATAAAATTTCATATTACCTTTAATTGTTCTCCTTTGTATCAAAATATTCCAGAATTTGGTGATTATATCTTCTTTAATTTGATTAAAAATTCTTGTGGTTCAACAGTATTGTCTTTAATATTAATTCCCTAAGTTATTATTCTTGACTTAATAGCAGAAGTTTTCTACAAATCCGTTTAGGTGACTTAAAAGAATGATTCATCATCTAGAAAACTGAAACTTCGTAAATTTTTCTGATAATTTTTTGGTTATTTTCTTGATACTTATCTAATAAAAACTTTTCCAAATCATTCTCATCGTCGATATTATTAATTTTACCCTCAGATCTTAATTGCTGTTTATTAAGATTAGAATAATTTTCTAAATTTTTCGTTTTATGGATGTTATGAAGGTCGTCTAAAGATTTTTTACTCAAATCTTTATTGTTACTAATTTTGCCTACATTTCATTCCATGAAAGTGACTAATTATCTTTCTCTAAGTTCAGAATAAATTTTAATTTTTTTTGTTTTGCAACTTCTATGAAAACATTTTACAGACTTATTATTCAATTCATTGTAAGTATCTTTATTACTAATATTGTCAATAGGATTTACAATATGTTCGATTAATTTTTTTGTACTAAGTTTAGAATAATTATTTAAATTTTCTGTTTTACAGATTGAGTGAAGTTCTTTTATTTTTTCATATCTTAGTTCTCTCTTCTTCATTTCTTTCTTTACTTTTCTCTTATTAAAATAGTCAATTAATTCCATCAGATCTTGTCTAGTTACATTTGAATAACTGTATTCTTTACAATAATTCTTTAAATCTTTAGAAGTTCATCAATTTTTCCTTTACTATAATATTCTATGTTTTGAAGTAGGTCAGCTTTGGTGTTCATTTCCTGTCGATTTTATTTATAAAGACAAAGTTTAAGTTTTCAGAATTAAAATGTTTACCCTTGAAATGTACCTTTCTGTTTTTTAATTTAAATTTCAATCGATGGTATAGATATGGAAGGTCTGACAGCTCTTATTTATGAATAGAAAAACTTACTACATTGTTATTTTTTAAATTAATCGGATTTTCGTTTTTTGGGTGTAGACAAATGAGGTTTGATTGTTCTTATTTACAGAGAATAAAGTTTATTAGAGTTTTAAATTTTAACTGAGAATATCGTTTTTCCAGTGAAGACAGATGAGGTTTGGTGGCTCTTATTTGTAAAGAATAAAATTTATTAGATTCTAAAATTTTAGATGAAATTTTCGTGTTGTTTGTATGGATCAACTTTTGGTTGGGAAGTATGATGAAACTGAAATCTTGATTTATATCCTGGAAATTCTAATACAATATGCTCTTTGGTTCATAGTTCTAATATTTATGCTACTGGCAGTTCTGAAAAATGGAACTAATTTGTTGAGTTGATCGAATAACGTTCGTAATGCAGGAAAAATTGGTCTTACAATGGCCGTAGTGAATTTAAACTTTGATCGATATGTTCATCAGTGTTTCCTATTATATAGATTTGAATAAATTTGTGATCTGTATTTATCAGTGGTAGTAGTGATCCTGCATGACGATGGATTTGCCAGTGGTCTTTGGATGTTATCATGTAATTCTGATACTCTGTGTTTGTTGTACCAAACGATGTCATTTGAGAACTTGAACTGCACTACCATATTTTTCCCAAGAAATGTTTCAATTAGCTTGTGTCACCTGATAACATTGATAATGGTACTGGTGGTGAACGTAATTCCAGCAGTTGCATTCTTCCATCTACAAAGTACATTCCTAGTGTTTCATTCTTACAAAAAAATGGTTCAAATGGTTCTGAGCACTATGGGACTTAACATCTATGATCATCAGTCCCCTAGAACTTAGAACTACTTAAACCTAACTAACGTAAGGATGGCACACAACACCCAGTCATCACAAGGCAGAGAAAATCCCTGACCCCGCCGAGAACCCGGGTGTGGGAAGCGAGAACGCTACCGTATCATTCTTACATTTGAGTTCAATACAGCACATGTATAATTTATCCTTTTCTCAAATAAATACACTGTGATGAACACTGTAATCATAATGAACATTGCAGTGCAATGCGCCATGTGTAAATCAGTCTAAAGTGTTCGTTTGGATCGAACAATGTAAACTCGAATGGTATCAAGTAATACTTCCCATTCCTTGACTCTTTCAGGCGAACAGTCATGAGCAATGTATATTCGAGTGCTTTCAGTAATGTATCAGGGTACCCTTCAGCTTGTTTTGAGCTTATATGGAGCTCATAAGTGCAAAAGCTACATTCATTTCTCTCCATACAGGTGATATCATCAAGAGGGCACTGGCGGGAAGTTAAAAAATCCCAGAGAGCAAAGATGTTTGCGTAAAATGGCATTATGTTCACAGAACTTTACCTCTGAATTGTGCATGCACACATGCATACGTACCTCTGCAATATGTCAGCATAGTATGAAAGTATATAGTGTCATCTTAAAAGATATTTGCCTCTCAAATGCGCAT
The DNA here is from genome assembly GCF_023864345.2 of Schistocerca serialis cubense. Taxonomy (NCBI): domain Eukaryota; kingdom Metazoa; phylum Arthropoda; class Insecta; order Orthoptera; family Acrididae; genus Schistocerca; species Schistocerca serialis. The sequence goes on along the minus strand of NC_064640.1, from coordinate 399,669,328 downwards.
GAACACACACACTCACACACACACACACACACACACACACACACATATATATATATATATATATATATATATATATATATATAAGCACTGCATTATGCATCACCTCTCTTAATTCTGTAGTGTCTTAGTATTTAAATTTTGTCTCACATGTGAGTGGAAAATATTTTCTATCTCTCTTGTTATCTCTCATTCATCTCGTGTGTGTGTGTGTGTGTGTGTGTGTGTGTGTTTTATTTGTGTACACAAAATATTTCCACATCTGTCTTGTAATAATCATTGCTGTGACATACACAGCGGTACAGTTCGTCTCTGTCTCTCCCTCTCTATACCTTTCCACCTCTGCCTTATTAGTCAATGTCATCTATCATGTGTCGCTCACAGCACTCTAACATATATTTCCATATAACTATAAAATTTTTGTTCAGTAAATCACAGTCAATTTTGATAAATCGTTTGACATTTTATGTTGCTGCATGCTGTGGGAACATATGAATTTAATCTTCATCTTCAACATTTCATCTGTCTTCAACATCAACATCAACATATCATCTATTGCAAACATGAGGTTGTTAGAATTTGGGTAAATATTTTAGATGTATCCAGTAGACAACCAAATTTGACAGCTGTATCTGTCTTAATAAAATCGAAACGGCATTGAATTGCGTTTTGTGGGAAAACTGTGTGCAGTATGAATAATACGGTGCCAGAAAAAAATAATACAACACCCTAAAGGACAAGGTCATTTTATTGACAAGTGAGCTGACAGGTAGTTCATTATTATATGAGAATATGATAATAAATTCAGACCAAATGAAACACACATCACAGTAAAAGGCACTCAAACAGTAACATCAACACACAGTGTACCCCCCCCCCCCCCTCAGGCGACAACGCACGTTTGTATTCTTACACACTAACTATCATATAGGTACCAACTGGACTCTCATCACTGAACATGTGGTCCCTGATGACACAGGAGGTGCAACATGTGCCCAGATTTCACTCTTGTGTGATGGCTGGACAGCCACCACTATTCGTACAGTGCATTAACCTTCATATGTGTCTGTACTACTGGATATCCAGAACGTAGTCTACAGGTGTGCGAATGTTCCACAGAAAAGCTTTGAAAGCAATGGACACTCACTGATGCAGCAATCTGTTGATACATCATTCAACTCCCTGCAACATGTCAATGTGATCCAATTTAAATGGCGCAAGTTGTTCCACAGGAATACGTAATAGTGAGTGGGGTATGGTATTATCCTAGAATGAATTTTGTGAACACTGTTCACCACTAAACTCAGAACAGTTGGTCCGCAGCTCGTGGTTGTGCGGTAGCGTTCTCGCTTCCCACGCCCGAGTTCCCGGGTTCGATTCCCAGCGGGGTCAGGGATTTTCTCTGCCTCGTGTTGACTGGCTGTTGTGTGATGTCCTTAGGTTAGTTAGGTTTAAGTAGTTCTAAGTTCTAGGGGACTAATGACCATAGATGTTAAGTACCATAGTGCTCAGAGCCATTTGAACCAATTTTTCCGCCGGCCGGTGTGGCCGTGCGGTTCTAAGCGCTTCAGTTTGGAACCGCGTGACCGCTACGGTCGCAGGTTCGAATCCTGCCTCGGGCATGGATGTGTGTGATGTCCTTAGGTTAGTTAGGTTTAAGTAGTTCTAAGTTCTAGGGCACTGAAGACCTCAGCAGTTAAGTCCCATAGTGCTCAGAGCCATTTGAACCATTTTTTTCAGCACAGTTGCTGCATGCAGAATCAAAACTATGGGTGCACAGACAGGTCTCATCACTGATAACCATGACAAATGAATCATTAAAATTACAACAGTTCAGTATGCACATATTCATATTATGTCCTGGTGCCACTAAGCACAGTCCTCGAGAGTGTTGCATTTTTTCCTTGCAATGCATTCCCTTCATGTAACAATCGAACAGTTTGTTACACTGATATGGAAACAATTTTGTATAAAAAATACATTCATAACTACTGTACACTTCATAAACAACAAAATGTTCAGAATATGCAAAGCATGCCCCCGCAAGTGAGTGTATTACTTTCATATTTACGTCTGAAAAAGCATTTAGATCACAGCCGAAACCAATAACTATGTATGTGAGAAATACTCTTCAAAATCGACTGAGACAGTGCTGTTCACTCTTTCACAATGATTCATGCACATGCTACTGCTGTTGAGAAATCAAGTTTAGTAAAATGAATTGTTGAGAATCTTGATGGCAGATATATCTTCCAGTGTTTCAGATGAACCCTGCATTGCTGCTTAAAACCTAATTTTGATACGTCTCACACTCAGTGCTGTGTGGGGCCGCCCTTCCTCCACTGGCGATAGATAGTCTTCCAGTGTGTATTGCACTTCCACCAGCACCCATATGTTTAAAGTTCTGTAGGGTCAATGAGAAGAATCGTGGCTTACTTATATTACTAAAAGTCAATAATAAGCAAGATACATAGGCTGTATTAGTAGTAGTACGTAGCGCAAGTCTTACTTACATTCGGTTGTAAAGAAGTGATGACAATGACTACAGTAATGATGACGACTTCTCTGATAATGCGGCACTAACAACAAGCCACTGCTGCGAGTCTTCCAGCTTTTATAACGCTCCACCACGCAGAGTCAGCAAGTAAAAATGAGATTACTAAGCAAATTCTATTTTTTGATGTAAACATCATATTTTAGATGTCTCACATTCGCAAGGAACCCAGTCATGGAGGAAAACGAGCTTGGAGATACTGCATATTGAAGGAAACCCAGTCATTACAACAGTGGACTGTTAAGCAAGTTAAAGGAACTCTGCATCTCTTTATTGTGCATAAACATAATTTTGTGGTAGAAAAACTTGTTCTTCGCTCTTTAAGTTGCATGTAGTAATGTGACCGCATCTCAAAACCCTCGTCAGCTCTCGGACCTCCACTGCAACAAGATAGGCATGCAGCTAGACACTGTCTCGTGATGCTGCACTCTGTTATGAACCCAGGTACTGCAGTTATTTTAATTGCTTCACACATTTTGTGGGCATCTATTTCAACTGATAGAGTGTTCTTTAATGCAACTGCAATTGAGTCATTGTAAACTTTAAGCAATAATCGAAGCTCCTCTTCTATAGACATTATTTCATTGTCATGCGAATTACTGCACAAATTATTCCAATCGCATTTTCATTCTGTCTTCTCCTCTCACAGTTACAAGTAGGTATTGCGTCATACACCGCCATATGCTGCCACATTACAGCAAAAAATTACAACAAATTACCCTACCAAAATATTGCAACATTGTAAAATTAATACAGTATATGTTCACCCTTTGCCCTTACGATGGCCTGAACTCTGCTGGAAAGATTTTCAATGATGCACCTGAATGTCTGTGGAAGAATGGTGGCCCATTATTCCTCAATGACTAAAACCAGAAAAGGCAGTCATGTTGGATGCCAGGGTCTGAAACGATATTGATGTTCTAACTCATTCCAAGGAGGTTCCATTGGGTTCAGATCAGGACATTGGGGCAGGCCAATTCATTTCAGGCATGTTATTGTGCACACACCATTGACTCACAGATGCTAGTTTATGATAGGATGCCATCATTATGATAAAAACAATCATCATCTCCAAACTTCTCCTCTGCAGTGTGCACTACACAATCTGTAAAATGCGTTGATATCCTTCCATATTTAATGTTTTGTTAAGCACATTAAGGAGACTACACACTAACCACAGAAAACACCTCTGTGCCATAACATAGTCGTCTCTGTACTTCAATGGCGGTGGATAACGTACACCACTCCAAATCACTTGTTTCCAGTCGTCAACTGTCCAGTGACATCGCTCGTTACACCACATCAAGCATTACTTACAACTGACTACAGAAAACTCAGGAGTTCAACCATCACACTCCATTGTTCATAACCCTCTACGCACAATCATTGTACTAACACAACTACTGGTAGCTCTTACATGGTGTGCACACTTCCTTTCTAAGCTTGGTCCTAAATTATTTCCACTCTTGAATCCTATTTTTAGTGTGCTCCGAGATACACTATTTGAGTGGCCTTTTTAATTGGTAAACTTCCAGCAACAGTTTGTTTTGATTTTTTCTACTGTACTCCATTTTCTAACCATCTGAAACAATAAACGGATACATTAAGACAACAATGGTAAACTTACAGGGTAAATGCATTAGCCCAAAAGCTTGGTTTTATTGAACAACCAAGTCATGTAAAGTAAGGTTTAGCTTGCTGCTAGAATATGTAGTTTTTACCTCCTGGCTCTCTTATTGTAAAATAAGAAAAATTAAAAATTTCGAATACATATCATGAAAAATGGTAGCAAAATCATCAAAAAACACGATTTTACCAAAATATCAGAATTTTCTTAACGAAAGAGATAGAAACAGAAGGCTTCGAAAAATTATTTGTATTTACATCACATTCACCACTTTCTTCATGTATTTTATACATTTTTTGATCATTTTCGCTTTTTTTCAAAAATTTTCACAGCTTTCTCAATAATTTTTGAACACTTTACTTTTTACAAGTAATTCCTAACCATTTACGAAATATTTCGTCAAAATTTCCATACTGCTATAAATAGCATTTCTTCAGCCTGTGTTAAAAATATGTGTAAAAAAGAGTTAACCAATCATAATCAGTTGTGAGAATAACTATAACCATCTGTTTTACATCCTGTAGCAGAGTTCCAAGTGTACCTGGACTAGAAAGTTTTAGTGATAGAAATATAATTTCCTACCGTACTTAGCATATATTTGAAATTGCTTATGACTCTACTTCTCCACTTGTATTATATAAACGTAGCAAAAGAAAAGTTAATTCTAATGAATCTGGATTTATTTGGATAAAAGGTAAAGGTGTATGTGAATACATAAAATTTGTTGGTGATTGTACTGTATATTTCCATAAATAAAGATCTGTAGCGTCAACCACTTTTGTAGTGACTCCTTTTTTTCCATAAATAAAGATCTGTAGCGTCAGCCACTTTTGTAGCGACTCCTTAAGCGCCTTATAAGCTCTCGGCCAGAGATATCCTCTCCATTCGTTGGTTATAGCCATCCAAGAGACCGTTTACGTCCTGAAACAACTTGGACAATCAGGGGTCTTCTTATGGACCCCAGGACACCTCAGAATCCTGGGAAATGCACTTGCCAACTGGCTAGCCAAAGAGACTACTAATAAACCAAGTCTGGAGATAGGAACACTAGAATTTGATATCCGATCAGTATTACGCCACAAAGTTTTTGGTCTCTGAAATACAGAATGGCACTCCCTGACTTTGCCAAATATGTTATGTGTGATAATGGAGATGATGAATGTGTGGAGGTCCTCCATGTGAGCCTCTTGGATGCACTTTGTTGTCCTTTGCCAGCTCCATATCAGCTATACTTGGCTGACTCACGGGCATGCCCTACATTGTGAGGTCCCACCTCAGTGTCACTGTGTTTCACGTTTAACAGTAGTCCACTTCTTGTTGGACTATCCAAATTTAGCCGCTCAGAGGCAGACTTTTAATCTCCCTGACATGCTCCCTTCGATTTTAGGTGACAATGCCTCAACAGCTAACATAGTTTTAAGTTTTATTCGTGAAGGGGGTTTTTATTATTCTTTTTCATGGTGGGCGCCTTAGCCTCATATTTCAGGCCCTAACCCTACCAGGATTTTCAATTTCCTCGTTCCCTCTGGTGCTGTCTGTCCGACTTGGTGTCCGTCTCTTCACCATTTGTGTTCCTCTTGCCTTGCGGTTCAGTCTGGAGATTTTAGTGTGTTGCAGAGTGGCTGACTCATCCTTTTTTATTCTTGTGATCAGGCAGCCAAGGCCGTCTGCTATATTGTTTTAACACCTTTTACTGCTTTTCCCCTTTTCCTTAATGTTTACAATTTTGGCTTGTTACTTTCTTTTTCTACTTCAGTGTGGTAGCACACAAAGCTTTGCACATTTTGTTCCTTCCCCGGATTTCAGGCGATAGTATTTTTTTGAGCTATAATTTTAATCTGAGACCTGTGTGACTAATGAAAAAAGGACTGATAACCTTGTAGTTTAGTCCCTTTAATCTACAAACCAACCAACCAACCACTGAGAGGTCCAACTCTGTTCAAATGGAATCAACTGCGATCACCTACACCACAAAATATGCTTCACTTGAGAACAGGAAGCTACGACTATCATAGTGCAGCACTACTTTACCCTTTCTCCTTGATTCAGGTGGCATCAGAAAACGACGCTCTGTGGGTGAGAGGCTGTCACTGTGGCAGCTGTAATGCTCTTACGCGTCCACGAAAATATGCAAACTACGCGGTCTGGCGATCTTATTATCAGAACGTGGGGAACTTCCCTATCAGAGTCCCGAAATCCCTACAGACTTCAGTTTAAGTGCATCCGTTCGCTGGTCTGGTCAAAACAATTTGACTCACAGGCACCACAATCGATGCTGGAGTTGTCAAACGTCAGATGGCATACTCAGGACGAATTGGTTCACCCTTGTGACACACAATTATGTCCGAGATGATAAGCAGTTCCACAGTCGGTTCTGTTCTAAACTGCCACAGGCTCTTAGTCCACCACACGCTACAGACCACAGGTATCACCCATTAGGGGAAAACCTGAAGTTCTCCCCCAGAGAAGGACCAGAAGACGAAGACCTCAAAAAATCATAACCACTTTCCACCAAGCCTTGGTACAGGAGCCGAGTTAGCAAAACAAAGCCGCTCCCGCATTGCACAAACCAATCAAGTATCCTCTGCTCATTGAGTCGGTATGCTTGACTGTTCTGTTGGTGTGGTAGCCAATCCAGGCACAGTAGTGGGGTTCCTACTCTAGGGAACAAGCCTCTCCTTTGCACGTCTTGAGAGGAGCCAATCAGCGACTCCAAATCTCTCTTGTATGAAGAAATAAGATTTTAGACTAGGGATGGAGACTGCTCCAAGTAATACGTTTTGCGAAGCAGTGTTCTTGTGTCCAACTCTAAGCGTGAGGAGGAGACGGCTTCATCCAGAAGTCCCTGTGCAGGTAAAAACCACAGAACACTGTTTCCCAGAATCACTCACATGACCAGGCCGCTGCCTCTGATGCGGACTTCTGGGTACAAACATTCTACAGGTGACACATGCAATTACAATAACTTTCTACTCATAATTTCCTCATGTAGAAAAAGCCATTAACCACTTGTCGCAAATGTAGTAATGGGGAACACTGAGCTCACGTCCTAAATATGATTGTTAATCTGCCTGGCAACGATGTGAAATTGAGAGAGTGACGTGTCACCTCTCAATATATCTATTTGGTTTATTGTTCTTATCAGAAACAATTTTATTTAACATATTTATTCAATACACATTTACTGGTAGAAAAAGTGGGGAGGAATGACAATCTGATTTCTTTTTCCATACGTGCACTACCTAGTAAATTAGATTCCTATGCCCATATTCATAATGGTCTATATTTTATTTTGAATGGATGAGTGTAAGTGTGCCAACTGCATAGAAGAGGCCTTAGATGTTACATGTAGAGTCACTAGTTATCTTTGAACAGCCTCTCGTTTACCAGTAGCAGATTTCAAAGTACTGAGTGGTGTCTCTGGATGATGGAAAACCAATGTGGAAACAGGATGGTCCTCCACCACTGACGAGGTGGAGGATCCCTTGGTACGAAGCCATGTTCAGACTCCCTGCTACTGCTTCCTATACTGAATAGTCTAATACGCTGTGTGCCTGGTAACTTCATATCGAGAAGGGAATTATGTGAAATACTTAAGGCAGTAGTTGGAAATAATGACTTCATTTTTCCAGGCCAACAGTCATGACGATATTGCATGTGTTAGTTTCTAAGGTGAATCATAGCATCTGTTAATTTCAAGATGAGCATATTTAAATATTCTGTCTGCAGTTTTTAATTAAATTAAGCACCTCCATCTGATGAATAAACTATTGTGCTGCCTCTGTCCCAGGTGATGTACACATAGTGGAAAACAGAAGTGACTGACAAAATTTTAATCACTTAATCATTATTATTTATATCATTTTGGTTAGTTAAAATTTCTTGTTGCAAAGGGTGAAATGCTTGACTAAATTTCGGTCAGTAACCATTTCTTATTTAAATCATTTTGGTTAGTTAAATTTTTTTTGTTTAAAGGGTAAGGAAAATGGGCATTGTCTATACCACAGATATGGCGAAGTCACAATGGGCTAATACTCATGCCTGTAGAACCTATAGAAAGATTTCATGTAATAATGCTAATGTAATTTAGTAATATTTCGTATGAAGATATTTGCTTTTCGGTGCTGCAAGAAAGGATAATGGTGACTTATTAGCTATTTGACAGTGGCTCCATGTGAGTTGCATTTCACTGGGATATCAGCTTGAATGCTCTGTGGTTTCAGATAGATTATCTAGGAAAAGTCTTTTATGTGAAATGCGAAAAAATATTACTAGCGTGTGAAGCTAACTTGGTCATGGCATACGATGCTGAGTAATAATACCAATATGGGAAAAAGGGTAGCCACATTATGTTGCCATAAAATGGGAACAGTAGGCGTCTGATGTGAGAAATATGGATAAAATTTTGATTATGGGCAAACAGGACTGCTAGTTAAATAAATAATTTTGGTGAATTTCGTTTGTCTGAAAGAGAGAGACATTTTTCGGATTTATTTTAGTTTACTTTATGTGAGTCCACAGTGGGATTGCACACTGTATGTTGAACCAAAACGATTTCATGTTAAGGAGTTGATCAGTACTTCAGCGATTCTGTGGTTGAGTCCTACAGGTGAGCAGAAGTGTGTGAATTTAATACTGGACAGCCTGACACTATCATCAATAGTGCACAGGAGAGTAGACTTTTATGAGACCATAGAAATTTTATAATGTAAACAAAGTATCATGTGCACTGGGTAAAGTTACAAATTGTAAGAGATATTATACTAACATTTTGGGGAACCGAAAACTCTGAGAATAATTTTGAATCAATGACACAAGATGGCTGTCATTGTTCATTAGCAGAAGACAGCTATTTCCTTCTGACAACCTATCACATGTTCCTTGTCTGCTCAGAATCCCAATGATTTGCAGCAGTTTGACACAATTTAGTAGTACCTGAGTAAATTTCACTGTGATTCATATGGAGCAGAGTTGGCTAAGTGGTAAGTTAGCTGATTGTGTAATACTGATAGTTTGTAACATAGAAAATTCAGTTGCAAAAATTTAAAACAATATATATCATATTTCAGTTGTTAGGTCACGTGCTTAGCGTGTAACTATCAATGTGATTCGTTATTAATCATTAACAGAAGGCCAGCCGCTGTGAGCGAACGGTTCTAGGTGCTTCAGTCTGGAACCGCGCGACTGCTACGGTCGCAGGTTCGAATCCTGCCTCGGGCATGGGTGTGTGTGATGTCCTTAGGTTAGTTAGGTTTAAGTAGTTCTAAGTTCTAGGGGACTGGTGACCTCAGATGTTAAGTCCCATAGTGCTCAGAGCCATTTTAATATTTGATTAATAGAACATGGCTGCATGTATTATTAAGTTTACTTGCTAGCGGTACCATGTATCTTGTTGACCTAACTGATAGATGGGGGGGAGGGGGGGGAGAGTACTACCCTCCCATCATAGTTTTGGAAACTGAGCCTTTATTGTCTTGGAATTGTGCAAGAAAATTTCTTAATGATTCATTGTCTTGTAAATTGAGCTAAAAAGCTTAATGATCTCCCTACATCTACAGCATACTCCGCAAGCCACCTAATGGTGTGTGGCGGAGGGTACTTTCGGTACTACTAGCTGATCCCTCCAACCCTGTACCACTCGCGAATAGTGCGTGGGAAGAATGATTGTCGGTAAGCTTCTGTATTGGCTCTAATTTATCTAATTTTCTCCTCGTGGTCAATACGCGAGATGTTTGTGAGGGGGAGGGGGGGGGGGGGAAGTAATATGTTGTTTGACTCCTGAAAAGTGCTGTCCCTAAATTTCAATAGTAAATGTCTCCGTGATGCACAACGCCTCTCTTGTAACGTCTGCCTGTGGGGTTTGTTTAGCATCTCCGTAACGCTCTCTCGCCAGCTAAAAGATCCCGTGACGAAACCTGCCGCTCTTAGTTGGATCTTCTGTATCTCCTCTATCAGTCCTACCTGATAGGGATCCCAAATAGATGAACAATACTCAAGAATCTGGAGAACAAGAGCCTTATAATCCACTTCTTTCGTGGATGAGTTACATTTCCTTAAGATTCTTCCGATGACTCTGAGTCTGGTGTCTGCTTTTCCCACTATCTATTTTATATGGTCATTTCACTTAAATTTGCTTTGGATAGTTACATCTAGATATTTTACAGCATACGCTATCTGCAGCTGTTTCTCATCAATAGTGCAGCTGTACAGTAACAGATTTCTTTTCCTATGAACTCGCAGTATGTTACATTTAGAATCAACTGCTAGAGTCTGCGCTTTTCATCAATTCTGTGCAGGTCGTTCTGCATTTTTTACTATCTTCTGGCGTTGCTACTTGGGTACAAACAACTGAATCATTTGCGAATAGCCTTAAAGAGCATGCGATACTTTCGACTAGATCATTTATACATATATTGTGAACAGCAACGATCCTTTCACACTTCTCTGTGGTGCTCCGGATATTACCATTACATTTGTCGATTTATACCGTTAAGAGTGACTTTTTATCTATTTACACGTCGCCGGCCGCGGTGGTCTAGCGGTTCTAGGCGCGCAGTCCGGAACCGCGCGACTGCTACGGTCGAGGGTTCGAATCCTGCCTTGGGCATGGATGTGTGTGATGTCCTTAGGTTAGTTAGGTTTAAGTAGTTCTAAGTTCTAGGGGACTGATGACCTCAAAAGTTAAGTCCCATAGTGCTCAGAGCCATTTTTTTTTTATTTACACGTCGAGTTCCGTAGGAACAAATTGGGGAGCAAATCCCGAAGGTCATGGAACGTGTCAGTCCATAAAATTACAACATACAATTAATAACAGATAAAAATAAAATGTTTATGAACCTGAAAAAAGTCAATCTATAACTTTAAGTAAATGCAATCAAAAATAAAACAAGAATCAGCTTACTTCTTCAAGGAACTCCTCGACAGAATAGAAGGAGTGACCCATGAGGAAACTATTCACTTTCGATTTGAAAGCGCGTGGATTACTGCTAAGATTTTTGAATTAGAGTGGTAGCTTATTGAAAATGGGTGCAGCAGTGTACTGCACAACTTTCTGCACAAGAGTTAAGGAAGTCTGATCCAAATGCAGGTTTGATTTCTTCCAAGTATTAACCGAGTGAAAGCTGCTTATTCTTGGGAATAAGCTAATATTGTTAACAGGAAATTACAGTAAGGAATACATATATTGAGAAGCCAATGCGAAAACACACAGACTCGTGAACAGGGGGTGACAAGAGGTTTGTAGACTTACACCTCTTACTGCCCGAACCGCTCGTTTCTGAGCCAAAAATATCCTTTTGGAATGGGAAGAGTTACCCCTGGATATAAGACCGTACGACATAAGCGAATGAAAATAAGCGAAGTAAACTAATTTTCGTGTAGAACGATCACTCACTTCAGACACCGTTCGAATAGTAAAAATGGCAGTATTGAGTCTTTGAACAAGATCCTGAAAGTGGGATTTCCACGACAGCTTACTATCTACCTGAACATCTAGAAATTTGAACTGTTCAGTTTCACTAGTCATATGCTCATTCTGTGAAATTAAAACTTCAGGTTTTGTTGAATTGTGTGTTAGAAACTGTAAAAACTGATTCTTACTGTGATTTAGTGTTAGTTTATTTTCTACAAGCCATGAACTGAGGTCATGTACTGCACTATTTGAAACTGAGCCAGTGTTGCACACAACATCCTTTACTACCAAGCTAGTGTCATCAGCAAACAGAAATATTTTAGAGTTACCCATAATACTAGAGGGCATATCATTTGTATAAATAAGGAACAGGAGTGGCCCCAACACTGATCCCTGAGGCACCCCCACTTGACAGTACCCCACTCAGACCCCACATCACAGCTATTCTCAACATTGTGAATAATGACCTTTAACTGTCTCTTGCTAAAGTAAGAGGTGAACCAATTGTGAGCTACTCCCTGTATTCCGCAATGATCCAACTTCTGGAGCAATATTTTGTGATCAACACAATCAAACACCTTAGTCAAATCAAAAAATATGCCAAGCTTCCGAAACATTTTGTTTAACCCATCCAGTACCTCACAGAGGAAAGAGAATATAGCATTTTCAGTTGTTAAGCGACTTCTAAAGCCGAACTGTACATTTGATAGCAAATCATGTGATATAAAATGATGAATTATCCTTACATACACAGCCTTTTCAATAACTTTAGCAAAGACTGATGGCATAGAAATAGGTCTAAAGTTGACATTCTTCACGGGTTTGCAACCGGATCATGTCGCCGTCCAGACACAATATTCCGGCGGACCAGCTGGTCGCCATCTTCAGGTGAGTTAATGCATGTGCATTGTGTCTGGACGACGACATGATCTGGCTGCAAACCCGTGAAAAATATCAGCAGTTATTACGCCGGGAAAGTCTACGAAATCAGGTCTAAAGTTTTCTACATTATCCCTTTCTCCCTTTTTATAAAGCGGCTTTACTACTGACAAGGGAACTACCCATCGCACCCCCCTCAGATTTAGTTATAAGTTGGCACAGTGGAAAGGCCTTGAAAAACTGAACACAGATCAATCGAGAAAACAGGAAGAAGTTGTGTGGAACTATGAAAAAAATAAGCAAAATATAAAAACTGTGTAGTCAATGCACAAAGTAAGCAACATCAGGGATAATTAGTCTCTAGGAATGCTGTGGTCCCGTGGTTAGTGTGAGCAGCTGCAGGGCGAGAGGTCCTTGGTTCAAGTCTTCCATCAGGTGAAAATTTTAATTTTTTATTTTCGGACAATTATCAAATTCAAGGCATTCACACATAATCAACTTCGCTCTCTAAAATTCCAGGACATGTTCAGATTTGCTTGGACATATGCAGGATTTGACGGTCTACACAAGGAAAAATTTGAAAACGTTACAAACATATGTTTTGACAGAGCACAGGAAAAACTGTGCGATTGTGAAACTGTTGCATTCATCTGTTGCAGTTTATGTGACAAACTCTTATGTTTTCATCACTTTTTGGGAGTGATTATCACATCCACAAAAAAACCTAAATCGGGCATGGTAGAAGAATTTTTTTACCCATTCGCCAGTGTACAAGTTAGGTGGGTCGACAACCTATTCCTGTCATGTGACGCACGTACCGTCACCAGTGTCGTATAGAATATATCAGACGTGTTTTCCTGTGTAGGACTCGGTTGACCTATGACCTTGCGATCAAATGTTTTCGGTTCCGATTGGAGAGGCACGTCCTTTCATCTACTAATCGCATGGTTTTGCGGTGCGGTCGCAACGAACGGACAGATCATAACTTTGCGAAAATAAACTCTTCACCCGAAGGAAGACTTGAACCAAGGACTTCTTGTTCGGCAGCTGCTCAAGGTAACCACGGGACCACGGCGGTCCTTAGCTCATACTGTCCTTGATGTTGCATATGTTGCACGTGGACTACTCAGTTTGTATATTTTGCTAGTTTTTTTCAAAGTTTCACACAACTTCTTCCTGTTTTCTCGATTGATCTGTGTTCAGTTTTCCAAGGCCTATCCACTGTGCCAACTTACAACTAAATCTGAGGGGGGTGCGATGGAGAGGTTCCCTTGTGAGTACTTTAATCGTCCAGGAAACACCATTCCTAAAGAATCATTCCTTTCTGCAAGAAAGTCTTGAACCCAATCGCAGGTCTGCTCCGATACCCCGTAAGCTAGTATCTTTTTTCATTAAACGGCAGTGCGGGACGGCGTCAAATCAAGGGACACGGCATCAGCCTGATCTCATGGAGGAACAGAGCGAGTTGAGTTTCACAGAATCTCTGTTTTCGGAATCCATGTTGGTTTTTATAGAGGAGATGTTCATTTTCCTAGAACGTCATGATTCTCGAGCATAAAACATGTTCCATAATCGCCAGCCGAAGTGGCCGAGTGGTTCTAGGTCTACAGTCTGGAACCGAGCGACCGCTTCGGTCGCAGGTTCGAATCCTGCCTCGGGCATGGATGTGTGTGATGTCCTTAGGTTAGATAGGTGTAAGTAGTTCTAAGTTCTAGGGGACTGGTGACCTCAGCAGTTAAGTCCCATAGTGCTCAGAGCCATTTGAACCATTTTTATGTTCCATAATTCTACAATAGATTGTTGTCAACGATGTAGGTCTATAATTGTGTTGATCTGTCTTACGGCCTTTCTTAAAAACGGGAATGACCTGCCCTTTTTTCCAGTCGTTAGGTACCTTTCGTTGCTCAAGTAATCTACGATAAATTACTGCTAGAACGGGAGCAAGTTCTTTCGCATAATTTTTATAGAATCTTATAGGTATCTCATCTGGTCCTGAAGCCTTTCCACTACTAAGCGATTGTAGCTGCTTTTCAATTCCGCGATCGGTTATCTCAGTATCTGCCATTTCGACGTTCGTATGACGATTGAAAGGAGGGACAGTGTTACGATCTTCCGCGGTGAAACAACTTCAGAAGACCGAATTCAGTATTTCCACCTTCTCTCTGTTATCTTCCGTTTCGGTGCCGGAGTGGTCGCTGAGAGAATGAATAGACGATTTTCACCCACTTACTAATTTTACATACGACAAAAATCTCTTAGGGTTTTTACCCTAGGTCGGTTGACAACGTCTTACTTTCAAAATCATTGAACGCTTCTCTTATTGCCCTCCTTACGCCCATTTTCGCTTCGTTCAGCTTTTGCTTCTCATCCAGATTTTTATTTCTCTTGAATCTTTGTTTACGTAGCGCTTTTCTAACACGGCTATTAAACCATGGTGGATCTTTCCTATCCCTTAAAACCTATTCGGAACCTACTTGACTAGGGCATATTAGACGATGACTTTGGATTTTTTCCATTTGTTCTGCACATCTTCGTCCTCATCACCGAATATTTTATGTTGACGCCTGTGGTATTCTGAAATTTGTATCCTGTCACCCTTGCTCAGCAAATATATCTTCCTACCTTTCTTAACAGTCCTTGTAGGACCCATTGTCATTGATGCTGTCACAGCCTTATGATCACTTATACCTTCCTCTACGTTAACTGATTCGATAGTTTCAGGTCTGTTTGTTGCCAGGAGGTCTAAGACGTGCCCTCACGAGTTCGTTCACTAACTGCTCAAGGTAATTTTTGGATAAGAGTTCCAGAACAATGCCACACGATTTCCTGTCTCTGGCACCAGTTTTGATGACATAACGCTCCCAATCAATACCTGGCCAGTTGAAGTCACCCCCTATTACAACGGCATGATCAGGAAAATTACTAATGATATTCCACAAGTCCTTTCTGAAGCGCTCTGCAGCTACAGATCCTGACCCAGGTGGTCTATACTAGCATCTAATCACCATTTCTGACTGTTCTTTGATACTCACATTCTCTCAGATTAATTCACATTCGGAATCCGTGATAACATCGCTAGATTTTATCGAATTTTTTACTGCAATAAGCACGCTGCCACCATTGGCGACTAACCGATCCTTCCGATAAACACTCGAGTCTGTTGTTATTGACGTCTGGCTTCAACCAGCTTTTTGTTCCCAAAACTGTCTGCTCATTATAACCTTCAGTAAGCGACACTAATTCTGGGACCTTACCTTGGATGCTCCTGCAGTTTACTAAAATCAAATTAATCTTTTCTATCTCTGATCTGCGATGATATTGTAATTGTTATGAAAAGTGAGATCTCATATACTGTGCTTTGCGTTAGAGAATTCCATGATATTTTCGTTGCCTTGTGAATTAAGCTAGAAATTTCAAGATAATCTCATTGTCTTAGAAAAGAAATTTGATTGCCTTGAACATGGAGCTGGAAAATTCATTGATATTTTCATTGTCTTGGGAACTTGGATTTCATTGTCTTGGAAACTGAGCTAGAAAATTTCTTGGTATTTTCTATGCCTTGGAAATTGAGCTAGAAAATGGCATGATAACTTCATTGCTTTGGAAGTTGAGCTAGAAACTTACACATCGCCATTGTCTTGCAAATGAGATTTCATTGTCTTGGAAAATGATCTCGATAATTTCAATATATTTTTATTGTCTTGAAATTAGAACTAGGAAATTTTGTGGCTGTTTCATTGTTTTTGAAGTGTAACTTTCACTGCCTTACAAACTGAGCCAGAATTTTCATAGCATTTTCATTGTCTTGAAAACTGAACATTTGTTGTCTTCAGTATTGAGCTAGAATATTCAATGATATATTTCTTGTCTTTGAAATCGAGTTAGGAAATTTGATAATTTTTTTTGTCTCTGGAACTGAGCTTTTGTTGTCTTCAAAACTGAGCTAAAAATTTCATAGTGGTTTCAGTGTCTTGGAAATTGAGCTAGAAAAATCATTATCTTTTCAATGTCTTGCAAACATTGGTTTCTTTGTCTTGCAATGTGAGATAGAAAATTCCACAATAGTTTCATTAAATTCGAAACTGAATGACAAAATATCATGGTATTTTGATTGTCTTACAAGCTGACATTTAAAATGTATCGGAACAGAGTTAGAAGATTTCATGATAATATTATTGTCTTGGAAACTGAGCTGGATAATTTCATGATACTAATGTTGTCTTGGTAATTGAACTACCTAGTTTTGTGATATTTTAATTATTTTGGGAAATGAGCTTCCATTTTGTGGAAACTGAGCTAATAAGTTTCATGATATCTCCATTGTCTAGGAAATTGAGCTAGAAAATTTCATGATGTTTTCATTTATTCAGGAACTGAATTTTCGTGATCTTGGAAACACAGCTAGAAAATTTGATGATAATTTCATTGCCTTGGAAATTAAGCTTTCATTGTTTGGAAATTGAACTAGAAAACTCAATGTTTATGCATTGTCTGGGAATCTGAAATATCATTGTGAAGAACACTGAGCTAGAAAATTGCATATTTGCATATTTCCTGAAACTCTTATTATCTTATAACTGTGGTAGAAAGTATTACATTTCTTTCATTGTCTTAAGCATTCTGCTGTCACTATCTTGGAAACTGAGTATCACTATAGTTTTATTCTCTTGGAAATAGAGATTTAATGTTCTGAATTTGAGCTAGAGAATTTCATAATATTTTTTTTGTCCTGGAAATATGGACTAGTGATTTTCAGGATATTTTCAATTTTATAGAAAATGAGATTCCATGTTCTGGGAAGAAAATTCCATTATGTTTTCAATACATATTTTATGTCTTGGAAAAGTAGCTAGAAAATTTCAAGATATTTGTCTTGGAAATTAAAGTACAAAATTTCATAGCATTTTCATTATCATACAACTGACGTGTTGTTGTCTTGGACGCTGAGCTGGAGAATTAAATGATACTTTTACTATCTTGGAAATTGTCTAGAAAATTTTATGATATTTTCATTGACCTTTAAATTGGGCTTTCATTGTTTTGCAAATTAAGGGAGAGAATTTCATGACACATCAGAATCCTTGTTTATTGAGCTAGAGTGTTACATGATATTTTCATTGTCTTGGATATTGAACATTTACTATTTTGCAACTGAGATACAAAGTCCATGATACTTAATTGTCTAGGAAAATGGAACATATATCCATTATAGTATGATTGTCTTGGAAACTAAGTTTTTATTGCGATCGAAAGTATGATTAAATATTTCATGACATTTTCGTTGTCTTGAAAAGTGAACTTTGATTGTCTTGGAAAATGTGCTGTAAAATTCCATGATGCTTTTCATTTCCTGTAAATGAAAACTTTTATGATACTTTTGTTGCTTTGGAAGGTGGACTTCCATTGGCATGTGTAATGAGGCCAAAATTTTCGTTATATTTTCATTGTCTTGGAGATTGAGCTAGAAAATGTCTTTGTATTTTTATTCATTTTGAAACTGAGCTTTCATTTCTTGGAAATTGATGTAGATAATTTCATAAAATTTTCATTGTCTTGGAATCTGAGCTATAAAATTTCTTGATTTTTCATTATATTCAAAACTGTGCTTCCATTGGCTTCAAAACTGGGCTTGTAAATTACATGACATTTTTGTTGTCTTGGGAATTGAGTTAGAAAATTTCTTGATATCTTTGTTATCTTAGAAATTCAGCTTTTACTGTCTAGGATACTGAGCTAGAAAATTTCATGATATTTTTAGTGTCTCATAAACTGAGCTAGAAAATTTCATATTTTTATTCACTACGCTTGGAACTGGTGTGGATCACACACCGGGCATACACATGGTGTGTATGTCACTGAGTGTGGTTATGTGCATACATTCACATCCAGTCATATCCACTCGTCCGGGCCACTTCTATTTGTCCCACCCTGTACAAACTACATGTACTGATGCTTTGTAATCATTATGAAGTAGCAGATGCAGTGTAACAGGCAGTTTATTGTGAACTGTATAACAGTTTTTATCACATAAGAGAAAGATGTAGCAAGAAAGTGACTTGCCTGTCGGAATGCATCTGGAAGCTGGCAGGAACTTAGCGCCTCACAGAACATATTAAATGCCATGAGTGTTCATGTACAGATTCTTCCCCCACAGTCTCAACAAGAATTCATGCACTAAATAATAAAATCTCCCCACTATTTGTTGACTCATCAGAAAGCTTCAGAATACTTCAAAGTATCCAGATCTATTCAGCTGGAAGGTTGGATTTTAAAAACGAGGCTTCCACTCAAGAAAGGCATTGCTGAATGTATCATCATAGTTGACAATATTGTTTTTCTTTCAAAGTACATGTGCAACCAAAAAATGTAAGTCTGAGAAATTCGTATTACTATTTACAATTCTACATCTTTAACCTATTGATTGCTTGCTGTGTAATTTTCTTCATTTAGTGTCAGTTTCTGCAAGCAGCTGCAGAGAGAGCACTGGGGGCAGAATGTGTGCCAGAAAAATATAGCGAAATTCAACACACACAGCAACTCTCTGTCAAAAATTTTAGTCTTCTTTTATATACTCAGTCTACTGTTGAGACATGGTGTACTTTTTTCGTTCCTTTTCATAACAATAACTGTAAGAGACATGTTTTTCATTCAATATTACAGAAACTGCAAGTAGGACCTGTTAGAGCAGCAGACGTAGGAAATCTGCAAGCAGCAGCGAAGAATCTGCAACTCTCAAAGACGAAAAAGTCCTAAGTCTCTCGTTAGGCTAATATTACTGTATTAAGGAAAATGGATGACCCGGCAGCAAAAATATGATATTAGATGCTCTTGAATGGGTTGCTGTCGAGTCTACATTTAGAAGTACAAAAAGGACAGGTGTGCTGGATAATAGGGTTGAGTTTAAAGAGCCTAGATATTTCTTGGATGCCTGTTTTCACACGTTTTCTACAACAGACAGTGACTCATTAATGGATCTCTTAAAATCAGTTTTTTGATGGGCTGGGAATTTCCCATGCACAAGGCAGTTGAAGGAAAAGAAATGTATCTCAGTAGAAATGACGTGAATTTAACACTGTAACTGGTAGCGATGTATATTGAGCCGTGCACGCTGGCTTTGTGGCCAGAGTAGTGCCTCTCTGCTTATCGATGGTCGCCTATGGTTTAGACTTCCAATCGGAGACGTTAGTCTGAGGATCTTTGACTGGAAGACTATTTAAAAGTGCAGTTGCCCTCGAATCCTTCAAGTTTGGTTCCGCAGTGGTTCGAGGATACTCGGCGAGGTGGCGTTTCATGGAACCGCTGGCAGAGTGAGATGGCGAATGGGCGGTGCAGCGAGGGGCCTGTTGTTCACTGTGATAGTGCACAGCTGGTTTGGTCACTGAGTACGAGTCCAACGAGAGTCTGATGGGGCAGTTTGCACTGGTGTTCACGAGCAGTGGTGACCGTTTGTTTGTTTGGTTGATTTGGTGCCTAAAAGGATGTTTAAGGCATTAGTGTGTCCCACAGCCTGGTTACAGTAGAAGTATGAGAAGAGTTATTCTATTATATACATTTCTGTGAATGGATTGCACTGCTAAACGTATATGTTATGAAACTGCTGGTTTGTCTAAGTGATATGAGATTAGTAGTTTGCCCACATTGTATTGTTCAAGTTTCTTTCACCCATTCAGAATGTCTTAATTTTAATTGTTGTAATTTAGTATGGTGTTCATATCTACAGAACCCTCATGTGCTATTGTTGTTGTTTTAATGTACTTCAGATATTTTGAGCTCTAAAAGAAGTTCCTTTTACTCAACTATTACAGAGAGATTAGCTGGGTGGATGATCACTGAATTGTTTATTATTCTAGTGCGGTTAGGAGGGGTGAGCCTCTTGCTTCTCGTAAGCTGAGGTGTTTGTGAACTAGCTGCTAACTTAGTGTGAGTGGAATACAAGTAAGTGGCATTAACTGTTTGCACTGCTATTGATCCAGAACTGTTTCATAAAGTCAAGTGCTCTTGCTTGCATTGGTGAAATAATTACTTCTTACTTGAAGTGTCTGGAAGGCACTCATATTGTTGGTTTGTTAAGTTAGTATGAGAGGAAGCAGTGATCTAGTGGCTAATTCACAGATAGCAAAATTAAAAGATTAAAATTAAATAAGTTTGTGGTGTTTAATAGCAAGGGATAATTCTAATACTTGTAATTACTTTTCATTGCAAATCTTTTGTTGTGAGTATGTGTGTGTGTGTTGCCATTATTAAACATTACAATTAGGCACTGTGACTTCTTGCCTATGCTTGGTGCTAACAGATTTATGTTACTGGTATCATAAGTTACTCTAACCAGAAAGGCCAAGACATGGACTACTGTAAAGAGAAAGGCCAGGAAGTGCATTGTAAGACCTACCCTTTGTAAAACTAATACCAATATTGCAGCACATAACCCCCCACCCCAACACACATACAAGTTAAGGGCTGTTGTTTATCCCTTGGTTGTCAATCGATTCACAAGGATTGTATCTGCTGTTTAATCGAATGTTTTGAGTGATTTCCTGCGTCGGCCATTTGTGAAATTATGAATTGTTATTATTTTTTTAAGGAGAATGGTCTTACTAGAAGACTCTAGGACTTATTTGTACATATTGTTTATTGTCAATATTATTTTACTGTCAACAATCAGAATTGTAAAGTTATTAATGTTCTTTAATGCTGATAATCAGAGTCCATTTAAGGTTTTCTGAACTGAGCATCTGTGTTCAGATGTATAAAGCTTTGAAGAGAGTAACAGTAAATCTGTTTTTAATGCATATTTTTAAAGTGGCTTGGCTCCTTGCCACTCTCCTGCTCCTACCATTTCATATGTATCCATGCATAATCATCGTGCCTCTAATGCTAACATCATGTATATGTTGGAGATAAGTGTTTCATGAATCAAATACATACGTTTCAAGGTTTCCTTACCAAATGCAAGCAAAATGTTAACACAAGTACCTTGTAGAGCTCAAAAAAATGGTTCGAATGGCTCTGAGCACTATGGGACTTAACATCTGTGGTCATCAGTCCCCTAGAACTTAGAGCTACTTAAACCTAACCAACCTAAGGACATCACAAACATCCATGCCCGAGGCAGGATTCGAACCTGCGACCGCAGCAGTCGCGCGGTTCCGGACTGAGCGCCTGGAACAGCTAGACCACCACGGCCGGCTTGTAGAGCTCCAAGCGGTTTGTAGCTTTAAATGCAGTTCCTCAGTATGACTAAGATGGCAGACACAGCAGTTTCTCAGGATCATGGCTTGCTTTGTACTGTTTCATTGTTCATTGTGTTGGAAAATGTGGAACTGCATCCTGCCTGAATAGGATATAGAACTACTGCGCTGGCTTAAATTTTTTATTAAAGTTCCATTTGGTGAGCTCGAAATGGAAAAGGTTGGGCTGAAATGATGTGTCAGGTGTTGAGTAAACATAGTGTGCAGCCAATGAAATAGCCCTTGCGACCAGGACAGACAGAAATGTAAGCATCACCGTATTACTTAGCAAGGCACAATGAGGTAACACTGTGTAACTCTGCAGTTGAGCACTGTTACAAAGTCAAATGTCGACAGAAAAGCTGAGCTCATCAGCCTAGAGTCACAACTGAAATTGTCACAGTGATGTAAGGAGTACTGACCGGTCTGATAAATGAGGACAAATATGATCATGTGCTAACAACCACTGCATCATAGGTGGGGGTTCGGCTATCATAAATAATACAGCTTTCAGAGCACAAGACACATTCTGCCATACTGCCATTCTGTCCATGTTGAATAACCAGAGAGAATGACAGTCTAAGTTTCAGTGAAACAATGACGCACTCTTCGATGATTGCCAGTCCATTTACTGCTTGCTAACTTTAAAACCTAGGCACCCAAACATATCTACATCTACATCCATACTCCGCAAGCCACCTGACGGTGTGTGGCGCAGGGTACCTTAAGTACCTCTATCGGTTCTCCCTTCTATTCCAGTCTCGTATTGTTCGTGGAAAGAAAGATTGTCGGTATGCCTCTTTGTGAGCTCTAATCTCTCTGATTTTATCCTCATCGTCTCTTCGCGTGATATACGTAGGAGGGAGCAATATACTGCTTCACTCCTCAGTGAAGGTATCTTCTCGAAACGTCAACAAAAGCCCGTACCGAGCTACTGAGCGTTTCTCTTGAAGAGTCTTCCACTGGAGTTTATCTACCATCTCCGCAAAGCTTTCGCGATTACTAAATGATCCTGTAACGAACCGCGTTGCTCTCTGTTGGATCTTCTCTATCTCTTCTATCAACCCTATCTGGTACAGATCCCACACCAGTGAGCAGTATTCAAGCAGTGGGCGAACAAGTGTACCGTAACCTACTTGCTTTGTTTTCGGACTACATTTCCTTAGGATTCTTTCAATGAATCTCAGTCTGACATTTACTTTACCGACGATTAATTTTATATAGTCATTCCATTTTAAATCACTCCTAATGCCCACTCCCAGATAATTTGTGGAATTAACTGCTTCCAGTTTCTGACCTGCTATATTGTAGCTAAATGATAAAGGATCCTTCTTTCTATGTATTCGCAGCGCTTGCCTACATTAAGATTCAATTGCCATTCCCTGCACCATGCGTCAATTCGTTACAGATCCTCCTGCATTTCAGTACAATTTTCTATTGTTACAACCTCTCGATATATTACAGCATCAACCGCAGAAAGCCTCAGTGAACTTCCGATGTTATCCACAAGATCATTTATGTATATTGTGAATAGCAATGGTCCTACGACACTCCCCTGCGGCACACCTGAAATCAGTCTTACTTCAGAAGACTTCTCTCCATTGAGAATGACATGCTGAGTTCTGTTATCTAGGAACTCTTCAATCCAATCACACAACTGGACTGATAGTCCATATGCTCTTACTTTGTTCATTAAACGACTGTGGCGAACTGTATCCAAGGCCTTGCGGAAGTCAAGAAACACAGCATCTACCTGGGAACCCGTGTCTATGGCCCTCTGAGTCTTGTGGACGAATAGCGCGAGCTGGGTTTCACACGATCGTCTTTTTCGAAACCCATGCTGATTCCTACAGAGTAGATTTCTAGTCTCCAGGAAAGTCATTATACTCGAACATAATACGTGTTCCACCCGGCCGTGGTGGTCATGCGGTTCTAGGCGCTGCAGTCCGGAACCGCGGGACTGCTACGGTCGCAGGTTCGAATCCTGCCTCGGGCATGGATGTGTGTGATGTCCTTAGGTTAGTTAGGTTTAAGTAGTTCTAAGCTCTAGGGGACTGATGACCTAAGATGTTAAGTCCCATAGTGCTCAGAGCCATTTGAGCCAATACGTGTTCCAAAATTCTACAACTGATCGGCGTTAGAGATAAAGGTCTATAGTTCTGCACATCTCTTCGACGTCACTTCTTGATAACGGGGATGACCTATGCCCTTTTCCAATCTTTTGGAACGCTACGCTCTTCTAGAGACCCACGGTACACCACTGCAAGAAGGGGGGTAAGTTCCTTCCCGTACTCTGTGTAAAATCGAATTGGTATCCCATCAGGTTCAGCGGCCTTTCCTCTTTTGAGCGATTTTAATTGTTTTTCTATCCCTCTGTCATCTGTTTAGATATCTACCATTGTGTCATCTGTGCGACAATCTAGACAAGGAACTACAGTGCAATCTTCCTCTGTGAAACAGCTTTGGAAAAAGACATTTAGTATTTCGGCCTTTAGTCTGTCATCCTCTGTTTCAGTACAATTTTGGTCACAGAGTGTCTGGACATTTTGTTTTGATCCACCTACTGCTTTGATGTAAGATCAAAATTTATTAGGATTTTCTGCCAAATTAGTACATAGAACTTTACTTTCGAATTCGTTGAACGCCTCTCGCATAACTTTCCTCACACTACATTTCACTTCATGTAATTTTTCTTTGTCTGCAAGGCTTTGGCTATGTTTATGTTTGCTGTGAAGTTCCTTTTGCTTCCCTAGCAGTTTTCTAACTCGGTTATTGTACCATGGTGGTTCTTTTCCAGCTCTTATGTTCTTGCTTGTCACATAATCATCTAATGCATTTTGTAGATAGTTTTGAACTTTGTCCACTGATCCTCACCACTATCTGTACTTGGGATAAAACTTATGTGTTGAGCCGTCAAGTACTCTGAAACCTGCTTTTTGTCACTTTTGTCAAACAGAAAAATCTTCCTACCTTCTTTAATATTTCTATTTGCGGCTGAAACCACAGATGCTGCAACCGCTGTATGATCGCTGATTCCCTGTTCTGCGTTAATTGTTTCAAATAGTTCGGCTCTGTTTGTCACCAGAAGGTGTAATATGTTATCGCCACGAGTCGGTTCTCTGCTTAACTGCTCAAGGTAGTTCTCAGATAATGCACTTAAAAAAATTCACTGGATTCTTTGTCCCTGCCACCCATTATAAACGTCTGAGTCTCCCAGTCTATATCTGTTAAATTAAAATCTCCACCCAAAACTATAACATGGTCGGGAAATCTACTCGAAATATTTTCCAAATTTTCCTTCAGGTGTTCTGCCACAATAGTTGCTGAGCCAGGGGGCCTATAGAGACATCCGGTTACCATGTTTGAGCCTGCTTTAACCGTGACCTTCACGCAAATTATTTCACATTTCGGATCTCCGTTAATTTCCTTCGATACTATTACACTTTTTATCGATATAAACACGCCTCCCCCTTCACTGTCTAGCCTGTCTCTGCAGTATACATTCCAGTCTGAGTTTAGAATTTCATTACTGTTTACATCTGGTTTTAGCCAACTTTCAGTCCCTAGTACTATGTAGGCATTGTGACCGTTTGTTAATAAGAGCAGTTCTGGGACCTTTCCAGTTTACTATTACCACATTAATATTGTCATTCCCTGTTGCGTTTTGCCTACTGCTACTTTGTCGCGCCTCAGGAGGCGCCTTGTCAGGCCTAGGGAGGGAATTCTCTAACACAAAAAGCCCACATGTGCACTCCGCACGTACTCCGCTACTCTTGTAGCCGTTTCCTGCGTGTAGTGCACGCTTGACCTATTCAGTGGGCCCTACATTTCTCCATCCGATAGCGGATGTCGAGAACTTTCCACTCCAGATCTCCGCAGAATCGTCTGAGCCTCTGGTTTAAGCCTTCCACTCGGCTCCAAACCAGAGGACCGCGATCGGTTTTGGGAACGACACTACAAATAGTTAGCTCAGGGCCTCCTCCACATCTCGGATGAGACCCCCCGGCAAGCAGACAGAGTGAACATTGGTCTTCCCTAAGGGGCTCCATCATCTGCCTAACATTGGAGCTCCCAATCACTAATAAACCTCTCTCCCCGTGTGCCTACTCGGACCTTGCTGAAGGAGCGGCCACATGTCCACTCACAGGCAGAGCGGGCGATGCCACACGGCCAGCCTCCACATTGACCCTCTGCCTCGTGCGATGCGAACGCCATTGAACCCGCCACTCCCCTTGGGGAGAGGGTGGCCCAACCGCGCCCGGTACCTACGAAGATGTCTCGGCAGCAGGGACCGTGGGTGAAGCATGTAACACCTGGGGTGTTCCATGCGACGCACCAGACTCCCCACTGCCGCTACACTCCTAGGCAGCAGTCTGAAGACGGCTGACCACAGCCATCAGCACGTTCAGCTGTTCACGAACAGTGGCCAGCTCCTCCTGCGTCCGTACACAGCAGTCGCACATCCTATCCATCCTAAGAAATCAACAATTTACTGTAGAGAGATAAGTAATCAACTTTTAACTAGACTGCTAATTCACTAAAGGCGGCTGATAGCTGACTAAACTGTTGTTACTAGATACTTCTTGTTGGAAACAATGAAAATAAGCACTAACTGTCTCTGGACTGTATTCAAAACAAACACGAAATCTATGGAAGCACTATTACTAGAACTCGAAAATTAAAGCTTCGTAAAAGCAAAAACACACGGAAAAAGAAGTGCCAGGTAAGAAAAACACAGTTAATACATAAATTTACGTAGCTTGCTGCACAGGAGATGTGAAGCAGACGGCAGTTACAACGACACTGGCCTAATGCATATGACACCTGTGGTTTGCTGTTGCTGCCTACTGGGGCGTGGCAGATGAGAATACTGGTGAATGGCCATCCTTCTTCCTCCACTGGGTTTTTGCGGATGATCTGTAAGCTACCATCTGCACACGACCACACGGAGCTTGCCAGCACAGCTTCCTGGACGATTCATGAACACTTACCACAGTTTTTGTTGATCCATGGTGGGTGACCAGGGCCTCCCAGCATGACAACCCGCATCCTGTACTACCGTCGGCAGACTCCACCTGAGCACAGGACGAGGTGATCACCTACAGCGTTGAAGTAGAAATTGAGTCACCGGCGCACGTCCGCCGGGCCGCGCCATCTTCAACCACGGCCGACGCCCGCTTACACCTGACCGAGGAGTTGACCTACGGCAACAACGTCACGAGGCACTGACGAGACAGTATTCCATCGCGGCACATGCGCCTTGCGCCCGGCCATCACTGCAGCTCCGAAGAAGCTAAAACCTTTATAAATGGCTCTACTATGGGACTTAACTTCTAAGGTCATCAGTCCCCCAGAACTTAGAACTACTTAAACCTAACTAACCTAAGGACATCACACACATCCATGCCCGAGGCAGGATTCGAACCTGCGACCGCGGTCGCTCGGTTCCAGACTGTAACGCCTACAACCGCTCCGCCACCCAGGCCGGCAAAATCTTTATAAACCCTGCTTCACAATTAATGTATTTACAGATATCTCTGTCTCACTGACGCTTACGAGTGTGCACTGGACTACTCACTGTCATTCATCGTTCAACTTCTTAATTACAACGCGACCCCAGGTCCGGGTCGTAACAGTATTCTAACGGAAAATGGCAATGAGAGTGAGTTTTCTCTTTCTTCGTCTAAAACTGAGGAAACTGTGCCTCTTGATTCTCGTCCTTCGCCATATCATGGCTGGAAAGTTGTTACGTGGCATACCTTCATCTTCCAGAAATATGCCAGCCACCAATATTGAAGATGAAGATTACATTCCCCTCGTGAAAAAAGGCTAGTTTGTGGTCAGATTTCAGTGGCACAGGGAGCTGAAACCCAGGGTTCGTGATTTTTATGCAGCTCATTCAGGTGTAACCCTTAAACTTCCATATACAAGGCGGTCCATTGATCCTGACCAGGCCAAATATCTCATGAAATAAGCGTCAAACGAAAAAAACTACAAAGTACGAAACTTGTCTAGCTTGAAGGGGGAAACCAGATGGCGCAGTGATTGGCCCACTAGATGGCGCTGCCACAGGTCAAACGGATATTAACTGAGTTTTTTAAAATAGGAACCTCCATTTTTCATTACATATTCGTGTAGTACGTAATGAAATATGAATGTTTTAGTTGGACCACATTTTTCGCTTTGTGATAGATGACGCTATAATAGTCATAAACATATGGACCACAAGTTTAGACAAACAGTTGGTAACAGGTAGGTTTTTTAAATTAAAGTACAGAACGTAGGAACTTTTGAACGTTTTATTTCGGTTGTTCCAATGTGATACATGTACCTTTGTGAACTTATCATTTCTGAGAACATATGCTGTTACAGCGTGATTACCTCTAAATACCACATTAATGCAATAAATGCTCAAAACAATGTCCGTCAACCTCAATGCATTTGGCAATACGTGTAACGATATTCCTCTCAATAGCGAGTAGTTCGCCTTCCGTAATGTTCGCACATGCATTGACGATGCGCTGACGCGTGTTGTCAGGCGTTGTCGGTAGATCACGATAGCAAATATCCTTCAACTTTCCCCACAGAAAGAAATTCGGGGACGTCAGATCCGTTGAACGTGCGGGCCATGGTATGGTGCTTCGACGGCCAATCCACTTGACATGAAATATGCTATTCATTACCGCTTCAACCGCACGCGAGCTCTGTGCTGGACATCCCATCATGTTGGAAGAACGTCGCCATTCTGTCATGCAGTGAAACATCTTGTAGTAACATCGGTAGAACATTACGTAGTAAATCAGCATACATTGCACCTTGTAGATTGCCATCGATAAAATGGGCCCCAATTATCCTTCCTCCCATAATGCCGCACCGTACATTAGCCCGCCAAGGTCGCTGATGTTCCACTTGTCGCAGCCATCGTGGATTTTCCGTTGCCCAATAGTGCATATTATGCAGGTTTACGTTACCGCTGTTGGTGACTGATGCTTCGTCGCTAAATAGAACGCGTGCAAAAAAATCTGTCATCGTCCCGTAATTTCTCTTGTGCCCAGTGGCAGAACTGTACACGACGTTCAAAGTCGTCGCCCGCAATTCCTGGTGCATAGAAATATGGTACGGGTGCAGTCGATGTTGATGTAGCATTCTCACCGCCAACGTTTTTGAGATTTCCGATGCTCGCGCAATTTGTCTGCTACTGATGTGCGGATTAGCCGCGACAGCAGCTAAAACACTTACTTGGGCATCATCATTTGTTGCAGGTCGTGATCGACGTTTCACATGTGTCTGAATACTTTCTGTTTCCTTAAATAACGTAACTATCCGGCGAACGGTCCGGACACTTGGATGACATCGTCCAGGATACCGAGCAGCACACATAGCACACGCCCGTTGGGCATTTTCATCACAATAGCCATACATCAACTCGATATCGACCTTTTCCGCAATTGGTAAACGGTCCATTTTAACACGGGTAATGGATCACGAAGCAAATACCGTCCGCACTGGCGGAATGTTACGTGATACCACGTACTTATACGTTTGTGACTATTACAGCGCCATCTGTCACAAAGCGAAAAAAGTGGTCCAACTAAAACATTCATATTTCTTTACGTACTACACGAATATGTAATAAAAATGGGGGTTCCTATTTAAAAAAAAACGCAGTTGATACCAGTTTGACCTATGGCAGCGCCATCTAGCGGGCCAACCATAGCGCCATCTTGTTTCCCCTTCAAGCTAGACTAGTTTCGTTCTTTGTCGTTTTTTCGTTTGATGCTTATTTCGTGAGATATTTGGCCCGGTCACTATCAATAGACTACCCTGTATACAGGATGAGTCAGGAGGAAAGATAAATGCTTCGAGACGTGATAGTATTAGTGATTCTCAACAAAAAAAATCTTCATATGGACATATGCAAATGGTTTCCGAGATAGAATACGTTTAATGTCACTTTTGTACTTTTTTTCTTTAATAACTCGAAAACCGCACACTCCAACGAAAACGTGTCTCAGTACATAATTAAAGTAAATTAAGCTTGCTACAAAAAAAATCCTATTTATTTTTGTCTAGGATTAACAGTTTGCGCGGAGAGACCGCGGGACGTTGAAAATCTCGCTCGACGCGCTTGCGCTGTAGCTTAGGTACCTTTTGTAGGCCAGTTTCAGGTAGTTTTCCGACTTGATACACCACAAGCGTCCTGTATCAATGTTCGTCTCAACTTCCTCTATATTACTGTGGTACGTTGTAAACAATGACAATGAATAATACAGAAGATAAATAGAAATGTACATTAAAAGTGTTGTATCTCGGAAACCATTCGGAATAGGCCATATGTCCACATCAAGTTTTTTTGTTTAGAATCAGCAATGCTATCACCTGTCAAAACATGTACCTTTCCTTCTGACTCACCCTATATATATATTATCATTATTTTCGATTATTCCCTTTTAAGATAGCGACTGAACTTGAGTAGTCATGATGTCTTCTTGTTTCTTCGTTCTTCCCAAATTCTCTTCATACATTCACTGCATTCCCTCTTGCGTTCTTCCAGCCATCTTTTTCCCGTTCTGTTCTCTGTGTTCTTTTTTAAGTGTGTGTTTCTTTATGATGTTCCTAAACTGTTCTCTATTGTTTATGTTGTCTTGTGTGATCCCCAGTTCTTTAATGTCTTCTTGTGTTTCAGCGATCCACTTTGTCTTGTTTTTGCTCTTGTTTACTATCTCAAAGATTTGCCTTGTGAACCTGCTTTTGTTCATCCTGCTGATATGGCCATAAAATTTCATCCTTCTCTTTCTAATGGTGTCTGTTATTGTTTCTATGTCTTTCTAAATATCTCTAGTTGGCCTCTTCATCAAAATTCCTTCCCAAAACACTGGTATATAGTATGTACATATCTAGGCAGTGAAAAACGTTTTTTTGATACTATTTCAGTGTTTTGCAAACACATTCCGTTGAACTAAGTAACACCTTGAACAATAGGAGGCTTATATCAGTGCAAACTTGGTGAAATGGATTGAGTGCTGTTCCAAACCTCCCTTTCAGGTATGAATAACGTTGTTATTGCAAAATTGAAGCATTTAGAGTAACAATAAATATCTGTCATGAGACGTTATTTCACCAATGATCGGATTTTTGATAAGAGGATCAAGTGATCAATATTCAGAATATTCCAGTTTTTTTAGTTCTTGTGACGAGAAGAATATTGCCACCATTCGATAGTAAAAAATCGAAGAAATTATTTTCGACGTCTTGTAATAGGAGAAACGGTGTCACTCATATCAGGAACCTGAAACAATGTTAGCAACATAAATTGGTTTTAAGAAAGATTCATCGAGTTTTATCATTAGGAAAGCTCACTGGACGAGGCCATACATTGAGACAAACACACAAAAAGAGAAGAACTTTTTCAGACTGATGAATAATAGTGTGTTTAGAAATATCATGTCAAATTTGTGAAAGATACAGTACATCCTATGATGGCAGATATGAAGCAGTTGCATTAACTGTCAAACAAAACTGTCGTAGGAGCGTACTTTTTAACGAAAATGTAGTTGTCACTGAACTAAATAGGCTTAATGTATAAGGGGCGTACAAAAAAAGCAGAGCCATAGTCTGGAATTCGCAAACCGGTGACAGGAGGGTAATATCGTGGCGTGTGCAACGAGGTGTAGTTCCGACCAGAGCGTGGAAGTTCACAGCCAATCGCTAGAGGGCACACATGCATGTCACGTGACTATACAGAGCTAGCAGCAGCATGCACCAATCGTCCAAGCTGCCAGTCACACTGCAAACAGTGGCATGGAGGCGTCAAAAGATTCTGACACCGGAAGGAGTAGGAGGAATGGGCATTCATCAACAAATGTCACAAGTGTATGGCGAGCACTGCATGACTCTTGCGAGGGTTAAGGTGTGGCACAAGCACTTCAGGGAAGGACGAGTGTCGTTAGCCGATGATGCACGGTCTGGAGCACCACACTGCATTACCGCTGACACCGTCCAGCTGGTGGATGCATTCATTACCCAGGACCGTCGAGTCACAGTGAAAGCCATAGCCGCCGTAGTCGGATTCAGCGTCGGAAGTGTTCACACCATCATGAAGGAACAACTGCACGTTTGCAAAGTGTGTGCAAAATGGCTGCCCCACAGTCTTCAACTCCAGGAAGCATGTCGAATGGCCCATTTTCTTGCTCATCTGCAGCACTATGCTCGGGAAGGGAATGCATTTCTGGCATGAGTGGTGGCTGGAGATGAGTCATGGCGTCATTACTTCGACCCAGAATGAAAACGACGAAGTCTCCAGTGAAGGAATCCAGGGTCACCACCACCAAAAAAAGCCAAGGCCATCCAGACAAGTGCAGGAAAGGTTATGCTGACGTTCTTCTTTGACCAAGATGGTTCCCTGCTGATTCACTTCCTGCAGCACGGGACAACAGTGAATGCCCAACGTTAGGGGAGAGTGGGGCATGTAGAGACAAACTTCAGATTTAATTTTTTTCATTTTATGTTTTTATCTTGTTTTGATTGGGAAAATTATGATATTATACTTCAATTAGTTGTGCACTTTTCCATGGTACTGACTCTTTGATTAACCACATATATCTCCCAAATTTAAAATATTTGTTTAATGCAGCAAAGTGTATCAATGTTCCCCCCGTAGGGGCAAGTTGATACTAGCGAGAGGCAAGTTGATACAAATGTATAAATAATAAGCTAATTGGCATTAAGGTAGCAAATAATCACTCAATAGATAATCGAAAACATTTATTAGACAGAATATAGTACAAAGGTAACGTAAGACATATTATTAACTTATTTTAAACACATAGATCATGAGATTGTGTCCATAACCTACTCAGAATCACTGATTACAAAGTCAGATGTACAGTGAATACAAGTGTACATCTTACAGTCTTTACCACATTCTATATGGGCCCATTCTTTGCAAGAAATACACTGTATCCAGTCCTGACCTGGCCTGGATTCGGAGAATGGCTCCAAACATACACTCCTGGAAATGGAAAAAAGAACACATTGACACCGGTGTGTCAGACCCACCATACTTGCTCCGGACACTGCAAGAGGGCTGTACAAGCAATGATCACACGCACGGCACAGCGGACACACCAGGAACCGCGGTGTTGGCCGTCGAATGGCGCTAGTGTCAGCCAGTTTGCCGTGGCATACGGAGCTCCATCGCAGTCTTTAACACTGGTAGCATGCCGCGACAGCGTGGACGTGAACCGTATGTGCAGTTGACGGACTTTGAGCGAGGGCGTATAGTGGGCATGCGGGAGGCTGGGTGGACGTACCGCCGAATTGCTCAACACGTGGGGCGTGAGGTCTCCACAGTACATCGATGTTGTCGCCAGTGGTCGGCGGAAGGTGCACGTGCCCGTCGACCTGGGACCGGTCCGCAGCGACGCACGGATGCACGCTAAGACCGTAGGATCCTACGCAGTGCCGTAGGGGACCGCACCGCCACTTCCCAGCAAATTAGGGACACTGTTGCTCCTGGGGTATCGGCGTATCGGCGAGGACCATTCGCAACCGTCTCCATGAAGCTGGGCTACGGTCCCGCACACCGTTAGGCCGTCTTCCGCTCACGCCCCAACATCGTGCAGCCCGCCTCCAGTGGTGTCGCGACAGGCGTGAATGGAGGGACGAATGGAGACGTGTCGTCTTCAGCGATGAGAGTCGCTTCTGCCTTGGTGCCAATGATGGTCGTATGCGTGTTTGGCGCCGTGCAGGTGAGCGCCACAATCAGGACTGCATACGACCGAGGCACACAGGGTCAACACCCGGCATCATGGTGTGGGGAGCGATCTCCTACACTGGCCGTACACCACTGGTGATCGTCGAGGGGACACTGAATAGTGCACGGTACATCCAAACCGTCATCGAACCCATCGTTCTACCATTCCTAGACCGGCAAGGGAACTTGCTGTTCTAACAGGACAATGCACGTCCGCATGTATCCCGTGCCACCCAACGTGCTCTAGAAGGTGTGAGTCAACTACCCTGGCCAGCAAGATCTCCGGATCTGTCCCCCATTGAGCATGTTTGGGACTGGATGAAGCGTCGTCTCACGCGGTCTGCACGTCCAGCACGAACGCTGGTCCAACTGAGGCGCCAGGTGGAAATGGCATGGCAAGCCGTTCCACAGGACTACATCCAGCATCTCTACGATCGTCTCCATGGGAGAATAGCAGCCTGCATTGCTGCGAAAGGTGGATATACACTGTACTAGTGCCGACATTGTGCATGCTCTGTTGCCTGTGTCTATGTGCCTGTGGTTCTGTCAGTGTGATCATGTGATGTATCTGACCCCAGGAATGTGTCAATAAAGTTTCCCCTTCCTGGGACAATGAATTCACGGTGTTCTTATTTCAATTTCCAGGAGTGTATAAGACGCAAGGCGTCGTTCTCTTCCTCAGACTCTGATACACCCTTCATTTTATTCTTTGAGACGCATTTTTTTTCTTCACCTTATTCTTCTACTTAGTCTGACTCTCTATCATTTTAAAAAGGCTTTTTTTGGCGTTTTCTGACTTGGCTACCATTTTAGCTTCCTTTTCTTTTGCTTCCTCTTCCAGCCTCTATTGGTGTGCTAGTAAGGATAGCGGATTTTAAAGATTTCTTCCCTTTTTTTATATTTTTTCGCTCTCCAGCTTTAGGGTAGGGGCGGATGTCTTGAGGGCTTACAGTGAATACACCTAGAGAAACATTCTTCCTTGTAGATGGAACTGCAGTTGTAGTTTCAGTTCGGTTCACTTTGGACTGTAGACCATCAGCGTTGCTTGTCCCAGCCTGAAAAGTCTTGACAGTGCTGTCTTGTGAAGTCATCTCTCTATCCGTGACTGCGCTGGACAAGAAGTCATCATTAGTAAACACTTCTCTGTTGTATGATGCGATTCCTGTGGCTTGAAATCCAGATATAATATTTGTAGGATTTATTGCTCTAGGTAGTGCCATCTTTACTATTCCAGGATTGTCGTAGATTGTTACAGTTTTCCCTGGATTGTTGATCATCCAGTCGTCGACTGATATGAAGCTAAATTTCTTGAAAGGCCCATAAACTGACCAGTCAAGCGGTTGCAGGCGGTGGGAAGTGTGCTGGGGAAACGACAACATGACGATACCATTTTCTTTTTGTAGAAGTTGAGCACTTCAATAGATGAATGTGATTCATGGCTATCCAAAACCAACAACCACGGATTGCCCTTGGTAGATCTTACGTGTCCGTGAAAATGTTTAATGAACTTCAAAAACGATTCAGATGTGATCCATCCGGATGGGTAGGAAGTTCCAATACATCCTGGTGGTCCGTTAATGATGAAGTGATTCCTGAAGAATACTCTTGGAAATATGAACATCGGAGGAACTGAGTTGCCGATGGCACTGACAGCCAATACCATAGTGACAGTCTGCCCCCTTTCCACTGACGTAGCTTTCCCTAC
This sequence comes from Schistocerca serialis cubense, assembly GCF_023864345.2. NCBI lineage: Eukaryota > Metazoa > Arthropoda > Insecta > Orthoptera > Acrididae > Schistocerca > Schistocerca serialis. Next base: position 399,634,173 of record NC_064640.1, on the reverse strand, counting down.
TTGGCGTACTCCTCTCTGAGCAACGATTTTGTTTGCTCTCTGATCTGTTTGCACACCGGTCTCGTCGACATTCCAAATATCCTTAGGTTCAAATTTGTATTTATCTGAAGTACTCTTCAAATTGTCAAAAAGTAGATCAACATTGGCTTTATTAAAACTGTTAGTGCGACTAAGGCTCGTAGCCTCAGGCTCCCTGGTTGATAGTCGACGGTGTCTTTTCATAAATAATCTAAACCAGTCCTTTGTAGCCATTTTATGGTTAATCCATGAATCAGGCAATGTAATGATATTCCTATTAGCCACAGCAAGTTCGTAAGCTAAAACTTTGATCTTTTGTGGTGTAAGTCCATAGTAGATTTTAGAAGAGTGTATTACATACTCTTCGAGTTGAGATTCTAATTGGTCTGGAAAAATTTGTCTTGGTTTGGCATACCCAATTGTAGCTGTTTGACCTTGCGATTCATCTGTTTTCCTTATAAATCTAAACAATGTCATTTTGTCGATCTCAAAGGCTACAGCTGCTTCCTGTAAAGCCATGGTTTTGGCCTTGACGGCTCCACAGGCTTTTTCAAAGCTCTCATTCGGGACTTTCCCTCGATCTGTCTTCCTGGTATAATTCCGCACCATGTTTCTGTAAGAAAAGACAAAATTCTAATTTTTACAATACTGGGGTACGTTGATACACTGTATCAATTTGCTCCAGCTACGTGTATCAACTTGGCCCATTGAATAAGTGTCTCTTTAAGTCGAACTTGAGTCTCTAAAATATAAAGTCTAGAAAGATGAAACTATCATGAAATTCTTACCAAGAAACAGGCGTTTAACTGTGCCAACAGTGAACTTCCTGAAGAATATCCTCTTGCTGGTACGCCAACTCAAACACACTAGCCAACAATTACTTTCTGCTCATGAAAACACAATTTCAACGATAAAAACGCGTAGAGTACTCTGTTGACAGCTGGACGCCGTGTGGCATTGCATCGCGGTAAACAACAGCCTCTACTCACTCATGTCCACCTGCGCATGCGTGTTAGCTCACAGTCGCATCTGTATCAACTTGCACACGTATCAACTTGCCCCACTCTCCCCTACTCACAAACCTTGACCACCATTTGCTAAGCGATCTAATTAAAACGACCAGGCAATCTCACCTGTGGGATCATTCTGCTCAACGACAATGCAAAGCCTCATACGACCAACACAGTCGCGGCATTCCTGCAGAAATTCAAATGGGATGTTGACGACCACCCTCTATACAGTCCTGACCTCTCTCCATGCGATTACGCCATTTTTAGTCCCTTAAAAAGGCTCTGAGGGGCAAACGATTCACTTCGAACGACGATGTCCAGTTGTTCGTGAGGAAATGGTTAACATTGCAGTCCGGGAATTTCATGAGACAGCCATTCACCGCCTTGTGAACTTTTTAGAACTGCATATTGTCCTCCTTTATAATGATGGCCCTGACATTGTGTTTGTTGTTGGAATATTTGGACATTGTGCCTACTGTGCTGTACATTCTTTGTATGTGTGCCAAGATAGGTTTTACTCATACTGTATGCTATGTTGTTATTTTTTCCATTTATGATGTGACACTTATTGTAAAAAACATGTGTAATGTGGTAAGGAATATTTACGAAATTTTGTATATTGTAACACTATTTCCTGGTATGTTTCAGTCCTTGAGATCGACGCCTTATGGCGTCAAGTTGAAGTAATATGTTTCTTGAGACTGCTGCCTCCAGTCTGGTATGTGATGTCTCAAAGTAACATCATTTGGAAATATGCTTAACGGTAATTGCACATTAGAGTATACATTGTTCTTGTATTGTTCACTTGTATGAGCTTTCCTAAGCGTCCTGTAAGTACTTATACTCAATATGTACTTTTGTTCTGATGTTACATTGATCTTGTACTAATTATGTAAGGCTTTCCTATTTTGTCTTTAGTCTGGTCACTGATAGATGATGATGAGTACTCGAAATGCATCATAAATATTTAGCGAACAAGACATTTCCAAGAAATTAATACATGCCAAGTCTGAATAGCCACACACCTTAAAAACAGACCACTTCATCAAATGCAAATGAAAATATTGCATTTAAAAAAAATTCTTTTATAACTGTTGAAAAGTAAAAAACACTGCATATAAAAACATTGTATGACCAACTTAAAATTACTGAATGTAAAATCATTGAATGTAAACACATTGTGTGGAAATGTAAAAAGACATTGAACGAAAAACATTGTAAAACATTTTATAATCAGTTTTGCAAGTAGAGTATTTTTTGTTTTTCATTCCCATTTCCTCTGTGATGTATTGTTTGTGCTTCATGCAACATAAAATTAGCAAGTTGACACCATTATCTCTCATTTAGCAACTGAGATATGAGCAGATGCCCCAATCTCCTGTACTCGCCTCAACAAGCTCTCTCTCTCTCTCTCTCTCTCTCTCTCTCTCTCTCTCTCTATCTGTCTATCAATCTGTATGTATATCCCTCTCTCGTTCGCTAGCAGCAAGTGGCTCCACTGATGCATACAATATGTACTAAGACGTGAGTGTGTGTGTGCGCGTGTGTGTGTGTTTGTGTGTGTGTGTGTGTGTGTGTGTGTGTGTGTGTGTGTGTTTTATTAACTTAACTACAAATTTAGAGAATTTACACTTTCTGTAACGTGATGCAAAAAGTTGTGACTTACAAAGTCAATATTTGAATAAAATCTTCTCGGTTTTCAACGTGCATCAATTGGAGTAAAATTCTTGAGCTTTTGATTGCCATCTCCACCATCGCCATCAGGAGAAGTAACCACCCACTGCCGGGGGTGACACGGTTTTCCACTTATATAGGCGCGATTACAGCCTCTGGCACCAGTCACATAGGGGCTGAAATGATGTGTGCACAGATGCACAGAAAATGAGTCGGGCAGCTCATAGTAGCTTCGGCCTGCAGCAGGACCAAATGACGTCAAGCGGGGAGGCTTCGAACGTTTGAAATTGCGTCTCCCGGCTTCCTTTCGATATCCAAGGCCTGCTCTCATACCCTGTTAAGTGTGTAATCGTTGTCTCTGTTATTTGCTGTTTATTCTAATCTCAGTCACCTCCTTTATAATGGAATCCCAGTATGTTGATGCATGAGCTAAGACTCTTGTGTTTTCAAACTATTTTGTGTCCGTTTTCCTGCCAATGCTCTGCTGTAGTCAACTTTTCGAACTCCTTTTGTTTGGTGTGTCGCTTGTGCTTGGTACAATGTTCTGCAACTATATGAAGTGCCTGACCTATATAGATGCCGTCACATATACAAGGAACACCAGACACATTCGGCACACAAAAAGCCATATCGTCTTTAACAGAATATGGCATATCACTAATCTTGGGGGGTGGGCCAGAACACTGGTCTTAATCCGTGTCCTTGCAGGAGAAGTCATAACTTGCTACTTGTTGCCCATAGTATGACTGGAAAGCAGCCAGCTTGACTAACTACAGTGCGAATTTCCGCCCTTGAGACACATGTTCAGAGAGAATAGTTATAGCAAAAGAGACATTGCAAACGCTTTCAGGTGCCACTGATGAAAGATCCCTTGTGAATCGGCAGAAGAGGCTAAGCGAGCTGCTTCTCTGGCATACTGTGAGAAAACAAGCAGCAAGTTAGGACGTGTGCTGCAGGGACATTGACTGAGACCAATTTTTCAGCATGCCACCGAGATACGCAAAATGCTGTGCCCTGTTAAACACAACATAGCTCCTTGTGTGTCCGGTATGTATGAAGACCCTTGTGAATGTGGCACAATCTATATACACTATGTGATCAAAAGTATCTGGACACCTCTAAAAACATAAGTTTTTCATATTAGGTACATTGTGCTGCACCTACTGCCAGGTACTCCATATCAGCGACCTCAGTAGTCATTAGACATCGTGAGAGAGCAGAATGGGGAGCTCTGCGGAACTCGCGGACTTCGAACGTGGTCAAGTGACTGGATGTCACTTGTCTCATATGTCTGCACCCGAGATTCCACACTCTTTAACATCCCTAGATCCACTGTTTCCAATGTGATAGTGAAGTGGAAACGTGAAGGGACACGTACAGAGCAAAAGCGTTCAGGCCGACCTCCTCTGTTGACTGACACAGACTGCCGACAGTTGAAAAGGGTCGTAATGTGTAATAGGCAGACATCTATGCAGACCATCACACAAGAATTCCAAACTACATCAGGATCCATTGCAAGTACTACGACAGTTAGGTGGGAGGTGAGAAAACTTGGATATCATGGTCGAGCGGCTGCTCATAAGCCACACATCATGCCAGCAAATGCCAAACGAATCCTCGTTTGGTGTAAGGAACGTAAACATTGGACGATTGAAAGTGGAAAAACGTTGTGTGGAGTGACGAATCACGGTACACAATGTGGCGATCCGATGTCAGGGTGATGGTATGGCAAATGCCCGTTGAACATCATCTACCAGCATGTGTAGTGCCAACAGTAAAAATTCGGAGGCGGTGGTGTTATGGTGTGGTCGTGTTCTTTTTCATGGAGGGGGCCTGCACCTCTTGTTGTTTTGCGTGGCACTATCACAGCATAGGCCTACATTGATGTTTTAAGCACACGATCGAGCACAGCCTGTAGCGGAGTGGTTACACGACAATAACAACCCTGTAATGGACTGGCCTGTGCAGAGTCCTGACCTGAATCGTATAGAACACCTTTGGGATGTTTTGGAACGCCGATTTCGTGCCAGGCCTCACCGACCGACATTGATATCTCTCCTCAGTGCAGCACTCGGTGAAGAATGGGCTACCATTCCCCAAGAAACCTCCAAGCACCAGATTGAACGTATGCCTGCTAGAGTGTAAGCTATCATCAAGACTAAGGGTGGGCCAACACCATATTGAATTCCAGTATTACCGACGGAGGGTGCCACGAACTTGTAAGTCATTTTCTGCCAGGTGTCCGGATACTTTTGATCACACGATGTAGGTCAGACAATTTACGCAGCTGCAATGCGTTGCACCAAGCACAAGCGACATATTAATCAAAGGGAACTTCACAAGTCGGCCATACCTGACCATCGCCAGGAAAATGTACACCAAATAAAGTTTGAAAACACAAGAGTCTTGCCTCATGTGTCTAACATATTGGGGTTACATTATAAAGGAGGTGGCTGACATTAGAATAAACAGCAATAATTTTGACAGAAACTAGGGTTACACACTTAGTAGGAGGTGTAGGTGGGCTTTGGATACCGAAAGGAAGGAAAGACGGATGCTTGACACTTGTAGGGAGGCGGGAGTGGATGTTTCCAGTATGGCGCTGGCCACTCACACCACTTGAGGTCACTTGGTCCTCCAGCAGGCAATAGCTGCTGTGAGCTGACCAACTCATCTTCCGTGTAAGCATTTCTGGTTGGTTGAAATTGTGCCTATATAAGCGTGAATCTGTACCAGTCCCAGCATCTATACCTTCATTCTCACTCAAACGTTCTTCCAACCACACTGCACCATCCATACCTCTCCATATATCCTCCACCACATGGACAATCCCCTCCCCCTGGCCAGAGGTGAAGTAGCAACTGCCCATCACAGGAACATCCACATTTGGCCACAACCCTTACTCAATAATCTCACTGAACCTTTTATCCTTACCCTCTTCTTTAAAACCCTAACTGTTACCTGTGTTACCATCTACATCTGACCGAATTACCCAATCCCCTATGAGTTCCTCACTCACAATGACACACTTTCCCACCTATATTGTTGCCACTGACCTCAACATCCATAGTTGATTGCCTACAGAACTCCAGTGGTGGCATCAATTTATATAGTCCTCCAAGGTTACAATGTCACTATGCCACAGCACACATGTCCTGAAAGCAACACTCCCCCAGATGTTGTCCTAGCATCATTCAAATTCCTTGGACACCTCACTTCAGAAGTCCTCGATCCAGTTGGAAGTGACCACCTGTCTATCCTCCTCACCATATCCTACACGCTAAACTGTTCCCATACAGCCCATCTCAAACTCTGCCCAAATGTTGTCTATGGCTACTCCTGTGCCAACTGGAATGCCTACTGGTAATCCATAGATACCAAGTTTGCAAGCCACTCCATAACCTTCCAGCAACTCAATGACGTCCCACATTCCACAGCCTCCTGCAGCAGACCTTGTCATATGCTGGCTCTCCCTACTGCAGCCATATGTCCTCACTGCCCCACTCTCCCACCACAAGCCGTACCCATTCTCTGTGAATCGCTCTTTCCAAAGAACTTGTGATTGGGATACACTCACACGCCACTGGCAAACACAGTGACACATAAGTAATTTATTCAGTGCCAAAACCCGCTGGGACTGGCGCCAAACATGCACAAAACTCAATCCTACACTTCCAGTTAACTCTTCCAAATACTGAAAAGCATTCCACTTACTGACACCTATCCTATTCCTCACTACCCGATCCTTCACAACAACCACACCTTACATGGCGACCTAAGCAAAGCCAGTCACTTTCCATCCTATCTCTCTAACATCTTCTCCATCCCTGCCAATCCTCTCTTTGACTACTCCCAATGTCCTAATGTCCATGAATGCACAGATACCACAGTCACACCCCTGGCTCCCAGCTTCAAATCCTTGAATAACACCACAGAAACGGAATTAAGCGCCCCAATCACAACACAGAACATAAAACATGTATTTCACAGAAAACACAATACATCCTCTGGTCACGACTATATTACCTATCGACACCTCGGAGAATGATCTCCTTCCTTATCACCCTTACAACCCCGTATACAACTATCCTCTTCACAGGCCATCTCATACCACCCAATCTTCCTCCTGTCAGTATTTAGCAACGTCTTTGAATCCATCCTCTTCCAATGCATCCACCACCATCTTCACCAACACCATTTGCTTCCTATTACCCATTATGGCTTACGGTGCCTCTTTCTCTGCTGATGATTATCTCCAGAACCTCACCCATCTCCTATCCCAACATCTCAGCAACCGTAAATCCGCCATCTATGCCTCCTTCGACCTAGAGCAAGCATAGGATTGTGTATGGCATCCTGGTCACCTTTTCAAAAATGGTTCAAATGGCTCTGAGCACTATGGGACTTAACATCTGAGGTCATCAGTCCCCTGGAACTTAGAACTACTTAAACCTAACTAACCTAAGGACATCACACACATTCATGCCCAAGGCAGGATTCGAACCTGCGACCGTAGCGGTCGCGCGGTTCCAGACTGAAGCGCCTAGAACCGCTCAGCCATACCGGCCAGCGTCACCTTTTCAGATTCCAGTCTTACACACTTCCAGTCAACTATATTCGCCTTATTGCATCCTTCCTCTCCAATCGCCTATCCTGTGGCATTGTTAATAACACGAATTTCCAGACCTTCCACCCCACTGAAGGAGTGCACCAGTGTTCTATTCTCTCCCCTCTCCTTAACCTCTTTTACACTACCAAAATTCTCAAACCAACTCTTTCAGTATGCTGATGACGTCACTTTCCTTGCTCTCTACCCTACCATCCACAAATCCCAACGATCCCTCCAAATCCAACTCAATCAGTTTACCTCCCGGTGTAACCAATGGCTTCTTAAGATTAACCACTCCAAAATCCAGTTGTAATCATAGGAAGCACCACCTACACCAGGGATTAACAACTGGCCGGTTTTGAGCGCGAGTACTCGCGTCTGCTCAGGCACGTGCTCGCGAGCAGGTGCAAGGTCGCGGAGTAGGGAAGGAGGGGACGGAGGGGAAATGCGCGCGAACGTTTGAATGGGCCACAGCATGTCTATTGAATTCGCACCGACTGTGTAACGTTTAAAGTACTACGATCAGCTCTAACAGTCACTTCGCTGGTTAAGAATCATGTCAAGTCGCCGTTGTGTAACCCCAGCCATACTTTCGCAGTTCAACCCCCATTGGGAGGAATTTTATCTGTTTACAGAAAAAGATGGAGTTGCAAAATGTTTAGTATGTCACAAAACGCTGAATTCTTTTAGGAAATTTAATTTGCAGCGACATTATATGTCGTACCACGCGAAAGACTACGGAAGTGGAAAATGTGATGGACCAGATCGTGCACAGGAAGTTATTATACTTAAAAGGAAGCTATCCGAAGAAGATCTGGACGACGAAGAAAAATCAACTGAGGCAGCTCTCAGAGTGAGTTACAAAATTGCTTTGCTTTTAGCAAAATCCTTGCGCCCCTTCACTGATGGCGATTTAATAAAAGAATGTTTGGTAGCTGCAGCGGAACATTTGTGTCCATCTCAAGTTGAACGGTTTCTGATTGTGCCATTATCTAACATGACCATTATGCGTCGCATACAGGACATGGCATACGACGTCCAGAGCCAGCTTGCAAATATCTGTAAAGATTTTATGGCGTATTCTCTAGCTCTGGACGAAAGTGTTGATATCACTGGAACAGACAGCTTGCCATATTTATTAGAGGTGTTAATAGAGATCTTCAGGTGAGGGAGGAGCTCCTCAATGTAGTAGTCATGAAGAACACTGCAACTGGAGGTGACATTTTAAGTAGTGTTGAAGAAAGTGTTGAAAATATAGGATTGTCGTGGAATTCTTTAGTTTCAGTGTCTACAGACGGTGCACCAGCGATGACGGGGAAAAAATCAGATTTCGTTGCGCTGTCGAAGGAGAAAATGCAAAAACTGACCGTGCTGAATGAAATAAGCGGCGTTCACTGTGTGATCCACCAGGAAAACTAATGTGCAAACAGTATCACTCTAAAAAATTTGATGAGTGTTGTTGTTCGTACAACCAATTATATAAGGAAACATGGGCTACAACACAGACAATTTAAAAGCTTTCTTGAGGGTGTAGAAAACCAGTATGGTAGCCTGCCTTATTAAAGCGAGGTCCGCTGGCTTAGTCGTGGCGAATTATTAAATCGATTTTTTTGCCTATTAGATGAGATAAATATGTTCATGGAAATAAATAACATGTGTGTTCCTGAATTGAAAGAGCCTTCATGGAAATGTGATCTCGCGTTCTTAGCAGATTTAACTAGCCATCTGAATGCTTTGAACATTTCACTACAAGGTAAAGATCTGCTAATTACTCATTTCATAGATCTAATACGAGCTTTTAAAATGAAATTGACACTTTGGGTGAGTCAGCTGGAAACAGGAAATCTAGCTCATTTTCCTAAATTACCATCCATGCAAGATGTTCACAAAAACTGTGAACGTTATTCACATAGTTTAGTTGCCCTTAAGGAAGAATTTGATCAACGCTTTCAAGATCTGACAGCAGTAGACAGTGATTTTGATCTGTTCTCCTCTCCATATTCAGCGAATATGGAAGAGATTCGTCCTGAGCTGCAACTAGAAATTATTGACCTGCAGTGTGACAGAGAATACGGAGACAAATTTCAGAACAAGAAAAACATTTTGGAATTCTACAGACACTTCCCTCAGCATAGATTTCCTCGTTTGCACAAACTGGCGGCTACAATAATATCAATGTTCGGTTCCACGTATGTTTGTGAACAACTGTTCTCTGCAATGAAGTGTAACAAGACGCGCCTGAGAAACGCATTTTCTGATCGAAATTTAAACTGCACGCTGCGCCTACAATGCACCAGAACAATTACTCCGAACATAAACGCAATTGTAAAGGCAAAAAGTACAAGATAACTGAGAATCCCACATTTCAGTGACACCTTTTATTGTGTAACAGTTCATAAATTAATACGAATGTAGAGGCATACACTAAGCTAATAAAATTATGTGGCACGTGTACATTCTTCTTTATTTGTTTCATTTGTCGTAGTATAATTCGTGAGTGATATCCCTGCAGGTGGCCGTGGATTTACATTGTTTGGCGGCAGCTGTTGTGTGCCTCACATGACTCTCCCCACTCTCCACTCTGGTCCGGTAGTGGGGGTAGCGTGCTCGCGCTGCTCCATGCTCGCGCCTTGCTGCTCACAGCTTGCTCCGCGAGCACGTATGTTGTGAAGCCCTGACCTACACCTTCTGTCTCCATGAGTTTCACCTCACCACTTATGACTGTCCCATCCAGCTAACTAACACACTAATGTACCTTGGACTAATCTTCGACCTACAACTAACATGAAAACCTCACCTACTAACCAACAAACAGAAAGTTCACAACAGATTAAAACTACTAACTGGCTGAACATGGGGACTGCACCCCTCCACTGACCTTCATACAGAAAAATCCCTGATCCACGCCATCCTTTGCTATGGAAATGTTGCCTGGATATCCACCCCACCCAGTTCCTTTAAGTCCCACCAGGTCCTCGAACGCCATGCTCTCTGCCTCACTTTCTGCCTCGCTTTCTGCGTCTACTTACCTTCCCCTACAAGGACCCTTTAGCAACTCATCAAATTCCCACCTCTCCCCACTCATACTGAGCACCTGTGAGTAACTTATACCATCTGCAACGTCAACCCCAACAATCCTATTCTACCCCCTATCCTTTCCAATCCCAGTGTACTGCCACATCTCTTCCTCCACATCTCATCAGCCCTCCACCAGCACGCTCTCCACGTCCTCTCCCAAGGAAATTTCAACTGTCTCGCTCTCATGGGCCAGAAACACCACCCTCACATCTACCCAACCTCCCAAGTTTGAATCCACCCCATCCTATCCAGACCTCCCAAGGGCTCCCTTCTCATCCTCTCCCCATACCACACCTCCTCCTTTTCACCCTTTCCTGTTGCCCCACACCTTTTTCTTTCAGATTTGTAGATCTCAATACCAGCTACCCCTCTCTTCTTACCCCCTGTTTCATCACCACTTCTTACCAGTTCCCAGTCCTTATCACGACCACCCTCGTATCTGCCTCCATACCCACTTTTCTTTTCATCAACAATCTACCATCTCAGGACAGGTTCTTTCCCAGTTTTTAATGGTCAGTGTCTCTTCTGTCGTGTTCAGCGTTTTTCAAGTGTTTATTGTTCTTCAGATGTTTTCCAGGAGTTTTTAACTGTGCTGTCTGTCCACATTTTAATGGCTGTTTTTAAAATGTTCATGAAGACAGCATTATTTCTTATATTCTCTCATTAGCATCACCTTTTCAAATAATTTTAAATTCATGGTAAATATGTCTTCTTGTTTTGTATTCAGTGTCTAATTTAAAAAATAATGTCTACTGGCCGAAGAGTGGGTTGTTTGAACCACTGCCAGCCCGTCTCCCCCTCCCCCCTATCCCCACCCAAATGGGGCAAGGAGGGATGAAATAACAGTAAAGGAAAGAAACAGCCCTGGCAATCAGTATTTTTTACTTCTGATGGCATTGGAAGAGATAGCCATCGAAAATTAGAGAATAGAGAAATTAGAGAGAATTGACATGACTTGAAAACCGAGAAGATTTTGTTCAGACATACCGCCACAAAACACTCTGAGAACACAAAGATAATAGTTGTTCCTACAGTGCAGTGGGTGTCACCTACTGGGGTCTCAGCTACTGCGACTATCAGATACTGGAGGTGCCAGCTATTGGAGATATTTTTTTAATGTTGTGTGGCCACACATGAGAGATGATCTTTCAGGATAATGCAGATGTGGGAAGACAGAGAGTGATATGGAATTTAATGTGCTGTATATATTATGGGTAGATAAAGAAATATTTTGTATACACATACTTGAGACGAAATTTAATGAGTAGGCAGAGGCAGAAAGAGAGATAGGGAATATTTTATGCACAAATGTGAAATGAAGTTTAAATGATGATACAAAACAGTATTTACAGAGATCATACATTATTTAGTGTGTGTGTGTGTGTGTGAGAGAGAGAGAGAGAGAGAGAGAGAGAGAGAGAGAGAGAGAGAGAGGGAGGGAGAGAGAGGCAAAAAAATATCTTTGAAAATGACACCATTTTAAGGAAACATTTTTTAATTTTTTCGGTGACACTGCATATCTTCGAATATTGCGCTACTTTATCACAATTCAAATTATTGACTGCCTCATTTTAATACTACGCTGATGAAAGAGAGATATGAAATATTTTGTGCACACACATATGATATGAAATTTAATGATGAGGTAATATAATATTTATAGAGATGGGACCTCCATAGCTGAGGAGTCAGCACGGCTGACTGCAATGCACAGGACCCAGTAGTGCCAGGGATTTTTCCTTGGTAGGAGGAGTGTTGTGCCGAGTACTCAGTCCCGTGAGGCCAACTGAGGAAATGCTCGACCGATCTGTAGCAGTTCCAAGATACCAAGGTACAGAAAACTGACTGCTATCAGCAGAGTGGTGTTCTGACCACATCACCCTCCATACTGCATCCGATAATGCCATTTGTAGAAGATGACCTGGTGGCCGGTCGGACCCTATTGGCCTGTCAGGGCCTGAACGCGAAAATTTGCCTTACCTTACATTGTGATTGGCTTACTCAGTTTATTGTTTCACTGTGACTGAGTGGAGAGGATGGTGGGGGAGAAATGGAGAAGAGGGAGGTGGAAGGGCGAGGAGATACAAAGCACAAATGGCTAGTCCCGCCATCTTGGCTTCTTTAATTTCCCACCATCTCGCAATTTTTTATTTTCCTGCCAGCGCCATCTTGATGATATTATGCATTAAAGGCATTACCCCCTACCTTCGGCATGTAGGCAACCCACACATGAACTGGCACATGCCAAAGTAATTTAAGTGCATAGAGTCCCTTAATAAACTACTTATATTCAGTCTTGCTTCCAATTGTTCGTCTGTTTCTGAAGCCCGTGCTGCCTTTTTCTTTGTGCTTGAGGTGTAGATCGACCAGTCATTTCTCGTTCGAGTAACATAATTCATTTTACAGCGAAAATATTGCTTAGTGAGGAGTTCTACAAATTCAGTTGGAAAAAGAAAATAAAATGTATGTGATACCTACTATCTAGTCTTAACGAAGAGTTTGAAATTTCACAGTCAGTGCCTGGGCGCGTATGCCCCAGTCATTTTAACGCCCTAAAGCAAAACAAAACAAACAGTCTGTACCACTTATTATGTCACACGTGAACTGCAATGTATGTGATTGTACATGATTCAATTTAGTCAAGTCATGCATACTCACGACTACACCGAAACCACATGAACTACTGCTAAACTAAACGAAAAACATTCATTTGTTGAAACGACTTGTGCGGTATGTATTGTAAAATAGATATACTAATTCAGAAATTTTCACCAGTGTGCGTAAAACTAAGCATCAAAATAGGATTGCTCAAATGACTCATGTGCCACTTATTGTAAAATGGTTGTACTAATTTATAAATATTTACAGGCATGTGTGCAACAACTCACCGACGTTTCATCGCAATCGAAGGAATACAATAGGGACAAAGAAACATTTAGTTTTACGTATATAAATTGTTAAAGGGAGGCTGGATGCTCCTGTGTGCGGGGCCAGAATGATAAACTCTGTTGAGATACCCATCTTTATTAGGACACTAAATGACATATTCCAGCAGGGAAATGCAAAAGCCCTCACTACAGTTGACACCACAAATGCTTTGATGAATGACCTGCTTGGTCCGCTAATTTGTTACTCATAGGACATGTCTTGGATGTCATTGCCAGGCATATATGGTCAAGTGAGCCTCCAGCCAGAATTCTTCATGAACTGACACATGGTGTTTTTCACACATAGCACGAAATTCCCCAAAATGACATTCAGACGTTTTTTGCTTCCATGCCATAACGAATACAAGAGTATATTCATGTACTCTGGGAAGCACACCTCACATTAAAGTTAACAATGAACACCATTTCCAAATGAAATGAGAGTTTAATCATTTACTACCCACTACATGATGAATATCTGTACAATCTTTAATAAATATGGAAATAGTGCTTCATGGTATTACACTTTCCATTTCTGTCAGCATATATTAATGATAAATTAATTCAGTAAATTGATTGTGATTTTAAAATACATTTTTAATTTATTATTTAACCAAATCACATTAACTATGCACTTCAACTGTATTAGACAAGCCATTGTTCTGACTTGGGCCATATTGAAAAATTATGATATATTAAGGGAGCTGCGGAGCAAAAAGGGACTGCAACAACTATAGAGGTGTCTTGCTGTTGTGTGCCTTACAAAGAAGCTTCGCTAATCCCTTGGATAAAATATGGCCATTGACTGAACAGGCAGCTGGAGGTTATCCTGTCAGATTTTGTACAGAAAAAGATTGTAAACACCCCCACCAACTACATTCATATTTTTAATAAAAATTTTTACTCTAATTCAAGGCAATCTAAAACTAAAAAACTAAACTCCTCCCAAACAGGCCATGAAGGCCCAACGGTACAGACCCGATGCCGTGTCATCCTCAGCCCACAGGCGTCACTGGATGCGGATATGGAGGGGCATGTGGTCAGCACACCGCTCTCCCGGCCATATGTCAGTTTGCGAGACCGGAGCCACTACTTCTCAATCACGTAGCTCCTCAATTTGCCTCACAAGAGCTGAGTGCACCCAGCTTGCCAACAGCGCTCGGCAGACCGGATGGTCACCCATCGAAGTGCTAGCCCAGCCCGACAGCGCTTAACTTCGGTGATCTGACGGGAACCGGTGTTACTTCTACGGCAAGGCCGTTGGCGCTTCATGGCAATCAGTTGAGTAAAAAGGGCTCGTCACATTAGATGTGAAGGCAGCTGTAGAATTTTACCACATTCGTAAACAAACCTACGCACAACATCTTAGACGTACACTGAGGTGACAAAAATCGTGGGATAGCGATGTGCACATTTACAGATGGCGGTAGTATCGTGCACACAAGGTATAAAAGGGCAGTGCATTGGCAAAACTGTCCTTTGCACTTAGGTGATTCATTTGAAAAGGTGTCAGAGGTAATTACGGCTGCACGATAGGTATTAACAGATGTTGAACGCGGAATGGTAGTTGTGCCTACACATATAGGACATACCCTTTCGGAAATCATTAGGGAATTCTGTATTCCAAGCTCCACAGTGTCATGATTGTGCGAGAAAACCAAATTGCATGCGTTACATCTCACCACGGACAATGCAGTGGCCGACAGACTTTACTTAACGACCGAGAGCAGTGGCGTTTGCGTAGAGTTGTCAGTGCTAATAGACAAGCAACACTGCGTAAAATAACCGCAGAAATCAATTTGGGACGTACGAAACACGTATCCGATAGGACAATGTGTCGAAATTTGGCGTTAATGGGCTATGGCAGAAGGCGACCGACGTGAATGTCTTTCCTAACACCACAACATCGCCTCCAGCGCCTCTCCAGGACTCGTGACCATATCGTTTCGACCCTAGACGACTGGAAATTTATGGCCTGGACAGATGAGTCCCGACTGCAGTTGATAAGAGTGTGCGGCGCAGACCCAACAAGGTCATGGACCCAAGTTGTCAACAAGGCACTGTGCGAACTGTTGGTGGCTCCATAATGGTGTGGACTGTGTTTACATGGAATGGACTGGATGCTCTGGTCCAACTGAACCGATCATTGACTGGAAATGGTTATGTTCGGCAACTTGGAGACCTTTTGCTGCAGTTCATGGACTTCATGTTCCTAAAAACCAATGGAATTTTTGTGGGTGAAAATGTGCCATGTAACTGGACCAGAATAGTTCGTGACTGGTTTGAAGAACGTTCTGGTTAATTCGAGCGAATGATTTGGCCATCAAAATCTCCCAACATGAATCCCATCAAACATTTATGGGACGTAATCGAGACTTCAGTTCGCGAACAAAAACCTGCATGGGCAACTCCTCCGTAATTGTGGACAGATATGGAGGCAGCATGGCTCAATATTTAAGTAACAGATTTCCAACGACTTGTTGAGTTCATGCCACGTCGAGTTACTGAACTACGTCGGACAAAGGGAAGTCCGACACTATATTAGGAAGTATCCAATGACTTTCGCCACCTCAGTGTATAGAGAAGTACATTTAATAGTTGTTCTGAAATGATGAAAGTCACTCAAATTAAATAGAGTTTATTAATTCACATATAACGAACTTATGGGCGCCTCAGTCTAAGAACACTCATGCAGCTTATCTGCACATCACCTTCTTTCATTCAGTTTGCACAGTAGCCAACTTTTATTTACAGCTGGCTGCAAAGAAATTTGTTTACCATGTGCTACTAATGGCTACCATACTCATATTGCTCCACAATCTTCAAACTGCTTATAAATTACATTTCTTCACAATTATATTCACAAAATTATTTCCCATTAACATATGCATTTCCTTATCATTTCACACTATTTATAGGGGAGAGTGTTGTACCTTATAACATTGTGCAAATTTCACCTCTAGCTAGCCCTTAATAGACGTTTAACATATTTTCTTGCCGGCCAGAGTGGCCGAGCTTTTCTAGGCGCTTCAGTCTGGAGCCGCGCGATCGCTACGGTCGCAAGTTCGAATCCTGCCTCGGGAATGGATGTGTGTGATATCCTTAGGTTAGTTAGGTTTAAGTAGTTCTAAGTTCTAGGGGACTGATGACCTCAGATGTTAAGTCCCATAGTGCTCGGAGCCATTTGAATTTTTGAACCCTGAAAACGACCACAGTCAGTCGGTCAAAACGTCGGCAGTTCAGTTGCATTAACGTCTTACAATAACACGCCCTAATACCCAGAATTCAGAATGACACTGGCCACGGAAGCCTACGAACTTATATCAAAAAACTAAGTTAAATTGCAAGTATCACATGTTCCAAGGTTCATGAGTGACGAAGTATGGATTAATTTTTCACATATTGCATAACTAGTTTTAAAAATATATAGACCTTTACTTCTCATAAACTTCTGTAAATGAAGAATTATCAACATATTACAGAACGATAGCTTGAATATCTCATAAAACTCTAAACTACATCCAAACAGGCCGCACAAGGCCCAGTGGTAAAGACCGACTGCCTTGTCATCCTCAGCCATTAGACACATCTCTGGATGCAGGTATGGTGTGGTATGTGGTCAGGACACCACTCTCCCATGCGTTGTCAGCTTTCGTTATCAGAACCGCTACTTGTCAGTCAAGTAGGTCATCTACTTGCCTCGCAAAGGCTAAGTGCATTCCACTTGCCAAAAGCGCTCGGCAGACTGGACAGTCACCCATCCAAGTGTTAACCAAGCCCAACAGCACTTAACTTTGGTGATGTAATGGGAACCATTGTTACCATTGTGGTAAGGCCGTTGGCTTTAATATATTGTAGAGCACTTACGTATGGAGAACTCTATCTTGGCCGCTTTACGTCCACACAGTTTTCTACCTCGACATAATCGAGGCAGCCCATTGGTTCCCTACGCTTAGCCACCATGGTATCTCCCTTACTTTATTTAGGCCTTTATTACGGCCTGAGATGCAGAAATATATTTCATTTCAATATTTCTTAACCTAATATAAATAATTAATTCTCTTCCAGTTAGATTTAAGATGTATAGAATGATGTAATATTATGATCACATTTAAATTTCAAACTACAGTGTTTTGTCAGGGATGGTTCAGCCAATTACGTCCTCTAGCCTGTAGCAGGCGTTTCCATGTCCATATATGGGCATGGAAACGTCGTAGAAGTATCGGATGACACAGGATTGCACCACTTTTCCTGGTATCCAGTTGTAGTTCACCAGTCACAGAATCATTACAATGTATACACTGAAACTGCTGTCAGCGACCATGAGGCAGCTGTAGCAACCATAATTACCTGAGTACAAAGGGTAGCCAAAACTATTTTATTTGTGTAATGTCTGTGTTGACTGCTACACTGACACCAGTGTTGCAGAACGGCCTCTTCTGTACCCAGAATGGCATTTGCGGTAGGCTGTGGGGATGGTACCATCCAGTATCAAGGTGAGTGCAAAGTCAAGAATACAGGCTCAATAAAACTTTATTTATCATCTGGCGTTTCTTCTACAGTAGCTAACTGGTTGCAGCCCAGGTGCTGATTGTGTGTGTGTGTGTTTGTGTGTGTGTGTGTGTGTGTGTGTGAGTCTGCTGAGGCAGCAGGATGCTGATACTGTGTAATAGTGACTGGCGACGACTGCAGCTTTGCTGATGCGAGATGGGTGTCTGCTCCACCTCACAATGAACTGCTGGAATGCCACAGTTTGCCCACAGCCCAGGGTGAATGGCTGGGACATGTCGACGCCATGAGTCGAACCAGGACTCCCAAAGTCTGGCTATAGTGTCAAGTGATGGCACCCAATAAGAGGCCTCGCCTGAGCAGTACCACATCAGATCCCAGAAACGTCATGGTTTGCTGACCAGGCATAGACCAGCAGCTTAGCCTAGCTGATAGTGGCGCTAGATGAAGCTGTAGCTGCTTGCCCGCACATCAGACTCATGAATGGCAGCGACTGCCCCAGAAGAACGCACGGTGCTGATGTAATGAAGCTATTAGGTGGACTGGGGGCAAATACTGTTGCCCTTCTGGGTGTGTTGTGACACGAGCTCGATTCTCAGCATGTAGCTAGCTGTGAGACTATGCTTCTACAGCATGTAGCAATCTAGCCATCGCTATGGTAAACCACTGCATTGCAGTACGCTACATCAGCATTATTGCTGTGTTCAATTGCACAATTACGCCGCTGGCAGACCTGCATACCCCTTGGCTTGCTACTGCTGCTTGGCTATGATGTTGTAGGATCTGAAATGTCGGCGAGTGGGTGCTGACGAAAATGTGCTATTTTTGCCAATTTTCGCCGACTCAAGAATGGAGAGGGAGATGGCAGTGGTTGAAACAACTAAAAACAGATTGAGAGGATATGGGATTTACTTGCCCCTCCAAGCTGTACTTTTGCTGGTTTCGTCTTTCAGTAGATACAATTTGCCTCGTAGATAAAAAAAGAGTTTAAGAATAATCCCTCAGTGGCTGTTTAACAGTTTTACAGGAATTGTTAATCATTGCACCTGTGGACAGCTATATTCTGTCTATCTAAGTTGAGCCTGTGAGTAAACAAACTGTATTTTAACAACTACCAATGACACACACATGATGCTGCTACTGTAGAAGTAATATTTATTGACCACTTCAGAAATGTACATTAATAAAAAGCATTTATAATACGTGTGTGTTACTGAAAATACATGTTCAGACAGCACTTAAACCGAGTATTAAACTTCAGACATATTCACTGTATCTGCCAATGACTGTATGCAACAATCGAAACACTCTTACTCTTACACAGTCTCCCCTCCACTCCAATAGAATGGAGTTCCGGATGTCCAGACCAGGCGATGGTAGCGAAGGCTATGCTACCATCTGTAGGTCAATGGCGTCGTTCATCACAGGTGGTGTCCGAATGGAGCAGTGTTAAGTTGAAAGGTAGCCTTTGGGTAACAGATAAGAGAGTTTTACCCACTCAAGCAAAACTGTTATCGGTTTATAACTTAAGAGGATCTTCACCATATGCTGATTGCATGCTAAAGTATGATATGGTCTGGTGTAAGGTGGTTGCAGTCGTGTGCAAACTGCGTCCATCCTCAACATTCCATGGGAACAGTTCTGCAAGTTTTTATGAATAAAAATGTTGGCATCTCTGTTGTGGGATGCTGGTGCTGGATGAAACTTAAAAAAGATAGAAACTAGATATTCTATCTGCTGTAGAAGAAATGACAGGTCTTGTTTGGAAGTCTCCCGTTGTTGCTTTGATGGGAGCTTCAGTGTTTCACCATAGATGAACTCCACCAAAGGGGCACAGATAACCAGACTAACTGTGATGTAGAGCCTGAGTAGCACTAATGGTGGTGCCGTCACCCAGGAAGTATTGTGGTACATGAGTGTCGCTTTAAGTGTCCCGTGCCACTGCTCTACCATCCTCTTGCAAGAGGGAGCGTAAATGGTTGCGTGGTGGTGCTGGAAACCACACTGCCTGCCGAATTTGTGAAATAATGCTGACTCGAACTGCCAACCTTGATCAATTGCAACATATACCAGCCATCCAAAGTGAGTGAACCACGAAGTCAGGGAAGTCCTAGCAGCAGTCTCTGCAGAGATGTCTGTGGTTGGAGTAGTTTCAGTCCAATGTGTATATTGATCGATTGTCATGAAGACGTCTCAGAAAACTTCTGCCAGAGGTAGCAAGCCCACTAAGTCAATATATGTAGGAAAAACGCTGTGAGGGCTCAGAGAAACGACCAACTGGTTTATGTACATGGCGGCTGATTCTTACTTTCTCACGTGCCATACACACCCCAACCCACATGCAAGAGTCTTTTTTATAACCTTCGGCAGCACATATCTGTCTGTGATCATTATAATCGTGCTGTTACCTCCAAAATGAGCGAGGCTGTGTGCTGAATCGAACACTACCTTGCACAGAGCAGCAGGAACATACACTTGTTTGGACACATCGCACCACAACTAAGTTTTCGATCCAGAACATGGGCGGATACACCTCTAAATGCTATACTGGACGCAACATGGATGGATCCACTTCTGAATACTACCCAAACCTACCCAGGAAAGTGGGAGCCCCAAAGAGAAACAGTCACTTGCACACATACAATATAGCGCAGTTGGGGGTTGGGTTGGGTTGTTTGGGGGAGGAGACCAAACAGCGAGGTCATCGGTCTCATCGGATTAGGGAAGAATGGGAAAGAAATTCGGCCGTACCCTTTGAAAGGAACCATCCGGCATTTGCCTGAAGCGATTTAGGGAAATCATGGAAAACCTAAATCAGGATGGTCGGACGGAGGATTGAAGCGTCGTCCTCCCGAATGTGGCACAGTTGGGCTACGCGTATTTACAATAGGATAAAGTCAGTTCCACAAATATTATTATTATTTCCATCTGATACATACATAGATCCTGGATATTTAGTGTATAGGTATATATAAGTTTCGATAGATACAGTTGATCAGTATTCCAAACATTATTTCTGTTTTTTATCTTTAGAGTATGTACAAAGTTTGACAATTGTAGCTGGACTATATTCTGTGTTATTAGCATGTGGGAAAGTATAAACTGATGTCATCGTTGTTAGGTGCCCAGGGAGTGAAATTTTTGTAAGAATCAGTAGCATGTGTATTTACGATAGCTAAAGTCAGCACTACGACTCCACAGCGATTCCTGTGAGTTTCAGTGTATATATCCATTGGCTTCGGCAGTTAGTATTGTGTGTTGACAGATGTTTTTTTCGGGGTTGACATTTGGACGAAGAAGAAGAGGAACAAATTATCTTGCAGATGCCTTGTAGATTATCTCTGGCTTGGTGGGGGAATCCAAACCACTGTTGATGTTAAAGAAACTTGGTAGAGTAAGCCATAGTGTACATGGGCTCAACACACTGCTCATGTTTGTTTTAAGTGTAAGCTCTCGAGGTTAATTTATCTCCTCCAGAAACTCAAATGTGTGATAGCAGATCAGCCCTTAATCTCAATATACACTGAAGCGCCAAGGAAACTGGTATAGGAATGCCTACTCAAATACAGAGATATGTGAACAGGCAGAATACGGCGCTGCGGTCGGCAATGACTATAGAAGACAACAAATGTCTGGCGCAGTTGTTAGATCGGTTACCGCTTCTATAATGGCAGATTATCAAGATTTAAGCGAGTTTTAACGTGGTGTTATAGTCGGCGCATGAGCGATGGGACACAGAATCTCCGAGGTAGCGATGAAGTGGGGATTATCCCGTACGACCATTTCACAATTGTACCGTGAGTATCAGGAATCCAGTAAAACATCAGATCTCCGACATCGTTGCGGCCGGAAAAAGATCCTGCAGTATTGGGATCAACGACTACTGAAGAGAATCTTTCAGAGTGACAGAAGTGCAACCCGTCCGCAAATTGCTACAGATTTCAGTGCCGGGCTATCGACAAGTGTCAGCTTGCAGACGACGGAACATTAAACACTAATCTCCTCCCTCCTTCTCAGCTTGCGAACCATTCAATGAAACGTCGTCGATATATGCTTTTGGAGCCAAATGCCCACTCATGTACCCTTGATGACTGCACGACACAAAGCTTTACCACTCGCCTGGGACCGTCAACATTGGGCCGCCCGGGGTGGCCGAGCGGTTCTAGACGCTACAGTCTGGAACAGCGCGACCGCTACGGTCGCAGGTTCGAATCCTGCCTCGGGCATGGATGTGTGTGCTGGCCTTAGGTTAGTTAGGTTTAAGTAGTTCTAAGTTCTAGGGGACTGATGACCTCAGAAGTTAAGTCCCATAGTGCTCAGAGCCATTTGAACCATTTTGAGCATATCTGGGATGCCTTGCAACGTGCTGTTCAGAAGAGAGCTCCACCCACTCGTACTCTTACGAATTTATGGACAGTCGTGCAGGATTCATGGTGTCAGTTCCCTCCAGCAATACTTCAGACATTAGTCCATGCCATGTCATGTCGTGGCACCTCTGCATGCTCTCGAGGGCCTTACGCGATATTAGGCAGGTGTACCAGTTTCTTTGGTTCTTCAATGTATTCGTCTATTAAAATAGCAACACAGTCACATAACATATGAATTGTTACTATGGGGACATTCTACTGGGGGTAAAACATATTGCTCCTACAAAACAAGGCTATAAGAATAATATATTACTGTAAGAAAATGACCACAGTAGACCCATTTTCAAGCAATTGGGAATAATGACAATATTCATACAATCTGCTTTGAACTCTCTTGACTGTATAAAAGAAAATCAAGGATCATTGCGCAAGAGAAGAGATTCACAACTGCTACGCATGAAATAAGGCCGACATTGATAATCCAAGCTGTCGCCTAAGTAAGACACTGGACAGTTTTCCAACAGCAGGCCTGAAGATATTCAATCACTTACCACTAGATGTTCAGGATTTCCACTGAGGATGTTCAGAGCTAGACTGATGCTTGTGCTCAAGCAACAGTCACTGTGTTCTGTAAATGAATTTTTCTCTGCAAGTGGAATTGTAGACTTGTCAACATGATACCACCACATGTGAAGCCATGAACTGGAAACATTTAAGAGATGCAAATTGTTGTTTATAACCATTGGCTATTACAGCAGTGTTGGGTAATGCTTCTTGTCTGTTATCTTAGTTTTAGTAATGGTTTTAATCTATTATCGCTAAGATGTGACACAGTGTGTCTGATCTTTGCCAGCGAACGACATTGTATCAGTAACAGCAACAGCAATAGTAATAGTAATATGGTCTAGTATTAACTGTCTTATTATTTTTGTTTTACAGTATCCATTTTAGTGCGACAGTTCAACCTGCAATATTATTGTAAACTTGACGCTGTGCATCCAGCCATGACTGCTGAATGACATAGAACTGGTGATAAAGGTAATAAGCGCACAAATATTCCTGTACACTTATACACTGAAGAGCCAAAGGTACCGGTACACCTGCATAATATCGTGTAGGGCCCCTGCGAGCACGCAGAAGTGCCGCAACACGACGTGGCATGGACTCGACTAAGGTCTGGAGGGAACTGACACCATGAATCCTGCAGGGCCGTTCATAAATCCGTAAGAGTACGATGGGGTGGAGACCTCTTCTGAACAGCACGTTGCAAGGCATCCCAGATATGCTCATTAATGTTCATGTCTGAGGAGTTTGGTGGCCAGTGGAAGTGTTTATACTCAGAAGAGCGTTTCCGAAGTCACTCTGTAGCAATTCTGGACGTGGGGGTGTCACATTGTCCAGCTGGAATTGCCCAAGTCTGTCGGAATTCATAATGGACATGAATGGATGCAGGTGACCAGACAGGATGCTTAAATAGATGCCAACCGTCAAAGTCATATCTAGACGTATCAGGGGTCCCATATCACTCCAACTGCACAAGCCCCATACCATTATAGAGCCATCACCAGCATGAACAATCTCCTGCTGACATGCAGGGTCCATGGATTCATAAGGTTGTCTCCATACCCATATAGGCCTACATTCATCCGCTCGATACGATTTGAAATGAGACTTGTCCGACCAGGCAACATGTTTCTTGTCATCCACAGTCCAATGTCGGTGTTGACGGGCGCAGGCGAGGCGTAAAGCATTGCGCCGTGCAGTCATCAAGGGTACACGTTGGGTCTTTGGCTTCGAAAGCCCATATCGATGATGTTTCGTTGAATGGTTCACACGCTGACACTTGTTGATGGCCTAGCATTGAAATCTGCAGCAATTTGCGGAAGGGTTGCACTTACGTCACGTTGAACGATTCTCTTCAGTTGTCTTTGGTCCCATTCTTGCAGGATCTTTTTCCGGCTGGAGCACTATCAGATATATGATGTTTCACTGGATTCCTGATATTCACGGTACACTCGTGAAATGGTCATACAGGAAAATCCCCACTTCATCACTACCTCGGAGATGCTGTGTCTCATCGCTCATGCGCCGACTATAACACCACGTTCAATCTCACTTAAACCTTGATAACCTGCCATCGTAGCAGCAGTATCTGATCTAATAACTGTGCCACAATTTGTCTTCTTTAGTCGTTACCGGCCGCAGCGCCGTATTCTGCCTGTTTACATATCTCTGTATTTGAACAGGCATGCATATACCAGTTTCTTTGGCGCTTCAGTGTATATAGAATATGAAAAAAATGTAAAATTTGGTAAAAATACGTAAAATATGAGGACATGCTAAAAAGTAAAGCTCAGAGTTTTTAATGTGGAAACTCTCAAAGTTTTTTAAATAAAATAAACATTATTAACATTCTACGTTTTTATTCTTCTTGTCTACACATTTGCAGCCCTCTGCCGCTATAGAGCTCCAAATTGTAGCGCATAACATGGCGGTGTGTAAGGTAACTACGTCAGTGCATGAGAGACCCTCAGAAAACTGAAAGCACTAACCCAAAGAGTCCGTGCAAACATGGAACACCCTGTCCTTCAACATAACAACGCCAGACCACACATGAGCACTGCGACATCTGATGCCTTAGGGTCACTGTCATTTATCTTCCTCCATACAGTACCAATTTGACCTCATCAGACTATTATCTGTTTCCACAATTTAAAGAGCACCTTCGAGGTCTTCACTTTGATAGGGATGAAACAGTGTAAGGAGAGGTGGGCTTATGGCTCTGTCAACAAAGTCAGACATTATACAGTGACAGTATCAACAATCTGGTCTCTTATTGGGAGAAATGTGTTGTACACCAGGGTGACTAGTTTGAGAAATAAATATGTAGACATGAAGAATAAAGATGTATAATGTTAATAACGTTTGTTTTATTTAAAAAGCTCTAAGAATTTTTTTTAAACTCCACTTACCCAGGGCCCCATTCTGCAAGCAATGGGGTAGGAGGAGTCTGAGGAGTAACACCTGATCAGCCCACCCAGTTGGCTGTGCAGTCTAAAGCATGGCTTTCTGGGCGGGAAGGAGCACCTGGTCCACGGCACGAATCCGCCTGGCGGATTTGTGTCGAGGTCTGGTGAACTGGCCAGTCTGTGGACGGTTTTTAGGCGGTTTTCCATCTGCCTCGGTCAATGCGGGCTGGTTCCCCTTATTCTGCCTCAGTTACACTGTGTCAGCGATTGCTGCACAAACAAGTTCTCCACATATGCATACACCACCATTACTCTATCACGCAAACATAGGGGTTACACTCATCTGGTGTGAGACGTTCCCTGGGGGGGGGGGGGGGGGGTCCACCGAGGGCCGAACCGCACAATAACCCTGGGTTCGGTGTGGGGCGGCGGAGGGGTGAAGTGGACTGCGGTAGTCGTCGTGGGGTTGTGGACCACTGCGGCTGCGGCGGGGACGGAGCCTCTCGATCGTTTCTAGGTTCCCGGTTAACATACAATACAATACATACAACACCTGATCAAAAATCCTTGTTTCAGTGGGCTCCGGTTGATAGAACCATGTAAGGGCCCTTGCCATGATAATGGTGAAAACCTTAACGACAGCGACATGGAGAAAGAGCCTTTGAAGCTTGCAGAAGAGGCACCTTCACTCTTTGGCCGGATAAATGGAACCAAGTAGTGACTGTACCCCAGAGGAGCAGTTACAGGCAGTGTCTGACTCATAGTGAGCAGCTGGTTTAGTCTGGTCAACCTACTGGCTATGTGGAAAGTAATGGGATACTACCACATTAGTTTCCCAAGCAGTATATGGTATGACCCTCCATAATGAAGGAAGGAAAAAAAGAATTGGAACATAGAATGTCCACACACTGTTGCAAGCAGGAAAACCGGAAAATGTAAAGCAAGAGATCAAATGGAGAGGTATAAAGTGGAGATTTTCTACTCAGATCAAATGAAGAATGGTGAAAACAGAGTATGAACACTGTTAGGACAGAAACTAAATAACTAAGGTAATAAAGTTGCAGTATATTGATGGAAGACTGATGACAATAAGACTGCATGGTAGTTCGAAAGATGTAGCATTAATGCAGGTATACATGTCGACCAGCCAGCATAGATGATGAGGGAGTAGAAGAATACTATCATAAGATTGAAGAGTTTATCAGGAAAGAAAGTAGAAATGCTTGAATTATCGTTATGAGGGACTGGAATGTTGTGGTGGGCAAAGGAAGAGATAAAGATACAGTGGGAAAATTTTGATTAGGGATAAGGAACAGGAGGAGGAATGGCTAATTAACTTCTGCAAAGAAAACTCAGTAGTAGTGGGCAGCTCACATTTTTTGAAAATCACAGAAGGAGGTGTTATACATGGATCTCATATCTGAGTAGAGAAAGGTATCAGCTGGACTACATTCTGATACAAAAAAGGTTAAGCTTACCCAGGAGCAGACATAAATTCCGGCCGCAACCTCATAGTGGGAGAAATACAAACGACGTTGAAGAAAGTGTGGAGAAAAAAAACAAAAAAAAAAAATATTAAACTTGAAGCTACTTCAGGAGGTAGGCAAAGCTTCAGAGGTGGAAGACAGGTTTACATAAAATGGGAGAGAGATAGAAAGAAAGAATATATAAATGGCGAATGGGTAAAATTGAGGGAAGGATTCATAGACTCTGTCAAAGGAGTACTAGGAATTAAAGGGTCCAAAACCTTAACGACAGCGACATGGAGAAAGAGCCTTTGAAGCTTGCAGAAGAGGCACCTTCACTCTTTGGCCGGATAAATGGAACCAAGTAGTGACTGTACCCCAGAGGAGCGGTTACAGACAGTGTCTGACTCATAGTGAGCAGCTGGTTTAGTCTGGTCAACCTACTGGCTATGTGGAAAGTAATGGGATACTACCACATTAGTTTCCCAAGCAGTATATGGTATGACCCTCCATAATGAAGGAAGGAAAAAAAGGATTGGAACATAGAATGTCCACACACTGTTGCAAGCAGGAAAACCGGAAAATGTAAAGCAAGAGATCAAATGGAGAGGTATAAAGTGGAGATAAAGGTATAAAGGATGGGTAGCCGAAAACCTGTTGAAAAAGATGGAAGAAAAGAGAAAGTGGAAAAATGTGGGAAATGAAGAAGGCAAAAAGAGATTCAAGAAACTGAATAATGAATGAAGAAGAGAAATGAAGAAGCAAGAGAAAGATGGATGAAAGGTGAATGTGAGGAAATAGAGAACGTGCAGAGAGAGTGAAAGTATGAAATGATGTACAGATTAGCTAGAGAGTTTCTGAAAGTAAAAGAAGGAAGACTGACATGGAAACAGAGAGACTGGATGGTACAGTAGCTGTAGAAGCACAGGAGGTTATGAGCAGATGGCAAAATATATATAATGTATCTATAATATGGATCAAATACCAAGGGAAATCAAGCTTGAACAGGAGGATCTTGTGCAAGAAGATAGAAAGGGGTATAATATCTCAGAAGCAGAAGTACAAAAGGCGCTAAAGGGGATGAAGAATCGGAAGGCATGTGGAATCGACAACCTCACAGCAGAAGTGTTGAAGAGCTCGGAATTTTTTTTTTTTTTTTTTTTTTTTTGGTCATCAGTCTACTGACTGGTTTGATGCGGCCCGCCACGAATTCCTTTCCTGTGCTAACCTCTTCATCTCAGAGTAGCACTTGCAACCTACGTCCTCAATTATTTGCTTGATGTATTCCAATCTCTGTCTTCCTCTACAGTTTTTGCCCTCTACAGCTCCCTCTAGTACCATGGAAGTCATTCCCTCATGTCTTAGCAGATGTCCTATCATCCTGTCCCTTCTCCTTATCAGTGTTTTCCACATATTCCTTTCCTCTTCGATTCTGCGTAGAACCTCCTCATTCCTTACCTTATCAGTCCACCTAATTTTCAACATTCGTCTATAGCACCACATCTCAAATGCTTCGATTCTCTTCTGTTCCGATTTTTCGGAAGCAGGGGAAAAAAGGAAATAGTCTACCTCTGTAATGAGATATGTGACAAAGGGGAATGTCCTGATGACTTCCTTGCAATGGTAATGATATCAGCTGAGGAAAAAAAATGGGAAAAAATGAAAAGAGCACAGGACTATCAGCTTAATTTCTCATGCAGCTAAAGTACTGCTGAGAGTGCTGACCCAAAGGCTATATGGGAAGCTGGATAGATGGACTGGGGAGGAACAGTTCGGATTTAGAAGAGGAAAAGGAACAAGGGATGCTGAAACTTCCTGGCAGATTAAAATTGTGTGCTGGACCGAGACTCGAACTAAGTACCTTTGCCTTTCGCAGGCAAGTGCTCTACCATCTGAGCTACCAAAGTACGACACATGCCCTCTCCTCACAGCTTTACTTATGTCAGTACCTCGTCTCCTACCTTCCCAACTTTACAGAAGCTGTCCTGCGAACCTTGCAGAACTAGCCCTCCTGAAAGAAAGGATATCGTGGAGACATTGCTTAGCCACAGCCTGGGGCTACCTCAGATGGTAGAGCACTTGCCCGCAAAGGGCAAAGGTCCCGAGTTCGAGTCTCGGTCCGGCACACAGTTTTAATCTGCCAGGAAGTTTCATATTAGCGCACACTCCGCTGCAGAGTGAAAATCTCATTCTGGAAACATCTCCCAGGCTATGGCTAAGCCATGCCTCCGCAATATCCTTTTTTTCAGGAGTGCTAGTTCTGCAAGGTTAACAGGAGAGCTTCTGTAAGCTTTGGAGGGTAGGAGACGAGGTACTGGCAGAAGTAAAGCTGTGAGGAGGGGGCCTGAGTCGTGCTTGGGTAGCTCAGATGGTAGAGCACTTGCCTACGAAACGCTAAGGTCCCGAATTCGACTCTCGGACCGGCACATAGTTTTAATCTGCCAGGAAGTTTCATATCAGCGCACACTCCGCTGCAGAGTGAAAATCTCATTCTGGAAACAAGGGATGCTATCAGCCTGATCATAGGGAAAAGATACATTGAAAAAAATAGAGAAATTTATGCTGTTTTATTGATTTGGGAAAAGCTTTCAACAGAGTACAATGGAACAAGCTGACAAATATTTTGAAGAGGAAAGGAGTAGATTCCAAGGTGAGACGATTGCTACAGAACTTATATTTACAGGAGAAAGTAAGTGTAAGGATTGGAAATTAAATATCTGAAGGAAGCAAGCAGCACTGGAAGGAGTGTTAGACAAGGGCGTTGCCTCTCACCTTTATTATTCAATTAATACCCAGAAGAGAGTATTGTACAATTTGCTAGTGACATGTTATTAGTGGCAGAAAGTAAAAGAACTGTAAATGAAATGCTAAAAGATATGAATGATTCTCGTGTTGAATGTGGGATGAAAATCAATACAGAAAAAACAAAGAGTATTGTGGTCAACAAAGGAAGAAGATTGGCACATATTAAGATTGGACAACGTGTTATTAGCCAAGTAAGAGCATATAAGTATCTTAGAAGTGCGATTACTGAAGTCTTGAGATGCCATCAAGAGGTGAAAACTAGCACTGCTGTCACGAAGGAGACATTTAATATAAAGAGGAGATTATTATGTAGCAAACAAGATGAAGATCTAAGGAAAAGACTTGGCGAGTGTTTTTTCTGGAGTGTGGCACTCTATGGGGCAGAAATATGGGCACTGAAACGAGAGGATGAGAAAAGGCTAGAAGCATTTGGGGTGTAGCTGTGAAGGAGAATGGAGAGGATAAGCTGGACGGAAAGATTAAGTAGCGAAAGAGTATTGAAAAGTATTGGTGAGAGGAGAAGGCTGCTGCGGGATATATGAGAAAGGAAGAAGAACTGGATGGAACATTCAATGAGACGTAACACCTCTTAAAATACGCTTTGGAAGGTCTAGTTCGTGGGAGGAGATTGAGAGGAAAGAGGAGATGCAAGATGATAGACGACATAAAGGGACATGGAAATTACATAGAACTGAAGAGGATGGCAGAAGACAGGAGAGCATGGAGAGTTACCGTGTGAAAACCCCCTTTAGGCAGAACATTGATGATAATGAACAGTTTTTATTTAAGCGGTTGAGAGGGATTACTTTTTAGCATGATAATATATGAAAGAATTTGGAAAATATTAGAAAATATGGAAATTATGGCTAATGAGCAAATAACGAAACTTGATACTGATAACCACATTATAGTCGCTTTCCTCTTAGTTCACTGGTCACCTGTGCAAGGAAGGGGGGAAGATTTGGTATAATGTACCAGCAACATCGAGGTGATTAGAGATGGAGCACAAGCCCAGACTGCGTTAAAGATGGGGCAGGAAATCGGCATTGCACTTTCAAAGGAATCATCCCAGTAGTTGCCTGGAGCGATTTAAAGAAATCAAGGCAAATTCATATTTGGATGACCTAACATGGGTTTGAACCGTCATCCTCGTGAATGCGCCACTTCGCCTGGTGCCACCTATGCAGAGCTAATCATGTTCGTAAGGATTATAAAGATTTGTGAGTGCTATAGCTCAACACTGACTTCAAAAAAACTGCTCAACACGAAAGAATCATGATTTTAGTGCTAAAACGTAGAATTGGCAGACAATACCACCGTTTTCCAACGTGAACGGTCTTCTGCAGTATCAAAAAGGCGTCGTTTTATTCTATGCAGAGTATCACTGGTTAAACATTCAGGTCTGTATCATCTGGTACCAAGTGCTATGTGATGGTCTGATAGCACTCCAGAGACAACATATACTCTCCACTAATCTAATAGTGACTCGATGCTGTAATGTATGTTGGAGGGATATACAGATTAATATGGGCTCCAAATCATGGTGTAACATGGCATTTTTCACATTAATTCTCATAAGTCAAAGAAACGACAAGTAACAAAAAATCTTGCCAACATCTGGGGTTTGAATTCCAGACCTTTCGACTGATAGTCTAGAATTCATCCACTAAGCCAATAAATCACACTCGAAAAAAAAAAAAATGTCCAGTTAGAATACAATGCGGCGGCGCGGTTCCTTTATGTCCTTTATACCAGCACTAACCTGTGAACTCGTTGCAGCAGATCGCCCGTAGGAAAGCTGAGAAGAAACCTAGTGTACTGAATCGCACCAGGCTACATACAACGTAACTATTAAAGTCGGGAAAAGTTCTTAATTTTAAATGAAATGTGAAAATACTGGCAAAACTTCGGTATATTCTGAAGTCGAGAATTACAAGTTTACTGCCAAGCACGCACTAATTCTAACACAGTCATGCACAAACCCTTTCATCCACGTTAGCAAGTTTATGGTAACTTATTTTCCGAAATCTGAACAACTACTAAGTACAGATTGTTCTTAAATGAAAATGCTCTCCACACTAACATGCACTCAAGTTTTTAGTCACCGCCTCGCGGAATTACTGTCTTTTCTCATACACAAAATTACTTAAGTAATAGGTTCTTTCTAAAAAAAAAAACACACTCCGGAATAAATATGCCTTCACTTTAAAGCACTTTTGAGGCATGTAGCACAACTAAAACCGGAAAATTATAACTTCCTTCGGAGCTCATACTACCCACGACCGTACCATTCAAAGTCTGGGCTCCGACTATTTAAACTGCTGTAAGCATTCTCCATCTCCAAGAGAAAAGAAGCGCGAAGAATACTCCGTTCTGATTGGTCAGTTTTCTTTAAGTCCAATAGAAAAACATTTTTCTCCCGCGTTAGTCCGCACTTTTGATGACTAACAAATCAACCAAATACACACTTTCGAAGTGCACTTTTTCCATAAATAAATATTTAACATTCTGCCATTTTGTTTACACTTTACGTTATTAACTACTTTCATCTGCTCTCGAATTGGCTTTCCTTTTACCATAAACTTACTTAACATATTATGATACAAAATTCCGCGACGTCAGCATTCACAGTCTTAAAAATTTCTCATGCTAATTCGTACAGCGTTTGTCAATATAACAATCATCTACATACTTACTTTAGACCACATTCACGCATCATTCACACTACTAAAATATATATATACAAAACTGTACAAACATAAATAAACAAAAAAGCCTTCAAGAAGTAAACAGAGCAATTCGCGAAAAACATTCTCTTGACCTGTTTCTTGAATGTCTCTGTCCGCTACTGTCCTCTGGTGGATGAAAATTAGAACTACGTACTCGACTGAACCTGCTTCAAACCATCTGTCACTGTGCAAGCATGAGTCATTGTCTTGATACACAGGCTCTAGACAGCAGCGATATAAGGTGCCACACCGCAACAGGCCTGGTCAGATAGCAGTTCATGGGCGTATGTGCTGCAGCCACACTGTTGCCTAGAACTCTGAATGCAACTGGTCCACAGCCTCACAGAGCAAAAGACAATTGCAGCCAGATACCACTAAAGCACTACAACCACTGTGCCAGTCTCCACAAATAGACTTCCTGATATTGTCATATTCCAATACAGGTTGCTTTGTGTAAGATTCAGATACAAAAATGGCTCTGAGCACTATGGGACTCAACTGCTGTGGTCATAAGTCCCCTAGAACTTAGAACTACTTAAACCTAACTAACCTAAGGACAGCACACAACACCCAGCCATCACGAGGCAGAGAAAATCCCTGACGCCGCCGGGAATCGAACCCGGGAACCCGGGCGTGGGAAGCGAGAACGCTACCGCACGACCACGAGATGCGGGCGATTCAGATACTTTTTTAGGTAATATACAGGGTGTCCCATCTATTTTGACGACCCTAAATAACTGTTTGTCCAGATTCAAATAACAAAATGATTGAAGCCAATGTTCTTTAGCCGTCAGGGGGACATCAATCTTCGTTGTAGTTTGTTTTTTACAAAAATATGAACAGTGGTATGACCTTTTTAAATGGCACCCTGTATTTTTTTATTTGGAAATTCATTTCCTCTCCTAAAGACCTATTCAAAAATGTATCACAGTGTACCATTCACTGAAACACAACGTTATTAATTACATAACACAACACTGACTTTCAGCCCAGGATCACAAACTCGTCCACTTGCTGGAGTTGTCAGAAAACAAATGAAAACCAAGCAGAAACATAACACAAAATTGACTCTCCTGTACCACTGCCCAGGAGCAGAACATTCAAATATGCACAAACTGGTGACCCTTGACACTGATGAACTGGTGCAGTCGTTGAATGAACGAATTATTTACTGCTTCCAGAGTTTCCTGCTGAAGAGAATTACAAGCAAGCACGATACGTTCCTGCATGTCCTCTGGAGTTGTTGGAATATCGCGATTGACAAAGTCCTTAACGCAGCACAAAATAAAAAAGTCCAGAGGATATAAATCAGAAGACCTAGCAGGCCAAGTAACTGCTCCTCCTCGACCAATCCATCTGGCAGGATACCTTCGGTTCAGAACATGACGTGTACGCAAGGCATTACGTGCTGAGCATCCATCGTGTTGATACCACATAAGCATTCTGGTTCTCATCCAGAAGAGGAGGAAAAATTCGTCTGAGGAAGTTGGCATATGCTGTGCCGTTTAGACTACCATTGATGAAATAAGGGTCAATAATTGTAGTGCCAAGCATCCCAGACCAGACGTTAACTCTCCATTGACGCTAATGTTCCACCTGTCTAAGCCATAGTGGATTGTCGCTGGACCAATAATGCATGTTCCTTGTATTTATCTGTCCTTTGTTTGAGAAGGAACATTCATCGCTAAATAGAACATTGGAGAAGAAGTTCGGGTTGGCGAGGCTTTGCTGCTGTGTGCACTGGCAGAACTATACATGATTCTGGAAATAATTACGATGCAATTGTTGATGAAGGTGTACATGGTAAGGATGGAACCGCTGACGTGTAAGAATACGATGTACACTGGTTTTTGGAATGCCAGTCTCGTGATCAAACTGTCGTGTGTTCACATGTGGATTCATAGCAACGGAAGCGAGAACAGTAACTTCGGCAGATTCGTCTGTGCGAGTGCTATGACAATTGCGTTGTCGTGGGTTGAAACTTCCCATTTCCTGAAGCGTCGCAACAAGACGAGAAAACATCCGTCGGGAAGGTGCGTTTTTGTCAGGATATCGCTCTCTGTACAGTTCCGCTGCCTGCGTAGCATTTCCCCTACCTTCAACAACAACAACAATAAGGGAAACGTTATGTCGATGCAGTTTGTATGAAGGACAGTCTTTAGTGTATGCCTACTCCACACAACAGTATTTAAAAGGACTAAACTACTGTTCTAAATGTACCCGTACATAAGAAAACAGTATTGCAATGACTGTTCTGCTAACTTACATTCCCCATAGATGAGTAGCATTTCTACCTTCTCTTCGTTGGTGTACATTCTACTCACACAACTCTTCCACTGACGATGGTTGACGGAATGACGGGTGTGGATTCTACTTATGTTTATATTTGTCCTCGTGTCAACGTCAGCATATGGATGTGTTCTATTACCCCGAGTACCTGCACTAACAAGGGGAGGCCGCCAATTGTGAAATTCAGATTCGATTCATACTGCGCATAATAAAAGCTCATGGCCAGAGGTGTAATGTGGCAAAGCACTAAGATGCACTTCTCAGCCGTTGTCGAGAAAACCGACAGTTAAAAAGAAACCGTTGCGGTGAAATACACTCTACGATTTACAATTTTCTACAGCGTTGTGGCGCAGCGGTAAACGATCGCGTTTGTAATCTGAAAGTCGCCGGATCGAATCTCGCGCCATGCAACTTTATTTTTTTAGTATTTGTTTTTTGTAATTCAAATGTGTATATACACACACACACACATATATATATATATAATTCCCGGCAATCAGTTGCAACAATAATGCATATAATAAGTTGTTGAAAGTCGTTTGTCGTGGAAAAACTGGCGACTTCGAACATCATTATGTTTTCAGCAAACAAAGTTGTATTTCACAAATGTTATTAATTGTCTTCATAATGTTTACCACGTATAGTTAACGGAAGACGTAGAAACGATATTCCGAAACGAATACGTATAACGTAAGTCAAACGTTCGAATTAGAATAGAGGCACCACGAACACAAATTTGCTGTGGCAGGTATGAAACATAAACTCCGTTACTCGCTCGTTACACTTGATGGACAGATGTTGAATGGGCCGAAACGAGCCGCCGCATAACAGCGTAGTTGCCTGCTAACTTCGAAAGAAGTCGAAAATCAGTGCGGGCGTGAGAGCTTTGGTACACCCTGTTAAACAAACGGAAAATTGGAGGCGGTACAATTGGAGAGCGATCCGCCTTCACCAACATGCATAAGCAATTCATTAATTCGCGGCATGCGACTTTTTTTATTATTAGTTTTTTGTATATATATATATATTTGAATTACATAAAACTAATAATAAAAGAAGTCGCATGCCGCGGGATTCGATCCGGCGACCTTCGGATTACGAACCCGAGTGCTTACCGCTGCGCCACGACACTGTAGAAAACTATCAACCGTAAACAGTATTTCACCGCAACGGTTTGTTTTAACTCCATTTTCTCGACAACGGCTGAGACGTGCATCTTGGTGCTTTGCCACATTACACCTCTGGCCATGAGCTTTTATTATGCGCAGTATGAATCGAATCTGAATTTCACAATTGGCGGCCTCCCCTTGTAAGCGCTGGGAGTGTCAACGTCAATGTTGTGTTATGTGATTATTAACGTTGTGTTTCAGTGAATGGTACACTGTGATACATTTTTGAATAGGTCTTTAGGAGAGGAAATGAATTACCAAATAAAAAATACAGGGTGCCATTTAAAAAAGTCATACCGCTGTTCATATCTTTGTAAGAAACAAAGCTACAACGAAGGCAACCTTGCTGATTGATGTCCCCCTGACGGCTAAAGAACATTTGCTTGAAACATTTAGTAATTTGCATCTGGACAAAGAGTTATTTAGGGTGGTCAAGATAAATGAGACACCCTGTGTAATAATAAATACAATGTTAATAACAACTGTACAAAAAGCAGAGAAGTGGAAAAACCACGTTGTGCAATAGAAAGTGAGTATTTACTTTTTTGTATCATTTGGAGGCCATACAAAGTACTTATAGTTGGAGCCATGAACGACGACAGTCGAGTTTAGGCTCATTCTGCGCATCTGACGTAATGTCATCCTCCGACAGCCAATGAACGTTCAGTAGTTTTCTCAGCGCTCTGCTCTGAACTTGGCCAGTGCGAGGGTTAAACATGGTTGTGGCAGTTATTCGGTGAATTTTTATTCAGTTTGTTGCGATCTGTTACGGCTGATGTAAGCGAAAAATTAGCAATAAACAAGCGAGAGATGTAATTTACAGGATACACGCATTCTTCAAGCGTGAAGCAGAAAACTGTGGACTTACCACAGATGTTGCTAGAACTGTTCAGCGGATTGCCAGTGAAGGTAACTTATCTGTCCGGACTAGTGGAAGCCCAGTTTTCAGATCGCCACGGTAACATTACAGTTGTGAGAAGTCTATCACGAATTTAGACGATTCTCGCAAAGATGTTCTATGGCAAGTTGTGCAAAATATGTACAAGACAACCGAATTTCCTACTGTTAAAAAATTACGTTAAATGTTTGAAACTATAAATTTTAAAGGCAGTGTTATCTCAGTGTGAAGAATACTGACGGACATTGGTTTAAAATATTAAAATGCAAATGATAGACGAAAATTTTTAATGGAACATTGTGATATTGCTGCTTCAAGCGCAGAGTTTTTAGGAATTATTCTTGAAATACGCACACCTGGCAATCAGATTTACTTGGACGAAACATGGGTAAACCAGAATCATACAAGGAAAGCGTGTTGGAAACCAGGTGATGGTTCAGCTGGTTTTAAAGTATCGAGTTGTAAAGGGGGACAAATAGCTGTGCTTCAAGCTGGTGCTGTTTCCGGATTCATTCCAGAAAGCAAATTAGTGGACTGGGCAAAAATGAGCAATGCAGGTGATTACGATTCTGAAATGAACTCAGAGACATTTACATTGTGGTTTAGGAAACAGTTTCTCCCTTACTTGCATGAAAAATCAGCGATTATTATGAACAATGCGAGTTATCACTGAGTTGTTGTTGACAAGGCTCCCACAACATGTACAAAAAAAGCCAGTATCATGCTGTGGCCCACAGGTAAAAAGATACAGCACACTGCCAGTCAAACTCGGGCTGAATTTTTAAATCTTGTAGGGCTTCACAAGTCTCGTCTAAAAGCGTATGAAATCGATTGTACTGCACAGGAACATGGACATAAAGTTTTGCGTTTGCCACTGTAACATTGCCAGTGCAATCTGACAGAGCTCATATGGGCACAAGTGAAAGGGTGAGTAGTAGCAGAACTGAACACGACATTGAAAATTGATGACACACAGAGCTTTTGCATGAAGCACTTGACAGCATAACTCCTTCAGCATGGACTGAACGTGTTCGGAATGCAGAACAGCCACAGAGGGACTACATGGAGAGGGAAATTTTAACTCATAATCTGCTTGATCCCATCGTGATCACTCTAAGTCAAGAAGAGTCAGACACTGACACGAACTGTGGCGATGTACATGACGACGGTCTCAGCTATTGAAAAAAGTCAAAGATGAGACACACATACAATATTCATGTTGTCTTTTCTTTTCTACAGCTTCTCTTCCCACTGTTGCAGTTCTACCTGTAGTATTGAGATATGCTCTGTCTTTTACGACTGTAATAAAAGTTTTATTTATACTAAACAGTTTTGCTTTATTTTAAAGCATCTTCAGCTGACAGTATTTTGGCTTCTACACTGCCACGCTAAGAATGTAAGATCGCATTCAAAGTTTGTCTCGACTGATCTACATTTTTGCAAATTATTGCTGTCTGTGTATGACAGACACACTCAAATAACTTCGTTTTTTGCACATTGCTCTTCACTGACACTCAGTATACAGTATTTTAGTCTTCATGTACTTATGAGTCCACAACTGACTTTGTGTACTTTAACAATTTTGTTTAATTGAGGTACTTTTAAAAAAGCGAAATGCGTCTGGTATTAATCAAACGTTTATCACAGTTGCAAGAAATGGAACATTTTCCAATATTACATACAATATTTTTGGGGTATTAAAATTATTCCACTCAGAATGTTATATATAATGTAATTTGTGGTAGACTGTCCATGTTGGAAGTAGTTAAGCACTGCACATGGGAGCAGTTTTTTAGTGTTTTACTAAAATGATTATCGATAAACTTCAGTTTTGTCATTGGACACAAGCATACGAACTTCTCTGTACATAGATGCTCAGGACAAAGTATTGCAACTTTCTGGGCTAGACGATATTGCACATCTTACTCCTTTAGATCCGGATATCTCACAGTGGTTCTCATGTGGTGGTGGGATCTTAACTTTCTGACAAATCGCAATAAACTGAATAAAAATTCACTGAGTAACTTTCTCCACTCCCAGTTACCCCTTAAACACAAGCTTACCAACTACACTCCTGGAAATGGAAAAAAGAACACATTGACACCGGTGTGTCAGACCCACCATGCTTGCTCCGGACACTGCGAGAGGGCTGTACAAGCAATGATCACACGCACGGCACAGCGGACACACCAGGAACCGCGGTGTTGGCCATCGAATGGCGCTAGCTGCACAGCATTTGTGCACCGCCGCCGTCAGTGTCAGCCAGTTTGCCGTGGCATACGGAGCTCCTTCGCAGTCTTTAACACTGGTAGCATGCCGCGACAGCGTGGACGTGAACCGTATGTGCAGTTGACGGACTTTGAGCGAGGGCGTATAGTGGGCATGCGGGAGGCCGGGTGGGCGTACCGCCGAATTGCTCAACACGTGGGGCGTGAGGTCTCCACAGTACATCGATATTGTCGCCAGTGGTCGGCGGAAGGTGCACGTGCCCGTCGACCTGGGACCGGACCGCAGCGACGCACGGATGCACGCCAAGACCGTAGGATCCTACGCAGTGCCGTAGGGGACCGCACCGCCACTTCCCAGCAAATTAGGGACACTGTTGCTCCTGGGGTATCGGCGAGGACCATTCGCAACCGTCTCCATGAAGCTGGGCTACGGTCCCGCACACCGTTAGGCCGTCTTCCGCTCACGCCCCAACATCGTGCAGCCTGCCTCCAGTGGTGTCGCGACAGGCGTGAATGGAGGGACGAATGGAGACATGTCGTCTTCAGCGATGAGAGTCGCTTCTGCCTTGGTGCCAATGATGGTCGTATGCGTGTTTGGCGCCGTGCAGGTGAGCGCCACAATCAGGACTGCATACGACCGAGGCACACAGGGCCAACACCCGGCATCGTGGTGTGGGGAGCGATCTCCTACACTGGCCGTACACCACTGGTGATCGTCGGGGGGACACTGAATAGTGCACGGTACATCCAAACCGTCATCGAACCCATCGTTCTACCATTCCTAGACCGGCAAGGGAACTTGCTGTTCCAACAGGACAATGCACGTCCGCATGTATCCCGTGCCACCCAACGTGCTCTAGAACGTGTAAGTCAACTACCCTGGCCAGCATGATCTCCGGATCTGTCCCCCATTGAGCATGTTTGGGACTGGATGAAGCGTCGTCTCACGCGGTCTGCACTTCCAGCACGAACGCTGGTCCAACTGAGGCGCCAGGTGGAAATGGCATGGCAAGCCGTTCCACAGGACTACATCCAGCATCTCTACGATCGTCTCCATGGGAGAATAGCAGCCTGCATTGCTACGAAAGGTGGATATACACTGTACTAGTGCCGACATTGTGCATGCTCTGTTGCCTGTGTCTATGTGCCTGTGGTTCTGTCAGTGTGATCATGTGATGTATCTGGCCCCAGGAATGTGTCAATAAAGTTTCCCCTTCCTGGGACAATGAATTCACGGTGTTCTTATTTCAATTTCCAGGAGTGTATTTGGGTCTACATCCCTATGTGCATATCGCAGCTGTTGTTGGCAACTGGCAGCACTGCAAATTCCCCTCTGTGCCTCTACACTGCACGGACCTGCGCGGCCCGCCATCGTCCATGAATTCAACTATTATATACTACTGGTATGAAACATTATCACTATATGAAATGACAAAAATGGTTCAAATGACTCTGAGCACTATGCGATTCAACATCTGAGGTCATCAGTCCCCTAGAACTTAGAACTAATTAAACCTAACTTACCTAAGGACATCACACACATCCATGCCCGAGGCAGGAAGGAACCTGCGACCGTAGCGGTCGCGCGGTTCCAGACTGAAGCCCCTAGAACAGCATGGCCACTGCGGATGGCTATTATCACTGTATGAAATGACAGACTCTTAATGTAGGACTACCTCAAAGAGTGGAGAATCACGCATTTATATCAGAAAACGAAAACAGTTCAAGTCAAGAAATTATCTCAATATAGTAAGTAAAGACAAACACTTTAAAACATGAGCTGTTTAATTAACAGGGCTCGACATCACAAAGAAATAAATAATTTTTTGTGTGTATTGATCTCCCAGTGGTAATGTTGACTCTTTCTTCAATAACGTAAATGCTAAATACATTTGTAAGTACAAAAGTCAACAAAACTTTGTGTAGAGGCATAAACATAAACACAAATATCATAAATTAAAATAGTACCATAGCACCCTCATAAATGTCCTTCAGTTTTGGCAAGCTCTGTTGGTAAACAGCACAAGGCTACTACGATGACTCCATCAGTAATTGACTATGTGGACACA
This sequence comes from Schistocerca serialis cubense, assembly GCF_023864345.2. Taxonomy (NCBI): domain Eukaryota; kingdom Metazoa; phylum Arthropoda; class Insecta; order Orthoptera; family Acrididae; genus Schistocerca; species Schistocerca serialis. The sequence continues at coordinate 399,593,359 of NC_064640.1, read as the reverse complement.
AATATGGGGAAAAGTGTGATATAACTGCGAAATGTCTTCAGCTATCAGACCATTTCTGCCAAATAATAACAGTGAAATCTGGTATGGAAAAATTTCCTAAACTGCAGGCCTATAAAAGACATTTATCAGAAATCAAAACACGAAATTTTCTACAGAACTAGCAAATAAAATGTGGGATAAAGTGTATAGAGAAACCAATGTAAAAGTGAACTTCTCTAAATTATCAACATTACTGAAATTAAACTTTCAAAAAGTATTCCTAAAAAAAGGACTTTAGTTCTGCGGAGAAGAGTAAAAATAACACCAGGATTCTTAAACTATCACAGGTAAAACATGTTTATAGGAAGGTGCTGACAGCTGCAAATGACACCCCAACAATCCTAGATGATTGTGGTACTGAGCTTTGTTGGTCAACAATATTAATTATAAAGAATCAGATTTCAAGACCTACCATATCAGTCACTATGTACAGGTTAAAGAAGATTTGTTCATACAAGTTCACTTTCAATCAAATTCGCATCTAATTTTACATTTTAATTTACAATAATGTCTGCCATTAATGAGGACCACCTTGCTTTGTGGCTAACCATAGCTCACCACAACAGATCCCAATTGCCAATCTTATCACAGATAACTCACAACTGCTTATTGTTCACTGAGCATGCCACTGTGCATTGTTTGCATTAGTGTTATTATAAATCAATATGTAAGGTTATTGTTTGCATACTCAATTTGGTATGTCATAAAAAAGGAAAGAGGATGAGACAAACAAAGATATAATAATATCCTGATAAGGAAGGGGGAGATCATAATATGTGATGCTCACCACCTGGTAACCTATGTGTATGAGTATATTTCAAGCATTGCAGCGAAGTTACAACAAAAATTGCCATCAACAAATATAGCACCTGTAAATAATTAGACACTAAGTACAATGGTGTTACCACCAATTACAGAACATAAAGTTAGTAAAACTGATCAAAAATTAAAAAATTAAAACTCAGAAGGCTTATATAAGGAGCCAATGTGTATACTGAAACAAAGCACAGAGAGTACAAATGCTTGCTTTACAAACATAATAGATGAATCCTTCACATCAGGGAATTTCCAGAGTTGTACAATTACTGAATAAGGGTAATGCCAAAGACATAGAAAATTACTGGACCATTTCCCTCTTGTCACCATTGTAACAAATTAGAATCAATTATGAATGGCAGATTAGTTAATAACTTGAATAAAGGTGAACTTGTAAGTGAACTACGGTTTGGCATTTGAAGTGGTAGAAATACGGAATCAGCCAGAGCAAAACTACTTGGTGTTCTTGACAAAAATGAGTGTGTCATGGGCATATTTTTAATTCATTCTAATGTTTTTGGTACTGTTGACCATTCTATTCTAGTTAATAAACTACAAGTATTCGGAACAAGAGGGGTAGCTAAGGACTGGCGCCCACCATTCCTGGCAGATAAGGTACAAAGAGCAGAGATCACACCCACCTCAAATAAGTCTAAACTTTTAGTAAAACACTTTCCAGGACCAAAACACATTAATATAGTAGTTCCTCAGGGTAGTATATTAGGACCAATACTGTTTCTGATACACACAAGTGACTTTTGCAGTAGTGTTTGCTATGAGGAAAAAATTGTCTTTGCTGATGACAGCAACATTATAGTCACTGAGAAAACAAGGGGGCTCCTTGCAGAAAATGCAAATAAAACCTTTAAAGAAGTTTACAGTGGACTAATAAGCAATGTAGTAACACTGAACATATAGAAATCTCATGTCATGAATTCCAGTTTGAAGAGAAGAAATTGCACCATTAAATTAAATGTAGATAGCACCCCTATAGAGTGTGAAACAAATGTGTATTTTCTGGTAATAAACATTAATTCTCAGTTGAAGTTGTGTGAACACAAACAGATACCTGCAAACTGAATGTCATCAGTATATTGTGCCTTTAGAGTCATGTAATCCATGTGTAACAGCCAATATCTGTTAGTTACACACTATTAATATGTACACTCAGTTCTTGCGTGTGCCATTCTTTTCTGGGTAACAGATGCAGGAAATATTAACACAAATTTCAAACTCCAGAAAACGGCCACAGGAATAATAACGAAAAATCGTAGTGAAGCTCACTGTAAAGATCTGTTCAAAACACTGAGTATTTTAATTGCACAATGTTAGTTAAAAATCTGGAGTGAAGTTACAAAATGGTGCAAATGGCTCTGATCACTATGGGACTTAACATCTGAGGTCATCAGTCCCCGGCCGGCAAACGAGTATTTCATAAAGTAAAAGGCTAATGCTACACTTATCATTACTCACTTCCAGTCACTGCAGCACCACACACATTATGCAAACATTGTTTCATAGCACTGCACACTCTGTCAGCTAATGTTAGGACCATTTCGTGTGCTGCAACTTCCTTTTTGCTAGCCTGAAAAACTGAACTAGCATCCCTCTATAATGAACGAGATGCTGACCTCAAAAAGAGGATAAGGTTGCTATTGTATAGCTCTGAGAGTATGTTTTTCCAGAAATGAAGGAAAGAAGGGTAAAATATCATGTGACAGTATTACGTGGAGTGATGTATGTTTTATTATCGTTATTATTATGTATTTGGCAAAGGCCTTGGCACAGTGGTAACACCAGTTCCCATTAGATCACCGAAGTTACGCACTGTCAGACTGGGCTAGCACTTGGGTGGATGACCATCCCGTCTGCCAAGTGCTATTGGCGAGTGAAATGCACTCAGCCCTTGTGAGGCAAACTGAGGAGACAACTGACTGAGAAGTAGCGGCTTCGGTCTCATAAACTGACATACAACTGATAGATTGGTGTGCTGACCACATGCTACCATATCTGCATCTAGTGACACCTATGGGCAGAAGAAGACACGGCATCTGGTCGTTATCATTGGGTCTTCATGGCCAGTGGGGGTGGAGTTTAGTTTAGTAGTATGTATTTGATTTACATTTTTTACCAAACCCATACTCTATGTTGTCAAAGTAATCCTTCAATGTATCGAATGTATTACATAACAGGTACTTTTCAACTGCCGTTTTTAAATAAATTTGTTTTAGAAATTTCTTTCATTTCCTTTGTTTATTTATTATACAGTTTTATTCTGAAAATGTAACATCACTCGCCGGCCGGAGTGGCCGTGCGGTTCTAGGCACTGCAGTCTGGAACCGCGTGACCACTACGATTCTAATCCTGCCTCGGGCATTGATGTGTGTGATGTCCTTAGGTTAGTTAGGTTTAAGTAGTTCTAAGTTCTAGGGGACTGATGACCACAGTAGTTAAGTCCCATAGTGCTCAGAGCCATTTGAAATAACTCGTTTGTATAGCACTATTGAACAGTAGGAATAAACCAAATGAGGCCGCACAGTTTTAAACAGAGTGGTCTTGTACAGGGTGCAGCAGCGTTCATAGCGTAATTTGACTTGCTTAGTACAATGACGTACTGCAGGAATGCGCAACAGCTCATGTTGCATTCGTGTACTAATGAGCTGCCATTTCGAGTGTGACAGCAATATGGAGTAGTGGAGTGTGCAGCATCATTCCTTTACTGTTGAAAGTTATTTCAAGGATAACAACTCTGTTATTGCTACCCAGCATCTATTTCGACTTTTCAACTTGGGACATCATGGGAAAGTTCCAGGTCGCACCCTGTATTTGAGGCTGCAGTCCCCATGCAGCAGTCCTGATTTAGGTTTCCTGTAGTTTCCCTAAACTACTTCAGGCAAATGCTGGGATGGTTCCTACTATAAGGCTACACCTGACTACCTGTCCCACACGTAAAATTGTAATAGAAAGACATGTCCAATATCCTTGTAAAAGATATGTACAGATGAATAAAACTACTACTGCTACAACTAATACTATTACCACTAACATTTGCCCTGCCACAAAATCAAAACATTTCTATAGATACCTAGGGAAGAGTACAAGCATTTCTGTGGTTCTAAGGGGACTCTTGGCTTCGGTTTTGTGGTCAGCATCAGTCATTTGATAACCCTAAATTTCTCGATGCAAACAGAAAAACATTTCATCACGGGTATTGTAGAAAATGCGATTTCAAACGAAAACTGTTCCTGTGGATCCCATGTACCATTTTCTGAGCTTCAATGCACTTGCTTGTGGGCTAGGCATGAGTGAATAAGTTATGCTAATCAAAATACTTAATAAAGTGTTTGGAATAGGTCCCAAAACTTCACATGACTCACGACTAATCTCAAGTGATTTGTGAAAAAACTCTATCTAGGGCTGCAGATGAAATGAAGCTTGAGCTAATAGGTACACAGTCTAACATGCAGCTCTAAAAGCAGTTTCCCCAAATGCAACATTTACATCACCTATAAACCATTGCCTCAAAAACAATACCTCTCAGCGGGGTCTATTCAGAGGAGGAAAGGTAGACACAGCATGAACTGGAAACAAAAGTGAACCTAATGGAAACATTTACGGTTAAACATTCCTTACATGTCTTGACAAAAGCGATATTATACAACATTTTCAGATTAGCGCTGCTGACTTTTCATAATTCTCAGCTAAATCGTAAGTTTGCACTCACTGTAAATTACGATTCAGACTAGGAGAGATATTTTCTGAATGGCCTGTACAATTGGCAGCTGGAACGCTGGGAAGCATGGCTGCTTATCAACCTCAGCCATCAGGTCCCCCCATGAGCCGACTGCTGGTCTGATGTCAGGTTAGAAAGGCTAAACATTGTAATTTATTTACTGGTGCTGCAGAAAACGTACATGTTGTTACGGTAAATGAATAATTATACAGTTGATACTTAGTTTAATTTTATTACAATGTCATAAATAGCCTTAACAGCTTATAATAACCATCACAAAGGTATGCTACTACTGTCAGGAAGCTAAGAAACCAAGATCGTTGTGTATTGTACCGCTGAGTGGCAAATCATGTATCATAACTAGAACTCTTGTATATGACGTTTCAATATGCATCTTTACAACAGTAACAAGTGGCTGTTAGGATGCTCTAATAAGAAAAGATGAATAAACCCAATTCTTGAATTTGTACATCTTTTCTGTGAACATAAAAAAATCTGAAACATAATTTAGAACGTTCTTTCACGTTTCCAGAAACGAAAGTCTAATACAGAATGCCTTAATTGCCTCTCTTTCAACACACTCATGAATAAAATAAGGTAGTAGCTCTGAATTAAGTAACTGTTGCATGTAATTTCTCACAGATCTCCTCTATACTTCACTATGTCACAACTGATGGTCAAGGAGATGGAAGATTTGGAAAATACAGGAACATGGCCAGAGTTATGGTGGGGTTGCAATAATGGTTGCTCACTTGACTGGATTGCAATCAACACTGATAAACCCATTTTCTACTGCAATGTTCGTTCACAATTTCACTTGTTGACTGAATTCAGTGATATCACAAGTTGTGTCAGAGATCAAAATACCCAGAATTTTCCCCCAACTGTAAATGGTCTTGCTACTTTTATTCCAAGGTAGCCAAAATAACCTGGGCTCAATATGAATAAGTAATTAAACGAGTAATTTTTGGATACATCGATGGGGCAGTTATTAGACTCAGTAACTTTAACTCTATTACATTTGGAACATTTTAGAATACACAGTTTTCATCAGTATAAACAGCATAATCCATATTTTGTACACGATCACTAACAGTTTGCTATGGATCTTTTTTTGTTTGTTTCTGTTTTTCCTGTTTAAGATCACAGCTGGTGGCTGTGTATATTTTCGGACAAATGTGTCACAAAAGTGTTGGTGGTTTCTTGAATTTTATTGTTACAGTTATTGTTTATTGGGCTACAGATGGTATATTGCGAAATTTTAAACCTCTTTGAAATTATTTTGACTATTTCCTTATCCATCACCCCAGTTGGGAGGAGCTTTTCGACCACAAAAAGGATGGGAACTATGTATATAGTTCACATGCTTAAGAAAAAATTAGAAACTTTATTATCAGCTGAAAAGGATCTCCTGTGGCAGCTGAGGTGAGTTCTGGTAATCAATGAATTCGCCAAACAGGTAACTTCTTACTTTAAAAAAAATCGTTTTCTTCATCTGTAGCTGCTTACCTTAACAAAAGGTCCAGTACACTACTGATGACCCTTTCTGCATAGGCAAAGCAGGTTATGCTGTTTTATTGTCAGTTGAACACGTGTATTCACATGTTTCCTTCTTTTATAAAATTTACCAGGATTCCCCTGCATTCTGGTTTAATAGCTTTTGACCTTGCTGCATTATGAACTGGTGTTCTAGATATTGTGCATTTTATCATATTGAAACATTCTTTTGAACATTATGTTTTAGAGTTAAATGCTTGAATGTACTTTTTGTAAATAATAAATGAGGTGTACTTTACTGTTTATTGTATTATCACTTTCCAATGAAGCAAGTAAATTAATATTGCATTGCCAGGAAGATAAAATGTTGGGAATAATTCCTGATTACAAATGAGAACTGTTACATTCGCCTCCTAGAAAGAGTCCTATTACGTTGCAAATGTCTGTTTTACGGATGTTGCTGAGAAATGTTAAATGTTTTCATTAGAGTACAAGTGGCTAGTGGTTTGTGTGTGTGTGTGTAGTTAGAGTCAGGTCTTTAACTGTGAAAATAAGTACTTTGTGAAGTACTAAAATGTTATAAAACTTTGTAGTAAGAACCATATTTTAGCCTTCAAGAATCCTCTTTAAGCACTGGCTTGTCTCAAAGTAATTCAGTGTCATTTTCAGAAACACAACATATTAAAAATGGTTTTTAACTTAAAGTATGGACTTGCTGTGGTTCACATTACAGTGGAATTGCTAATATCCTAAAGGTATTTTGATTTCACTAAATCTATTATAAATTTTTGCTTTTGTTGTTGAGCATAAATATTAAAATGAAGTGGAAATAGAAATTTAAATAGTGTCTTCAGAAACTTGCAGCTACTCTTGACATGAAATCAAATCTAATTATAATACGCAAGTGTTCTTATTGTTGTAGTCACAGAATGACGAAAAAGCAAGTGGTACTGCTGAGATAAGAGCCTTACTTTCAAGTGTACCTTCAGTATACACTACAATAGCAGCCACAGTTTCTCATAATATCTTAGAAATAATGCTTGTAGGATTGCAGCAAGTGTATTACAGTGGTAATAAGAATGTCTACAGTTGTTATGTACCAGTACTACCGTCTTCATTTAACGCATGTCTTCTTGCATAAGTCTGTCTGAAAAACAGCTCGAAAGGAATTTAAAATTAGTATTACTCATGCCAAAATGATTTTCAAACGTCTCTTCATTCCCTGTCAGTAACTTGTTTATTATCGTATTCGGTGTCTCCAAATAATTCCTTTGAGAAATATATTTTATTATCTAACATTTGTGACATCATGTTCTTTTCGTTAACGTTTCTGTAAGCTCTTGAGCTAAAGTCTGCAAAATTATGTCTATTCGTGCAGCATTTGTTTCAGATGACGCCATCTTGAATTCCGTATCAGTAGAAAATCAAATCGCGCCGATAGAAAAACTTATTGGTCTGCAAGTGAAATGGTGGTGGCATGCAAGTGCAAGTTTTCGTTACCTCTAGAAATGCGACTTAAGGCTTGGCAATAAATGGGAATAATGGAGTAATTTCTGCAAGGTACACCGATTGATGCCAGAATTCCATGTGCCATCTTAACCAAAGATATCACACGTAAAATACAAATTGTCATTCAGTGATCTCTATACTAACTAGATGACCAACAACTTGTTTGAACGTGCCGGCCAAAGATTGTGTTGCTGCTAGGCTGCCATGTAGCAGTTACGTCAGTGATCTCTACACTATTAAATGTAGAACTCTGATCATGGAGCATAGAGTTTGAGTGTCAGCAGACTGATATTGTTTGCAATCGTCCACCATATTCGCGCTGGGCAGGAAGTTTCTGTTGGTGATTTCTTGTTCTTTCTTCAACTGTACGAATAGGTGGAAAAAGGAAAATGATTTAACATTTCACGGGTAATAAGACCATGTACGATAAAAATTTATGCAAATACTATGTAAGTTACTACATGTACTACTTTTTAACTCACTGCTTTGTTTGAACAGGTTCCCTCAAAAGAACCAAGAACTTCTAAAGAAGTCCATTACAGCTGTGAAACGCAAAGCCTTTAAGCCTACATCATGCAGTTTCCTTTGTGGAAATCATTTCAAAAAAGATGATTATGTAATAAAGCTTGGTACTTCGAGGAAACCCCTCCATCCTGAAACAGAGCCATCACTTTTTGACTTTCCAACGCATTTGATGCCAGCAAATAAACAACCACGGCGTCAAGTTGTTAGAATTTTGAGTGAAAGTAGTGCTGCTGCATTGTAGTTTTTTTTCATGTTTCTGCAGTCACTCGTTTGTTGCTGAATTTGGTTCAAAATGTTTTATACACAAATACAGCAGCAATGTTGTAATACAGAGTCCATGTTTTTGTTTTTAGAGTACAATGATGGAAAGCATTCCCAAGTTGCCTGCTATAGAAACTGTTGACTTTGTCGAAAATATTAGTAATGCAGTTTTCACATCTAGAAGTTTTCTTTTAATATTTCGTTGAATCATACCCTGAATTTGGGCTTACATCTGTTATAATGGAAGTATTTCTTTGTTTCAGACTGCAGGTTGTTCTCACACAGTTGAAGATTGTGGAATACAGTTGGCAGTCAAAATGATAGATAAGGCCACTGACACCTGTAATTTTTTGCTAGAAGTTTTGTATGAACTGCAAGGAAAATGAAAGTGGGTCTGAGAAAAACTCGGAAGAAGAGAGAAGAAAGTTTTGTCAATGGGAGACATTATAAATGCACTGAAGGAGAAGGGCCCTCTTACTGAGAAACTGCTCGAATTTCTCAGTCACCAAAAAGGATCACAAGTAGAATTGGTATGCAATCTTGTAAACAACTGTGTTTCAATCAAGGGAAACAGGCGTATAACAAATGTGAAAATGTTTGTGTTGTGTAGATAGTTCCATGTAGTCAGTGCATACACAACTTTCCCACTAGAGCGTGCTCCGCTAAGCACAACAGTGCAGGCACAGCGCTCGTCTGTCTCCGCACTATGAGATGGCGCTGTCTTAGAGACGGACCAAATTCTGCTTCCGCCGATCTGCGTATTAATATGTAACGCAGCCAATGAGATTGCTGCTAACGTAGAACCTTTACTTGTCGCGGATCACACTCGCGCAGTGATACCTGAACGCTCAAGGTATTATAATGAGTGTACAGACCTCCGATTAGTCAGTCTGCATTTGTCTGTACCAGTCTGCATTAGTCTGTACCAGTCTATAGTCAAGCTTCAGTCTGCGAATAATAAGATTACCATATTCCTGTACATAGTCATGAAGATAACTGAATAGACACTTTGTCAAGTATCAGAGATATGTGAGAATAAGATTAACGTACCAAGACCAAAGGAACTTCATATTTTCAATTGTAAACAGCATCCAGAATCAAGTTAAGTAAGAAAATTTCTGGCAGATTAAAACTGTGTGCCCGACCGAAACTCGAACTCGGGACCTTTGCCTTTCGCAGGGAAGTGCTCTACCATCTGAGCTACCGAACCACGACTCACACCCGGTACTCACAGCTTTACTTCTGCCAGTACCTCGTCTCCTACCCTCCAAACTTTACAGAAGTTCTCCTGCGAACCTTGCAGAACTAGCACTCCTGAAAGAAAGGATATTGCGGAGACATGGCTTAGCCACAGCCTGGGGGATGTTTCCAGAATGAGAATTTCACTCCGCTGCAGAGTGAAAATCTCATTCTGGAAACATCCCCCAGGCTGGAGAACTTCTGTAAAGTTTGGAAGGTAGGAGACGAGGTACTGGCAGAAGTAAAGTTGTGAGTACCGGGCGTGAGTCGTGCTTTGGTAGCTCAGATGGTAGAGCACTTGCCCGCGAAAGGCAAAGGTCCCGAGTTCGAGTCTTGGTCGGGCACACAGTTTTAATCTGCCAGGAAGTTCCATATCAGCACACACTCCGCTGCAGAGTGAAAATCTCATTCTGGAAACATCCCCCAGGCTGTGGCTAAGCCAAGTCTCCGCAATATCCTTTCTTTGAGGAGTGCTAGTTCTGCAAGGTTCGCAGGAGAACGTCTGTAAAGTTTGGAAGGTAGGAGACGAGGTACTGGCAGAAGTAAAGCTGTTAGTACCAGGCGTGAGTCGTGTTTCGGTAGCTCAGACGGTAGAGCACTTGCCCGTGAAAGGCAAAGGTCCCGAGTTCGAGTCTCGGTCGGGCACACAGTTTTAATCTGCCAGAAAGTTTCATATCAGCGCACACTCCGCTGCAGAGTGAAAATCTCATTCTGGTAACATCCCCCAGGCTGTGGCTAAGCCATGTCTCCGCAATATCCTTTCTTTCAGGAGTGCTAGTTCTGCAAGGTTCGCAGGAGAACTTCTGTAAAGTTTGGAAGGTAGGAGACGAGGTACTGGCAGAAGTACAGCTGTGAGTACCGGACATGAGTCGCGCTTCGGTAGCTGAGATGGTAGAGCACTTGCCCGCGAAAGGCAAAGGTCCCGAGTTCGAGTCTCGGTCGGGCACACAGTTTTAATCTGCCAGAAAGTTTCATATCAGCGCACACTCCGCTGCAGAGTGAAAATCTCATTCTGGAAACATCCCCCAGGCTGTGGCTAAGCCATGTCTCCGCAATATCCTTTCTTTCAGGAGTGCTAGTTCTGCAAGGTTCGCAGGAGAACTTCTGTAAAGTTTGGAAGGTAGGAGACGAGGTACTGGCAGAAGTAAAGCTGTGAGTACCGGGCGTGAGTCGTGCTTCGGTAGCTCAGATGGTAGAGCACTTGCCCGCGAAAGGCAAAGGTCCCGAATTCGAGTCTCGGTCGGGCACACAGTTTTAATCTGCCAGAAAGTTTCATATCAGCGCACAATCCGCTGCAGAGTGAAAATCTCATTCTGGAAACATCCCCCAGGCTGTGGCTAAGCCATGTCTCCACAATATCCTTTCTTTCAAGAGTGCTAGTTCTGCAAGGTTCGCAGGAGAACTTCTGTAAAGTTTGGAAGGTAGGAGACGACGTACTGGCAGAAGTAAAGCTGTTAGTACCGGGCGTGAGTCGTGGTTCGGTAACTCAGATGGTAGAGCACTTGCCCGCGAAAGGCAAAGGTACCGAGTTCGAGTCTCGGTCGGGCACACAGTTTTAATCTGCCAGAAAGTTTCATATCAGCGCACACTCCGCTGCAGAGTGAAAATCTCATTCTGGAAACATCCCCCAGGCTGTGGCTAAGCCATGTCTCCGCAATATCCTTTCTTTCAGGAGTGCTAGTTCTGCAAGGTTCGCAGGAGAACTTCTGTAAAGTTTGGAATGTAGGAGATGAGGTACTGGCAGAAGTAAAGCTGTGAGTACCGGGTGTGAGTCGTGCTTTGGTAGCTCAGATGGTAGAGCACTTGCCCGCGTAAGTCAAAGGTCCCCAGTTCGAGTCTCGGTCGGGCACAAAGTTTTAATCTGCCAGAAAGTTTCATATCAGCGCACACTCCGCTGCAGAGTGAAAATCTCTTTCTGGAAGTTAAGTAAGGTTTATGATTGTTATTATTTTAATAAGTGTGTGTGAAAATTAATCAATTTCTTTTATAGTTGGTCACCGTCAATCTGCTACTTTAAGCGTGCAACTGGCATTTCTATCATCTGATCTAACAGCAGAAGATAAACACGCCACGATAAGATCACGAGACATATTGCTGACACTCTCCTACTTCGTTAGAGCGACAAGTCAAATAATCTGATGGTGTGTGTACCGAAGGTCTTACAGTATGCACACCACAGTTTGCAATGACTTTGCATTTCTATTCACCAAAATCCTATGAATATTTACAAAAAAGTAATGCCTGTGCCTCATAAGTCATTGATTTCACAGTGGGTGGCAAGTGTAAATTGTGAGCCTGGGTTGTTGAAAGATGTTTTTGTGTATTTTGATTTGAACCCTGTCATAAAGGATGAGTTCAGAGACTCTTGCTTGATTGTAGATAGCACGGCAATTAGAAAGCAGATAGTTTGGGACCAAGGAACCAAGCAGTACTCAAATTTTGTAGACTTAGGTGGGGAAGTGCCCCACTCATGCTTTTCTCTATTAAAGGAAAATGTAAATGCTCTGTTGCATACTTCATCAGTAGTATAGAAACAGATAACCAGGCAATGTTGATAAAGTCTACTCTTTGGAGGCTACACTTTTCTGGCATTAGTATCTGGTGTAATACTTTTGATAACTGCAAAGTAATTTTGTGTTCACTGAGTTGCACACTGAATTTTCCTGAAGGTGTCTTTACATGCAATTTTCCTCATCATGTGAAAAAATATAACATGTATTGTATGTTGAACATGTCATGTGATAAAGTTGGCCAAAAATGCTTTAGCAAAAGTATCAGTTTTTTAATCTCAAAATGCATTTGTAACATTTGTTAACTGGGGAAAACTTTTGGCAAAAAGTGACTGTGTCCTCTCATAGGATATGGAGAAAAGTTGTTCTATATAAATGTAACTGCTGGGATATGAGGCAAAAATATTTACTGGCTAAAATTTTGCATTGTATAAAAAAGAAATTTGTATACTACCCATTTCCAGGCTTAGGTCACGATTATCAAAATGAGATTGGAGTAGAAGACTTGCACCAGACTCAGGTTGTTTGCAATATTGCACCCATGTACACTAGCATATGCCTAAAAACGTAAGGTAAAAAATTTCTGCTGAGAAAATGGAAAGAATAGAGTATAAGGTAGAAATTACATAAACTTATATTACTTAATCATGTCTAGTCCAAAATTGTAAAGCACTGTGTAATGAAATGCTGTTCATTGGTGGTGAATATTGTTTACAGGTTCAAAATATAAGAACAATAAAGTTAATTTCTATGAATACATAGTAAGTTTATATTAACCCATTATGTTAGGCGTAAATGGAAACTACAGTCTTAAACTGTAGACTGGGGATGAATTTTCCATTGGGGGTAACTGTGAACCAACATTGTTCAGACTCAAGAACATTTTTCTGAATGTTTATAACAGTGTTTGCAACTACCCCCAATCAACACATAATAAAATACTTAAATAAGCAATTTTTGAAAGGAATTTATCAAATAACATTGAAACTGAGCCAGTAGGTAGCTTACTCCTTGTAGCACAAACATAAAAATATATGGCTAAGCTTTTGCCCCCACTTGATTTTAACACTGCCAAACAAATTTGTCAAGAGGTTGTAGTCTCCCAGATAAATGTCTTCAGCAAACACACTAAATGGATGTTATTTTGCACACCAAATGTGCACTGGCATAGATGGCATGTCAATCAAACATGAAGGCTCCTCCATCCGCTGTTTGTTGAAGCAATATACTGCTGCTGGCTGTGTGTTCACAAAGTTCATCAAGTCTGAACTGCACCATCCTCATATGATCAATGGTGTCAAGTGTCATCTGCAGCAATGCAGGCCACTTCCCTACCTGATCCAGCATAGACACTATTCTGCTGCTTTCCTGAGTTATGCTGTTACCCTAGTTTGGTAACTGACAAACTCAGACTCATCACAATATTGTAGACAAAGCATGATTTATCATTACCTTTTACCACACATATTTGATATATATTAATCAGTTCATAGCAGAAGGTACAAACTACAAATGAATTTCTGTCATTCTTTTGGGACGTTTGAAGGTGCTCACGTTTTTTCAAAGAAATGCAGTGGCTTTGTTTCATAAAAGCCAGATACCAGTCTTCACTAGGATGATCATCTTTAAATGAAGTTTGCAATGAATTCTGTTTAACATATTATTGAACCAATCACTTAAGTCCCTTTTTGTCACATGGATATCTCTTTTACACATGAGGAATTAAACAATTGGCAAGTGTTACTTCAGTATGTGAAGTAAGAGCTTGAAGATGCCCAAGGCCTAATTTATCCATTGCTATCATCCATCTAAACAAGAAATTAGATCAAAGTTGTGCCAATTCTGTGTGTGTCATACTTAATTTCTCCTTTTTATTCTTTAACTCTGGACGCTCAGAAAAATAGTTTCTGTCCTTTAATTTGGTAGTATATGAATGATTTTTGGACACCATAAGTTGCTCTATTTTGCTAAAAACTTTATTTATAACATCATGCACAGCCCTTGGCACATCATTTACCGTGCAACTGCAATCTGGGCACTTTTAATGTAGGTATTTTTTCAAAATCTGATGTGGACTATCATCATTGTTTTGCAATCTCCACTCAGTATCCGTAATCAATTAACTTGTTTTGTAATATTTTAGGAGGTAACTGTGACTATGTGCAATGTTTCTTACTTAAAGTGAAATGAAGCAGTTTCATTATTATGTCATTTGGAAAAGATAAAATAACTTAATAAACCATAAATATGTTCAGCTTCATAAATAAAAGGAATAAACACAATTTTCTTTGAAACTTCCTGGCACATTAAAGCTGTGTGCCAGACAGAGACTCAAACTTGGGTCCTTTCTTTCAGGAGTGCTAGTTCTGCAAGGTTCACAGGAGAGCTTCTGTAAAGTTTGGAAGGTAGGAGACAAGGTACTGTCGGATGTGAAGCTTTGAGGATGGGGCGTGAGTTGTGCTTGGGTAGCTCGGATGGTAGAGGACTTGCCCGCAAAAGGCAAAGGTCCTGAGTTCGAGTCTCGGTCTGGCACACAGTTTTAATCTGCCAGGAAGTTCCATATCAGCACACACTCCGCTGCAGAGTGAAAATCTCATTCTGGAAACATCCCCAAAGCTGTGGCTAAGTAATGTCTCCGCAATACCCTATCTTTCAGGAGTGCTAGTTCTGCAAGGTTTGCAGGAGAGCTTCTGTAAAGTTTGAAAGGTAGCAGACGAGGTACTGGCAGATGTGAAGCTTTGAAAATGGGGTGTGAGTCGTGCTTGCGTAGCTCGGATGGTAGAGCACTTTTCCACGAAAGGCAAAGGTCCCGAGTTCAAGTCTCGGTCTAGCACTCAGTTTTAATCTGCCAGGAAGTTTCATATCAGTGCGCACTCTGCTGCAAAGTGAAAATTTCATTCTGGACAATTTTCTTTATTCTGAAGTCTGTAGCTACCATGCTGCATGAATGAGAAAGATTCACCAACTAACCACATTCAGGAATAAAAAAGGAAGTGACTGCTAAAAGATGTTCAGCCTAAAATTGCAATTTTCCTGCAAAATTTTATATCTGCTGTTTCCAAGTGGTACTGCTGGTTTACATAGGTACCCCACCTGACTCTACAATGAAAATTCTACAAAATTGATTTTGACCACTCCAGAAGACTGTTCAGTAAAATTACAGAGAGTCCAAACTACTGGCATTCCAGGTCAGTAGAACAAGTGCAACATCTGTAAAAACTACCTTATTTCTTGTCATTACACTGTCACTGACCTAAAGAGGAAGTGAAACAGGGAACTACTGAACCACAACATGATTACAATACTTCTTTGAATGACCTATACAGAACCAAAATAATCAATACCTTCCTTCCCATAAGTTAAGAATTTTGTTATCTTTTTTTGTTCCTGCAAATGGTGAGAGAGTAGACTCACTCAGTAATTATAACTGTACATGTACTGTGTAAGTTATATGCTTCAGAAAATTGACAGTGGCTTGCAACACTACATATTTCCAGAATCTGTCACATTCTATATAGTCAAAATATAACATATCATATAAAGTATGCAGAACCTCAGGTTTTATTAATGAAACTGCATTAAATGATGTGCTGAGAGAGACATATGGGGAGATTTTTTCTATCGTGTACAAACTCTGGGGATTGATCAATGAGAGGACACAGAACAAAGAAGGTCTAATGAAGTTATGTCTGGAAATGCATGATTTCCATGCTAAGACCATTTATTCAGTCATACATTGTTACAGAGACTGCAGTCTAATAACCACTGCACCATACAGCCACAGTTAGATATATGCATTGAAAATGCTTTCCGTGTGCCTCAATGCTTGTCTGTACGCACCATAGTATGTTCTTTCTCACACATTCGCTTCGGCCAGGCTGCATCTGAACATTGTGAACGGCAGCATTAATACACTGCTCCCGTGCCTCCACATCTGGAATGGGCTCTGCATACACAAACTTTTGAGATGGCCTCATAACCAGAAATCCCACATGTTGAGATCTGGTGAATGAGCAGACCGTGCACCTGGACCCCCTCGTCAGATCTGTCAACCAGGAAAGACATGATTGAGATACATCCACACATTAACAATGAAGTAGGCTGGAGTACCATCAAGTAGCAGCCACATAACCCTTCGAATCATCAATGGCACTTTTCCAGCAGGGTAGGCAAAGTCATCCACAAGAAACGCCAACAGTTCCAGCCTGTTAGACGAGGTGGAAGGAAGACTGGTCCCAAAATATGGTCGTCAATTATCCTGGCCCGTACATTCCGGCTGCACCGACGCTTATGATTCACTGTCACCATACCATGGGGGTTCTGTATACTATCCCACAGATGATTGTTATGAAAGTTGAAGACACCACTCCACATAAAGTGACCTCATCTTTGAACAGGATGGGTTACATCCTGGAATCGTGGTTGCCTGGTGAAGAAACTAATGAAAAAACTGCTCTCGGTGTAGAAAGTTTGTTGCTAGTAAGCCTTGCACACGCTGTGAGTGATTGCCACGTACAATATTCCACGTGGTCGTCTGGCTTACCCTGTACTGGTGGGCCAACTGCCTGTTACTGATATGGCGGTCGCCTTCCACAGTGTTAATCACATTTTCCTCCAAGTTTGGCGTCCAAACATTTTGGGTATGTTCTTCATGATTTCCTGATTCCTGAAATGACCCTGTCTCAGACAAACTGCGAAACACTGTTGCAAACATGCTGTGGTTGTTGTCAGTGGGGTTAGGTCTCCTGATAGAACCTTGCTGCCTGCCGTCCATAACCATTTGCCTTCCCATAAATAAACACCATGTCAGCTACTCTCGATTCGAATACAGAACCACTGTGTACAATGCTGTATCATATCAAATACAAGGTGAGCCAGCAAGAGATGTGAATCAGACACAACATTACCAATTACTATGGCAGGAGAGGGTGCTAGGGCATGATGTATGAGGAACAGTACCATCCTCTAGCAGGAAACCATTCATACTGTAACTGTGGCCGTATGGTTCAGCACGTATTAGACCGCAGCATCTGTAAAAAAGTATGATTGAATAAATGGTCTCTAGCATGGAAACCATGCATTTCCATTGTTCCGTATCCTCTAATCGATCAGTTCCTAAAGTTTATACACGGCGGGAAAACTCGCCCTCTATAGGCGTATTAGCATTGTGTGCTGAATTACACTGTGTGCCTACGTAAATGAAGATAGGCATTGCATCAATATAGATAGAAATCACCTATATGGAAACCTAATTCATTTTAGATTGAGACGTAGGAACCCATTCCTATGTCGATTTCTGCATAAGGAGTACTTAAATATTTCATTTATTTCCTCCTCCTTCAGTAATGATATGTCTAAGTAAACGACACCAACTTTGTACAATAGCTGTCTGGATTGATAGAGTAACTTGTCGAAGTCTACCGAGTCTTATAGCGCTGTTTTGAACGTCGATGGCATTAATACGTAAAGCATTGAGTAAATAAATCATAGACAATTTTCTGATCAGCTTGTCCGAAGCTCGTATCACACTCGAGTTCAGAAACTACGTAGCAAATTCACACTGTTTTTACGCTATAATTAAAACGGTTCATTACATCGTTCCGGGTACATCCGATTTCATAAACTCAGGAGGGGCACAATAGCGAAAACTATTTTCTTTCGTATTATGATACGTCGTTTCTTGCCTAATTGCTACTTGGCAGCCAAGCAACGACACAAACTTTGGCCGGCAGTCCGGCACGCTCAAACAACTATAGTTCGACATCCAATACAGAGATAACTGCTGTTGGCATTGCAGTTTATATCTTTGTTGTAGCTTTGCACGACTTTGGCTTTCACCACAGAGCTCAGACGAAGTTGACAGCGCAGTGTGGTAGGACGTAGGACTGAGACAAGGGATTTTGACTTGCGTGGTGTGAGTGAGGTTTCGGCCTGTTGTGGAACTAGGCAGACAGTTGTAAGTATTATGTTGAGATCAATACCTTTCAGCTAGTAACGTGGAATATTATAAGTAATGCTGTGAATCATCTTCAGCGTCACGTACGCCGGTTTACTATTGCCATGTGTATTGTGTTCGATCGCTTAACGAGGAATTTTCGTGGCCTGTGTGGTATGCAGTTGATTACAATTTGTAAATCGAACCTTAGACGTAACATTTCCTGCCGATATTACGAGAATATGATTAAGACAGTATTTTCCTCGAGTATATCATGCAGAAATGTATCCGTTCATATCGCATTGTTTCACTCAAGGAGTAATTCATTCGTGACAGTATATGCTGACTTAGCTTCTCGTTTGTTGCTGAACTGCTCTGTAATAATTATTTATCCACTTCCTAACGCTGAATGTGATCATTAGTCCTTTAACAGTTGCGTCACGTTGCTTTGGTTGCACCGTTAGTAAAGAGGTATGGTCTAGGAGTCATTGGCTTCAGACTGTTACTTAATGTTTATATATTCATTGTTTTGTTGTTAGTTGGCGAGGTCAACGAATGTGATACTAAAAACCTGTTTGTGGTGACAGACTGGTCTGTTGCTTTGACAGTTTAGAAAAATCCGTAACATCGCGATATAGTCGCCATATTGTTTGCGGCGAATGTTGCAGGTTTCCAATGATCAATGATGGATAGATTGCATTCTGTTCACAGCATGGAGGTGAGAATAGGAGGAGACGGCGCTATGGACCCCAGCCAAACTATGGTTTGAAGACAGGTGGGCGTGGCGTGCCGCCATGACAGACCAAAACACTGACAATGTGTTACAGCAACCGGCTGTATTTACAGTTCACCAGTACGTTGTAAACGTAATTGATGTTCACAGGTTGATTATTTCAAAGTTTTTGTTTCAAATAAATTGCCAGAGAAAGCAAAATCTCTCGTCTTATGTTGAACAATCGTGGTAAAGAGGTGTAGCCCATGACTTAGATACCCAAATTCAGCCATTAGCCGAGAATAAGAGCACTTGGTTACTTCAACATTTTTCTCGTTGACAGTCCTATAAAGTGACGAAAGGAAGGAAAAAATTACTGATTACCACATTTTCGCTGTTGGAGTAAAACTGCCGCATCAGGCATGACATTGTAATGTATTATTTTTTATTGCCAGTTCTCTTCGCAACAAGTTTCGGGTCATCAGAAGCGTCCGATCCCGCGCGTCGGCTTTGACTCATGACGTAAGGGTGTTGTGTGTGACGTCATGACGGCATGGAGTTTGGTTTGTGAGTGTGGCGTGTTTGTGGATGTCGTCGTGTTGTGGTATGTTCAGGTTTTCGTTTGTGTGGTGTAATAGGCTCAGTTTGTTAGTGTCAGCTATGTTTCATTGGAATTCATTTCAGTGAGTTAATGATTTTGTGTGAAGGTTAATTTAGTGTTGTTCGCTGTACATCGTGTGGTAATTTTACTAAAATTAATCTGTTGTTTTTGTTCTTCAATGGATGTGACGGATAAAATTAACAGTGCGCAGGTCATGGGAAGTGTTCGATCCCAATGTGTGGCTTGTATGTTGATATTGGTATCGAGAGATGTTTTTGAGCTATATAGGCCAAGGGAAGTGTTTGATCCTAATTTATGGGATCGGGAGCTGCTGTTGAGCTATATAGGTCAAGGGAAGTGTCCGATTCCAGATGATACTGTGTTTAGTGGTATTTGGGGAGTTTTGTGATGTCGGTTTCTTTCGTCGTTTTGTGTGGTTTTGTATGGGGGTGGGTGTCTAAATTTGTTTATATTTAGTTTGCCCCCCACCCAAAAACCCCATATTTCCAGCGCTTGTCCCATTAGTGTCATTAGGCTTTTTGTGGAAACTGTGTGTTTGTTTTTCGATGTATTTTCGCCCTCATAATGAGTACGTACCATACTGGAATCATGGTTTATGGTCGTTTCCGCCATATTTGTGACGTCATGGGTCAAAGCAGACGGGCGGGATCGGACGCTTCCGTATTTCCCAAGTTTCCCAGACAGTATCAACATATACCAGTAGATGTCTCTGCAGAATTATCATTGTAAAAGACAGATTTCAAGAGAACGTCGTCGTCATGGAGCTGCGTGAAAACGAAGCTGCAGGACGAAGTTCGCTCTACTGGTGAAGTGTCTGTACGAAAATGCCATCTATTTTGAAGATAAGGCTCCAGATACTTCTCTACTCTGCCACTTACACCTGGATATTTAGGTCTCTTTTGAAAGTATTTTGTGACTAACCCAATCAGCCGCTTTTGTTAACTCAAATATTCCAAACATCTTTTTGTTGGACATCAAAACATTGACAGCAAATCCAAATATTGCATTTTCTGGTGATAACCCCTCCTGAAAGCCAAACACTTTCGATATTATGCTTGCTACAGTGCTTAACAATCCTACCATGCATAAGTTTCCCTAAAACCTTGGAAAGACTTTTCAGTAGGGAGATTGTCGAATAATGTGCAGGACCTGTATGTGCCTTGGCATTGAGGTTTTACAACAGCACACGTAAGCTTACCAGGAACTGTTCCATGCGTAAATGATGCACCATAAATGTGCCAAAGAATTTTACTAACATGGCTCCAACAGTACTATAATAATTTTCTTGACATATTGCCAGCTCCAGTAGAGTTATTACTTTTCAGTGATTTAATGACTCATTCAATTTTCGGAAGAATGACAGTTGTTACTTGAATCTGTTCTATTGTGCTAGGTACACCGGCTAGTAGAAAATTTGTAGCTTGATTTATGGAGCCTTGTGATCCTATTTGTTCTATTAGAGTTAAGAATGTTTACTGAATACATCAGTAACTATTTTTGGGTCACTAATAATAGGATTCTCATTTTTTATTTGGATATTTTCATGGCAAACTGCACTTTTCCTTGTTTCCATCTTTTACAAAATTCCCAATTTTATTGCTTGAGTTATTAATTTCTGCCTTCAGGAACATGTTCTTTGGTGCCTTTATGGCCATGTTAAGAATATTATTGTACAGTTTAATGCCTAATCTTATTTGGATCATATGATCAGTTGGTTGCTGCATAAAGCTCCCTATTTATTGTAAAAGAAATTTTGATGCCCATTGTAATCCAAGGCCTGTAATCTGTTTCCAGTAGATTTCTTTATTAACTTTTTAGGAAATGTTTAATCAGGCAGGCTTTGCAGCTTTATGGATACTCTTAATTAGGAATGATCAGCAGCAGAACATACAAAAAAATGTAGAAATTGAGAAGTCTGAGTACCGTAATGCTTTCGTTAGTGATTTTTAAATGAAGTGTTAGAGTATACATCCATTGTCCCTAGAATATGCATTATTCATTGGAACAAAAAAACCATTGTAATGATCCATTCTCACATGAACAACTTGTAATGCCTTCTGTGGTGATTTCGCCAATTCAGATTCTAAATTACAAAGCCATTTGGTCAACTCAGATCTGTGTTAAAACTTTTTCTTCGCTAGTATCCACCTCTTTCCATATTTAGCAAACATCTGTAAAACTCACGGTGAATAGGAGGAATGAAAAAGCATAGACATTTGGTCATTGTGTTTGGAAATTTATCTAGCAAAAAAATCCACTGTATGCTTGCTGAAGTTTTAAATGTATTTTCTTTCAGGCTGTAGCAAGACAGTCTTGAATGGCATTTTAACTTGAGCCACTACATCTTCGCACATTTCCAGTATTTATGTGTAAGCAAGCTATTCGCCAGGTCTTTAATATTATGAAATCAGTTTTGTCACAAAAAGGTTTGTTGTTCCTACATTCTGTAATGTGATATAGTTATCCCCTGAAGAACAGAGCCAGTCCAGTAGTGCTGAAGTCATGCTAAATTTCATAAAAGGTGGTGAACTAGTTCATGAGACTTGTGATACATAGTTTAGATTTGAACATTATGTACTTAAGTTATCCATGAAGCTGTAATAAACTGATAGTTCTATCACAGTTATCCGAAGAGGTGAACAAATGATTTGCCTTATTTGTTGCATTTAAAAGAATTGATGCAGCAGATACCAACAGTCTGTTAAATTAACATGTGACTGATGGGTCTTAGCCATCAACCTTTGTTTCATTATGGACAGCTTCATTCCATCATGCCATTTGAAATGGAACTATGGTGGAAGCCCAAGAAATATGAATTAGGTATGTGTTACACAAAAAAAAAGCAGTAATCCTTACCATGACCAGGGAGAATAGCCTAACAAGATGAAGTCCCAGTTTTAAACTGCTAAACATATTGAAAGTAGGTTACTGTGCATAAAGTTTGTTTCGCCAGGAAAAAATTTAACTAAAAGAAATGAGGTACTTTCACATAGCTAAGAGGTAAACAACACAAGCTGCCATGAGAATTTTTTAATGTGTGGGGATGCATCCATACAGTTACCTTCCACATTTTGTCACCAACATATAAAACACTAAGAAATGTAAGTAGACTGCCGGCCAAATACTAAATGAAAATCCATTGCGTGCTGTAAGGAAACATTGGCAAAGCAATCTGTATGTGTAATATATGTATGGCAAGAACCAAGTAGAAGTGATAAACATTATGTTCAACAAAATACAATTATAGAGCCTCAAAGTGTAGGCTTACATATATGAAACAGTTGTAGTGTTATATAGGCCTACAAGGTGGCACAGTTTTAAAAATAAAATTTCCTTCTTTATATCTGAATTCGCTAATGAAACGATTCTTTGCAGAATCTTTGTGTTGATAAATATGGGTACATATGTGAAGAAATTATTGTCAGTCATTATTTCTTTGAATATTTTATTTTGTCAATAATATTATTTAATTTACAGTATTAGAATACTGTAATAAAATATCACTGCATTTGTACACCCAAGTTGTATTTTTAATTCTTCACACTGAAAAGACATTTAACAGTAAGACAAAAGATAAAAATGATTTACGAGTAGTGTGTGACATTTTCATTTTGTTCTTTACCAGTGAATAAAGTGACATATTTGCACCTAAGATCGCTGCTAGGTATGTAACACAACCAAAACAACATTGGTCTGCTGGTACTGTGAATGGCTGAAAGCGAGGGGAACGTACAGCCTTCATTTTTCCCAAATGCGTGCAGGTTCACTGAACTGTTAAATGATAGTGTCCCTTTGGGTAAAATATTCCAGAGGTAAAATATTCCCACATTTGGATATCTGGGCGGGGACCACTTGGGAGGGCGTTGTTATCAGAAGGAAAAACTTGCATTCCAAGGATGGGAGTGTGGAATGTGAGATCCCTTAATCGTGCGGGTGGTTTAGAACACTTGCAAAGGGAAATGGATAGGTTAAAGTTAAATATAGTGTGAATTAGTGAAATTTGGTGGCAGAAGGAACAGATCTCCTAGTCTGGTGAATGTAGGGTTATAAATACAAAAATCAAATGGTGGTGGTGGTGGTGGTGGTGGTGGTGGTGGTGGTGAAGACGGATAAGCTTCTTCGAACAGCATAGTGAATGCATTATTGTAGCCAAGACACACGAAGCCTACGCCTATCACAGTAGTAAAAATTTATATGCCAACTGTCTCTGCAGATGACAAGAGATTGAAGAAATGTATGAGGAGATAAAAGAAATAATTCAGATAATTAAGGGAGATGAAAATTTAGTAGTCATGGGGGACTGGTATTTTATAGTAAGAAGGGAAGAGAAGTTGTAGGTGAATATGGGATGGGGGTAAGGAATGAAAGAGGAAGCTGTGTGGTAGAATTTTGCAGAGAGCATAACTTAATCATAGCTGGGACTTTGTTTAAGAATCATGAAATAAGGCTGTACATGTGGAAAAGACCTAGAAACAACTGAAGTTCAGATTGGTTATATGATGCTAAGATAGATGTCAGAACCAAGTTTTAAATTGTAAGACATTTCCAGGGGCAGCTGTGGACTCTGATCACAATTTATTGGTTATGAACTGTACATTAAAACTGAAGAAACAGCAAAAAGGTTGGAATTTAAGGGGATGGGACCTGGATAAACTGAAAGGACTAGAGGTTGTAGAGTTTCATAGGGAGCATTAGGGAACAATTGACAAGAACAGAGGAAAGGAATACAGCAGAAGAATAGGTTGCTCTGAGAGCTTAAATAGTGAAGGCAACAGAGGATCAAACAGGTAAAAAGGCAAGTGCTAGTAGAAATCCTTTGGTAACAAAGATATTGAAATTAACTAATGAAAGGAGAAAATATCAAAAAATGCAGTAAATGAAGCAGGCTAAAAGGAATACAAATGTCTCAGAAATCAGATTGACAGGAATGGCTAGAGGACAAATGTAGTGATATATAAACATATCACTAAGGGAAGATTGATGCTGTATACAGGAAGAAGAGAACCTCCTGTTTGAATATCAAGAACTTAGGAAACCAGTCCTCAGCAAAGAAGGGAAAGCAGAAAGGTGGGAGTGTATGAGGTGTGACTGGAAAGTTTTAAGTATGGGTTTGTAATTGTACAATGGTGGTACTTACATGCTATTGTGATGCATCTCCTTCAACGTAGTCCCCTTCTGACTAAACACACACTCAAATGGGGTTTCCACTTTTGGAAACATTCCTGAAATTTTTTTTCCTGAAGTGTGTTAAGGATGCTCTCCGTATTTGCCTGGATGTCTTCAGTCAAGTCAAATTGCTTCACTTTCAGTGAAAATTTCAGTTTAGGAAACGGGTAGAAGTCCACAGGGGCCAAATCAGGGGAATATGGTGGTTGTGGAAGTGCAGGAATTTTGAATTTCGTCAAAAATTCAACGATGGAGAAGGTACAATGAGCTGAAGTATTGTCATGGTGTAGCACCCAACTCCTGTCTTTCCACAATGCAGGCCTTTTCTTCTGCACTTTTTCGTGCTTACGCTCAAGGACACATTTGTAGTATTCTTGGTTAATTGTCTGTCCTCCATGGGTAAATTCATCTTGCACAATACTGGTAGAATCGAAGAAAACCACCAACATTGTCCTCACCTTCGTCTGACTTTGCCATGCTTTTTTAGGTCATGGTGAACCCAGTCTTTCACTGCAAGGACTGCACTTTGGTTCCGGGATCTTATCCATATACCCACGATTCATCACCTGTAATTACCCTATTTAACAAATCTGGGTCATTTTTAGGCTGATTAATCAGTTCTTGGCACACTTCAAGTTGGTATCGTCTCTGGTGACTTCACAACACTTCTCTAATGAATTTTGTGGACATTTAATGCGTGTTCAGATCTTCAGTTAAAATTGTCTGAACTGCATAGAAACTTAAGTTCATTAGCCATCTCCCTTATTGTAATTCTATGATCAGAGTGCACTGTCATGAACTTTCACAACATTTTCATTTGTTTTTGAAGTGGAAGGACGGCCGGACTGTGGTTCATACTCACGATTTGTGCCATTTTTTTAAATCTGTTGACCCAGACAAAAATATTTCACTTGGCTCATACAATTATCTCCAAAAGCTGTTTTTAATAGTTTGTAAGCCTCAGAAGCTGATTTCCAAGTTTTAAAACAAAATTTCACACAAACTCGTTGCTCTGTTTTTACGTCCATTTTCATGTAGATAGAATCTGGCAACAAGCTGTAACAGACCTGCACTCAACCAGCTGACACAACGAACTGAATAAAGAAAAGTTTCCTGTTAGAGGGCATTCTTGGACTCACTCCCCACCCTCAGTGTACCTGCCTGTCAAACCAGTAAGCAGTAGTGGATCCATTCTTAAAAGTTTCCAATCACACCTCGTGTAGGGGGTCTGTACAAGGGCGTTGTACGTGAGTGCACTGAAAGACCTAAGTCGAAAGAAGGCCCTGGGACTAGACAACATTCTGTTAGAACTACTGATAGCCTTTGGAGAGCCAGCCATGACAGAACTCTCCCATCATGTGAGCAAGATGTATGAGACAGGCGAAATAACCTCAGACTTCACGAAGAATATAATTTCAATTCCAAAGAAAGCAAGTGCTGACAGGTGTGAGAATTAACGAACTGTAAGTTGAATAAGTCACAGTTGCAGAATACTAATAAGAATTCTGCACAGACAAATGGAAAAACTGGTAGAAGCTGACGTCAGGGAAGATCAGTTTGGATTCCATGGAAATGTAGGAAGATGCGAGCCAATACTGATGCTACAGACTCCCTGTAGAAGAGAGGTTAAGGAAGACAAAGCTGCATTTTCGTAGCATTTGTAGACTTCCAGAAAGTGTTTGACAAAGTTGACTTGGAATACTCTTTCAAATTCTGAAGGTGGCAGGGGTAAAATACAGGGTGCAAAAGACTATTTGTTATTTCTACAGAAACAAGATTGCAGTTATGAGTAAAAGGGCCCAAGAGGGAAGGAGTGATTGGGAAGGGAGTGAGACAGGGTTGTAGCCTATCCTCGATGTTATTCAGTCTGTTTATTGAGCAAGCAGTAAAGGAAACAAATGAAAAATTCAGAGTAGGAATTAAAATCCAGGGAGAAGAAATAAAAGCCTTGAGGTTTGCTGACTACATTGTAATTGTGAGACAGTGAAGGACTTGGAAGAGCCGTTGAATGGAATGGACAGTGTCTTGAAAAGAGGATATAAGTCATTAAAAGCAAACGGAGGATAATGGAATGTAGTCAAATTAAATCAGGTGATACTGAGGAATTAGATTTGGAAATGGCACTTATAGTAGTAGATGAGTTTTGCTATTTGAGAAGCAAAATCACTAATGATGGTCAAAGTAGAGGATATAAAATGTAGACTGGTGATGGCAAGGAAAGTATTTTGGAGAAGAGGAATTTAACATCGAGTATAGATTTAAGTGTTGGGAAGTCTCTTCTGAAAGTATTTGTGTGGAGTGTAGCCATGTATGGAAGTGAAAATTGGATGATAAATAGTTTAGACATGAAGAGAATAGAAACTTTTGAAATGTGATGCTACAGAAAAATGCTGGCGATCAGATGGTTAGATGAGGAGGTACTGAATAGATTGGGGGAGAAGTGAAATTTGTGGTACAACTTGAGTAGGAGAGATCAGTTGATAGGACACATTCTGAGGCATCAAGGGATCACCGGTTTAGTATTGGAGGGCAGTGTGGAGGGTAAAAATTTTAGAGGGAGACCAAGAGATGGATACACTATGCAGTTTCAGAAGGATGTAGGTTACAATAGGTACTGGGAGATGTAGAGGCTTGCACAGCATAGAGTAGCATGGAGAGCTGCATCAAACCAGTCTTTGCATTGAAGACAACACCACCAACATACGCCAGGAGTTTTAATTCGTCAAGTCTGATGTTTTGTTCCAATGGGGTCGTCTTTTTAAGTGAAAGTAAGAACTATTAATTGCAATGCAAAATGCTTGTCATGATTGTTCACACTTAATTCTAAGACAAAAGCGAAGTTCAGAGTTTGAGCTATGTACTATTTCCCTGTATGAAGTCTTCATTTTTTAAAATTGTGAATTTAAATCACAAATGGTAAAGTTTCAACATTCTTCATAATAGATTTGAATGCTTTATACACTATACCAACCTAGTGGCCTATGCACAAAAAGTTGAGGTTTGTAAGTAAACCCATAAAGTTGTAGCTATCTGATAATAGGGAAATTGATGGCTGCATAATGACCAGGTGCTCATGCATGAGGCTTCAAACTTGAATTTATTAAACCTTATTAGTTAAGAGTTCTGTTCAGTGGTTTTACTATTAAAACATACAGGTATTCATGTAGCAAATATGATTAAATTGTGAGGTCAGCTTAGGAGCTACCAAACTATTAAGAGTTTACACAGATTGACCCAATTGTATTGTGGAATTTAACTATTATTATATGCTGTACCAGAATAGGGAAAAAATGTAGAAATATAAGTTACTGCCCATTAAAAAGAACAAGTTTTGTATATCTTGTCCAGATTTTATTCTCATGTAATATATCAATTATTCTCATGGGTGTATGGTTTTGTCATGTCAGAAGGAATCTTTTGGCTGTTGCTTAAGAGGTTTCTCAATGGCATTTTTAAATTCCCTAAAGTGCACCTTTTGAATGCTTTTTCTATATGTGTGTGCACGCTATATACTCCACAATATGGATTGTGACTTCAGACAGAAAAATTCCAGCAGCATAGTAATCATAGTGTCACTGCATGATTTTCCTTCCTTACTAATTGCCACCATTCAGAAGTAAAATCGGTTTGATCTTCATGAGAATTACTGTGAATAAGGATTGGAATTTCCTATAAAAGTACACAATTTTTTTCTGATTCACAGATCTCAGTATGAACTAGTAGCTCCTTGTAAGCTACAACATACTGGCATGCAGTCAGATTATTGCTCCAGCCACCATGACTACTGAATGCACTAAAAAGAATCTCTGAATTGTCTGAGAGAACTTGCACACAGGGAGGAATTTTAATGAAGGATTAGTAGTTTCTCACACTAGTTTCCTATATGTGTGGAGAACACAATACAATTGTCGAAGAAGAGTGATTGTGAAGTTACCTGGACATGTGTAACAGGGCTAAGGGAAATAAAGTAAATTGTGGGGTGTTATTACAGGCCACCAGGTTCCACCGTGACAGTTCTAGACTATTTAAAAGGGAGTCTACATTCTGTATCGCAGAAGTACCCGGATCATGCTATATTAGTCGGAGGCGACTTCAACCTACCTAGTGTAGACTGGGATGCCTATGGATTCATTACAGGTGGTACAGACAAGCTGTCGTGTGAATTACTTTTGAACACATTATCCAAAAACTGTCTTGAGCAGCTAAATCGACAGCCAACACATAATGGAAATATTTTAAATCTGGTAGCCACGAACAGTCCAGACCTCATCGACGTTGTCAGTGTTCAGACAGGGATTAGTGATCATGATGTTGTCATTACAACTATGGTTACAAAAGTAAAAAAAGTCGGTCAAGAAGGCTACGAAAGTATTATTACTAGAAAGAGCACATAAGCAGTTGTTAGCATCCCACTTAGTAAATGAATAGACTTCATTTACTTCCGGTACGGTGGACGTAGAAGAATTATGGGCAAATTTTAAGCACATTGTAAATCACACATTGGACAAGTATGTGCCGAAAAAGTGGGTTACGGATGGAAAAGACCCACCGTGGTTTAACTGCGCAATTTGGAGAATGCTCAGGAAGCAAAGGCAGTTGCACTCGCATTAAAAGAAAGATCGGGAGAATGAAGACGGGCAAAAGTTAATAGAGATTCGTGCTGCTGTAAAGTGATGTGCGAAGTATACAACCACTACTACTGTCATAACTTAGCAAAAGATCTTGCTGAAAACCTAAGGAAATTCTGGTTTTCCATAAAATCGGTAAGTGGGTCGAAGGCTTCCATCCAGTCACTGTCTGATCAGTCTGGCCTGGCAATGGAAGATAGCGAAACAAAAGCTGAAATTCTAAATTTAGCATTTGAGAAATCTTTCACGCAGGAGAATTGTACAAACATACCGCCGTTTGAGTCTCGTACAGATTCCTGTATGGAGGACATAGTGATAAACATCCCTGGGGTTGTGAAGCAGCTGAATGAATGGGTTGAAAATAATTGCCAGGTCCTGATGGGATTCCAGTTTGGTTTTACAGAGAGTACTCTACTGCATTGGCTCCTTACTTAGCTTGCATTTATCGTGAATCTCTTGCCCAATGTAAAGTCCTGAGTGACTGGAAAAAAGCGCAGGTGACGCCTGTCTATAAGAAGGGTAGAAGGACGGATCCTGAAAATTACAGACCAATATCCTTAACATTGGTTTGTTGCAGGATTCTCGAACATATTCTCAGTTCGAATGTAATGAATTTCCGTGAGACAGAGAAGTCGCTGTCCATGCATCAGCACGGCTTTAGAAAGCATTGCTCCTGCGAAATGCAACCTTGCGAACCATGGATGAAGGGTATCAGATGGATGCCATATTCCTTGACTTCCGGAAAGCTTTGACTCAGTGCCCCACTGCAGACTCCTAACTAAGGTACGAGCATATGGGTTTGGTTCCCAGATATGTGAGTGACTCGAAGACTTCTTAAGTAATAGAAACCAGTACGTTGTCCTCGATGGTGAGTGTTCATTGGAGGTGAGGGTATCATCTGGAGTGCCCCAG
Organism: Schistocerca serialis cubense; assembly: GCF_023864345.2. Taxonomy (NCBI): domain Eukaryota; kingdom Metazoa; phylum Arthropoda; class Insecta; order Orthoptera; family Acrididae; genus Schistocerca; species Schistocerca serialis. The sequence continues at coordinate 399,563,255 of NC_064640.1, read as the reverse complement.
GGAAGTGTGGTAGGTCCGCTGTTATCTATCTACATAAATGATCTTTTGGATAGGGTGGATAGCAATGTGCAGCTGTTTGCTGATGATGCTGTGGTGTACGGGAAGGTGTAGTCGTTGAGTGACTGTAGGAGGATACAAGGTGACTTGGACAGGATTTGTGATTGGTGTAAAGAATGGCAGCTAACTCTAAATATAGATAAATGTAAATTAATACAGATGAATAGGAAAAAAAATCCTGTAATGTTTGAATACTCCATTAGTAGTGTAGCACTTGACAGTCATGTCGATTAAATATTTGGGCGTAACATTGCAAAGCGATATGAAGTGGGACAAGCATTTATTGGCAGTTGTGGGGAAGGCAGATGGTAGTCTTCGGTTCATTGATAGAATTTTGGGAAGATGTGGGTCATCTGTAAAGGAGACCGCTTATAAAACACTAATATAACCTATTCTTGAGTACTGCTCGAGCGTTTGGGATCCCAATCAGGTCAGATTGAGTTAGGACATAGAAGCAATTCAGAGGCGTGCTGCTAGATTTGTTACTGGTAGGTTTGATAATCATGTGAGTGTTACGGAAATGCTTCAGGAACTCGGGTGGGAGTCTCTAGAGGAAAGGAGGTGTCTTTTTGTGAACTGCTACTGAGGAAATTTAGAGAACCAGCATTTGAGGCTGTGACTGCAGTACATTTTTACTGCCACCAACTTAAGTTTCGTGGAAAGACCACAAAGAGAAGAGAGATTAGGGCCTGTACAGAGGCATATAGGCAGTCATTTTTCCCCCATTCTGTTTGGGAGTGGAACAGGGAGAGAAGATGCTAGTTGTGGTACGAGGTACACTCCGCCACGCACCGTCTGGTGGATTGCGAAGTATGTATGTAGATGTAGATTAGGTAAATCATTGACAGCTGCAATGAAGGGCCCAAGGATAGACCCTTGTGATACACCTGTGCTGATTCCATTGGAGATACAGAAAAGAAATCCAACAAATCCAGTCCTTCACTTAGACAACTCTCATTCCTTTATGTTTTTGGTGCAATTGTTAGAGTTTATGTACCTCTGTACATTTAGCAAAAATCCCTCAACAGCTAATTAGTTTGCCTTATTTAATGCCTGATCATAGTCTTTTTGTGAAAGTTTTCTCGAATTTAGGACACCATAAAAGTAGGAAATACGCATAAATCTTAGTGTTGCACATGCCTCTTAGAAACCTAGAATTTTCATATCATATCAATACTGTACTGCATCTGCCACAGAGTTGCTAAGTAACTGTTGTCAATTTCACCTTAATCTTACTTACCAAGAAATGGTGATGGGCAGTAATTTTGTTGCCCATGTGGAGTCTTCTTTTAACCTGTAATTTATGTAATGGTTCCAAAAAATGCCAACAAATGAGACTGCTTTGCTCATCCTAAAAATTTTTTGTTCCTAGAGAGTTTAACATCAGTTTCAACATATCTGGTGGGTGTAGGAGAAATGACACTTCATGACTATTCCCTTCCACCAAAAAAGTAGTTGCCAGTTTCATAAGGAATGTCATCTCCTAGGCATCTAGCCATTGATAAATTTGTGACTAGACAGTCATGAATGAGACAGTTAAAATACAACATGAATTACCAAGACTGAGGCATTGCTTAACTAATTTGGCTTTTCAATTGCTATTTATACTGCCAGTGAAATAGAATCCTACTAAGAGCTTCCAAGAAGCATTTATGGCAACAAGCATGAGTACGAATGCCTCTTTGACATCTGGCAGGTTATCCATATCTGTGGAAGACCTCTTGTTGATGTAACTATAATAGCACACACTATAAAATTGTATGTGTTGGCTTATGACAGTTTCATACACTAATAAGCTAGAGATTTTGATGTTTTGTTCCAGGACAGCAAGCATTTTGCTTTGTTAAATGCCTTAGGTGTGCTCCACCTGCACACAGGTACCACTTTTATAATGTTGTGGAGTGTGGCAGATGTGTATTAAAGCAGTGTGTAACGTTAGTGTGTGCCCTAAGAGAATAAAAATGCAGTATCAGAGCAAAGTAGCACAATTCTGTACTGTATGACCCGGGTACAGCCTGCCCATTAGCCTTGGCAGTTTGCCGCTGCAGAAAGTCACTCTGCATCCTCTGTATACTTTAAAGAATACTTCGTCTGCTGTCATCCACAAAAAGCTTACCCTTCAGTTCCTTAAGGGTGACATTCAAAGAACTTACCTTCTGCTTCAGTAGTCGCTTACACTGTTGCAGGGCTTTAATTTTTTGTTGGTATTCATTTTTAGTTAAGAGCGGATTTGTGTTCCTGTAGAGTTCAGTAGTTTCTGAGGATGTCTTATTTGGGTTTGATGCTCCTGCAGTGTTGTTAGGAACAAGAGCAGGAACTTCATCCTGAACTCTGCTGGTGGAAGCCAAAACTAAAGATGGATAGGTACGTCTCTCCCTTCATACTGGTGATTATCTTCTTTTTCTAAGGAACAGAAACAGTAGGAAAAACAAATCAAAACATGTTGTATAACATGTTAGTCTAGTAAGTGCTGTAAGTACTTCAGTTCTTAGTCCTTTCCAGAAACTTACTTCCCAGTAATTAAATTTGTTTATAAAATACTCATTACTTGAATAAAACAAGTTCATTGAACAGTTTGGGCTCACCCTTATGTGGAGCTTTGATTAATACACACTTCGTGGAAAGGCTTACTGTTACGTCCTTCGTGACTATTATCTTGTTTAACTAGCATGGTGCATCACCTTGAGTGCTGACACTTACCACACTGTTAATGTTAACAGGTCCAGTAGTTGTTAATGTTAGAGAATTGTGTGTCAAGTTATATCTAATTGTGCAGTAGTGGTAAATGATATAGTAATTATTTCATCATAGTGCATAACTTTAGCTAGAAGATAGTATCAAAGCTGTTTCATCACTGATGTTTTTTTATAGATCATTAATAAAGAGTGCATGAAACAAGAAATGTGCATTTGCCATGATTCGACTCAGATACACAGTTGTATTTTAGGCAGTTGTAAAATCAATTTCCATGCATTCACTAAATAATTATACCAGCCGTGCTTATTATCTTAACAGTGAATCTGACTGACTTCTGAAATTTTTGCCAAAGGCAGCTACTCATCAAAAAAGTTTTAAATGAAAGTTTTTCTACAGGCAGCTTGTAGAGCCAAATATTATATTGAAAACATAGTATATCGGGTAGGAACAATTCAATGTTCCAGCAGCTCTTGTCTTACAATCCACATACAGTATGAAATCATCTCTAGGTAAATATTATTGTGTTGTGGCTGAAGAATATAAGCTGAAAACTAAGTTAACTGTCTCCCCACCCCCCACCCTTTCCATAGCCACAAAAAATACATCTTGAATGAAATTTATGTACTGGCGCACGTAAAGCTGTGAGGACAGGTTGAGCCATGCTTCGGTAGCTCAGTTACTAGAGTGAATGCCCGCTGAAGGCAAAGGTCTAGAGATAGTCTAGGTCCGGCACTTAGTTTTAATCTACCTGGAAGTTTCGAAAATACATCTTGCTTGTGCTGCCTACAAGCACATTTCAGTAAAATAACATAACTGTTAAATATTGTCCTGCAAATACCAATATTATGCAAATAGTTAGAACTGTAAAACTACACGGTGCACTACTTTTATTTTAGGCATCTGAAATTACTGTTAGATTTTAAAATGAACATTGTAACTTATATAAGAAAATAAATACTGAGAAAGTAAATCATAGAAAACTTCCTGATTACCTGTGGTATATATTTTTACACAGAAACATGAACTTGGAGGCAGTGGTAACATACTTTTGCAGATGTTGTGGGCTAGCAGGAAAAGTTGATGGCACAGCATTTTCCCCGAGATGAACTGGTGAAAGCAACAGTCTGCCGACATCCTCTTCTCGGAAATGCTGCGGATGTATTGTACTCAGTTTAGATGGTTACCAGTTCTGTCTCCTCATTGTGTTATATCAGTATATTCTGAGCTTCATTGTTCAGAAATCTGAAATCATACAAGAGAAAAATTGTCTGCTGTACATGTGAAGTTTGGCACCTATTCGTCCTCAATGAAAGTGGCAAAACACACTGCGAATCAACTTACACATGGACCATTCTTCCTTTTGATTTTTGCCTCTCTATCAGAATAATTAATACACCCAAACCTGTGCACATCACCATTATATCTCAAAAACCTTCCAAAAACTAGACAGTCCTATGCACATGAGCCACATTGAATGTTTCATGCCTTCCCAGTCTCATGATGTCATCTTCCAGTGGAATGGCGGCGGTTTTTTTCCACCGCATGGCTGAGCTATGGCAACTGTTAAGCTTTATACCGGCTCTCTGCATTGCTCTCCAGGAAACCTGGTTCTGGGCAATGCGGACCCTTGCCCTCCATGGCTATAAGGGATATTACAGGAACCGTAGCGACTATAATTGAGTGTCAGGTGGAGTTTGCGTTCATGTCCTAAACTCAGTTTGTTGGTAACGTGCCCCTTCAAACCCCTTTGAAGCTGTGCCTGTCAGAATGATGACGTTCCAGGAAATAACTGACTGCAGTGTATATCTTCCTCCAGATTGTGCAGTACCCCTGAATGTATTAGCTGCACTGATTGATCAACTCCCTAAATCTTTCCTACTTCTGGGAGATTTTAATGTCCATAACCCCTTGTGGGGTGGTACCATGCTTACTGGCCGAGGCAGAAATGTCAAAACTTTACTATAACAGTTCGACCTCTGCATCCTAAACACATTTCAGTGTGGCTCATGGTAGTTACTCGGCCATTGATTTATCAATTTGCAGCCCAGGACTTCTCCCATCTATCCACTGGAAAGCGCATGACAACCTGTGTGGTAGTCACCACTTCCTCATCTTGTCACTGGCCCAGCGTCAGGCCCACAGATGCCTGCCCAGATGGGCTTTAAACAGGGTGGACTGGGAAACTTTCACCTCTGCTGTCACTGTTTAATCTCCCGCACACAGTAACATCGATGTGATGGATGAGCAGTTGACTAAAACTGTTTCTGTGTCAGAAAATGTGATCCCTCGCTCTTTAGGGTGCCAGAGGCTAAGGCAATCTCTTGGTGGTCGCCGGAAGTCGCTGAAGCAGTTGAGTGGCGGCGAGCTCTACAGTGGTGTAAGTGGCACCCTTCCTTGGAGCACCTCATAGCCTGTAAATGGTTCTGTGCCCGTGTTCACTACCTTACCAAACGACGAAACAGGAGTGTCGTGAGAGATACTTCTCGAACATTGGGTGCCATACGTCACCTTCCCAAGTCTCGGCAAAGATCAAACGTCTTTTCGGGTACCAGGCCCCAACAAGTGTCCCTGGTGTTACCATAAATGGCGTGTTATCTACCGACACAAACACGATTGCCGAGGACTTTGCTTGAGCCTCTGCGTTGGAGAATTACCCCCCAGTCTTTCGCACACTCAAATAGTAGCTGGAGGGGAATGTCCTCTTATTCACTATGCGCTGCAGTGAATCCTGTAACACCCCATTTACAGAGTGGGAGCTCCTCAGTGCCCTTGAACATTGCCCCAACACAGCTCCTGGGCCTGATCGGATCCACAGCCAGATGATTAAACATCTCTCATCTGTCTACAAGCGAAATCTCCTTGGCATCTTCAACTGGATCTGGTGTGACGGCATCTTTCCATCGCAATGGCGGGAAAGTACCATCGTTCTGGTGCCCAAACCCAGTAAAAAAAAAACCTCGATGTAGATAGCTATCGGCCCATCAGCCTCACTAATGTTCTTTGTAAGCTTCTGGAACGTATGGTATGTCAGCAATTAGTTTGGGTCAGGTCCTGGAGTCACATGGTGTGCTGGCTCCATGTCAGGGCAGCTTCCGCCAGGGTCACTCTACCACTGATAATCTTGGGTCCATTGAGTCTACCACTCGAACAGCTTTTCAAGACGGCAACACCTGGTTGCCGCCTTCCATGACATAAGACATGGCCTGGTGACAAATTTCTTTGCCACATTGCATGAGTAGGGTCTGCGGGGCATGCTCCAAATTTATCCAAAACTTTGTTTCACTCTGTACTTTCCATGTCAGTCGGTGCCTCCCATAGTTCCATCCATATCCAGGAGAATGAAGTCCCGCAGGGCTCTGTATTAAGTGTCTCTCTATTTTTAGTGGCCATTAATGGTCTAGCAGCAGCTGTCAGGCCCTACATCTCACCTTCTCTGTTTGCAGACGACTTCTGCATTTCATACTGCTACTCCTTTACTGGTGTTGCTGAGCGGCACCTACAGGGAGCCATACACAAGGTGCAGTCATGGCCTCTAGCCGATGGCTTCCAGTTTTCAGCCGCAAAGTTGTGTATCGTGCACTTCTGGCATCATACTGTTAACCTGGAACCAGCACTTTACCTTAATGACAGTCCACTCACTGTAGTGGAGACACACGGATTTCTGGGACTGGTTTTCGACGCTCAATTGACTTGGCTCCCTCATCTTCGTTAGCTTAAGCAGAAGTGCTGGCAGCACCTCAATGCCCTCCATTGCCTGAGCAACACCAATTGGGGTGCAGATCGCTGTACACTGCTGGAGCTCTACAGAGCCCTTGTCCAATCCCGAATTGACTGTGGGAGTGTTGTTTATGGTTCGGCAGCACCTTCAGCGTTGCCTTTACTTGACCCTGTGCACCACTACAGGGTTCAACCGGCGACAGGAGCTTTTAGGAAGAGTCTGGTGACCAGCGTACGGGTGGAGGCTGGTGTCCCTCCATTGCAGACAGACGTGTGCTACTGCTCGCCAGTTACACAGTACACATTTGTAGTTCCCCTGAGCATCCGAATTACTGTATCCTTTTCCCGCCCCCGGCAGTCCATCTCCCGTATCGGTGGCCCAGGTCTCTGAACTGGAGTCCTTCCCTTTAGTACTTCCACTTGTGGTTCGTTCAAGTATGCCTCCATGGTGTATGTCTCGGCTGCAGCTTCGTCTGGACCTTTCACGTGGCCCTAAGGACTCCATTAACCCTGTGGCTCTTCGCTGTCACTTCCTTGACGTGTTCCAGGCCTCTGAAGTGGTGTACACAGACAGTTCAATGGCTGATGATCATGTTGGCTTTGCATATGTGCACGGCAGCCCTATTGAACAGCATTCCGTACCTGATGGCTCTAGTGTATTCATTGCAGAGCAGGGTGGCCATTTCTTGTGCACTTCAGTATCTCTGTTAATGCTCTGGGGAGTCTTTTCTTTTACGTACTGACTCCTTGAGCAGCCTGAAAACTACCAACCAGTGCTACCCTCGTCATCCTTTGGTAGTGTCCACCCAGGAGTCCATTTAAGCCCTGGAACGGTCCAGTCATTCAGTGGTGTTCATCTGGACCCCTGGTCACATCGGAATCCCAGGAAATGAACTTGCTGACAGGCTGGCCAAACAGGCGACACGGAAACCATTTCTGGAGATGGGCATCCCAACAAGTGACCTAGGTTCGTTACTATGCCGCAAGATTTTTCAGCTTCGGAAGACAGAATGGTAAAATCTCAGTACGCACAACAAACTGCGAGCCATTAAGGGGACCACGAATGTGTGGAAGTCCTCAACGAGGGTGTCTCGCAGGGGCTCTGGTTTTCTGCAGGCTCCACATTGACTGTGCATGGGCGGCCCATGGCTAACTCCTGTGCTGTGAAGACCCACCTAAGTGTTGGTGCAGTGCCCAGTTGACAGTGACCCATATTCTTCTGCTATGTCCTTCTTTGGCTGGCTTGCGACTTCATCTTCGGTTGCCGAACTTATCATTGATTTTAGCAGACAACACCTCATCGGCTGATTTGGTTTTACATCTCATCCGTGAGGGTGAGTTTTATCATTCGATCTGAGTTTCAGCGCATGTCCTTTGGTCTTCCGTGTCCTCCACGCTAGTCCTTTTAGGTTGAAGGTTTTAATGTGTTGCAGGGTGGCTGGCTTTTTCCTTGTTATTTTCGTGGTCGTCCATCCACTGTAATCTGCTTCCTTGTTCTACTCTCCTCTGTTTCTTGCATCTCTTTGTTGTTCTCTTGTCCTCTTTCATTCCTTTTAGTGTTTGTTGCCTCTCCTTCATTCTTGTGGTCTTCCCTCTCTTTCTGTTTTGTGTTAAATGTCTCGTCTGTTTTATTCTCACATGTGGCATTGTTTTATTAGGAACAAGGGACAGATGACTTCGTAGCTGGGTCCCTTTCCCCCTCTTGTCAACCAACCAACCAACCAACCAACCAACCTCTCAAGCCCTGTCCCTATACTGTTGTCTTACTTTTTACACAGCCATTGCTGCCTTCCCCTGTTTTTGGCTCACTGATGTGTTCTCCCATCAGCTCTGAGACTCATTTTGCCCCTCATCCTGCTCACCAGGGAGCCTTCCACAGGGAGCCTTCCACCTCCATTTGCCATGGATCCTTTAGCACCTCTCCCTTCGCCATTACCATGGAGCTTCTCATATGACCCTTCCCTTACACACACACACACACACACACACACACACACACACACACACACACACACACACACACACACACACACACACACCCTCTCCCCTTGCCAACAGTTAGGGTGTGCCCACCCAAACCTTCCCTTGCCCTAGTATTTTTAATGAAAGTTCGTTGTCATCACCTTTTGCACTGGCACTGGAGGCATACACAGTAAGTAGTTTACTGTGCAATTGTGACCCCATCATCTTTCCTCTACACTCTGCCGTGGATTTGAAATTTACACTTTTCTGTTGGTCAGTCAATTTGGATATATTACAGATACCTTAGGATGATTCATCAATGAACTTCATACTTGAGGAGCCTCTCAGAGCTGATAATGGTCTTCGGATCCACAAGTTTTGGCATTATAGTGGTATGCAGTCCCTTTCCTTTTTTGATGTAATCATTAGATACTGATTTTAAGGTAATTACTTCTTTCATTACCCTGTTTTACGGAAGTGACACATTTCAGGTACTAACTGAACTTCATAGTTACCAATTTTTTCAAACTTCTAAACATTTTCTTGTGCTGCATTTCCCTTAGCCAGATCCGTGATGGCCTGTTAAACTCAGTTTACGTCCTTCTAAATTGTCATCAACAACACAACTAATACACTTGCTGATTCTGTCTGCACTGCCATCAAATCAATATTGTCATTGCCTTGTGTGTAACATGTGAAGCAATGTGGTCAAGAGGATTGCAGATTTTGACTCACTAAACTTCTGTTGCACTGGTTGATGAAAAATGTTTTTCATACATTTGCTCCATATCAAATTATCTATCAAAATTGTTACTTATTGTGTGCTAATACATATATGGGGTGATTATCAGGATTTTACATAGTGCTCTACCCTGATCATTTCCTTTAATTGTTGCTAAGAAGTAAGGCACTACACCAGTTCTTTGTAGTCATTTTTTGCAGCATCAAATACATGTAGAAAAAAATTGTGCTTACTAGTTTTGACAACAGTTCCAGGTAAAAACCAAAGTTAACACAAATACAATCGTTCAGGACCAGAGATCCTTGTTCCAGCAAAAGATTATATGGTTTTGAGGAAATAAGGCATATGGAAATTTTATTCATATAGTTTACATTAAAGATGGTTTCGTCTTGAAAATGTGGTTTTATAATTACTTGCATCCTGATAGGCTATGCAACCAGATGCAAATAAATGTACAGTGCTCATTCATAGTAGTATGCACTGCAAGAATATTTTCCCAGTGTATTCCAGAGTGAGCTTCAGTATCCTAGACAGGTTCTTGTCAAAGTCCCATATGTTATGTTGGTGCTTGAGCATCTTAATTTTCTGGTCATATCATATTCTTGCCACTATTTCTTCACTGAGAGGTAGACCACCATATCAATGCTTCATTTTCGTTTACTTGGTTTTCAGAGCCTTTTGGAAGATGCCCATTGTCGATCTCCAACTAAGTACTGTTACAGGTTCACTAGTATGACAGGAATGTTGTGCACTGTTGTCTTCTTGCTATAGAATCACAATCGTGTACTTTGTACTTGCCACCTGAAAAGTATCTGTTGAAGTTTCTGTGAACTAACGTATAAATGTGATTAGTTTCTCCCCTTTACAGCTTACATAGCTCTGACATATTTTCTGTCATCTGATCTTGGAAAAAACTGCTGAAATTAAAAAAAATTGAAAAATTTTGGTTAAAACAAGGTAGTAGTAATGCTGATACAAATTAATTAATAATTTATTAGTATAACTTGTAATGTGTAAAGGTCTTTATAGAACTTAGCACTTTTTATTTATTTCTTTCTTTCGTTGGAATTTTGATATGTTATTAATGTATAATTTTTTGAAACCATTTTGTCTTTCCCAGAATATTTGTGAAGTATCTAGAAGAGGGTCAGATAACACCCTGCCAATCAGGTGAAAAGTTCTTTGCAGTTGACACAGAAGTAAGTATATAACTGAACAGTCCACTTGCTTTAGTCGAATCTGTTCCTAAAATGCTCTTTCTTTTTCTGTGAGTGTTGCAGCTTTCCAAATTTACTGATGACTGTTACCACACAATCTTTGGAATCACTCAAATAGAACTATAGATGTTCTGATGGACCATCAAAGTAACCAGTGAAGTTGATAATATGGTTTTCCTGGTAGTAGAATTAAAAATGAGTTGAGAGACAATTGGTGAATTGCAGTGCTACCAGACAATCAGTATCATCTATACTATGAAAAAGGTATTGCTGACTTGGAAAGAGACGGAACTTAAATTATTCAGAAAAGTACGGCCATCAATAAAGGCTCGTGTACTGACATAGTGTTTAAAACAAAATAGAATGAGAAAAAATGAATACATATGTAGATGTAGAAGCAAAACCTGGGTAATGAAGTTAAGTGTGTTGATTTCTTATGAGTGGCCACAGCCTTAATAAATTAAATAAAGACATTTCCACCAGTCTGTTTGGTTAAAATAAGTATTTTAGTGTGGCAGTTTAAAGCTTCAGCTCATTTACAATAGCTCATCAGAATAAACAGCGTTAAAGTTAGATTCTGGTCCAACAGGGACATAAGTTTAGGGAAGAGCAATAAGAGGGGTGCTACAAATAAACCTAACATTGTCTGCAATCAAGAAGTTTACAGTAATTATTTATAGTTGAGTAGGTGGGTCGTGGAGCTTCTGTGAAAAAGGTATCCACGTAATGTGATTGCCTTTATGCTCTCCCTCCAATTTCCTATGATTGTAATATGTTTAAACTGCAAGTAAAGAGTATGCTGTTACAAGATCTTGTGATCTCTGTATTGGGTATGGATGAATCTCTTTGTGGCTGAGGCTCTAATGAGAGTTCACTTGTTTGCATTTAAAAATTTCTGGAACAGTTGTAGTATTGTGAGAAAAGCTAAAAGTACTTTTAAAACAAAATATACAAAATCTCAAAAGGCTCATTGGAGCAGTAACATACATTTATAACTAAATGTGTTTTACTTGTGATATAAGTATAATTATGGAATAATTCCATGGAGACTAATGGAAGTTAAATATTGCATGAAGCGTTTATGTAATACTCCATCACTTTCCGTTCATGCATGTGGGATGTTCTTAATTCCTGCTGTAATATTTCAGGTGACAGATGTCCAGTCATTCTCATGGTCAGTCACTTGCAAGATTTTCAATAATTTTACACTGTGGGGTGAATGTGCATGTGTCAAACACTGTTACTAACTAGTTCATCAGTCATAGATAAAATCCCCCTGCAGGTCCGGGGTTTAGAACAGGCCTGAGGTATCCCTGCCTGATGTAAGAGATGACTAAAAGGAGTCTCAGGCTTTTTAGTCATGTAAGTTCAGGTCCCGTTTTATGGTTTGGCCTGCCACTTTCCAAATTCTACAGAAGTGCAGGCGATATGGGGAAGGATGTCTTAGGTGGTGCACAAGTTATCCATAGTGCCATTAGATTCGATCTCCTGAACCACTTGTTATGGCTTTGCATCTCCACCTGCAATTCAGCTATTTGGGCAAGGACACTTTTTTGGAGTATGCCATTTTCTTCCATTGTCTTCTGTCCTCTTTCGCCCCCATGACATTATTGGGTTTCTCTGCACCCAATATCCAGCATGGTAGTCAGTCCGTTGTGATGGGGCTGTCATGTATCCATTTGGTGGTAGCCCCTGAGAACACAGGGATCGCACTGCTGATGTCTTAGCTGTAAACTCCCCATGTATGCCAAAGAGTAGATGCCTGTCATCCTGGGGCGTCAGGACTCTCGGAAACAACCATCATGCCAGGTGGCCTTTGCTGTGGCTGAGTGGCGCCTGTGGGGAGAGCCCCTGATCAGAGTGGGTGGCATCAGGGTGGATGACCTGCAATGAAGCGGGCTAAGTCATCTCTTGGTGGTGACTGTATAGCGCTAGCAGTCTCTAAGAAGGCCAAGGTTGAGTACAGTGCTGACAGATCAGGCCGTAAATCATTTCCCCTCCCTTGCTACGCTGTGGGAGGAACATAGGGCTACAGAAAGAGCCATATTCACCTTGGTATTTAGTCTGTAGCAGAATTGATGGGGACTCCTTTCTACCTATGAAGCGAAATTTTTTGTTGAACATCTTGAGGATAAGTTTGGGGAAGTGACAGCACTGTCCAAGATTAGAAGTGGTGCAGTATTGATTCAGACAGCGTCCCGAGCCCTGTCCCAGGTGTTATTCGCTTGTGACTGGATGGGTGATATTCCTGTTTCCGTCACTTCCCATAAAAGTGTGAACATGGTCCAGGGGATTATTTTCTGGCTCAACCTCCTCTTCCAGTGACGAGCTCTGTTCCAGTCTAAAACGGTGGGGTGTTCATTTCATCCAGCGCATTTACAGGGGACTCAAAGACGACAGGGTTTCTGCTGGTGCCTTCATCTTGGTCTTTGAGGATGATACATTGCCTGAAAAGGTCAGTGTGATAGTTTACTGCTGTGACATTAAACTATATGTCCCTCCTCCTATGTGGTGCTTAAAGTGCTGGAAATTTGGCCACATGTCTTCCCACTGCACTTAAAACGCCATGTCAAAACTGCGGACGTCCACTGCATTCAGATACTCCCTGTGCACCTCCTCCCACTTCTATCATCTGCAGAGAGCAGTACTCCCCCTGCTTGCCAGACTGCACAGTACTCCAAAAGGAGTGGAAAATTGTGGAGTAAGAGACGCTGGACTGGTTGACCTACCAAGGGGCTAAACGTAAATTTGAAATATGCTACTAACAGTGGGCCCTCTGGGCCTCCAGAATACATCTGCTCCCTTGGTGGTTGGAAGAGTGTCTCCTTCCAGTGCTCCCATAAGTACCTACTTCGGGAGCACGGCCCCCAAATGCAGCGGACATCGGTGCCCTCCCGCCAGCTGGAAACAGCCTCCTACGCCTCCTCTCATGTGGAAGGAGTCCCTTGGGACCCTCTCTCCCAAGATCTCCACTAATGCCACAGCGGACATTCGCCAGTGGCTAAAGGAGCCAAAAGCTGCTGGACCAAGAGATCAGTCTTTCTCTATGCCTAAAGCTACTTCAGAGACGTCCTCCCACCAAGCCCCTAATGAGAAGCAAGAGGGCAAGCAAAGTAGTCTGCTAAGAAAAAGGGCTCTCTGGTGGTCCCAACGGCCCCAACACCACCATTCTCTACCAGTTCTGTACCTGCTGATAAGGTGCAGATATTGGCTGCTCCTGAGGACCTGGATGTCATAGATGTCTCACTCACAATAGGAATGTATACAAATACTCACTCAGTGGTAGCTGGTTAGCCTAAGGCATAACCTGCCTCTTCGCATGGTTCATGCGTTCCCAGCTTCATGATACCACCACCCTCCAGTGGAATTGCTGCAGTTTTTTCCACCACCTGGCTGAGCTATGGCAACTGTTGAGCTTTACATCTGCTTTCTGCATTGCTCTCCCAGAAACCTGGTTACTGGCAACATGGAGCCCTGCCTGAATAGGCTGTACGGGATATTAAAAGAACCATAGCGACTGTAATAGTGTCAGGTGGAGTTGGTTTCAATGTCCTGAACTCATTATGCAGTGAACCTGTGCCCTTCCAAACCCCTCTTGAATCTGTGGTCATCAGGATAAGCACTGTCTGCAATGTATATCTTCCTCCAGATGGTGCAGTACCCCTGAACGCATTGGCTGCGCTGATTCAGCAACTCCCTAAACCTTTCCTAATTTTGGGAGATTTTTAACGCCCATAACCCCTTATGGGGTGGCAGTGTGCTTACTGGCCGAGGTAGAGATGTTGAAACTTTCCTGTTTCAACTCGACCTCTGCAACTTAAATACTGGGGTCCCCACATGATTCAGTGTGGCTCATGGCACTTACTCGGCCATTGATTTAGCGCTCTGCAGCCCAGGGCTTCTCCCATCTGTCCACTGGAGAGCCCACGATGACTTCTGTGGTAGTTACCACTTCCCATCTTTGTCACACCCCCAGCGCCATTCCCCCGGATGTCTACCACGATGGGCTTTAAACAAGGTAGACTGGGAAGCTTTCACCTCTGGTGTCACCACTGAATCTCCCTCACATGGTACCATCGATGTGGTAGTTGAGCAGGTCACTAGAACGATCATTTCCACGGCAGAAAACACAATGCCCCCAGTGGAAGTCAGTACGTTAGTGGTTGCCAGAAACGGCTGAGGCTATTAAAGAGTGTCAGCAAGTTCTACAGCGACATAAGCGGTACCCTTTCCTAGAGCACCTAATAGCATTTAATCACCTCCTTGCTCACAGTTGCTAGCTTATGAAAAGACGGAAACAGGTGTGTTCGGAGAGTTAAGTCTCGACCATTGGGTGCCGTACGTCACATTCGTGAGTCTGGACGAAGATAAGTTGTATTTGTGGTTACCAGACCCTGACAGGTGTTACTGGCATTAACATAAAACAGCAAATCCCTCTTTGCTCAATCATGAGTTGACTCTTGGGAAGCTACACTCCACCCATCTCCTGTCTATTATATTTTCCACCATCAAGGAGACTACCAGCGTACTGCATTCTTCCTTTTGCTTCTCCTTGTGGGATTCTACCATCCTCTTCTGTCTTCATCTTTTTTTGCTGGTCTGCCCCCGTCTTTTGGCCCGTTGCACTAAATATACCCTCCCACTTCCCTTGGCTTGTGTGCTAGTGGACGACCCTAGCATGGTTGCATCTGTCCCCAGTTTTATTCGTGAAAGTTATTGGTACTCTCAGGTATAAGTCCTTAAATTTTCCTCCGGAATTTGAGTCCCTCTGTTAGCATAGGCATTGGTTATGGAGACGTTGACCTTGTCCCTACACCGGACAGGTTCTCTCCACCATTTCCTTTCATTTTGCCTGTTCTGTTTCTGTTTTGTTTCCCCTTGTCTTGTGTCCTCTTCCCCATGTGTTGTCCCTATTGTACAAGGGCAGTACAATAAGTAATGCAACACATTTTTTTTCTGAAACAGGGGTTGTTTTATTCAGCATTGAAATACACCAGGGTATTCCCCAATCTTTTAGCTACACAACACTATTTTTCAACGTAATCTCCATTCAATGCTACGGCCTTACGCCACCTTGAAATGAGGGCCTGTATGCCTGCATGGTACCATTCCACTGGTCGATGTCGGAGCCAACGTCGTACTGCATCAATAACTTCACCATCCGCGTAGTGCCTCCCACGGATTGCGTCCTTCATTGGGCCAAACATGTGGAAATCCGACGGTGCGAGATCGGGGCTGTAGGGTGCATGAGGAAGAACAGTCCACTGAAGTTTTGTGAGCTCCTCTCGGGTGCGAAGACTTGTGTGAGGTCTTGCGTTGTCATGAAGAAGGAGAAGTTCATTCAGATTTTTGTGCCTACAAACACGCTGAAGTCGTTTCTTCAGTTTCTGAAGAGTAGCACAATACACTTCAGAGTTGATCGTGTGACCATGGGGAAGGACATCGAACAGAATAACCCCTTCAGCGTCCCAGAAGACTGTAACCACGACTTTACTGGCTGAGGGTATGGCTTTAAACTTTTTCTTGGTAGGGTAGTGGGTGTGGCGCCACTCCATTGATTGCCGTTATGTTTCAGGTTCGAAGTGATGAACCCATGTTTCATCGCCTGTAATAATCTTTGACAAGAAATTGTCACCCTCAGCCACATGTCGAGCAAGCAATTCCGCACAGATGGTTCTCCTTTGCTCTTTATGGTGTTCGGTTAGACAACGGGGACCCAGCGGGAACAAACCTTTGAATATCCCAACTGGTGAACAATTGTGACAGCACTACCAACAGAGATGTCAAGTTGAGCACTGAGTTGTTTGATGGTGATCCGTCGATCATCTCGAACGAGTGTGTTCGCACGCTCCGCCATTGCAGGAGTCACAGCTGTGCACGGCCGGCCCGCACGCGGGAGATCAGTCAGTCTTGCTTGACCTTGTGGCGATGATGACACGCGCTTTGCCCAACGACTCACCATGCTTTTGTCGACTGCCAGATCACCGTAGACATTCTGCAAGCACCTATGAATATCTGAGATGCCCTGGTTTTCCGCCAAAAGAAACTCGATCACTGCCCGTTGTTTGCAACGCACATCCGTTACAGACGCCATTTTAACAGCTCCGTACAGCGCTGCGACCTGTCGGAAGTCAATGAAACTATATGAGAAGAAGCGGGAATGTTTGAAAATATTCCACAAGAAATTTCCGGTTTTTTCAACCAAAATTTGCCGAGAAAAAAAATGGGTTGCATTACTTATTGAACTGCCCTCGTATCATGATAGTGGTATGGGTATTGGGATGGTTGGGTGGCAGTGCTGGTACCCCACTGCACATAGCATTTCTGGGGCACCCCTCCTCTCCCCATTACCATCCACATCCCTCCTGTGCTTTCCTCTTCCTGTTGCCCTGACATCTCTCTTCACTTCTTCGTTTCTGTGTTACCCCTTACCCTTGACTGGACTGTGCTGTTTGTGTTGTTCCTCCCTTGATTTCTGCCATTCTAGATAATGGAAGTGTGACTTTGATGATTGGTCTCCTCCCGTAAATCAACCAACATAGGGGAAAGAGTGTGTGTGTGTGTGTGTGTGTGTGTGTGTGTGTGTGTTTTGAGGGAGGGAGAGAATGAATTTGTTTTAATGTTGCTACTTAAGTTACATTTTTATTTAATCGTATGGCTAGGGCCCCCTGCCGGGCAGGCTGTTCACTGGGTGCCGGTCATTCAATTTGATACCACTTCAGCAACCTGCATTTAAGGATGGGGTGACTGATGATGATGATGATGATGATGATGATGATGACAGCAAAACACACAGTCCCTGGGCAGAGAAAATTCCCGCAACCCAGCTGGGAATTGAACCCGGCCCCTAGAGCATTGACAGCCCGTCAACTTAAGTTATATTAAAGTGGTGTCACTCAATTGTTCAAGATATTCACTAATGAAATGTCATTACAAAGTACTGGGAACGCCAAGGGATGCATGTGTAGAGGAGGAGGAGGAGAAAGAACTCGTGTGGTACATACACCCTCAAGTGGCATCTGGATAAGAATGCTGATACTGTGGTGGAAGCAAGGGAAGAGTTCCTGTTAGTGCAGCAAGCTTAGGAAGTTTTAGGTCATCCTGTATGATAAGAACAGGGAATAAATTTTGAAGGGTGGTAGAGATGGAGATTTCAAG
Source organism: Schistocerca serialis cubense (assembly GCF_023864345.2). NCBI lineage: Eukaryota > Metazoa > Arthropoda > Insecta > Orthoptera > Acrididae > Schistocerca > Schistocerca serialis. The sequence goes on along the minus strand of NC_064640.1, from coordinate 399,545,705 downwards.
GATGAAAGCCTTGATGTCCTTCAGTATTTCACGTCATCATGTTTTAAAGGTTGCGATAATGTATATTGGAAAGTTTTTGAAAAAATTGCAGCAGAAGATACAGAATCTGTGTCAGAAAGTAAGATGAACATATCAACATTTGGAGATTCCAACAGTAACTATGAAGATGTTGTCCATCCATTTCATGCATACTGGCAAAGTTACTCAACCAAGAAGCCATATGCCTGCCCGAATGTATTTGATATTAGTCAGGCAACAAATGTGTGTTTTGTGCAATGGAAAAGGAAAATAAGAAGGTAAGGGACAAAACTCACAAGGCAAGAAATGTTGAACAGTTACTAGCATTTGTTCGAAAGAGAGATAAACGTGTGAAGGCGCACATGGAATTTCTGAAACAAAAATTGGAAGATAATGTTAGGAATGCGAAAGAGTATAGAATCCAGCAAGTGAAGAATGCAAGAACTTGCTGGATCTCTTCATGATCTGAGTATATCCACAATGGAGGAACTGAATGTAATTTAGGTGGAAATAGCTACAGTGTCTGACGAGCGTCTTGAAGTAGTTGATGATGACGACGACGACGACGACGACGACGACGACGACGACATCTGCAAATTGTGGGAATTCCAAGAAGCATAGGTGTAAAATCTGGAGCTTACAAAAGAGCAAGATATGTTTCTAGAAACCGGTGAAAAGGGAGACATATATCAGAAAAGTGGAGCTGGTGTAGTGGATCCTAGCAATAAGATTTCTGCTGATCAATCTAGCACAAGTAGTTGTAACAATGATAGTGCCAATGGTGGAAGTGATACTGATGGTGTAGGAAACTTGTAGATAAGTGACTTGTCAGAATTCTTTCCTCGAAAACGCAAAAATTGCAGAAGGTAGCAGTGATTACTGTGTTAGTATTCCAGATGCTGAAGATAGTTTAAAAATGATCACATGTGCGTAAAAGTAAGACACATAGGGAACTACTCGAAGACTGAAAGCTCTGAACTAAACATACACAATTTAAAACCTAATACAAAAAAAAGTGTATAGAAACAGATACACATCATACAAAGAAAAATAATGGTAAAATTAATGTATTAATAAGAGATTCTGATAAGACGTGTGACATCTACAGACTTTGATGCTGATAATGAAATTATTTCTGGTGAGGTTGCAGCTAAAAATAGGAAAAAGAAGAAACAAATTCCAAAAATCAGTTAATAAAGTGGATTTTGTGACTCAGAAAAATGAAGACTGTATTAATTCACAAATTCAAAGTGCCTTACTGTTGTTAATGGTTCTATTGAAGACATAAATTGTGAACATCATGACCATAGTAAGAAAAGTGTTGCAGAGAAGCGTTCTAAAAATTGGAAAAAGAATGTTTAGGTATTGGGTGTTGACAAAAATAAATACTAATGAATCAACATTGAAAACTGAAAAATAAAAAATTTAAGAGACAGTCCAAAAGATATAAAAAGAAAACTGCTTTGCAAAGATGTGCTACTGGACAAATCTGGGAGCCTGACAACATACTAATTTTGGATACTGAAGAATGAAGAGGATTGTGGCATGAATAAATGTTCCAAAACTGGGCCAAGTGTGTGTGAATGAAGATACTTCGTGAACCAGAATTGCGATGTAGGGAGCCTGTCATGATTTGATGAAATGAATATCTGAGACGTATGCTATAAAGATATTCCCTTCTGGGTAATGGCTGTGTATAGATGTAGGTTTTTTTGCCTTTTGTGCTCATTCTATAGAAGAGTATCAAAAGAACAGCTAGATAAAAAATACTTGCCCCACTCATCAGTACTATTTGTTCGCTGCTGAGTATGAACATTGTTTTTAGAAAAATTGATTGTATTATTCTTTCAGATATGCAATGAATATCCAGTTGCAGGTTACAGGGCATTTATTTGAAAATCTCTGCTTCCTTCATTTGCATATCAGAGGAAAAAAAATACCATATACAGTTAAGACTACCTTTAGATAAGATGAGGTACAAATTTTCATCAAAGGTTGATAGTTTTACTCTATGCTTGTCCTAAAGGATGATCCCCAAATGATTTGTGGCCTGTGAATTTAATTTAGAACTGATGATGAGATGATGAGATGATGAGATGATGATGATGATGATGATGATGATGATGATAGGCAGTGATTTGGATAATGACTCTGAGGATTTATGAAAGTGCTGTTTTGGCTATTCAGTTTTGCGGACGTAACTGTACTGTAAAATTGGTGCAGTTGCACATGTCATAAAGCAAAAGCTTCCTTCAGGATAGTTACAGTTTTACCTGTAGAAACGTGTTGAATAACAAGCTCATATGTACACCTAACAAGTATTGTTGGTTGTGTCATGTGTTCAAACAGTTCATACTATAGTCAGCATAAATTTGTAAAGTGTGTGCCTAAAGAAGAAAATGCGAAGGAAGATTAAAGTTGTCATAGGCTAAAGAATTGAAAAACTGTGCTGCAGCAAGAGCTTTCAGTATAACAGAGAAGATGGTGAGAGATTGGTGAAAGAATCAAGATGCTATTTAAGAAATGCCAATGAAAAAGTGTTCTATGAGGAGAGGAATAGTGTGTTAGCCAGATTTAGAAAATAGTGTTGCAGGATGGGTACAAGAAGAGGCAGAATTGTTGCTACAAGAAACATGATTAGGGATTATGCATTGAAGTGGGTGTGAGCCAATACAGAGCACAGCAAAAGGTTTGAAACAGTAGGTTCGTGCAGTCATTTCATGAACAGAAAAACCTGGTAACATGGCAGAAAGTGAGTATTGTACAGAAATTACTGAAAGATCTTGACTGTAATGTTAGGAGTTAAAAGTTCATTTATATGAGTCGAAATTACAACTTTCCACTATCCCATACTGGAAATATGGCTGAAACTCCAGTGAACTTCGATATAATAAACAATAGAACTGTGGAAACAATGTGTAAAAACTGTTCAAATCAGAAATACAGGCCATGAAAAGACCATAACTACAGTAGTATTAACACATGTGGCAGACAGAACAAAGATAAACCCTATGTTCATTTTAAAGTGGAAAACCATTCCTGAAATAAAATTTCCACCAGGAATTTTTGTACTATGTCCCAAAAAGTGATGGATGGACAATAATGGTGTAAAATTGTTAGTAGAAAATACGTGGAAGAGGCAACCAGGTGCTCTATGAAATCAACAAAGTTTGCTTGTGTAGGATATTTTTCAGTCATGTAACTAAGAGTACAAAAATTACATAACTTGAAGCAATGCTGAAATTGCTATTACACTGTATATTTTGACTTCAATGCTACAACCTATAGACGTCTATCTTAATAAACCATTCAGAGACCACATGTGTGAACAATGGAACAATTGGATGATGAGCAGTGAAAAATCATACATGACAAGTGGAGCTATGTTGGCTGCTTCACTTGATGTTTTGTGATTTCACCATAAAATCATCGGAAAAATTGAATGTGGAAACAGTGATGAAATTCAAGAAATGGGGGGGGATTTCCGGTGCTATGAATAACACTGATGATTTGTTATGGGATACTGATTATGAAGCAGAAATAGATTCACAAGGTGCAGAATGGGAGCCATGTTACGAGCTTGTCAACAATGCAAATGAGGATGTACTTCAGGAGCTGCATTTTTAGCCAATGATTGTGGGGATTTTGGAGTGTTTTAAATGCATTGGTGAGTGATATATTTTATAATGGTTTTAGTTTATATAAATTTAAATAGGTTTTATATCTGTACTCTAAGATGACCCTGGGTGTCTTTTTATGCTTAAATTATTGTCTTATGTGCGTATCTGTAGTAATAAAAATGTATAGTAATCGAAACTTGTTTGTGAAATCTGTCTTCAAATTTGTCACACAAACTACTGTCCGTTTGCCATTTTGCTCCGCCAAACATATGAGACCATAATAGTATGAGGTTTAGTAGCAGTAGCAGCTTTATTAATATGTAGATCTCTTTACAAGGATATAGGACATAAAGTATTTACAAATTTACATCAATTTAAAATAAGCTAATTTATATACAAATAACAACATACTTATAGTTAGACAATAATTAGATTTACCCCTGATATACAATACTGTTCTTACAAATAACTTTCTAAATAATGTAATGCCATTGTTCACTCATATCTCACAATCAGTCACTGCACGCACTATTATTATTATTGTTATTATTATTATTATTGTTATTATTGTTATTATTATTATTATTATTGTTATTATTATTATTGTTATTATTGTTATTATTGTTGTTATTATTGTTGTTATTATTGTTATTATTGTTGTTATTATTATTATTGTTGTTATTATTGTTAGTATTATTGTTGTTAATATTATTATTGTTACTATTATTTTTAGTTGCGTAACATTTATCAAACCCCTATTCGGTTTTAGCTAAGTAATCCTTCAATATATATAATGTATTGCATAACGGGTACTCTTTAGCTGCCTTTTTAAATAAGTGTATTTTTGCAATTTCTTTAATCTCTTTTGCTAATTTATTGTACAGTTTTATTCCTTGGTAGAAAATGCTGTTTTATGTTTATTTTTTCTTGGTAAATTTGAGTCTCTCTTGTTGCATGTTCTTGGACAGAGCTGTTCGTGCAGTAATTAAGTTATGTTTGATGTGTAGAACTGACTGGTAAATGTATTCACATGGAGCAGTTAACATCCCCAGTGTTCTGAACAGATCTTTACAATAAGCTTGAACAGTATTTTTGGTTATTATTCTTATGGCTCTTTTCTGGAGTTTGAAAATTGTTCATATTTTGTGCATTTGTTCCCAAAAAAAGAATGCCATAGCTAAGAATTGAGTGTACATATCAATAATACGTTACTAAAAGACACTGCATGTTACACACTGATGATAGGATTCTAAGGGCATAACATGCCGATGACATTCTGTTTGCAAGTACCTTTGTGTGTTCACACCACTTCAACTGAGAATCAGTATTCATTCCTAGAAATTATGCATTTGTTACAGTCTATAGAGGTGCCATCTACATTTAATTTAACATGGTCATTTTTCCTCTTCAAACTGAAATTCATGGCATTAGTTTTCTCTATGTTCAACGTCACTTTATTACTTCTTGACCAATCATAAACTTTCTTGAGTGTTTCATTTGCTTTCTCGGTAAGGAGTTCTCGTTTTCTGTGTGACTATAATACTGCTGTCATCAGTGAAGAGGATTTTTTCACCATGAGTAACACTACTGGGAAAGTCATTGATGTATATCGGGAACAGTATTGGTCCTAATATGCTACCTTGTGGAACCCCTATATTAATGTATTTGGTTCTGATAAGTGTTTTAGTAAATGTTTAGATCTATTTCAAGTATGTGTTATCTATACTCTTTGTACCCTATCTGTTAGGTATGATCGAAACCAGTCATTAGGTACCCCTCTTATTCCCAATGCTTCTAGTTTATTTAATAGAATCTTGTGGTCGACTGTATCAAAGGCCTGAGAAAGATCCAAAAATATGCCTGTGACACTCTCGTCTTTATGAAGAGCATCAAGTACAACTTTTGTGAATTCTACTATGACTCACTTATTTTTACCTCTTCGGAAACTAAACTGTAATTCACTTAAAAGATTGTATTTGTTCAAGTAATTCTTTAATCTGTCTTTCATAATTGCTTCTATTATTTTTGAGAATGCTAACAGCAGGGAAATGGGACGGTAATTTTCTATGTCTTCTGCATTACCTTTCTTAAGCAAAGGTACAACTCTTGCCTGGTTTAACTGCTCTGGAAATGTCCCTGATGTGAAGGATTCATTTATTATATTAGTTAAGGGGCCTTGTATAATCTTTGTGCATTGTTTCAGTACACACATTGGTACTTCATCAAAGCCTACTGACTTTTTATTTTTACCTTTTGAATGGTTTTTACTGACTTCATTCTCTGTTGTTGGAAGTAACATCATTGTATTTAGTGTAACATCATTTACAGGTGTTACATTTGTTTGGGGAATTTTTGCTGTAACTTCTCTGCAATACTTAAATGCTCATTTATGTAGTTCGCTAAGTGCTGTGGATCATTTATTACTTTACCCCCCTCCCTTAGCAGTATGTTATTCTGCATTTGTTGGCCTCTCCCTGTTGCCTTTTTTATAACATCTCGGACTGCTTTGCTTTTATTGTCTGCATTATATATAATTTTGTCATTTTCTGCAGCCATCAGTACCTTCCTATAAATCTTTTTGTACCTATGATAGAAATTTAAGAATTCTGGATCATTACGAATCTTTCATGCAACTGAGGTGTTTGTGTTTGGGAGGACTTCTTAATACCTGCTGTTATCCATCTGTTTTTGTGGGATGTTGATACACACATTCATACTTTTGGAAACAATTTAAACAATGTGGAGAATTTAATATTCACATTGGTTTCCTTATACACATAATCCCAGCTTTGTTTTTATAATTCTTTTGAAAAAAATCTTTTATTTTGATTTCTGATAGATGTCGTTTGTAGGCTTGTAGTTTAGGGAATGATTCGATGCCTGACTTTACTGTTGTTTGACAGAGATGGTCTGATAGTCAGATCTTTTACAGCTACATCACATTTTTCCCTGTCCATATTTGTGGCCACATGGTCAATTACTGATGAAGTCATTGTGGTAACCCTTGTTGCACTATTGACCAATAGGGACATGTCAAAACTTTGAAGGATGTTTATGAAGGTGCTGCTGGATTCATTTATGATGTTAGTGTTGATGTTAATGTCCCAACACAGAATCATGTTGACCTTTGTACTTCAGACTTCTAGAACTTTTAACTTAAAAAAGTGTCCACACTACAAGTGAGATCTATACAGACACAAAATGATTAATTTCTTGGTGATATCAAGCCCTGTTAATTCAATAGCTGATATTTCAAAGCGTTTCTCTTCACTTCCGGTACTGAGGTCATGTCTTGATTTGAACTGTGTTCCTTTCCTGATGATGTAAATGCATGATCCTCCACCCCTTGAAGTAGTTCTGCAGTAAGTGTTTGCCTTTTCATACAGTGATAATACTAAGTGTTGGATTTTTGTCTCTGTACACCAGTGCTCAGTAACATAAACTACTGTGCAGTTCAAAGATTGGAGCTCAACTTCTAATAGTTATATTTTATTTTTTATTGATTGCATGTTTTGATGGAGGATTGTTAAGTCTGTGAAATGCTCAATGTTACTCTTTCCAGTGGTTTGTTCTTCTTTGTGACATCTGGTATATGTGAAATGTAGGTGCTAAAATCTGTCTTGAGTGATTGTTTCAGTGTTTTTAAAGTGCTGGAGATACTCCTTAGGCATGGGAACCTGTTGTCTGTGTGTGGCCAGAGATCCACCCCTCCCCATCCCCCCCATACTTCCATGAATCAGCTGTACTAATCTTCCCTTCCCTTCCCTTCCCAGTCCTGTTTAGGTGTAGGCCATACCTAGTGAAACCCCATCTGTTGATAGTCTTGACAGGCACCAGAGAAACATGAGCAAAGTTGGCTGTCCTCAGAGCCATCCCTAACCCCACATGGATTTGCCTCACGGCTCCAAGCTGTGGTCGATCATGATGCCAGAACAGCTCAACAAAGTGTATATTGGTGCCATGAGTCAGAGAAGCTATCTTGTCCAGGTCACCACCTATATCATACACCCCATCCCTGTCCAAACTGTTTCCTGCCCCACCCACTATCACTACATGGTCTTTTGTGAAGACCTTACATAAGTACCCTAGGTACTTTATCACATGACTTAGCCCTGCATTTGGCTTGAAGATACTGGTGGCCTGGTACGCTGCCCTTAAACTTTCCTGTAACTGAGGGCCTACACCTCGCCCATGGCTACTACCTTGGAGCAGCACTTTATTCTTCCTAACACTCTGTACATTCTTAGGCTTCTTGGCCTCAGTTGAAGTGTGCTGCACATTTCCTGCTCCTTGTTCTACCTGAGGCTCTTCTACACTTAATTCTGGCAGTTGTATATACCTGTTTTTGGTGTTGTTGATAAAACTGTCAGATCGTGTTCTCTTCCTTCCTATCCTCCTACCAGCTGCCAGTTCCCAACCACCCTCCTCCCCCTATCTTCCTTGGTCCTTATCAGTTCCTTCCTTGCTTTCTCCAACTGTGCCAGAAGGGCAGACTTCCCTTTCCTGTTCCCCAATCAAAATGTTACTACTGCATACTCTGCAGTTCCAGGAGAGAGCCTCTTCTGTTCTCCCAACATTTGCCTCACTGCAATCCCACCTGCCAGTAAAATATTTCCTACAAGATTGGCAACAAATCCCTCTACTCACTACCTTATAACAGCTCCCACATTTCTCACTCATGGTCAGTTTCGAAAGAATAATTAAAGAGCGTTTTAAATTTGTCAAGGACATGAGATTGGCTGTGTGTAAACAAAAATGACACAAAGGTCTTATGTGCAGTGGTTGATTTTTGGACTTATTTGGATACACAATGACAGAAGAATGAATTTGTAATAAATTTGCTTTTGGAGAATTCACTTTCAGACGTGTTCGGTCAGGTTTTTAAACGTTTATAACTTGGAAAATTAGGCCTAGATCGCATCTATCTAACTAGTAAACAATACGAAGTGTGTTAGTTACACAGTTTAGAAATGTTTAATTACTTTTATTTCGACAATAGACACTGATGAAATGAGTAGCAGTCTTTTTTAAACTAATTTTGCACTATCAAGAAAAACTTGTATAGAATTTTTTGTTTGTCACACAAAATTTCGGGTTAATGTCGTGATTATTGGGACTTGAGGTAAAGAAAAAGTTTTTTCAAGAACAAGTGCTGCTGGGACGCTAGTATTCAGTTGTATGGCGAGAACGGACACTACAGCAAGTATACAAAACAAAGAAAATTTTAATTTGACGCTATTTCCTCATAAATAAGTTATTTTAGCGGACGAAGAAAATTCCTGTGATCTCACTCGGTGGCCATCTTGGTTTAAGTAGGACCTGTGTACTGTGTGCTGTTTGTTCTGGATGAATGACTTCGTGTCTGTAATACAAGCTACGAGAAACATCAGCAAACTGTTCAGTTTAGATATTAAATAATTTTACTCTGGTCTATGTATAAACAGACATTGGAAACAAAGGTAAAATTTGTCACATTTCGAAATTACCTGAATTTGTGCAACATTTGTCAGAAATTGTTTTAATCATTATTGCTCCTGCTCCTACTCCTACTACGACTACATTACTGTCTTAATTGAAGTTTGTCAGTTGTAAGATATAAACAAAATGTTGTTCAGGTTCATTGTCATTAGTGTGGGGCATCATGTAAGGGAATACATAAATAAATTTGCGTGGGGTGGTTTTGTCAAACTATGAACATCTTGAATTGGAATGATTACAGTGTTACTCTAGTGATGTACCAGTAAAGTTGAACATTTTTGGGCTGTTCACACCCAGAGAGCTCTAAATCTGTCACTGATGTCAATGTCAGTCTTAAAAAATCAATGCTTCACTGTGCATTTCATGCTTGTTATATTGATAAGATTTCTGACAAACTCTTGCATAAAAATAATTGAGTCTCATTTGGAATATAGTGAATGCAAATGTGTGTGATCTTTCACCTTTTCTAATTTTTACAGAAAAGCAACAGTTTTAAGAATGGTCTCTTAGCCCCCCCCCCCCCCCCCCCTCAGACAAGATGCTAAATTTCCTATAAAACATCTGTGGCGTGTTCGTTAAACAACTGTATAAGATATGGTTACTATGCTGTAGCAATGTCTATTCGGCACTTGAATGTAGCTTAAAATTTTGCCTTGACAAGAACCAGAGCAATTTGGAGGACACAAAAATTGTACTTCAACATCTTATGACTTGTATATCTTGATGTGAGTGAAAAAGGGGGTAATGTGTCAGACTAAATATACTTCTAACAGATTTGGCCATTTCATGTGCTCCTAGCTATTAAGTGCTCGAGACTAAGCATAGCACCAATGAAAGTATTTTAAAACATCATTTTATCTAGTCCTCAGATAAGTGAGAATAGGTAAGCACCTATCTGGTGTGTTTGTGGAGGGCAAACAGCACATTGCTAAACACCTTTAATTTTTTTATCAGTTGAAATCAGGTGGTGGTTAGAACTGCCTGTGTTAGAATGAGCTGCCTTTGTTTGAACAAAAATACACACATTTGTTCACATAATACCTGCTCCAAAATAACCAATGCCTAAACAGTTCAAAAAGTTCTGTTCCTATTGTGATAATAAATTATATTTAAAAAAAGATACGTGACATGGAACATAAGTTGCAAGTATGTATGTTGCACATATTATTACATATAAGTGACACAGTTTGTGCAGTAATATTTCTCTTTGCTCTGTTACAGGTATGTGATATAATCTTTCTATTGGGTCAATCAATAAACTATTCTCCAACCAATTTAAGTAACAAGCGACAATCAGTTATCTTTAACAGTAATGATAAAGGAAAGGATTAATTCGCCGCAATGCTTAACTTTGTTTTGCATTTGTCACACCCTTCAGTGTAAACCACAGAACAAGCAAGTGTAACAATGAGAGAATATTTGCACTCATCATATTTGCTATATAACTTAAGAATTACTTAGGAAACATAGGAATCTAACATTACTCCTTTTTAACAAACGTTACCATAAACAAAGATACAGTTAATAAAAGTCCCATAAACTTGAGCAAGGGTCACTTTTCCGTCTCTGAATGAAGTCAGTAGGTGACATACGGGACACACAGAAGTACATTAAATGTTACGCCATTAAGGGCGATCACTCATTAAAAATTATAACCACAAATTAAAGAAGATTCATTTAAAGCAATTAACATCAATAGCAAATAATTAAATCACGTCTTGGCAAATATATCAAAACCAAATCTTTCAGTTCTATCACAGTGTTGGATTGTGGAATATGCCGGTTACCAAAACAGAAGGCTAAATTTTACCAAACAGCTATTTCTCCAAACCTAGAACTACCTTAATAGTGTACAGTACTTAGGTTATCCAGAATTACTCTAATTTGCCTTTCTTGGGCTTAAAGGTGAAGTAGATAATTAACGTCTTACTTCATTCTTCTGAAACATTGAGCGGCAATAGACACTCGGGCCACTCTTATGCCAGGGTGGCTCGGGAAAGAGGATGGCTCCACCAGGAGGAGAAAACCTTTACCCGAACTGGAAAGGGAACTTGTCTAACACATGCCACTAGGTTTGACAAAGACTAGTTGGCGGTTTATAATCATCAACAAAAGCTTGCTGACCAGTAGACGAAAATTACAGAGGCAAAGATAGCTTTATTTGTGCTCACAAGAATTGGTAACTTCTGCAAATGAGATTCTGGCAGAACTACCGCCGTAGTATCAATACGGGACTTCGGAGGTGAGGAGAGTAAGTCAACAACGGTCTCCACCCAATAGGCCCAACATTTCAGACAGACCGAGCAACAGACATCAGTTGTGGCTAGGTGGATTACCAAATGGAAACTCTTGCACTACCTGAAATAAAATTAGAGCACTTAAATGCCACAGGGACTGAACTCCTTAACACAAGAATTTATACACAGTAATGACGATTAAAGTTAAAGATGCCTACATACGAAAACAGATACTGGCGATCATTAACATGATTCATATTTCAGACATCCATCAAATTAATTGGCTCTCTCTCTCCGCCAGACAGCACAAGGTTATTTAACATTTTACTATGTTCTTATACAACCAGTGACCTACGCTGCCCATGGGAAAACAATGGCTTGCAGAAGGTCCACAGCCGAAAATTTTTTCTTTTTTTGTTTTTTACGACGTGCGCCTTATGTCAGCATGGCGCTACACTGCTCGATCATGCAAAGGGGCAGTGACACACACGCAAGGCAATTTCGAATCACAAACTCAAAGCAGATAAACATTGTCACACAGTTATTAATAGCTCCCACAACACGGGGAGATTAGCCCTGCCAGATGACGACTGTTGCACTAACTAGATGAAAAATCTTGCTGTCAGTGACACCACCTTTTGGAGGTTATTGGCAGCCGCAGACCGACTTCATAGCTTCTGCAGCCCATGCGCAGAAACCAAACATTGTACACAGATTTACTGCCTCTTGTCCTCACGCCCCGGGTTCTTGGGCCCATCCAGACTAGCATAGAGGGACTGAGCATCCCGTTGCAGAACGGTCGTCCAGGGTCAAACACTCAACTGCCTCGTCTGCCCTCGGCACGACACACAGCACCTCCTTCTAGCGGGTGCGCTAGCAGCGCGCTCATGGAGGCTCCGCAAAGCCCTCTAGGAAAGTGCGGAAACTCCAAACAGGAGTAAACCAAGGGAAAAACAGGAGCTGTGGCAAACGACACGGTTCAGTATGTAGTAACACAGAAGGAAGTGGTCTTCGTGACCAAGGAAGTATTGTATGTAGCAGAGTATAAAACGAATCTCCCCCATGTTCTTTCCCTTTTTTCTAGGTTACTAAATAAAAATTAATTTTTTAATGTATTTTGAGTAATCAAAATTACAAAAGTCCTTCGAATCTAGGAATTTTCCTAAACAGTTAACATTACAGTGGTTTTGTATTTATGGCATTTATTGATTCTACATTTTGATAATATAAGGCAAAATAAAATAATGAATATTATACATAAGATTTTATCTTCACTGCCTTTTTATGTTTACTTAGTGTGTCCTGAAATGTCCTGGGCTAGTCCACACAGATAAAGTTTTAAAATGTGCAAAGTCATTACTGTTTCCTGCAAGTTGTTTGGCTGAAATAGATGTTTTATTCAACCCTACTGGCTATTTCCAACCTTGTCATTGCCACATTGAAAATGACCAGTTTTGCTTGATAAAGTGTTTGTGCTGGATAGCCTATGTGGAAATTCTTATTTTTCTTTGTTTGTTGAGCCTGTGGTGTCAAACTAGAAGAAATCTGGCATTGTGTTTAATACTTGACATAGTTCATTATAACATTGTTCAAAATTGGAGGTAATTATTTCCGCATTCAGACATACGCAGTAGCCTATTCAATTACTGTGTGTGGAAAGCATAAGATGGTTTTCTTCCATTTTCCTAAATCAGATTTATACCAAGATGTTTACTGATGTACTAATAAGGGAAGTTACTGAGCTCTCTATTGAAGTATTGTTGTTTGTTTGACAGTTGTTGCTTTGCCCAATTATTTGGTGATCACAGGCGTCAGGTGATGCCTGTTGCATTGACTGCTTCATTTTGGGTGTATTAATTAGTAAATGTCTGCAATTGTGGACTCAAGGTAGTCAAATTAAGATGTCTGTGGTAGTTAAACTTCTAATATTAATGAGAACAATGTGGTGAAAACAACAGTCTTGGTTGCAGAATTTATTTTGTTGCTTTATTTGTGATGTGCATTTCACCTAATAAAAGGCGCTTTCAGATTGCCCTACATTACTTAAAACTGTGTTAGAAAGGCTTGATCCTAACTTGCAAGTGAGAAGTTCACAAATGTAAATTTCTTTGAAACTTACCATTATAGTATTGGTAAGTGGTTTTTGGGTGCCACGATACAGGTGTTGGCAGAAACAGACTGCCCCATCATATATAATAAAATAAATTGAAGCAAGTATGTGCTTGTGTCATATGTTAAGTGTAACACCCAGTAAGCTATGGATAAATGAAATAAATTAGAATATGGAAAAGTTCATAGCAGTTGGCCTTACAAACTGTACAATGGCAATGGTCTGTGCAGGTAAGAAAGCAGAAGACTTAAATTACATTGCAGGTCTATGTAGCATATCCCAGTGGATACAAGGCAGAATCAGGTCAGTATGTGGTCTGTCATATGGTAAATACACTAAAGGCACCATTGTTACTTATCTGGTGTGGTAAACTACACTGAATGCCACGGTGCATCCTACAGCAAGTTTTAGTTTTTCATGAAAGGTGGCATTTGTACACAGTGAGTTAAGTTGCATAGTTATACAATAGTTGTTTTGAAGCTTTCGTAGATTAAGTTACATTTTGTATATAGGCAGTAATATAGAAAACTTGTGCTACTTTATAGTAACAGTGCTCAGTAAATTATGTTAAAACTCAAGCGTTTAGATTATATTTAGTGAAGTTAGGTACAGACATAATCCAATGAGATTTTTTTTTCCAGATCGTGTACAGAATGCATGTAGTCACATAGTTGGGAAATATCTAGTCCATAGGTTAGCTGGTAGTGTCAAAGTTAGGTCATATGAGGTGCAGTTTGGATTATACTAAAAGTAGTAATGTTGTGATGTGACTAATTTATGGAACATAGCATAGAGATATGTCCTTCTCCATTACTTTTGTGTTGTCTACTAGCAAAATATGGACACAACAGGCCATACAACATGGAAACAATGTATAAGTGCTTCAGCATTACTAATGTGAGTACAAACTCATTTTTCTATCATTAGATTTTGGTCAGGGTGTATATGATCCGGGAAAAACCCGGGAATTTTTTCATCCGGGAGAAAACCGGTATAAACCCGGGAATTTTTCGGAATTCCGGGAATTTTTCATTGTTTTAGCTTTCAGTTAAATTTTTGTAATTTTGACAGCAGAATTGATTCTCTAGCAAAGAATGTTATTGTATCCTGCTACTGGAGAATGATATTGCAGCAATAAAATATAAACGAGAGGGAAAAAAATAAGTTTAGTGGCAGAGGAAATGTGCAATTTACAACAACAAAACATCGTGCACACACAAGCGTATGCAAATAGCAAAAACATGTCCAAGGCCATAGGGCGCAGACGGTAATTCTTCGTAACAATAAACTGCTTGCTATGAGCATGACGTCACAACCGTTCACATTAGGTTCGTTTGACCAATTGCCAGCGGTCTGTTGCGCATGCGCATTTGACTCCCGTATAAGCAGTACCTTCTCCCGCTTCCCTCTACACACTCGCTGAGTAGCAGTCGAGGGTTGAGCATCGCTCCTCTCACTCGTGTACTGTCAGCCATAGGCCCCCGCTTGCACGGGAGTAAAAACAGGAGTGTTTACCGGCTCTGTTTTTATTAAAACATTGACGGGCACTCGCGCCTAGGTCTTAGCACGGACGGCACTAGGAGAAAATTTTGCATGGCGTCGCCTGGCAGAGTTGTCGTGTCTTCTCGTCGTTGTGGTATGTCGAGCTTGGGCGACGCCTTGGGGTCGCGGCGGTCTCTTTCCGCCAACGACACGAGGCGCGCTTTCTTGTTGCCGCGGGCCGCGCGGCCGGCCGTCTCGAGCACCTCAGCTGCCGCAGAGTCAGTCTCTGCTCCCCCCAAGAATAGGGAAAAAGTAGGCCAGGACCTGGAAGCGGGCCGCGGTACCACAGAGAGGTTTTCCGCCGCCCCCGTCCAGAATTCCGCGTCTACCATCGTGTTACTAGGGTCAGCACTACAACCGGAAAACCCAACGGTGCCAACAAAAGTTGCAACTGACAATAACCTGGCAGCAAGCCCCCTTTCCGCAACCGACATGGCAAAACCACATAACACACAAACAAACATATACGTCATCAGTATTTGCTATCCCGCCCCTCCCTCCCCTCTCCTTAGCCCTCTCCTGCTTGCCAACAGCTGTGGCCTCCTTGCTGACCATATCCGCAACCTAAATGGCAAGCAGAAGCCCAGTCAACCGACAAAAATCCTTCCCAAACCCGCAACTGCCACCCAACCCCCTACCCGATCCCAGTTCCTTAAATCCCCCCCACTCAAGTCCACCACATCCAAGCAGTGGCGTGTAAGGAAGGACAAGAAGGAGAAGCACTCAAAGGGGAAAAAGCACTCCTCCACCACCACCACCACCACCACCACCACCCCAACCACTTCCACACCCTCTGAGGAGCCAGTGCCCCCGACAGCACCTGTCGTCGCACTGGGAGGGGACCAGGAAACGCCGACACTGGACGGGAACCACGTAACCGGGCAGGACTCGGATGGTTTCGTGCTGGCGAAGAAAACTTTTCGCCAGCCGAATCTTCCGCCAGCCAGGGGAGTGGAACCCACCCCGAACAGATTTCAGGCGGTTGCTGACGAGCCAGAGACTGAAAACACAACACAAACACAGAACCAAGTCGCCCACCACCTCCCCCCGATTGTTGCAGAGTTTCCACAAAACTACGAGGAGCTCTTAGTTGCTCAAGACAGAAATCGGGGGAGGCAGTTTCCAGGCAGAACCCACTGGTGGAGACAAAATAAAAGTGACAGTACAAACACTCAAACACTACAACACAGTCAAAACACTATTTAACACCAAAAACATACCTCACTACACGTTCCCCACAAGTAAGACAAGAAACAGGAACACAGTCATAAGAGACCTACCAAGACGAGTGTCCCCCCAGGCAATCAAAACAGACTTGACTGCCCGGGGGTACGTCGTCAAGGTAGTACAGCAAATGGGCAGCATTGACAGTAAGTGGCCGCTGTACCAGGTAACACTCCCTGACATACCCCAAAACAAGAGGGAGATTAAGATGGTCCTGGCAGTGCCTGTCACCACGGAGCTGCTGCGCCGTACAAACAAGACGGTGCAGTGCTTCAGGTGTCAGGGCCTGAACCACATCGCTGTGCACTGCAACATGCCAGTGAGATGCAGGAAGTGCGCCGAGGCCCATGACACCAGGACATGCACACTCAAGCACACGGACCCACAAATAAGGTGCGCGCTGTGTGGCAAAAACCACACAGCGGGTTACCAAGGTTGTGAGGTCCACAAAAGACACTCACAGCAGGCAAAGGGCGCAAAGACCGCCCCCACACACGTAAACAAAACACGACAAACCCAACCATCCACACAAGAAAACAAAATACAACAACACACACAGACAAGGCCTGGGTAAAACCAAGGCCGGACACACCGAGGGCGACTTATGCGGAAGTGGTTTCTCCTCCGAGGAACCATGAAAGCGTGGCCCAATCATCACAACACCAGACTCTATCACGAGAACAACACCGGGAAACACACAGCAACAACGACCAGGTCCTCCATGACGGAGGAAGCTCTAGGGAATCCCACACACACACACACACACACACACACACACACACACACACACACCATGGATCAGCTGTTAGGCGTAATGGTGCAGACCATGAACCTCGTCATGGAAATGATGAAGGAATTCAGGGAAGCTCAGAAGCAAAACACACAGATCCTCGTCGCCCTTCAGGCAACAGTCCAGCAGTCGCTCCCCTCAGCGACTTCCTCAGTAGTATCAAAACACCATCATGAATAGACGACCGAATATTCAAGGCCTGACAATGTGCGTCTTTAACGCAGACGGCATTGTTAATCAAGAGGTCGAGTTCCGAGAACTCGTGAAGGAGTTCTCCATCGACATATGCATGATGGGGAAAACCCACCTAAAACCGGGAGTAAAAGCGACAGTTCCGAACTACGTTAGCTACCGTAAAGACAGGCCAACCCAAGGCGGAGGAGTGGCCATATATGTAAAAAGAGGGATCCCCCACCACCAGGTATTCTTACCAGCTACCAACAAAATCGAAGCAGTGGCGGTGGAAGTAACCACTGCAACTGGACCCCTAACAATTGTTGCAGTCTACCGACCCCCACATGACCAGATAGATGAGGGAGACATAGCTGCTCTAGGGCAAATTGAAGGCAAACTCATAATAGGGGGAGACTTCAATGCCAAACATCCTGATTGGAATTCTAGAGTAACCTCCAGAACAGGCGCCAAACTGCAACAACTAGCGCGCACCCACCACTTCGAAACATGGGGTCCAGTCGAGCCCACACATTTTCCAAAAAATGGAGGCAGGCCCGACGTGATATAGCTCTCACTAGGAGGATCGCAGGGTTTGTGACCGCAAGGACAATCAACAGAATGTCCTCCGACCACAACCCAGTGATTCTGGAGGTCGATGTGGGAGAATGGGTAGCACTCCCACGGTACCAGACGTCGTACAAACGTACAGACTGGGAGCGATACCAAGAAACTGTCGCCTCTGATATCGCTCGCGCTCCGCCACCTACTGCCGAAACAGTAGAACAAGCGCTACAAGCGCTACAAGACCTAACAGGCACCATCTTGCAGGCAGCGGAAGAAGCCACCCCCCCACAAAGGGATGGCCTACCGCCGCAAATACAGCTCCCGGAACACTTGCTAGCTCAAATTCGACATAAGAACAGAGTAGCAAAAGAGTGGAAGATCACCAGAAATCAGGCCACCAGGAGGCTGCTCAATCATCTACAGAGAGAACTGAAGGTAGCGCTCAATGAGCACAGAAACCAGCAATGGCAAAACCGCCTCACAGCTCTCAAAGTAGACGATCATACACTATGGCAAGCGACAAAACAGTTTACAAAACGACGCGCTAGGATGCCGCCACTGCATGGCGAGCGGGGACTGGTCTACAGCCATGCTGGAAAGGCCAACGCCCTCGCCGACTCCTTCGAGAAGCAGTTCCAAGCGGCAGAACCCCAGGACGAAGAGCATGAAGAGGTAGTCAGTCGTCAACTGGCCGTCTTCCTCAACGCCGAGGAGGACCCAGAGGACGAACCCATACTTTTTGCCCCCGAGGACGTGGCAAGAGTAATCAGGTCCCTCCCTACAAAAAAGGCCCCAGGGCACGACAGTGTCACAAACCAGTTAGTCAAAAAACTCCCACCCACAGCGATCACACACCTCGCGAACGTCCTCAATGAGATTACACGATCCCGTGTTTTCCCAGCTTGCTGGAAACATGCGGAAGTGGTTGCGATACACAAACCAGGGAAAGACCCTCTATTCCCGCAGCACTACAGGCCGATTAGCCTCTTGCCAACTCTCAGCAAGATCTATGAGCGCCTCCTGCTAAGACCCATACAAGAACATATTACCAGAGAGCAAATTCTGCCGGATTTCCAATTTGGCTTCCGACAGAACCACTCTGCCACACAACAGGTCATGAGAATGGTTGAAGCAGCCACAGAGGGCTTCAACCACAGAGGCTACTGCGGGATAGTGCTACTAGACGTAGCCAAAGCCTTTGATTCAGTATGGCATAGAGGGCTACTCTACAAGTTGTACACACAAGGGTTTCCCGGGAGCATAGTTCAGCTGATCAAGAGCTATCTCACGAATAGGACTTTCTCCGTCAAAGTAGAAACTGCTACCTCCACCAAGAGGCGTATTCATGCTGGGGTGCCACATGGATCGGTCCTGGGGCCCGTATTGTACAGGTTGTACACTGCGGACACTCCAACGGCCCCCCTGGTGCAAACCGCACAGTACGCTGACGATACAGCCTTCTACACGAGAAACGCGAACAAGGACCTGGTCATCCGTAGGCTACAAAGGGTTTTAGATGACACGGAAACTTGGGACCGTCGCTGGCGAATCACCATCAGTTCTGAAGACGCAGGCGATGCTGATCACCCGTAGGCTCGGAAAGCGCGAACCACCTCAACGCCACCCCTCCACCTTCACCTAAACGGAACCCAACTCCCCTGGCACAGAACCGCCAAGTATTTTGGCGTAACCTTGGACTCTCATCTTACGTGGAAACCCCACATAGACGAGGTCCATAGGAAGGTCTGCGCCAGAATGTCCATCCTGTACCCAATCCTAAACTCATCCAGCTCCCTTTCCTGCTCAGTAGGAGTAAACGTATACCAGGCCCTGATCCGGCCTGTCATGGAATACGTGTGTCCTGTTTGGGGATACGCGGCGAAGCAGCACCTGGACAAACTCCAGAGGCTGCAGAACCGCGCCCTCAGGAGGGCACTGCGTTTACCCCTCGGATTCCCTATCGACGATTTGCATGCCGCTGCGGAAATCCCACTCCTGAGAGAGCGTTTTCAAGACCTGGCAAGGGCCTTCTATGAAGGTACTTCCAGGTCGGGAAACGCCCTCATCCACTCCCTAGGTCGGTATGATATGTCCTGCGATAAGCACAAGTGCCCTATGACGATCTTCGACGACTAAGTCGAAGAGAGAATCCCGACACCCAATCCATCATCCTGTTCCTTCCCATATAACACCAAACTTCTCGCCTACCTCAGGCAAGTACCAGACACACTCACAACAATCATCACAAATCAGTCACCAAAAACTATAGAAAAATCACACACACAAGTTCACAGGGGAGTAAAAGCCGAAAGGCTACAGACTCCCCCTCACACTTCCCCAAAGAGGGGAAAGCAACAGATGAGAGCAGCAGCTTCCCGCTACTTGAAGTTTGGCTTTTAGCTGTATCGGTAGTAGCTGCAAGCAGCCAGATGCAAACGAGAAAAATTTTTCTCGGGTGCCCTAGCTGCCAGATCACGCTTGCACAGAGTTGTAGTGGGGAGGGGTTAACCTCCACGTGACCCGTGTTTACGTTAAGTGATATCGCTGCTTCGTGTACAGCTCCCATGTCAAATGAAAACCAAACGGATTTCTGTGGCCGGGAGCTATCAAGTGAATTAAAATACATTCACATAATTACGGAGGGCAAAAATATATTACTAATTTCAGTTTTCTGATTTTATTTTATTTCCAAGTTAGTAGCAGTCAAGCATTAATCGCCTTGCAGAACAGTGAAGTTATTTTTGCAAGTTTGCTAAAGAAATTTGGCTTTATTAATCCTTCCGCTGAGGCAATCACTTTATTTGAAACTAAGTGTTTCATTCTACAGTATTGGCTAGTTCCAACTGTTCGCTGAATTTCAAGTGCACGTTATTTTCTGTCGTCATGTCATAATAAAGAACCAAAAATGAGATCGTATAGTACTGGTGCTCCAAGAAAATCTACATCCCAAAAACCACACTGAAAAGCTTAATATCAGATGGGACCTACTTCATTGTGAATCTGGAAAAAGCCAATTTGCACTTAAAGCCGAATTATGCATTTTAGTATGGTTTACGAAATTCCGATGCTCTTCGGCGTATCCTCCGATGCCCTGTTTCTTTTATGGTGTAATGTAAACTCTTGGTGCTTTATACACACGAACATACGGGTTTCCTACACCACTGCAGTTGCACACGCACAATACTACCTGTTTTCTGGCGCTCTCGCAACTGGTAAATCGAACCTATTTCTAACAGTCTCCGGATAGTATTGCGAACGGTGGTTACAAAAGAGTTTCTTTCTATGTAATTTTCTTTTTACGCGAGATGAATTATGTTACGTGTGAGAAAGTGGGATGGATATCTAAATCACAGAGCGTTCGAAACTGAACAGTTTGGGGACCAGCCACTTAAAAGAATTTCGGACCAAGACATTTATGGCATAATTTTAAATTTACTGGCACGTTTGTGTGATGTATCTTAAAGTATAACACACGCAAAAATAGATCAATATTATATGTGAAAGCTTAGCTTTTCTTGTAGATATACGGTACTGTGTACATTAATGTAAACCGTTAACTTTACCTCTTACGTGGTCGCGCTATGTAACCAGTGATCTTGCTGTTGGGTGACTATAACACGTGTCCTAAGATCTGAATAGCTGCTGTCATCGGCTGGCGAGATCTCGTGGCTTGAGATATGACTCGCTTACAAAAGGACATCGCAACCTCGGTTTCAACGCTCCAGAAACTAACGCGCTATGTTTGGTGCAATTTAAATTTATACTTCCGTAATTCGAAAATATGCAGCGTATATGTTGCTGCAAATCAAAGGTCTTTCCAAAACTTATCTCCTTTTCTTTATTAAAAGTCTCTCCAAAACTTCTTTCTTTTTTTTTCCGGGAAGTTCTACGCGATTGTATAAAACGTTAACCATTCAAAGGATTGATAAGTTTTACAGTTCCGAGGGAAAAATCTACGGAAAACCTACTGTCACTTAGCACAGAAAAGGTGTATTTTCGCCCGGGAAAAAGCATTGAACTATGGGACTGGTACAGGGGCACGTGAACTGAGAGCTAGATTGTGTTTTGACAGTACAAGATGCATCCAGTGCCTGTCCTACGGTACCCGTAGGAATGATTCCATATTGTAATCTACATGCTCATCCGTGTATGCTACTAATGAGTGGCTACCACCAAAAACTAATCATAGAAAAATGTTTGCACTTACATTAGCGATGTCAGAGCACTTACAGCCATTTTTCTGTGATGTATCACCTTTTGTGTCCATAATTCGCTACTAGACAGCACAAAAGTAATGAAGAGGGACATATACTGTGTTGCATAACTTAGTCAACTCATCACAACATTAGTTACTTTTAATATATTCCAAACTAAAACGTATGTGCCCTAACTTTGACGCTACCTACTAGCCTGTGCACTAGATATTTCCCATCGATGTGACTACATGCATTCTGGAAAAAAACCTCAATGGATTATAGCTATACCTAACTTCACTAAATATATTCTAATACAGTCCAGTTTTAACATAATTTACTGAAGGAATTGTTACTATAAAGTAGCACAAGTTTCCTATACTATTGCCTATATACAAAACAGTGTAATCTAAAAACCCTAAAAAACTGTAAAACTATGCAATTTAACTAAGGGTGTACCAGTGCCATTACTGTGAAAAATGTACACTTGTTGTAGTCAGTGTGCTGCAGCACTCAGTATAGAATATGAAACAGAAGAGCGAAGAACAGTGCATCCAGTGTATTTACAATGTGAAGGACTACAAACAGCCATGATTATGCCATGCATCCACTGGTTGGTACTACACAGACCTGCAAGTTAATTGACTTAAATCTCCTTCCACTTTCTTACTTGTACAGACCATAGCCACTGTAATTTTTTCCATATTCTGATTTATTTTATTTATCCATAGGTTACCAGGTGTTACGCTTTTAACATGTGACATACTTGCATAGATTTATCTTATTGTATATGATGAGGTCCTCTATTTTTGCCAACACACTGATTGTTGCACCCAAAACCCACTTACCCACACTATACTGGTAAGTTTCAAAAGAAATTTAAATCTTTGTAGTTGCAAGTGAGGATCAAGTCTTCCTGATAATTTTATAATTAATGTAGGTCAATCTGAAGGTGTCTCGTACTAGGCAATACATATCATGAGTAAATAAGCAAGAAAGACAGCTCTTTTCATCATATCCTGCTTACTAGTTGCTGTATCAATATGCCATGAAGTGGAAATACTTTTCCATTAATGAGCATATATTTTGAAGGTCATGTCTCATGTATTTTGTATTAATTTTATTTGGCCACGGTCGTATAGCATTAGTTCCTCATTTGACTCAAATTTTAGAAAAACTGAATAGTAGACACAATAGGTTGTCTTGTTTCCCAAATTTGCACCCCATTGAGAATGTGACCTACAATTTATTACCAATATAAGAAAATATAGGATCTTCTTGCTTTTTAAAACTTCTGTCATGAACCTATATGGCAGATTAAAGCCCTGTGGGATCCCATTCCTACTAGCAGCTGTAATCTGCCAGAAAATTTCAGAACAGCATACATTCTGCTACTGAGTGAAAGGTCCATTCTTGAGTTGTCATATTAGTGTGAACTTCACCATTATCTTAGTTTCATGAGATTGTCTGTTATTAGAATATAAAGTGGCAGTATTATGTGCTCTGAACTGTAGTGTTAGTAGAATTGTATAATACAAAAAATCACTTTAGAAAAATCATTTTACACCATTAAAATGCAGATAGTACGTTACATACACTCAAACTGAAAACGCATAGTGTAAGATTCAGTTAAGAGGAAAAAAGGTAGAGGGTGCTACATTGTCTATTCTTTAGGTGGTGTTTATACGGTAATTGAGGTGAAATTATGCTGTTACTACTGGCCTTTACTTGTATGGTTTTCTCAAACTATTTATATGAAGAGTGTTGTGGCAAATATTAAGGAACATTAGATTGCTGCACATTATGTGGATATAAGTTTGTTTTGGATTAGGTATTAAACAGTGATGTGAGACGGCTCTGATAAGTCATTGTACTGCCATTACTTACTGGTTTTGCGTGAGTGACTAAATTTTCACTTCCTTTGATGCTCTGGAGTTGGGAATTTAGTGACCCTTTAACATATCGATACTGTCGTTCAGTTCGAGTTAGGAGTGTGCTATAGTATTGTATTTCGCCCAACTGATGTCAGTAATTCCATCTCGGTATTGAGAAAACAAGATGGCTGGAGCACACTTTACATTCAAGCAACGAAAATGTATTGTGATGTGGTTTTTCTAGTTTGAGTATACTGTTGAAGTGCAACGTGAGTGGAGGCAGTAGTTTGAAACAGAAATGCCAACCCACCTAACAATTAGCCCTGAAGTGGGCACACCATCTTGCATAACACGAGCGGGCACGCAGCAAACTTTGTACATATGAACAGAATAGGTTTCCTTATGTTACTATGCTAAGTCATGTATAATAAAAATCACAGTTTAATATTAGTTTATTTAAACAAGGAGAAAATAAACATTACATAAAATGTGCTAAACTACTGTTTAATAAAACAATAATGAAATAAATTTTCGTCATAACTGTTGCCAAGGACAGGTGTTGGACAGTAATGAAACATTCTAAGCATTAAGCAGTGCAGTTACCTCTTATCTTGGTCAGCTGCTTATTTGATCAATAATTCTCATAGACAATTGCCTCAATGTGGGATTATGTTGCTAGTTCACAACTGGTGTCATTTTTTGAACTGAACTGATTGTAAATTTTTTCTTGCCTAGCTCGCTTTGTATTTTATATTACTGCTGCTCACTTAGATGTATGACAACACAGTTTATTGCTAGGTTACCTGAAGCAGGACTGAAGGAATATGTATAGGTTTGCAGTTAAAAATGGAACCCCACGTTGGTGCACATTATACAGAGGTGCGCCCGCTCAAGGGTTAAACACATCATTGGCAAGTTTGAATTGCGTGAAGCGATTTGTGATATTCACATAGGAAGATCAGGAAGACAGCGTATAGCTACAAGTCCTATGTTGTCTCATGATGGAAACATTTGTTAATCCTCCACAGAAGTCTGCTATGCAGTTTGCACGTGAAGTGGGGGTTAGCAGTAAAAGTGTGTGCAGAATTCTGAAAGCTGCGAAGTGGAAAGCTTACATTCCACAGTTACTGCTCGCGATTAATGGTGGTGATCATGATTGCCAAATGCAATTTTGCAAATATCAGCAAACTGTAACTGGTGATGAGCATCTTGTGATGAAGGTAGTGTGAAGTTATGAGGCACAATTTAAACTTACTGGAACTGTGAATCTGCATAACAGTGTTTACTGGGCACTGGAAAATTTTCGTGTTAATTGGATAGTGGTCAATCTACCAGGTGTTTGTGTGGTGTGGACTATCATCTAGGGGCTTAGTAGGACCTTTCTTCTTTTGTGTTACTTTCAATAGAAAAGTGTACCTGGAAATGTTACGCACATAAATTTTGTCGGGTATACCTGCGCTTTATGGAGCTGATGAAGAGGTCTTCTACTAACAGGATGGGGTGCCACCACACTGCCACCTAACCATATGAGCTTTCCTGGGTGACAATTTTCTGGGGCCTTGGATTGGATCAAGAGGGCCCATTGTGTTCCCTCCAGTCGCCAGATCTCACACCTATAGACTTTTACTTGGGAACTGTGAAAGATGATGCCTATCAATGTAAGCACACAAGCTGGAGGAACTTCACCAGTAGATTACCGTGACATGTGCAACAATCTCCCCTGTAACATTGACTGATGTAGTAGCAGTGGCTGCTTATCGTCCTGTTGTGTGTATAGCTGCCAATGGTGAACATTTTCAACATTTAAGGTAACCATGTGCTAAACTGAAGGTTGTAAAAGTGTGATTTTTAAATGTAAAACACACATATAAGTAATACTTATCGTTCCTTAGTGTGTGTACATTTTTCTGGCGGACTCTGTAGTTTGACATCTTTAACTTTTTTTAATTCTACAATTAAGGTTATACAGTTGATGACAGGTTCAAAGGAAACTTGAGTTTGATTTCAAACAAGTTACCGACTCACACGATAATAGTTGGTGGTGACTTTAATTTACCCTCGATATGTTGGCGAAAATATATGTTTGATACGGAGGTACACATAAAATACCATCCAAAATTGTGCTAAATGCATTCTCTGAGAGTTGTTTCTAGCAGTTAGTTCGTGAGCCCACGTGAATAGTAAACGGTTGTGAAAACACACTTGACCTCTTAGCAACAAATAATCCTGAGTCAATAGTGAGCATCAAAACAGATACAGAGCTCAGTAAACACAGGTTGTCGTAGCGAGATTGAATATTGTAATCCCCAAATTCTCCAAAAATAAGCAAAAAATATATGTATTCAGAAAGCAGATAATTCACTTTAATGCCTTCCTGAGAGACAATCTTCACTCATTCCAAATTAAGAATATAAGTGTAGACCAGATGTGGATTGAATTCCAAGAGAGTATCGGCAGCAATTGAGATTTATACGAAATAAATTAACAAACGACGGAGCTGATCCTCCTCAGTACACAAAACCGGTTAGAACACTGTTGCAGAAACAACGAAACACTCCAAATTTAAACAGACGCAAAATCCCAAATATTTGTGATCTTTTACAGAAGCTCAAAAATTTGCGCAGACTTGAATGTGAGATGCTTATAACAGTTTCCACAACGAAACTTTGTCGCGAAACCTGGCAGAAAATCCAAAGAGATTCTGGTCTTATGTGAAGTATGTTAGCGGTAAGGAACAATCGATGCCTTCTTGGCGTGATAGCAATGGAGATACTATCTAAGACAGTGCTGCCAAAGTAGTCACTAAACACAGCCTTCCGAAATGTCTTCACAAAAGACGACGAAGTAAATATTGCAGAATTCGAAATGAGAACAGCTGCCAACATGAGTAACGTAGAAGTAAATATCCTCGGAGTAGTGAAGTAACTTAAATCGTTTAATAAAAGCAAGTCTTCTGGTCCAGACTGTGTACCAGTTAGGTTCCTTTCGGATTAAACTGATGCATTAGCTCCATAGTTCAGTCATATACAACCATTCGCTCGACAAAAGCTCCGTATCCAAAGACTGGAAAGTTGCACAGGTCACACCAATATTCAAGAAAGTTAGTAAGAGTAATCCACTAGATTACAGGCCCATATCATTCATATCAGTATGCAGCAGGAGTTTGGAACATACATTGTGTTTGAACATTATGAATTACCTCAAAGAAAACTGCCTATTAGTGACACGCAGTCAACATGGGTTTAGAGAAAATCGTTGCTGTGAAACACAACTAGCTCTTTATTCACATGAAGTGTTAAGTGCTATTGACAAGGGATTTCAAATTGATTCTGTATTTCTGGAAGGCTTTTGACACTGTACCACACAAGCGGATCGTAGGGAAATTGCGTGCTTATGGAATATCGTCTGTTATGTGACTGGATTTGTGATTTCCTGTCAGAGGCCACAGTTCATGGTAATTGACAGTCATAGAGTAAAACGGAAGTTTACGCCTGGTGTTTCCCAAGGTAGTGTTATAGGCCCTTTGCTGTTCCTTATCTACATAAATGATTTGGGAGACAATCTGAGCAGCCGTCTTAGGTTGTTTGCAGATGATTGTCGTTTATTGACTAAGAAAGTAATCAGAAGATCGAAACAAACTGCAAAACGATGAAGGAAAGATAGCTGAATGGTGCAAAAAGTGGCAGTTGGCCCTAAATAACGAAAAGTGAGAGGTCATCCACATAAGTGCTAAAAGGAACTTGTTAAACTTCAGTTACACGATAAATCAGTCTAATCTAAAAGCTGTAAATTCAACTAAATACCTAAGTATCCCAATTATGAACAATTTAAATTGCGAAGAACACAAAGAAAATGTTGTTGGGAAGGCTAACCAAAGACTGTATTTTATTGGCAGGATACTTCTAACAGACCTCCTACGGAGACTGCCTACACTACGCTTGTCTGACCTCTTTTTAGAATCCTGCTCCGCGGTGAAGGATCCTTACCTGATAGGACTGACGGAGTACATCGAAAAAGGTCAAAGAAAGGCAGCACGTTTTGTATTATTGCGAAATAGGGGAGTGTGTGTGTCACAGAAATGATACAGGATTTGGGCTGGACATAATTAAAAGAAATGCGTTTTTCGTTGCGACGAAATCTTGTCACGAAATTACCAACTTTCTCCTCAGAATGCGAAAATGTTGACACAGACCTGCATAGGGAGGAACAATCATGATGATAAAATAACAGAAATCAGAATTTGTGTGGAAAGATATAATTATTCATTCTTTCCGCTTGCTATACGAGATTGGAATAATAGAATTGTGAAGGTGGTTCGATGAACCCTCTGCCAGGCACTTAAGTGATTTGCAGAGTATTGAAGTAGATGTAGGTGTAGCCACACATTGTAGATCACATTTCACAACATATTTGCATCTCCTTCAAACAAAATACTGAAGGACACAACAAGAATGTTGAGTGGTGCTTATACAATTTTATTTACTTGTATGACTCTGAAGATGGCTATGATGTCTTTCATAATGGAGTCCTTCAATAAATTTTAGATGTTTTTGCAAGTAAAAACTAGAAATAATGTGAATGATGTGATGCATACTGTTGTTAAAATTCAAAATGCATCATGGTATTCTTCACTTGAAAAGGTTAAGGAACAGAGATATGGGGCTGAGCTCTAATGCAAACTGTGCATCAGTTGCAGCACCTGCATACATAGGGGCTCTGGAATAACCAGTATGTAGTCAATATTTTCGTTGCTCATCAAGAAGATAATGCTCCGGTCACTCGTGTTGTAAATAGGTGAGGACCTGTCATAAAACTTGCTCTGATAGTGGGCAGCCACCACTTTAGATATCTGAGTAAAGTAGAGCAACTCGTGTGGGTGAAATGAAAATGCTAGAGTTGAAATTACAATCTTAACTCATTGGAATCAATGTACGGCATTTGAAGTTGACTGTTTGCACTGTGAGTGATAATGAATTGAGTGCTGAAAATTTGTCAGATGAAATGACCATATCTATAATAGTAGGTTCACTTTCTCACTTATAGGCACATTGTCCCGACAGGGTAGTAAGAGGCTTGCGATACATTCATAGATGAAATTGTCTGATATAGCGACACAGTGAGTCTTTGAACACTATGATAGCTACAGTTTCTGTTTGAGTGTGATTGGTTTCTGCTAGCATGTTAGTGTAAGATCTGCTTCAATGCCCTGTTGGGATGTGCCTTTAAGTTATACATAGCTTGGTATGAGTTTTTTTAAACAATTTTGTAAAGTGAGAAACACTTCCTGCTGTTCTTCAAACCATACGAATTCGGCACTTTTCTTTTGTAGGATATTTAAAGGATGAGAGATGTGGATGATGCTGGCAGTATATTTTCTGTAGTAACTCATCTTGTGTAAAAGTGATTGTGAGCCAAGATTTATTTTTTTTTCTTCCAGCTTTTAGTTTGTTGATTGCCTCAACACTGTTTTAATCCACTCTTGGATAGTACTGTCTGAATTAAAAAGAAAGAAGAGATTACTAATGTTTATGACAAACTTAACTATAAAGCACTGCACACAAGACTGGATAGTAGAAAGGTACAAAGTTCAGACATAGCTGTGCTGTTTGTTTGTAGCAACATGGCAACTACATAATCCACCACAGAAATCATTGTGTGTTGGAATTTGTATGTAGTCAGTCCATTGTTCAAGAGTACTGTGAATTCTGCCATTGGTTCAGCAAGAAGCCACCTCTGCACAATCAGATTTATGACTACGCTAAAGATGGAAGCTGAAAAAATTAATCGACATTAGTGCCGCGGCAGGGATTCAAACCTTGGTCCCCTTGCTTACTAGGCAGCTGTGCTACCCATTACATAACCACAGCAGTATAGCTAGCAGCTGCATGTACTATGCCTTCCCTAACAAAACAAGCTGCAGACATGATTTAAGTTCGTGTTAGCAAGGGCATTGGACTAAGTAGTCCATGCAGTTGTTAACTATACTGCTGTGGTGGTGTAATGACTAGCACATTTGCCTAGTAAGCAAGGAGACTGGGGTTAAGTACCAGCTGTGGCGCACATTTTAACCCACTTCTTCAGCTTCCATCATTATTGTAGATACGGATGAAACTCAAATGTCTCAAGGAAAACTTAATATCCAGTCTATAGATTTATGACCGGCATGCAAAATACTCTTGTCAACATTAAATTGTAACACGTTGAAGGATAAAATATTTGCATACTTACGTATACATCGTTCGATAGACAAAGGCCAACTGTTCGAATGTGCAGGCTCAAGCAGCCAGGAAAAATTGGGCTAAATACATTTGCATAAGAAGTATGCCTCGCTTGTGTTAAATAGCATTTTACATTACAGTAAGAATGACATTTCCTCTACAAGGCTACTAAAAATGCAACAAATGTACTGGTACGTATGTTACATACAAAATTTATAATACGTTTGCTGACAGTAATGCAATACATAAATTCAGTGTGATGACACTAAGTGTACTATTTACAAAAGACTACTGTTACAAAAGTATGGTGAAAGAAGAGCATATATGAAATAAATGTCACTAAAAAGGAAAGTTCTCCTTAACACCACAGAAGCCGAAGCGATAAGGAAAATTGGAAAGCTGTGGGTGCTATATAAATGTGTGTAAGCTCTAAATCTTGCTTGGTGTTAAACATTATTTTACATTAAAGCGCTACGACAACATTTTATAGAAGGCCAATAATAAATACAGTAATTTCAGATTTATACATTAAATATAAAATATCTGTAAAACACTTGTGTATCAGAGTGATACTGCGTGTAGATTTAGTGTGCAGTAGATAACGTCTATTACAAAACGTTACTTCTGTTACAAAAATGGAGGGAAGAATAAAATGGATAGTTCCATCACAACATAAAAAATGAATCTTCTGCGTAACTGTACCAGTACGATTTCTGGAATATCAACTGTAGGAACATGTGTTGAAAGGACTACAAAAAATTAAAACATCAGTAAACATGTATTATGTGATCCTGAGAAGCATTAATCCATCAAGGAAGTGATTACTCAAGAGTTGGAACTGATCGCTCAAAATGTTACTGCCTCTCTTAGCAAGATGTTTATAAATTCCTAGTTCTTCCGATACATCTAATTTCCAACCTTTTATTTCCTTACGTAAAATTTCGGTTTCTTCTGATTCCCTTAGAGAATGGTCTGAAATATGTTAAATGTTCAGCAGATCAAAAATAATCCACATTCCCCCCTCCCCCCACCCAACAGGCACTGCTTGTAACTGGCTTTAATAGCTAGGGCAATCTTTACAATTTTATAGGCACCTGAATTTGTTAAAGTATCTTCCTCAGTTTCTAATGTATGTACTAATTTTTTCTTCAAACTAGTGTTGGTATTTTCTTGACAGATGTCCAATCCTGTAGGACACATTACCTTTAAATGGTATTGAAGTAAACTTGCTATTTCCCTCTTCATTACTGTTTCATAGTTTATCTGTAATAAACAATTAAATCTGTTCTTTCTTTTTGAATAACCCTGCATTGGACCGAAGTATTACACTGTGGCTTAATGAGAATGTTACTTTTTCATGATGCACTTGACTGTTGTTTGCAGCATGCAGTTTTTTTTTAAGGATTCTTTCTCATCAAAAACCAGTTACAGTGACATGACTTATGTGTTCTATACATTGCGTATTATTATTAATAGTGATGGAGTGTTTGTTGTTCCGATAGACTGAAAGGCTTATCAACTACCTTGGAAGTGTTTCATTCAAAAGTAATCATCATACACCTTAAGATTTCAATCACAGTTTCAGAGAGGTGATAAATTCCTGTTTTGTAGGAAGGGATTGACGCTGACAGATACACAACCACACTCACTCTTGCACTTCCTTTCCAACTTAAATCGACGTCCATGGCTTCATCAGGTTACCAAAGATGTGAAAATACCACGGTGAAAGATGCAGGCTGTAAAAACGACATTGCAGTCTTTCTGAACCAAATGGCTGAATCATAACTATCGTCTAAGTGGCAATGTTGGGATGGCCACTAACGTGTAATAGGATTGCATTCCTGGGCATTTAGATTTCCTGGCACATCGCAGTTTCTGCAAAACTCTCCTCATACCACTATGCCTTGATTGTGGTTCGTGCTTTAGGAACTCGATGAGCAGAGGGCCCATGCAGTCGGTGGTGGTGGTGGTGGTGGTGGTGGTGGTGGTGGTGGTGGTGGTGGTGGTGGTGGTGGTGGTGGTGGTGGTCGTCGTCGTCGTCGTCGTCGTCACCTTACCGGTACTTCTATGGACACGTTTGGTTTTATTTCGTGGGGAGATGTGGTATGTTTATACTGTTGGCTCTGTTGTTTGCCCTTGGGCTGTACGTGTTATTGTTAACCTTGTTTTACAAGTCACAGAAAATACAAGTAGCCAGTCCATTCTTAATGTACATGTAACTAGCCTTTTAGATATTGAAGCACTTTAAAAATCCAAGCTGTGATTTGGAAAATGTGTAGTCAAATGGGTAAGTACTGTGTTAGCTTGAGTGTAAGTAGCATCTTAATTGTGAATGTAAGTTTTAATTTTGAAGAGGTGAGGAAAAAAAAAACGCACACGCACACGTTCCCAATCTAATCACTTCACTTTGTTGTAATGTAAATAAATTGCACAAAGATGAGCCTCCTAATTGACAATTTTCCTGATGTCGTTGATAACTTCACCACATGTATTTGTTTCATCACTGTCAGTATTTTCATCACTCAGTTCCTAAATTGCATTGCTTTCATGTCATACAGGGCATTGGGCATGCAGCCCTTCTTGAATCCATTGATAGAATCTGGTGATGATGTGTGCCATAAAAATAAAAACATCCAACATAAGTCATTTCAGTCCTGCAAGATGGGAGTGCATGCAAGATCCTGTTCTACAAGGCAGTTGGAATAGTCTTTTTGGAGACTATCTTTGAATGGTCTGTTTATGAAGATACCAAGCACAGGCAGTTTTGAAGTCTTATCTCCGGGAATATCAGATGGAGTTGCCTTCAGTGCAGCAACTTTATTCTTTACGTCAAATATGAGATAATCTTTGAAAACAGCCAACACTGGCATAACTCTTACTTACCAACACATTAGTTGTGTACTTCCAAACAATAGCTAGCAGTTACTACAAGAAATCCAGCAACCAGTCAGTTTCTATTTATACCAACTTGGCATAAAGCAGGCTATATGTAAACGGGCTGTGTGTTGTTACTCTTCAAGCAATTGAACCAACAACTGTAGAGCTCAGCCAGTATTCACATGCACAAATTAATAATACTTAGCAATTCGGCCCTCAGTTTGGTTGTCATTCAGTCTTTTTCTTGGCAACAAACCACTAACCTCATGAGGAAATTTTCCTTGGATAAAGCTTTGTGCTTCAGAATAACATAGGAGGCAGCTTGCATCCCTCTGCAGTAGCTATTAAAATCACAGTAAATTTAATTTTTTCCTTCTTTGGGTGTTCCTAACAAAATAATTTTCACACATTTGTAATCTATGGTTATAATCCTTGGCATATCTCAAAAGATGGGCATCTTATCAGCATTGTTAGTTTGCTGTAGAGGCTAGAGAGTGCTGCTGAGCAGCATTTTGATTACATCCCTCTACATTCGTGTGGCAGCGAATCACTTTGTCTGATAGAGGGGCTGTTTCTACAAATAAACTTGCATCTACAACAGCTACTCCCATCGAATTGTCTGTGGCATATTTAAGGTATTCAGTGTTTCCAAGGCCATTACCTCTATAATAATAATAATAATAATAATTATTATTATTATTAATAGTAATAATAATAATAATATTATTATTATTATTATTACTACTACTACTACTACTACTACTACTACTATTAGTCGTAAAGCTCCCAACATGGAAGACGCTAAGTAAAGATGGTTCACTTCTGGGGCTTCTTATTCTTCTTGTTTGCCCACCAGGTCTTCATTCTTTGCGAGAATTCAGCTTTTCTTTCTTCGCTCCATTTTGTTCCAGTTCTCGGCGCTTTTGTCTCTGGTTTGACCTCCCATTTGTCAACTATAAGTTTGAAATTGTTTCTTTTGTTCATGTCTTCAGTAGTAATGTTTGCTAATTCCAGATCTTTCTTTACATTTTTGATCCATTCTCCTCCATTAACAAGGGATGCTACGTATCTTACTATTTTTTTTGTAAATCTGTGATCGGGAAGTCTCATTATGTGGCCATAGAATTTTAGACGCCTCTTCCTCATGTCTATCTCTATGTTAGAATATTCTTCAATGTTAGGATTTTTCTGTAATCTATACCCCTCTTTGGTCCATCTTGGTCCCAAAATTTTCCTAATGATTTTCCTTTCCTCTTTCTTCAGGTTTTCCATATCTGTTTTCCTTTTAAGTGTCAAGGTTTCACTGGCATATAGCATTATTGGTTTAATTACCGACTTATAATGTTTAATTTTTGTATTTATAGATAGACATTTTTTATTGTAAATGTTTTGGACCAGCCCTAGACCCCTACGAGCTTTTAATATTCTTTCTTGTTGTGAGTATTTTTCAGAAATTCTCTCTCCTAAATATTTAAAGTATGGTACCCTCTTAATTTCTCCATATTTGGTTTGTAACTTAGAAATTTCTAGATTTGTTGTTGTAAACACTGTTTTCTCAAAAATTATTATTATTATTATTATTATTATTATTATTATTATTATTATTATTACTACATTCCCAGTTTTTGACCCACAGTAGCATATTACTGGCTAAATTGAAATTTACAATTAATTCTCCATTGTGAACCAATTTCACAAATTAGTTTCTTCCAAACCATACTTCTTGCCAGCTTCTCTGGTAGATGTACTTTTTGCATAATGAATAGTAGTGAGTTAAAAATTTGAATCAGAAGCACTGGATATCAAAGTTTGTGGTGATTTTCTTTTGATGTCTCCACTCGTTGGTGAAGACTAAATTTTGCTCTGTAACTAGAGAATAAGTGTGCTTGTCGGATGTGTAAAATAATGAAACTGTGAGCACGATAATAGGCACTGTCTAAATGAAACTTAAGCAGTTAAAGATAGATTGTGTTAGGACAAATATAGTGATTTATTCCCATGAGCAAGCACTATAGTTAAAGTTTGTATGATGCGAAAATGTACCAGTATTCACAGTGTTGAGCAGCTAATCTGTACCCTAATTTTTTATGGCAAAATTTTGAGCAAAAATTGTGATTTCTATTGAAGTCGATACTTTAATTGTACTAAAAGGCATAAGTGAAATTGGGCCGTTGTTTGATAGTATTTTTTATCCATATTTACGCTGCTTTATCAGAAGATGCTGCAGTGATAAGCGACTGGTTACTAAACAACGTAAGGTGCCACTAAAGTCACAAGAATGCCCTTTCAAATAAATACATTAATATTTTATTATAAGCAAAGGGACATACCTATTTTGAAGATTTTTTTGTTTCATATTGTCTTTTGGTAAAGTAACTTATGTATCATTTGCTCTTAAAACAATTTCCTTTCTGGTTTCTCCAGTCTTCATTATCTCAAATGTTGTTACTTTGATGTGAATATATTATTCTTCCTATACATTTGCTTACATGCCTAGGGTACTTGTTTCTCAGTATTTTGTTGTATTACTTGTACTGACCTACATCAGAGCTGTTACTGACTAACAAATAAAATTTAAAATGTAAACCTGAGTAAAAAAAAACGCTGGTGACAAATCAAGCGACAGCAATATGCGTATTTACAGGTGGCGGTAGTAACATGTTCGCGAGGTATAAAAGGGCAGTGCATTGGTGGAGCTGTCATTTGTACACAGGTGAAAAGATGTCCAAAGTGATTATGGCCACATAATGGGAAATAAGACTTTGAATACAGAATGGTGGTTGGAGATAGACACAGGGGACATTCCATTTAGGAAATAGTTAGGGAATCCAATATTCTGAGATCCACTGTGTCAAGAGAGTGCTGAAAATACCAAATTTCAGGCAGTACTTCTCACCACAGAAAATGCAGTGGCTAATTGCTTTCACTTAACAACTGAGAGTAGCAGTGTTTGTGTAGAGTTGTGTGTCCTAACAGACAAGCAACACGGAGTGAAATAACTGCAGAAATCAATGTGGGCTATAGGATGAACTTATCCATTAAGTCAATGAGGTGAAATGTGGCATTAATGGGCTATGGTAACAGACAACCAATGTGAGTGCCTTTGGCTTGCAGCATCTCACCTGGGCTCGTGACTATGTCAATTTGACCCTAGATGACTTGAAACCTGTGGCCTCGTCAGATGAGTATCAATTTCAGTTGGTAAAAGCTGTTGGTAGGGTTCAAATGTGGCGCATACACCATGAAGCCATGGACCCAAGTTTTCAACAAGGCACTGAACAAGCTGTTGCTGGCTCATTAGTTGTGTAGATTGTGTTTACATGGAATGGACTTGGTCCTCTGGTCCAGGTGAAATGCTTGTTGACTAAAAGAAGTTATGTTCGACTACTTGGAGACTGCATGCGGGCATTCGTGGACTTCATTTTCCCAAACAATGATGGAATTTTTGTGGATGACTGTGCCCTATCACTAGGCCATAGTTATTTGCAGTTGGTTTGAAGAACGTTCTAGAGTGTTCAGGCAAATAATTGGGCCACCCAGATTACCTGACGTGAATCCCATTGAACACATTCGCAATTACGAATAGCTATAGAAGCAGCATGGCTCAAAATTTCTGCTGGGGACTTTTAATGACTTGAGGATCTATGCCACACAAATTTTATGCACTATGCTACTCAAAAGCTGGTCTGGGATGATAGGAGGCAAGAGGCATCCCACGACTTTGGCCACCACTGTTAACAGTGGATAAACTACTGCACCAGTTTCTAGTTCTGTATTACTTATAATTTAAGAGTAAATGATACCTGAAATGCTGAAAAATCAAAGTGATTGCAAACTGAAAGGCAAAAAATTATACGCAGGATGTTAGTTGGTTTAAGGCATCAGAATAGGCAACCTAATGATTTACTAATTAATCTTGTTGATGACTGTGCCACTAAAGTGGAGATAATAAACACAGGTTTCCAAAATACCTAGAGCAAAGATGAAGTAGTAAATATTCCAGAATTTGAATCGAGAACTGTTACTACTACTACTACTACTACTACTACTACTACTACTACTACTACTTTGTGATAAGGCCCAATGGACCGCACGCATCTACAAGTTTCCTCCTCCACTGTATTCTGTCCATTGCTGCTATCTGCCATCTGTTCACATCTATTGACACTTGGTTTAAATCTTCATGGAGTCCATCCCTCTAACACTTCTTGGGTCTCCCTGGCGGTCTCTTTCGTGTAGATGTAAAATCCAGGAGCTTCCGAGGCCATCTGTGATCCTCCATCAGAGCCACATGGCCGGCCCACTGCATTCGTTTGGCTTTGACTGGCAGTCTCTTTCCTGTAGATGTAAAATCCAGGAGCTTCCGAGGCCATCTGTGATCCTCCATCCGGGCCACATGGCCGGCCCACTGTATTTGTTTGGCTTTGACAGTTCCTGCTATGTTGGACTGCTGGTATAGTTCTTCAAGCTCTTGGTTGTATCTGATCCTCCATTCCCCTGTATCTACACCCAAAACCAGACCGAAATTCTTCCGAAGCACTTTCCTCTAAAAAACAATGAGCTTATGGAAGTCCTCTTTGTGGATACTCCATGTCTCACAGCCATATAGAACAACAGGCTGGATCAGGGTTTTGTACAGTTGAATCTGGAACTGTCTGGAGAGATATATGGAGTGAAGAAGTTGTGCTAGGCTGTGGTCCCCAACCTGCAGTGGTTGTAGATGATCAGCAGTCTGACAATGACTGTTACTAACACAATTAACATCAAAGTAGATATTCTTTGTAGCGAATCATGTCAGTTCACTTAAGACAAGTCTTCTGGCCCAGACTGTATACTAGTTAGGTTCCTTTCAGAGTATGCTGATACACTGGTTCCATAGTTGGAAATCGTACACAGCCATTCATTTGATGAAAAATCTGTACCTATAGGCTGGAAAGTTGCACAGCTAACTTGAATACTCCAGAAAGGAAATAAGATTAATCCGATGAATTACACATCCATCTCACCATCATCAGTGTACAGTAGAACTGGAATATAGTGTTCGAACAAGAAAATGGTCTGTTGACCCAGTCAGCATGGATTGATAAAATATTCTTGTGAAACACAACTAGCTGTTTATCCACGTGAAATAATGAGTAGCATCAACAGGGTATCTCAAATTGAGTCCATATTTTTGTTTCCAGAAGGTTTTTGACACAATTCCTCACAAGAGGTTTCTAATCAAATTGACTACCTATGGAGTACTGCCTCAGTTTTGCAACTGGATGCGTGATTTCCTGTCAGAAAGTCACAGTCCATGGAAAGTCACAGTCCATGGAAAGTCACAGTCCATGGAAAGTCACAGTCCATGGAAAGTCACAGTCCATGGAAAGTCACAGTCCATGGAAAGTCACAGTCCAACAGAAGTGATGTCAGACATCACCCAAGAAAGTGTTACAGGACCTCTGCTTTTCCTTTTCTATATAAATGGTTCATGTGACAATTTCAGCAGCTGTTTTAGGTTTTATGCAGATAATGCCGTCGTTTACCATTTAGAAAAATCATCAGAAGATCAAAGCCAGCTGCAAAGTGACTTGGACGTGATGGAATAATAGAGAAATAGTTTGAAGGTGGTTTGATGAACCATCTGCCAGTGATTTCAGTCTGAATTGTAGAGCAGTGATATAATGTGAAACTGAGGGAGGCTAACCAAGGCAGCCAAAAACCTTGTAGTTTGTTACGTAAAACTTACATAGTGCTAGGGCCAGTATTCTTTGTTACATTTTGTATTCAGTTTTATTGTTGCTGTTTTAATAAACAGATAACACTGAAGAGCCAAAGAAACTGGTACACCTGCCTAATATCGTGTACGACCCCCACGAGTACTCGGAAGCACAGCACTGCAACACTACGTGACGTGGACCCAATTAATGTCTGAAGTAGTGCTGGAGAGAATTGACACCCTGAATCCTGCAGGACTGTCGATAAACCTGTAAGAGTACGAAGGGGTGGAGATCTCTTCTGAATGGCATGTTGCAAGGCATCCCAGATATGCTCAATAATGTTAAAGTATGGGAAGTTGGGTGATCGGCGAAAGTGTTTAAACTCAGAAGTGTGTACCTGTAGCAATTCTGGGTCTGTGGGGTTCCATATTGTCCTGCTGAAATTGCCCAAGTCCATCAGAATGCACAATGGACCTGAAGGGACACAGGTGATCAGACAGGATGCTTAGATTCGTGTCACCTACCAGTCGTATCTAGATGTATCAGGGGTCCCGTATCACTCCAACTGCACACGCCCCACACCATTACAGTGTTTCCACCAGCTTGAACAGTCCCCTGCTGACATACAGGGTCCATGGATTCATGAAATTGTATCCATATCCATACACATTCATGTGTTCGATACAATTTGAAATGACTCATCCGTCATGTTTCCAGTCAACAGTCCATGTCCCATCGCTTGTGTGCCGGCCTTAATTCCAATTCCAATTTCAAACTCACTTAAATCTTGATAACCTGCCATTGTAGCAGCAGTAACCGATCTAACACCACCACAAGACACTTGTTGTCTTGTATTTATTGATTTATTTATTTATTTATTTAGCCATCCATGGACATTTTAAAATGTATGGATGTTGTCAGTTGCGTACGTCATACATTCATATATTTATACAGTTTGTTGTTACATGTAGTTAAACATTGTGACATATAAATTATTTACAATCATTTTTGCTCCTTATCAAAATATTGTAAAACAAAAGCTACTTACAATCATTTTGTACTAAGGAATTCACTTATAGTGTAAAAGCAGTGTTCCTGCACAAACAATTGAAGATTTTTCCTAAAGCAGTAAATGTTATCTGCTTCTTTTATTTTCTGTGGCAGGT
The DNA here is from genome assembly GCF_023864345.2 of Schistocerca serialis cubense. Classification (NCBI taxonomy): domain Eukaryota; kingdom Metazoa; phylum Arthropoda; class Insecta; order Orthoptera; family Acrididae; genus Schistocerca; species Schistocerca serialis. Next base: position 399,505,918 of record NC_064640.1, on the reverse strand, counting down.
TATTGTACCGTTTTACACCTTCATACAAGAAGCTGTTTTGAGTCTTATGTTTATTCTTCCTGTCTAGGTGAAGACAGTGACTTGTTCTTGTACTATAGTTATGAAAACTGCTATTTGTGCTATAATTTTTCTATATTTTTCTTGATGTATACTATGGTTTGGAATATAAATTCACAAGGAACAGTTAGAATGTCTAACATTTTGGAAAGTTCTCTGCAGTGGGCCCACTTACTGCTTTTTGTTATAATTCTTACTGCTCTCTTTTGCATTTTAAATACTGTTTGTAAATTCTGAGCACTGTTTCCCCAGAAAATAATACCATAACTGATTACTGAATGAACATAACTAAAGTATACAGTTCTCAAACATTCACTACTGCATGCGGATACAAGGACTTTAAGTGCATAACATGTTGTGGATATCTTTTTAGAGAGTTTCGTAGCATGTTCATTCCACCTCATTTGGCTGTCAATGTGCAACCCTAAGAATTTTGTTGTAGATACATCAGCTATGGAGATGTTATCAAGTTTTAAATTTAAGGGACTCTGTTTTCCGTTCATTCTAAAACATATTGTATTTGTTTTCTTTACGTTGAGAATTACTTTGTTTTCCTGAGACCATTTGTGAACATCCCTCAGCACTTCAGTAGAATTTTCCAACATTTGTGCTGTTGTCTTACTGGTGATTACTACGTTACTGTCATCCGCAAACAATATCTTCTCTCCATGGCTGATATGTTGCGGGAAATCATTTATGTACACCAGAAATAATACAGGGCGTAGTACACTTCCTTGAGGGACCGTAATATTGATATATTGTGGATCAGATATATGTTTCTCAATGTACTTGGATCCACTGGAGACATGTGTGATCTCTACCGACTGTAATCTGTTTTCTAGATATGAATGAAACCATTTGAGAACAATTCCCCTTACTCCTAGTGCCTCTAATTTATGGGACAGCTTCTGGTGGTCAACTGTATTGTTTCTATCACTTTGGAAAAGCATGACAGTAGGGCTATTGGTCTGTAGTTCCCAACATTTTCTACGCTACTTTTCTTGTGAACTGGTAAAATTTTGGCATGCTTCGGATAGTCAGGGAAGCAACCAGTTTTGAAGGATTCGTTTACGATTACTGTTAGTGGAGCTTTGATACCGTTTATGCATTTTTTCAGCACACACATTAGGAACCTAAACCTGCCGAGTTTTTGTTCTTTAATTGCCTTACAACATTGCATACTTCCTCCTCAGTAGTTGGAAACAATACCATTTAGTTTGTTATATCCTTCTGTATTGGTTGATTAGCACCTTTCGGAAAAATTTTCTGTAAGTTTGTTGCAATGCTGCTAAAGTAGGTATTCACATAATTTGCTAATTCTTTTGGGTTACTTTCTAAGTTTTCCTTGTTCCTGATTTATGTGTTTGTACCTTTCTGCTTCACAGTTCCTGTTTCTTGTTTCACTACAGCCCATGTAGCTTTACTTTTATTATTGGCTAAATTTACGAACCTATCATTGGCTAATTTTTTTGCAGTGTTTAGTACCTTCCTGTAGATCCTTTTGTAGTTTTTGTAGTAGTGCAAAAAAAACTGGATCACTATTGTCCTTTTTAATGGAGTTTAGGTATTTTCAAGTTTCAGCACTTTTTCTAATTCCCTTAGTAATCCATTTATTGTTGGTGGGTGTTCCAATGGGAATTAATGCTTTGGGGAATGTTTCTTCAAATTTTAATTTAAACTCAGACATAAAATTGGAGAACTTGCTATTCACTTTAGTTTCTATATATACTTCTTCCCAACGTTCATGTGCTAACTTTAAGGAAAACTCTTGCAAAGCTGATGGAGAGTAGACTCTTTTATATACATGCAGTTTTGATTCTTTTTTTTTTTTTTTTTTTTTTTTTTACACAAGCTTTTACTTTTATAATCTGACATAGATGGTCAGACAGTCCCAGATTTTTGACAAGTACATCAGTTTTCTCTGCCTACATCTGTAGCTACATGGTCAATGGTAGATGATGAATGTGTGGTTATTCTTGTTGCACAGTTGACTGATGATGATAGACCAAAACTATGTAGGGTATTCATAAATGTGTTACTGGTGTCATCTGTTTTATTTGTATTTATGTTAAAGTCCCCACACAAAAGGATATTATGATCCGGGTCAACACTAGTTCTAGGCTTTGTATAAATTTTGAAAAGAATATCTCTGTATAGGTGTTGCCAACTGCAGCACTGTATTCTGCCTTTCTACGTATCTCTGTGTTTGAAAATGCATGCCTGTAAGAGTTTCGTTGGCACTTCATTGTAAAAACAAGCCGTATGCAAGATCTTGAGTTGCATACAGAGACGTTTTAAGTCACTCGCCACCCCACACCTCCTCCCACCAACCCCCTGATTTGTTTTTGTGTAACATATTTTCTAGAGTGATCATTGTTAGCATAGTTAACCAGTAAGCAGCTATTACATTCATTATTTCCAGTTTATTTGGTTTTATTTCTATGATTTACTAATACGTGTGCCCATGTGAAGAAAATATGGACTAAAATTCTAATGTGGTAATGGAAAATCCTTGTTGAATTAAAAATAATGGTATGAGTAAAGATAACCATTTATATGCAGGTGGGAGTGCTCAACCTATCAACAATTGACCATGGCTTGAGGAGTCCATCTTTCAAAACGTTTGTTCAAAATCTGTTTAAATGGGCTGTTTTTGTGAAACACCATTTTCTTGACAGTGAGTGTTTTGCACGATGTTACTCGGGAGTAAACGTGACAACATTGGCTCCTTCTCTTCCGTCTCCATCTGCATTTCACTGCCTTTAACACTCGTGCCAAGCAACATTCTTTCCTCCTACAGTGTGATGTTACTACTTGTGAACTGTTGTAACTTGCCATTATGAGTAGGGGTTGTGGTGAAGAGGGAGAATGCTTCAGGTTTTTGCTAGAGGATGAGGTACAGTGTGGGGGATCACGTTCCGTCTCCAGTAGGCATCACAAACGTCTGTTTTAGAGCTTACACAAACAACAATGTGCATGACAGAGGTAATGATCAGTTGAACACTGTAACCATAACATAACCATCTCATCATTCATTTTTGAGACAGTCATGATCAAAATAGTGCAACAATACACACCACAGTGACAGCACAGCTCAGTGACAATGTGGTCAATACTGAAAATAGTGTGCTCTGCAGTTTGCAACAAATACATCCAGAACACTACGGTGCGAAGTCTCCCAGCCACTGCCAAGTGTTATGTATCAGAACTAGGGAGTCCACACACAAAGTTATAGTTCTCACAAAGTTATAGTTGTCACTTAGTAATGAATTCACAAAAAATGAGTGCAGCTTAACACAGGAAAACACACCACTTCTGTGGGGAGTGGAGAACAGTTTTTTGTTTCAGTGCATAAAGATAGGTATATGTTTTATAAGTAACGCGTCTTTACTCATACCTACAAAGGATAATATTGCGCAGCATTTTACGACAGTTCACAAAGACTTCAAAATGGAAGCCGCTGTTGGTAGTGAGATAAGGATGCAGAAACTTTCAGTAGTCTTTTTTTAAACCTACACAAAACGTCTTTAATCAAACATATAATAATCAGACATATAATTTTGTGTATCAGAAATGCTAATGGAACATGAAAAATCACTTGACGATGGCACTGTTACGGATTGCTCTCTGGCAGCTATTGAGTCCTTAATTTCTGCATTTAGAAACAAGTCAGAGAATATCAGCCACCAGAAACATGGCTCTGTCAAGATACAGTCAAACAAGAAAAGATGAAATTAATGGCGAAAAATATAAAAGGTCAGCTGATGACAGATATGCAGTCCTGCTTCTGTTTTTTATTGCATTTAGACGAGTCAGTAGATAGTTGATTCGTCTCAAGTTACATTTTTTTTGCAAGATTGATATTTTCAGATTTTAGTGTAAAATAAAGCTTACGTAGAATTTTGAGCTTGGAAGACAGTATAAAAGGAGATTTTTTTCAGTGCAGTCACATGCTCCATTTCTGAATACATTTTGACGATTCAGAAACTTGCATTTATTACTACTGATGGAATACCTTGTTTGGTAGGCAGGTATAAAGGATTTGTTTGCTTGTGTGCAAACGATGAAACTTTACCAGCTTTCTTTGTGTCACTGTATTGTGCATCAGTAATTGCTTCGTGGACATATTTTGAAAATGACACATTTCGTGAGTATTACCACAGAAATTGTGAATTCAGTTCGCTCTCACTATAGAGGAAAAATTTTAGAGTGCTTTTAGAATAATTGGATAGCTAGTGTGGAACTTAGAGGGCTGAGTGGAGGTATGGTTCTAAACAGATTTATATAACTTCTGCCAGTAACAAAATCATTTGTGTTTGAAAGGGAGGAAGATTACTCACAACTGTGTGATTTGAGCTGGTTGTTGGAGCTGGCATTTGTAACTAATATGATAGTTAAACTAAATGAGTTAAACAAAGATCTTCAAGGAAAAGACCAAACCATCATGGACTCGTATGTCTTTTATATATAAAACAGTACACTTCACCTTTTGATAGCACAGTTACAGAAACTAATACTATTTTGGCTACGATATATGTTGTGCAGGTATACATTGGTACTTGTCTGGTCATTCTTGACTTCCATATCACGTCACTTACTAAATTGCTGTCTATGATTTTGTGATCTATGTCTGTATTTTAGTGTACACTCATGTGAAAAAGGACTAACAAGCTGTCTCAAATTCGCTGAATTACAAATATAGATCTCAAAACCATAGACAGCAATTTAATAAGTGACAGTATCTGGATCAACAAACATCAATGGAACAAGAAGCTGCAAAGAAGTATACATGCAACCTGACAGCACTGAAGACAGTTTCAAAACTGGTTTTCATATTTCAAGGCGATGTAACCTCTTCTGTCTTTGGTAGTTACTTTCCAAAAGTGGATGTGGAAGATATTTCAAGTAAAATGAGTACTCCATCCTCTTGTGGTGAAACTGAACTTAGGAAATAATTTGAATTCAAAATGGTCATTCCTTAGAATACAGTGAAGATAACTTGGTAATTAGTGAGTGTAAAAACCTTCCCCAACAATGTAAGAGTGGCATGCTATGTTTTATCATTTTTTTGTATCAAGTTACCCACGTGAGGCAGCGATTTCAACAATGAACATAGTGAAATCTGAGTGAAAATATAGCAACTGGTCCTAATTTTTCAGACTGTGTAAGGTTGGCTGTGATAAATTATTCATAGATTATAATAAATTTGCCAGTGATACGCAAAGCCAAGTATCTCACTAAACTTCGTCAGCATTTATGATGGTGTGTATTTTAATTCTTTTCACTTGCATAATACCTCGAAAAATTAATAGTAAGCCTACAACTCTACATCCAGAGAAATTGCTGTATGTATCTTGTGTAGGTAAAATGATTAATTTTGGGTGTGTTGTTGTTTTACACTTAAACCTTTACAATGCCACTGGTATCTTCATTTTACTAAACTAAAATACTACAAATTAACTTCATTTTAGTTCAACTATAACCAACTGACAAGCTTAATTTACCATTGACATATGACTCATCTATGCATAGTTTTGTAGACTAGAAGTCTGTGTTGGTTTGAAATAAACATACCATGAGTTTGGTACCTCACAGTCATAATCTGTTAGTTTTTTTGTTTCCTTACAAATTGCTCTACATTTGCATTGCTTTTATTATTTATGATAATTCTTCACTCAAGTGTAGTTGTCAAAAGTTTGCAAATGAACTACCCGGGAGTACTGTACTGTCTTATTGTATTATATTCTGTTTTATACCTCATTTTCAGGTTGAAGATCCATACGACAGACAGAAATGGACCGCATGTCATGGTAAGCTTAAATTTTTATTTTAGTAAACTGAGGTGCCAATACACATTATTTACAGTGTTACTGTTCATCTCATTGTGTAAAACATTTTCTCTCTCTTTCATCCTCTGTTGCTATTCCTGCATAGGTGATAAAATAAAAAGGCAGCACAATTGACTTGCGAGGAAATTGAAACATGGTTCTCACAATTAAAAGAAAGCTATGGTTAATACAAATTAATTCATTGAGCAGATTACAAAATACAAAAATAAGTGCAGATGCAAAGATTTGATTTTCCACTCACAAGGAAGCAGACCTAACATTGTACCAAAATAAATGTAGTCATTACAGACTTAGAAAATATCTTGTAAGATGCTTCAAACTAGAATTACTACACAATATGTATACTGAGATAGCCATATAATTTACAGTTGCATCTTAAAAGTACCACAACTACATTTAGTGTGGTTCAAACACAAGTTACTCTCACTATAGGCACTTCAGTGGATGTAGGAACTAGGAACCAGCAACACAAACATGCCAAATGGCCTCATGGAATTTGGACAGTTTTGGCTAGGTACACATTTGAAAAATCCAGGGTTCCTGAACTACGGAATAGTCAATGCTGCCATTTGCCTTTGACCACCAAAACTTTAGACATGCTTTTGCAACCAGTATGTGTCATACTGGTAGAATGTCACAAGGAATGAAGATACTAGCTTATTCACTGATACAAACATAAATTAAAAAGAAACTCATTCGCAAAGATCTACAATCTGCCTATGTGGTGAATACTTTTTGCACTGACTCAGTCATTAGGAGGTATTCTCTGGGGTATCACCCATACCTGAGTTGTTTTAGGTTTATGCAGATGACCCGTGTTCTCTCCGAATCAACCGTTACATGTAACTGATCGTACATTGCCGTTTGTGGAAATCGCAACACCAAGAAGAAAACGCATGAATTCAGTTAATTTAATGCCACAGGTTAGGTACATGACAAGTAACAAATTATTACCTTTTCAGATATGTACATGTCCTTTGAGCCCTACTATTCAGTACGTCGTGTGGCCACGATGTGCTGCAATTAAAGTCGCTATATGCCGTGGCATTGAATCAATAAGGTTCTGAATACGTTCCTGAGGAATTTCCCTCCACGCAGATTGTATCCGAGCCCACAAATCCGTGACACCAGTTACTATAGGACCGTGACGCCCCAGGTGCCGACCAACCATATCCCAGACATAATGATCGAAGCAGACAAAATTGAATTAAAACTTGTGCTGCGGCCGGGACTCGAACCCGGGTCTTCTTCCTTGTTATGCAGAAATGCTAACCATTACACCACCGCAGTACGATGGTCAACATTGCTGCACTGCTGTTGAAATTGCTTGTTAATATTTTATAAAATTTCAGACTTCATTTACTTATTTTAAAGTTTATTTGTGTTAATATTTGCCATAAAAGTAACTTATTAGTGGATTTTCATTAATCTCAGTCTTTCTTCCTGTGTTATTGACTCAGGTGGTCTATTATTCGTGAGCGTGCTTGCGTCGTGAGCGTGCTTGCGTCGTGAGCGTGCTTGCGTCGTGAGCGTGCTTGCGTCGTGAGCGTGCTTGCGTCGTGAGCGTGCTTGCGTCGTGAGCGTGCTTGCGTCGTGAGCGTGCTTGCGTCGTGAGCGTGCTTGCGTCGTGAGCGTGCTTGCGTCGTGAGCGTGCTTGCGTCGTGAGCGTGCTTGCGTCGTGAGCGTGCTTGCGTCGTGAGCGTGCTTGCGTCGTGAGCGTGCTTGCGTCGTTTGTCTAAGCCTCGCTCCTCAATAGTGTGTATACATTTTGCAGCGTGCACTGCAGCTGTAGCGTTTATAAAGCTAAGTACTGACAAACTTATTTGTGCTCTGTAATACAGATACTAAATTTAATAGTTTTATGCTGTTAGTGGTGAAATAATGACTTAATAAACTTTTGTAATCATTAGCTTGCTGTGTTTTTTAGAGTTTTCTGTGCATCGAAGTTGTTTAGTAAATTTCATGCTTTAGTTTTCGACTGACATCATTAGTGTTTCTAGTGAAATATTTCAGTAAAATTTTGATTCAGTGTTTTAACTTCGCTTAGTGTTTCCCCATTTGAATTTTTTGGTTTTAGCTAATAATTTTGTGAAATTTTGTTGGTATTGGTATTAGCTGTGGTGTAGTGATATTAATACAAGTAGTTGCTTTCTTAATACGCAAAGAATTTCGAGACCGCTATTGTTAGTTCTACTGGAGTAACTGAACTTTGGTAACATAGACATATAGTTTTTTCAGTAACTGTAAAATTTTACCATGAGTGAGAAGTGTGGGCTCTGTCGTAGGTTTGTGAGTAGTGGGTTACAGTGTGGGATTTGTTCAAAGTATTTTCATTGGGGGGGAATGCAGGGGGGATGCCAGTGGTCATTTTAGTGAGATCCTCTCCTGGGAATGCAGAATCTATAGTAGAAATAAGTTGATAGAGGAGGAGGAGCTGGCTGTTTCTCAAGGAGTTCCTTGTGGGTTGGGGGAGTGGCTCTGTACATAAAAAACAGTGTTTCATTTGAGTCCATAGACATATCACGACTCTGCACTGAACAGATATTTGAATGTTGTGCAGCTGTAGTTGAATTTAGTGAAACTAAACTTCTAATGGTTGTTGTTTATAGGTCCCCTAACTCTGACTTCAGAGCATTTCTGCTAAATATAGAGAAGCTTCTTGATTCACTTGGCAGGAAGTACCAGAAATTAGTTACATGTGGTGACTTCAATATAAATTTTGTACATGATGGTGCAAGAAAAATGTTGATAGATCTCCTAAATTCATACAATCTGATGAAAACTGTGTGTTGTTTTTTTTTCCAACTAGGGTGCAGGGGATCAGTAACACAGCCATAGACAATATTTTTATTCATTCTTCATTACTAGATGGGCATTCTGTCAGTAAAAGCGTGAATGGCCTTTCAGACCATGCTGTACAAATTTTAACACTAAAAGGCTTTTGTACTCAAACCAATGTCATATTTAATTACAAACTATGTAGGAACATCCAACAGCAATAGAGAGTGTTTTAAACCTTGACAAGGAACAAGAGTGGCAGGATGTGTAGTGCCGATAACATAGATGATAAATACAATGCTTTCCTTAACACATTCCTCATGCTCTTCAAGTGTTGCTTTCCATTAGAACATTCTAAACGGGGTACTAGCAGTAATGGGCAGCCCGGGTGGCTGACTAGTGAGATAAGGATATCATGCAGAACAAAGCGGGAATCATATCAAAATGTTTGAAGTAGTCACAATCAAGCCACAGTAGCCCATTACAAACAGTATTGTAAGGTGCTTAAAAATGTTATCAGGAAGGCAAAGAGTATGTGGTATGCAAGTAGAATAGCTAATTCACAGGGTAAAATTAAAACCATATGGTCAGTTGTGAAGGAAGCGTCTGGTCAGCAGCACAAGGTCAATGATATAAAGTCAGTTCGCAGTAAAAATATTTCTGTTACCGATAAATCAGATGTATGTACAGTATTTAACTATCATTTTCTGAGCATGGCTGGTGAATTAAATAAAAATTTAGTTTCTACAGGAAATCATATAACTTTCTTGGTAAATGCCTTTCCGAGATTGATGTCTGAAATACTCCTCTGTGATACTGACAACGGGGAGATTGAGTCAATAATTAAATCACTGAAGACTAAGGACTCTCATGGATATGATGGATTGCCTAGCATAATATTAAACTATTGCGCTGCACATGTTAGCTCTATATTTAGCCAAATTTGTAATTTTTCCTTTAGGAATGGTCAGTTTCCTGAGCGATTAAAGTACTCAGTAGTAATGCCTCTTTTTAAAAAGGGAGAAAGGGATAATGTAGATAATTTTAGATCTGTTTCTATGCCATTAGTGTTTGCTAAAGTTATTGGAAAGGCTGTGTATGTAAAGATAATTGATCATTTTGTATCACACGACTTGCTATCAAATGTACAGTTGGGCTTTAGAAGTCATTTAACAACTGAAAATGCTGTATTCTCTTTTCTCTGTGAGGTACTGAATGGGTTAAACAAAAGGTTTCAAACACTTGGCATATTTTTTTGACTTAACTAAGGCATTTGATTGTGTTGATCACAAAATATTGCTCGAGAAGTTGGACCATTACGGAATACGGGGAGTAGCTCACAATTGGTTCACCTCTTACTTTAGCAACAGGCAGAAAAAGGTCATTATTCACAATGTTGATAATGGCTGTGATGTGGTATCTGAGTGGGGGTACTGTCAAGTGGGGGGTGCCCTAGGGATCAGTATTGGGGCCGCTCCTGTTACTTATTTATATAAATGATATGCCATCTAGTATTATGGGTAACTCTAAAATATTTCTGTTTGCTGATGGCGCTAGCTTGGTAGTAAAGGACGTTGTGTGCAACATTGACTCAGTTTCAAATAGGACAGTACCTGACCTCAGTTTATGGCTTGTAGAAAATAAACTAACTCCAAATCACAGTGGGACTCAGTTTTTACAGTTTCTACCACACAGTTCAACAAAACCTGACATTTTAATTTCACAGAATGAACATACAATTAGTCAAACTGAACAGTTCAAATTTCTAGGTGTTCAGGTAGATAGTAAGCTGTCATGGAAATCTCACATTCAGGATCTTGTTCAAAGACTTAATACTGCAATTTTTACTATTTGAACGGTATCAAAAGTGAGTGATACTTTGACATGAAAATTAGTCTACTTTGCTTATTTTCATTCGCTTATGTGTTATGGTATTATATTTTGGGGTAACTCCTTCCATTCTACAAGGGTATTTTTGGCTCAGAAACGGGCGGTTTGGGCAATAAGTGGTGTAAGTTCATGAACCTCTTGTTGACCACTGTTCACGAGTCTGGGTATTTTGACATTATCCTCTCAATATGTATATTCATTATTGTCGTTTCTTGTTACCAATGTTAGTTTATTCCCAAGAATAAGCAGCTTTCACTCGGTTAATACTCATCAGAAATCAAACCTGCATTTGGATCGGACTTCCTTAATTCTTGTGCAAAAAGGTGTGCAGTATACTGCTGCATCCATTTTCAATATTAAGCTGCCACTCAAATTCAAATATCTTAGCAGTAATCCAAGCACTTTCAAATTGAAACTGAAGAGTTTCTTCATGGGTCATTCCTTCTATTCTGTCGAGGAGTTCCTTCAAAAATTAAGCTGATTTTTATTGTATTGCTGATAGCGTTTACTTAAACCTATGGACTGTCTTTTTTAAGGTTCATGAACATTTATTTTTATCTGTTATTACTTCTATGTTGTAATTTCATGTACTGACACGTTCCATGACCTTGGATATTTGCTCCTCAATTTGGTCCTATGGAGCTTGACAAGTAAATAAAAATAAAAAATAAAATTGCTGCATGAACTACCTAAGCTTTGTGCCCTCCCAAACACAAACTTCAATACAATTGACCAAGCGCCCCCCCCCCCCCCCCCCCACAAATGCAGGGGCATCAGTCCCCCCCACCCTGCTGTAGAAGCAAAAGCCGCCTCCTGCTCCTCTCGTGCAGAAGGGGTCCCTTGTTGCCCTCTCTTCCTAGGTCTCCACTAACGCCACAGGGGACACACGCCAGTGTCTCAAGGAGCCAAAAGCTGCTGAGCAAAGAGCTTTACAGTCCTCCTCCGTGCCTGAAGCTGCTTTGGAGAATTCTTCCCAGCAAGCCCCTAAAGTGAAGAAAGAGAGCAAGTAAACTAAGTAGCAGTCCGCTAAGAAATAGGACCCTCTGGTGGCGGCACCACCACCACCACCACCACCACCACCACCATCTATCAATTCTGCATCTGAGGATGCAGTGGAGATCTTTAGTGTCACCTGTGGACCTGGATCTCACTGATGCCTCGTCCACCATGGCAATGGCTACATATACTCAATTGGTGCCAGCAGGTGGATAAAGTGCACTGAAGGTCAAATAAAGCATTTCATACTGAAGATCAGTTGCAAGCCAGAGATGGGTCTTTTATGTTTTGGGGGTCTTTCTCTTATTGTGAATTGGAGCCACTCACTGAGGTGAACCAGTATGTTTAAGTAAACATAGTGAATGACCAGATGTTACATTTCAGTCAACATCTGAATGATGATTGTGCTATTGAGATCCCTACTTTTCAAGACAACAGCGAGGTTCGTAGAGATGGAAGACTATGTGACTGGTTTTCTGAACACTTCCCCACCCTATTACATTTCGATTGGTGTGCAAAATCACCTGATGCAAACGCCATTCAAAGTTAAAATAGAACTTTGAAATGCAGGATGTGGGGATAGGTGGTGTTCATTATTGCTGTACTCTGTTATCCACTTCAACAGGTCGCTCTGCTGTTTGTGTAATAAATAAATCCATACTGGGATCAAAAACCACATTTAAATTATGCTTACCTTATTTTTCCTGCCAGTACCAAAAGCAAGGCTGAGGACTGAACTTAGATAACACAGCAATAAAATTGACAAGTTACACACAGACATGAATTGCATTCATGATAAGATACATTTTACGAGAGAGAGAGAGAGAGAGAGAGAGAGAGAGAGAGAGAGAGAGAGAGAGAGAGAGCAAAATATACAGTTAAATTTCTTGGACATCACATAAAGATTCAAAACAACCAACACACATTTAACATGTACCAAAAATTGAAAACAACATTCAAAGTCATACATGAGACATCACAACACACCATTTCTCAAAAGCAAGCAGCACTTAAGATACATGCTCCACAGACTAAACACAGTACCATTGGATACAATGAATACCGTAACACAAATAGCCACCAACAATGGATACAAAGAGAATGAAGTAACAAAGCTGAACAAGAAAATGAAGAAAAAGAAAAGAGCAAACGCTCAGCTGTCACCAACACAAGATCAAAATCACACACAAAATACCAAAATAGGAACAACACAAAATGTGAAAGAAACAGAAAATAAAAGGTGGTACACAATAACGTACAATCACAAATACACACACAGAATATCCAATATTTTCAAAAACACAAGACATAAAAAGAATCTTTTGTCATTTGCTGAACAGCTAACTCTGTTTCACGTACATGAAGCTCATCCAGTTCCCACAGTCCTTTAGCTGTGTTTCGTCCAAATTTTATGCCTAACTTCTCCAGAACCGTATGTCATTCATAGTTCCCACCATTAAAAGTTATTACAGCATCAGTCACTGCTAACTTTAGTCATAAGGCCAACAAGTACATTTTTAGGCACACGGCACCACACATTATTATTGAAGGTCTCATTCATATTCTGGGTCTTCCCACGTAAACACTTCTTTAGTAGCTCAGGATTTGCCAAATCTCTGTAAACAGGTTGGATTGCCTCCATTACTGCCAAAGGAAGAGAATGTTTGTGTACATTCATGCAGGGTGCCAGAAAATTCAGCTGGCCTATATTTACCAAGTGTTTGATGGAGGTGGACACAAAGCATGACATGGCTTTTCATTGGTTGATATTCGATGAAAGAAAGTGCTCCACATGGCTCTTTTTATCTTCTCTAAATTGTCACAGTTATCTCTAATGGCCTTCCCATAATATTCCTGTAATTCATCAATTACTTTGTCCATTACTTTTCCAGCACATTTTATTGTCTTGCCATCAGAGTTTTGTGTTACCCAGCTTGTTTTTAGGTTATGCAGACGTGTTCCCATTCTTTTCTTGGTATGCCCTACACACTCAAGTTATTGTATAGGAACATTGTATGGCTTACTGTTTTCTACTGCAATGAAAGCCTTGCTGTCTCCACCACTTAAGTAATTCACATATCTGACCCCTCTCTCCTGTGAACGCTGGAAAATGTTAACTGCTCCTTTTACCTCCATTCCTCCATTTGTGCCATCATAATTTTTTATACACAGCTGCTTATGAAGTAATTTGTTCTTCTGGTTCACTGTACAACCCTGGCAGTACTTACTGAGAACTTCAAAATCCAAAACTTTTCCAGTGTCAATACTTATTGCAGATGTAAAACCATTTTTAGAACTAAACCCACACTTTTGCCAGGATCTTTCCAAAGCAATGCTGATGTCTGTGTTACCCTAATTTTTTCAACAGCTTCTGATGTAGTAGCAACCATTGAATCTTCAGCTACAGCATTTAGTGTCTCCAGTTGCTGTTACATATTTCATATACCTAGAAGGTGGTTTTGGCAAATTCAACACAGTGCTGAGAACATTAACAGCCTTTGCACCTTTCCCAGTGCATCTAAGGCCATAGAACAGTCTCACATTAGTTTCATACAATTCATTACCTGAACGCTGTGATAAAGTATGAAATGCTTTTTTGTTTTTGCACTTCCGACATTTAATAATTAATTTACATGCAACGCCTATTCTAGCTCCAATATCCTCATAAAGTTTAAGTTCACCACCACAAAGACAGCAAGAGACAGTTTGAGAAATGACTTGTGCAAGGATTTGCAGATCAATAATGACATCGTTCATAATATCATTACTTTTACCACTGTCACCCGTTTCTAAAGTAACTTTCCTTTTCAATGCACAAGGGGGCGTGGTCACTTCAGAAACATTATTGTGGTTTCCTTCACTGCTAGCACACATGTTTTCAAGTACTTCAGAAGAAAATGCAGATCTCACGTATCTGTTACAAGCAAATTTGCATTTCTTGAAGTTACTTTTACACTTAGTCATTTTATTTATGTATAAAAAGCAATGGAAGTTAGCTTACTACAGAAATAACTGATAATTGCACAACTTTTAATGAAAACTAGTATCAGAAACGAAGGACTGATTTGTTTATTCGTAATACCAACTTCTGAGACGTAGCAGTAGGCACAAAGCAAAGCAATTCAGCAATTCACAGCCTTCTAGACTGTGTAGTTAGCAAGATATGACTGCTCAACTGTTGCAGTATATGCGTAGCTGTGAAATTTGACAGCCATAAATGTAGACATTCAAAATACTATTTGAAGGTTTCACAATTGTCTGATTTTAATGTATTGTATGCCAAAATGTTCAAGAAAATCCAGAGTACATTATGGAGCGGAAATCAGAAAATATCAAATTTCAACAAATTTCACGTACAATGTCCCCTTAACTGTAGTTCATGATTTTCAAGTATGCAAAATCCAATGCTAAACTGCAAGATAACTACAACTACAACTTCAAATTCAAAAATGACAGTTGATACATACACTGATAGCGTTGCGCTGCGTTCACCTGGTCTGTGCCCAGAAACAACTCATAATTGATCAGTCCAATGTGACAAAGCACACATTCTTTAAACTAATTGATTGCATAATATAACATTAAATATACACATATAACCACAGGCTCCACTTAACACTATCGCCCTTCCCAGAACACTGACTTTGTTCAGTTTGCAAAACCACGAGGAACTGAGGTGCAGCTGGGAGGGTCTTTGATTTGGTAGCCTCATTCGGTTGACGTTTGGTAGACATAGATTGAGGAGGAGATGTTCGGCTCATTGCAAGAATATCCCCCATGATTGCCAGTGTCTCCGATGACACAGATTATGATTAAGATTTTGAGTAATCATGTTTATTGCCATTTTTGTGCCTATTTCAGGTTCATACTTTTTACATTTGACCTATTTGTGATTTCTTAAATCATAATCTTTGCAGAAAGTGTAAGAAAATGGTGAGAAATTGTATTCTGTGCACTAAATGTGACACAGTATTTCACTTTTGATTGGTAAGGTTGATCCCTCATTAAAAGAAGATAGGGAATGCACAAAAGATAGAAAATTTGAGTCTTGCAAGCATAAATCAGTAATGAACAGGGACAAGGCCCAGTGTGAATGAACTGAATCTAACAACAGTGATAGGGAATGAACTCATTCGACCCACATAAACAATTCTAGTCAAATTACTATTTTGGTGCAAATAGACCACACCAATCTGGCTGGAAAACTGTTTGAAAAGGTGGTGATAAAAAAAAATTGTTTCCGTGAAAAACAAAATGAAAACTCACGTACTAAATAACTCATTTGTTGTCAAATTTACTTGAAGCACAAGAATCTCACAGAGTATGCAATTTAGTTAGTAACCATTATAAGCGTGATCTGTGCAATACCAAGAAAACATATACACGTATGTATGCAAGTAGCAGTGGAAAAAACATTTTTTGAGTGATAAGCGAAAACTATCTCCAGAAAGTTAAAACTACAAATAAGCCAAATGCTTATTGTCATGGTGTGGCAGCAAGAAACTCTTAGGTTGAACAATCTGGGATCCTGATGTCTAACAGTGTTCTTGGCAGGCCCAAATGATGTGGGTGCAAATAAAATGAGAAATATGCAGCACCCTCGTAGTGAAACATTGCTTTGTTTAATAAACACTAATGTTAAAGTTTACTCAGATCCTCACTGGCATGATCTGATCTGCCTAGGTGATTGTGTGTGTGTGTGTGTGTGTGTGTGTGTGTGTGTGTGTGTGTGTGTGTGTGTAAATAAGTAAAGCAAATGAAGCCACGTTTAATATTTGTAAGAAACATACAAATGTATTATTTGTGGACATGAGTAGTTAGGAAGTAGATTCTATACAACACATGTACTTTTTATGGACAGACATGTCAAAAAAGTAAGTAAGTGAAAGAACTCTGGAATTTTCTAAAGAAAACAAAGTAGCATTAGATTTTCGCACTAATCTGAGTATGAGTAGTTCTACATCACTTCCATATGGTGAAATGAAAGCAGGTTTAAAGTACCAGTGAAACATGAGTTGCTGACCAAGCCTAGTCTATGTAAGGCTTGGTCACTGTTTAATGACCATGACCAGAACTATACTAAAAAACAAGACTTCTTGGGCTAACTGTTAGGACTGACTATGTCCATAAAAATATGACCCTAATCCACTCATACATACATTCACTTAGGAAAAGACTCCCTGAGTTGGAGATATTCTTAAAAAATTATGTTGTGAACTACTGAGTCTGAATGAACACCGTTTTAAGATAGAGGACTGTAACTTATATATTTCAGCTGGCTACACGAGCCTAACTGGTTAGTATAGATCACAGAAGCTGAAGGGTGGCTGTGTAGCAATATTAGTTCAAGAACAAGTGTCCCTGAAAGTCAAAGTAACAGACAGTAAATTTTACTGCAGAAGGAAAATTGGAAGCCGCAGCCACCCAGTTCCCTGACTATAGAGTGACTATAATGTCTGTATACTGTCAGCCAAACACAGACTTTAACTCTTGTGGAGTGAATGGAAAATATATTACTTTCGTAATTTAAATGTAAGATATATAGAATTGAATTGGCGATATTAATTACATGTAATAGTGAAAAATCCTAGGTCTACACACTCAAAGCTCACAGACTTTCACTGCCTCAGTGATAAACCTGCCAGACAAAATTCTTACCTACATAATGTCATTTCATATACAGGGTGATTCAGCTGTCCCTACCGTTGCCATTTTATGCAACCCCCACATAACAGGACAATGCTGTTAGCCAGTTTGTTTTGGGGATGTGAAGCACAATGCCAAAATACCACAGTATAACTGATAAAATATATGAAGACTTCTTAGAGCTGCTGTACAACTTTTGCTTATGAAACAACTTCAGCACATAACCTGGCGAGTCATCCCCCCAGGGGGCTCACCGCTCTTCGGCGAGTTCGTGCTTGGCTACCACAGGGCCCCAGCCTTTGCAGCATCTTTTCCTTTCTGTACTGAATGTCTGTCCTCTTGCTATTCTTTTTCCCTTCCCTTGGGGAATATGTCTGGGATGTTTTTGGGAATGTGTTCTGCATTTTCAGTAGCCTGATATCAGAACAGTCCCTCCACTGTTTTTTGCTCTTTTTTCCTTCTTCGTTCCCCTTCTGGTATCCTTCCTCCACTTCGGCATTTGAGGTTCCTCTTTTTCGTCTTCCTCCCTGTGTGCTTCTGAAGGGCAGCCCACTCATCTGACATGTAACAGATGACTGGGTAACATGTAATTCCCAGCCCCGGGTCGACAGGTAGAGTTTGCACGTATCCCCTGGTACAGGCCAGACTCAGGGAGGGGTGATCGCCTGAGCTGTTACCTCCCAAAATTGCCAGTTGGTCCCTCTGAGGGGGTCCTCAGTTAGAAAGAGCGCACTATCGGAGATGCTGGCAGTTGTGGGGGATATTCTTGCAACGAGCCAAACATCTCCTTCTCAGTCTACATCTACTAAATGTAAATGGAATGAGGCTAATGATTCAAAGACCCTCCCTGCTGCATCTCGGTTCCTCGTCATTTCGCACACTGAAGACAGTCTGTCTTTTGCTGTGACTGTGGCTGTGTTTTTCAATTTAGAGGAAGCCTACGATCCATGCTAGAGTACTGGTATCCTCCACACTCTCTACAAATTGGACCTTTGAGGCTGCACATCCCATTTCCTTCTGGAACTTTTGAAAGTCTGAGTATTCAGGGTACATGTGAGTTCTGCCGTGTCAGGCACCTTTGTCCAGGGAAACAGTGTGCCCCAGGGTTCCATCCTGAATGTTGTCGTCTTTTCTGTCGTCATTAACCCTATTGTGGTCTGTCTTCTACCGGGCATCTTCGGCTCCCTTTTCACTGACAATTTTGCCATCTGTTGCAGTTCTCTGTTGACTTGTCTCGTTGAGCAGCGTCTGCAGTATTGTCTCAATCATTTTTACTCATGTAGCATCGACAGTGGTTTTCACTTCACCACTGACAAAACCGTTTGCATGAATTTCTCATGGTACAATGGGTTTCTTCAACTGTCTCTACATCGTGGGCCTATTGCTCTTCTGTTCATTGGAACTACAAAATTCCTTGGCTCATGCGCAACAGGAAACTTTCTTGGTCCTCCTATGTGTCTTCAACTGGCTGCCCACTGTACATGATCCTTTACTGTCCTACGTGTCCTCAGCGGTACTTCATGGGGAGTGGATCAGACCACCCTCCTCCATTTGTAACGGTCCCTTGTCCGTTTGAAACTAAACTGTATGTTTCGTTCATGCATCTGCAAGTCTACACCATCTCAATATACAATCCATCATCGTGGCACAACAGTGGTGCCTTTTACATTAGCCCGGTTGAGAGTCTGAATACAGAAGCTACCAAACTATCAATGTCATACCGCCATGATTTTTTTCCTCAGCAGATACGCATGCCGTTTGTCTGTCGTACATGGCAACCCATCCTGTGCCGCCTCCTTTGTTGACTCCTTTGATCACAAGTATGCGGCATGTCCTTCTTCTTTGTTACCTCCTGAAGTTCGATTTCGGCTATTGCTCCAGCAGCTTAACCTGATGCTACATGCCACTTTCCCAGTTGGTGTGAACCCTTCATCATCTTGGCTTCATGCAGCAGCCCGTGTTCACATTGACTTCATTTGCTGCCTAAGGACACTACTCCAGACTCGCTCTATTGTTGTAAGAGTCTCAACCTTGGCACAGAACTTCGCGATAGTACCTTTGTGTACACTGATGACTCTCGGACTGACCATGGTGTCAGGTGTGCCTTCGTCATTGGCACCGGTGATTTTTCAGTATCGGCTTCCACACCACTGCTTATTATTTACAGTGGAGCTCTTTGCCCTCTATCAGACCATGCGGTACATCTGGCAACACGGGCTTTGCAATTGTGTCATTTGCTGCGACTCTCTCAGTGCCCTTCAGAATCTGTTTTGTGCTGTACATTGTCCACCATGTAATGAAATGGGTCCAAGAAAGCTTTCACTCTTGATGGAGCCACTGTGATATTTATGTGGGTCCCTGTTCACATCGGTCTGATGCGCGGCGAGGCTGCTGACAATGCTGCCAAGGCTGCAGTCCTCATACCTTGGCCCGCTAGTTCTTCCATTCCTTCCGAAGATCTCTGTGTTGCCATCTGTCAGCAGGTAGTGTTGCTTTGGTTCACCATTGGTCTTTCCTCCATGGGAACAAGCTCTGGGAAATTAACCTCTCCCAGTGGCTTGGCCGACCTCCTCTCGGCCCTAGATAATTTTAACTAGGTTGTGTATTGGGCACTGTCTTTTTAGCCAACGCCATATGTTAAGTGGTGAACGCCGCCCCCCCCCCCCCCCCCCCCTTTGTACTCGCTGTCCTCAACCTTTGACAGTTCGCCATTTCCTGATGGAATGCCCTTAAGCCCTTTTTTTATCCACCTACTTTCTAATTTATGTTTGCCATCTGAGTTACTGGCCATTTTAGTGAACAGTGCGTGGTCTGCTGACACTCTTTTACTTTTTATACATCTTTTTAATATGGCGAAGAACATTTAGTCCTTAGTTCAGGACCTCCAGTGTCTGTATGGCGTATTTTAGGGCCCTTTCTCAAATATAAAGTCCTAGTTTTTAGCTGTCTTTCCTTCCGTCGATTGGGCTTACCATGTAGTCACTTTTAACTCCTTTTTCGTCTTCATGTTATGCGGTTCTGTCATGGTCATGTATGACCTTAGTTGTTTTAGTGCCCTAAAACAGAACAAGACAAACAGTGAGTCATATATCAATCTATTTGTTAGGTTATATACCCTAAAATTGTTGTTGTCCACACTTCCCATTTTGATATCTCCTGCTAACTTTGTTGTCTCATATGGTGAAACACACCCTATAAGACAGCGTTTCTGAACCATTTACGAAAGATTTAGTACTAGAAACAGAATGAAATTCGAGAGACCTCCAAAACCAGTATGACTGCGCCACTAATTACACAACAAAAGACTGGAGAGACTTGCATAAATATGACAGAAGTAAAGTAAATCTTGGTCCAAAAATACCTCACTTGTTATTTTTACAGTGTGATTCCATTTGTTGAGTTGGAGGGAGCTTACATCCATTATGTGGCTGTCACCTGTATGGATGCTGTTCCTGACATGGATGTAGTGCAGATTGCATAAAACATCAGTAGGGGCAACTGAATCACCCCGTATATGTAAACATGAGACTCGCTTGAAGATCTTTAAGTCATTGCTATCTGACCATGATTATCTACTCCTAAAGCTGTTTAAAGCTGGAAATATTCACAGACAAGTAGCTGAATCCAGAGCAATGAGACTACTGTGTGATCTACACATAACAAATCTTAGAAATGGTCTGTGGGGTACCGACTGGAGCTCCATTCTCAACAGGTATCATTCTCTTTTGAAGCATAGGAAAGTTTCTTACAGATTATTGTAGGCACCTTTTGTAAATGCTGTCATACTTCAAATATTAAAACAACGTGTTAAAAGAAATATACGAGAGGACAAATAACTAATTGGTACACTCATTTGCATAAACCAAAATACTGCTGAAGTCGTACTAGTACATGTATTGTAGCAGTAGTACATACAGGCTTGTCTGTGAAACTGAAGCTATATTACTGAAAGGGAAGAAGTAAAAATAAAAAACAGTACAATGATAACTACAGAGATCATTCAAGCAAAAATTGTCAAGTCCACATGAAAGATGATAAAAGCAGAATCTGGGATCTCTGCAGAAAAAACTACCTACTCCTGTTAGCCCAGATCAACTTAACATCAGCTTTTGTCAGTTCGTGGAAAGACACTGTACATAATGATGAGCCATTACCCAGTAATGACAATGAACCAGAGACAGTGGTCAATAAAAACAATGAGTCAGTCTTAGTTACCTCGCTGGGTGCAGAATCTTAAGCCAACTACCACATTAATAGTGAGTTTTAATGTAAATCTGTCTCCCTTCAGGATATAGTAGATGTAGTAGCAAAACTCAGTAACTGAAAAATTGAAGACTGGGCCTCTCCAACTTCATTACATAGTTGTTTGAGGAAAGTGCCTTTCCTGACTTTTAAAGTTAACTATAATTATACCTGTGCATAAAAAGAGAGGTAGGGAATCATCAGAAAATCATAGACCCATTGCCATGGTTCCAATATTATCTAAAGTTATTGAAGTGATCATGAAAAAGTAGCTAAATGAATTCTTTAGGAACAATAGCCTCTTAAATCAGGCCCTCTATAAATTTTATGAAGGACACTCCACAGTTAAAGCAGTGCAAGATATTGTTCTGTATGCCTTAAAGGGATTTGAACATAAGCTGTGTAAATGTGCCAAGTTAGTTGATCTAACAAAGTCCTTCAACCTAATATTCCATAATATTCTTGTAAATAAACTTAAACAGTATGGGATAAGTTGTAGGAAATTAGCAAATCATACATCTCCAGTAGGAAGCAAGTGTTTCTTACAGATTCAAATAAGAAGTTCGTCTTTACTAACGTCATAAGAGGAGTGCCTCAGAGATAGGTGCTTGGACTCTCTCTCTCTCTCTCTCTCTCTCTCTCTCTCTCTCTCTCTGAAATAACTGTGTGGTAGGAGGCAGTTAAATGCTAATAAGTTCAGAAAGATTATAGAATCCTGGCTGAAAAGACTGAAAGAGAAGCTTTCTACCCTGTTGATGAATTCATAAATAGTGATTTAATTGATGTGGCTATGTAATTATAAACAAGTTTTTGCTGTTATTATCTATTAATATAACCATAAACATGCAGCTTCCATTCTTATTATTTTAAAGAGTGTGTGTAGAACAACTTTGTGTAGGGAGTGGAACTAAATTTAACATAGCTTAATTATAAAGTTGCATACTGTACAATACAACCTGTATTTGAAAATGCGTAATATCTATATTCACGATGACAGGTATCATCCCTTTTCTGCTTGCTTCTGCTATTATGTATGTTAATGACGCTAATATGTTACTTTTGATCATTGGCCTTCAAACACTTCCAGAGCTAATGTGTCTGAGTCTTCACTTCTCCACAGTCCTGGCGATCTCTTTTGCAGTTTTGATTTTTTCTCTTTTTTCATATTCCCGTTCCTCTTCCTTCTTAACTTCCTTTATGTGACTCAGATTCTCCAGTTCCTCATCCTCTTCCCTTCCTTGCATTGACTGCTCAATACCTGGATGTGCTAACTGATCGGAAGTATCTGCATAATCACTCTGTCCTGTATTTTTATCCTCACCTAGTTTTTCTTTTAAAAAACTTGTATTGAATTATTATTTTTTTGATATTTTGATCTCAAAAAAATTAGATTTTTTACTCTCTCTCTCATGCTTCAAATTCCTACCCTGCATTTTTAGGTCGTGAACCCTTCACTGTGTAGTCACCATGTCATGTCACAGCCTTCATTTGCAACACTTTTACTGGCCTTGTTGAATAATCTACCTTGTAAAAGTAAATCTGGCTCCACTGTTGCTACTTATGATATTCTCATTCATTTACTTCTGATTCATCATTACTAAAACTAAAAGGAAGTAGGACATTAGTTTCCTCATATTTTAAGCACACCACCACCACTGGCAGTCTTACTGTAACAAGGATTATACTCCAACAACCATAGAAATGTTAAAAGTTCCATCTGTACGTTCACTGACTTCCAATGCCAACACATTTTAGCTGGGCCATTTTTTGCGGCAAATCTTTCAGTCCATGATTATTAACACCGCTGTTTTCTTACCTTTAACTCTTTGTGGTCATTTGTGAGTTGTAATAAGATTAGATGCAGTGTTGTTTCATGTGAGTAAGATGATAGTCTCTGGTAGCAAATCATTTACCCAGAAGCACAGTAACAATTTGTTTTCCTGTAGCACTCAAAAGGCCATAATTTTGCAAGGCGTGCAGTCAATAAGTTTATATCATTCTATCCATCCATAATGGTATTACAGAGATATTCCTTGCTTGTTATGCGAACTTCCCGGACACTTCTGTCCACTTCATACCAAACCATTTCAATGGAATTACAATCAGGGCTTTGGAATGGCCACACCACATCTTTCAGTGCCTTCTGCTTTCTACCACTAAGATGGTAGTGTTCCTGGTCCATACGCCCTTCTGTTTTCACAGTGTTGCCAACTCCATCTCCTGTAAAACACCTCCAAACCATAATAGAACCCCTACTGTGTTTAAGTGTTGCTGGGCCACCCTTTCTGCTTCAGATTGATGAACAAATGTCCTTGTGGTACCAAAAATCTTGAATTTAGTTTCATCTATGAATAACACTTTCTTCCACTCTTCATGTGTCCACTTACTATGTTTCCTAGCCTATTCGAGTCTCTTCTTTTTACTTACATGTTTCAGAAGGGGTTTTTCTTGCTGCTATATGCCATTTCAAGCCAAGCTCGCATCAGTCAGTCTCCTTTTCACTGTTGCAATAGATATGTTTTTCTTGTTCATTTCTGCCAATTCTGCATAAGTGTGTGCTGCTGTTTTGAACCTGTTTCTCGTACTAGTAATTCTGATGAATTTATCATCACTTTTAGTTGTTTCATGAGGTCGTCTTGGTTGTGGTAGGTCGTTATTGCTACATGTTTTCTTCTGGTAGTGAAGGGTGTATTGCACTCCCCCTATAGCCATGCCCCATTGTTTCATAGATTGGAGCACAGATAAACCTGCTTTTCTGAGTGTCATTTGTTGATGACTCTCTCTGCTCCTGGAATGATAATAAGGACGTGCACACTGTCAGCTGTCACTAAGGAACTGAAGTGCAGTAATCATTTAGTACATATTGTATCACTGCTTGAAGTACACTGCAGACATCACAACACTACAGGGAAAAACAGGGCAGTATGGAATATACCTTTGTTTGTCACACAGGTAAACAACCATATCAGTTCAGACAACTATTTTATATGCACATGACACACTCCTGAATAATATTACATGATCACCAATGTTGTACTATTCCTTTGCTTATTCAGCCATAGTCATAGTATTATATGGTACTTACGGGGATTTAGATGTCGGTTGGTAGGTTTATTGAAATTAATGAGTGGTAGTGTATATTTTGTTCCTTCATATATTTTGCCTTCCAGAGATGTTGTTCTTCCACATAGTTTATTTGTTATAACTTACTTTTCACACTGTGTTGTTCTGCAGTGGAAACAGGAGTGAGGAACAGATGGCATTCATGAAAAGAGAATTCAGATACTAATTAATTCTACATCTGATATCAAATGGCAAAAGTAATATGTAACTTTGTTGTTGTAGTTGCAGCATCAGTCGTTAACAGTAGCTTTGAATGTTGAAACATACACAAATACCACAGGTGTTCAAAACAGTCAATCTTCAATACAGTTACTATTCATAGATCATGAGCCCTGGCCACTATAAAAGTCTGTGTATGTTATTCAACTGGCAAACACACAAAATGGGGTCAGTGCATGGATGTTCGAACTTAAGTGCACCTGCCACTGGAGCTCCAGAGAGATGATGCTTGCATGTCATTGAGAGTGGCATAATCATTCGTCACACCACCCTCGCACCACAATGGTGGCTGTAGGAAACATACCTGCATAACTGACAACAACCAGACAGCTGCCGATACTGCATTATCCATCCAGAAAGGGTGGACAGCAGAATTTTCTCAGTAAACATGTGGCTTATTGTCTTAGTATGACACAGACTTAACTTTGTGGCATAAGGACCTGCAGAAAACTGCCAATTATCAATAAAAAATCATATGCATGATGCACAAACTAAGATGGTTGGACTACTGCTAGTAAATCTCTCCACAATACTGACAAAGTTGTAGGCCTCCTCTAGACAACACCTTACACACACACATACACATGACAGTAAGGAGCTGAATGGTATTTCAGAGTATGATGTGATCCCACTCGTTTCCCAAGCACGCATCAAAATTATGGCACCATCCATAATTCGCTCATTCTCTATGCTTTGGACAGACTAAATGTCATGATTGTAAGGTCAGGAATCACACAAGATATAGACAGGCCTGTAACTGTGTCTGGAACTCATGGCATTTTTTTAATGCTTGCTGTACAGTATGATGTCCATGACTTACTGTTGTCTCTTGTGTGGGCAGTGGAACATTCAAAATGTGGATGGTGCACTTAGATCCCATTGGTTTCAATTTGAGGCTGCTGTTTGCATCCGTGTGCCTCATCCTCGAGCAGTTTCACAGTTTGAAGAAAGAACATTATAAAAGTCCACAGTAAAGTCATTTTTTAAATCCATTACATACTGACAATGATTTTGCAACACATCTTAGCTAGGTATCCTGTGTGTCAGCTGAACTGCCATTGATACCTCTCTCTCTCTCTCTCTCTCTCTCTCTCTCTCTCTCTGTGTGTGTGTGTGTGTGTGTGTGTGTGTGTGTGTGTGTGTGTGTGTGTGTGTGTGTGTACTGGTGTTTTGTCACGTGTAAACTTACTAAATTGCTATATTATTATTTCTGTTTTACAGTGTTGGAGATAAATTGCACAGCCCTGCAGCTGAACGCAACAAAGAACCAATTCTCGAGGTGTTAATGCAGTACATTTTTAACAACAAGGCAAAGGAAGAAGCTCTGACAGTACTAGAAATAGCCTCGGGAACAGGCCAACACATTGTGTATTTTGCCCAATATTTTCCAGATGTGCAGTTTCAGCCATCTGAATTTGAAGAAAGCTATATAAGAAGTATTGGAGCATACATTTCTGAAAGTGGTGTCCGCAATGTGCGTGACCCAATTGTAATAGATATACGTACTCCATATAGATTCTGGGCCTTTGGAGCATTCACAGAAAATTCTGTGTCTTTTGTTATCAACATCAATATGATCCACACAACTGAAAGTGAATGCACTGAACACCTATTCAAGAATGTACAAAAAGTTCTGAAACCTGGCGGTCTATTATTTCTGTATGGGCCTTTTGCATTTAATGGAGTTATAACTCCAGAGTCTAATGTTAGCTTTAACCAAAGATTAAGACAAGAGAATCCTGCATGGGGCCTAAGAGACGTAGAAGATCTGAATGTATTGGGATTTAGATATGGTTTGGCACTAATAGCAGCACACGATATGCCAGCTAATAATCACATGCTTGTGTGGAAGAAAAAGTAATTTCATTGGAGAGAGCTTTTCACTAACAAAATTTGTTCCTCATTTATTTCAGTATTAATAAATCAGATGTTAAATGTCAGTTTGGTTGTTAACAATGCCAGTGTTGTTCCTGTGTAACAGTATTAGCTGACGCTTAGTAGAATGTTGTGTTCTTAAAATAAGATTGTCTAGTTGCATGTATGGTTAATGGTTTGTGTTCTATAAAGTCTGTGATGTTTGATTGATTGTTTAAAATTGTGAAACAATAGAAATATTTGTGCTTTATACAGGTACTATATAATTTATGCATATACTATAACTGCAGGTTTTCATTTGGTTTTGTGAAGCCATCTGTAAATGTGTGAGCAAAGTAGAAAAAGCAAAACTTTTGACTTTGTTATTCAGTAGCAGATATTGACCTGAAACTTAAAATCCATAAGAGAAACTGTCATGATACTTTTGATACATCTTCCAGACACAATGCACTCAAATCCCACTGATAACAAAGAATCAAATGATGAACTGCATAAACTCTGTGTAGCCCACAGGAAAAGT
The DNA here is from genome assembly GCF_023864345.2 of Schistocerca serialis cubense. Lineage (NCBI taxonomy): Eukaryota > Metazoa > Arthropoda > Insecta > Orthoptera > Acrididae > Schistocerca > Schistocerca serialis. The sequence continues at coordinate 399,478,723 of NC_064640.1, read as the reverse complement.
TTTTCAGATATTTGCATTCTTTGAGTCTAACTATGAAATTTCTGAATTTTCAAATGAAACTGTATCCTTTGATCTCAAATAAATGTCTTTATTGTGACTGTAAGATTTCATTACTTTCAGCCTACATTTACCTCAATTTTTGACTCCACATGCACATTAGTATTTCACAAAATATCAGATATCATATGGCAAGCTGGTACTAAGAAACTGAAGAGACTCAGCAAGGTGGATAAAAGATGCAGAAGGGTTATTTAAAGGAAAGAAACAGGCTAACTATTGTCAATAGAGAAGATAAACTGGATGAAAGGGAGATGAGTGATGCAATACTATGGGAAGAATCTGATGAAGGATTGAAAGAAGTTGAAAGGCACGTGGAGTTGATGACATTCCATCAGAATTATTAATATCCTTGTGAGAAACATTAAAAAACTGTTACACCTGATAATAAGGGTATACAAGATATGTCAAATACCCCCAGACTTAAAGAAAAATATGTTACCAATACCAAAGGTCAGTGTTGAGAGATAGGAGCGCTATTGAACTACCATCATGTTTGTATATCATCAGAAGGATATATAGACTGACAGAAGATAACTTTGGGTTCTGGAGGATCGTAAGAGTGTATAGAGTGGTACTGACACTATGACAAACTTAGAAGATAGGTTGATAAAATTCAAACCTACATTTCACAGCACTTGCAGATGTACTAAAAGGAAAGCCATTTACGGTGTTGGCTGGAATGCACTCTTTAGAATTTTTTGAAGTGGTCGGTGTAAAAAGGTATCAAAGGTTATCTACAAACATTACAGAAATCAGACTGCAGTTATGAGTTGAAGTTCACAAAAGGGATGCAATAATTGAGATGGAAGTAAGATGAGATTGATTACTACCTCCCCAAAAAGAAACCAAGGAGGAATTTAGAAAGCGAATTTAAGTTTAAGGATAAGAAAAATAACTGAGATTTGCAGATTAAATTGTAATTCTGTCAAAAACGGTGCAGCACTTGGAAGATTAGTTGAGCAGGATGGATAGTGTCATGAAAACAGGTTATGAAATGGACATGGAAAAAAATGAAACAAAGGTAACTGAGTATAGCCGCATTAAGTCAGATGGTGCTGCAAGGATTAAGTTAGGAAATCAGATGTTGAAAGGAGTAGATAAAATTTCCTATTTGAACAAGAAGATAAATAATGTTGGGAAAAGTGAACATTTAAAATAAAACTATCAGTAGTATGAATAACTTTCCTAAAAAAGAAATACGTGTACATCTAATTTAAGTTTTAGGTTTTTTTTAAAGCATTTATCTGGAATGTAACAGTGTAAGGAAGCGAAATGTGCACGATATCGTTTGATCATTATCTCATTTCATTTGGATACTGAATGTGGAAAAGATTTTCTATAGATATTGTCTGATGTGACACACGTAACGTCACAGTAAGTTTGAACAAATCTGGGTGAACTTTCTGTGTTCAGCTTCAAAGACAACTTCATCTCCCAATCATTCATCAGGCTGGCAGAAGCTGCCATGCAGCATTTAGCCACAAAGGCTTCTGCATACATGTGTTACCTGATTTTGTCATGGCATTAGACACACTTTGATTTGATACAAACTGTGCACCCCAGGACTGTCTTGCAGATGATGAAACTCATGACTTTACAAAGTGATCAGGAAGGAGTGTAAAAATCCTACACAACAATAGCAAGAAATTCAATGAAATCCTACTGCCAAATATGTAGGGTAATCCTAGACCAGTGCACCATCTGTAGATCTCATATGAGAGCACAAGGAAGTAAACAAGTATCAGGGTGCACCAGACATATCCCATACTAAATATGAAGAGTAGCCTCTGCAGTGTTAGGTGTAAGAATTTATTGTAGCTTACTTAGAACTGTGGTAAAATGTGCGGTCATTCATGTGGGGGTTACGCTGCTAAAACTTGCATACAGATATTGCAAGAAACATAAAAAAGGGCCTAGGAAGACCATTGCACCTCTCAATCATGTTTTCGGCAGTAGGCCACAACTGCTGAAATGTAACAAATCCAAGTTTAATTTAAAAAGTTTGATGAAGCCTTTTGTTTGGTAATCAGAAATGAGCTTCTTGCTTTGAATTTGTGAGCGAGTCCTGTGATGTCATCTCTGAATACGTCATCTCTGCTACAAGTGGACTCAGCTCGCTCAGAAAGAAGAGCAAGTACACAAGTTTGCACGTATAATAGTGGACTTGTGGCATTCCCACTACATACACATCCTTTTTGCAAACAATTTCTGACATTAAAACGTAAATTACTGTTCATTTATTTCACTGAATCAACATTTCGGCTGTAGCCATTTGCAAGTGGAAGTTGAAATGTCATAACGTGTTTGATGTACCTAAATGACATTGAAAGTGAATATTGTTACAGTTATACATATATTTATATAGATAAGCTTGTTTTGTAATATTTATTATTAGGGACCAATGCAAAACTTGCGCACTTTTATAGTTTTAAATAATAACAGCATTTGGAATAAGTGTAGTCATTGACATAAGGGTAGTTCTGGGAATGAAGGGAAAACATCTTTAAAAATGAACCAAACAATGTGAAATAATGTGTCATGTCTCATGGGTTCATGATTATTGCCGTGTGTCCAGTAATGTGTTTTGTGTTCATAATGTTCATCCCAGCTTGTACGACAGGTGGAGATCAGGGACTGTCATTAGGATCTCATAAACTATAAACTTAACTTGGCACACATTTTCAGTTGCAATAAGCACGTTAGGCATAGTAGCAATAGGCAAATCGTAATTCAATGTGACAATGACTAGTATATTTGTTGTTTCAGAATGTATATTCATTTAGAAAAGTCAGCTTTTCCGACAGGCGGAAATTAGGGCTCATACGGAAGTGTACAGACAGTTTTTTTTACCCTTGCTCTATTTGCGAGTGGAACAGTAACAGAAATGACAAGTAGTGGTACAGGGTGCACTCCGCTGTGCACTGTACGGTGGCTTGTGGAGTATTTATGTAGATGTAGATATAATGGACTACCACAATGGTCACGGTTATTATCTATAAGGATGCTGTATACAAATTAACCAGTTAATAAGTACTGTAAAACATAATGCTATTTGTGATAAGATAATATGAAAAGGGATTCTCTTATTCGTGATTAATGAGTTAGCTTCATAAAAAGTAGGTACGAAGCTGAGCATCCATCATGACCTTTTGCCCATGATAGTTAAATCTCTTTTATGATAAAATGTTCTACAAACAGTAAGTTTTAGTGCAATATCAGTACACAGTGTCAGAAGCTGGTTAATCAGCCTCTCTAACGATACCTCACTCATCCCTTTACAATTTGTGTGTGTTGAGAAAAAGTGATGGTAACTTGAGAAATAATATATATGATGTTCTAGTCAGAGAATGTCTAACAATTAAGTTGACATATCCATACTTTCGAGGTGTTATCAAGTGTGTAACAAAAATACCAGAAAAAATGACATGGGGATGAAGTGCAATCTCCAAATGGTGATTAAGTATTAAAATAAATTTGAGAAATTAATAATAAGCTGCACACCTCACTGTTAACCATGCAAGTTGTCATGACCAAATCAATACAGAAATAGTGAAATTTTTTTGCTGTAGGGATGTAAGAGTGACATTAATTTGTGCTCAGTTTTCACTTGTCACAGCACATGTTTTGTTGCGGTGGAGGTGGAATAAACAAGAATACAACCATTTTGTTTGCATTTGAAAACATTTGTATGTTTTACGCCTGGAACATGGACTATATTGTGGAACTTATTCCAGAAATGACTCCTCATCTAATAGAAAACATTTGCAATTGTATACTTTGCATCAATTAATTTATTTTCATCTTACACCTCCATCATATCATGCAACACAGCTTTGATAAAAGCCATCTGATCCTGACAGGCGGTCAGTTTGCCTTGTCATCAACTGGAACTCGTCACTGTGTTCCTTGAACCACTCCATCACACTCTTGGCTGCGTGACATGGTGCATTATCTTGTTGAAAAATGTCACTGCCATCGAGAAATATGATTGTCATGAAGGAATGTACGTAGTCTGCAACCAGTGTGCGATACTCCTTGGCCATCATGATGCCTTGCACAAGTTCCACTGGACCTGTTGATGCCCACGTGAATGTTCCTCAGCAGTGATGGGATGGCGAGGCGCGGCGACTCAAGCGCACCGAGAATTCCTCGAGCCTCTAGTTCTCAAGCATTTCTCAAGAAGCTTACGAGAAACGACTCGGCAGTGTGTGCTGCTGCGCGCCAGTTGGCTGCGACAACATACACCGCGACGCTGTTGGTTTATGAATTGAATGCCGCCGCTAGACAAACACGCTCGCTGTTCGCTGTGCTCATAACTAGCGTGTCTCAGGTTTCATTGGAGTAAAGATGTTATTCAAATCAATATGGACACTCGAAAACAAACATCATGGTGCTGGCAATACTTTACGGAGGATGGAGATAACGTTACTTGCAACATTTGTCGTAAAAATTTCCGTAATGTATCAAAAAATACAACTGGCATGTTTAGACATCTTAAACTGCACAATTTATCGAGTAATAAAACAGTGACATCCGTGGATACTGAGGCTCATTCCTCCAATAGTGCGAGGCGGACAAAATAACCAGGTACGTATGGTACAAAAGGTGAATTCCATGCAAAAGTTCGGATAGTGTCCGAAGCGGTCCGCCACGCTTAAAAAACATTGATTTTTTTAATCGTACTCCAGTAACATACAACGTACCCCAAAATCAAACCTATACTATCCTAGCTTTTGCACAATACGATATGTAATTTTATTGGACTAGTTGTCGACCATAACATATCCCCTTGCAGGAGCACTGATCTAAATCTTACATTTCTCTTCATAGAGGAAGTAAGTGGCAACAACAGCTAGATGAAGCACTAGTAGCCATGGTAACAGACAATTTGCTTTTAATCGTCGAGGACACTGGTTTTCAACATTTTGTTTCACAGTTGGACCCACAATACTCGATACCAAATCGAAAAAAGTTGCGCTCATGATCGAGGACGATTACCATAAACAGAAAGAGGTTGTAAACTTGGCTGTGGAAGACTCTACTTGTGTTTCTTTAATGACCGATATTTGGACCTCACTCAATAGTGAGGCATATATTGCTGTAACCGGTCATTTCATTAACACTAATTGGTGCCTGAAAGCTTTAGCTCTCGAGACATTCCATTTCCCTGAAAAGCATACAGCGCTAAATATCAGTTAGGCGTTAGATAACGTGATTTCAAAATGGAACATTAAAAACAAAGTTGTAAGCATCACAACTGACAACGCTAGTAAAATGACGGCAGCTGTACAACTTATTCACAGTCGGAACATGGATATGCAACATGTGCCTTGTTTAGCACACACCATCAGTTTAGTACTGAAAAGTTCTTTGAACAGCAACAGTGATCTATGCATAATGTGGGGAAAGGCCAGAAAATTTGTTAGCTATTTTAAAACAAGTTGCAATGCTAATGAAAAACTCCACGAGGTGCAGGATCTAGTGAAAAAACCTGTTCATAAATTTATTCAGGAAACCGAAACTTGATGGAACAGTACATTTTATATGGTCTAGTGGAGCAAAAGGAATGCATTGCAGCCTTTTTATCATCTTTGTTTTCAGGTGTAGAGAACCTCACAGCTGATGAGTGGCGAATTTTGAGCGAATGTTTATGTGTACTGGAGCCATTTGAAGAGGTAACAAGTGCAATCTCAACTGAAAACTATACCTCTCTTTATAAAGCTGTTCCAATAATCAGACTGCTAATCCTATCCATATGCAATGGGAAGTGGGCTACCACGACAGTGCAAGAGCTACTGCAACATCTGCACAACTCAGTAATAGCCCGGCTAGGATTAATAGAAACAAACAAAGTACGTGCCGTTGCCACAGTTCTCGAACCCAGATTCAAAACATAACCATTTACGAATCCCATTCATTCAAAACATGCCGTTGCAAGCCTAATTGCAGAGTGCACAAACATGGTAGAGACCATATGATCTACTCATTCGGCTGCTAATGACACTAGCCACGAGTACCATTTCGTACAAAACGCCAGTAGTTCCTTATGGGCTTCTTTCAATGAAGAGGTTTCCAATAAAAATCTAATGAAAAGATGTTGTGATAGCATAGACCTGGATGTACAACAATATTTGGAATCACCATACCTACATCGCACAGATAATCCTTTACACTACTGGAAAAAAAATGAAAACAGTTACCCAGGTCTAGCTGTTGTGGCAAAAAAATATCTTGAAATACCTGCAATTTCTGTTCCCAGTGAAGGAATATTTTCGAAAACAGGACTACTTATAAACAAACAAAGAAGCAGACTAAAAGGCCAATTGGTTAATAAAATCATATTTCTAAACAAAAATTGACAGCAGTGCAGCAATGGGATGTAAAAATGCCTTCCACTGAAAATTTTTTTTTTCCTTTCTTTCTTCAGTAAGTAAACACATGCACGCAGTTTCTGTATATAGAAGGCTATAGCACTTCTCTGTTACATTTAAGCATTTATGCGTGCATACATGCAGAATGTACAAGGTAATTTTTTTGTAAGAATAAAGCTTCTGTTTCATGCGTATTCTGTGCTTTGTTATAAACAACAATTCTATGATTTTTCCCTTATGAGACATGTACTAATACTTCAGTACACATTAATAACAGTAGTGCAGTTGATATCAATCATAGAATTTCAAAGTTTTCCGTGCATGTACGTACAACGAGTACAACCGTTGCGGCTCAGTGCTTCGTGTACTGAAGGTTTGCGCAATTTCTCAGAGAGCGCAGCACTGTCAACTTCTCGAGTGTACCCGAGACATTCTCGAGAAATTGCTTTCACGTCGCGCGTTTCTTGAGCGCGATCATAGCCCATCCCTATTCCTCAGAGCATAATGGAGCCGCCGCCAGCTTATCTCCACCTCACTGCGCACATGTCAAGTAGCTGTTCTTTTGGAAGACAACAGATCCACACACACTCCCATCTACATGATGAAGAAGGTATTTGGATTCATCAGACCATGCAACACACTGCCACTGTGCCAAGATCCAGTGCCAAAGGTCTTGTGCCCATCTCAGTTGTAGCGCTGATGTCATGGCATTAACATTGGCACATGCATGGATTGTTGGCTGTGGAGGTCCATCGTTAGGAGTGTTTGGTGGACTGTGTGTTCAGACACCCTTGTACTCTGACCAGCATTAAAATCTGGTGTTAGTTCCGCCACCTGTCCTGTTTTACCAGTCTGCCCAGCCTACAACGTCCAACATCTGTAATGAGCGATGGCCGTCCAACCCCACGACATCTGGATGTGGTTTCACATTGGTTTCACCATGTGTCGAAGACACTCGCCACAGCACTACTTGAATGCCTGACAAGTCGTGCAGCGTCTGAAATGTTCATTCTGAGCCTCCAGGCCATCACAATGTCCTCACAGTCAAACTCAGATAGATTACATCCCTTCCCCATCCTACACATGGACAGCAGATTCACTGATGCTGCATGCATCGTGCATGTGCCTGACTAGCAGTCGTTCATCAACAGGTGATTCTGCCGTCGCCTGAATGAGTCTATATCAATAGTAGCCCAGTGGTCACGATGTTCTGGCTGATCACTGTATATGGCATGTCTTGTGTCTGTAATCTTCATTGCCGGCCGCGGTGGTCTAGCGGTTCAGGCGCTCAGTCCGGAACCGCGGGACTGCTATGGTCGCAGGTTCGAATCCTGCCTCGGGCATGGATGTGTGTGATGTCCTTAGGTTAGTTAGGTTTAAGTAGTTCTAAGTTCTAGGGGACTGATGACCACAGATGTTAAGTCCCATAGTGCTCAGAGCCATTTGAACCATTTGTAATCGTCATTCATGGTTGAATTGTAATAGATCTTCCATGGGCTTTGTCATACCCATGATTTGGCAAGAACCATCAAACCATGTGAATGTGAATGACTGTTACTTTTGTATGATAACTCCAGTATTGCATGTTATTTCCAAGAAGAAAAAGTCTTCCTTGACATACAGGGTGTCCCAGCTATCTTGTCCACCCAAAATATCTCTGGAACAATAACAGCTATTGGAAAACAACTTTCACCGGTATCAATGTAACACTGGGGCCCATGAGTGTACATATTTGGAAACATTCTAAAACGAAAGCATATGTGTTTTGTAACACAAACTTATGTTTTTTTAAATGGACCTCCTATATTTTTTCTTCAGCAATCCATAGCATGACAAAGCACATACACAATGGCGTTGATTGCATCGCAATATTCCCATCACATCCCGAGATATTGAGACGCGAAGTTGACGCTTGAAACACCCGACATGCGCTGCTAGCGCACATCCTGAGGCTCAGGCGTGAACCCCATGCTGCCCGTAATCGCGATGTGATTGACATGCGTAATCACACTTCCATTCTTATCAAGAGGTTCGAAATGGATAATACGGTCTGCTGCCATCCAGCATTAACGTCGTACATTCCAGCAGGTATTTATCCCATAGGCTAGGGGTGACGCGGTTCTGTAGCATATCTGTGTACCGCAATGTTAGTCACAAAGTTAACTTTGCGTATCGTTAATCCAAACTAAAAAGGTAATGCCATTCAACGTTAAAACTTTACTTTACTGTAGATCTAACGCAAGTGACAGTTAATCATTCACTCGTAACAGTAAAATTCATGTTGATGGTTTTAGTGAAACGAGCAAGTGGACTAAAAGTTTTACCGTTGTTTAGGTAAAAATGTTTTGATTTGGGAAGTTCAGGTAGGACACAGAAGATGAATGTAAACATGTTTAACCAATTAGTTTTATTATCACATAATTATCCATGTTATGTTTATATAATGCGTTAAATGACAAATTGTTGCAAACAAATGTTTCTTAACATCACTGGCTAAAATGGCCCTTTGTAGAAACTTCCACTGTGATACCAGCACTACATACTAAACATAGCGCTCACATCTCATGCTCAAAGTGATGCCCATTGGCTCGCATACATAGGGTCATTCTGCGGATGAAGGATGCCCTACTTCGTGCTACTGTTTCCTCTTTGATGGCTGTACAAGCATCAATAATGTGTTGCTTCATGTCCTTTAGTGTTGTTGGTTCATGTTGGTTAACAGCATCCTTCACTGCTCCCCAAAGAAAATAATCCAGCGGTGTAAGGTCCGAAGATCGGGCAGGTCACCTAACTGGGCCACCTCGTCCAATCCACCTACCAGGGAACTTACGGTTCAGAAGTCGTCGTGCTCCTAAGGCGTTATGTGCAGGGCATTCGTCATGCTGATACCACATGACCATTCTCCGGTTCAGATGTACGGTGTCCGAGAGAACAGGAAGATTGTGTCGTATAATTCTGGAGTATTGTCTGCCATTTTGGATGCCGTTTTAAAGAAAGGTCCGATAATGGTATCTCCAATAATCCCACACCAAACATTAACTTTCCACGGACGTTGATGCTCTACCTGACGGAGCCATTTTGGATTGTCTGCGGACCAATAATGCATATTCCTCATATTGACAATTCCTTTGTTGGAGAATGATGCCTCGTCGGTAAAGAGAACATTTGCAAAAAAATTTGGATTAGTCAGAAGTTTTTGCTGAGCCCACCGACAAAATGTTTCCCTATTGCAGAAGCCATTTCCATGAAGATCCTCGTGTAAATGAACATGGTAAGGATGAAATTTATGATGTTTAAGAATACGCTGTGCACTTGATTTCGATACACCAACTTCACGTTCAATTTGACGTGTGCTGATTTGAGGATTCACAGCTATGGTAGCGAGCACAGCAACTTCAGCACATTCATCTGTGCATGTTCTAGGACGATGTGGAGGTCTTGGATTTAAGCTTCCCGTTTCACGTAGACGAGACGTGAGATGACCAAACATCTGGCGTGAAGGCGATGGCTTGTCAGGGAATCGTCTTCTGTACAGTCGTTCTGCCTGAACAGCATTTCGTCCACCTACAACAGGGTACAGTACAGGTATGTAGAGTAGGGTAGAAAACAGACATATTAATTTAATAATCATAATGTTCGCTAACAGTACTATCAACAAACAAGCAATCTCATAATGTATTTCCCGTCAACGTACATTCTCCATAGATCAGCAGCATTTCTACAATATCTTCATGTGTGTACATTATACTGTACAGTATAAGTTCCACAACACAACGTTTATTCACAATGTGTACTACCTCCGTGTCGTCACTAGATTAGTCTGATGCACGACTACACTGGCAAGCGGTGTACTGCACGCCAAAGCAACAACAAATGGGATGCTCGGAGGGTGGTGGAGTACAGGAGTTTGCATGGGTCGCAAATCATAAACAAGGCGAAGTGGTAACTGTGGCAGTAGTGGGAACTACATTGGACACTTGACTAGGTAGAGACAGGCCTGCGCGACAGACACAATGGGTCATATAACGCATTAGATAAATTTTATTTTGGGTGTGCAGGATAAATAAGACAACCTGACGGGTGTACACCGATCGGTACTGGTTCATATTGTGTACGTAGATACGTAAAACGTGCAAGAGGGAAACCATTATGTGCTTATGAGAGTTGATGGCAGCAGACTGTATTATTCGTTTCGGACCTCTTGATAAGTATGGAGGTGTGATTACACTTGTCAATCACATCGCGATTACGGGCAGCATGGGGTTCATGCCTGAGCCTCAGGACGTGCACTAGCAGCGCATGTCGGGTGTTTCAAGCGTCAACTTCGCGTCTCAATATCTCGGGATGTAATGGGAATATTGCGATGCAATCAACGCCATTGTGTATGTGCTTTGTCATGCTATGGATTGCTGAAGAAAAAATATAGGAGGTCCATTTAAAAAACATAAGTTTGTGTTAAAAAACACATATGCTTTCGTTTTAGAATGTTTCCAAATATGTACATTCATGGGCCCCAGCCCTACATTGATACCGGTGAAAGTCGTTTTCCAATAGCTGTTATTGTTCCAGAGATATTTTGGGTGGATAAGATAGCTGGGACACCCTGTGTGCTAACATACCTAAGGCCATGCGACCAGTGCCTCACAGAGACAGACTGCCTCTTCCTATCTGATCTGATTGTAATAGTGAAAGATCCTGATTTTTGTGCAACAGTGAGTGTTCAGAGATTCAGGAAATAATACTGTGAACTTAACACTAGAACGGCGGAGTTTCTGACAATCCTAAAACGGCAAAAGGGGTCATTTTGACCGCGCATAAAATATTTTCATTTTTGACTTAAACTGGTACTTTTTTTTAGTGTTTATTAATCTATACTTTATTTCTAGTAATCACAACAATTATTTACAGTTATAAATAATAATAACTAATTTATTTGAATGACAATGTATCACACAAATTTATTGTTGCTACTGCTAACAACTTTCTTAACTATAGAGTTTAATTTATTAACTATTCATACAACATTCTAGACACATTTAGTATATTTGGTCCATTTCATTCTCACATGTGTTTACAAACAGCTCTGTATTACTTTTCACTGAAGTGAGAGATCTGGAATAGCCGAAAGGTAAAGCTGAACCTTTGGTGTCAAGACAACAGTGGAATTGTATTGGTAAGATGTTAAATGCGACTGCATTCCATAACCACCATATGTACTACACACCGGAAGCAGCTACTAGGGTAGCAGAGTACGTGTGGCGTGCACACGGGGGTTTTTTAGGTTAGAGGGACCCCCCCTTGGGCGAAACGATAAAATACCTGACGGCTTACCAGAGAGGACATTATCATCGTTGATAAAGAATGTCCGTCCTCAGAGACCAAAAACAGGAAAAGTTAACGTAATATTGGTAAACTGCAGGAGTATCCAGGGCAAGGTTCCTGAATTAGTATCTCTTATTGAAGGAAATAGTGCGCATATAGTATTAGGAACGGAAAGTTGGTTAAAACCGGAAGTGAACAGTAACGAAATCCTAGACACAGAATGGAATATATACCGCAAGGATAGGATAAACGCCAATGGTGGAGGAGTATTTATAGCAGTAAGGAATTCAATAATATCCAGTGAAGTTATTAGCGAATGCGAATGTGAAATAATCTGGGTTAAGTTAAGTATCAAAGGTGGGTCAGATATGATAGTCGGATGCTTCTATAGACCACCTGCATCAGCAACCGTAGTAGTTGAGCGCCTCAGAGAGAACCTGCAGAACGTCGTGAAGAAGTTTCGTGATCATACTATTGTAATAGGGGGAGACTTCAATCTACCAGGTATAGAATGGGATAGTCACACAATCAGAACTGGAGCCAGGGACAGAGACTCTTGTGACATTATCCTGACTGCCTTGTCCGAGAATTACTTCGAGCAGATAGTTAGAGAACCAACTCGTGAAGCTAACGTTTTAGACCTCATAGCAACAAATAGACCGGAACTTTTCGACTCCGTGAATGTAGAAGAGGGTATCAGTGATCATAAGTCAGTGGTTGCATCAATGACTACAAGTGTAATAAGAAATGCCAAGAAAGGAAGGAAAATATATTTGCTTAACAAGAGTGATAGGGCACAAATCGCAGAATATCTGAGTGACCACCATCAAACGTTCATTTCTGAGGAAGAGGATGTGGAACAAAAATGGAAAAAATTCAGAAACATCGTCCAGTACGTCTTAGATAAGTTCGTACCGACTAAGGTCCAAAGCGAGGGGAAAGATCCACCGTGGTATAACAATCATGTACGAAAGGTACTACGGAAACAAAGAAAGCTTCATCATAGGTTTAAGAGTAGTCGAATCATAGCTGATAAGGAAAAGCTGAACGAAGCGAAAAAGAGCGTAAAGAGAGCAATGAGAGAAGCATTCAACGAATTCGAACATAAAACATTGGCAAACAATCTAAACAAGAACCCTAAAAAGTTTTGGTCATATGTAAAATCGGTAAGCGGATCTAAATCCCCTATTCAGTCACTCGTTGACCACGATGGAACCGAAACAGAGGACGACCGAAGAAAGGCAGAAATACTGAATTCAGTGTTCCGAAACTGTTTCACTGCGGAAAATCGTAACACGGTCCCTGACTTCAGCCGTCGCACGGACGCCAAAATGGAAAATATTGAAATAAACGATATCGGAATTGAAAAACAACTGCTATCACTTAGTAGCGGAAAAGCATCCGGACCAGACGAGATACCCTTAAGATTCTACAGGGATTATGCTAAAGAACTTGCCCCCTTTCTATCAGCAATTTATCGTAGATCGCTGGAAGAACGTAAAGTACCTAGCGACTGGAAGAAAGCGCAGGTTGTTCCCATTTTCAAGAAGGGTCATAAATCAGATGCGAATAATTATAGGCCTATTTCGCTTACGTCAATCTGTTGTAGAATAATGGAACATGTTTTGTGTTCTCGTATTATGACGTTCTTAGATAATACAAATCTCCTTCATCATAACCAACATGGATTCCGCAAACAGAGATCATGTGAAACTCAGCTCGCCCTATTTGCCCAAGAAATTCACAGTGCCGTAGACACTGGCGAGCAGATTGATGCCGTATTCCTGGACTTCAGGAAGGCATTTGATACGGTTCCGCACTTACGTTTAGTGAAAAAAAATACGAGCTTACGGAATATCGGACCAGGTTTGTGATTGGATTCAGGATTACCTAGAAGAAAGAACACAACATGTCATTCTTAACGGTTCAAAATCTGCAGATGTAGAGGTAATTTCGGGAGTACCGCAGGGAAGCGTGATAGGACCTTTATTGTTTACAATATACATAAATGACTTAGTTGACAACATCGGTAGCTCCGTGAGGCTATTTGCAGATGACACGGTTGTCTACAAGAAAGTAGCAACATCAGAAGACTCGTACGTACTCCAGGAGGACCTGCAGAGGATTAATGCATGGTGCGACAGCTGGCAGCTTTCCCTAAACGTAGATAAATGTAATATAATGCGCATACATAGGGGCAGAAATCCATTCCAGTACGATTATGCCATAGGTGGTAAATCATTGGAAGCGGTAACGACCGTAAAATACTTAGGAGTTACTATCCGGAGCGATCTGAAGTGGAATGATCACATAAAACAAATAGTGGGAAAAGCAGGCGCCAGGTTGAGATTCATAGGAAGAATTCTAAGAAAATGTGACTCATCGACGAAAGAAGTAGCTTACAAAACGCTTGTTCGTCCGATTCTTGAGTATTGCTCATCAGTATGGGACCCTTACCAGGTTGGATTAATAGAAGAGATAGACATGATCCAGCGAAAAGCAGCGCGATTCGTCATGGGGACATTTAGTCAGCGCGAGAGCGTTACGGAGATGCTGAACAAGCTCCAGTGGCGGACACTTCAAGAAAGGCGTTACGCAATACGGAGAGGTTTATTATCGAAATTACGAGAGAGCACATTCCGGGAAGAGATGGGCAACATATTACTACCGCCCAAATATATCTCGCGTAATGATCACAACGAAAAGATCCGAGAAATTAGAGCAAATACGGAGACTTACAAGCAGTCGTTCTTTCCACGAACAATTCGTGAATGGAACAGGGAAGGGGGGATCAGATAGTGGTACAATAAGTACCCTCCGCCACACACCGTAAGGTGGCTCGCGGAGTATAGATGTAGATGTAGATGTAGATGTAGTTCGTTCAGTTTTTCGAAAGTGAAAAGAACTTGGTATTTTGGAGTGATGTACACAGACTAATGACAGGTATGGGCATTTGACTATAAAAGTGACCAGTGGAGGTTGCTCATCGACTCCTCCAAAGAACGTCTCAAGTGTATGCTGCTGCATTATGGCAGTGTGTTACCATGGATTCCAATTGGTTATGCACCATACATGAAAGAAACATATGATAACATGAAAAAATTGTTATTACTATTGAACTGTGACAAGTTTAATTGGCAGATTCTAGGGATCTGAAAGTCATAGACATATTACTTGGGCAGCAACAAGGGTACACCAAGTTCTGTTGCTTTCTGCATCTCTAGGATAGCTGCACCAAAGCACTTCACTATAAAAAGATTGGCCTAAGTGTCAATCACTTGAATCAGGATCTCTCAAAGTTATGCATGAAGCACTTGTCAAATCCAAGGACATAATTCTCCTTGCTCTTCAAATTAAATTGGGCCTTATGAAAAACTTTGATAAGGCTATGGACAATGATGAAGCATTTGTCTATTTGCACGATAAATTTCCATTTCTTAATGAGGTGAAAATAAAAGACAGGATTTTTGTGGGTCCCCAGATATGCAAACCATACAAACATAAGCATTTCAACACAATCCTGGCAGTTGATGAAAAGTTACCATGGGATGCCGTTGCTCAGGTGCCAACAAACTTTCTAGGAAATAAGAGGGTAGAAAACTACAAGGATCTTGTGGCAAATCTTCTGCACTGCTGCAGTTGACTGGAGTGAATGTGTCCTTAAATTTATGTTTCTTAGATTACCACATGGACTTCTTTCTTGACAACTGCGGTGCTGTAACCAACGAGCATGGAGAACGCTTCCACCATAAAAGTTTGGACATGGAAATGAGATACCAGGAAAAGTGGAGTTCATCAATGTTAGCCGATTGCTGCTGGGCACTAATCAGGGAATCAGCAACAGAAAACGGCAAAACCAGGCAAAGCGGTTGCACTTTCAGTTACCTTCCTCCAACGGACAAGACCAAGGTAAATATAGTAAAACCCCGATTTTACACTTTTCCAGGAACTCGAATAAACATGGCGTAAACTGCTGGAAAATGTAAGAGGTAGGAAATTACTTTTTAAAGTTTTACTAGTTATGTATAGGATCCCCTTTCCATTTTTGTACTTTTGTACGATATATGTAGATAATAGGCAGCAAAATACTTATCAGGGAATGTTTATTATTTAATAAAGGTTATCTGAATTTAGTGCTATGTTTAGCAGGTGATATGACAATCACCGACACTAAAGCACAACAAATCACATTAAAAATAATGCAAACCAAGCAGCTGCCATGTTGATTTATGTGTTTGCAAAGCTAAAGTGATGCAATTGGCTGTTATTTATTTTCATGTACCTGCTTTCCTTTTCTGATTTTCTTCAGCTGGCATACGTGACACATCTGTTTCTGCTAGAATGATGGATTTTCAATTCCTTAGACTGCAAATGAAGGTGGAAAATATACTACATAAAACAAGTTAAACAAAAATGGGAATTCCACGTAACTGCAAAAGAATGAAATACTGGGTAACTGGAGCTTCGGTGCTGTGTGAGGCTGTTGTCTGTATGGAGGCTGAGGAGAAGCTGGAAAACTGCAGTGAAGTGCAGGAAGGCTTGCAGAGGATCAACAATTTGTGCAGTGGCTGGCACTGTGAATCAGTGTCAAGACAGATCTCCATGTTGATGCACGACTTTCAAGTGAGCAACAGTTTGTCAGTGAAGAGATCATCTCAGAAACACTTCCAATTTCCATCAGCTGAAGTCTTGGTACAAGAACGGCTCTCTACACAACAATGATCTGTGCCTATGCACATTTTTGCATTTGTGCAAAAGCAGTCATTTATGTTGTATTTTTTTCTTCATCGACAATGTGTCTATAGGTAATAAGTTTCCAGTAACATTACCATGAGAGAGATACAGATGGTGAGATGGGTCATGGCTAAGACAGTGAATTTGTTTTATCAGGTGCATAGTACGATGACATAAATTTATTTATCAGAGGTCATCAAATGATTGAACGTACACTTAGAAGAATGAAGTAACTGTTTTGTCTTAGATGAATACAGTCCAAAGTAATATAACAAAACATACGGCTATGTTACCTGGTTTGTGCTCCATGAGTAAAGGTTGTGACAATTGCATTCTTCTGATGCGATACATCCATCATTTTAGTAGGACCTGGGCAAGAATTGAGACTCTGCTTCTGTGTATTTAACAAGATAATATTAATGACAAAATCTCTGTGATTGAAACCAAAATGTCTAGTATAGGGCACTGACTTGTGATTGCATAACTTAAGCCATAGCTATTGTAAATGTAAATGAGATTAGTGAGAGATAGTTATGGACAGTTTACTTCATGGAGTACAGCTGGTGAGTGCCATGTCTAGACTTTTGGGAGGGGGCCTCATGTGAAAGTTTACACTGTCATCTCATATCTATAACTAAGTAGATTGATGACCAAACAAAAAGGTAGCACCATTGCAGTTTATTTGTTGCAGCAACCATGATGCTGCCCCTGGATTCCAATGTCTGTCTGATGTCTCTCCTGCAAAACAGTGCTGTGACGGGAGACCTCAGCAACATCTTTGGGCACACATCTGACTGATGTTAGGCACTTTTCCTGATCAATGAATCCCACTCACAAGAGTTTCACTAAGATAGCAATGACAATGATACAGTTAACTCTGAAACACACACTGCCTGAAAAAACAGAGAAATGTGATTATGATTTTTGTAGAAAAGTTGCTGAACACATTAACATTGTTTTGTATTTAGTAGCTGCAGAGGACTGTTATCATCAAGACTGCTATGCTAAATTAGTGTCAAACCCGCCCTCTGTTTGAAAAGGGTCCCACCCTCTTGGTACGAACTTTGATGTTGCTTTGCGAGAAGAATGCAATTTTCTAGATTCTTCAAAGAAATGCCAATTTCACTGCATGATTTATTGCAGAAAATCAATGGATGACAACCCCCCATGTACAGCGTAGCCCCCTTTGGACAAAATCTGCACTGAGGAGAAATCCCTTGCCCTGTATCCTGAAGGGCCCACAAAGGCCTTCACAGACAGCAACCTCCCCCAAATCTAGTCCACAAACAGATTTCCAATGCCACATCCTCACACAACCCCAGTCCTCCCACCACCCCTACAAATCGGCTAAAAGGAGCGCCCCCTCTTCACCCACTATCACTCCAGACTGAAACAAGTGAACCATATTGCTCACCAGGGCTTTTTCTCTCTTCCTGCCCTGAAAGAGGGATGTCATACCCAAGATCCTTCACCCTTTCTAAACTGGTGTTTCATCGCCCACGCAGCCTACGCATCATCCTAGTCTATCTCTACGCCACTCCCATTCCCAACCAGTTGCCACAGGGATCATGTCCATGTAGCAAAAACTCAGCACCTACCTACTCTAGTCCTGTCACGGGCTTTTCCTATCCCATCAGAGGCCGGACCACCTGTGAAAGCAGCAGTCATATAACAGCCCTGGTGCTATCACTGCTATGATTACCAACCAGTTGTCCACCAGGATGAATGTCCATCTGCAAACTGTGGCCAAAAGCAAATAGACCACCATTGTGGCACAACATGCAGCTGAAAATAAAAAGCTTTATTTTAATGGCTACTTCACAACCCAGGTCATATGGATCCTTACAACATATTCTCTGTTTCTGAAATTATCCAGGTCTCAACCTACAGTAACCTGCAGTCCCCACATGTTCCACCCAACAGTTTCTGTGCCCTCCACTCTGTCACTCCCACCAAGTTAAGTCGCCTTCAGCATGTGCCCCTTCCTGTTGGTTGCTATAAACATGCCAGCCCATATACCTGCCACCCCTCCCTTCCACATTCCTAGCCAGCAAACTGGTCATCTCCATCTGAGTTGCTAGCTACGCATTCCCAGTCCATCTCACTCCTCCTACCTCCCTCTCCCTCCACCCACCCCACTTGACAATACCCCACCACAATCAGTCCACCTGCCAATAGCACTGACACAGTCAGTCTAGCTGGCACCATGTAGGGGCATAGAGAGAGTGAGCGGGGGGGGGGGGGGTTGTGTTTTTGTTTTTGTTAGTCTAGCTCGTCTTGTCAAAGGATAAATCTGAAAGCAAGCAAGTTTTCTTTCTTTTGTTTGTGCCTATCGACAACTCAATACTTCTGCTTTTCAATGAGTGGTCTCCTTTAATGTTAAAGTGTTTATCTTAGTTAAAACATGCATATGAATTTCTTTGAGCAGATCTTCACTAGAAATAATTTTTTTGTCATAATAGATGTTGTGGTGTCACCGCCAGACACCACACTTGCTAGGTGGTAGCTTTTAAATCGGCCGCGGTCCGGTAGTATACGTCGAACCCATGTGTCGCCACTGTCCGATAGCAGACCGAGCGCCACCACACGGCAGGTCTAGAGAGACGTACCAGCACTCGCCCCAGTTGTACAGACGACTTTGCCAGAAGGGGATCACTGACAATTACGCTCTCAATTGCCGAGACGATAGTTAGCCTAGCCTTCAGCTACATTTGCTATGACCTAGCAACGCACCGTATTCAATTGCTAATTAATATTATGAAGCATGTATCATCAAGAGCGATGTTCTACAATTATGGATTAAAGTTAAGTATTCCAGAAGCTATGTACTTTTCTTTATAGCATTCATTACATATCCTGTTTCAGACCTCACGCCAGCCTGCGTGAGTTTAAGCGCATGCCTTTCGGCTTCCTCACATTGTGTCTAGGCTGTCTTACCTAGACACAACATTTTCAGCGACTCGGATACAAACGGTCGTATTGCTCTAATTTACTTGTGTCATGGCTTCGCCACAATCTCCAGATGTACTGTCCGAATTTTATCGCTTGCAGAATCAGCAGACGCAGGCGTTATTGGATGCCCTTGGACAGCTCGTCCAGGGTCAACGTGCAATGCAAACCGATGCGGCAGCCGCCGCTCCACCGCTACCGCAGCCACAACACGCAGTTGCATCACCTTTTCGTCAATTTGATGCGGCAATGGAGAGCTGGACGGAGTGGTCACGCCAATTTGGATTCCATCTCGCCGCCTACAGAATTCAAGGTAATGAGCGGCAGCCTCACTTATTGTCATGTGTCGGCGTCCAGACGTACCGTGTGATAGTGAAATTGTTTCCCCGCCGCGACATAGCAACTCTGTCCTACGAAGAAATTTAGTCTGCATTAGATGCATATTTCAAAGAATCTGTCAATGTAGTTGCAATAAGGTATACGTTCTTTCGTACCAAACGTACGGCCGGTCAAACTAATAGGGAGTGGGTTGCAACTTTGCAAGGCCTTACTAGGGATTGTGCTTTTGAGTGTGAATGTGGACTCCCTTATTCAGATACTATGGTGTGTGATGCAATTGCACGGAACGTTTCTGATGTTCGTATACGGGAGCAAATTTTGAAACTAGTCAATCCCTCCCTTCAACAAGTGATCGACATATTGGATAGGCAAGACACACTTGACTTTGCTCAGGAATCGTTTGAAACTTTGCCAGCCGTGTGTCACGTTCATCGGCCCGCGGGCGAGCTGCACGGAACAGTAAACAGCCCTCGCGCTCGTCTGCGCAGCTGCCGCCGAGCTCTCAACCACGTGTCCCGCGGCAGCAAGCAAATGCAGTGCTAAAATCATGCCCGCGGTGTGCAACCAGACATTCGCGTAACGTAAAAATTGCCCGTCACGCCAAGCTATTTGCTTTTTCTGTAATAAAAAAGGACATGTTCAGCGTGTTTGCCAGAAAAAGCTCCGATCGGACACTCACAACGATTCCAGGCCCTTTGCTTCGTGCCGGAATCGAACCAAGAATACTCAGGCTCGTGAACCTTCGCCCATGGACACTCATGTAGTTAATTCCACTCCGTCCAGTGCCACTCTCTCTAAAAGTGACTGTGTGCGTCCCACAAAAAGTGTGTGTCGACGTCGCCGGAAATCACGTCAATTAGCAAGTGATTCTGTACCAGAGTCTGTTCACGTTGCACGAGACAGTCGCTCTTGTCGTCAGCAGGACAATAAATTTTTTGTAGATTTGGACTTTAATGGCAAGGTCATACCATTCCAGCTCGATACCGGAGCTGCACTTTCATTGATATATAAAGACACATACAAACAACTGGGTACACCTCCCTTGCGTGCCGCAAATGTTAAGTTAAATAGTTATTCCGGTCAGAATATCCCTGTGTTAGGACAGTGCAGCCTTCTTGCAACATACAAGGGACAAACAAAACTTGTGTCTTTTTACGTCCTTCGTTCTTCTTCTGCTGTGAACTTGTTTGGTTTAGATTTATTTCAGTTGTTTAACTTGTCTATAGTAAATCAGGTCCTCTCAGTGAACCAGACTGTGCCTTCAGCCAGTGTTTCTAGTCTATGTGAAGAATTTGCAGACATTTTTGCACCGGGCCTTGGTTGCGCTAAGAACTATAAAGCACATTTGGAACTGAAAGTAAATGCACAACCGAAATTTTTCAGAGCGCGCAATGTTCCCCACGCATTGCGTGATGAGGTCGCAAGAACATTACACGATTTGGAATCACAAGGTGTGATTGAACGTGTGCAGGCTTCTCTCTGGGCATCACCCTTAGTAATTTTGTCAAAACCTTCCAGAAAATTGAGACTTTGTGTGGGCTTCAAAGCTACAGTGAATCCACAACTAGTGATTGCAACTTTTCCTTTACCCCGCCCGGAAGACCTTTTTGACAAACTGTGCCCGGGTAAATATTTTTCGAAGTTGGACCTGGCAGATGCGTACTTGCAAATACCTGTGGACGATGAATCTCAGCGCGTCTTGGTGGTTAACACGCATCTTGGTTTGTATCGGTTCAAAAGACTGCCATTCGGGTGTGCATCCGCCCCTGCATTGTTTCAGCAATATCTACAAACTGTTTGTGCCTCGGTCCCTACAGCAGCAAACTATCTGGACGATATTGTGATCTCCGGAAAGACAGAAGACGAACATTTAGCCAATCTCAGAACATTATTTCAGGTCTTGCAACAAAATGGTCTTCGCTTGCGGAAGGACAAATGTGTGTTTTTTGCTCATGACTTACCATATTTGGGACATGTAATCAATGCACAAGGCATACATCCGAGTCCAGAGCACCTCCGTGCCATACAGGACTTGCCTTCGCCGCAGAATTTGAAACAGCTACAGAGTGTTTTGGGAAAAATTAACTGTTATCATCGCTATGTTCCCGATGACTCTCCCATTTCAGCTCCGCTTCATCGCTTACGCCGTAAAGGTGTTCCGTTCGTCTGGACGACGGAATGCGAACGCGCCTTTCGCCAGTTGAAATCGGCGTTGCTTTCAAATACTTGCCTTACACCATTCGATCCCCAGAAACCCCTTTTGTTGATGGTGGATGCATCGGATTTCGGGATCGGTGCTGTGCTTGCGCACAAAGATGGCTCGCTTGATCGCCCTATTGCCTTTGCGTCAAAATTGCTCTCGTCTGCGCAAAGAAATTATTCACAGATTGAGAAAGAAGCTTTGGCTCTCGTATTTGGTGTTACTAAGTTTCATGATTTCTTGTATGGTCGTCACTTTACCATCATCACAGACCACAAACCTTTGACAATGCTTTTTCATCCGAACAAGCCTGTACCTCCACGTACAGCGCAGAAATTCATTCGCTGGTCTATTTTCCTCTCGCAGTACCGCTACGATATCTTGTATCGGCCCACTGCTAAGCACGGAAATGCCGGTGTGTTGTCCTGTTTGCCTGTTGCTGAGGATAGAGCATTCGATTCTTCCGAACTTGCTTGCATGTTCATTGATGCGGAAACCGATGACGTGGTCGAATCGTTTCCGATTGATTTTCGTCGTGTAGCTGCAGCCACAGCTGCTGACCCTGTCCTTGCTACCATTTTGCGTTTTGTTGCTACGCAATGGCCCTTGTCGAAATCATGGATCGAGGATCCGTTGGTTCGCCGATTTTTTGCTCACAAAGAGAGACTTTTTGTATGACGTGGTGTTTTGTTGTTGCGTTCTGATAATGATCAGTCTCGGGTCGTGGTCCCACGTTCGTTACAGTCCTCTGTTTTACGGCTTCTCCACCAAGGACATCGGGGTATAGTGCGAATGAAACAACTTGCTCGTCAGCACTGTACTTGGTTCGGAATCGATGCTGCAATTACGAATATGTGCTCTTCTTGCATGGCGTGTGCCAAACAACAATCCGCACCACCGCGGAAATTCTTTGTATGGCCAAAAGCCACTTCCCCTTGGCAACGATTACACATAGATTTTGCTGGTCCATTCTGGAATGCTCGATGGTTGGTTGTGGTAGATTCTTTCAGTAATTTTCTTTTTGTTGTCAGGATGTCTTCCACGACGTCATCTGCCACCATCCAAGCGTTATCCGCTATTTTTTGCATTGAAGGTCTTCCACAGACTATTGTTTCCAACAATGGCCCACAATTCATGTCTGCAGAATTTCAGTCATTCTGCAAGGCCAATGGTATTCAATATCTGACATCCGCGCTGTTTTCGCCTCAGTCAAATGGTGCCGCTGAACGATTGGTCCGGACTTTCAAGTCGCAGATGTTGAAGTTGAAAGAGTCGCATTCTCGGGAGGACGCGTTGTTGCTCTTTTTGTCTTCGTATCGCTCTCAGCCCCGAGATGGTCGCTCGCCGGCTGAGTTGCTCCACGGTCATCCTCATCGAACCTTGATGTCTTTGCTGCATCCGCCGCATCAGGTTCCTGTGCTGCGGCAGACGCCTGCCTTTGCTCCAGGCGACGTTGTATACTATCGCAACTATCGAGGTTCACAGCGTTGGCTCGCAGGACGCATTCTTCGCTGCCTCGGCTACGCTATGTATCTGGTTTTGGGGGCCTCTGGTGAGGTACGTCGGCATCTCAATCAGCTGCGCCTCTGTCGTCGCACGGGTTCTGCTGCTCCCCGTCTGCTTTCAGTGACGGTGCCGTCCGGTCAGCACCCTGGGGACCCATCTACTGGCTCGCCTCGTCCCCAGGTGTTACCAACGCTGCCTTCCATTTTGCCCCATGGCGACGCGCCGCCACCGCTGCCGCCGCCGCCTGTTCTCCTGCCAGCGCCGCCCGCAGTGGACGCTTCGCTGCAGCTGCCGGGCGCCTCCCTGGGTCACGTGCCACCGATTGCTTCCCGTGACCAGCTATCCTCCGACATGGACCTCTTGCCCGCTCCGGACCAGATGTCGTCTTCGCCCGTCGGGTACCCCGACGCGATGGAGGTCGAATCTTCGGCCCCTTCTATCTCTTTACGGGCGCATACACCGCATGTTGGCGTGCACCCTGGACTAGGTTTTCAGGCATTTCCTAGCTCCCCTCGGACCGAATGGCAGGGTGCGGGTGGCACAGCCTCGCCTGTTGTTAGGCTCCCCACCTCGTCGCATACGTCAACATGGGGTCCTCCCCACGGCGGGCGGCAGCCTTATAACACAACCGTTCGCCAATTTGCGGGGGAGGAATGTGGTGTCACCGCCAGACACCACACTTGCTAGGTGGTAGCTTTTAAATCGGCCGCGGTCCGGTAGTATACGTCGGACCCGCGTGTCGCCACTGTCAGTGATAGCAGACCGAGTGCCACCACACGGCAGGTCTAGAGAGACGTACTAGCACTCGCCCCAGTTGTACAGACGACTTAGCCAGAAGGGGATCACTGACAATTACGCTCTCAATTGCCGAGACGATAGTTAGCCTAGCCTTCAGCTACATTTGCTACGACCTAGCAAGGCGCCGTATTCAATTGCTAATTAATATTATGAAGCATGTATCATCAAGAGCGATGTTCTACAATTATGGATTAAAGTTAAGTATTCCAGAAGCTACGTACTTTTCTTTATAGCATTCATTACGTATCCTGTTTCAGACCTCACGCCAGCCTGCGTGAGTTTAAGCGCGTGCCTTTCGGCTTCCTCTCATTGTGTCTAGGCTGTCTTGCCTAGACACAACAGATGTCTTCATAAGATGAACTGTTTTTCATAAAAACAGAAAAATAAGGTTGAAAAAATTGAATTAAGGGGTGGGATGGGTGGATGCTCACCCACTAGGGCAGGGAAATTTTCTGTTTCTCACTACTACATGCAGTATGAGTATTTGCCTAAAGTTTGAAAAGTGTATAAATTATTTCCCCCATTTTTATTAATTTGCCTGGGGTATAAGAAAGGCGACAATCTGCAGGTTGTGCACCAATTAACTGGTATTCTTAACTGCTTTAAAAAAACAGTGTTATCTCAGAGAAATAACACAGATAAATAACTGTCAACTATATTTACTGAATAGCACATATTTGGAACAATGGATATGGCTTGTCATTAACAACATGGCTCAACACCATATCTTATTTGTATTACAATTAGAAGATGCAAGTCACTCCATTGCAGTTTAAGCCCCCCAAAAAATTCAAGGTAAAACATTATCATCCTTTTTTCTCCCCCAGTCTCCTCTGTGAGTGGGAGGAGCAAGCTGTTTGAGAGCATGCTAACTACCCTTTCCAGCCATAGGTTTTAACAAATTTTATTTTTATTGCATTTATTTCCCTTTTCTTGCAAAAAGTATGTAATTTGTTTTTTAGTACCTTGTACTGCAAGGAAGCAATGAAGAGGATGTTGTTATGGGTGGCCGGTATCCTCTTTCTACAACACAAATGCACATGTGGATTAATACGGTTCTTTATTTACATGGAATGGATACTTAACTTGAAGAGAACCCTGTGTTGTGGTACAATCTCATCGGTAATAATCCTCTTGCAGACAATATCAGTAATCTTGCTATTACCAATTTTAGTCTCATTGTTGGTAAAGTACAAGTCCCACTATAGTCACTAATCTGGTTGCTATGCGCTGTAGTAGCCTGTGACATGAACTGACAGATGCCAACTGGATGAGTGAGGCCTTCCGGTCAACAGCGGCGACCTTAACACATGCTATCAAGAGGGAGTTGGCCACACCATTGTCACGTAAGGAGGATGTGAATGACAATGGGCGGAGGGGAGGAGGGGGGGGGGGTCTGATGGCAGCACTGCAAACCATCGGACCTTCAATCAAGTACGTAAAGAGCCAGTGCATTCATGTATCACATGTATCACTCCTCTTTCCCAGTGCCCACGGTTGCCATAAACCCTGAAATGAACAAGATAGTGTGGCACAAAGCGATACTTGCGGACCATTACTGGCACCGGATGCTGCAGTGTGTGTAGGAGTGTCCGATGGCGGCAACCAGGCAGAAGTTACGTCGATGGTGGCAACCAGGCAGAAGTTACGTCCCTGATGAACGGTCTCATGGGTGGGAGCGATAGGAGGCGAGAAAGAGTTGCAGCACCGGTTCCTGTGTGCGGGTGGTGCGAAGCTTGGTGATCTGTTGTTTAAAAGTGCATACGAAAAATTCTGCTTCTCCGTTGAACTGGGGGTGAAACGGAGCACTTGTTAGATGACGAATGCCATTTCGTTTACAAAACTGTTCAAAATCATGTAAAGTGAACTGCGACCTGTTGTCCAACACAAGTACTTCTGCCAAACCTTCTATGCAAAATATGGAGGACAACGCTTGAATGGTGCTACGTGATGTGGTAGAAGCCATAGGCACTGCAAATGGGAACTTGCTAAAAGAGTCTGCCACTATGAGCCAACGAGTGTTTTGAAATGGTCCTGCAGAGTCAACGTGCACTCGTTGTCATGGAGATGGTATGAGCCAATCAGAAGGCGAGATGGGCGTCAGCATTGCCATGCTTTGCATAGGTCTGTACACAATTTCATACTAATTTTGTGAAAGCAACAAAGCCCAACGTTGAAATTTTTGAGCAGTGTGTGTAGGAACCAGCTTTGGCGGATGAAACAAGGACTGCAAAGGCTTGTGATCTGTCACTAAAAAGAACTTGTGACCATACAGATAGTGATGGCATTTCATTACACCGTGCACAATAACAAGAGCCTCTTTTTCTATTTGAAAATAACTACAATGAGTTTGAGTTAACAACTTTGAGGCAAAAGCAATAGGTCTGTCTTGTGCACCAGTTCTCTGCAAAAGCATAGTGCTGATTCCGCAGGAAGAATCATCAACTTGCAAAACTACTGGCTTGGCAGGGTAAAAATGCACATGAAAGGTACATTTTTGTGACACAGGTGATGCAGTAGGACTGCGATCTGAGTGGCATTCGGTATGAACCGAATGTAGTTTGTCAACTTGCCTAGTACTGACTGCAGTTCAGACACATTGCAAGGAACAGGTAGGTCGCAGATTACAAGGAAATGATACTGGACGGGGTGCACACCCTGACTGTTTATCATATGACCTAAGTACTGTAGTTCAGTTTGGAAAAAGTCAGACTTTTCGAGACGACACTTGAGTCCTGCTTCTGACAATACTCGAAAAAGAGTACACAAATAGGCAAAGTGTTTCTCTGTGCGTACGACCTGAGGCAACAATATTGTCAAGATAGTTTGAACAAAATGGCACTTTTGCAGTCAGCTGTTCCAAGTAATGTTGAAAAGTGGCAGGTGTGGAAGCATGCCGAAAGGCAAATGTAAATACTTGAACAGCCCTAAGTGTGTATTTACAACAAACACTTTCTGTGATTCTTCATCCAATGGAATTTGCAAGTAGGCATCACACAAATCTATCTTAGAAAAGTAATGTCCTGCACCAAGCCTGACCATGTGTTCCTCAGAGCAAGGTAATGGATAAGAGTCAACTACTGCCTGTGGGTTGACTGTAGACTTGAAGTCAACACAAATGCGAATGTGACCAGAAGGCTTAGGTTCCAAAACGAGAGGACTTGCCCATTGACTAGCTTGAATAGGAGCAATTACACGATGATCTTGCAATTCTTTCAGTTCACTGGCTACTTTGTCTCTTAAAGCAATTGGAATGGGGCGAGCCCGGAAAAACTTAGGCTGTGCATTGTCTTTCAATGGAACATGCACTACAAAATTATTAGCTTTTCCCATTCCTTCTGAAAATGGTCCAGGAAATTCTTTAAGCAAGCTAGTTACACTGTCTTTTAGTGCACAAGCAGATACTGAAAATACATTGTTTTGGATGCTAAGGCCAAACAAATCAAAGGCATCTAACTGAATATGTTCTCACTGTCTCTTGATTTCAGCACTGAAATTCACTGTCCTATTGCAAGATTTGTAAGTAGCAGGCAAACTACACTGTCCAAGTATGGGAATTTCCAGTCCGTTGTAAGCAGTGAAGTGCTTGGTAGATTTAGAAAGGCATGATGAGCCTAACTGTTCATACGTGACATGATTAATCGAAGTTACTGAGGCACCTGTGTCTAACTGAAAGTTCACACAATGTAATGAGACAAATAGTTTCTTTAGTTCTATTTTACAATTTTAAGTTATTTCTTTAGATTGTTGTTACAAATTTTACACATTCATAATACATACAGCTAAGGAAAAGACAAGAGAATTTAATTTATATATGTGGTACATGTATAGCTAAAGAAAATAGGATAAGAAAATGGCAAGTAAATAATGTTATGTCTTGGAGTATTTTCTCAAGTTCCTGCCTTAGCTGGGACAAATCTTTTCCCTTTCAGTATAGTAGCCAAAATGGTCCGCCATAGTGTCTCAAAGACCACTAAGTCTTCATTGTGTTTTATCTTCTTTGAAGTTGCTAATATTATGATTCAGTTCTTCCTGCTATGTCAGCCATCCTTTGTAGTGGATTACTTCATCAGTTATCACTGTTTGGTCAAACTTCGCCATTTGAGTTGATCTGACTCTGTCCTCTCAGGTGGCCTCTGTCATTTGTGTTGTGCAGTTGGCCAACATCACCTTCTTCCTTCTCACCTCAGGGCGACCTTTGTGATCATTCACCTGGGGTGTCTGTGTCTCTCATGTTGCTGAGAGTGACCTTTAATTTGGGAGGCTGTCATGTCACCCATTTGTGCGCTGATCTGCAGTGATCGCAATTCTGCTTGTGGTCACCACTGGTAGGCTGCTCAGTAGGTAGTAGGCCTCCTTCAGTAGAGGACAGGCTGCTTCCAACTCAGCAGATTGTATGCTCCTCGCAATGAAATTATATAGCATTCCCAGTGAAGTACGTCAGTGAGTGTGAAAATTCTCATTGTAAATAGGTTGGCCAAATCTATGTTCACTTATAGTAACTTCATTAATGAACTAGAAATATGTAGTTTAAAGGTGGGTCTTATGTTAACTATTATTCAACAGAACTTTATAAAATCAGCGCAAGACTGTTCGCACACCAAAACATGGGAAGTAATGTAGTTCACAGAAGTTACCACATCCAGTTCAACTACTGTTTATTGTCTCAACACTGTCAGACTATGCCCAGATATTGATGCGGATTTGCTAATATTGATAACGTTATATGGTAATCCAGCCAATTTGGACTGCTGCTTGTTTTTGCAAGGACTGCATTCAGCATTTGCAATCATGAATTTGACTGTGAGAATTGTCTGGAATGATGATATCATACTGACAATTTGTATGCATGCTTGAGGAATGTGCATAACGTACAGCAGAAGACACCGTTAAGTGCTTCAAGGATGACTACAGCTTTTGTGGCTTATTGGAGATTACATAGGCAGTGATCAAAAAATTACTGTATTCCAATCAAGGGATGGTAAGTAATGATGTAAGACAAGTAGCTTATGATGTGCACATTTAAGGTAGTTTGATTTTTTGTATCAGCAGGTGAAAAACAGTTCTTGGTACATTTATTGAGTTTCATCCTTTGTGGTCATTATTATGGTGCAGTTTTAAACTCTTATTTTACTGCACACATGAAGATTTTTCTTTTGTGTGTGTGCTTGTTCCTGTTCTTACCCTTATCCTATTACATATTGTTAAAAAGCTTTAACTGAAATAGCAAGTTGATTATTTCAATATTAATTACCTTATATTGGGTTTTGCTACTTTCCATTAGTAAAGTATCAGTATCCATTGAAGTCATGCATAAAAGTGCATTTTTAAACACTGTAGTACAGTATTGATAGTATATCTACACACTGTACTGCGATCTTTACAGTTGCATTTTTAAAGACTTATTACTCAGTTGTGGCAACAGAAATGCACCAAGAGTAAAGATGAGCAAAATGTGGAATTGTATTAAACATTACAGTATTAATTGAGATTTTATTACACTGGCATTCATTGTCTAGTATTCCAGGTTCAACTTGGTTTGCAGGCACCAAGGGCATAACGTATATTGCGTTAGTAACACCACTGACAAGATACTGCCATTCCAGTACAACTGACAAGTGACTGGAGTGCCTAGTTAAATAATCACTCAATGAATAACTAACCAACTTCTGATAGTGGATGAACCAACTGCTCAGCAGATGACTGCAGACTACGGTGGTCACTCCTTTGGAACGAAAAGGTTGACACACCTGGGGCTGAGAACAAGACTGTGATTCTGTGTGGGTGCCAAGTTATTTTGAGCCACATGTAACATATTGATCTGTAAAGTAGCATGATGTCTATGTTTGTGCCATATCTAGTGCCCTCCCTTTTTTTAGAGAGAGAGAAAGCATATACAAGATAATAAACTAGTACCTCATGAGTGCATAACATATATTGTACTTAAATTACAAAAAATGCTATGGGGGAATGGCATACTGTCTTTCTAATCACATACAAAAGGTACATCTAATTTATTTCATGATAAATAGTTGAGAACATGTAACTGGGCTATTACAAGCCTTCATTATATCACTGTTTGTTTACATTCTATGCAATGACTGAAATTTAAATATTACATTATTTTGTCATCTTTTCAGATTTACTGTTACTGCTACAAATGAATAGACAAATCCATGAAAGAGGAGACAACTACATTTCATAGGACAGTATTACAAATGCTCCATTATATTAGTAAGAAATTGCAAGAAACAAATATACAGAGTTTGGATGAAAACAAAGAAGTCATAGTATGAGAGTTTGCCAGAACAAGAAAGAAACAATGATTTTTTTATGGCTGGTTTTGAGTAAATCACTTTGCTGGGAGCATCTGGATTCAATGCAATCAAGGAGCTAGCTGCTGTTGTAGACTATGTGATCAAAAGTATCCGGCCACCCTCAAAAACAAATATTTTTCGTATTAGGTGCATTGTGCTGCCACCTACTTCCAGGTACTCCACATCAGCAACCACAGCAGTCATTAGACATCATGAGAGAGCAGAATGGGGCACTCCGCGGTACTCATGGACGTCGAACGTGGTCAGGTGGTTAGGTGTCACTTGTGTCATACGTCTCTAAGTGAGAGTTCCACAGTCCTAAACATCTCTAGGTCCACTGTTTCTGATGTGACAGTGAAGTGGAAACGTGAAGGGACATGTACCGCACAAAGGTGCATAGGCCAACCTCATCTGTTGACTGACAGAGACCACCGACAGTTGAAGAGGGTCATAATGTTTCATAGGCAGACATCTATCCAGACCATCACACAGGAATTACAAACTGCATCAGGATCCACCGCGAGTACTATGAATGTTAGGCAGGAGGTGAGGAAACTTGGATTTCATGGTCGAGCAGCTGCTCATAATCCACACATCATGCCGGTAAATGCCAAGCGACTCCTCGCTTGGTGTAGGAAGTAGGAATCACAGTGCATAATCTGGCGATCAGATGGCAGGGTGTGGGAATGGCGAATGCCCAGTGAACTTCATCTGTCAGCATGTATAGTGCCAAAATTCAGAGGCGGTGGTGTTATGATGTGGTCATGTTTTTCTTGGAGGGGGGCTGGAACCCCTTGTTGGTTTGCATGGCACTATCACAGCATAGGCCTACATTTATGTTTTAAGCATCTTCTTGCTTCCCAATGTTGAAGAGCACTTCAGGGATGGCAATTGCATCTTTCAACATGATCGAGCACCTGTTTATAATGCACGGCCTGTGGTGGAGTGGTTACGCGACAATAACATCCCTATAATGAACTGGCCTGCACATAGTCCTGACCTGAATCCTATAGAACACCTTTGGGATGTTTTGGAATGCAGACTTCATGCCAGGCCTCACCAACTGACATTGATAACCCCCCTCAGTGCATCTCTTCATGAAGAATTGGCTGCCATTCCCCAAGAAAGCTTCCAGCACCTGATTGAATGTATACCTGCGAGAGTGAAAACTGTCATCAAGGCTAAAGGTGGGCCAACACCGTATTGAATTCCAGTATTACCAATGGAGGGTGCCACGGACTTTTAAGCCATTTCAGCCGGGTGTCCAGATGCTTTTGATCGCATAGTGTATGTACATAATCTCCTTATAACAGAAGACTATACAAAGTGAGGACACCGATGTGCTGCTGTCTAAGAATCCACCTTTACCTCTTTGTGGTGATGACTCATGATTATTCTTATATATACAAATGTCAGGTCATAATTGGTAATCTTGGTATTCTGTTAGGTGTAAACAAGAAGACTATGTTATGTGTTAATAAACACTGGGTCAGTGAAGATAAGCTACAGCTAACTGGGTTTCAGTTAAAGTATTTTGCAGACCATCGTAAAATTGGGAGAAGGGGCCTCTAATATACTGTATGTCAGTCCTTGCATTCTATGACAGATCAAGCTGGAATCTTCCATCTCCTCTAATTACACCCCAACTACTACCAATAACTTTTTCCCTCTCTTTTCTGTCTCTGGGTGTCTTTTGGTTCTGATTTTCAGTAATATTCATATGTGATGTGGCATAAATCTGCCCATTTGTTGTTTAGGCCAGATTTCATTGTTACAGTTATAGTCTCAGTACCTGACAGCAAAAAGAGCTTTTTTTTTAAACCATGTTAATTAAAAGTTATGTTTGATTTAAAATTTTACTATAGTAAACTGCAGTGAAAATATTGTGAGCTACTGGATAGATTTGGTAAGGACGATACCACTCATTGTGAAGACTAGCATTCCAACTTTTCATTAACACAGTTAAAATTTGGAAGAAATAATTAACTTACAAGATAATTATCATTATAGTTCAGAAGTAGTCACATTTTACTTTTCAGATTTTGCCTCTGTGTTTATTAAATTTCATCTTTGAATGCTATACTTCTGTTACTCCAATTTTTATGCACAAGGTGGCTTACTTCATTAACTGATTGAGCCATTAGTTATGAATTTTACATAATCTATCGTGATGTTCAATATTGTGCTTGTACCCATAAACAGATTAGTGTGAATGCAGATGCATAAAATGGTTCCATATACTTTTCCAAAGTCCTAGATCACAACACTTTTTACAAACCAAATTAAGCATTTGCTCAGTGCTTGGAGAAAACTGACTTATTTTTTCCAAAGTGGTCTAAGGACAGGATATATATTCTTGGAGACATAAATACTGATTTAAGACTAAGCAACCACACAATTTAGTTTTCTTAAAATGCTAAGATCGAATGACTTGTGTTACATTAATGATAGTTCATAACAATTTCCCTGTCATCATCAGTGTTCATTAATGATACTTCAGGGAATGGCAAGGTTTTGACTACCTCTCATCATGTCGTGAAATGAAAAATATTCTCCCCACTCCCACAGAGGTATTCCGCTGCCTACCCAACTTATGTGATATCTTTGTCTGCCACTATTTCACCCCTGCTCCGAACCAGTTGCCCCATCAAGCTTATCCTGCAATAGATGTAAAACCTGCCCCATACTACAATGTGCTCCAGTCCTGTCCCAGGCACCTCCCATCCCATCAAAGGCAGCGACAAATGCGAAAGCAGTCTGTGATCTACCAAATTATCTGCAACCACTTTGTGGTATTCTACATGGCCATTACCACTAACAAGTTGTGTGTCCACATGAGTGGCCACCGCCAAACTGGCCAAGAGACAGCTGTATCACCCAGTTGTTGAGCGTGCCACCCAACATGATATTCTTGAAGTCAATGACTGCTTCACTGACTGGATTCTTTCCAAGCACACCACAACCCTGATCTCAACCTTCCCTATCCTCTTCCTTGCTCCCATTCCAGCCCTACACAACCTTCTACCCCACCGGTGTACTTTTCTCCACTCCCCAGCCCCATTATAGTCTCCCGGTACTGTTATCCTTCCTGCTATCTCTCAACTGTAAAATCACACCTCTTTTATTTTAGACTATATCATACAGTACTGGAAAGTTCATAACCCATGTTGCTTATTCACTACCTGTATGTTATAACTTTGCTGAAAGCAAATTTTGGTTACTGCTCGTAAAATATTTTGGCATACCACTTGTGTCTATTCATAAATTTTTGTTTGTCTGAAGTAATGTTATTGTGATCATGTATCTTATGATGCATATTTGACCAGTCTTGATGGTATACAGAAAATAAAAAGTAGCTGTGGAAGTAAATATATTTTTTTATGTTTTCTTGTATCATGTCCTGACACAAGGACTTTCCTACATAAGATTATACCTACCTAACTCAAGAGTTCTTTTTTGTAGCTCTTTGTCTGAGAAACATATAGTGAAATATTTATGCTGGATAGTACCTTCATGGATGTCGATCTGGTGCGAGTGTTACTGCTCTCTTTTACAACAGCAGTGTTCTCTCCTTTTTTTAATTAAAAATGGCTCTAAGCACAATGGGACTTAACATCTGAGGTCATCAGTCCCCTGGACTTAGCAGGATTCGAACCTGTGACCGTAGGAGCAGTGCGGTTCGGGACTGAAGCGCCTAGAACCGCTCGGCCACAGTGGCCGGCAGCAGTGTTCTGTTCAGTGTGTACTAACCCAAATAAATACTATTATTACAGCATGCTAGCACTTTGTCAAAAGGTGGGAATTATGTTTGATCCAAGAGCTATAATGCTCATCTCTGAACTAATTAAAAATTTGGTGATTAACACAAACGGAATTCAATATTATTCATCTGTCAAAGATAATTTTGATCCAGAGAGTTTCGTAATCGCAGTGAATGGTTTCCTGAACTTTTTTTATTTATTCTATTTGCCTTCAGCAGTATAACATCATTTAGCCAAGGTTTCCTGTACTTGGAATTTGTTGGTTATGGATTCACTGCCTTGACAAACTCACAGCATTAGTACGTAGACTACTCCATAATTTAATTGTAAGATGTGCATATTAATACTGTGTATAGGTAATTAGCCCCCACTAATAATTTTAGTTTTCCTGAATTTGCCTGGTGAACTTTTAATTGACTTAACAGTAACTCTTACAGGCATATCTTCTTCGTAGAAATCTTTACAAAAGTGACTCTTTCCTCATATGATTTTTTCACTTCATGAAATGGAATAAAACACTTAAAGAGTCAGTGAGCACATTGTACAGTATAGCATTAAGTATTGCAGTTTTGGGCAACGTGTTTTTCCAATTGGAAAGCAAGTTGCTTACAAAATGCTATTCTTTTTTTATGTGCACTCCTCTCATACTTAGTTGGACAGATAGCCACATTTTATGTTTAGTGCATCATTAGGAAGGGACTCTACAGTTGCCCATTGAAAAGCTAAACACTATGTAATGTTACTGACCTGGTTACATTGCTGGTAT
Source organism: Schistocerca serialis cubense (assembly GCF_023864345.2). Taxonomy (NCBI): domain Eukaryota; kingdom Metazoa; phylum Arthropoda; class Insecta; order Orthoptera; family Acrididae; genus Schistocerca; species Schistocerca serialis. The sequence goes on along the minus strand of NC_064640.1, from coordinate 399,443,600 downwards.
TCTTTGGTAATGCTAAACTTTTGAAGTCTCATTCTCTGAAATTGGTTCGAAATGTAATCATCGAGGGTAACTCCAAAAGAAATGCACTCTATTTTTTTTTTTTTTTAATCCATCTTTTATTCTACATGTTTGAAAGTTTTACAGTGTGTAGACACATCCTTTAGGAACAATATTTTCATGTCTCCACATAATTTCCATCCCTCTCAACTGCCTTACACCATCTTGGAACCAGCGCCTGTATACCTCCACGGTAAAATTGTGGACCAACCTGTTGGAGCCACCGTTTGGCAGCGTGCACAAGGAAGTCATCATCTTCAAACCTTGTTCTACGAAGAGAGTCTTTCAGTTTCCCAAAGATATGATAGTCACATGGAGTCAGGTCAGGACTGTAAGGCGGGTGTTTCAGTGTTGTCCATCCGAGTTTTGTGATCACTCCCATGGTTTTTTGACTGACATGTGGCCGTGCATTATCATGCAACAGCAAAACAGCCTGCTTTTGCCGATGTGGTCAAACATGACTCAGTTGAGCTTGAAGTTTCTTCAGTGTCATCACATATGCATCAGAATTTATGGTGGTTTCACTTGGCAAGATGTCCACAAGCAAGAGTCCTTCGGAATCGAAAAACACCATAGCCATAACTTTTCCAGCAGAAGGTGTGGTTTTGAATTTTTTTTTCTTGGGTGAATTTGCATGATGCCACTCCACTGATTACCTCTTTTTCTCTGGAGAAAAATGATGGAGCCATGTTTCACCATCTGTCACAATTCTTCCAAGAAATTCATCTCCACCATTCTCATACTGTTCCAAAAGATCGATGCATACCGTTTTTCTTGTTTCTTTGTGAGCCACTGTCAACATCCTGGGAACCCACCTGGCACAAACTTTTTTTAATGCCATCACTTTCAGTATGCTGCAAACACTTCCTTCCCCTATCCCAACGTAGCATGACAATTCGTTCACAGTGATGCGTCTGCCAGCAGTCACCAATTCGTTAACTCTCTGCACATTGTCTGGAGTGTGTGCAGTATAAGGCCTGTCGCTACGAGGACAAGCCTCAATATTGCCATACCCACTTTCGTCACATAACCTGCTTGCCCACTGACTAACTGTACTGTGATCGACAGCAGCATATCCATACACCTTTTTCAACCTCTTGTGGATGTTTCACACTATCTCGTTTTCACAGCACAGGAATCCTATGACAGCACGTTGCTTCTGATGAACGTCAAGTGTAGCAGCCATCTTGAAGATATGCTGTGACGGCGCCAGTCATGGGAACAGGTTGAACTAACAAGGGGAGGCCACGACGTTTGGAACGCGGATTTACTGCAAACTTTGTACACTCGTAATACTCCACGAGGACAACAAAATGTATAAGCAGTAGCGTGTACTTCTCAAGCATTGTTGAGAAAATCACAAGATAATTTTGGTCGTCAAATATATACGTGCTCGTGGCCATTTTTACCAAGAAGTGCTGGCAGCCGAGTGGTTAGCGTTCAAGTCCCGTAATCGCTGGATCGAGTCCCGCTCATCAGTTTTTTTTATTTTTTTTTTATTTCTAACACAGTCATTTTCTTCACTATTTGTATTACAATTGATGTAATGGGAAAATACATGTAATCGGATGAGCTTTTATTAAATTTACAATGTTATTTGGCAGTCTACAAAATTTTACTATCACAGATAATATAATACTCATAACTGCCGACTATTAAACAGCCAAATGCATGAAGTGATACGGAAAATGTATGCTTGTCCGTGATTTGAGAAATCCCTTATACCTGGAAGGAGCCTGAAACGACTTGCTACCTCCAAGTTTTGACCGGCACAGATGGCTTTCGAAAGATGTACAATTAATCGTCGCTTTCGACATTACGAGTACAAGTTGCGGGATGGTATTTTTCGCAAAAACATCAAAAACAAAGTTAAACAGCACCAGCTGCATTGAATAAATGCTATGTTTCCGAACACGCAGGGTCATTTGAGGTTTTCCGTGGAAAAACAAACCTCGTTAACATTCTCAAAAACCTCTCTCTCAGCTGATAATTTGGAAGCAAACCATGCATAACGCAGCATTTCCTTAAATATCGGCGCTGATCATTGGTCATGCAGTATCGAGTGTATATTAATAGCGTCTTCACGAGAAGCAATTTCTCGTTCTCTTTCGATTAAATACGAACAATTTTGAAGACACGGACAAGCATACATTTTCAGTATCACCTTATGCGTATGGTCGTTTACTAGTTGGTAGTTATAAATATTATATTATTTGTGATAATAAAAATTTGTAGACTGCCAAATAACATTGTAAATTCAATAAAAGTTCATCCGATTGCACGTATTTTTCCCATTACATCAATTGTAATATAAATAGTAAAGAAAATGACTGTGTTAGAAAAAAAAAAAAAAAAACCTGACGAGCAGGACTCGATCCAGCGAACCAGCGATTACAGGGCTTGAACGCTAACCGCCTTTTTTTTATTGTTCGTTGCAATTGGTCGGACGTCCCAAGACAGTCATCCTAGTTCGTCGTCGATCCAGTCACACAGTTTTTTTTTATTACAGAGGACAGTTAACCCTCTGACTGAACACGCTGAGCTACCGTGCCGGCACCACTCGGCTGCCGGCGATTCATGGTAAAAATGGCCACGCACAGGTGTATATATTTGATGACCGAAATTATCTTGCGATTTTCCCAATAACGCTTGTGAAGTACGGGCTACTGCTTACATATTTTGTTGTCCTAATGGAGTACTATGAGTGTACGAAGTTTGCAGTAAATCCGTGTTCCGAACGTCGTGGCCTCCCCTTATAAGTTTGAAAACAAGCGGGAATGATGTGGGGATTTTGAGGATTTACCGAGACTCTTGTGAATTTCACAGGATAGTAGTTTTCTTCATTTATTAATTATCAAATTACTCTGATAACCAAAGCCATTTTCTACTTCAGAAAAATTAGGGCAAGAAAATTATAACTATAGTTATGATATTTTGAACATACTTAAAGGTCCAAATAACAATAGTATTTTCTGCATGGTGGAAAATTTAATTGTGAATAACTTTTTAGTTAATGAATGTTCACAAATAATAAAATGTTTACTGAAAGAGTGAAATGAGGGCTTTCAAATGATTTATGTCATTCTGGAAATAAACAATTGTTACCACATGACATGTTTCTGAGCATATGGCTTGTGAATGAAGTAAATTACAGATTTCTCTTAAAACAACATGTATAGTGAAAAATTAACCATACCATTGGCATTCGTAGAACTCAACTGATGGATAATGAATTTTACTGAAACATCACCTACGTTAGAATTTTGGCACTTTATGTAAATGTTCTATATCTACCACCAGTGCATTATAAAAATGAAAAAAAAAGAAACATTATCCAAGGAGTAGAGTTATAGCAAATGGAGTTATTCCAACTTGGTAAGTTTTAGAGTTCCTCATCTGTACAGTAGAAGCATGTTTTCTGCTGCCCCCACCTCAAAAAAGTGAGTTTACAGTTCTCAAATCCAAAATTGTGTGTGTAAATCAGTGTTTATGAAGTTTCTATTGAATTGCATTCACACTGCGGATACACTAGCTGGATTATGAAAACCTACCAAATTTTAGGGAAATCTTTAACCCAGCATACAGCTGCAAGTTTCTGAGGGGGGGGGGGGGGAGAACAGTATTTAAAAAAATAAAATGGTGTAAAATAATAATAGAACAGTCTACAAAAGCAAACTTATTGATAGTGGCATACAAGGGCAGTCAAATTAATATGAAACAGATAGAAAAAAATAAGCAAACTATTTATTAATACAGAAGTAATTGCCATAGTTGTTAACACATTTATCCCACTGTAAGGCAGGGTGGTCAATATCCTTGTGGAAAAGTGTTTGCAGTTGCCTCTGGAAACATGCACCTCTTTATCTGAAGCAAAAGGGCAGCCATTAATGTCTTTCTCCAGGACTCTAAAATTACAGAAATCGCATGGGCAGAGATTGGGACTTTATGGAGACTGTGAATTGGTTTCCCAGCGAAACATGTGGAGTGAACTCTATGCAACATTGGCAGGCATTTCGTTAGCAGGCTGTGTCAACCATGCTGCAGAGTTTTGTCTGGGAAGACGTCACACAACCCCCACACAGTACCGTGTTTTTTATATTTTGGAGCCCTGAAGAAAGCAATTTTTGGCCATCCATTTGCTTCACACTGAAAGGTGCACAGATGGGTACGATCATGGTTCCATAAGCAACTGCAAACACACTTTTCATGAACAGGTTGACCATATTATCTCACAATGGCATGAATGTATTAACAACTACAGTGATTATATTTGAAATAGTAAACAGTTTGTTTACTTTTTCCCATCAGTCTTGTTTACATTCGTCTTGTGTACTCTTTCTGAAGTTTTGCATCAGTGTAACCAAATATATTACAACAAAAGATGAATGTGATAGGGTTCAGATCCCAATTACAAAATATTTTGATTTCATTCATCACTTTGAAATTCGTTTTCAATTCTGCTATATTCACTCAATAATAAATCTATAGTGCCAGATCCATGATTATGTTGGGAGCTCTTAATTAACACATTCTAAGATAGATTTTTCCATGGGAGGAGTGAAAACCTTGCCCTTTGCCTCCAACCCCTCCCCTCCCCCTCCCTTTCCTCCGCCACACAAAAATTCACGAGACCAACTTCTTTTGTCAGTTTCTTTGGGTGGCAGAGGGGAGCAAGGACATCAATGACAAATGACTTATAAAACTGGACTTTATAACAAATCCATAGTGAAGATGCTGAGTCACAGATGGGTACAACAAAAAGACCATCAAACACCACACACACACACACACACACACACACACACACACACACACAAAAAAACCACACCCCGCACGCGCGTGCGCCGTCTAATTCTAATCTACATTGATACTCTGTAAATCACATTTAATTGCCTGGCAGAGGGTTCATCTAACCACCTTCACAATTCTCTGTTATTCCAATCTCGTATAGCACGCTGAAAGAACGAACGCCTATATCCTTCCATACAACCTCTTATTTCCCTTATTTTATCATGGTGATTGTTTCTCCCTATGTAGATCAGCATTAACAAAATATTGTCACATTCGGAAGAGAAACTTGGTGATTGGAATTTTGTGAGAACATTGCTCCACAACAAAAAATTCCGTTTTTTTTTTTAATGATGTCCATATCAAATCCTGTATCATTTCAGTGACACTCTTTCCCACATTTCACGATAATACAAAATGTACTATACCCTTCTTTGAACTTTTCTGATGTACTCCATCACTCCTATCTGGTAAGGATTGCAAACCACACACCAGTATTCAAAAAGAGGACTGACAAGTGTAGTGTATGCAATCTCCTTAGTAGATCTGTTACATTTTCTAAGTGTCCTGCCAATAAAACACAGTCTTTGGTTAGTCTTCCCCACAACATTTTCTGTGTGTTCCTTCAAATTTAAGGTGTCATAATTGTAATTCCTAATATTTAGTTGAATTTACGGCGTTTAGATTTGACCGATTTATCATGTAACTGAAGTTTAACGGATTCCTTTTAGCACTCATGTGGATGACCTCACCCTTTTTGTTATTTAGGGTCAATTGCCAATTTTCGCACCATACAGATATCTTTTCTAAATCATTTTGCAATTTGCTTTGATCTTCTGATGACTTTACTAGTTGATTAACGACAGCAAACAACCTCAAATGGCTGCTCAGATTGTCTCCCAAATCGTTTATATAGGAAAGGAACAGCGAAGGGCGTATAACACTACCTTGGCCTGTTTGGCCAAAAGCTTTGTTTGACAGTCTTTTTGTGTGTAAATATGCAAATCAGCATAATGTATATGGTGACTAACAACTGTCCTTTTCATAAAACTGTCAAACATAAATCTTCCTTTTATTATTGCTATGAGATGACAAAGTAATCCAGGTACTGTTACTAGTGTCACTATTCCAAAACAAACAACTACTTTTGTTGTTATAACCAGTGCTTGATTTGTGATGGTATGGATTACATTACTTTTATTGTTTTCCATGGATCCCTTGGAGAGGAGTCTCTGGGATGTGGCAAGAGTAAAAGTTTGTTTTCTTCCACCCAGATACATGGATACTGTAAAATTCTAATGCAGACAGAGTTATAAGCTATAATCCTTGTGAAGATATTCATCAATGGAGTAGGAGGAGTTGGCCAACAGGAAGTTCTTTAATTCACTCTGAAACCAATCTTTATCACTTACAAGACCTTTGGTATGCTCTGGTATGTTATTGAATGTATGAGTACCCATGCATTTGACTCCTTTTTGTACTAATGTTAAGCTTTATGCTGTACCGATACCTCTGATAAAAAAAAAAAAAAAAAAAAAAAAAAAAAAAAAAAAAAAAAAAAAAAAAAAAAACCAACCATTCAAATAAGGTTTTAAGACATTAATTTAAAAAAAGAACACTCCCTGGTAGTTCACAGTGGTGGAACCTCTCTTTAACTGTTGCTACTTCTGCTTGTTTTACACTTATTTACCCAAGGTCATGTCACATCCAAAAGGTGAAATGAAACTGAACATATGCAGAAGAAACTTGTAAATAAATGTTCATTTTCATAGCCCATTATATACTCTCAGAGGCTGATCAATCTGAAGTTACGAGCAAAGGAGAGGTGACATGTGGAAAGAATCAAGGAAAGAAGCTGTGTAGCATTGCCTAAATGTGTTACAATTGGCACATTACACCTTATTCTAAACATATTCACATTGAATCTTTGATGAGGTTTATAGGACAGATGAATATTCAGTATCTCTTGTTCCCATTCACATTCGGTAGTGCTGGAAGCTATGCAGTCAAAGGACTGGTTCAGTAACTTCTGATTGAAAACCCAAAACTTCATGGAATATTTTCTCGCAATAAGAGAGAAATGTGGGTTCAAGTTGCAGTCCATCAGAAATTTCCACGGCACTAATAGGTATTACATCTATACCTAATACAGCGGATGCCTAACAGTTTGCAGTAAGCAAAGAAATTTTGGATAACTGAATATTTTATAAGAAAACATTCAATATTAAACGGGACAATGTAACATATGTAAGAGACATAACTCCTTTTGCAATAAGCAAATTTATTTTACTGCAGTTGTTTTAACATGTCATACTAAAACAATCACAACAATAACTCCAATATACAAGTTTATTCATTTCAATAAACATTTTATGACATTGGGTTTTCACAGTGGAATGTTATCCATTTCATTTTCTTAAAGTTTATCCTTGATACTACTGTTCACAGTGCCATAATGTAAATATATTAGCAGATACATTATTTTGGGACAGATGGTAAAATATAGAATTATCTTGGGTGTTGGCCATGGCCTATCCTTAGTAACCATCCAAGGCAGAGAATATTTAGTTGTGCAGTCCTGTAGTCGTTCTGGTGCAGTACCGGATTTTTAATGTGTTTCTGCAAATAAGTCAAAGGTACAGTGAATGACTTATTGAATATTTTTTGATCAAACCTGGCAGTAATGGAAAGAACAAACATAAGTAGAACATCCCTACTATCAAGTTAGAAAAAAATTAAGCAAGTACTGATTAGTGAGATGAATTTTATACACCACTCCGTCGCCAATGAGGTGCATACCAATCTAAAATTAAGTACCTAGGAGGAAAAATTCCTGCATTTGAGCAAACATTAAATTGTCAGATTGTGAAGCGTATAATCATCTAATGTGGTCAGATATTGCATTCACATTGTAAGTGGGCAGCTGCAGATAGTGATGCTGGTGTTTACTGACAGTCATTTTGTAGGTGCATCTTCAAGACATTAAGCATTCTAGCAGCATCTTCACAATATATACATTTACTAATGAGCCTTGACATAAATCAACTACCACAATTTCAAAAGAATACTGATTTTCCCACTCATTCATCATATTCTGTACATCCCATCAAGAAGGTGAACCTACAGGATTGTGGAAAAAGTAAAGATACACATTAACAAAAGACAACCAAACATAACCTAAGCCGCACACTATATTAACAATAAACTATCACATAACCACTTAATACTAGTTCTGTTCATGCCAGTTAAATGTGTTCTAGTGAATTACAAAGAAAGCTGCAGCTACTACAGTTATATTAGGAAGGCGAAGGCTGTCTTATCGAGAACTTAATATTTACTTGATTAACCAAGTATTTTCAAAGAAAACAAACCCAAATATGTAATTATACAGGACAGCTTACAACACACTGCTTGGCATCCAGCTAAAGGAGGATTCAAATCGTTGCACTAAGATAATCAGCATAAGGAGTCACTAATGAGGTACGTTTCAAATTTTCTTTTGAATTTGCTGAGATAACCGATTACTTGCTGTATGTTAGATGAGAGTTTCTCAAATGTTTTCGCACCATAGTACATAACTTTGTTAAATCCTAGGGAAGGATGCAAAGTTTACACAAAAGTTGTATTTCTGTCTTGTACTGATAGTGCAGATCACAGTTCAGCTTGAACTGATTTTTCACAGCCACATTACACCTTGACCAAAATAACTCTGATGGTGGCAGTGGCTAGGAGTCAGCCAACTGTAGTTCTTTCTTGGCACCTATGTGCCCACTATAATGATCGATTTTTTAGGCACAAGAAGGGGAGAGCCAACTGCTGCCCTACCCCCCCCCCCCCCCCCCCCAATTCCCAAATGATGTATGTACTTCTTACTGCTGCTGGCAACGACAATAATAAAAATAATCTTAGTGTATGTCTTGCTCCATTTGCACTGCATGCGCAGATGTTGCTTTTTCTAAGTATGTGGAATGTTGTATACAACCAACAAGCCTGCTCCCCCATAGTTATTTGTCATCCACAAAGTTATTTTAATCGAAATTTAGAAGAAAACATGATATTCTTTTATCACTAAATATGTTAACAGCTCACAAAAGTGTTCAACAGTAGCTACACAAGTTTTCTGTTATTTTCCCACTAATATAATCTGACAAGTACCAACACAATTTTAAAAGGTCTATTCATTACATATGTGACACACTGTGACTTACGAATAAAGGTTTCCAGGAACTACTGCAATCAGCCGCATTTTGTATTATTTTTGAATCTTTATTTACCATGACCAGTTTCGAATCACTACACGACAGTAAGAATAATGACAACACTGCTAAACAAGTATTCGCCAAAAATCGAGCACACAAAATCCTCAAAATTTTACACAAAAAAACTGCAAAAACAAAAACTACTGGTGTTGTAAATTTCATGTGACCTATATATCTCCAATGGATCCACAAAACCAGTAACCCATACACAACTCAAAAACCCAACATGACAATTTTTACTCCTAGATGACTCCAACAATTCCCTTTGTACCAGGAACCAACATACAACTCTGAAACACGGAGTTGCAAATTTCACTTCACCCTTATAGGTCAAGAGCCCATGAACTCTCATACAAATCCAAAACCCAATGACACAAATTTCACTAGACCTATATTGCAGCAAGAAACAAAGTCCACAGTACCAAAAACAACACACTCAAATTCTAAAATCCATTCTCCACACTTTCACTTGCTCTAGCTAAAGAGAAGTTGACAATACAACAAACCAAACCACGCTCACGTGACTAATATCAGACATATGTTCTTACCAACAATGGCACATCAAAACCCACAATAGGTAGCAATCACAATCCAACACGATTACCAAACACTACCAAGGAAAACCCCAGAATTCATGAAAACTTGTATCATCACCAATTTCAATATACATAAAGAACTATTAACAACATACCATACACAGAGTATAAAACAAAAATCACAGAAATACTTAACACACCCACAAACACCACCAGTCCAAGTTACTGGTGAATCCATCAGACACAATATGCAAATTCGAAGTAACTCTCAGCAAACTAGCACAAATTCTTCCAATAGTAACCTGTAACATTCAGTTCAAGTCCAACGACTTCTAACAAACACCCAGCACAAGAGACCGCCATTAAATATTTCAACACACCATCTACAAACACACTCAAAAAACATCAAGCCTCACCACGACATCACACACCACATCACTGTTATATCACGAGTCTAAGAAGATGGGTGTAGCATAAGCACCTGATCCGCTGTCAGTAACCTTACCTTAGCCTCAGGCAGTAAATACTCTTGTGACAATGATAGCCATATGACAAGAATACATGACTAAATTATCGAGAATGAAGCTTAATTACTGTTGGAACATTTGTTCAGAGTGTGTGTCTTTTTGGTACAACCCAAAAAGGTCAGTACTGGCTGCTTTGCACTTTCTCACTGTACTGGCCCACAAACAGGACAGACAGCATACTTTTATTCAATCTGCCCTACAGCATTTTCTTTGTAAGCAGCACAGCTAAGATCTGAAAATTGTCCATTCTAACAATGAAATGTTTATACTTACATCCTAAAGCAGTTACTCCCTAATGGTACTTATGATTAATAATAATGAGTGAATTTAGTAGACACTGATTTGATTTACGGAACTTGTCAGCAGAGATAGTCATATAAACCCTTACGTGCTATTTCAGCACCTTTTTTTGCAAATTTAAATTTCCAGTATCCCCAGTTTTGCTGTATGTCTCCTGCTCTTAGAGTTTCATCGTTAAATACAGGGTAATGCAGTGTTACGGCATGATTTTGACTCTGGCTGACGGGGGTGGTGGGGGGTGATGGGAGTGATGGAAACGACCTTGAGCATGTAGAAAGATGGAAATTTCAGTAGACAGCGAGCGTTGGTGAAGCTTGAAACGTGCGTTTGCTGTAAAAGGATATTATAAAAACACGGATAGTGTGGTTGGTGCCCAACATGCTTTCCGTCATGAATTTAATCTGCCACTACGGGCTTTCGTGCCATCAAGGAAAACTATCCTCCTGTGGGCGAGAAACTTTGAAGCCAATGCAAGAACGACGAAGAAAATAGATGATAGTGAAAAAATAATCCGGACCCCAGAGAACATTGATCGTGTGTGCGGTGCATTTGCACGAAGTCCGCGAAAATCAGCAAGGCGGCACAGCGCTGAACTTGGTCTCAGCAGTCGATCAGTGAGACGGATTTTGAAGAACGACCTACACTATGATCCATACAAATACAGATAGTGCAAGCCCGAAAACCTAACAATTACAGTCATCGCATACCCTTTTGCCAAGCGATGCTCAATGTTATTGGAAGAAATTGAGAAAGAGTGCATAACCCACTTTGACCTTAATGGCTACGTCAACAAGCAGAATTTCCGGTATTGGTCTGCAAATAACCGACGTGATCTTCATGAAAAACCTCTCCATTCTGATAAAGTAACAGTTTGGTGTGCCATATCTTGCCGTGGAATCGGGGATCCTATTTTTTTGAATATGAATGTGGTAACACAGTAACAGTGAACTCTGAACGATATGCTGACATGCTGGCAACCTATGGTCTACCTGAAATCTATCAGTATGATCCCGATAAAGAAACTCTTCCAGCGAGATGGTGCAACAAGCCATACCGCAAATGTCTCAATGGATTTGCTTAAACTCGCATTTCCAGGATGGCTAATCAGCAAGAATGGTGATATCCCTTGGCCTGCCCATTCACCAGATTTGACTGCCCCAAACTTCGTAATTTGGGGCTATCTTACATGCAAAATCTTCGAGGAAAATCCACCAAGAACAAAAGAAGATCTGAAGGAGCGAATCCGGCAGGAAATTTACAACATTCCGTTGCAGATGCTACAGAATGTTATCTACCGATTTCATCTTAGACTCCGACAATGTGTGGAAAACCAAGGACGCCACCTTACTGACACCATATTCAAAACATGATTGTTTTTAAGGTAAAACATTAATTTCCACTCATGTACTTAAGATTCATGTTGAAATTATACTCTTTATGTAAATATATTATTGGTGATTTTTCACTGCCTCACCCTGACTGAAAATAAAGTTCAAGAACTCTCCTATCACTTAACAACTCAAACTGTTTACATGAGAGTTAACTTTGAAGATGCCTTCCAACATCATTACAACAGCACTAAGTTGCATACAGCACAGTGTGCCATCAGACACAACAAGATGACATCTACAAACAGAACGAACTCATGAACTCCGCGCCATAATGACGTCATACACCACGACACCCTTACCTCATGGTTCAAAGCAGACGGGTGGAATCGGACACTTCTGTTAGCCCCAATCATTTTAACCCATCAACTTACTTGCCTCAAAGAACGTTAATCTGTATTACGTTTGCTATTCTCTCTTCAACAATTTTGCATTCCCATTTTCGTCTCTTAGCAACCAGGACAGCCCGCGGCCTATTGGTGGATTTCCAGAGTTACTACTACAGTTCAGTGCAGCTGCAGCATCTACAATCTCAACGAAAACAATGATAACCACCGTTCTTCTTGCTCGTATAAGATATCGCCTTCAAAGTTCATACTCACAACGCCTTCAAATGGAAAGAGGGGATCTGGATAAAGACTCTGCTGAAAGAACTGTACAAATGACATCAGAAAAATAAGGGAAAAGTTCTATGGACACTTACATGGGAGGACCGTAGCTAGGCTTACCAAGAAGATTTTTAGCATAGTAACTATTAATATAATAAAAACAGAATGGACAAAGGAAACCACTGACGACCTCAAGAAACTAAAACATCTCTACATAAGACATGACAGATAGAAAAAAGTATAGAGAAAAAAATCAGAAAACAGAAATTTGAACGAAAAAATGGGAGTGGACAGAAGAGATGATGAAGAGAGACAGTGAACACAAAAGCGCTTTTTGTGAAGAAAGACACACAAAAAAGCCCATGAAAACTAACTGTGGTTCAGTACTCTCATTAAGGGGGAATTACAGATAATAAAGATAATTTCACATTAATGGGTGATCTGTACCATGTAAAAATTAACAATTTCAGCAGGCATTCAGTACCAGCAAAGTTATCCAGTTTTACTCGTACAGAAACATTTAAAGAAAACATCCACAGTAGCTTCCTTACTGACTATTCAGATTCGTATTACTGTGGCTGAATGACTGGAAGGATAACCTACAAATCTGAAGCTCAACATACAGCCTAATATTTTGCATACTTTTAACAAAACCAGGACAGTCTGGATATTGTGTACACAATGCCAGAGACTTTTTCCTTGTAGGTTACAAACTATCAAATCTAGCCACAAATTAAATATATTGTAATGAGAATAGCTAGTACACATGATTGAGTCTTAACTTTGCTTTTAAATATTTCAGTTCAAATAAATATTTCAAATTACAGTAGGCTACAAAAAGATTCACACTAAAATTCCAAATGGTACAAATATTTATTACACTGCATATTTTTTCCTGAAAAACTGTACCGTTTTACTACACTAATATGAGAACACGTCCTACAGATAAACAGTAACAACAAAAGAAAAAAATAAAGAGCATCCCTGAATAACTTTTAACAAATGCCCCCACTAGCAATAATATGTTTGATGAAAGTACATTACTTATTTATGAGAACCAGCGGTTGTAGTCATAAATGAACTTTTCCTGTAATAGACCATAAATTTATTAATGAAGTAAAAATTTAAGTCATTAGCAAAACTTTGCAGCCTCATAGAGGAAAAATTAGTCTTCAGAGTTGTCCCACAATCGCATGATCAGGACAGAAAGGCCTCTTTTGAAGTAAATTCCATTAACTCAGGTAACTGTAACAACAATGCCACATTAAATCGAATGCTAATATTTTTTCTCAGATGCACTCAGGTTAATTCAAATTGCTGCCAAACTGGGAACCAGCAGAAGTCCAGCCTCCCCTTCAACATACATCAACGAAAATTTGTTACAACACAAAGCATTTTCTTCACTGTGGACACAGAGCCTATTACATTATGTGACAGCAGTTTATTCTTTAAAATATGAGGTTCATCTACAGCAAAATGTAAGTTCTCACAAGGCAAACAGTAGTGATCCGTTTTCCAACTCACCTAACTACAGTAGTCAAAGTAAATTTTGCATATTGCTTTACAGCCAATACTGGACATAATCGGAAACAAAACTTATTTTTTCCTGTCAGATACAAACACAAGAAAATTAAAATAAAGAAGACAAACACATTTCCTCTTGATAAACATAAACAAACAAATGAAACAAAAACAAAGCCATACAAAAAATTCCATTACAGTTTCTTCTCGCTGTCATCTTTCGTAACACATTGTTTATGAACCAAGTGGTCCTTCTTATAACCAGAGACATTTTTGAATGCACGTAGGCATACTCCTTACCAAAGGGTCCAGATAAGGCTGTGGGATACCGCAACATTCCTCCACAGCAGCCTTTATGTGGTCTCTGGAGGGTCAGTACAATTTTCAACCGCTCGTCTTAGTATAGCTCATGCATCGTCAATGCAGATGAGATCTGGATAACATGGGGGCCATTCCATTCAATGTTTCACTAGGAAGTTGTTCACGAGATTGTGACTATGGGGGCGTGTATTTTCGTCCATCAGCGTAATACTGGTCCAATACGTTCACCAAATGGAGCCACAATGCATGCAAGTATGTCGTTCCAGTACTTCACACCAGTCATTTTCCCATATATTGTCACAGAGAGTGCCCTGCAACCACACATGCTTCCACCCAGTAACATGACTGATGCACATTGATTAGGGCGACAGTCTATGATACAGTTGGGGTGTCACTGTTGTCCTCATTGCCTTCACATATGAATATCAGGGTCTCATCAGGAAGAGCATTGTGTGCCACTGTTGCCTTGCCCACAAAGAGTGGTTTTGTGCCCATGTGACTTGACGCCTTCTCTGAAGCCAGTTTAGAGGAGGCACCTTGAGAAGTTTTCTGGTATGTACTCCCTGTTTATGGAGCCTATTTTGTATCATTTGTGTTGGCACCTGTACGTATGTAGATGTTTGGAACTGCCACCACGTGTCACAATGCATTGAGGTTGTTTACTTGCTATTATTCACAGATATCGATCCTGACACCTCTTGGTTTTCTTCTGCGGCCGAGACTGTTGTGATCCTCAACTGATACTGTCACTATAAACTTATTCCACATTATAGAGACAATATTTTGACTCACAGTGACGTTCACTGTGACGTCTGCCTGCCTCCATCACTGCCCCACTGTACTGACTCTATACAGTCTGTGATCATACACTATTGTTGTCCAAACCATGGTAAAGCAACACAAATCTCTTGATGATACACAGCACAAGTACTGCAATGTTCACAAATGAGACAGTTGCCCTGGACTGCACAGATAGTAGAAATGTGGACTGTTTCACTATAATTACATTGCAAACAAATCAGTGTATTGATATCATAACGTGTTTCATGACCACAACGTTCAATTTCACAGTTTTGGCACTATACGGCATTTATTTCGACCACTTTAAATAGAATGAAACCAAAGAATTCTCCACATGTCAACATTGCTTGCACCCATATCTCTTGAAAAATACCTAACTATAAGGCCTTGACTAAATAAATACTGTGTAACATTCTTCAGGCGCTGCTGCAGTTTGGTACGACCTGAAGAATTTCTTGTTAAAAGTATGCCACAATCTGTTTTCAGAATACTGTTCAACATCACATCACAAAAACTGCAGCAAAGCTAGCAAGGTCCAGAACTACTGAATTACTCATATACAAAACTTATGTATCTCTTCAAAACCTTTATCTGATCTAGATGCAGAAACACGTTCAGTGTTTTCTCTACAGGAGATTTCTTTCTGTCACCATTATCTGCAAAGAGAGGAGAATATTTTATGTAGCGACCAATCACACATAAAAGATTAAATATTTAGCAGAATACAGATTTGATGTATGAACTTTCTTACATCAATAGCTCCGTTCATATAAATCCTTACTTTCTCTTTCAGGTTCTCCTTGTTTTTGAAATGCAAATTTGTAATAGTACCATCAGTCCTGCTGCAGGTCTCCTTTTGAATTTCACATGTTTCATTATCAAATACTTCAGTGGCTCAAAACAACTGAAAAACACCAACACTTAACAACTCAAAATGTTTAAATGAGGGATCCGAAGAAGCCTTTTTAATCATTTTATGCTTTGTAAAGCACATCTATTTATCCCTTCATATCACAGTTACATATTGAATGACAATGTATCCAAAGACCTGCACATAACTCTGAAACAAAGGTTGCAGCTTATAAGCTCCCTCAATACATTGCAACTTTCAGATTTTTCTGATCGCCCTGCATAAAAGATTAATTTAGTATCATTGCAAACTAACAATACCGGTATTTCTCTGTATGCCTATGAGTATAACTATATGTAGTAAAAGATTTGTGTTGGGCCCCCTTTGATTTTTTTGTGTTTTATGTAATGTATTATATGTAGCATAATGTGCATTAAAATATTTCTTGGCAACTTGTCCACTGTTTACATTTACTGAATTTACCGGGTGATCAAAAAGTCAGTATAAATTTGAAAACTGAATAAATCACGGAATAATGTAGATAGAGAGGTAAAAATTGACCCACATGCTTGGAATGACATGGGGTTTTATTAGAACAAAAAAAATACGAAGTATTGCTAGATGCGTGAAAGATCTATTGCGTGCGTCATTTGGTGATGATCGTGTACTCAGCCACCACTTTCGTCATGCTTGGCCTCCCAGGTCCCCAGACCTCAGTCTGTGCGATTAATGGCTTTGGGGTTACCTGAAGTTACAAGTGTATCGTGATCGACCGACATCTCTAGGGATGCTGAAAGACAACATCCGACGCCAATGCCTCACCATAACTCCAGACATGCTTTACAGTGCTGTTCACAACATCATTCCTCGACTACAGCTATTGTTGAGGAATGATGGTGGACATATTGAGCATTTCCTGTAAAGAACATCATCTTTACTTCGTCTTACTTTGTTATGCTAATTATTGCTATTCTGATCAGATGAAGCACCATCTGTCAGACATTTTTTGAACGTTTGTATTTTTTTGGTTCTAACAAAACCTCATGTCATTCCAAGCATGTGTGTCAATTTGTACCTCTCTATCTACATTATTCCATGATTTATTCAGTTTTCAAATTTATACTGACTTTTTGATCACCCGGTGCATTGCAGTCTTTGCCGTCATAGTGAAAAATGCATTTAAATATGGCAAGAACATAAACATTAGGCCATGTTACATGTCAATCACTTACCACAATGTTTATTTCTTATTCTAACACATTTCATTCTAACCAAGATTTTGAAGCGGTGGCAATAAGGGAAGGGGGGAGGGGTGTTGGCAAACAGTTCAACACACTAGCCCTAGAAATCTCAGACAGAAGCTGTTTACACACAACACCGAACATTTTAATGAATTCTCTTCATTTTGTCGGAGACACAATGAAAAAATTGGATAAAAATATTAATTTCAAACACAGAGCCCTCAGTGTGAAGCTTAAATAAATCACATGCACTTATATTCTATAGAAAAGTATGATATTCTAGCTGCAATCATTTTAACCAGTCAACTTGTAACACTAAGATTGATTATAAATAATTTATACTATGTAATTTTATGTATGTAACTATGAAATGTTTGGTCTTTATTGATTAATATCTCTGAATTGCCACAGGGAAGTGAAAGTTTATGATGGATATTTTGATAAAAGATAACAGATGTTTAAAAATAATGAAATTTTGTAAATTATGTCTGTTTATGAAAGAGAATTTGTAATTTGAATGCTGGTTCATGCTTAGGGAAATTGTATGATGTAACTTAAAAGATGTAGGGATTCCCCCGCACTAGAGAAAAGCCTTGGCATGTGGGAAAAAGTGGATCTGGTGGTCAATCTGCGAGGCAAGAGAGAGAGCACATTATGCAGTCGGTGGTCAGCAATTGTGCAGTCAACACTGTGGGTGCCAAGTGAGTCATTTGGAAGGCAATTTATGTTCAAAATTGCTTTGGATGTGGTTTTGATTGTCATATGATGCTCCTGTTATCATGGAATGGCTCTGAAATGAAGGAAATACGTCGCCAAGAAGAATTTATCAAGAGCATTCAACTCCAAGAGCATGGACCACTTAGCTGCCATGTGCTTCCACCACTATTGCGCCACTGCTCCACCAACTGCAGGAATTCAGATATGTATCACAGTATTCTATTGTGTTGAGTCTTTTTCAATAATAATTTCAATGATAAAAATTCGTGTTTGAACTTTGAAACTGTCCTGTTCATCAAACCAAGCAGGGTCCTATCCTAAATGTGCTAAAGACCGAGTACCCTGTTTATGAAGAACCACTAACTTGTTTCTATTTGAATGTGTCTAAGTTTCAGTGTTAAAGCATATAAATGTTGCTAGTTAAATTACTTATTTAACAGGTAAAGAGACAGGCACATAATTTGTAACTTACAAAAAAAAATTTACTTTGCTTTGAATTGTTTCTACTTTGAATGTGCCAAAAATATAGTGCTAAATGGCATAAATGATTCCAGAATGAGATTTTCACTCTGCAGTGGAGTGTGTGCTGATATGAAACTTCCTGGCAGATTAAAACTGTGTGCCCGACCGAGACTCGAACTCGGGACCTTTGCCTTTCGCGGGCAAGTGCTCTACCATCTGAGCTACTGAAGCACGACTCACGCCCGGTACTCACAGCTTCACTTCTGCCAGTATCTCGTCTCCTACCTTCCAAACTTTACAGAAGCTCTCCTGCAAACCTTGCAGAACTAGCACTCCTGGTAGAGCACTTGCCCGCGAAAGGCAAAGCTCCTGAGTTCGAGTCTCGGTCGGGCACACAGTTTTAATCTGCCAGGAAGTTTCATATCAGCGCACACTCCGCTGCAGAGTGAAAATCTCATTCTGGAAACATCCCCCAGGCTGTGGCTAACCCATGTCTCTGCTATATCCTTTCTTTCAGAAGTGCTAGTTCTGCAAGGTTCGCAGGAGAGCTTCTGTAAAGTTTGGAAGGTAGGAGATGAGATACTGGCAGAAGTGAAGCTGTGAGTACCATACGTAAGTGGCATAAATGTTGTTAGTTAAAATCACTTGTCGCACAAGTAATGAAAGAGGCACACAATTTTGAACTTACTTGAAACTTAACTTTACCTTGAACTTATTTTTGAAGTTAAATAAGAATATTGTTGGTGTAAATTGCTATAAAGCATTGAAAGATAAATAATCTCAAGTGGGGTTGGATATTAGTATCAGTGTGATACAAATTGTTTATGAAATGTGTGCATAGTTTGCTTATAAAGGAAGTGGCTGATTATGGGTCCCGACTTTAACCTTTTCTAGTATGAGAAAGGTAAACTAATTAGTACTTTTGCTAATGAAATATGAAACATTTCGACGGTATTGTGAATATAAAAAGTGTATGTACAGTAATTGCATTTGTGATTTTTGGGTGTTAGTTAAATCAGGACTCTGTTCATGCTCAAATTTGGTCTTGTGATACTTTTGATAACATTTGGTACTGAATCGGTTAATGGATGAGATGATAATTATTATTAATAGATATATAGGGCAATTTGTCTTTCTGTGGATGCCACTTAGCCAAATGATAACTACTACTATCTACTGTTCAGCTCGTCTGGTAGTTGTGTGTGTTCATTGCACTTTACTAAGAAAAGTGTATCGAAAGTTTCCTTTCGTAAAATTATAGTTAAATTCTTTGAACTTAATATTCTAAAGTATTGTGCCTAATTAGGCTGGCGACTGTATATTCATTCCTTTATGTGAATTTAATTACTTTCTTAACTTCCAAAATAAAGTCTTTCAGTTTTTCTTCTAATTGAAATTTGTACGAAATTGTCCACTAGGTCAAACAACGCAAAATTCGTCCCAGAGGGTAACACTTATTGTACGTCAACGTCATATTTGTCACAACGTGTTATAAACTTACTTCATTCATTCATTTATTCATTCTTTATTGATTCACTGAATCACTTTGTGTACAGAGAGTACTACATCATATGGGACAAGTTATTATAGTAGTTAAACATTTAAAAATACTTAACACCAAATTAAATACACCTAGACTTACACAACTGTATGATAGTTATAGATTACAGGATATTAGTATACTCTCAAGTTGTTCAAAATTAAGGTCAGTTAGGCCTAATGTAAAGTAAAATTTTAGGATACATTTAAAATCAAATTAAGTACAGATAAGCATTACATAATTAATACAACAGTTAAGATTTACTAGATAAATATAATGAGTACATACAAGTAGATCAATTTTTAACAGTTGGCTAGGCCTTACTGAAATTTACATTTTGAAGATAAATCATAGAACAGAAAGATAAATGTGCAAATATGTAACATAGGAAAATCACATTCAAAATATTCATGTAGGTTATAGAAAGAGTATTTTAATAACTAATAAAATTTTTATACTCATCACTTCCCTGACTGACAGAAGCATAAAACGTACTTTACTTAGCTTGGTATCTAAGCTGTCAGTGTGCCTTTACCAGCTTAGAGTGTCAGAGATAGATATTCCAAGAAATTTAGTTACATTTTCCTGTTCAGTAAAATTTCCACCTGTTTGTATATTTGGGACAGTAGGATTTCTGTTCTGGATTGTATGAAATGTTAGTCCTACAGTCTTTTTTGTATTAAGAAGTAGCCGATTAGCTGTAAGCCATGAATCCAGTAGAACTGTACATTGGTTGATTGCAGTTTCATTGTGATCATCTGACTCAGGTATCAGAATATTCGTGTTGTTGGCAAAAAGGAAGGTACTGCAAGTCAGTAGGTTACGAGGAAGATCAGTAATGAACAGGAGCAATAGGACCAGGCCTAAAACTGATCCTTGAGGGACACCATGTTTTACAGTTTGCATATAAGAACATGAAATTGTGGATTTTCCTGAAGGGATGGCCTCACATAATTGCATGTACTGTTTTCCTTTTAGAAGGTAGCATGCAAACCAATTGCTGGCAGTGCCCCATATACCACAGTTATATAGTTTTTGTAAAAGTATTCTGTTGTTTACAGAAATGATTTTAGTCTGTCAGCCACTACATACTCAAATATTTCACTAAAGACAGAGATGACTGCTATTGGCCAATAATTATTGGGACCCTGTTTAGAGTCTTTTTTGTGTACTGGTATAATTTTTGCTATGGTAAGTAATTTAGGGAATATGTCTCGCAAAAATGAAGCATTAGGCTTACTTATTGTACTTGTGCATCTGTGAAATGGAAACAAGGCATTTCATCATGCCCAGCAGAAGGAATCTTTTTTATTTTTTGGCCAATTGTATTTTCGATTTCTGCTTCTGAGGTTGTTGATAAGAATAGTGAAGCAGTAGGTTTGCTCAAAAGAGAGGCTGGCATAGGGTTGTTCTTTAAGTGACTAGTAAGGGTTTCAACAGAATTAGCAAAGAATGAGTTAAATTCGTGAGTCATTTCTTTTTTGTTAGTAATCAATCTTCCATTTATTTCTAGATTACTACCATTTGCAATGTGTTTAGTTTTACCTGTATTAGTGTTAAATATCTGCCATATACATTTACTTTTGTTAGTTGCATTTTTGAAAAGTATGTCATAGTGAAGTTGTTTGGCTGCCTGGACAGCATTCATGAAAGTAGTGAAGCATTTTTTAAACTGAACGCTCCTGCCAAAGTTTGTTTTTCTCAGGGAGAAAAGCTCCCTCTTTCTTTCGGAGGAAGTTATAATGCCTAAAGTGATCCACTTTTTGGAATAACCATGAATAACTTTTTTTAATTTTAAAGGAAAACGTTAACTGAAGTAATAGGAGAAAATGTTTAGTAAGGCTTCATACTTATCATCAACTGTTTGTGATTGGAAGATTATCTATCAGTTTTCTTTATTCATGTGGGATAGAAAATTTAGAATATTGTTTTCTGAAATGTTTCTATTTTCTCTTACTACATTTTTGAATAAGACATCACTATTTGGTAACTATACGTTTATAATTATAGCATTGTCATCTGAGAACCCTAGGTGTACAGAGTTTGCTACTTGGTCAATACAGCTACTACTATGGGATGTAATTCTAGTTGCAGGTTTTACTTTCAAATGAAGGTTGAAAGAATTCAACATATTTATGAAGGCGGTCTTGGTGCTGCCATCATTCAAGAAGTCAGTATTAAAATCGCCACAGATTAAGATATTTGGAATGCTTCTCTTTGTTAGAGTTTTAAGAAGGGATGTAATTTTTTTAAAGGATGAGCCTATGTTACCAGAGGGTGATCTGTAAACAGTTATAAAGAGTAAATTGAGGTCAGTAAGTTGACTCCCAGGTAATTCTATACCCTTTTCAACACTGAAAGAACAGCATATTTGGTGTGTATGGGCTGCAATGCATTGCCTTGCAAATATGCAACTCCCTCCACCTTTGTAAATTTTTTTAAAAAATTGTCTATTAGTTTGAATTGTGGGAGCACTATACTTTCGATTTCTTGTGCTGCCATTAAGTGCTCAGTTATACTTAGAATTTTTGCATCTGAAATTTCACTTATAGATTTCATTAACACTTCTGGTTCACATATTTTACTTCTACGACCTTGTACATGATGAAAGTTAATTTCTCAGAGAAAGTCTTTAAACTTAGGTTCTTCATTAATTACACCTAGGTGATTACTTTTTTATCAACAACTGGGGCTACTTTGGCAGTTACATTTAAATGGTGGGATTTATCATCTGCGGGACTACTGCAAAAAAGATTATCTATGTGACTTACTGTTGTTAAGTCAATCCTTTCTCGTTGAGGGGGTTGTAAAAATCCATCCTTTTGACAGTAGCTCGTCTCCATCTTAGAAGCGTTTTTCTGTTACCTGAATTTGAGGTGAAGGTACTGCAGTAGAAATACCTGATGATCAGTTATTAGCAACTGCACCTGCACAAACACCTGTTGCTGAAGTTAAATCTTCCGTAACTTCTTGTGCTGGGAGAGCAACTGGAGATAAGTGACTAGCAACAACACTTTGCAAATAGACTTGCAAATAGACGACAGAGGGATAGAGAAACAATTAAAATCGCTCAAAAGAGGAAAGGCCAGTGGACCTGATGGGATACCAGTTCGATTTTACACAGAGTACGCGAAGGAACTTGCTCCCCTTCTTGCAGCGGTGTACCGTAGGTCCCTAGAAGAGCGCAGCGTTCCAAAGGATTGGAAAAGGGCTCAGGTCATCCCCGTTTTCAAGAAGGGACGTCGAACTGATGTGCAGAACTATAGACCTATATCTTTAACGTCGATCAGTTGTGGAATTTTGGAACACGTATTATGTTCGAGTATAATGACTTTTCTGGAGACTAGAAATCTACTCTGTAGGAAATTAGCATGGGTTTCGAAAAAGACGATCGTGTGAAACCCAGCTCGCGCTATTAGTCCACGAGACTCAGAGGAACATAGACAAAGGTTCCCAAGTAGATGCCGTGTTTCTTGACTTCCGCAAGGCGTTCGATACAGTTCCCCACAGTCATTTAACGAACAAAGTAAGAGCATATGGACTATCAGACCAATTGTGTGATTGGATTGAAGAGTTGCTAGATAACAGAATGCAGCATGTCATTCTCAATGCAGAGAAGTCTTGCGAAGTAAGAGTGATTTCAGGTGTGCCACAGGGGAGTGTCGTAGGACCGTTGCTATTCACAATATACATAAATGACCTTGTGGACAACATCAGAAGTTCACTGGGGCTTTTTGCGGACGATGCTGTGGTATATCGAGAGGTTGTAACAATGAAAAATTGTACTGAAATGCAGGAGGATCTGCAGCGAATTGACGCATGGTACAGGGAATGGCAATTGAATCTCAATGTAGACTGGTGTAATGTGCTGCAAATACATAGAAAGAAAGATCCCTTATCATTTAGCTACAATATAGCAGGTCAGCAACTGGAAGCAGTTAATTCCATAAATTATCTGGGAGTAGGCATTAAGAGTGATTTAAAACGGAACGATCATATAAAGTTGATCGTCGGTAAAGCGGATGCCAGACTGAGATTCATTGGAAGAATCCTAAGGAAAAGCAATCAGAAAACAAAGGAAGTAGGCTACAGTACACTTGTTCGCCCACTGCTTGAATACTGCTCACCAGTGTGGGATCCATACTAGGTAGGGTTGACAGAAGAGATAGAGAAGATCCATCGGAGAGCAGCGCACTTCGTTACAGGATCGTTTAGTAATCGCGAAAGCGTTACGGAGATGATAGATAAACTCCAGTGGAAGGCTCTGCAGGAGAGACACTCAGTAGCTCGGTACGGGCTTTTGTTGAAGTTTCGAGAACATACATTCACCGAGGAGTCAAGCAGTATATTGCTTCCTCTTACGTATATCTCGCGAAGAGACCCTGATGATAAAATCAGAGAGATTAGAGCCCACACAGAGGCATACCGACAATCCTTCTTTCCACGAACAATACGAGACTGAACTAGAAGGGAGAACCGATAGAGGTACTCAAGGTACCCTCCGCCACACACCGTCAGGTGGCTTGCGGAGTATGGATGTAGGTGTAGATGTAGATCACCTGACACACTTGCTGCTGACGCTAGATCTTCCATATCTTCATGGGTTGGAAGATCAACTGATAATTAGTGACTACCAGTTGCACCTGTCCTTTGACCAGATATACATTTTGCTCAAGCTACTGTCATCTCTTCTTGTGGTGAAAGAACATCTAATGAAGAATAAGGAATTCCTGCACTTGCGTAATTACCAAATATATACTTTGCTGAAGCTACTGCCAAATCTTACTGTGGTGGAAGAGTATCTGACATTTGGAGCGCTTGTACTGTTGTGGAGTCAACTGTTGCTTCTTTTACAGCATCTTTTAAAACTTCTGTTGCTGGGGCTGCTGTTAAGTCTCTTCTAGTAAATGACAGACCTGTAGGTGGAATTGCGTATTTTAGAATCGGCATGAAGTTGGCCTAGCTTCTTTTTCTATTACTTGTTCTTGTGGTGCCTCATTAAAAACTGACTGTTGGTTATCAGTTTTCATTGGTAGGCTGGCTACGCACTCTTCAATTAATTTGCACGAATGTTGTTTTCCTAAATCATCTAGATGCATCCCGTGAGTTGTAAAGAGAAATCTTGCAAGTTTGTGGAGCTTTAGAAACAAGACATTTGTGTACAGTATAGTGACTCCTTCAAGTTCCCAATTAGTTTTCTCTATCATTGTGTTTGTCCAGTAGTAAGGAGTAAGATGAAGCTGGGTGGGATGCCTAGTAGCATGACTTTTGTTTCAGCTAAGAGTTTTAGCGCTTCATTTGTTGAGTTGATCGCTTGCACTTCATGTGAATGATTAATGTCATTCGTTCCTCCTATTATTATAACCAGGTCATTCTTCGTCAAATTCTGGGCTAACTTTTTACAGTCTCCTAGGATTTCACACATTGAAGCACCTGGTTTAAACCAGCCTGTGACTTTTATGTAGCACCTTTTTAATTTATCTGCAAGTTTCCGGCTGTGGCTATCTGCGAGAATAAGAATTTTTCGGTTTATCTTGTCATGGGGCTTAATGTCTTTATCCTTGGTGTTCCATTCGTTCCGGTATTCCCTTTGCGTGTAGTGAGATAAGCTACTAAGCACAGATTTTAAAGTTTTAACTCTCTTTGTGTTGTTTCCAATTTCATTTTTAATTTATCACACGCACACGGACATCTATTGCGGTTACATTCCGCCTAAATTCGGTGTAAACAAAGTGCACAAGTCCATATTTTTAGGCCTACTCTTTTGCTGACATTTGCACCGGAGAAATGAAGGTTTTTACCGCACTTTGAACAATAAACACCCTTTGATACTCTTTTCTTACAGTAACACAATTCATTAGACATGATGATTATGTCGTTTACAGTCACTAAGAAATGTAACTTACGAATAAGTGTAAACACAGGGCACTTTTTTTACTTCCACACGGCCCGAAAATAAGAAAATACACACACACACACACACACACATCCGCGTGCGTACGTCTGATGAGGTGTTATTGTGTTGCTTGTGTAAGCAGATGTTTAATTGATTAATTACAGCTTTCAGTTACATTTAACACGCTCACGCCCACAATGATAAATGTTTTTCTCTCTGTGGAGGGGCGAGCGTATTCATAGTTTTACATCATATTTTACAACGAAGCTGGTTTTTGTGTTTCTCGACGTGGAGTGGTGATTGTATTCAAACACTTGAGGCTACTACACACATCAAAAAAGTGTTGTATCATCTCAGTTCCAAGAATTCCGGGACCTGTACAGAAAATTGGAATAGAGATCAACATAAGCATCATTTCCACAGTTTTTATTGCTCATGAAAACCACACATAGCATGCTGTACCACCATAGCACTATACCTTCAGAGGTGGTGGTCCAGATTGCTGTACACTCCGGTACCTCTAATATCCAGTAGCACATCCTCTTGCATTGATGCATGCCTTATTCATCGTGGTATACTATGCACAAGTTCATCAAGGCACTGTTGGTCCACATTGCTCCACTTCTCAATGTCGATTCGGTGTAGATCCATGAGAGTGGCTGCTGGGTCACATTGTCCATAAAGAGCCCTTTTCAATCTATCCCAAGCATGTTTGATAGGGTTCAAGTAGATCCAAAAGGAGGTACTGGATCACTTTTCGCTCACTCCGTTCATGACCTGTTTCACCAAAAATTAGCCAATATCCCCCCTTTTGACTTAATATCATATAAATTTTCAGGTCTAGCTCACTCACTATAATATAATTTCTTACAAAAGGTGAACATAAGAAAATAATATAATATAATTTGTTATAAAAGGTGAACATAAGAAATTTAATTTAATATAACTTCCTATAAAAGGTGAATGTAAGAAAATGATTGGTGCACGTTAGAAAAAAAATAAAATGAATTGGTGGATGAAAGTAAATGTCTTATTTCCCTAGGTGAACGCTATTATTTGCTTTCTTCTTGGGCAGTAATAAGATTTTTATGAGCAGCTGTAGTAAATGTCTTTTGAGATAAGGTTTATTTACATTTTTACCACATTCACAAGTAACTCTAATTTTCTGATACAGATTGTTTACTTGTATAACCATATACACCTGTTCAATATTTATCTTTATAAAATTCACCTTTTATTATTCCTTGTATCATGACATCCACACAATGTACAAACTTTAGATTTATTATGTCTTGATTGTTCTTTAAAAGTTTATGGTCTCATTTCTTCAATTTCAGAATAAATTCTTCCACCTTCCTTAACCTCTTTTTTATGCATTTAGTAAATTTCTTATGACAGTTTGATCCTCTGTAGACAATAGCATCTTTATAACGCCCATAAGCGGACTCGATATAAAAACAGAACCCACTTGGCTCATAATTTTGATATTTCATTGTATATGAATTTTATGGATTCAGTTGACAGTTGTCCATTTTAAATAATAAACTTTCGAAATCTGCATAAATAAGAATTGAAACTTATTGTGTATGTTGAAAATTTAAAAATTAACATATAACCCCTTCTCTGGCATTTCTACTTTTAATGGTTTTTTAAACAGCTTGATGTTGATTATCTAGTTTTTCTTTACTAGTAAAGTGAAGCAAACACGTGTCACAAATAAATTTTGGTTCTTTGTGTTTAGTAATTTGACTTGAAAAAAGTCTAGATGAATTTTTTTGTATCAGCAGTGTGAATTACTTCGCCCCTTGAAATAAATTAGATTTACATGTATCTCACTTACTTTTTGTAATTTTTAATGGATACACTTGATAATTTTCATCAAATGATTAATATTAATAGATACATTATTCCTACTCTCTATTTTTGGAATCTGATCAACCACTATGGGAAATTCAATACTTTCTAGTTTTTGATCAAGATCAAAACTAACATTTTTGTTTTTTGTTACTCTTTCTGAATTTTTATCTACTGGAGATAATGCTGATTTTGCAGCCCAAAGAAAACATTTTTCACCTTTATTTTTTACATTAATACATGCTTTTTTACTTTTCATTTTATCTAGTAATGCAATGTAAGATGATCATCTCAATGGAACATATCTGTTAATTCCTAACTGAAGCCCAATAATTCTGTTCAATGTCCATCCTGATCCACGAGCTTGAAAATCATCCATTCTCGATGAAATATTTCGTTTACCAGTCTTATATTTTTTAATTATCTCTCTTTCATTTGTGATTCTATATGACTGTGTCTGGAACTGGAATTTCATAATATTTACATTCGTTTGCATTTGATACTCGCAACAAAGTCTGAAAGTTATTTTCAATCCATGATATTGTATATATTGTCTTTCACAATTTTCGGTTTTACTGCAGTTAAGAAATGATTGGGTTGAACTGAGTTTACATTATTTTCAAAATTTATAATTTGTAATCTGTTTGCAAATGCAATATCAACTACATAATCTCTAACTGATTTTCTAAGTCTTGGTTTCTGAAATAAATTAGTATAGAAAGGAAATAATTTTTCTTCATCATTAGACCTTGTTTGTTGGCAGCAAGGGCTGGCTTTAGCCTGCAGTTTGCTTTTGCAAACACATAGGTAGAAAGTGGAAATATTTTTTCAATGGTTTTTCTTCTTTAGTTTGAAAAACTTCATCATCATTTTAAGTTTTGGAAAAAGGTAATCATTTCCAAAGATTGGTCTTGAGGGCAGAACCCACTTTCGATGTGCAATGTCTAATAATAAATTTAATTAGATCAGCTGCATTTAATTTACTATAACCTCGTAAATTGTTTCTTTTACAATAATCATGAAGTTGAATAATTGTGAAGTTCTCTTTTTGACCTATCCAATAATCGTGGAGTTGTGCAACTGTGGAACCCTCCATTTGGCCTTGTATTTTAAGATAATGAAAAGCAACAGTCTTACAAACTCGATACTTATTTAATTAGTTAATTATTGATTAAGATTATTTTGCCTTTTATTTTTCATATATTCTAAAATACATTTTTTACATCTATTAACATGTTCAGTTTTATGTGAAGGATTTATGTAGAAACAACTTTCTTGACAACCAAAACATTCTTTTGTGGATGGGCACTGCCCCGTGATTGCTTTAGCAGATGCTTGGTCAATTTGTTCCTTATCTTTTTCTATCGACGATAATATTTTCGAATGTTCTCCACTTGGAATTCGCGTTAATGTTCTTGATAATAATATTTAGCAATGTTTTTCACATACACAAGTAATTCGATTTTCATTGGAATTTTTTACATGAAATTTATTTGAACATTGTCTACACATTGTTCTATAATCATCTACTGTATATTTTTGTAAAGTAAAATTATCGATTGACTTCTAAGTACTGCAATATTTACAAAGTTTAGTTCTGGACTGGCGTCTGCTAAACTAGTCTTCAGTGACAGCTGAAGCAGTCTCAGAACTGCATTCAGACTGCATCTGCGCTTCTATTTATGTAGAAAAAAAACCATTAGAAACAAGTAAAATTTTCTAATTTGTGCAATGTATCTTTCAAAATATTTATTACCTTTGGAACTAATTCTGTACGTTCAATAACAATAAAAACAGATCACTTGCGCCAGCTCTAATAACTTTTTTTTATTTCATTATATTCATAGAAAGCATCCTTCATGAAAAACTATGATATCCCATTAATGTTTCTAAATGCAGAATTCAGTTTAGTTGGCAATCCTGGAAATTCTCTATTTATAACTCATGGTGATTTATATGTAAAATTACACAGACCTAATTTGTGGCGTTTTGCTTGTGTCGGCTCGATGTTGATCGCTGTCCCAGTCTGGTTGACATGGAACAGCGTTCGTCAGTCGCGACAACTCCGATCTGTAACTGTTAAAAAACAAACTCCTTGCTTGGTTGATTAGTTTCAGACACTATCTCCCTTAGACCGATATCAGTGTATCAATGGAGCAGCACGCCAGAATGTGTAAGCAGCCTTAGTTTAAAATTAAAACACTGGTGTTCGAAGTCTGTTGGTCTTCCTTACTTCGAACCCACAGCGACTGCACCACTCAATACCGCAACAACTCAATTGATCTGAAACAATTAACCAAATATGCTTCGAGTGTTTGTGACAGGCTGATAGGCTTACGCGAACTTGATAACTTAGTTTTTATGCCTGGTTTGCAAATGATTGCTCAAACACAGATAATAGGATATCTTGAATTATAAAGACCATCACTGAAGCCAATGCCACATCATAGTTCTGCTAGGATGTTAATTTATTAATTAATATAGTGTCGTCAGGGCGTCGCTACAGTGTTAATTCACAAACTAATACGACGTAATTCCAGAGATGAATTACTTTTCTGACAACGTGCAGAAAGCGTCGTATTTCGGTGTAAACTTGCTGTTCACTGTTAATAAAATCACTAAATTACCATTAACTTCTGCATTCTCACAAGAAATAGTTAATTTAACAGTTACACAGTAAATTTCCATTAAATGACGTAGCCGACACAAAGCATTAAGATTATATTGGAGTTTATGAATTTCGTAATTATTTAAACCTTCACTGAAAACACATCGCTCTCTCATTTAGGGTCTTGAATCTATTTGCATCAGTGATTCTGACATTGACTACAGCTTCTGACAACATGGCGTAACTGTAACTTCTTCGTGATCGTGTGTAGTTGTTTCCTACTCAAGGCTAATAATTGAGTTTATGTCGGCGGTTGGTATATTGCTGTGTCCTTTGATGTTCATGACAATCACAGATCAGGAAGCCTAAGTCCTAGCGTTAATCAGTTATCACACAATTTACTTTTCTTTCACATATAATAACTGCTTTGTTGTTTGGGTAAACTGTAAATGTTATTTTACTTCAGTTCAAAATTCTGACTAGTACGTCAAGTCGATAGTGCAAAACTTTTAAAACTTCAGATTGGTTTGAAACAATCTAGTAACGTTCAATATGCTTACTACTATTGTGATGTCTACAAGAGAGACATCTGCACTGCAGTGTTGCATTGTAGTGGCAGCAAACTTACAGCACAATTCGGCTACAACTCTCTTCTTGGATAAATGTTATCTCTGATCTATTTATGGTCTGGACTTTAACCTTCATAAAGAATATATTTTTAATAATTTATTTAAAGTGTCAGGCTTCATATCATCTGATAGTCTTTCATTTAGTCCTTTCTTTATAGTAAACATTATTAGTTAAATAGTATTACTGTTACTCAGACTTGCAATAGTGTTGATTTTGTTGTCAGTAGTTCCCGTCAATGTCAGTATTTCTAATTTTGCTATTCTTTTTGTTAACAAGGGGCTTTCATTAGCGGATCCATATTTGGGGTGTTACAAATTCCACATAGAAAAGTTCATTAAAGAATAAAAACGTGTTCACCACACTATTTAATAAAACGTTTTTACATAGTCATGTACTAGATATTGATTTTGGATATCCTAGAATTAATTGTAATGTGTGTAAATTCGTCATATATATCGTATTGTCAAAAAAACACAACTTCGCCACTAGGTTTTTGATATATTCTGTTTACTTTCGGATATTTTTGATGTAAGAATATTAAACAACTGATTATCAGATGTGGCTTATTATCACCTACTGAAACCCATTTTTTATAAAAAAATATATAAAACCCCATTTAAAAAGTAAGTGATCTAACTTTTTCATTTGATATAATGACTCAATTCGTTCATTTGGTATAGAAGGTTCTGTTTATGATGGCTGAACTGGTATAGTTCGCTGAGTTATTATTTTTTACCATACAAACTTTTGATAGCATCAATATCATCTTGAAAATTTTGTATATGTGAACAATTATCGTATTGATATATTATTGATTCATAAACACCTGAATGATATAAACCTAATGAGTGACCAATTTCGTGAACTAATACTTCAAATATATTTCTCATAGGTTTGGTGTATTTTTGTTAATTTCTAAGCACCATAACTTGTCATCATCCATATGTATTTCTGTTGGATCATTATTCTTGTTTGGAAAAAATGCATGATCTAACACATTTCGTTTTCCATCCAGATCCTTTGCACAACAATGTCCATGTATTTAATTTTTATGTAATTGTCTTTTATTTGAAATTAAAATATCAGGGTTATTATTGTTGAGTTGAAATCTAATATCAATATATTTTGCCCATAAGTGAAATGCTTTTTCTGTCATTTCTAATACTTTCTTAGTTGCTCCTTTATAGAACCAATTTATATTTTTTTATTCCATTTATACATACTAGTTCTATAACTACCAAAAGAATCTTCTATGCCCCAGTTATTTCTGGATTGTGTATTAGCTGATTATTTCAGTTGCTGATGGATGCAGTCTTGTGTCTGCTTTAGCTGACTCCTGAATATCCAAGTAACCAAAATCAATTAAATATTTAACTGCTTTGTCCTTTTCATCAGGCCACAGGCCTAAGCCTGTTTCAGACAGAACAGCTGCTTTAGCTGCCGCTGCTTCAGATGGCACTTGATACTACTGTTTTCCCAAACAGCAATAGCAGTAGTATCTTAGCGACTGCTTTAGCAGCTGCTTCACTAGCAGTACACTTAAAATATTATAAAACGTTATTTTCCTGAGAAGAATTGGTTAATGCTCATCTGTTTGATGTGGTACATTTATTTTAATACATTTTCTACAACATGGAAAAGTCTCTTGTTCTTTTAGCCATTCATCAATACACTCTTTATGAAAAATATGATTACAGCTTGTTTTCACAAATTGATGATTTTCATTAGTTAAGCATATAACACATTCCATACCTTGAGAGTGATCAGTTAGTTTGTAAGGTTTAAATACTTTATGTAAGAATGCTTTTGATAGATATTTATATTCTAAAATTAATCCCCAATTAACTTTATCTTAAAATTCCATTAAAAATCCTCAGTCAATTTTTGAGCAGTTGATATATGATCTCAATTCAATCTTGAAATTCTCTTCATCAACCGTCAGATAATATCTGATCATATGATATACTTTCCCAATCTAATTCTTCTTGAGATTCTCTCATAAGATCTCCACTCAAATATTGATATTTTGATACACCTTCCCAACTTAATTTATCTTGAAATTCTCTTATAAAATCTCCACTTATATCTTGATATCTTCATATTCCTTTCCAATCTAATTGATCTTCAAATTCTCTCATGAAATTTTCAGACAGTTTTTGGGATGTTGATGGACCTTTCCAATTTAGCTGTGTTTCAAATTCTTGCATAAAATATTCTGACAGTGTTTGTTCATACGATATTTCTACCCAGTTTAATTTGTCCTGAAATTCTCTTGTAAAATCTTTAGATAATCTTTGTGACATTGATATATCAAATCAGTCTAATTTATCTCGAAATTCCCTCATAAAATCTTCAGATAATTTTTAATTTAATGATACACATGTCCCATTTCACTTTATCTTGAAATTCTCTTATAATATCTTCAGATAATTTCTGGCACATTGATATATGGATTCATTTCAGTTCATCTTGAAATTCTCTCATAAAAATTTTAGATAAATTTTGATAGATTAATAAATTATTCCAATTTAATTGTATATCTTCAGATATCGTACAGCTTCTTACTATATAATCCAAATCCAATGTATCATGAAGTCCTCTTATAAATTTTTCAGGTAAGTTATACAATCTTGGAATTAAATGTTTCCAGAAATGTTAACTAAATGGATTTTCCCTTTTAATACATTCAACAACTATATTTCCATATATTTCATTTCTTAAATACATTTCATACAATGGTTCAAAATTTATATTTTTGCACATAAGATAAATCATATCAGTTAGTTGTTGTTTTTCATTCAGATCATTGTCAATGAGCTCAATAATTTGTTGTGTTCTCAGGTTATTTAGGCTCTCCATTTATTAGAAATAAATTTTAATAATTTTGAAAAGAAATCAAAATTTGCACAAGGTGATTATTTGTCCATTGCAATAATTTACGAAATCCTCTAGGGTAAAAAATCCCTTCAGAAATTTCAAAGGGGAAAAATTCCACCTCTGGAAATGCTAATCATTGCAGGCATTGAAGGTTTGACACCTGAAAACTTAGCCCTAGAGGTGGGATTTCAGACATGGAAAAATCCAACATTTGTAATTTTGAAATAATTAAAAGAGTATGTATTACATTGTCCAAAGACTGCTTTGGCAGTCATCAATCTTAGAATAGGTCCAAAAAAGTCAGTGGTCGAATTTTCCAACTGCTGATTTTATTTGCTGTATGTATGGAATTCCCGAGGTATCTAATTATTCCCGTGAAGATTTTAAAGGATATAAAAAATTTTATGTTTATTTTCTATAAGAAACTCAGCATGGAAAATGTTACCACAGTGAAAAAGGTGGTTTGATCACATGACAAAGTCATTCTGGAAAGAACAGCGTTCTTTGATCATAATCGACATTTTATGATTTATTGATTATTGAATTGCAGGGCCTACAAGCGTAGACCCTGAAAATACAGTCCCGGGCTTCCCCAGGGCTGAAAAAATTAAAAAGAGTTTCATGCATTATTCATTATGGACTTTTAGATTCCGCACTCCCAGACCATGCACAGTAAAAAAGAATTTCGAGTTTTATTCATTTTTGGAATTCCAGGTGGAAAGAATTTCTGTCTGCAGATATATCTAAATCTCTAAATAATTTTATTGAATTTCTTGACGAAAATGGACGATTGGATTTTTTAATCATCAAAAAAAGAATGAGAAAAGCCAAGACCTAGAGATGCATGGGCATGTTGTCGATAAACATAAGAAAAATTTGTTAAATTTAGTTGTGACCCGCAGTGGACTCAAACCCAATTACCATGAAGGGAAAGAAATTTATCAAAAGTCGATGTCCACATTTTATGAACGCTTAAATAAGAAAGAGAAAAAAGAAAGAGATTGTTAAGATTCTAGAATATAGTGATACAAAAAAGCAACAAGTAAAAATGTGGATGTTGAAGACGCAAATAATTATGAAAGCTGATGGGGGACCACCAGTCCGCCCTCATGCATAATGAAAAACAAACAATTTTCATCGATGAGATAAAGCCTAAAGCAGTCGCCTAATCAGCTATATACAAACTTAATTCAAAAATTTTAAATGTTTTTTAGAAAACTATTAAAAATTATTTCTAGTAAACAGCGATTGCACCACTCAGTACGGCAACAACCACCTTGATGTGAAACAATTAACCAAATATGCTTCACGTGTTTGCGACAGGCTGGTAAGCTTACACAAACTTGATAACTGTAGTTCTTATGCCCAGTTTGCGAATGATTGATTAAACGCATATAATAGGATATCTTGAATTATAAAGTCCTCCACTTAAGCCGATGTCACATCAAAGTTTTTTCGAGAATGTTGATTTATCAAGTAATATAGCGTCGTCAAGGAGTCACTATGGTGTCATTTAAACAACTAATACAACGTAATTCCATAAACAAAATACTCTTCTAACAACATACAGAAAGCGTTGTATTTCTTTGTAAACTTGCTGTTCACTGTTAATAAAATCATTAAATCACCTTTAACTTCTGCATTCTCTCAAGAAATAGTTAATTTCACAGTTATACAGTAAATTTCCATTAAATGACATAGCCGACAAGAAGCATTAAGGTTATATTGGAGTTAATTCAATTTTCGTAATTATTTAAATCTGCACTGAAAACACACTGATTTCTCATTCTGGGTCTTGAATCTATTTGCATCAGCGATTCTGACATTGACTACAGCTTCTGACAACACGGCGTAACTATAAGTTCTACGTGATTGCGTGTAGTTGTTTCCTACTCAAGGCCAATAACAGAGTTTATGTCAATGGTTGGTATATTGCTGTGTCCTTTGATGTTTGTGACAATAACAGATCACGAAGGCTAAGTCCCAGCGATAATCAGGTATCGCTCGATTTATTTTTCTTTTACATATAATAACTACTCCATTGTCTGACTAAACCGTAAATGTTATTTTGCTTCAGTTCGAAATTATGACTAGTATATCAAGTCGATACTGGGGAACTTTTAAAACTTCAGATCGGTTTGAAACAATCTAGCAGCATTCAGTAGGCTTACTACTATTGCGACATCTACAAGAGAGACAGAATTAGCATCTCCATTGTGGTGTTACATTGTATAGCAGCGAACTTACAGCTCAATGCAGCTACAACTCTCTTCTTGGATAAGTGTTATCTCTGATCTACTTATGGTCTGGGCTTTGACCTTAGTAAAGAATATATTTTTAATTATTTATTTAAAGTTTCAGGCTTTGTATCATCTGATAGTCTTTCATTTAGTCTTTTCTTTATAGTAAACATTATTAGTTAAATAGTGTTCCTGTTACTCAAACTCACAACAGTGTTGATTTTGTTGTCAGTAGTTCCTGTCAATGTCAGTATGACTAATTTTGCTATTCCTTTTATTACTAAAGGGCTTTCATTAGGGAATCTATATTTGGGACGTTACAATACTCGACTCAGTTAAACAGTCAGTGAGCATGTAATGATACTAATAGAAGGCGGTACACCTGTTTGGAGCTGATTTGAATACTAACAGACAAGACAAGAGCCACTATTGGTTGTTGAAGTAGAATTCTTTATTTCTGTTACAAATCGATATCAGTCACTGTGTGACCATCACCAGTGCTACTATCAAAGCCCTGTGATTCATAAATACATGCAGTAAAATTAATATATCTGCATATATCAATGAAGAGTATGTGTCTGAACAAATTTGTATAAATTGTTATTTATTGATCCATGAAGTTCTGGGAATGCAGCCAAACCACTTCGTCTCCTCTTATGGTATTTCAGTTGTGAATCATCGACCCCTTTTAGTTCAACCACCATAAAAAGCATCTCTTGGATTCAAAGACTCAACAATTTCATGTAACTGTTTCAATTTCTTAAGTTTCTATATTCTTGTTAGTTGATCCAATCACATTTCCAAAGTTGTACTAAATTATATCCAGAATTATCTATTTCACTACTTCTAATTAAAGTCTTTTCATATAAGTCATCCATTGTTTCTTTACTGCTGTTGTTCATTGTTTCACCTTTGAAGCCATTTTTACAACCATGCCAAAACAGCCATGGTATTGATAAACTGTATTGGTTTCTTTATCAAAGCCATCTACCTCAGTTCCAGGTATATTTACTTCAATACCATTAAGATCAAGCTGAATATTGTTGTCGTTTAAACTGTTTAACCAAGCTATGGATTCTTTACTACAAACATTTATATCTGTATATAGGCATATAAACTCTGGCAAAAGTTAAATAACAGAATTGATCTATATTACCTATTTCTGTGAACTGTTTCCTTAGTTCTAAACAGCTTTTTCTCAATATGCCTTCATCAGATTCACAATATTTATGAATTACTTTCTTCATATTGACCACATAAATTTCTTTAACTTTTTAATCATGCCATTTGAGAAATATTTCCCTTTCATTCAGTTTCATAGTACCTGCTCAATAATATTCCATATCAGGATTTATGCAAGTTTCATTTTTCCGTGTCATGAACAAATACGGGAAGTGATGTTTCATCATTTCTTTCAAATAAGATGATTTTGGGAAGCTATTAACAGGGCCTGTACAAAATTGCTGCTATCTGTAAGCTATAATTCTAAATACTTTATCTCCAATAATACCTGTTTAGTTCCAGTTAGATTGTATATGGTTTTATTGTATTTTCAACACAATGCTTCAGAATGACTTCGAAATCATTAGCTTTAGCACAATAATTTTTATATATATTTATCAGGTATCATCCAATTACAGAATTTGTAATTTGTCTTAAATTTATAAACAGTACCACTACTAGAATTGTGAGCTATAATCAGATTTGGAATATGTATACCAGTTTCTTGTTGAGCTTCATAATCAAACCACACATATCTTTCTGTATAGGTACAAGGAACTCTGTTTGGTATTCCCTCTTCACAATATTTAAATTGTTCACCTGCAACTAGTTTATAGCATTCCCTGCATTGTAAAACATAATAATCTTTGGATTGTCCATTAATATAACAAACATCTTTGTTAAAATTTTTGGAATTACTGACTATAAAATCCTCACCAAATTTTCTTTTACAAACAGCACCTTTTTGCAATTTGTATTGTGTGTAACATTTACGATTTTTAATTTTTAATATTTGCTTACCGTTTCTACAGAGTTGAAACTCACATTTATGATCTTTATATCTCAAACAAATGCGGTTCTCTTCTTTACATTTGTAAACTGGATCACAAACGTCTTGATTGTTTCTTAATCATTCTTCATTATAACATAATCCATTGCTATTTTTACAGTATATACTGTTTTTTTTAGAATTCTGTTCTGTATCACTCCATAGTACACTGAGGTTTGTATGTATATTATAGCAGTGCTTGTTCTTGTTGTTATATGGTTTATTACATAAACAACAATACTATGATGCTCCAGATAAAGCTGACATTCTGTTAATTACATCAAAGTGATTGTGGTTTTTGTATAGATATATTTTTTCTGCTTTCTGAGGACCACAATAGATATCTGAACTGAAATACTCAGCACATACAACAATTATTTGGGTGTCTATTAGTTGAACAACATTCTTAATATCATCTATAGTAAATCCTTCACCTTGTTTCTATTCTCCTAACTGGTTACATGATGTGTTGAATAGCTACTTTTGTAATTTACGTTTACCTCTTTCTCGAATTTTCTTATTTTCACCTGAAGTTAGTTATCTTCCTAAGATAATATATGTAGGGTATGATAGTCCCACTATTATTGCTCTAGGACAATAGTTTATCACTATTATTATTATTATTAATTCTTGAATTACAGTTCTTTGTCTTATTATCATCAGCTAAATTTATTATTTTATTACCTCCACCACTGCTTCTAGGAATTGCTAACACTTGAATATTAAATGCAGCATATACTATATAAATGAACTCAACAGACGGTAATGTAACTCTGATGTTATTGCACAAATCTTAAACAGACATTTATTATTATCTGATGCCTTATATGCTGTAGAAACTATATAAAACATTTTTGGATTTGTAACTGTTTTAGTCAACTTACATCCTTTTCTGATGTTAGTTCCCTTTTTAGTTATTGTACCATATAACTGAATGCTTCTGTTACATAATCTGTTTTCTCACGAATGGTGTCGCGTTTTTCTGATATTAGTATCGTTAAAGGCGATTTTATAGTTTTAAATTTTCTGTTGCATTTAGATCTTATTTCTTTAGTCTCCAATAAATCTTTTTTAAAAATTTGTCCTCTTTTTCTTGGTCGAAGAGCTTACAACTGAAGGGATAAATCTGATGCAGTCTCACTATTTTTTCTTGTCTCAGTGGTTGAGGTTTTTCAAAGACATCATAGTCAAATCTGTAAAAATATTTATTCTTAGGTACATGTTTGGCCCTTATCTAGTCTTTTGGAATAATTTTGGATGAAATGGAAATTGTAGTAACACAATTGAATTAATTAAGCCTTATTTCTGTAATATCTACTACCCTCTAATATCAAAATTTTTAGGTAAAGCTTTAACCACAATTACATACATATTATTGAGGCAATTTACGTGATATAATTAAATTAATTATATCATCTTTTTTATCTGTTATAGCTAGTTAAATTATTTCTTCTACTATTATAATAAAGTAGAGCAAGCATAAACTTTTACAATAAAGATTCCAATTTAGTTCCCTCTATTTACCTAAGCAGATTTTTTGAACTTTTGGAAAAACGAGCGTTTCATAACATAGCAAATGTAGTGATTAATTAGTTTTCATTTTTAGTCATTTTATTTAACTTCTATCTTTGATTATAGTATCCCTAAAGGCAAATCTTGCATCTTCTTCAGTGTTTATGCCTAGATGTAGTATTTAAGTAAAAACAACCAAAACCTTTAATTACTCAACAATTAAAGCATTTCTTGGTTGAATCATCACATCAAAATTTTTCATGGATAACGATAGTTCAGAGTGTTCATCACTGGAAACTGTTTTTAAATGTTTCTTGTAAGAATGAGCTGAAACAGACTTTCCACATAAGCAAAGACTCTTTTTTTATTTAAATATAAATTTTTCATATTCACTAAGACATTCCTCACATTAATTGATATATTCGTCCTTTTGTATTTGTATGAGTGAAAATTATCATTGGAATTCTCCAGTTCACAGGTTTTACCACTTTTTGGACGCTTACATTTATACAGAAACATTTTTTATTACATTCAAGCAATATTAGGCACTACCTTCAGGTAAATTTAACTTATTTTTTGCTTTTCTAAATAAAAATTTATATAAATAAACGAATTCCCTTTTTTGTTATTGCACACTAGATAACTATATTGACAAAATATTCACACACTTAATTTTTTTACTGGCACCAGAGTTTCTACTATGTAGTATTTATTTTATTAACGAATTTTTAGCACAATACACATTTCATGAAAAAGAAATTCAGATCCACAATCAAACAGTTTAAGGCACACTGAGTTTTTAAACTCAGAAGGATGTTCCTGGAGCGACTCTGTGGCAATTCTGGATGGGTGGGGTGTCGCACTGTCCTGCTGGAATTGCCAGTTCCGTCGAAATACACAACAGATATCAATGGATGCAGGTGAACAGATATAATGCTTGCGTACATGTCACCGGTCAGAATCGTATCTAGATATATCAGAGGTCCCATACCACTCCAACTGCACATGCCCACACCATTATAGAGCCTCCACCAGTTTGAACAGTTCCCTGCTGACATGCAGCTTCCATGGACTCCGGAGGTTTTCTCCATACCCATACATGTCCATCCACTCAATACAATTAGAAACGAGACACGTCCAACCAGGCAACGTATTTCCAGTCATCAACAGTCCAATGTCATGTTGATGGGACCAGGTGAGGTGTAAAGCTTCCTGTCATGCAATCATCAAGGGTACTCTAGAGGGCCTTTGGCTTTGAAATCGAATATTGATGGTGTTTTGTTGAATAATTCGCACACTGACGTCTGTTGATGTCTCAGCATTGAAATTTCCAACAGTTTGCAGAAGGATTGCACTTCTGTCAAGTTGAAAGATTCTCTTCAGTTGTCATTGGTTCCGTTCCTGTAGGGTCTTTTTCCAGCCACAGCAATGTCAGAGATTTGATGTTTTACCAGATTTCTGTTAGTCATGGTAAACTCGTGGTATAGTCATACTGGAAAATCACAACTTCATTGCTGCCTCGGAGGTGCAGTGTCCCATCGCTCATGCACTGACTATAACACTTCCTTCAAATTCACTTAAATCTTGATAATCTGCCATTGTAGCAGCAGTAACCAATCTTGTAACAGCACCAGATACTTGTTGTCTTATATAGGTGTTGCTGGCCGCAGTGCCATATTCTGCCTATTTGCCTGTTTACATGTCTCTGTATTTGAATACACATTCCTAGACCCGTTTCTTTGGCCCTGAAGTGTATATAAAATGGTGTCGATTATAGACCTTGTCCACAACCAACTTAAATATAATGAAAATCAAGTTTTAACAATTATTGATAAAGAGAATAAAACTATACAGATACAGATAAAGCAGTAAGAAATAATGTCAGCAAAGAAGATAAAATAAACTATGGTAAAAGTTCCAGACCAGCTTTTGAGGTGGGTTTAACATATAACGAAAAAAAAACTATATTTATGATTGAATGAATCTTTTTATATTCTTTAATTTTTTTCATCTAAAAAGGAAGAAGCTAAGTCATTCAAAAACTGGGTTACACATGAAGTTTCCCATCCACTAGAAAATATGGTGAAAATAAACTACAAGAAACTATAAAAGTAATAGTCAAAGAGAATCAGCAATTACTGTGACAGTTAAAAACATGTAAAGAACGTCTACAAATTTTATTTATGCTGTAGTAGAGATGAAGAAAAAACAAATTATTTACATTGGCTCACCTAAGCAGCATACCACAATAAATTATATTAAAGCTGGTGGGGCAAAAATGAGATCGACAGGAAGTGCAAAATGGCTAAGCAGGGATGGCTAGAGGACAAATGTAAGGATGTAGAGGCCTATCTCACTAGGGGTAAGATAGATACCGCCTACAGGAAAATTAAAGAGACCTTTGGAGATAAGAGAACGACTTGTATGAATATCAAGAGCTCAGATGGAAACCCAGTTCTAAGCAAAGAAGGGAAAGCAGAAAGGTGGAAGGAGTATATAGAGGGTCTATACAAGGGCGATGTACTTGAGGACAATATTATGGAAATGGAAGAGGATGTAGATGAAGATGAAATGGGAGATACGATACTGCGTGAAGAGTTTGACAGAGCACTGAAAGACCTGAGTCGAAACAAGGCCCCCGGAGTAGACAATATTCCATTGGAACTACTGACGGCAGTGGGAGAGCCAGTCCTGACAAAACTCTACCATCTGGTGAGCAAGATGTATGAAACAGGCGAAATACCCTCAGACTTCAAGAAGAATATAATAATTCCAATCCCAAAGAAAGCAGGTGTTGACAGATGTGAAAATTACCGAACTATCAGCTTAATATGTCACAGCTGCAAAATACTAACACGAATTCTTTACAGACAAATGGAAAAACTAGTAGAAGCCAACCTCGGGGAAGATCAGTTTGGATTCCGTAGAAACACTGGAACACGTGAGGCAATACTGACCTTACGACTTATCTTAGAAGAAAGATTAAAGAAAGGCAAACCTACGTTTCTAGCATTTGTAGACTTAGAGAAAGCTTTTGACAATGTTGACTGGAATACTCTCTTTCAAATTCTAAAGGTGGCAGGGGTAAAATACAGGGAGCGAAAGGCTATTTACAATTTGTACAGAAACCAGATGGCAGTTATAAGAGTTGATGGACATGAAAGGGAAGCAGTGGTTGGGAAGGGAGTAAGACAGGGTTGTAGCCTCTCCCCGATGCTGTTCAATCTGTATATTGAGCAAGCAGTAAAGGAAACAAAAGAAAAATTCGGAGTAGGTATTAAAATTCATGGAGAAGAAGTAAACACTTTGAGGTTCGCCGATGACATTGTAATTCTGTCAGAGACAGCAAAGGACTTGGAAGAGCAGTTGAATGGAATGGACAGTGTCTTGAAAGGAGGATATAAGATGAACATCAACAAAAGCAAAACAAGGATAATGGAATGTAGTAGAATTAAATCGGGTGATGTTGAGGGTATTAGATTAGGAAATGAGACACTTAAAGTAGTAAAGGAGTTTTGCTATTTGGGGAGCAAAATAACTGATGATGGTCGAAGTAGAGAGGATATAAAATGTAGGCTGGCAATGGCAAGGAAAGCGTTTCTGAAGAAGAGGAATTTGTTAACATCCAGTATTGATTTAAGTGTCAGGAAGTCATTTCTGAAAGTATTCGTATGGAGTGTAGCCATGTATGGAAGTGAAACATGGACGATAAATAGTTTGGACAAGAAGAGAATAGAAGCTTTCGAAATGTGGTGCTACAGAAGAATGCTGAAGATTAGATGGGTAGATCACATAACTAATGAGGAAGTATTGAATAG
Organism: Schistocerca serialis cubense; assembly: GCF_023864345.2. NCBI lineage: Eukaryota > Metazoa > Arthropoda > Insecta > Orthoptera > Acrididae > Schistocerca > Schistocerca serialis. The sequence goes on along the minus strand of NC_064640.1, from coordinate 399,400,199 downwards.
GATTGGGGAGAAGAGAAGTTTGTGGCACAACTTGACCAGAAGAAGGGATCGGTTGGTAGGACATGTTCTGAGGCATCAAGGGATCACCAATTTAGTATTGGAGGGCAGCGTGGAGGGTAAAAATCGTAGAGGGAGACCAAGAGATGAATACACTAAGCAGATTCAGAAGGATGTAGGTTGCAGTAGGTACTGGGAGATGAAAAAGCTTGCACAGGATAGAGTAGCATGGAGAGCTGCATCAAACCAGTCTCAGGAATGAAGACCACAACAACAACTGGTGGGGCACTGTCAAAAAATAATCTGTCAGGAAGATTATCTGATTATAATAGTGAAAGACCAAAATAAAATAAAATATTTTATCTCAGGATATATGAATGTAGAGATTACAAATTAATAGAACATATGCTTAATTTTTATTTTTGTGTATACAGAGTAGATTAAAGTAAAGGAATGTACAATATTTGCTTCAGCAGTTATCTCTTGTTGTTGAGCAATTATGTAACCAAGCCAATGACATTGTTTGTGAAATAAATGAGAAGAGGAAAAATATTTATTATGAAATTTTGTCTGAGCGTACTATAGAAGTTGCCTAAAATATTTTATCTAATAAATTTTTATTCTATAGTAAGAGAATCGATTTTAGACCTCATGAACAAAGAACTTTTACGGAATGGTAAGAATTTGTATACGATTATTGATAAAACAATAATCCATACTTTAAAGCTAAGGATTTAGCTGAAATATTGGAATATAAAGATACAAATGAAGCAATATTATTGCACATAAGAGAAAAATATAAGGAAAGTTATAAAGATCTGATAGGTATCATATCGCTAACATTACACCTGGATAAAAATTTTATCTGTGAGTCAGGTCTATATTCATTGATTATGAAATAGAACATGAAATTTGGTAAGCAATTTCGAGACTGAGTAATTGAAAAGGTTATGCCATCATTTTGCAAGCATGAGGAATACTAGATAAGAAAAGAAACGGAATAGAACTCAAAATCATTTTACAGAATGATTTCAAGAAATAAATAAAAATAATGGGGAACTAATGAAATTGGAGGAGAAACAAAGAGAAAATTTGAGAGAAACAGTTGCAATGGAACAATGCCAGGTGTAATCATCCGAATTTCGAAGAAATGTTAAGTCTTAATTATGATGACAACTCAATAAACTTGTACCAGAGAACGAGAAAAAGACTGAATACAATTTTTGGTACAATTATTTTAAACTTATCGATGGCTACATCAGAAAAGAAATGATTAATGACACAATGAATCTCTATCAAGGAAAATGCAAACCTGACTCCTTTCTTGTATTTAAATATTATATAACATTCATACGAATTTTTATACACATTTAATAAACCTAACTCACTAAATCCATCATTTAATTCAATCATCTCAAATTTAAAAATCGTCAAATATTTCTAAACTTATATAATCTTTATTAACCTCTATTTTCATATATAAATATTCTGCAGCTTCTTTAATAGAACAATAAGAATAACTGATATTGTAATCAATAATGATCAGTTTAAAATTTTCAATAACAGATACCACTGATATAAAAAATATTTTTATAAAAAAATTTTATTTTTACCTACACAACTATCATATGAATTATCAAACCCAAACCATTTAATATATTCCTTGTCTTCTTTGTTCCTCAAGCCCTACTCCACATGATACATATCACAATATCTTGTTTTCTGCACCTCTTGCTTATAAAAACTGCCTTTTGCTTCTTTCCATTTAGCGCCTTCAATTTATATGAGAGTGAATCAGAATTAATAACACTTTAAATTTTAAAAAATTCTGTTTACCAGTTACCTGTGTATCCAGTTTCAGAAATTTCTTTAAGTTTACTCAATCTCACATTATCTCCAATTTTAAATCTTGGTTTACCATTATATACAATGACAGTTGACTTATAATTTTTGTCATTAACTTCTATTGGCTTCATTTTTATCTTTGAATGTTTTGTGTTATAGTATTCATCAACATATTTTAAGAATACATTTATCCATTTATAATTTCCTTGTAAGTCAAATTTTTTCCACATTTCATCTTTGAGTGTTCTGCTAACTTTTTTACAACAGATGGTTTTAGTTCAGGAAAAGTCATGTAATGGTTGATGTTAAATTTTTTTCATGAGTTATTTAAAATATTTATTGTGGAATTATTTCCATTATCTATTTGTGAGTTTCTTGGCATTCTTACTTTAAATAATCTTTCAAGTGCAATGGCCACATTTTTACCTGTTTCACCTTGAAGTGGAATAGCTCAAGCAAATTTTGAAAAAACATCAGTAATAGATAATTAATATTTATATGCTTCATTTATTTCATTTCTTGTTTCAGAACCCATTTCTACTAGATCACAATTGCATACAACATCTACACCAAATGAATTAACGTTTCTTCTTTTAAATTTTTATCACATCAGTTTGTCACTCATTAATAATTTCTACACGAATATTCAGATCATCACCTACAATTATTTTTAAAATTAATTCTTTTTAATTTTACATATGCTACAAGAAATCTTTCAGTCCTCTGTCTTCCATTTTTAGCTGTGTCTCTTTGAGGATGATGTGTTTCAGTAAATTTTCTGTATTCCAAGCACCACATATGATTATCCATTTGTGTAGATTAAAAGTTTATCAGTTATTGCTCCATTCTGTCTTCATCATTTGACTCAAAAATCAGTTCACCAAAGATGAGTAATTCACCTAAAGTATTTGCAGTTGTATTTAGAGTTATATTTAGAGATATAAATATTTTATCATTCATTTTCATTCAATTAATGGATTACTTTATTGAGTGAGGTATAAAATTTGAAGTACATCAACATTATACATTTTTATCTTTTTATTAGTAGGTGACAGATCACCATCTGTGCTGGCTCCAAATACAATAATTCTTTTAATTTGTACTTCTTACTCAAATGCATATTTTAATATTTCCATAACAAGTATTAAAATGATATGATCAGTTTTGATTGTCATGCTTTTCTTTAAGATCACATAACAGGCACAGGTATGGTGTTAAATCTGCTTCTTCAGAGTCCCTTCCTGTAAAGCAATTCGCCAGTTGTGTTAGAATAGTTGTGTAAACATCTTTTGCAACACTTTGTTTTTCTAAGTAATGTTTGGCAGCTGCAACATTAACGCTTTTTGGATGTTTTAAATCTACTAATATTCAACCTTTAAAGTCGATTTATCAGTTAGTTACTTCAGAAATTGTACATGATTCTTTATGAAATAGTTTAATTAAACTATACATTTTTGGATCATTTGTAATTCATTTAAGATCTTTTGCCACCTTTAGGCTGTAGCATTTTTCCAAAAATGTCCATTATTAGATTCAAATTTTCATTAAGCTTATAATTATCTGACATCAATTTTCACACAAAAATACGCAAAAGGCCACAAATTACTTCACTAAAGTTTTGTATATGCTGCCTGTTGTGGTTCAAAACACTTGTACCAAGACATTTAAAAAATACTTTAGGAATATTTTGTCCAAATGAATTAAATTCAGATGTTTTATCATTATTCTTATGATAGCATATTCAGTGAGTACCAACATGATCAGATGTATCCAAATTAACTATATCAGATTCATATTCTCTAGGATGATTAAGTAATTCATCAACCACAAAAACACCACAAAAGTACTTAATATTAAATTTTAGCAAGTTTTTCTGTTTCAAAATTATTTGATGCATTAGGATACGTACCAATTATTCTTCCATAATTTTTTTGTTCTAGTTCCTTTCTTCTCCATCGCAAAATTGTGATTTCTCTTCTTCTAACTTGCACCACCTTTTTCCTTGTTACCGATTATTTTTTGGAAAATTTTTTGTTAGATTTCCTTTCTTCTCCATTGTTAAATTATATCACTTTTGTTCTTCTAATTCTGCATCACATTTCTCTTATCCATTAAAGCTTTTTTAATACCATCTGCTCCACCAGCTAATGAACCAATAGTTGCTAGATGTGGTCAAACCAACTTCATATTTTGTTAGTGCTGAAACTTCTCCCTTTTTTGCTAGATATCCAATCATTTTTTACAACAGGAATATCTAGTGTGATTATTAAATTGCCACCGGTTTTTTATCTCTCTTTCTTTTTTGTGAATCAGTTAAAAATTATAAGTGCTGTGTAACTGTCCATAATTGAGTTCAGTATAAATTCATTTTGGATTAGTTTTGCCATTAGGCAGCAAAGTATAATCAATAGTAAAGTTATTCATTTATACAGACAGAAATTTTTATGAGAATTAATAATTTTATAAACCCCAACAATTTTCATAAAGATCTTTTTGTATTTATAGCCCTGCAGTCACATGACCAGAAGTCTTGTTCCTCATGCCACCAAACTTTAGTAACTCCCACAATATCTAACTTTAACCTATCCATTTCGCTTTTTAAATTTTTTAAACTACCTGACTGACTAAGGTATCTGATATTCCACACTCCAATCCATAAAACGCCAGTTTTCTTTCTACTGATATCAACATCCTCCTGAGTTGTCCACACCCAGAGATCCGAATGGAAGACGACTTTACCTCTGGAATATTTTTCCCATCTCAGTACCAGCATGGCAAGACCATTTTAGTTGATGTTACAAGGCCAGATCAGTCAGTCACCCAGACTATTGCCCCTTCAACTTCAGAAATGGCAGCTCCCCTTCTTCTGAAACTGCACATTTGACTGGCATCTCAACAGCCACCTCTCCTTTGTGGTTGCACCTACAGTATGGCTATCTGTATTGCTGAGGCACACAAGCCTCCCCATGGGCCATGGTTATCCTGCATATATTTTTCATCCTATTCAGAACTTAGAAATAACTGTAACCTATGAAAATTATAATTTGATTCACTTTACTGGTGCAACTGTCACAGCTATTTTAGAATTCACTCGATACATTTTCTTTTTAGTAAATAATGAATAGAATAGAGAGCTATCAGTTTTACTCATTCCCTTTAACTGAGAAGACTAAAAATAACCTAAATCTTCCCAAAAAGGCCACAAAGATTAATATAACTATTGGAGATATATGACTTCATCCTAATTATGTTGAGCTGTAAATGAGTATTAGTGTTATTGGAGCTGATGGTACAGATTAACCAACATTTGATGGAAAATCCACAAAAAATAGATTTACACTAGGCAGCAATATATTTCAAGATTATCATCATAAAGAAAACTATATTTTCTCTAGAATGGAACATCCTTTTATTCCTTCATCTGTCCTGTGACTGCCTTCATCTCTAGCCAATGATTTATCCATGGAGGGTCATATCCTCAATAATGGAAGATAAAAAATAAGAAAAAGTAGTTATTTTGTACTTTAAAAATATTTGCAGGATTTTTCAAGGATTATAAAGAAATTATTTGGGAAAGGGATTTAACTGTAATTTCTACATGGTCTTCAAGTGCTGGAGATGCTGCACTTCGAAGGGCTGATAATAATCAAACTGGTGGCTGCACTTCCTATGGAAGATAAAATTTTGTGGAGACAATGGAAATCTCGGTTCCTGTTGTTAGATATGAACTAGAATATTAACTTGAACTAGAGCAACAAAGACTAAAATATCTGAAGATCCCCATAAGTTTCTTTGAATCACAAACCATAGAGTGTGCTGAATTGTAGGGAAACAGATAGTTTGAACTAGATATCACCAATTACTCTAATCCTGCAGAAGTTCATATGCCTTATTTCATATTCGTTGTTTTCCAGACAAAAAGGAAGAATAATTAGTTGATTGACTCTTCCTTGTTCGAGCACATCAAATTATAGGATATGTATACAAAGGATGGAAGAAATGAAGTTTTCCCTTCAGAAATATGAAATATAGGCACACCAAATAATTATCTGAAAGCATACGATGCTTTCCTAGATTTTAAGAGAGTCACACAATTGAATAGTGATGTCAATATAAGTCCCTTCACATTTAGCGAAAATATTTCTGTGTCATAAATAGGTCTAGGAAAATGAATATCTTAACTACAGAGAAAACAGCAATAAAGCTGTGTGCCACAGTCAGTGATTAAATTCCGTATGACACAATTTCATGTATACTCACATATGGCAAGGAAAATTTAATGTATGATGCTCAGTGTAGAATTGTGAGTGAATGTTTTTAATCTTAATAAAATTTTGATCTACATAAATGGAGGTTCTGCTGAAGGTGCTCAATAACACAAACAGTTCTAATTTTTATAAAAAGATCAGTGGCCACTTAGCAGTCGCAGCAAGCACAGAAGTATTGTTTTGTAAATAAAATCAGCTTTCTTCTTGCTACAAAGTATTTTATTTGTTCTCGACGAGTTTCGCCTTTTACTTTAAGGCTCTGTCAGTGGAATCTGGAATGATATAGTTCTGTTTTGATATACGACATTTGTAGATTATAAAATAGTTCACAAATTGTTTTTTACATTAATAAGTAATCACAGTTATTCGAGTTTTTGTCTGGTATCTGCGTTACCTCTGGCAACATGCTAGATATCGCACTAAAAATTCACTTATGAAACATAAGCACGTTTTCATGTTGTGAACATTTTTCTTCACAATCTTCTTGTTCTTTGCACTAATCGCTGTGGAGCACTATTAATGGCGTTCTGTCACTAGTTGCAGATATTTTACCGAAAACTGCGATTTAAAGTCGTAACTACTGTTTGTTCACTTTATGTGTCTTCCTGACTGGTTTGTTTATGTAAATGTTGCCAACCTAATAAAGTACATACTGAAAACTAACGTCTGTTCGGTTCTGTTGTCTTTCTATCTGTTGTGTGTGTGTGTGTGTGTGTGTGTGTGTGTGTGTGTGTGTGTGTGTGTGTGTGTGCGTAAGAGGGTTTTCGTTTAATAGGTTTGTGGAACGGTCCATGGATGAGTGAGTGGAAAAAGGGTTGGGTGACAATGTGATGATAACCTGTTCTTAGAGTGTTACTCTATTATTTTATCTATTAATGTAGATAGTGAGTTGTTGGTCATGCATATCTAATCATTCAACAGGATTCTCTTTTCTGCTTTGGTTTTTCATACGTGGTAATTTCCCTGCAGGGTTAGGAGGTGTATTCCTTATTTTTTATTCTAATTATTTTCATGTTTTCTCCTCTAGAGGCTGTTATGTAATTGTGGGGTTGTTTGTCCCATACTTCCAAGCTCTCAAGTGTTCGTTGTGTTTCACATCAAATGTTCTGCCTGTTAGTCCTATGTATTTCCCATGACTAGTGTTACACTGTAATTGATACATACCTCCTTGCTGGTGTATGTCCATATCTTTTCTCGGTTTTGAGGTGTATTTTTTTCGAGAATTTCTATCTTTTGATAATATTGGTAATGTTAAGTGTGGGTTCGTATTTCTGTGTCATTGATTACTATCTGACATCTTTTCTTATATTTTATCCTTTTTATTTTGTTTTATTCTTTTCATATTGTGTAGTTATTCTTGTATTGAGCGTTTGTGATTGTGTCTGGCTGTGTTGTGTTGTTTGTGGTTTTGTGTTTTCTGGTTCGATTTTTTAAATGTTGTTGTTAACTTAGTAACAAAATTACTATTGTAACCATTTCTTTTGGCTATCTGGACTATTATATCAAGTTCTTTTTGCTAGGTTTCTTTGTTGAGTGGTACTGTGTTGTGTCTATGGAGCATACATCGATGTGCAGCTGCTTTTGCGAGTTTGGGTGGTTTCAGGACTGGGAAATGGTAATGTCAGTTCTTATGGGTTTATGGTAAATTTCAAACATATGCTTGTTGTCATGTTTTGCTATTGTTACATCCTAAATTTAATTTGCTTATTCTGTTTGCTTTCAGTTGTGAATTTTATATTTTTATGTACATTGTTAATGTCAGTATGTAGTTTTATCAGTTTCTCTTTGTGGTTCACCTGTTAAGCAGATGATGTCATTCATGTAACTGAACCAGTATAATATGTTTTATTATATTGCTACCATTTTTATAAAAATTATCTGTTCAGTGTGGTTTCTAAAAATATTTGGTAACGCTCCTGAAGCAGGGAGCACCATTGATAATCCATCTTCTTGTAAATAACACTACTTCTTGCACTGGAAGTGCTTTTGTTCTACTATGAGCTCTGTTAATGTTTCAGTAGTTTGTTCATCAGAGAGATGATTATGTGTACAGGTTTTTATCTATAATGTTTATTGCTTCTGATACTGGATTGTTGGAATACATGCTTTCTGCATCAAATGAGAATAGTGTTGCTATGTCTGGGAATCATATATCTCTTATTGTTTACAGTAACTATATAGTGTTTTGGTGGTTCTGTGTTCCTGTACTTTGAAGGTTTCAGTTAGTAATTTTAACATGTACTCTGCAGCCTTGTAAGTGCAGGATTTTCTGAAATCCAGTGTTTGCCTCACGGATATATTTGGTCTGTAGATCTTTGGTGGACTTCAAAGTGTTGGTGTAGTATGATTATGCTATGTCAACTTCCTTTCTCTGTGTTATTCAGTATGATATCTATGATTTTCAGAGTATTGTGTGCTTTTCTCTAGTATCTGTTTGTTGGGTCTGATTTCATTTGTGTTATGTTATTTTGTGACATGAATTCTTGTGTCATATTTGTGAAAAACAATTTACTCTCGATGAAAAGAAAGAAAGAGACCATTGTCATTTAACAGGAAAATATCGAGGAGATACACATTAAGATTCTAATCTTAACTATAACAATCCTATCTTCAATCCACTTTATATTCATTATTTAACAAATTACGTTGTTCATTTGTTTATCAAAGAATTTGCATTTGATAATGAAGACATTCAAGCAATTCCAAATAATGAACAAAATATATTTGTTTTAGTAAACAAGTAGAAGATGGATTACATTTAAGATTATTGGGTACATTTATGTTTATGGCTTTAAGTATTGATAAAATTATCTTCTAATCTGACAAGGGAACAATTTACAGAAACAAAAACGTAGTTTAAGATGAACAGTCAGATTTGATAATGAAAAATGAGTTTGTTCTTATGAATATATTTCTTCTGAAGAAAAATTACAAGTGATATTTCTGATGAAGATAATGAAAGGGCAAAAACAGTTTGAGAAAAATTCAGTATTAAATATTCAGATGAGCATACAAAATTATGCAATAAATCATGTTTTAAATTTAGCAGATTTTTCGAAAATTTTGGAGATACATGTATTGAATTTTACAATCTTGATCCATATCGGCATTTTACAGTTCCAGTATTGCTTGGGGTCCTATGTTAAAAATAACAAAAATTGACTTATGATTATGATATGATTTTATTTCTTGAGAAGTTAAGAGGAGGAATTCCTCACAATATTACAAGCCACACAAAATCAAATAACAAATACATGAAAAATGTTGAGGCAAGAATCAAACTATATTGCCTATTTACATGCAAATAAAGATATACTTGGAAAATGTTTCAATTTTTTACCATTTAAATATTTCAGTTGGGTAGAACCAGAATCTTTAATTCCGAAAAAATAATTAAAATTTCAGATAATTATATATTTGGATATATTTTAGAAGTTGATTTAGAATATCCAAGAAAATTACATGATTTGCACAAAGATTTACGTTTAGCACCAGAAGGTGGAAATATCTTATTATTAACATTAAATAATAACGACAATTATCGTTTACATTATGGAAATCTTAAGCAATGTTATATGTTGGAATAAAAGAAAAGAAAATTTGTAGAAACTAATAATTTTAACAGTCGGATTGGTTGGAGAAATATTTTGAGTGTAATACAGAAATCAGGAAAAAGGCAGCTAACGATTTTGAAACAGATTTCTACAAGTTAAAGAATAATTCAGTGCTTGGGAAAACAATGGAAAATATTAGAAATAGACAAAATTTTAACATAATAACAGATACAAGAAAATACCTGAATTATATTTCAAAACCAAATTATGAACATCCTACTGTCACTTCAGAAAATTTCGTAGCAGTTCATATGAAGAAAATAAAAATATCGTTTAACAAAACAATTTTTATTTGGATGGGTATTCTAGATATTTCAAAAATAAAATTGTATGATTTTCATTACTATATTATGAATCCAAAATATGGTTCAAAAATTGGTTTATGTTATGTGGATCATTATGCTTTCATTTGCAATATAAGAACTGAAAATTTCTACAGAGATATGAAATCGGTGATAAACGAATTTGAAACAGGTGATTATCCAAAGGATAATATTCTATGAACTTCTGCAGGTAAATAAACGAACGTTTTAGAGAAAATGAAAGCTGAAAATTGTGGAAGAATTATGGTAGCACATATTAGCACAAGATCGAAAATGTATGGATGTAAAGTTTGTGAAGAGGAAAAGAGAAAATCTAAAGTAGTCAAGAAATCAGTTGTGAAAAATGAAATTACTTTCAATGAATATAAAAAATGTTATAATGATAAAATTAATACATTATAACTTAAATTCAAACAAAATAAAAGATGATCAAAATTATTTCTTATGAGAATTCAAAAGTTACACAGAAGATTAAATAAAAAATTGATTAGTTTTAAAAAAAATTCCTAAATGTTGATTTTCAATCAAATGTTCCAAAAAAAGATTCAGCTTGTGGTTAACAATAACTGTATTCTCTATTTTTCTCTATTTTAAAGCTGACATTTCATCTTTTGAATGGTCACAGCTATGATTATATTTGGAGAATTTTTGCATCTTTTCACATTTTTCAAGAATAAATGTTTTAATATACCATCTATGAGGAAGTTCTCCTTGTGTTTATCTTTTACAATCTTCACAACCTGATTGTTATTTCAAATTCCGTAGGGATTTCTTTTTCTTGATTGCAAAGTGGACAAATCATTTTATTTTAACTTTCCATTTATAAGGAAAAAATTATTTGCAATTAATAAATTAGAAATGCATTCAATTTTTTATATAAATGATGTCGATTGTGGATCTAAAAAATCATAAGCTTATTTATAATACTAAAAATGTTTAATAAACACTGATGCTAAAAAAAATTCTTTGGTTCTAAACAAGTCAGGTTGATAATACCTTAGGATATGAACGTCTTAGGAAAGTAACTTAAGACTATGTTCAACGAAAATATTGGACAAGGTACCAAAAATTTCAATAGCACAGAAATGGTGCTATCTAAGAAAAATTCATCATCAAATAAAGTTTATTGATGAATCTGGTTTACATTTTTTAGTAATGAAATCCAAAATGTGTTTCAGAGAATATTTTCAAGGTACGGACTATGAAGAAATTTTACCATCCATTAAAAAAAGTTGTGAATATGAAATGAAAGAAAAAATAACTCACTTGAAAAATTAAAGTAAAATAAAAGATAAAAAATTGAATGGTTCAGAAAAAGAACTCGTGATGCAGTTGGAATAATAAACAAAAGAAATTAAGAAATGAATACATTTTTACCACATGTTTTTCCTCAATTATGTGATCAAAATTTAACGCCAGCTTTTGTTTTTTTAGGATTATGTTATTTTCATTATAAATATTGTGTTACTCCATCATTATTGAAAAATTTGCAAAATCAGATAGATACCATTGGAAATAGACATATAAAGTGTGAATATTTTTAAGAATTAATTGTGTGTGTAATTGAATAAATTTATATCAATGAGTGAAAGAAAATTTATGAACTGATTGTTATCGAATTATTGTAGTACTTTGGTTGAGTATCCACCAGAACAATTGCATGAAGATATTAATAATCTAACAGAGGTTTCCTAGAATAAAAAACTAAACTTCCAAGTTCTTTTCCACAGTTAATTTTTGAATAACACTCATATGAATTTCTATATACGTTAAATAATCGAAACTCACTAAATTGGACATTGAATTCTATCAACTCATATTTAAAATACTCAAATGATTTTGACATTATATTCTTTTTGTTAACCATTTTTTGAACATCAAAATAAACTCCATCTTTTTTAATGAAACAGTAGGCAAAATGAATATTATATTCAAGCCCAAAAATTTTTAAAATTTCAATAACCAACACCGTTTATATACAGAATTTTTATTAGTATTTTAAAAAAATTACCTTCCTCTTATGTACCCAACTGTTGTGTGAACTACCAAATTGTAACCATTTAACATAAACTTTATTACTTTTCTTGTGTAAAATTTTTGAAAAATTTTAACATTAGGATCATTCATTTTCAATAGTTTTTATTCATAACAATTTCCTTTTATTTGTTCACCATTAAAACTTTCAATTTATATGTGATTGGATGGGAATGATTAACATATTCAATTTCAAAAATTTCTGTAGACTAATTGGCAGTATGCATGTTTTCAAAAATTACTTTAAATTTACTTATTCTTATTATACTACCAATTTTATAATTTAGTTCAGTACCTATCAAATTTTATTATGTAAACGGTTTTCGATAAAATTTCTTCAGTTTCTTTATTCACATGTTTTGGTTTCATTTTTATCATTGAGTGTTTTGTGTTATTATATTAATCAATTAATTTACAAACTAAGTTAATCCATTTACAGTTTCCCTGAAGCGCAAATTTCTTCCTCATTTTTTTTCAATATTCTATTAAATCGTTCAACAATAGTTGCTGTTATGTCGCTACAAGTTGAATAATGATTAATGTTAAATTTTTACAATAATTCTTGAAATTCTTTATTACATACTTCTTTATGATTATCTGTTTGCAAATTTTTGGTCTTTTACACTCGAATATTTTTTCGAAAGAATGAACTATATTTTTACATGTTTTATCTTTAACTGACATTGACCAAAATATTTTAGAAAAAGACATGTACAATAGTTAATAAATATTTATACCCTTTATTTTTAAATTCCTTTTGGGTTAAAAGAATCCCTTTCAACTAAATCAGATGGCCGTAAATCATCAGTTCTAAAACAAATTACATTTTATGGGGTTTAAAATTCTTTCTAATTGTCTTATATGGTTTGTTAATAATTTTCTCACTAATATTTAGTCTATTATCTACAATCATTTTTAACAAATTTACACTTTTTCGTTTTACAAATTGAACAAAGAACTTCATTTCTTTGTTTTCCATTTTCAGTTGTTAATCTATGAGGATGAAGTGCTTCAGTAAACTTTTTGCCCCTCAAACAAGATATGTGATTATCATTCTTCATTTATATAGAAGAAAATGCATGTAAATTGTTTCACCAGATACATTTATCTTTACATCTTTATCAGAATGTTTTAATCTAACAGTTAGAAAATTTGATGTGCCAAATATTTATAGTCCTAGGATTTCAGGAGATATTTTATGAAGTTTGTCAACAACACACATCAAAAAATAAAAATCTTAAAATGTTAAATGTCTGTTTACGTTTTCACCAACTATTATGCCTCCATTCTATGCTATTAAAACGACATGTCTGCACAGTGACATCTAAGAAATCTGCTTACTCGGGTTGCTAGACAACATTCAAGTAAATCGAATTAATGAGTTTTATAACAGTTAGGAATTTACAATACTTAATATTTGCAATTACACAGATCTTTCACAAGCAAGGGGTGACATACAAAATAATTAATCTTCTTTGATACAGACAATTCCCAAGTGTGTGATGCATAGAGTGTAAAAGCAAAGTAACTAGAGGTGATGCTGCTATAGAACTTGCTAATCTTAAAGATGTTATTTAACTGGGGAATCACCAGTCGGTCGCAGCACTTAAGTCCTCTTCACATAGTGACCATTGCTGTTGAGTTGTTACCCTGGAGAGGGGCCAGTCAACGTGCAATTGGCTGATGTCTCCTCACAACCATCTATTCTCTGTCGTGCCCGACTGGCGTGCTGGCGTTTGACTTTATGCCATAACATTCCTCCCCCCCCTCCACCAAAGTGATGGACCGTTGTCATATAGGGAGCAAAGCCACAGTGGGGGAGGTAGGTGCGTGGATGCTCTAAGGGACCAGAAGCTGCAGCTGCAGGAGATGTCCAGACTTTGGGCCATACCCCGCCATCTGGCCTTTGCCCTGGTGGAAACGTCCGTCGGAAAACACCCAAAAGGGTGCATGTCCACCACCTCAGGCTCATATGAAGATGTAGAAGGTGTCAGCTGCAGCGGCGAAGGGTGTGTCCAGCTCCATCGGTAGGACTAGGGAAGGTGGAAGAGGCGAAGGCTCTTTCTGCATGGTGTCAGCTGCTGTGGCCGCGCTGTCCTCAGGATCTGTGATTCTGGGGGAAGAGATACAGAAAGATCACCGTACACATAAGTGTATCGAATTTGGTGTGATATTGACGCTGCAGTCCGTCTGGGCCTGAAATGAGATACATGCATGCGTAAGTCTACGAAGGATCTCACCTCGCGCCCACCATCTGCTGCCTCGAAAAACCCTGAAAAACACAATATCGTACTGCGCGAAGCGCTACTTGTGGCCTTCCTTCGGCGCCGGATGCTGAGGAGGGTGGAGCAGGGCGAGCAGTGTCCAATGGCGGCGGCGATGGTCCATGTCGTTGATGCGAACGACATAAAGCGAGAAACAGTTGCAATGTTTGATCCCTAGTATCTCTAGTGCGAAGTTTGGCCATCTGCTGCTTGAAAGTTCTGACAAAACGTTCCCATTCGCCGTTTGACTGTGGATGGAACAGTGCACTAGTTAGGTACTGTATGCCATTGTGTTCACTGAATATTTCAAATTCATTTGAAGTGAACTGAGGGCCATTGTCCGACACTATGACGTCAGGCAAACATTCAAGGAAAAGAATAGAGGACAACACCTGAATTGTGCTACATGACGTTGTTGAGCTCGTTGGCACAGCAAAACGCAACTTGCTATAAGAGTCTAACACAATCAACCAACGAGTGTCCCAGAAAGGTCCCGTGTGGTGATTGCGACTTGGCCAAGCAGAGAATTTTTGTTGTGGAGCGGAGTCATTTTCTGCATATACGTGACACTGTGCTGCCATCTGTTCTGTGTGGGTGCCCATACCCTGCCAAGTACAGCGTCGACGCACTAACTGATTCGTTCGAACAATCACTTAGTATCGTTGGTGAAGTATCTGCAACACTTCTCTTTGCAAAGCTTTGGAGATCAACAAATGTGACTGTCCACTATAATTTTGAATCACGCCTTGCTGTATAGCGAGGCTATGATGAGGTGCAAAGTATCATCGCACTACAGAGTTCTTTATGCTATGCAATGAGCGAGGCCAAGATGTGCGATTATATTTTAGCAAAATGTTCAAATCTGAATCAGCTTCCGTGGCCTGTACAATTTAGAGGAAAGGATTGAAGCAATTCAGAATCCTGAGCATTGATGCGACAACAAGATTCAGCAGAGCGTCAAAGTCTGTTTCAGGGCCAATCGGAAGATGTGAAAGTGCGTCTGCATTAACGTGTTGAGGTGTCAGATGATACTCAATCCCGTACTGGTACTGAGACAAGAACAAAGCCCATATTTGCAATTTTTGGGCAGTTCATACAGGAACCAGCATCACCAGATGAAACAAGGACTGTAATGGCTTGTGATCCATTACTAAGTAGAATTTTCTGACGTAGAGATAGTGGTGGAATTTGGTGACACCATACACAATAGCAATTGCCTCTTCCTCTATTTGTGAATAGTTATACTGAGCTTTGGACAACACTTTTGATGTGAAAGCAATAGGTCTGTCTTTATCACCAAATCTGTGTGAAAGCACTGCACCAGTTCTGTAAGAGGAAGTGTCAACTTGCAGTACAACATTAGCAGGAACGAAGTGAACCAAGCATCGATCACTGAGCAGTGCTTTACGTTTTTGGCAAGCTTCTTGGCACTTATCTGTCCAACCAAAGGGGACATTCTTGGGACGCAACCGATACAATGGAGATGCGATTTGTGCAGCATTCGGTATGAACCGAATATAATATTTCAGTTTTCCTAAGACTTACTGAAGTTCTGTGACATTGCAAGGAAATGGCATGTCCTGAATGGTTAACAAATGTGTTTGAAGAGGATGTACACCTTGACTGTAGATGACATGTCCAAGATACTGCAACTCAGGTTTAAAAAAATCCCATTTTTCCTGTCTACACTTTAGTCCTGCATCATATACCACACAAAACAAAATGCACAAATCTGCAATGTGCTCTTCAGCTGTACGACTTGCTATGACTTGCTATGACAATATCGTCCAAATAGTTTGAACGGTTTGGTACTTGAGCAGTCAGCTGTTGCAAATACTGTTGGAAAATGGCGGGTGCGGAAGCACTGACAAACTGCGAAAGCAAATATTTAAACAAGACCAAATGAGTGTTCACAATACACGCGTTTTGAGATTCTTCATCTAGTGGTATTTAAAGATATGCGTAGCACAAATCAATTTTAGAAGAGTGGAGACCAGCGCCTAATCTGTCCACGAGATCCTCTGGACGTGGCAATGGATAAGCGTTATCACAGTTTGTGGGTTGACTGTAGACTTATAATCAGCACAGAGCAGAATGGACTTGCAGGTTTGGGGAGGAAAACTAATGGGCGCGTTAGATCCTCTATTTTGCAATTCCTTAAGTTCAGCTGTTACTTTGTCCCGTAATGCAATGGGAACAGTTCTGGTCCGGCAAAACTTCGGCTGCGCGTTGTCTTTCATAGTAATATGTGCAACAAAATTGTTAGTCTTCCTAAACCTTCAGAAAAGAGTTCAGGGAATTCTTTCAGCAAGCTAGCTACACTGTATTTGGCATTGGATTCAGTCACTGACAACACATTCTCCTGAATTTGAAGGCCAAAAGGTCAAATACGTTCTCACAATCACATGAGTGTAGCACAGTGAAAGTCACAGTTCACGTATGCGAGCAATACATGACAGGCATAGTACATTTTCCGAGAACAGGAATGTCTTATCCATTATAAGCCATCAGCTGCATGCCAATTTTAGACACGCATTGGGAGCCTAACAGTTCATGTGTTACGATTCAGCAATATAACAGAGGCACCAGTGTCCAACTGACATTTCACACTTTTTCCACTAAGATACAACTGACCAAAAGCTTGCCAGACTGGCGTAACACTGAATAAACTGTTTGCTTGCTAATTTTGATAATGCCTGCAGCAGGCTTTGGACATACTGCATTGATTACATGGGCCTTGTGACTAGATTTTTGTGAGTGGGCAGAATTCTTAAGTTTGTTCTGTTGCAAACATATAGATTGTACATGACCTTTGTTGTCTCAAACCTAACACTGTACTTGTCTGGACGGGCAGTCTTTTCGTTTGTACCGTGAACAGCACCGAGGGAGTGACTTAATTCTATTCGCTGCCACCTGTTTAGAGAACTGTTTAGGCAGCATGGCATATGCGTGCTGTTGCTGCCTACTTGGGCTGGTAATAAGCAAGGGACGACCCAACCTGACAAATTGGTGGCTGCTCAAATTTATCGACCGACACAGCACCTGAATCATACCGATCTAGAATTTGCACTATGTGCTGAAATGATGGATTTGACTGTTTCAAAATCTGTTCTCTAAGTCTGACATCAGTTACAGTATACACGATTGCATCACACAACGTAACATCAGAATATAAAGCATCATAAACACATTTAAATTTACATTTCCTCGTCATAACCTGCAAATCTCTTACCCACTCGCGGTAAATTTATTCCGATCGTTTCTTGGTCATAATAGTTAGATAGAGAATCTACAACCTGAGCATAAGAAAGTTCACTCGGAGTGGCGTTAGGGAACAATTTCTGAATGAGGCGAAAAACTACACTTCCTACCGTTCACAAAAAGTAATTTAGTTTCACAGTACGTGATACTTTGTGAGAAATGATGTGGGCTTCATACTGTTGCAGCCACTTGCGCCATTCCTAATCTTTTTTGTTAAACTGGCGAAAAGGTGATATGGCACTCAGAGCTGCAGTTGCTGCCTGTGGCACAGCATTAGTACATTGGTTTGTTGGGAAATGCTGTACCGTATTTAGTAGAGTTGAGATCTGCTGCGTTTGAAATTGAAACATCTGTGTTAGCTGCGTTGCATCTACCGCTTGCAGCTGAGGTGCCTGAGCAGGGGATAGGAGAGGTGGGTTGCTCATTTTCGAATAGGACAAATACGATAAACAGATAATGCAAGCAATAAAAATAAGCACTCAAGTAAAGAAAATTTTTGCATCACCCATCTGGAAACACTGAATAGAAAAAAAACTATAAGAGACACTGTTAAAATATGTAAACACACACCTGCAAAGAAAAAAAAAAAACAAGGTAAAACTAAGGCACCAGCAAAACACAAGAGCCCGCTACAAAGAAAGCTTTGTAGCAGCCTGGTTCTGGGTTGTCGCATTTGTGTTTGTTCACCTTCTCATCGCAAAATATTATGTCTACATGCTCATTGTCAAATAAGTGGTGTCCAGGAAGCTTGCTTACTTGGAACGCTAGACAACATTCAACCAAATCGTAATAATGAATTTTATTACAATTATGAATTTACAATAGTTAACTTTTGCAATTACACAGATGTGCTGCAAGCAAAGGGCGACATACAAAATAATTAATATTCTTCAGTACAGACAATTCCCAAGTCTGTGATACATAGAGTGTACAAGCGAAATAACTATAGTTGATGCTGCTATACAACTTGCTAATCTTGAAGCTGCTGTTCAATAGGGGCCTCGACAGTCGGTCACGGCACTTATGTGCTCTTCACATAGGGGCCACTGCTGTCGCATTGACGCCCTGGAGAGCAGTCGGTCAGTGTGCAATTGGCTGACGTCTTCTCACAGCCATATCTTCTCTATCGTTCCCGACTGGCGTGCTGGAGCTTGACTTTATGCCATAACACCAACAACAAGAACTTTTTTAAGAATAAAATCATGTTCATTGAGATTGTGCATTTTTTGTTCGCCTACAGTCATAAAAGTAATTCAAATATTTGTTTATCATATACTTTATAATTAAGTTTTTAACTCATTTAAGTACGCAGTCAAATCTAATTTCCTTTTTTGTAAAGTAATTACTTTGTTCTTGTTTACTAATATAATTATTCAACTGTGTTAAAATACTTATATATTCATGTTTTGTAACAAGATTTGGTAATTAATTCTGTAAATAGTGTCTACATCTACATCTAAACCTACATGGTTACTCTTCAATTCACACTTATGTGCCTGGCAGAGGGTTCATCGAACCATTTCATATTACTTGTCTACAATTCCACTCTCGAATGATACATGGGAAAAAGGAAGACCTACATCTTTCCGTTCAAGCTCTGATTTCCCTTGTTTTATTATGATGATCATTTCTCCCTACATAGGTGGGTGTCAACAAAATATTTTCGCATTCAGAAGAGAAGGTTGGTGATTGAAAATTCGTAAATAGATATCACACCAAAGAAAACCGCCTTTGTTTCACTGACTGCCACCCCAACTTGCATATCATATCAGTGACACTCTCACCCCTATTGCGCTATAACACGAAATGGGCTGCCCTTCTTTGCACTTTTTCGATGTTCTCCATCACTCTTACCTGGTAAGGAACCGACACCACACAGCAGTATTCCACCAGACAGACAAGTGTAATGTAGGCTGTCTCTTTAGTAGGTTTGTTGCATCTTCTAAGTGTTCTACCAACAAAGCACAGTCTTTGTTTCACCTCCCCTACAATATTATCTATGTGTCTTTCCAATTTAAGTTCCTCATAATTGTAATTCATAGGTATTTAGTCGAAATGACAGCTCTTAGATTTGTGCGATTTATCGTATACCCTAAATTTTTAGGATTTCTTTTAGTTCCCATATGGATGACCTCGCACTTTTCTTGGTTTAGTGCCAATTGCCACTTTTCGCACAATACAGAGATTCTCTCTAGATCATTTTCTAATTGGAATTGATCATCTGATGATTTTAGTAGACAATAAATTACAGCATCATCTGCAAATAATCTAAGGGTGCTGCTCAGATTATCACCTACATCATTTATGGAAATCAGGAACAGCAGAGGACCTATGACACTACCTTGCGGAACGCCAGGTATCACTTCTGTTCTACTTGATGATTTAGCATCTATCACTACGAACAGTGACCTCTCTGAGAGGAAATCACGAATCCAGTCACACAACTGAGACGATAGTCCATATGAATGCAATTTGATTAATAGTCGCTTGTGAGGAATGGTATTAAAAGCCTTCTGGAAATCTAGGAATATGGAATTAATCTGAGATCCCTTGTCGAGAGTACTCATTACTTCATGGGAATAAAGAGCTAGCTGTGTTGTACAAGAATAATACTTTCTGAATCCGTGTTGGTTATGCATCAATAAGTCAGTTTATTCAAGGTGATTCATAATGTTCGAGTACAGTATATGCTCCAAAATCCTACTGCAAATTGAGGTCAGTGATATGGGTCTGTAATTCCATGGGTTACTCCTATTTCCTTTCTTGAATATTGGTGTGACCTGTGCTACTTTCCACTCTCTAGGAACAGACCTTTCGTCAAGTGAGCGGTTGTATATGATTGATAAGAAAGGCGCTATTATGTCTGCATACTCTGAAAGGAACCTGATTGGTATACCATCTGGACTGGAAGACTTGCCTTTCTTAAATGATTTGAGTTGTTTCACAACACCTAAGAAATCTACTTTTATGTCACTGATGCTAACAGCTGTTCTGGTTTCGAATTCTGGAAGGAATTACGGAAAACTGTATTTAGTAACTCCGCTTTAGTGGCACCATCATCGGTAACATTTCCATCACTATCTCGCAGTGACAGTATTGACTGTTTCTTCCCACTGGTGTACTTTACATATGACCAGAATTTCTCGGTTTCTTAACTACATCTTTTGCATCTAATGGATCATTTACATTCGCAATTCTTCAACCTTTAAAATTAATATAACCTCTAATTACTTTAAAAATGACATTTAAGTTTTTCTGAATTTGTTTAATTACAGTATTTATTTCGAGCTTACTGATGACTGAATATTTTTGATTTATGAAATTAATCCATTATTAGTTTTTGGTTCTAATGATTGAAAATCTCCTCTTTTTTCTAAATCATTTGTGAGTTTATTTCCAAAAGTGCCCATTTAGTAAATCTGAAATATCATTAATTTTATTACTCATGCAAAATATTTTTAA
Organism: Schistocerca serialis cubense; assembly: GCF_023864345.2. NCBI lineage: Eukaryota > Metazoa > Arthropoda > Insecta > Orthoptera > Acrididae > Schistocerca > Schistocerca serialis. The sequence continues at coordinate 399,379,131 of NC_064640.1, read as the reverse complement.
AACAAGTAGACACAAGTGACCACAAATTAATTCATCCAAGTTATCTATTTCCTCGATTTGTAATATAAATCTTTTTTCCAAAATATTTAACTAGTTCTTTTCTTATAATTCTTCCATACAAACCAAATACAAATTTTATAACTTTATTTTTATAATAGCAATGCCATTGAGTTTCAAAATGGTGAGAAGTCTCCAAATTTACTATCCCACAGTGTAAATTTTTCGGCTCATTAGGTAATTCATAAATCAAAAAATGCTACAAAAATATTTAATTTTTAGTTGTTAATCTAATTCTTCAATGTTAAAATTAAATAAAGGATTATTAAAGTTTTTGATTATTTCTTTGAAATTTTATTTATTACTTTTCCTTTCTTTTCCATTTCCAAATTGTCTTTTTTGTTCTTCTAATTCTTTATCACCTTATTTCTTATTTATAACTGCACTTGCAATTGCTGCACCAGCAAGTAAACCAGTTGTTGCAAAATGAGGTAATGCAGCTAATAATCATGGTAAAAATCGACCTTCATGTTTTGTTTCTTTTTTATTCATTAGATATTCAACAATCATTTTCACAACAGTCATAATTAATGAAGCAAATAAATTTCTACCAGTTTTTCCTCTTTCTTTCTTTATTGAACATCAGTTAGAATGGTTCAATAATATTTAATTCTTCATTATTGAATATAAATTTAATTGATTTTGGTTTAGTTTTACCACTTGGAAGCAAAGTATAATCACTTGTAAAGATAGTCATTTATATATATTAAAAGATAATAAAAAGTTTTTATTAACCTGAACCAGTGTTATCAACTTCTGAACCCATTCCCAATTTTTGTCTTCCATACATAAATCCTCTAACTGCAGTTGCTGCAATTTTCTCTCCTAATGAAGAATCATTTGCATTCACTCTCTTTTTGCAAGTGATTGAAGTTTATCTGCTTCATGTCGTTTTTCTAAATCTTTATCGTCTGTATGAAAATATCGTGTTGTTTACATTTTCTATCTAATGGATTAATTCCTTGATCTCCTCTAGTTAATATTTCTTCTGGGCTTGGAAGATGCATTTGAAGTGGTAATTTGTTAATTAAAGTGTTTACTAATCCTTTACCATGCTTTTACTTTTCCAAAATATTTGTGGTATATTATTCAAAATTCTAATTTGATATGCCTTACTTTATTTTCGTTGTTTTCCAAACCAATCTAAAAAATCAAATACTTAATTCTCCTTTATTCGATCATGTTAAGTTAAAAATATCTATGTTCAAAATGGAGGAAACGAAATTTTTACACAAGACTTATGGAAACTTGACTCACCAAATAACTTCTTATAAGCTTATGATTCTTTTAGAGATTTTAAAATAATAACACAATTAAATGATGTAAATGTAAGTCCATTCAATTTTATTCAAAATTATCCTATTAATGTAATTAATATGTGTAAAAGAATGAATGTTTAGCTACTCAAAAAAAAAAAGAAATTATGTGCATTCTTCAATGAAAATATTGCAAATGATAGGGTTCCATGTGTTATTATGTATGTTATTATGATTCACAATGTACAATGTTACCTGAAAGTTTTTAATTAAATAAATGAATTAAAAATTAGAATAAGTTAAAGAAGTTTTAATATCATGTTTTCATTTCCTTTTGAAATATTTTCAGAAATCGAGAGATGATAAAAACTAAAAATATTAGTTTTTCAAAAACTAAAACGTTCTCCAAACATTTGGAAGACATTTTCATTTTTTATTCTTTAAATTTTTTTCTATATAAATAAAAATGTCCATGAATTGTAGCATCTATTAACTGAACTTAAATAAAATAGTAATTGTTGGTCAGAAGTGTTCACTAAATTATCAGAATTTAAAAAACATAAATCTTATAGTATTTCAAAAGTTGAACTTTTATCATCTAAATTTGGTGAATAAATTTCATTAGTTTTATATGATAAATATAAAATTACTCTTCCAGATCGTTATACTAAAATCTTTACAAATTATGATAAATTAGATAAAACTGTAGGATTATAGATTGTTTATTGTGGTAAAGTAATTAGGATTGGCCTATTCTTGTTATTAAATTTGAATACATTTTAAAAATTTTGTATTTTCTTTTAATTAAATTAAATATTCCTTTACTATAATTTTCTAAGTTCTTAAATAGTTCAGGTTTGTTGATCAGTTTTATTTTCATTGTATTTTTGTAGGATTTAGTTTTTTTATGTAGGCAAATGAGATTTTTTTTTTTGGTTGAGACAAAGTGCGAAATTAGATTCTTGGTTTGCAGTCTGTAGTTTTTACTCGAAAATGCTCTTTGAGCCAGAACTTTCATCAATATATTACGTATATCCCATAATGGCAGCTCTGAAATACGAGTGAGTAGTCTCTCTGTAAACACAGATAAATGAAAAAAAAATCAGTTCAAACTTCGTGGTGTTGATTCCATCGGGATTTCTGCAGAAATGCACATCAGTGCATTAATAAGCGCAATTTCCCAAACTAATTTGACGACCCTATAAGGGTGTAGTTAGTCATCGATAAAAAGTTCGCCCTACTACTTTTTATTCTCTCATGTATGCCGCACTGGGGTTATAGGAGTGAATCTCTTCCATACATAGGCATGCAGAACATAACCATTTATGCCACGTGAGTAGATTTCCGCAGGATCACCGTTCGACGAGCTTCAGTCAACACGCCTCTGACGTGTTATGGGATGCACGGGACAGTTTCATGCTGACAGAAGTCATTGACTACTATGTAGCTTGGTGGTCTACGAGAAGACAGTGCATAACACTTATGGAGAGATTCGAAAATTATAGTTTTGAGGAGCTGCAACTGTTGGGTAGGAGACAGTTCACAAAACAGACTGGCCTTGCCTGTGCAACTGAGAAGCAGGAGGGAGAACACATCCAGTACGTTTTGGTAGACACAGGTTCTGGCTGCAATGTGTTACCAGCTAGAAGTTTCACAGGTGATGGTTCCAAGCTTCCGATAACTGTAACGGCGGCAAATAACTACAGAATTGAGGTTACAGGAAGAAAGGTTGAACACTTGATCATGGAGTACAACACATACTCACATCTCCATTATTCACTGCAAACGTGACGGAACCGATTTTGGGAACCGATTTTTTGCAATTCTTCCTTCTGCCTCCAGACTTGTCTTCTTACCGACTCCTAGAAGTGGCTCAATTGACGGAAGTTTCCAGCGGATGTGACATGGTACTGCAACAATTTCTGGAGATTACAGAAATCGGAAAACCAGGAACGGCTTGTAAGCACGACACTCAGCCTTAAATTCGGACTTCACTTGGCCCCCAGTAACGGCCCACCCACGTAGGCTTACGCCAGAAAGATGCACCGGAGTTAATGATGACATTGATAGATTACTGCAGACATAGTTTCTCTGTCTGATAGCCAGTGGGCATCACCTATCTACCTAGTCAAAAGAAAGGACGGAAACTGGGGCATATCTGAGAATTGTAGAGTCCTAAATTACCGTACTACTCCCGATAAATATCCGTTACCTCAACTAGCAGAATATAACAACGCTGTACCTGGAGCGAGGATTTTCAGCGTTATCGCCTTCCACGAGTTGTATGCACAGATTCCAGTCGCAAAGGGCGACAGCAAGAAGATTGCTATCACTACTTCATTTGGTTTGTTCCATTTCAACTTTATGACCTTTGCTCTTAAAAAATGCCTCAAAATCTTGGCAAAGGTTTATTCATCAGGTTCTCAGATGGCTTCCATTCATGTTTTGTTACATGGATGACATTTTTGTCTTGTCCGACAATATCCAATAACATAAGGATTATCTACAAACCCTTTCTAGAGGCTTAATGACTTCGGAGTGCTAATCAACGGAGACAAGTACATTTTAGGGAAAGAGTACATACAGTTTCTTGGTTTCATTGTTTTCTCAAAAGGTCTATCTCCAAACCCTGAAAGAGTAGAACTCATTCGTTACTTGCCAGTTCCAAGGACTTTCAAGGAATTATGATGATTTTTTGGGAACAATTAATTTTCTACTTGTAACATCCTGAGTCAATATGCAACAGCATTTGTTGCACTACTTTGCAGTACGGCTCGTAGCTTTGGAGCTGTTGACGGTGATAGAAACAGCAGCTTGTATCTTAGCGTGACTCATTCACACCTGTCGCTGGCCTAGTTATGGGAGGCGGTACCTGTGTCAATTTGAGCGACAGAATATTCAAGCCCCTAAGAATCTAAATAAACTATATTAAATATTATTCAATTTATTTAAAAGTCAATATACTGATCTTTGTTATTAAAAAGAAGATTATGCAAAAATCTCAGCTTTCTAGCTGGTATACTTCCAGAATTAGAGAAAATTACCGAAAACACCCCAAACCGACACTTGTAAGATTAAAGTCAGTTAGGATTCATAACAGTGTGTCTTTTAGTATCATGTGGAATCATTATTGAAGCTCACAGCACGATTAGGTCAATTTGTTTAGAGTTTCATAATTAAAAACGTTAACTATTTGGCAGTTTTCGCAATATAAAATTCAGAAAAGATCAGTATTTATTTACTGTGCTGTTGTGTGAGTAAATGAGAATGAATGAGAGTGTGTATGTGGGACATACGAAAAAATTCTATATTATCTCATGTTACACCATTACGTAACTGTGTCGTGGGAAAGTTGTGTTTTACCCACATTGCTGATGACGTATGTCTAAGCGTACTTGATTTTGTAAGGAGGCAGCCAGAATAGCCGTTTGCATAGTAATAAGTTTCTAAATTTATTTCAAGTTTAGTTTTCCTTTCATTTGGTTTCGTTAAACGTTATATTAATATTTGCATATTGAAATGACGTAAATGCAGCTGGGAATAGTGATTGGCGTAGAACAATTTTGGCACGAGAATAATCTTGAAGGATAGTTCTGATTGGCTGGTCATTTTGATCAACCAATCAGAGTTAAGCAGTTCCCTCCCACTGCTAAGAAGTTATACGGGGAGAGAAGCACATTGAACATGAGTCGCTGGCTAATTATCGGACGTGCAGGTCATGTTGGACGTGTCCGCCTACATTATAAGTAAAATGAAAAAGTTACTGGTTTCTCGCCTCCGGATTGTATTTCCGTGAAACCAGTTGCATTTACAGACAGATTGTGAAAATCTGAGCTTTGTGAAGTGATCTGTTGGATAGATGAATGCGTGTGAACTTTCAGCCTTTGTAGAATTCTGATTCACGTGTTTCTTACCCGTTTATGGAGTAGTTGGCGATCAGTTTCTTTACTAGAAATCCACTGAAAAGGACTGAATGTGAACCTCGTATATTGTAGCAGAGTAACGACTGTAAATCGCGTAATAATTCGGGTCGGACGTAAGTGCATCTCTGGCTGCCTTGCGCGTGTACTGAGTTGTCTGAACTGTGAGCTGAGGACAGTGACATTATTCGTTAATTAAATACGGGCTGATGGCAAGTGTTTATTTTGAACCTAAAAAAAGTAAAAGAACTCGTTTGCTGAATTTTGACAATTTTCTAAAGAGATGAAGCAATCGTCCTCCACCCGAAATTTGTTATAAGGTATTATAGGATAGCTTGCTACCAGAGTTTACGCAGACTTTGCAAACGTAAGTATTGATGGTGTTTTTCTTCAACGCTGCTTTTAACATCGTCTGGACAGTATCTACGTATGCAGTGAAATGGGCTTTATAAAACAGGTAGCTGAACTTCTGAAGGGGAAGTTCATCTCAGGGAAGGAGAAGGTACCGTGGAACGAGAATCTGCGGAGGTTTTTAAGGATGTTAATGGTGCTATGGCGGAGAGTGCTATTGCACCATCTTATTCACGATGAAAAACTGGCAATCATGGTCGACGCCAGCCAGGATGCAGTCGGCGTCACATTACAACAGAGAATGAATGGTGATTGGCAACCATTGCCGTTTCTTTCCATCTCCAGACAGAAGCACAGCGCAGACAGCGCGCCACAGAGCGTGAGCTACTAACAATTTATACAGATCATGCACCACTTACAGCATTCTTTTCCAAGACAACAGACTTAGTATCAATGTCATGTAGCGGACTTCGTAGCACAGTACTCCACAGCCATTCGACACATAAGCGGTATGAATAATGCTGCGTGTGGCTCATAATCTATCGTGTAGCTGCGCCGTCAGGGCAGTGTGTAAAGGAAGACTCTGAGTTGGCTCACTTGTTGGCTAATCAGTTTCATGGTTTGGTGTTTGATGAAGTGGAAGTGAAAGAGTTGGGACTTACCCTACGGTGTGATACATCACAGGGTAGATTAAGTCTTTACACGGCACCAAGACACAGGGAATATCTTTTCTGCGCCTCTCATAATTTAGTACACCTAGGAGTCCGGGTTTCAACTAAACTGCTGGCAAAATACGTCTTATGACCCGGATTAAGAAAGAATTCCCACTGCTCGACTCTACGTCGTTTACAGTGTCAGAAGCGTAAGGCTAGCAGACATGTCCACGTGCATATGGGAACGTTTGCTGAACCTACAGCCTGTTCTATGTTGCACTAGCATATTGGTTTGGTTGGATCCCTTCCATGTTCCAAAAATTATAGCTATATGTTGTCGGTAGTGGACAGGTTTGCCTGTTAGCCGGAAAAACTCTATATTTCCATTATTTTAGCACACACTGTGGCTACAGTGTTACTGGCAGCCTGGTTTGCTCACAGTGACATACCGCAAGTGATCACATCAAACTACAGAAGACAATCTGAGGGTTGTGAATTGCAATAGCTGCTACAGATATGCGGCTGCAGTCACTTTTGAACAACTTGTTACCACCCAGCAAGCAGTGGGTTAATTGAACAATATCATCAATCTCTGAAGCCTACATTAATGGTGTATGGCTCTAAGTGGATGGAAGCTTTGCCTCTGGTGTTGCTAGGCCTTCGATCAGTGGTAAAGGAAGGTTTAGGCTGTTCAACAGCAGAGTTGGTGTTTGCCGAGCAAGTACTTCTACCTTCTGATCTACTGACTGCCAACCTACAACTCTACCGTCTGACGAACACACATCCGATTTTGGCAGATGATTAAAAAGAGAGTATGCCACAGATTAACATGCATCCTGCGCAACATCTACATCTTCATTTATATCTATACGCTGCAAAACACCGAGGTGCATGGCAGAGGGTATATCCCACTGTACCTGTTATTAGGTTTCTTCCCATTCCATTCACATGTGGAATGTGGAGAGAATGGTTGTTTGAATGCCTCTGTGCATGTAGTAATTGTTCTACTCTTATCTTCATGATCCGTATGTGAGCAATATGTAAGGGATTGTAGTATGTTCCTGTAGTCATCATTTAAAGCCGGTTCTTGAAACTTCGTTAATAGAATTTCCTGGGATAGTCTATGTCTATCTTCAAGAGTCTGCCAGTTCCATTCCTTCACTATCCCAGTGCCAGTCTCCCACAGGTCAAACAAACCTGTGACAATTTGTGCTGCCATTCTCTGTAAACATTCAGTAAACCCTGTTAGTCCTATTTGGTATGGGTCCCATACACTTGAGGAATATTCTAGAACTGATTGTAAGAGTGCTTTGTAAGCAATCTCCTTTGTAGACTGATTGAACTTCCCCAGTATTCTACCAATAAACAGAAGCCTACCACCTGCTTTACCCATGACTGAGCCTATGTGATCATTCTATTTCATATCCCTACAAAGCGTTACACACTGGTAGTTGTATGACTTGGCCAATTCCAATAGTGACTCATTGATATTATAGTCATAAAATACTACGTTTTTTTCGTGTTTTGAGGTGCAAAATTTTACATTTCTGAACATTAGAGTAAGTTGTTAATCTTTGCATCACTTTGAAATCTTATCAAGATCTGATTGAATATTTATGAAGCTTCTTTCAGATAGTGCTTCCTTATACACTCAAGCGCCAAAGAAATTGGCGTAGGTGTGCGTATTCAAATATGGAGACATGTAAACAGGAATAATACGGAGCTGCGGTCGGCGACGCCTATATAAGACAATAAGTGTCTGGCGCTAAATCTGTTACTATTGCTACAATGGCAGATTATTAATATTTAAGTGAGTTTGAGCGGGTGTTATAGCCGGCGCACGAGCGATGGGACACAGCATCTCCGAGGTAGCGATGAAGTGTGAAGTTACCTGGACGATCATTTCACGAGTGTACTATGAATATCAAGAATCCGGTAAAACATAAAATCTCTGACATCGCTGCAGCTGGAAAAAGATCCTGCAAGAACGAGACCTATGACGAATGAAGAGAATCGTTCACCATGACAGAAACGCAACCCTTCCGCAAACTGCTGAAGATTTCAATGCTGAGCCATCAACAAGTGTCAGCGTATGAACCATTCTACGAAGCATCATCGATATGGGCGTTTGGAACTGTAGGCCCACTCATATACTCTTGATGAGTGCACAACACAAAGATTTATGCCTCGTCTGGGCCCGTCAATACCGACATTGGACTGTTGATGACTGGAAACATGTTACCTAGTCTGACGAGTCTCGTTTCAAATTGTATCGTGTGGATGGATGTGTACGGGTATTGAGACAACCTGATGAATCCATGGTCCCTGCATGTCAGCAGGCGACTGTTCAAGCTGGTGGAGGCTCTTTAATGGTGTGGGGAGTGTGCAGTTGGGGTGATATGGGACCCTTGAGACAACTAGATACGACACTGACAAGTGAGATGTATGTAAGCGTCCTGTTTGATCACCTGCATCCATTCATGTCCATTATACATTCCAATGGACTTGGACAATTACACTTTTTTCACTTGCTGCCATTTAGTTAATGACACACCCTCTGATTACTTATGGTGGGTCTGTAAGAGCCTCTTGGCCACTGTGACTGGGTTCGGGGTCTGAGGTGGCTGTGTAACACTACCCCAGCTCCCGCCTCCACTTACACCATTGCCCGTATCCTGCCACATGGAGGTGGGCTGTTTTTGAATTTATTTCATTTTTCTTTTTTCGCTTGCAGCATTTTACGAATCTTAAATCTAATAGAATTGAAATTGGAAGGTGAAATACAAAATGTTGATGATTAAGAAGAATTAAAAAACGAAGATAAAAAAGAAAAGAGTCTAGAGGTTCCTGCAACCAGGTTGTGACTGGCGACCAGGGTCTTGGAATGAACTTCAAGTCGCTGACCGCCACCCAAGATTCCCTTTTCTGTGCCTACTTTTCCACTACCTAACCGATTTTGTACATATATACAATTTGGTGCTTAATGCTCATTAGTGTGTTTAGCCTTGCACCTTTATTAAACTGTTCTGGTCTTGTTGGTTGTCTGTGTTGCAGGGTGTCACTATGGATCATCGGTGCTAGATGCCACACGTTCCACTTCGTTGTCAGAGTCAGTTTCGGTATTAGTGTTAGTGTCCTCATGGCTGGTTGTTTCAACACTGACATCCATCCCGTGGGCACTCTGCTGTCTTTGTATACCGGCTTGCCTTTTGTACGGTCTGTTAAGTAGGTATTCTGTGAACAAGATCTTAGATGTTTCGTCAATCAGTGTGTTTAGTTCTGTCCACTGGTCAGGATTGCATAGCACATTGTGCAGTGTTTTATTCATGTTTATCTGGTTTATGTGTAGTACAAAATTGTTAAGGCTTTAGTGGCCACATGTTAACAAATTGCCTATTGGTTTCTGTATCGGGTTCTTCGACCGACGTTGATCTAATGATTTTACTGACGTGTCGATCAAGTTCTCTCACTCACGACGTACATTGAAGCTGGGTTCCAAAGAAAGCTTAAAACCTCTGCAGCATTCATAGACCTGTCAGCTGCCTACGACACAGTCTGGAGAGAAGGCATGATTTATAAGTTCCTCCGCATAATCCCATGTAAACTAACAGCTCGCCTACTAAACAACATGCTGAATGACAGAACGATCCAAGTCACCATGGGTTCAGATATTAGTTCACCGAGGAAATTAAAAAATGGCCTACCTCAAGGATCGGTGCTTGCACCACTCCTCTTCAATCTCTACATTGCAGACATACCGGAAACAAGATCAAAGAAGTTTGGCTACGCCGATGACTGGGTCCTTGCAACGAGAAGTCAGTCATTTGAAGGGGCAGAGGAGACCCTAACAGCTGACTTGGAGAAGATGGGAGAATATTTCCGAAAATGGCACCTGCAACCTAACGCCAACAAAACAGAAGTATCATGCTTTCACCTAAACAATAAAGCGGCTAAGAGGGAGCTCAGAATAAAATTCGAGACCACATGGCTTACCCACAATAAAACCCCAAAGTACTTAGGTGTGACCCTCGATAGAACACTCTCTTTCAAAGGTCACCTAATGAAAACAGCAGAGAAACTAAAAACAAGGAATAACATTATACAGAAGATCTGTGGAACGACATGGGGAGCGGCAGCTACTACGTTACGGACATCAGCCTTAAGTCTCGTCTTCTCAGCTGCCGAATATTGTGCGCCGGTATGGCTAAACAGCCCCCACACCCATAGAATCGATGCACAGCTCAATAACACAATGAGAATGATCGCTGGTGTAATAAAGACTACACCCGTGGAATGGCTCCCAGTACTAAGCCACATACCACCCCCTAACCTACGCCGCACAAACGCTCTTATAAGAGAGTACAAAAAGATAATAGCAATCAGAATCTACCCATCCATGAGAATTTTGAAGATGCCACCCAAAGCCGCCTCCGCTCCAGAAGGTCACCCATCAGAACCGCAATAGCCACATCTGCAACAGAGGAAGAATTCAACATAACCAGCGCCTGGCACCAAGAATGGTCCTTAAAGAACATCAGCAAACTTCCATGTATCTCCCAGAAGCCTCCAGGTTTTGACTTATCACGCAAAACCTGGGCAACTTTAAACAGAATTAGAACTAAACATGGCAGATGCGCCTATTCCTTCTACCAGTGGGGCATGACAGAATCGCCGCTATGTCAATGTGGAGAAAATCAAACTATCCAGCACATAATAGAAGACTGCCCCAGGACAGCCTATGATGGGACTCCAGAAGATTTCCTGATGGCGACTCCAGAATCAATTGCATATATTAACTCATTAGATGTTTGTTTGTAATTACTTCCAAACTACTATAACTTTGTATAACTACTGTAACATGTGTATTATGTGTAATTTTGTATAATTTTGTATAATTCTGTATAACTATTGTAATAACTGTAAGAATATCTAATGCCAAATTATTACAATTTTGCATATTGATTGTAATAACAATTGTGTCTAAATGCCATACGCTAAATAAATAACTGACATTTCGCCAGTATGAGTGGCTGGCATTGTCAAAGCTTCATCCTCCATTGCCGGTGGTGAACTGGAGCCGAGCCGTGCAGAGCATCCACTGAGTGAGACCGACCACGTAATAAAATTTGTCTACACGGAATTCTGGCTGTAGAGAAGCACTATCACACGCGCTTGTTCAGAGAAGCTGTAGAAATACAAAAACACGCTAACAGTTTCAACAAGAAAGAGGAAAGCCTTAAGGTAAACGGATCCTGGCTTCCCATGCTGCAGCGAACGACCGTCGCAGGCAGCAAGAGGAGAACCGCACCGGAAATGACCGAGGAGAAGCCTTCGGACGTCGGCGCGCCAGGTACATGTAGTCTGCGGCCGCGAGCTCGGCTCCAGTTCACCACCGGCAATGGAGGGTGAAGCTTTGACAATGCCAGCCACTCGTGCTGGCGAAACGTCAGTACAATCATTAGATGAACGTTGGGCTTAACGTGTAGTGTACGTCTTACGTTGTATGCTGCCTGCAGAAAGAGACAGTGTGTTCAGGGGAGCCTCCTTCCCTGCATGTGCACCTAGTTGGCAGTTGCAGACTCACTCTGCTCAAGTGCGTGGGAAATGGGCCACCCTACTGCGGCTGGGGTCGATATGTTTTAGTTTTAGTCTTTCCCTGATACCAGGGAAGAAATTTTATACTCGGCGGCCCTTACTACTACACTCCTGGAAATGGAAAAAAGAACACATTGACACCGGTGTGTCAGACCCACCATACTTGCTCCGGACACTGCGAGAGGGCTGTACAAGCAATGATCACACGCACGGCACGGACACACCAGGAACCGCGGTGTTGGCCGTCGAATGGCGCTAGCTGCGCAGCATTTGTGCACCGCCGCCGTCAGTGTCAGCCAGTTTGCCGTGGCATACGGAGCTCCATCGCAGTCTTTAACACTGGTAGCATGCCGCGACAGCGTGGACGTGAACCGTATGTGCAGTTGACGGACTTTGAGCGAGGGCATATAGTGGGCATGCGGGAGGCCGGGTGGACGTACCGCCGAATTGCTCAACACGTGGGGCGTGAGGTCTCCACCGTACATCGATGTTGTCGCCAGTGGTCGGCGGAAGGTGCACGTGCCCGTCGACCTGGGACCGGACCGCAGCGACGCACGGATGCACGCCAAACCGTAGGATCCTACGCAGTGCCGTAGGGGACCGCACCGCCACTTCCCAGCAAATTAGGGACACTGTTGCTCCTGGGGTATCGGCGAGGACCATTCGCAACCGTCTCCATGAAGCTGGGCTACGGTTCCGCACACCGTTAGGCCGTCTTCCGCTCACGCCCCAACATCGTGCAGCCCGCCTCCAGTGGTGTCGCGACAGGCGTGAATGGAGGGACGAATGGAGACGTGTCGTCCTCAGCGATGAGAGTCGCTTCTGCCTTGGTGCCAATGATGGTCGTATGCGTGTTTGGCGCCGTGCAGGTGAGCGCCACAATCAGGACTGCATACGACCGAGGCACACAGGGCCAACACCCGGCATCATGGTGTGGGGAGCGATCTCCTACACTGGCCGTACACCACTGGTGATCGTCGAGGGGACACTGAATAGTGCACGGTACATCCAAACCGTCATCGAACCCATCGTTCTACCATTCCTAGACCGGCAAGGGAGCTTGCTGTTCCAACAGGGCAATGCACGTCCGCATGTATCCCGTGCCACCCAACGTGCTCTAGAAGGTGTAAGTCAACTACCCTGGCCAGCAAGATCTCCGGATCTGTCCCCCATCGAGCATGTTTGGGACTGGATGAAGCGTCGTCTCACGCGGTCTGCACGTCCAGCACGAACGCTGGTCCAACTGAGGCGCCAGGTGGAAATGGCATGGCAAGCCGTTGCACAGGACTACATCCAGCATCTCTACGATCGTCTCCATGGGAGAATAGCAGCCTGCATTGCTGCGAAAGGTGGATATACACTGTACTAGTGCCGACATTGTGCATGCTCTGTTGCCTGTGTCTATGTGCCTGTGGTTCTGTCAGTGTGATCATGTGATGTATCTGACCCCAGGAGTGTGTCAATAAAGTTTCCACTTCCTGGGACAATGAATTCACGGTGTTCTTATTTCAATTTCCAGGAGTGTATTATCCCACTCACCCTGCCAGGTATCCTCTCACCATGCTCTGGCGGGGAGTGGCGGGTTCAGCGGCGTTCGGGGCGCAGGAGACGGAGGGTCAATGTGGAGGCTCGCCGTGTGGCATCGCCCGCTCTGCCTGTGAGTGGACATGTGGCCGCTCCTTCAGCAAGGTCTGAGCAGGCACAAGGGGGGAGGGGTTTATTAGTTATTGGGAGCTCCAACGTTAGGCGGGTGATGGAGCCCCTTAGGGAAATAGCGGAAAGGTGGGGGAGGAAGGCCAGTGTTCACTCTGTCTGCTTGCCAGGGGATCTCATCCGAGATGTGGAGGAGGCCCTGCCGGCGGCGATAGAGAGCACTGGGTGCACCCAACTGCTAATTGTTGCTCATGTCGGCACCAATGACTCCTACCATCTGGGTTCAGACGTCATCTTCAGTTCGTACAGGCAGTTGGCGGAGTTGGTGAAGGCAGAAAGCCTCGCTCGCGCGGTGGAATCTGAACTAACTATTTGTAGTATCGTTCCCAGAACCGATCGCGGTCCTCTGGTTTGGAGCCGAGTAGAAGGCTTAAACCAGAAGCTCAGACGATTCTGTGGAGATCTGGGGTGTAAATTTCTCGACCTCCGCTATCGGGTGGAGAAATGTAGGGTCCCCCTGAATAGGTCAGGCGTGCACTACCCGCAGGAAGTGGCTACAAGGGTAGCGGATTACATGTGGAGTGCACATGTGGGTTTTTTTAGGTTAGAGAATACTCTCCCTAGGCCCGACAAGACACCTCCTGAGACAAGGCAAGGTAGGAGTAGGCAAAATGCAACAGAGAATAACAAGATTAATGTGCTAATAGTAAACTGTAGGAGCGTCTATAGAAAGGTCCCAGAATTGCTCTCATTAATAAAATTAATAGTACTAGGGACAGAAAGTTGGCTGAAACCAGATGTAAACAGTAATGAAATTCTAAACTCAGATTGGAATGTATACTGCAGAGACAGGCTGGACAGTGAAGGGGGAGACGTGTTTATAGTGATAAGAAGTGCAATAGTATCGAAGGAAATTGACGGAGATCCGAAATGTGAAATAATTTGGGTGAAGGTCACGGTTAAAGCAGGCTCAGACATGGTAATTGGATGTCTCTATAGGCCCCCTGCCTCAGCAGCTGTTATGGCTGAGCACCTGAAGGATAATATGGAAAATATTTCGAGTAGATTTCCTCACCATGTTATAGTTCTGGGTGGAGACTTTAATTTGCCGGCTGAAGACTGGGAGACTCAAACGTTCATAACGGGTGGCAGGGACAAAGAATCCAGTGAAATTTTTTTAAGTGCTTTATCTGAGAACTACCTTGAGCAGTTAAACAGAGAACCGATTCGTGGCGATAACATATTAGACCTTCTGGTGACAAACAGACCCGAACTATTTGAAACAGTTAACGCAGAACAGGGAATCAGCGATCATAAAGCGGTTACTGTATCGATGATTTCAGCCGTAAATAGAAATATTAAAAAAAGGTAGGAAGATTTTTCTGTTTAGCAAAAGTGACAAAAAGCAGATTTCAGAGTACCTGACGGCTCAACACAAAAAAGTTTTGTTTTGAAGACAGATAGTGTTGAGGATCAGTGGACAAAGTTCAAAACCATCGTACAATATGCGTTAGATGAGTATGTGCCAAGCAAGATCGTAAGAGATGGAAAAGAGCCACCGTGGTACAACAACCGCGTTAGAAAACTGCTGTGGAAGCAAAGGGAACTTCACAGCAAACAAACATAGCCAAAGCCTTGCAGACAAACAAAAATTACGCGAAGCGAAATGTAATGCGAGGATCGCCATGCGAGAGGTGTTCAATGAATTCGAAAGTAAAGTTCTATGTACTGACTTGGCAGAAAATCCTAAGAAATTTTGGTCTTATGTCAAAGCGGTAGGTGGAGCAAAACAAAATGTCCAGACACTCTGTGACCAAAATGGTACTGAAACAGAGGATGACAGACTAAAGGCCGAAATACTAAATGTCTTTTTCCAAAGCTGTTTCACAGAGGAAGACTTCACTGTAGTTCCTTCTCTAGATTGTCGCACAGATGACAAAATGGTAGATATCGAAATAGACGACAGAGGGATAGAGAAACCATTAAAATCACTCAAAAGGGGAAAGGCCGCTGGACCTGATGGGATACCAGTTCGATTTTACACAGAGTACGCGAAGGAACTTGCCCCCCTTCTTGCAGCGGTGTACCATAGGTCTCTAGAAGAGCGTAGCGTTCCAAATGATTGGAAAAGGGCACAGGTCATCCCCATTTTCAGGAAGGGACGTCGAACAGATGTGCAGAACTATAGACCTATATCTCTAACGCCGATCAGTTGTGGAATTTTGGAACACGTATTATGTTCGAGTATAATGACTTTTCTGGAGACTAGAAATCTACTCTGTAGGAATCAGCATGGGGTTCGAAAAAGACGATCGTGTGAAACCCAGCTCGCGCTATTCGTCCACGAGACTCAGAGGGCCATAGACACGGGTTCCCAGGTAGATGCCGTGTTTCTTGACTTCCGCAAGGCGTTCGATACAGTTCCCCACAGTCGTTTAATGATCAAAGTAAGAGCATATTGGATATCAGACCAATTGTGTGACTGGATTGAAGAGTTCCTAGATAACAGAACGCAGCATGTCATTCTCAATGCAGAGAAGTCTTCCGAAGTAAGAGTGATTTCAGGTGTGCCGCAGGGGAGTGTCGTAGGACCGTTGCTATTCACAAAGCAGATGCCAGATTGGAAGAATCCTAAGGAAATGCAATCCGAAAACAAAGGAAGTAGGTTACAGTACGCTTGCTCGACAACTGCTTGAATACTGCTCAGCAGTGTGCGATCCGTACCAGGTAGGGTTGATAGAAGAGATAGAGAAGATCCAACGGAGAGCAGCGCGCTTCGTTACAAGATAATTTAGTAATCGCGAAAGCGTTACGGAGATGACAGATAAACTCCAGTGGAAGACTCTGCAGGAGAGACGCTCAGTAGCTCGGTACGAGCTTTTGTTGAAGTTTCGAGAACATACCGTCACCGAAGAGTCAAGCAGTATATTGCTCCCTCCTACGTATATCTAGCGAGGAGACCATGAGGATAAAATCAGAGAGATTAGAGCCCACACAGAGGCATACCGACAATCCTTCTTTCCACGAACAATACGAGACTGGAACAGAAGGGAGAACCGCTAGAGGTACTCAAGGTTCCCTCCGCCACACACCGTCAGGTGGCTTGCGGAGTATGGATGTAGATGTAGATGTTGTTTCATGTGGTACACCAGTGATCCTACCGAACCTGGTCTAGTCTCCCTATCCTAAGCCGGTACTTAGCCGTATGGTACCTAATAGCTATGTCTATCGAGAAGGCCCCCATCAGAAGGCATAGTGACTGATGTTGTGCTGAAGGCCCCCGACAGCCAAAGCGGAACGCTTCTTTGCCCACAACGTACTGTAGTTCTATTGGTGGGCAGCCTTAGTCTGTGGGCCCGCGTACTAGCGGCGAAGCATAGTACTGACTCGACGAGAGTGCAATGTTATGTTCGTGTGACTGACAAAGGTAGTCTGTATTGATCCGAATTTAATGTTGCCAGTTTATGAAGTATCTTTTCTGCTTTGTAAGTGCATATTCTTATATGTTCATGGAAGTTCAAGCGTTCGACAATGTGTACTCCAAGGCAGCGAGTTACTAATGATCTTTTGATGTTTGCGTCCCTGATTTTGGCTGTTGGATTCCTGTGCAGGATTCCCTTCAGTAATGTGTAGGTTGTTTTGTTTTCTGCTACCTTGAGTTTGTTGTTTGTGCACCATTGTGTTATTGTTCACAGTGTTCCATGGGCTCTGTCTTCTAGCTGGGCACGGTTATTTGCTGACACAGCCACTAGCAGGCCGTCAGCGTAGGTGACAACTCCATCTATTAGATTATGCTCCTCTAGTAATTGTAAGAGAAGTTCTGTCAT
Source organism: Schistocerca serialis cubense (assembly GCF_023864345.2). Taxonomy (NCBI): domain Eukaryota; kingdom Metazoa; phylum Arthropoda; class Insecta; order Orthoptera; family Acrididae; genus Schistocerca; species Schistocerca serialis. The sequence continues at coordinate 399,361,819 of NC_064640.1, read as the reverse complement.
TATGTCCCAGAAGATGTAATACGCTTGATTACTTTTTTGTTGTCCACTTGCCAAACGACTGTTGTGTTTCTGCAATAGTCGACAAAGATATTGTACAGAGACTCCAGCACCTGCAGTTGTCTTAGCCTCTTGAACAAGGCTGGCCACCATAAGTTGTCGAGCACGCCTCAGATGTCAATCATGATGGCTAATGTGTATTTTGCAGGTCTGTTGTGTACTATTTGTAGTGCTCTGTTGATTGCGACGTCTATTGGTTTCCCTCCCAAAAGCCAAACTGATGTGGTGTTAGCCCCTGTAGTATTCTGTGTGCGTGAAGTCTTTTGCAGAGCAATTTTTCTTGTATTTTGGGAAGTGTGTTTATTAGACAAATTGGTCTGTATGATTTTGAGTCAGTGGGATATTTGTCTGGGGCTTTTTTTTTTTAATGATAACTGCCTTTGAGGTTTTCCACACAGCAGGTATGTGGCCCACCCTTAATGCGTCCTTTAACAAAGTGTGGGTGCCTTTTCATTTTTTAGTTCTGAGGTCGCTACCGCCACTTCTTCCTGCGCAAAAGGACAGGTGACTGTTGGTGTATTGTATTCAGTGTCTAGTGCTCGTCTCAGTGCTGCTTGTTCTCATGTGTCTGTGTTTGCGATGTCATCAGGCAGGAGCTTGCCGAGAAGAAACTCTGCTGTGCGCCTCAATCCCTTGTCATCGCACCGTCATCCTGTCGCAGCATTCCCAGAACTAGTGGGTGCTTGACTTTTTCGGTTACTACTCTGTATGCAGCTTGCAGCTTTACTGTATGGTTAAATGATGATGGCGTCCCTTCGGTAAAATATTCCGGAGGTAAAATAGTCTCCCATTAGGATCTCTGGGCGGGGACTACTCAAGAGGACGTCGTTATCAGGAGAAAGAAAACTGGCGTTCTACGGATTGGAGCGTGGAATGTCAGATACCTTAATCGGGCGGGTAAGTTAGAAAATTTAAAAAGGCAAATGGACAGGTTAAAGTTAGATATAGTGGGAATTAGCGAAGTTCGGTGGCAGGAGGAACAAGACTTTTGGTCAGGTGAATACAGGGTTATAAATACAAAACCAAATAAAAAAAATAGGAGTGCGGGTAAGCTACTACAAACAGCATAGTGAACGCCTAATTGTGGCCAAGATAGACACGAAGCCCACACCTACTACAGTAGTACAAGTTTATATGCCAATTAGCTCTGCAGATGACGAAAAAACTGAAGAAATGTATGATGAGATAAAATAAATTATTCAGATAGGGAAGGGAGACGAAAATATAATAGTCATGGGCGACTGGAATTCGATAGTAGGAAAAGGAAGAGAAGGAAACGTAGTAGGTGAATATGGATTGGGGGTAAGAAATGAAAGAGGAAGCCGCCTGGTAGAATTTTGCACGGAGCATAACTTAATCATAGCTAACACTTGATTCAAGAATCATAAAAGAAGGTTGTATACATGGAAGAAGCCTAGAGATACTGACAGGTTTCAGATAGATTATATAATGGTAAGACAGAGATTTAGGACCAAGGTTTTAAATTGTAAGACATTTCCAGTGGCAGATGTGGAGTCTGACCACAATCTATTGGTTATGGACTGTAGATTAAAACTGAAGAAACTGCAAAAAGGTGGCAATTTAAGGAGATGAGACCTGGATAAACTGAAAGAACCAGGGGTTGTACAGAGTTTCAGGGAGAGCATAAGGGAACAATTGACAAGAATGGGGGAAAGAAATACAGTAGAAGAAGAATGGGTAGCTTTGAGGGATGAAGTAGTGAAGGTAGCAGAGGATCAAGTAGGTAAAAAGACGAGGGCTAGTAGAAATCCTTGGGTAACAGAAGAAATATTGAATTTAATTGATGAAAGGAGAAAATATAAAAATGCCGTAAATGAAGCAGGCAAAAAGGAATACAACCGTCTCAAAAATGAGATCGACAGGAAGTGCAAAATGGCTAAGCAGCGATGGCTAGAGGACAAATGTAAGGATGTAGAGGCGTATATCACTAGGGGTAAGATAGATACTGCCTACAGGAAAATTAAAGAGACCTTTGGAAAAAAGAGAACCACTTGTATGAATATCAAGAGCTCAGTTGGAAACCCAGTTCTAAGCAAAGACGGGATAGCAGAAAGGTTGAAGGAGTATATAGAGGGTCTATACAAGGGCGATGTACTTGAGGGCAATATTATGGAAATGGAAGAGGATGTAGATGAAGATGAAATGGGAGGTATGATACTGCGTGAAGTTTTTACAGAGCACTGAAAGACCTAAGTCGAGACAAGGCCCTGGGATCAGACAGCATTCCATTAGAACTACTGACAGCATTGGGAGAGCCAGTCCTGACAAAACTCTACCATCTGGTGAGTAAAATGTATGAGACAGGCGAAATACCCTCACACTTCAAGAAAAATATAATAATTCCAAAATCCCAAAGAAAGCAGGTGTTGACAGATGTGAAAATTACCGAACTATCAGTTTAATAAGTCGCGGCTGCAAAACACTAACGCGAATTCTTTACAGACGAATGGAAAAACTGGTAGAAGCCGACCTCGGGGAAGATCAGTTTGGATTCTATAGAAATGTTAGAACACGTGAGGCAAAACTGACCCCACGGCTTATCTTAGAAGAAAGATTAAGAAAAGGCAAACCTACGTTTCTAGCATTTGTAGACTTAGAGAAAGCTTTTGACAATGTTGGCTGGAGTACTCTCTTTCAAATTCTGAAGGTGGCGGGGGTAAAATACAGGGAGCGAAAGGCTATTTACAATTTGTACAGAAACCATATGGCAGTTATAAGAGTCGAGGGACATGAAAGGGAAGCAGTGGTTCGGAAGGGAATGAGACAGGGTTGTAGCCTCTCCCCAATGTTATTCAATCTGTATACTGAGCAAGCAGTAAAGGAAACAAAAGAAAATTTCGGAGTAGGTATTAAAATCCATGGAGAAGAAATAAAAACGTTAAGGTTTGCCGATGACATTGTAATTCTGTCAGAGCAGCAAAGGACTTGGAAGAGCAGTTGAACAGAATGGACAGTGTCTTAAAAGGAGGATATAAGATGAACATCAACAAAAGCAAAACGAGGATAATGGAATGTAGTCGAGTTATTACGAGTGATGCTCAGGGAATTAGATTAGGAAATGAGACACTTAAAGTAGTACAGGAGTTTTGCTATTTGGGGAGCTGATGATGGTCGAAGTAGAGAGGATATAAAATGTAGACTGGCAATGGCAAGGAAAGCGTTTCTGAAGAAGAGAAATTTGTTAACATCGAGTATAGATTTAAATGTCAGGAAGTCGTTTCTGAAAGTATTTGTATGGAGTGTAGCCATGTATGGAAGTGAAACATGCACGATAAATAGTTTGCACGAGAAAAGAATAGAAGCTTTCGAAAGGTAGTGCTACAGAAGAATGCAGAAGATTAGATGTATAGATCACATAACTAATGAGGAGGTATTGAATAGAATTGGGGAGAAGAGGAGTTTGTGGCACAACGTGACTAGAAGAAGGGATCGGTTGGTAGGACGTATTCTGAGGCATCAAGGGATCACTAATTTAGTATTGGAGGGTAGCGTGGAGGGTAAAAATCGTAGAGGGGGACCAAGAGATGAATACACTAAGCAGATTCAGAAGGATGTAGGCTGCAGTACGTACTGGGAGATGAAGCAGCTGGCACAGGGTAGAGTAGCATGGAGAGCTGCATCAAACCAGTCGCAGGACTGAAGACCACAACAACAACACTCTGTATGGTACCCCCAATATGTTTAATTGCGTGCCGGCCAGGCTGGCCGATTGGTTCTAGGCGCTACCGCTTCGGTCGCAGGTTCGAATCCTGCCTCGGACATGGATGTGTGTGATGTCCTTAGGTTAGTTAGGTTTAAGTAGTTCTACGTTCTAGGGGACTGATGAACTCAGCAGTTAAGTCCCATGGTGCTCAGAGCCATTTTTAATAGCGCTTGTACTGCTACGTGTCTGTTCCAGTGGTCCTTCCTTGTCTTTTGTAGTTGTAGTTTGTATCTGTCCGTAGCAAGCCAGTGTGCATTTAGTCGTATCTGTCTTTATCTTTTTGAGATCTCCCTTTGATGAAGTTTGCGTTGACGTCTGGTGTCTTGTTTGAGTTGTGACAGATTTTTAGTCCACGGAATAGTGTGGTGTTTCGTGTTTCTTGATGTTGGTATGCAGGTGTTCTGTGTGTGTGTGCGATGATGACTGTAAGCATGTGTGTTCTGTAGTCGATACTTCCACCAATATCATGTAATGTGAGTTCTTCTATTGTCTGTCTAAGCTTGTCCCAGTCTGTCTTACTATATAGCAGTCGTTTTGATTGTATTTCTGTGTTGACGTGGGGTATGTTACGGAGGGTGAGTGTTATGACGTTATGGTCACTCATGGTAATGTGGTCGTGCACTGTCCAGTTGCGTATGAGTGTGATTGCTAATTGTTCGCAAGAGTGATGTCTATGTTAGATGTAGAGTCATCATGTCTGATGAATGCGTGGTTGTACCCTCCTTTATTTATCACGTGGAGTCCAATTTCTTGTATGATGTCGTTGACTACCCGGCCTCTGTCATCTGTTCTATTAGAGTGCCACAAGGTGGATCTCGCGCTGGTGTCAGCGCATATCATTAATTTTTGCCTCCTGCATAGTGTGAAAGTTCCCTGGTGTGATTGGCATATGGCACAATGCAGTGGCTGTATTGGGCATACATTGATGCGATGATCCATGTGTCACCCTTGTGCGAAACTTCCACCATGGCTAAGTGCTCTATGCAAAGTTTGGTTACATGGGCGGGGTGTATTTCTTGGTTGAGGATTATGACGGATGCCTCACAGTCCGCCTGACCAGCAACCGTTACCGCGTACAGAGGGAGGTTAGGAGCTTTTCCTTGTCTTGCATAAAGTTCCTGTATGCATAGTACATCGTCATTCAGTTCAGCAGAACACTGCGACACTCCACATTTTCAGAATTGCTACAGAGTGGCTCCAGGAACACTCTTCTGAGTTTAAACACTTCCACTGGGCACCAAACACTCCAGACATGAACATTATTGAGCATATCTAGGATGGCTCAACGTGCTGTTCAGAAGAGACCTCCACCTCCTCGTACTGTTAGGGATTTATGGACAGCCCTGCCGGATTCATGGTGCCAGTTCCCTTCAGCCCTACTTCAGACATTAGCTGAGGCTATGCCACATCGTGTTGTGGCATTTCTGCGTGTTCGCTGGGGCTGTACATGGTATTAGGCAGGTGTACAAGTTTCTTTGGCTCTCCAGTGTAGATAACTGCGTCATCTGCAAAGAGTCTTAGGCTACTAGTAATATTGCCTGCAAGGTCATTAATATACTACATGAACAGCAAGGGTCCCAACACACTTCCTTGAGGCACACGTTAAGTTACTTATACATCTGACGACGACTGTCTTACGAAGATAGCATGCTGCGTCCTCCCTATGAAAAATCCTGAACCCAGTCACAATTTTCATTTGATACCACATATGATCGTACTTTTGACAATAAGCGTAGGTGTAATACTGAGTCAAATGCTTATCGGAAATCATGAAATACTGCATCTACCTGATTGCTTTGATCCAAAGCTTTCAGTATGTCATGTGAGAAAAGTGCGAGTTGGGTTTCACATGATCGAAGTTTTAGAAATCCATGCTGGTTGGCAGTTTAGCGACCACACAGAATGAAAAAAGCTCGAAATGAAAAAGGAATTTAAAGTTACTGTTGCTTATTCCAAAGAATTTTCAAACGTCCATTCGCTTCCAGTCAATAACTTCTTTATTACCGTGTTCGACGACCCCCAAACGACTCCTTCGAGAAATATATTTTCGTACCCAACATTTATGATATCGTTTTCTATTCTTTAACGTTTCTGTAAGCTCCTGAGCTAAAGATTTCGCAATTATATTTACTACCGCACCATTTATTTGAGATGACGCAGTCTTCAATGCAGTGTCAGTAGAAAATGAAATACTGCTGGTAGAAACACTTATTGCCCAGCAAGGGCGATGGTGGTGGTATACAAGTACGACATTTCGCTGCGTAAGGAAACGTGAGTTAAGACTTGGCAATAAATGATAAGAATGAAGTTAATTTCTGCAAGGTACACCGATTGACGCCAGAATTCCAGGTACCAGCTAAGTCAAGCACTACGTTATTTAATAAGTTATTTATAAAAAAGGTATTGTATACCAGGAATAAATCTAATGATTGTTCGTAACTAGAAGTCTGTAAATGTATGTGTATACGAATTAGCTTATTTTAAATTGGTCTAAACTTTTAAATACTTTGACATGTCCTATGTCCTTGTAAAAAGAGATCTACAGTTGAATAAAGCTGCTGCTGCTACTACTGCTACAACTACTACTAAGGTGTAATACGGAAAAAGCAGAATTGGTATTGCATTTTCCGTCATTGTTGCAGCCACAGTCTAACACTGTGGTTGCAGCTCCCTTTGAGATATATCTTTGGGTTACCAACGAAATAAACAACGCTGTTCTTCCGATCGGTCTCAAGAATATTGAGAAAGGGTGATTAATCATTAACAGTTCGACTCTAAGCTGTGTTGTCTGCAGCGAAAAACCTTTCGACGAGCGGGTAACGACAAATTGTTGCTTGCAGTTACGGCAGCCGCGCTGAGCAGTCGTTTGTGCTTCGTGCGGCGGCCGACACCGATTTCATCATCTGTTTTGTGGAACTGTTATCAAGTCTTTTTTTGGGTAATCTACTGGATATTTTAATTACAAGGTGTTAGTGACAAGTGTCAAAGCATCGTCGCTGGGAGATTTCTCTCAGCGGCTATTTTTAAAATGGAAAATAATGACGAAATCCCAGTCGATACCGGCCAAACGTCGGCTATCGCTTTTCATACGAATCAAAACGAGACTTTCATGATGCACCCTCCTTCAACAGTGTTAATTACAAATAAGCATCAATTGGGGACCATCGAAATGTGCTCTCAAGATCACTGTCCTCAGAATGATCAGATGGAGATGGATCAGCATTCACCAAGTTCAGCTACCCCAACAGGCAGCAGCTCCTGACGCAAATGTTCCGAAGAAGGCAAAGGCAAGTGAAAAGCACAGTAGTAATGTTGAAGGGGACTTAGATATGGTAGATACTGAAAATGTTGCACACACTGCGGAAGTTCTAGGAGTAGACAGTAACTTGAGTGTAAATATAGGAGACAGGAATTGCAATGAGGAGCCTGCTTCCGAAAAGCCTATTAGTCGTAAAAACTTGGACAATTCAGTGACCACAACGGTACCTCCTACAGGAAATAACTCGTTTCTAGTAGCAACAAATATGCTAGTAAAGATAATACATGTCAATCAACAGACATGAGTCCTTACATCGTCTTTGTAGAGGGAGAAAATGGTAATGTACGAAAGTTACATCCAATGGCTCTTGGAAAAATGTTATTTACAGAAAGAAATAACTTAAGACATGAAATAGTTAATATCGCAGCTATTGGTAGAAACAGGTATAAAATTGAAACCAAAACAGGGCAGTCTGCAAACAGGTTGCGGTTGCTTGATGTTTTTTCGGCTGAAGAATATGGAGGTTTATATTCCAAATTTCCTAACAAAGAGAAATGGAGTTATCTGTGATGTTGATATTGCATTATCCCACCAAGACATCCTTGCAGAATTAAAGTCGGAATTTTTAGTAATATCCGAAGGTTCACAAAGAAAGTAATACAAAACTGAAAGTTGAAAGTAATTCCCACACCGAAATGTGTTGTAACATTTAAATTTCAACAACTTCCCCAGTATATATATTTGTGAGGTATGAGATGCCTTGTGGCACCGTACGTCCACAGTTTTGCAATGTCATAATTGCCTTAGATATTTCCATTTAAGTTTGCAATGTCGTAGTAGTGCCCGCTGTGCCAAATGCATGGGAGCCCACGAGACCTCACAGTGCTCACATGTCGGAGAGCCCATGTGTTTGCATTGCAACGGAAACCACCTCGCTACCGATCGCTGTTGCCCAGTTTATGAGCAGCACATGGAAGCAAAGCGCAGCGAAGCCTATGGCGCTTCTTGCGCAACTGCCGTCTCGTCACCGCGACCATCATTTGCGCAGACTACTGCTGGTGTTTCTACAGCACGAGAGCACTCTCCTAGTTCCTGACCTAGAATATGCGAGAAACGAAAAGGTTTGAATATGACGGCCAAAAGGTTACAACAGGGACCTATGCACGCAGTTATGTCGGTTCCAGCTCCCAGGTCTTACAAAGATAAACCATTTACTCGCAGTCCATACAAGCAGGGTTATTCTGATATGTTATACAAATTTCAGGGTCCACAGAAATCGATATGAAACAATCCATATAGGGTTGCCATACGCCACGGATTTCACGGACAGTCCGCGATTTTAGGGTAAATGAAAACGTCCGGGCCGAAAAGGCAAATGTCCGCGATATTTGCTGGATTTGAAGTCAACTTCCGGTAATTTCAAAAATTGCTGTCAAAGAAGCATCAATATGTTATCTCTTTGCCTTCACATTATATAAAATCCAAACAGAACAGAACAGCTTTCGAGATATGGAAACAACGGGCAGTCAGGCTCAGGCGTACGGTATATCCTCTTCGATTTGCGAGATTGCGAGTTGTCGATACAGTGGGCGGTTAGTCATCTCTGGCAATGAAGAGTATTATCCCCTTCGATTAGCTTGTTGAATGTTCGCATGGTTTGTTGTGCTTGTGATTTCGTTGTTGTATTAAATAGTCGTTATTAATTGCCTGGTGGTTTAATAATGTCGGCTAGATGTAAGGTTAAGTACAGGTAGGAATATACTGAACAGTTTCCAAGTATAAAGCGAGGAAGAACTGAATACGAAGCTTTCTGCAAAATTTACGGGTGAGTAACATTACGATTATACACAGACCCATTGAAATCGTTGTTTTCCTAGAAAAATTATTCTATTATACGTTTTTACTCTTCACAGTTCCTACATTTCAATCAGTAATGGAGGTAGAGGTGATATTAACGACCACGTGCAATCGAAAAAGCATAAGATGGCAGTGGGTTCATCATCTTCCAAACAGCTCACCAGCTTTTTCAAAACACAGACAGATGGTAATAAAGTAGCTGCAGCAGAAGCTGCATTTGCATTTCACTGTGTCAAGCAAGCACCATCATTCATACAACTCAAGTTCTTGCACATCAAAAATTATCTCTCACGTTTTTAGTGACTCGAAAGTTGCAGTAAACTTCTCCAGTGGCAAAACTAAAACAGAAGCCATCGTTAATAAAGTGATATCACCGTTCATTGAAGACAGAACAAGGAACAGTCTATCGAAGGCCAATTATGTTAGTATTAGCACTGATGCTAGCAACCACAAGTATTTGAAATTATTTCCTGTTCTTGTGCAGTATTTTGATTATGACGAAGGTGTCCAATGTAGATTGTTAAATTTAAATGAATGTGACAGTGAGGATTCATACTGGTGCAGATGTCCTCTCTTATGATATTGAGAGTGTTATCATAAAGGTTTTTAATTATTTCTCCATATATACTGTTCGTGTAGCATCACTAAAAGAATTTTCACAATTTGTTGATGTGACACATAAGGACCTACTTAGACATGTAACAACCAGGTGGCTCACCATGTTTCCTGCTATAGAGGGGTTCATCCACATGTTTAAGGCACTTAAGTCTTAGTTTCTTTCACTTGATACATGTCCTTCCCTTCTCAAGAAATTCTTTTCTGATTCTGTTGGTGAAATGTATCTGCTCTTCTCGTATGCACAAAAGTATCCTTTCCAGACGGCAGTTAGCAGCATTGAGAGGGAAGACATACCAGTGAATGAGGTAAGACTGGAGCTAGAAAATATACTGCAAATTTTAGGGGAGAGAAAACAGTGTGTTTTCGTTACGTCTAAAATTTAAGAATTAATGTCTGACCTCACACAATATCAGCAGTCTACATTTCTATGGGAAGTCTCTCTTTTCTATCAAACTGTTATTGATTACTTGATAAAATGGAGTAAGCCCTTGTCTGCTATTAAACATTTTGACTGGATTTTGCTAAAGACTGTACCTTCATGGGAAAATGTTGAAAAGACATTCAAGTGGATGCATGAAAACACAAGCTGTAAATTGAATGAGTCCCTTCACTTTGACCAAGTACTGAAATTAAAGTGTGTTTTGGGGGAGGTCAAAGATGAAAGTTTTGAGAATATGATGTCACATAAGAAATGGATGTTCTTCATTCATAATTGTATTTCTAGTGAGCAGTATTCAGAGTTGCTGAAAATTGTGGAATTTTATTTCTCCATTCCCAGTCATAACGCCAATGTAGAGAGAGTCTTTTCCCTCATGAATTCTCAGTGGACAAAAGAAAGGAATAGGTTAACAGTAAAATCAGTTAATGCAATGATGCAAATACAGTACAATATGAAAAATGTAAGTTGCAGTGAATTTCATAAACTGATTGAGAACCAGATTAAGTTCCTTTCATCTATTCAAGGTTCTGAGAAACACGATTGGTATAAGAAAAGCTCAAATGATGACAATAGAACTTCATGTACTGAGTAATGTAATGCATATTCTTAATTTTTGTAATAAATGCTTTCTTAATGAAGCAGTCCTTCCTAAGCTCTGGATCATTAATTAAGTACACATTTCCCTTAGCTTATGGGCATGAGGACTCCTTATTCCCCTTATTTCCTTCGATCGGCTACGGTGACCGTAAGTTTTGTCCTGGTTTTGAATTCCGAGATTATGGCAACCCTAAATCCATACCCTCCCACTCCTCTGGCAACATCTTACACTGGTCGAGAAACTACTATTAACAGCCTTGTGCTTTAATAATGCAGATCTTTCTTTCTCTTAAAAATGAAACACACATGGTAACGACACAGGCTCTTATATGTAATGCTGTTGAAGACTTCTGCAAATCTGTCAATGGCTTTTAAAATACTCCAGTGGAATGCAAGGTCAGCAATCTCGAACAGAGAAAGTCTTTATCAATAGCTTAGCAGCAACCACATACTGGTAGCTTGTATTTTCAAAACTTGGTTTCAGCCAACCTAACGAATACAATTCAAAGGATACGCTGTTCTCAGAGACGATGGAAAAGGAGGAGGAGTAGACATGTTGATTAGAGAGACGATTAAGTTTAAAAAATTGGATATCACTACTAGGACAACAGAATGACAGGTAGTTGCTGCTGTAATTTACACTCCTAATGGCGCATTCACCATTGTCACCATTTACAGACCACCTAAGCGTAAAATGCAAGATCTTTCACTGGATCAGATTGTGGCCCAGCTTCAAATGCCATTTTCCTTTGTGCAGACTTCAACGTACACCACTCACTATGGAGTTGCGTAATAGATGACGCGGATGGCAGAGAGTTAGTTACACTTTTTGAAAAGTTCAATTTGATTCTTCTAAATGATGGTTCTCCTACTATGATACATAACCCAAACAGACGACCGTCGGCCGTCGATTTGACATTGTGGTCTGTTGACTTCAACCGTGTAACAGAGTGAACGGCCAAACGAGACTCTCTTGGCTCACAAGGGAATGGTCAGACTTGTCATGTCGAAACTGTTGTGACTTGGCAAGACAGCCATGCCACTATGAGAGGAAGCCGAAAGGCATGTGTTTAAGCTCACACAGTCTGGCGTGAGGTCTGGAACAGTTAAAGGAGTTGAGTGTAGTAAAAAAAAGTATGTAGCTGCTGGAATACTTAACTTTAATCCATAATTGGTGTACATCAGTATGACGGTACATGCATCACAAGATAAATAGCAAATGATAATGGCGCCTTGCTAGGTCGTAGCAAATGACGTAGCTGAAGGCTATGCTAACTATCGTCTCGGCAAATGAGAGCGTAATTTGTCAGTGAACCATCGCTAGCAAAGTCGGCTGTACAACTGGGGCGAGTGCTAGGACGTCTCTCCAGACCTGCTGTGTGGCAGCGCTCGGTCTGCAATCACTGACAGTGGCGACACGTGGGTCCGACGTATACTACCGGACTGCGGCCGATTTAAAGGCTGCCACCTAGCAAGTGTGGTGTCTGGTGGTGACACCACATTCCTCTCCCGCAAATCGGCGTACGGTTGTGTTATAAAGCTTCCGCCCGCCGTGGGGAGGACCCCATGTTGACGTATGCGACGAGGTGGGGAGCCGAACAACAGGCGAGGCTGTGTCACCCGCACCCTGCCATTCGGTCCGAGGGGAGCTAGGAAACGCCTGAAAACCTAGTCCAGGGTGCACGCCAACATGCAGTGTATGCGCCCGTAGAGAGACAGGAGGGGCCGAAGGGTCGACCTCCATCAGGTCGGGGCACCCGACAGGCGAAGATGCCATGTGGTCCGGAGCGGGGAAGAGTTCCATGTCGGAGGACAGCTGGTCACGGGAAGCGATCGGCGGCGCATGTCCGAGGGAGGCGCCCGGTGGTTGCAGTGACACGTCCACTGCGGGCGTCGCCGGTGGGAGAACAGGCGGCGGCGGCGCGTCGCCATGAGGCAAAATGGAAGGCATCTTCGGTAACACCTGCGGCTGAGGCGAGCCAGTAGATGGGTCCCCAGGGCGCTGACCGGACGGCACCGTCGCTGAAAGCAGACGGGGAGAGGCAGATCCCGTGCGACGACAGAGGCGCAGCTGATTGAGATGCCGACGCACCTCACCAGAGGCCCCCAAAACCAGATACATAGCGCTGCCGAGGCAGTGAAGAATGCGCCCTGCGATCCAACGCCGTGAACCTCGATAGTTGCGATAATAGACAACGTCGCCTGGAGCAAAAGCAGGTGTCTGCCGCTGCACAGGAACCTGATGCGGTGGATGTAGTAAAGACATCAAGGTTCGATGATGGCGACCGTGAAGCAACTCTGCCAGCGAGCGACCATCTCGGGGCTGAGAGCGATACGAGGACAAAAAAAGCAATAAGGCGTCCTCCCGAGAATGTGACTCTTTCAGCTTCAACATCTGTGACTTGAAAGTCCTGACCAATCACTCAGCGGCACTGTTTGACTGTGGCGAAAACGGCGCGGACGTCAGATGTTGAATACCATTGGCCTTGCAGAATGACTGAAATTCTGCGGACATGAATTGTGGGCCATTGTCGGAAACAATAGTCTGTGGAAGACCTTCAATGCAAAAGATAGCGGATAACGCATGGATGGTGGCAGATGACGTCGTGGAAGACATCCGGACAACAAAAGGAAAATTACTGAATGACTCGACAACAACCAACCATCGAGCATTCCAGAATGGACCAGCAAAATCGATGTGTAAGCGTTGCCAAGGGGTAGTGGCTTTTGGCCATGCAAAGAATTTCCGCGGTGGGGCGGATTGTTGTTCGGCACACGCCATGCAAGAAGAGCACATATTCGTAATCGCAGCATCGATTCCGAACCAAGTACAGTGCTGACGAGCAAGTTGTTTCGTTCGCACTATACCCCAATGTCCTTGGTGGAGAAGCCGTAAGACAGAGGACTGTAATGAACGTGGGACCACGACCCTGGACTGATCATTATCAGAACGCGACAACAAAACACCATGTCGAACAAAAAGTCTCTCCTTATGAGCAAAAAATCGGCGAACCAACGGATCCTCGATCCGAGACTTTGACAAAGGCCACTGCGTAGCAACAAAACGCAAAACGGTAGCAAGGACCGGGTCAGCAGCTGTGGCTGTAGCTACACGACGAAAATCAATCGGAAACGATTCGACCACGTCATCAGTTTCCGCATCAATGAACATGCAAGCAAGTTCGGAAGAATCGAATGCTCTATCCTCAACAACAGGCAAACGGGACAACGCATCGGCGTTTCTGTGCTTAGCAGTGGACCGATACAAGATATCGTAGCGGTACTGCGAGAGGAAAATAGACCAGCGAATGAATTTCTGCGCTGTACGTGGAGGTACAGGCTTGTTCGGATGAAAAAGGGATGTCAAAGGTTTGTGGTCTGTGATGATGGTAAAGTGACAACCATAAAAGAAATCATGAAACTTAGTAACACCAAATACGACAGCCAACGCTTCTTTCCCGATCTGTGAATAATGTCTTTGCGCAGACGAGAGCAATTTGGACGCAAAGGCAATAGGGCGATCGTGCAATCCATCTTTGTGCGCAAGCACAGCACCGATCCCGAAAGCCGAAGCATCCACCATCAACAAAAGGGGCTTCTGGAGATCGAATGGCGTAAGGCAAGTATTGGAAAGCAACGCCGATTTCAACTGGCGAAAGGCGCGTTCGCATTCCGTCGTCCAGACGAACGGAACACCTTTAAGGTGTAAGCGATGAAACGGAGTTGAAATGGAAGAGGCGTGGCGCACATAGCGATGATAATAATTTATTTTTCCCAGCACACTCTGTAGCTGCTTCAAATTCTGCGGCGAAGGCAAGTCTTGTATGGCACAGAGGTGCTCTGGACTCGGATGTATGCCTTGGGCATTGAGTACATGGCCCAGGTAGGGTAAGTCCCGAGCAAAAAACACACATTTGTCCTTCTGCAAGTGAAGACCATTTTGTCGCAAGACCTGAAATAATGTTCTGAGATTGGCTAAATGTTCTTCTTCCGTCTTTCCGGAGATCACAATATCGTCCAGATAGTTTGCTGCAGTAGGGACCGACGCACAAACAGTTTGTAAATATTGCTGAAACAATGCAGGGGCGGATGCACACCCGAATGGCAGTCGTTTGAATCGGTACAAACCAAGTTGCGTGTTAACCACCAAAACGCGCTGGGATTCTTCGTCCACCGGTATTTGCGAGTATGCATCTGCTAGGTCCAACTTCGAAAAATATTTACCCGGGCACAGTTTGTCAAAAAGATCTTCCAGGCGGGGTAAAGGAAAAGTTGCAATCTCTAGTTGTGCAGTCACTGTTGCCTTGAAGTCCACGCAAAGTCTCAATGTGCCGGAAGGTTTTGGCAAAATTACTAAGGGTGAGGCCCAGAGAGAAGCTTGCACACGTTCAATTACACCCTGTGATTCTAGATCGTTTAATGTTCTTGCGACCTCATCATGCAAGGCGTGGGGAACATTGCGCGCTCTGAAAAATTTCGGTTGCGCGTTTACTTTCAATTCCAAATGTGCTTCATAGTTTTTAGCGCAACCTAAGCCTGGTGCAAAAATGTCTGCAAATTCGTCACATAAGCGAGAAACACTGTCTGAAGGCACAGTCTGATTCACTGAGAGGACCTGATTTACAATAGACATGTTAAACAACTGAAATAAATCTAAGCCAAACAAGTTCACTGCCGTAGAAGAACGAAGAACGTAAAATGACACAAGTTTTGTTTGTCGCTTGTATGTCGCAAGAAGGCTGCACTGTGCGAACACAGGGATCGCTTGTCCTGAATAATTACTGAGCTTAACATTTGCCGCACGCAACGGAGGTGTGCCCAGTTGTTTGTATGTGTCGTGATTGATCAGTGAAACTGCAGCTCCGGTATCGAGCTGGAATGGGATCACTTTGCCGTGAATGTCCAAATCTACAAAAAGTTTATTACCCTGCTGACGACAAGAGCGACTGTCTTGTGCAACGTGAACAGACTCTGGTACAAAATCACTTGCGACTTGACGGGATTTCCGGCGATGTCGACGCACACTATGAGTGCGACGAACAGTCACTGTTAGAGAGAGTGGCACTGGGCAGAGTGGAATGAACTGCATGAATTTCCATGGGCGACGGTTCACGAGCCTGAGTATTCTCGGTTCGATTCCGAATCCGGCGCGAAGCAAAGGGCCTGGAATGGTTTTGAGCTTCCGATCGGAACTTTTTCTGGCAAACACTTTGAACATGTCCTTTTTTATTACAGAAAAAGCAAATAGCCTGGCGTGACGGGCAATTCTCACGCGAATGTCTAGTAGCACACCGCGAGCGTGATTTCACTGCATTTGCTTGCCGGCGCGGGACACGTGGCTGAGAGCCAGGAGGCTTTGGCGCGGCCGGGCGCGAGGACTGTTTACTGTTCCGTGCAGCTTGCCCGGCGGGCCGGTTAACCTGACACACGGGTGGCGAAGTTTCAAAAGATTCCTGAGCAAAGTCAAGTGTGTCTTGCCGATCCAATATGTCCCCCACATGTTGAAGGGAGGGATTGACTAGTTTTAAAATCTGTTCCCTTATACAAACATCAGAAACGTTCTGTGCAATTTCATCACGTACCGTATTATCTGAATAAGGGAGTCCACATTCACACTCAAAAGCACAATCCCTAGTAAGGCCTTGCAAAGTTGCAACCCACTCCCCATTAGTCTGACCGGCTGTACGTTTTGTACGAAAGAAGGTATACCTTTTTCCAACTACATTGACTGATTCTTTGAAATATGCATCCAATGCAGACAAAATTTCGTCGTAGGACAAAGTTGCTACGTCGCGTCGGGGAAATAATTTCACTATCACATGGTAGGTGGACACTCCGACACACGATAACAATAAAGGCTGCTGCTCATTACCTTGAATTCTGTAGGCAGCGAGATGGAATCTAAATTGGCGTGACCACTCCGTCCAGCTTTCCAGTGCCGCATCAAAAGGACGAAAACGTGGTGCAACGGCGTGTTGTGGCTGCGTGAGCGGTGGAGCGGTGGCGGCCGCATCGGTTTGCATTGCCTGTTGACCATGGACGAGCTGTCCAAGGGCATCCAGTATGGCCTGCGTCTGCTGATTCTGTAAGCGATAAAATTCGGACAGTACATCTGGAGATGGTGGCGAAGCCATTACACAAGTAAATCAGGGCAGTATAGTATAGCTCGTCGCCAAACTGTTGTGACTCGGCAAGACAGCCAAGCCACTATGAGAGGAAGCCGAAAGGCACGCGTTTAAGCTCACGCAGGCTGGCGTGAGGTCTGGAACAGTTAAAGGAGTTGAGTCTAGGAAAAAAAAGTACGTAGCTGCTGGAATACTTAACTTTAATCCATAATTGGTGAACATTGGTCTGATGGTACATGCATCACAAGATAAATAGCAAATGATAATGGCGCCTTGCTGGGTCGTAGCAAATGACGTAGCTGAAGGTTATGCTAACTATCGTCTCGGCAAATGAGAGCGTAATTTGTCAGTGAACCATCGCTAGCAAAGTCGGCTGTACAACTGGGGCGAGTGCTAGGACGTCTCTCCAGACCTGCTGTGTGGCGGCGCTCGGTCTGCAATCACTGACAGTGGCGACACGCGGGTCCGACGTATACTACCGGACGGCGGCCGATTTAAAGGCTACCACCTAGCAAGTGTGGTGTCTGGTGGTGACACCACAGAAACCTGTGTTGCTTTTTTTACCACTGTGAGTTAACATTGCAAGAAGTCTGTATGCAGAATTTTAGCTGCTGACATGACCTGGAAGTCTGTAAACAATTTTATGAAGTAATACATTATTGTCACATGGTTTCCGCGCTTATAACTGCGTCTTGTACAACCCTGACCTCTCGCTACGTTATACCAGCGCCATCTATGGACAAGGTGGCGTTAGCTACGTGCCGCTCTCTTGCCGCAGCAATGAGAGAGCTGATTCCGCCAGTGAAAGCGATCGTATGATAATTATACATTCGTTGACAAATATGGCTGATATGTTATCTACAACATTCTTTCCAAAT
Organism: Schistocerca serialis cubense; assembly: GCF_023864345.2. Classification (NCBI taxonomy): domain Eukaryota; kingdom Metazoa; phylum Arthropoda; class Insecta; order Orthoptera; family Acrididae; genus Schistocerca; species Schistocerca serialis. The sequence goes on along the minus strand of NC_064640.1, from coordinate 399,344,265 downwards.
AGCTATGAAATAGACACAAATAAATATACAGTTTAGAACACGTCCAAATTTTATTTCTTGTAATCACCGCAAAAATGCGAAATATGGATACAATGTTCAAAACATAGGTTTTTTTGTGCACTAAGAACAACAAGCGAAGACGACATATGGCAGCCCTGCGAATCACAGACGTTGTTAGATGTCCGTAGACAAAACTGGGCTCGTGTTAGGAATGAATCAGGCCCAGTATCAGTATATTTCGAGGAGCGCCACGCATATTTAATCAAATTCTGAAACCGTGGGGAGGAAAATTGATAATGTACTACTGATTGCAGCTTGAGAATATTGTCACGGTGATAGACAGGAAATTGCGGTGATCTGCACACAATAACTTTCTCTGTTAGTTTTCTGTAAAAGCCCTTCCACTGACGGAAAAATTCTCTGTCTAAAGGTTGAATTACGTTCGTCGTGCTGGGTGGAATCTGAAATATCTCTACTTCTTTGTCAGGGTGGGCTCGAAATACAGCTTTTAATGATTCAGACCTTTTATGACCTGACCACGAATCTAGAAGGAGAAGAGATTTGTTCGCGCAGAACGGAAGAAAAGCATGACGCATGAGAAGTGTAACGTTTTAATTTCCCATTTTTCAAGACTTCGAGGCGTCTACCACAAGATTGTTTGATTAGGACATTGTTCTTTTGACACGTGGTCCAAAACGTCCAGTTGGTTCTTGAAGACACACATATAGTTTAGGCAGCAATGAACCATCCAGACTAATTATGGGCATTATAGTGTATGAATGGGTGAGTGCAGTCGTGGACTGCGCAATCGCCTCAATATGTTTTTCCCCTTTGAATGACAGTGTTCTTTTCGCACGCATTTCTTTTTGAAAACCTGACTGATCTGCATTGTACACGTATGATTCACTAAAACTAGCGATCTTATTCGTAAGAAAAGCTTCTATCATTTCGATTTGTGTCACTTCATTTTCCGACCTGTTTCTCGATACAAATTTTGTTATTTTTCTTGCCACAATTTTATGTGATCTTTTGAAGCGAGTAATCCAACTTTGAGAAGCTGTAAATTCTTTAGCGCCTATCGCGTTGGCGATCTCTAACGCCCAATCACGCAAAGTTGTATCGCTGACTCTAAATGACTGTTGTCTGGTATCGGTAAATAGCTCAAAAAGTCGCGCATTTATCTCCTTAGCAATTTCCAGTCGACTCTTACGTCGTCCAGCGACTTCCTTTTTCCATCTATACAAGTCACGCTCAGAACGGACAAAGCGATACTTATTTTGAACAGTACTGACACGTAGGCGTTTCTTACCACTTTTGTTCAACCAATACGTCACCGCTTTTTCTTTGTCTGATAAGGTAATTGTAGTTGCTGGTGTTATTTTTGGAGATAATTGATGATGGTACGTGGCACTATCACTCGAAGAGTCTTCATGAGTGCAACTTTCGTCGGTGTCTTTGCCTTCTGTAGATTCACAGTCTGCAATATCGAGTGTTTCAGTTGTTTCTAGCCACATGTCTGCGCCATTTACATGCTCGTCTAGAAGTTTAACAACCATGTCGCACAACACATAGTCTTCCGCGTGTTTTCTGTTGATTGCTTCATTTGGCGTCTATGGTATATCTCCATGGCAAGCAACAAAACATTTACAGGGTTCGCCATCACCTGTGAGGGGAGATTGAATGTTCACCATAAAGTGGCTTGCGGAGTATAGATGAACATGTACAGAACATCTTTCACATCTCAAACCAGTTTCCGGACGGTATGTTTCGAAATACGCACCAGAAATTAAAAGGACGTGCATGCCACAGAAACGAATATTCGTTTCCCCTTTCCTCCAAAACCGTGCAGCGATATTCCTCTTTAGTGAACGCCGCGATAAGACGGCCGCACTTCCCGACCATGCGCACAACACTCGCGACTCGCCATTTCCAGGGGTGGCCAGCCGTCACTGCAAGCGCCAAGCAGAAAACACAGCCATGTTCGTGATTTTTTTTAGGTGACTTCCAGTTCATGTCAGCAGCTACAATTTTGCACACGGACCTTTTGCACAGTTAAATAACAGTGCTAAAAAAAGCAATACATGTTTCGGCATGACAAGTCTGACCATTCCCTTGTCAGATTAATTCCCTCTGGAAATCAAAATAAACTTACTTATAAATACAGTGGAAACTATCTACCCAATCAGCAGGTGGAAAATAAAGGATGCTGACTGACCAAAGTATACTGCAACGGTCCAGGTGAAGTTTCAATCTTTTAAAAATTTGTTAGCTCCAAAAGAGGCCTACCAACAGCTAATTTCAATTATTGAAGACGCTGCAACAATTTCCATTCCAAGAAAAAAGGAAGCCATCGTTTTGAAACAACGGCCTCCAGTATGGTGGACACCAGAGTGTTCTAGAGCCATAGCACAGCGCAAAGTTGCGTACAGTAACTCCTGTAAACAACAAAATGTAGAAAACTTCATTGCATATCGGAAAATAGCAGTGAAAGTTCGAAGGCGGTTAAAAGACTGTAAAAAGAATAGCTGGCAAAATTTCTGTGAATCGTTAAATAACAATGTTAGTATCGCTGATGTTTAGAAGAAATTGAGATTTTTCAAAAACAAAAACTGCACTATGCGTCAGCCACTAAGTGATGCATGACTTGAAGACTTTGTGAATTGAATCTCACCAGCATCTGCAGCCGAGCAGCCATATTGCCCCCTGGAGCAACGGGATTACAATCATCCGCTCGTGGTACCGTTTTCGTATGAAGAACTGATGAATGGTATTAAAAAGAGCGTAACTTCCACACCCAGTAAGGACGATATACACTATCAGATAATAGAAAATCTCCCAGACATAGCACTCAGAAAACTGTTACAGATGTTTAACCAATGAATGACACGCTAATAGAAGATTAGACAACTCAAGTAGTGGTACCCATACTGAAACCACATAAGGATGAAGAACAGAAAAAAATCATACAGACCTATTTCTCTTTCTACCTGTATCGGTAAAACTTTAGAACGCCTGGTAAAAAATCACTTGGAATTGTGGTTGGAATCAAATCAGACTCTGTCATCGAGTCAGTATGGGTTTAGAAAAGGCAAGGGAACAATAGATAACATAAATATCTTAACCTCAGAGATTTATGACGCAACAACAAGAAAAGAGAATGTAACAGGTATATTCCTGGATATAGCTGGAGCATATGATAATGTTCTTATACCTATGTTGCTACAGAAGTTGGAAACCATTGGAATCCCGCCACAACTGATTTATGGAATCAGCACTTTCCTCACTGAAAGACACATATGGGTTCGGTTTCAAAATAAATTAAATGGATCACGTCTTTTTACAACAGGTCTTCCACAAGGAGCTGTCGTCAGCCATCTACTCTTTGCGCTGTATACTAACGAGCTGGCGAGGATTATCCCTTTTTAGTTAAAATCTTACAGTATGCAGATGATATTTGTTTGTATGTGTCGACCAAAGGAATGGATCAGGCTGTTTGAGAGATATCAAAGGCGATGGGCACACAGGATCAAACATTATGTAGCTGTGGGTTACAGATTTCGGCAGAAAAATCGGTACTCGTTCCTTTCACGAACCAAACTATGCCAGGGTGCTTGAATAGTGTAAGACTTTCTGGTCATAAAATACAACTAAAATCCCAGGCGAGGTTTCTTGGTGTTCTCTTCGATTCCAGAATGAGTTGGATACCGCATATTCAGACCATCGTCAGTGCATGTGAAAAAGCATTGAACCTTATCAGATCTGTGACAAGGGTATGGTGGGGGGTTCACCCCAACAGTCTACTCACTCTCTACCGCACGTTGATACGTTCCCGTGTAGACTATGGATGCATGGTCTATCACACTGCTGCTAACAAGTACCTAGCACCACTGGATCAACTGCAGTACAGAAGCTTACACATCTGCCTCGGAGCTATGCATTCTTCTCCCACTAACGCCCTTCTCCTGGAAGCATCAGAAATGCGCATTCGCAGAACAATGATGTATGATCGTTATATCTTACAGCGGATGGCAGATACTAAACATCCACTGATAAAAAAGTGCGAAACGCTCTCTCAAATCGGGAATAACAGAAATGTCATAAAACAGCAGTTTTATATCTACAAGCAGTACGAAGAGTGGAAATATCTCCAAAAGAAAGTACATCGAAGTGAGGTTCTTCCAATGTTCCTATATGACTATCACAGCTCTTATCACGACATTCCTGTAACATACTTAGACTATTCCTGTAAAGGAAAAGGACATGAGCAATTTTCACCTACATTGCACCTGGCAGAAAAGTGGGCAGGATATCTTAAGCTATATACAGATGGCTCAAAAATGGGGACGGAAAATCATACCGGATGTGCTTTCTTCTGTCCAGAATCTGCAGAAGAAAAGAAGTTTCAACTACCATATGATGCTTCCATATATCTTGCTGAAACTTTCACTATTATAGAGGCAATCAAATATGCAAAATATCTCAAAATCCCCAAGGCAGTAATAATCAATGACTCTCAAAGCGTTCTGAAATCCATTAGTTACAGGAGTTGGGACAAAAGAACTAGTAAATACACTTTCGACATACTGGATCAATACCACAAAGCTACGAAGACTGACGAAATTATAGAATTTGTATGGGTCAAATCACATTCCGGCATTCCATACAATGACAAAGCAGATCGACTAGCGAAAGGTGCAATTAAGAGTGGAAGACCTATGGACAGTAAACTCCCATGCACAGAATACCTCATAAAAGTAAAACAACAAGCGATTCTCTCATGGCAGGAAGAATGGAATAAAGGCCAACAAACAAGAGGTAAAAGCCATGGACGCATACAGACATTCATACCAAGACAGCCATGGTTTGCGAACTTCAAACATTCAAGGAAAATTATAACGTCCGTTGTGAGAATGCGTCTCAGTCATGGATCTTTCCCTGCCCACTTACATAGAATCGGCGTATCGGAGACACTTCACTGTCAATGTGAAGAGGAAACAATTGGTGACGTAAATCACATCTTATTTCAATGTAGATGCTATAAGAAAGGCAGAGTCGACATTTTAAAGGAGCTCTTAAGGCTTGGTCACTGCCAGCCGCTTTGCGCGATCCCAATTCTTGGAGACACAACCAGGAGTACATATGATGCCATATCCCGGTTTCTAGCCAAAGAAGACATAAAAATCTAAAATGAGTTAAACTTAACTAAGGAACTTAATTAACAAATAAATTTTTAGCAGTCAACTGTGTTTTGTAATCTGATTACAATAATTTTGATCTGAAAACATATGAATGTATGCCCTAAACAGTATGTATGACGAAGGAAAAAAAAAGGTACCTTGTTATGTGTGTCAGTACATTTATTTGTGATGGCTAAAAAGTTTGTATGCTGGAAGCCAGTAAAGCCCGGTCCACACGCAACGATCTGTCTTCGCAGACATCGGTGCAGATGTCTGTACATGCAAAAGATCGCTGCAAATGTGGTGTGTTCACATGACACAAACCCCAATCTACTACTCGCCCGCCATCTGTCGGTGTAGAAAAGAAATATCAGTGGCAAGCGACAACGCTCCCCGTAAACGTCAAACATTTAATTCAGTTATTTTGAAATATAGAAATGGAGGAAGTTCTGTCGTGGTCTGTGTTCGCAACTTGTGTTGCAAAAAACATTCAGACCAACCACAGGAAACAGAGAAAGCGGGCAAAATGGTGTAGACAGTGGCTGCTAAAGCGAAAGCAGTTTTCTCACGTAAATTTACTGAGAGAGTTGCAGGACGAACCTAACGGATTAAATGTTATTATTTGCGGATGGATGTCGAAACTTATAATTATCTCTTAAAGCTTGTAACCCTTCATATTATGAGAAAAAATACTTGTATAAGAAGGGCAATTTCTCCTCATGAACGGCTGGCGGTAACATTGACACTCCAATTTCATCTTCAATTGTACTCCTGCTTGGTCTTGGCGTTTCTTGATCACTAAGAAAGCCAAGCAGATCAAAATACCATAACGTTGGCTGGTATACTTGATCTACTCCTACACCAGATCTAGATTTCTGAACTTTGGATAACTCAATTAGAGCATTGTATGCTGCAGTCTTTTTGTCTCGGTCACTATATTCTTTACTTTTAATCTTCCACATACATGGGTGGTTTCTACAGATTTCAATGAATTCACTTACAAACTCTTGAGAACACTGACGAGTATCAGCCAATTTAATGCCCTGTGCACGCAAACACTAGACTGAGCAAACAGCTGTTTCGCGCCAGATTTGCGGCGATCTCCTGTCCACACGCTTCAACTTGTCTGCGTAGATGTGGTTTGAACCCACAGATTTGAGAGGTTTCGCTCAAACCTCCAACTCCAACTTCCAGGTTTGCACACACCTCAGGTTGGTGCAAATCTTCTGTCCACACGCAACGATATGTCTGCGCAGATGTGATGTGCGCAGACATTTGCGCAGACAGATCGTAACGTGTGGACGGGCCTTAAGAAATAAAAAAAACCACCCTTTGATCATCTTTGGTTTACATCGCAGACGAAATTGGTACACGGTTTGGTACTGTTGTGGTTAAGCAACGTGGGTTGCGTTGTGCAAGCGAGGTTTGAGCATGTTGAAGAAGTAGGTGAAGTACTGTAAGTATTACGTTGAGATTAATTTTAATCAGCTGGGAAGTCGCCTTAACGTTATAAGGAATGCGTTGAATCAACTTTAGCATATTTATCTGTGTCACGTAAATAAAAAAAATCGAATCTAAGACGTAAATTTCCTGTAATGTTACGAAAATACGATTAAGACAGTATTCTGGAATTTATCTAGCCAAAATCGGTACCTCAGTTGAACTTACCGCAATACTTTACTCCAGGAGAATTATTCTTGACTGTAAATGCTGACTTCGCTACCCGTTCCTTATTGAGTAGGGCTTTAATAATTTATCCCGTGCCCACCGTTGACTGTGACCTTCATTTTTCAAACTGTTGTGCGAAGTAGCACTAGTTACACATGTTTACTAATAACTGATGGAATGCACGTGTTAGAAATCTGAGACTTGTAACAAAATTTAGTTGGGATACAGTCTGTATATGAACAGCTGGTCAAGAGCAGGTATTCATAGGTTTAGCTGCATCGTGTCTATGTTTGAGCACCAATTCATGTCCATGCTCATGCTGTTGTTTGCATATCATCTTTCTCGTCCACAGATCGCTTAGCTGCATTGAAAATCAGTAGCTCAGAACACGCACACACACACACACAATACAAAAGTATGTTTTATGATGATAGGACAGGTGGTCGGCTGTTGCCTTGATGAAAGAACCATTCTGGCACTTGGCTGGAGTGATTCAGGGAAATTACATTGTTTTTTGGCATCTCTCTGCACTGTCACTGCACATGATACGGACATTCTTTGTTGAGACCATTGCCATCAGTATGCTGCTATGCCTCTTGTGCTCCCTTCAGTCCACAAGGAAAACTTATTCCAGGAGCATAATGTGCTACACTGTGTCATGCATGTGTACATGCCTCCCCCTTCAGTCTGCTTGGAAAACTGAACAAGCATCCCCCCCATAATGAATGAGCTGTTGGGCTTGGGAGAATCACATGATATTACACTTTACGTCTTGGCATATGATTTTCTTGTGAAATCGGTAAATGATGATCATGTAGTGACTTGTGACATGGTGCTTATCCCTTTTCATTATTCACCCTTGTTCAGAGTCCTCTAACTCTGTGTAGTATTCACTAGTTATAAAGGTTTTCACTGCCTTTTTGAACAGATTTAATCTTTTCCATTGCCTTGGGAAATTTATTACACGGCTTTGTTCCCAGATAGAAGCTTGGTCTAACCTAACACACATCTGTTGTCCGTCATCTTGTGGAAAACATGGAATAATGAAACACTACACTTTTAAAGTATCACCTGGCTGAAAACTTCTAATCAAATTTGTGAATGTATTTAATCATCATTAGTGTTCTGCCCAAAGACAGATTTTCATGTGTGGAAGTTTTCACTCTCTTTCTTCTACCATCCTTTCCACATCTGCTTAATTGTTGCTTAGCTTTGTCATCTATCATATTTTATCTCCTTTCTTTGTCTCCTCCCACAAAGTATTCATTGAAAATTGTCATTCAGGAAGCACTTCCATCTCGGTGAACTTACCGTCCAGTTCTTCCGTTTGCTTACAAACTGCAGTACCCTTCTCTCCTGATACTAATTCTCTCCAACACTTTTCTGTTATACTCACTCTTTCCATCCAGCTTGCCCTTTCCATTCTGCTCCACTTCTACGTCTCAAATGCGTGTGGCCTTTTCTCATCCTGTTGTTTGTATCCATGTTTGCACCCCATAAAATGCCTCACTGCAGACAGAAACCATGTCCTGACTTTTTCTGAGGCCTTCATGTAAGTTTGCCACATAATTTTCTATTGAATGCCTTCTTCACTATAGCTGTGTGAATTTTAACTTCTTGATGACATCTAAAGTCTTCAGTTATTGTACTTCCAAGTTAATTAAATGCTCTTACTTGCTTAGTAATAACTTTTCCTATCTTTATATCATCCAGTCACCTTCCTGGTGCCAATCACCATATTCGTTGTTTTCACTGTATTGCTTCTCGTCCCATGCTCCACAAAAGTGTCATTCATATCTTCTAGCATTTTATTTATAGTTTTTTCACTTCCTCTCTCTCTAATAACATGTCATCAGCAAATCTTATACATTCTACTCTCTTCCTACCAATACCACAGCCTACTCCACTTTTTGTCTCCAACCCTTTTCCAATAGTCCTTCCAGGTATAAGTTGAACAAAAAAGGGGATAAGAAACAACTTAATGTCTCTTATAATGCTCTTTCCATCTGTCATTTCATCTCCAATTCTTATGTTACGTAAATACAGATTCTGTACCAGTTATTCCTCCTTCCAGTCTGCACCTTTTGTTTTTGATCTGTTTTCATACACCCGAGAACTGAGAGCATTTTGCATTGTTATTTGTTGTTGCTACTGTAGATTGGGTATGGGGTACTTTTGCTTTAAAGAAACTGAATAATATGATTTTTTAAATGTTTAAAGCTAGATTATTTGTGCAAATCCAGTTTATAATAACTTTTAGAGATAACATTATTTCCTTTATCCTATCCGTGCTTTACTTTACCTTCCAGTAATGTGTACTTTATGCAAATGGAATCAATTCTTCCAGCTGATGTGAATAAATAAGTAGAAAAATAGTAAACACATGGTCAGATGTTGTGGAACACCCATTATTTTTCCCATGGACATATTCATGTCTGAATTCGTGTGAAGGCTAATGTAAATTTTTGCATCCTGTTTTTCAAATAGGAACTAAGACAGGCATGTGCCTGCCAAACGTGAGACTTTCGGTGAGCACCACTGATTCTTTCTAACTGCAAACTTGGTATGTGTTTAAACAGCCACCATGTGGTGTGACAGTGGAACATTTGTCATAGGGTGTGTGTATCTCATCTTGACCGCCAGGATTAGGATGACAGTATGATCGTATATGCATCCCTTAACCTGGAAGTGTGTTACGTACTGTTGGTGGTGGGGTGACTGTTGAGGGGGAGGAGGAGGAGGAGTAGTAGTCAGTAGTGGAAAATCTCTTGGCCAGTGGCCACACTTAAACGGTGTAAGACTTACACTGGCAAGTGGGGCTCTGTTTGTGTGGACTCTTTCTACCGTACCTCCTTGTGGAAGATGGGAAGTGTACACTAATTCTGTAAACAGCACTCTCAGTAGATTAGGTAGACCCCTGGTGAGCACACATACCCAACAGAGTAAGCTCAGCTGGGTAGCCCACCTGAGCATGGTAAAAATCGACTGAAATGCCTAAATAACAACAGTTCACTTTTGGAGCCAAATGTATTTTTAGTAACAGTGTTGGAGGAAAGGATGTTTGAGAAGTTGACCCCATTTTACATCGAAGTATTAGAGGCAGTGACAAAAGATGTCTGTAAAGACTTTCTGCAAGGACATTTGTGAAGCCTTATTAAAAAAGAAACAACTGTAAAGAAAATAGGGAAGGTATAGTAAACAGTAACATCTAGTGTCAGAAGTTATCAAAGATTGCCAACAGTAGTACACAATGCATTTACCATCTCCATAAAGTGATAAATGAAGACATGAAGTTCTGATTCAAGAAAGATATGTAAAAATCTGTCAGACCATCTGACACTCATTTTATCAGAATTGTATAATGATGTGCCACCTACTGTAGTGATGAAATTTGACTGAGTGAACTAAGAAGGCACTGTATGTCTGCTTAGAACATTACAATTGCCAAGGAAAAATAAAAAGAAGAAGAAGAATAAGACCTCCGGTGAAATGGTTTTCATCCTACAGTGACACACAAATGGATATAGTACTCAATACATATGAACTCAGACTTGTCACTGCGGGTCTCTCTGTGCTGGTGTGCAGGAAACACATTTGAAAGAGTGAAATCTGTTTGCTTGAGAGAGGTCAACGGAAAGGACTATTTCAGTGAGAAGAGGGCTGAAAGTTGTATGGCTAATATTCATCACTCTTTACCTCCCTGTATATGCCAGGTTTCAAACAGTTACTGTATTAGTATCCATGCCATACTGAGTGACCAGATGTTCTTTGTGTGTACCCACTATTGAGTTAAACATCATGGCTCGCAGCAGTCTCGTACCACAGCTCACCCAACATTTCCTCCTTGGAGAGGAGACGTAAGTGCAGACAATGTGCTGTTGGTCTGTCAGCTACGTGTCAATGGGGTTGAGCTGTTGAGAGCACCACACAAAAAAGAAAACCTCTTTTGTGAACATGTAGTATAGCATGAATTTCAGAACTGCTACAGGGTTGTTCACTAATTCTTCAGCACATTCTCAGACATTTTCCACCTGTTCTGTGGGAGATGGTTGACAATTTGCACTCCCAGCATGCAATTCCCAGTACAGATACACAATGCAGACTGAACAGTGCCCAATAGGAAGCTACTGAAATCAGTAGTGAGCAAGGGCAACTGGACACTGCACAGTCAGCCAGCTGTATTTGAACATTGTGATAATGTCCAGAAATGGATGGCTGCCATTATGATTGTGTTCCACTGAGGCATCAATTGTATAGTCTTCGTAACAGTTGTTATGGTAATGTGTCCCCTGGTGGCCTGAGGAGTGCTACTTTGCAGTCATGGGCAGGTATGCTGCTCTGCACTGGTTTAAGCACCAACAGACTGCAGAAAACATCACACCCAATCAGATAATGACTGGAAAATATCTGAGTTATGAAAGGATAAAAAATAAAAGAGAGAGAATGTTCCAACAAAATGGAAGTTTACAACTGTGTCTTCAGTGTATGGGAATTGGGTTGAGGTTTGTTAATGACTTGTGAATTGTACCTGGTCACAGTAAAGTTCACTGCTGTATGTTTCAGCACCTCACTGAGAATGCAAGAGTCGTCCTCACTGTGTTCAACTGTACATGAGAAATGACTCCTTGGCCCCTTGAAGGATACTGCCCTAACTCCCATCCTGAAATCAACGAAGAGCAATACTTATGTGAGTAGTTACTGGGGTGCTACCCTCATCAGCAGCACAGGAAACACACTGTGCTAAACTGCAGGCTTGCCTCAGTTCTCAAATCCAGGCAGCTCCTTAATCATATCCAATGTTGGTTCAAGAAATAGCAATCTGCCACAATCACACATTGCTTTAATAGGCATACACCATGCTGTACTATTCCGGTAAAGCCTCACAATAGTGTTTCTTCATCTAAAGCAGGCCGGATACAGCAATTGGAGACCATTCTGTGGCAGTTTCATCATTATGGCCTTTCCTGTCAAGATGTTGCTTTGAATACAGAGTTCAAGAAATTGTATTGGACTTGTTACAGTTGGATAACATTGTCCCATAAAGACAGCAACTGTCAACACCCCCCCCCCCCCCCTCCTCCCGCAGGGGGTCCACAACTCTTTTGTGAGTTGGGATGGAAGTCATTAAAGCAGAGACGTTTTTCGTCGCGGCGAGATCTATTTACGAAATTTCAGTCGCCAACTTTCTCTTCCGAATGCGAAAATATTTTGTTGAGCCCAACCTACATAGGTAGGAATGATCATCAAAATAAAATAAGAGAAATCAGAGCTCAAACGGAAAGGTTTAGGTGTTCGTTTTTCCCACGCGCTGTTCAGGAGTGAAATGGTAGAGAGAGAGTATGATTGTGGTTCGATGAACCCTCTGCCAAGCACTTAAATGTGAATTGCAGAGTAATCATGTAGATGTAGATGTGCGTGGCTAGCACAGGACCCCGAGCTAGTGCATCTCTCTTTCCTTTCCAGGCTGAATACCTTTCTTTTCCACATCCTTCCCCATCCCCCCCCCCCCCCCCCCCCCCGCCTCTTCCCTTCCCCTTCGCCTCTTCCCTTCCCCTTCTCCCTCTTTGGGGGTATGTTTCGTGCCTACGTCCGGAGACGGATGCTTGTAACTGTAGGACATAGTCTCTCTTCTTTGCTCTCTCTGCTGGAAAGTCCCTGTCCTCTCTTCATCCTTCTCTTTTCCTTTCCTCTTCTCTTTTACCCTCTTTTCCGCTGCAGTGTTTGAGACCTCTCTTCTTTCCTTTTCTTTGTTCCTCCCTTTCTCTTTTTTTCCTCCCTGTGCATGTCTGAAGGCCCACCCATGTGCTCCCACATGTAGTCGGTGACGGGATAACGCATAATTCCCCAGTCCGGGTAGACAGGTAGGACACATACGTACCCTCTGGTAATGGCCAGGCCCAGGGAGGGGTGATAACCAGAGCTGGTACCTTCCGAACATGTCAATTGGTCCCTCCGTCTGTTTCTTGGGAGGTGTGACCTGAGATGAGAACAATCACCTAAGGCGGGAGTGCCCTCAGAGAGGACCCCCACGAGGAAAGAGCGTGCCATCGGAGACGCTGGTAATCGTGGGGGATACTTTAGCAATGGTATCCTCTACGTCTAAAATTCTGCTCACAAGTGAAAGTTAGATGAGTCTCAGCCATGGGCAATTCTTCCATCAGTGCCACAGTTCCTTGTTGTTTCTTGGTCGGGCGGAGGTCAAGACTTCTCCACAGTCAACCCTTTCATTATTCAGAAAGGTGTCGACGCAATTGCAGATCCTGTAAAGTCCTGTTCCCGATCACGAAATAACACCTTGTTGTTAGAAACAGTCAGTGCCCTCCAGGCGCAAAAATTGCCGCAAACTCCACTGCTACACACCTTCCCTGTCCGGGTGGAAGCGCACTGCACTTTGAATTCATCACGTGGGTTGGTTTGTACACGCTCACTCGACGGATTGTCCAATGAGGAAATTCAAAACTACCTGGCTGACCAGGGCGTAACGGCTGTACATAGTCACGAAAAGGGTTGACAAGGACTTGGTCCCAACTTGTACCCTCTTCTTGACATTTGACAGAGTTCATCTTCCATCGAACATTAAAGCGGGCTATGAGATAATTTCAGTTCGCCCTTACATCCCCAACCCTACGCGTTGCTATCGGTGTCAGCGGTTTAATCATGCCAGCCAGTAGTGTTCCAATCCGGCCAAATGCGTTACATGTGGCAAGGATGCTCATGAGGGTGCTTGTCCACCACCATCGCCTCGTTGCATCAACTGTGTGGGCGACCACGCTGCTTCCTCTAGAGATTGCCCCATTTTCAAAGATGAATGACTTATTCAGGAAATCCAAGTGAAGGATAAGGTGCCTACATTTGCTGCTCGTAAGTTATTTGCCAGTCGAAACCCCACTGTGCCCACAACAGGTAAATATAGCAGTATCCTTGCGTCTACTTTCCCTACTAAGGGGGCAGCTGCGCAGGCTTGCGATCTCACCTTTAGTGCCACGGTTGTCAGATCGGCCAGCGCGAAGATCGCCCGTTCAACATCCCCACTATTACCTGCTCACTCTACAGTTCACCCTTCATCTGCTCCTGCTACATCACGAGCCCCAAAATCAGATACCTGGACTTCCAAAAAAGAGCCTACTCGTGAAGATTTTTTATGTACCCCGACTTCATGACCATCGATTCCTCCCTCATCCATTCTACATCCTGTTTCCAAGAAGGCTCATAAGAAACGAAGTTCCTCTCCTTCTCCGCCACAGCGTGTCTCATCTACAGTGCCACCCGGCAGTAACCACCCTTAGCCGTCTTCTGTGTTGCCAAGGCGCACTGCTGGCCGCCGATCGCTGGTGGCAGGAGCTGCCCCCGAACAACCTATAGATCACGATCTTCTGCCTTTGGCTGAATGCCATTCTATGCTGTTGGCCGCCGGCTCTCAGCAGTCATTGAGGTGACAGCAACTGTGGTAAGATTCTTCCCTTTTCTGCTCTCCCTTTGCCAATTATCCATTGGAATGTCCGCGGTATTTGAGCCAATTGGGATGAATTGTCGATCCTCTTATGATCCTACTCCCATGTCATCTTCTGTCTTCAGGAAACAAAGCTGCATCCCCCGATCGCTTTGTTTTCCCTCATTTCCAGTCAGTCCGGTTTGATCTCCCCTCTGTTGATGGCACTCTGGCACACGGGGGACGTTTGATTCTTCTCAATGATATTGTCCATTATCACCCAATCCCCTTAAACAGTTCCTTCCAAACTGTCGCTGCCCGTCTTTCCATTTCTGGATACACCTTCTCTCTTTGTACCTATACATTCCATCGTCTACACCGATGGTAAGAGCTGATCTCCTTCATCTCCTTGGTCAGCTCCCCCGCCCCCCCCCCCCCCTCCCTCCCCATTTGCTGGTTGGGGACTTCAGTGCCTACCACCCACTTTGGGGATCTCCAAGTCTTTGTCCTCAAGGCTCTCTATTGATTGACCTCTTCCATGAAGCAGATCTTGTTTGCCTCAACATTGGGAACCTACATTTTTGTCTGCCTCCACAACAAATTTCTCTCATTTGGACCTTTCCGTCGGTACTGTTCAGCTAGCTAGGCGCTTAGAATGGTTTGCTCTTGCTGATACACACTCGAGTGACCATTTTCCATGTGTCCTTCGATTGCAGCCACAACTGCCATCTATGCGCCCGAGACGCTGGAAGTTTGCCCAAGCCGGTTGGATACGTTTATCCTCTCTAGCGACGTTTGATGACTGTCACTTTCCTAGTGTCGACAATCATGTCACTCATGTTGCAGAAGTTATTCTTACAGCTGTGGAACGTTTAATATCTCGCACCTCCAATTTGCTCCGGCACCCCCCCCCCCCCCCCACCAGTTCCTTGCGGGATCAAGGTGTGCTGTGATGCAATACACGTGCGGAGATTTGCTCTTCACATTTTCCGCCACCATCCTACTTTGGCCAACTGTATCCGCTATAAGCAGTTATGTGCATGATGCTGTCGCGTCATCCGCGATAGCAAGAAGGCAAGCTGGGACTGCTTTACTAGCTCCTTTAACACCTTCACTACCTCTTCTGTAGTTTGGGGTCGAATTCGATGGTTATATCCCGCGTCTAGTTTCTCCCTGATCTCTGGGCTCACTGTCGCGCATGATACCTTAGTGGACCCAGTCTTAATTTCTAACTCATTGGGTCAACACTTTGCTGAGATTTTGAGCTGTTCAAATTACCCACCAGCTTTTCTCCCGAAGAAACGTGCAGCGGAAGTGCGACCTCTTGTTTTCTCCTCTCAGAATAGCGAAAGCTATAATACTGTTTTCTCCATGCGGGAACTCCAACACGCACTCTCTTCTTCTCGCTGCCCCAGGACCGGATGGTGTCCGCGTCCAAATGTTGCTGCATTTATCATCTACATCTACAGCCATACTCCGCAAGCCACCTGACGGTGTGTGGCAGAGGGTACGTTGAGTACCTCTATCGGTTCTCCCTTCTATTCCAGTCTCGTATTGTTTGTGGAAAGGACGATTGTCGGTGTGCCTCTGTGTGGGCTCTAATCTCTCTGATTTTATCCTCATGGTCTCTTCGCGAGATATACGTAGGAGGGAGCAATCATACCATAGTTTGCATTACCTCCTTCGCCTTTATAATCGAATTTGGACAGACAGTACCTTTCCCAGAAGATGGCGGGAAGCTATCATTGTTCATCTTCTGAAAACTGGAAAGGACAAACATCTACCCTCTAGCTATCGCCCCATATCTCTCACGAGTGGTGTATGTAAGGTTTTGGAGAGTATGGTGACTTGCAATTTAGCCTGGTGGCTGGAGTCCCGAGGACTTTTAACACCAGCCCAATGCAGTTTCCGAAAGCATCATTCTGCAGTTGACCATTTTGTTACTCTCGACTTACATCATGAAAAATTTTCGCAGGAAATGCCAAATGGTAGCAATATTTTTAGATCTGGAGTGAGCAAACGATGCCTGTTGGAGGACAGGCGTCCTCCGCACACTGTTCTCTTGGAGCTTTCGAGATCGGCTACCCCTTTTTATTTGTGAATTTATAACAGAGCGCACTGCTGTCTCCCGTACTTTCTCCCAAGAAAACGGAGTGCCCCAGGGATCTGTGCTAAGTGTTGTACTGTTTGCTTTCGCAATAAATCCAATAATGGATTGTCTCCATCCCGATGTCTCGGTGCTCCCTCTTTGTCCATGATTTTGCGATCTACTACAGCTCTAAACGGACCAGCCTTCTTGAATGATGTCTTCAAGGATGTCTTGATTAACTCCACTCTTGGAGTATCGAAACCAACTTTTGCTTTTCTCCCAGTAAGACCATCTGTGTAAATTTTTGACATCGTACGGAGTTTCGTCCACCTTCCCTTCATTTAGGCCCTGTTGACCTTCCGTTCATGGACGTTGCTAAATTCTTGGGACATATGTGTGACAGAAAACTGTGCCGGTCCTCCCACGTTTCCCATCTTTCGGCTTGCTGTCTGTGATCCATCAACACCCTCCGCGTTCTGAATGATACCTACTGGGGAGCGGAGCGAGTGGTCCTTCTCCGCCTATATCGCACCTTAGTGCACTCGAAATTGGGCTATGGGAGCATAGTTTACTCCTCTGCTCAGCCATCTATTCTTCGGCGTCTCGACTCTGTCCACCACCGTGGATTGCCTTTAGCGTCGGGAGCTTTTTACACCAGCCCCGTGGAAAGCCTTTATGCTGAGACTGCTGAACCTCCGCTGTCCAATCAGTGAGCTGTCCTTCTGAGTCATCAAGCTAGCCATCTGTCTTTCATGACTGCTCATCTTTCCCATGATCTTTTTCTCGATGCCACCTTGGATGTAGTGAATCATTGGTCTACGCTTCCCGATAATAAATTGTGGGACGTGAAACCTCTTCCCTGTGCTTGGACCTCTTCCTCCCGAACTCGTCATCGGGAGGGGGTAATTTTAACTAGACTCCAGATAGGGCACTGTCTTTTTAGCTATTGCCATATTTTAAGTGGCGATCCTCCCACGCTTTGTCCCCACTGCTCTCAGCTGTGGACGGTGAGACACCTTTTACTTCAGTGCCCCTGTTTTACTCTGGTACGGGCCCATTTTCAGCTGTCGCCCGATATATATCTTCCATTATAGCAGATGATACGTGCTCAGCCGATCGTGTCGTCGAGTTTATCAGTGTCAGTGAGATGACGATGGTCATTTGAAGCTCTTTTTGGGGAAAAGAATCCCCTTCTACAGTGATTCTCTTTTTGTTTTTTTGTTTCCCCTCTTTTTGAGTTTAGCCCTGATTGCTGCTGATTTCCCATTTGTTTTTTTTTTTGTTTTTTTTTTTTTTACCCTTCCCTAAGCCACAGAATGGGCGCTACTGACCGTAGCAGTTTTGCGCCCTAAAACCATTAAAAAAAAAAAAAAAAAATATCCCCCAGGGGGTCCACAACTCTTTTTGTGGATACATGCATGGCAAGCACAGGACCCTGAACTCGTGCAGCTCTTTCCTTTCTGGCCTGCATACTTTCCCTTTCCACATCCCCCCCCCCCCCCTGCCACTTCCCTCCCCTTCTCCCTCTCTCTGGCTCTCTGGGAGTATGTTTTGCGCCTACGTCCAGAGACGGATGCTTGTGAACGAATGAAGTGGTTTCTCTCTACAATGTAAAGTATCCTTACGTTGTCCTTCTCTTTCCTTGCTTCTTCTCTTTACCTTCTTCTCCGCTGTGCCGTTTTAGAGTTCTTCTCTTGTTTCCTTTTCTTTGTTCCTTTCTTTCTTTCCTCCCTGTACATGTCTGAAGGCCGGCCCACGTGTTCCCACGCATAGCTGGTGACGGGGTAACACGTAATTCCCTATCCTGGGTAGACAAGTAGGAGATGTATGTACCTCCAGGTAAAGGCCAGGCCCAGGGAGGGGTGATTACCCAAGCTGGTACCTTCCAAATATCCCGATTGGTTGCTCTGTCCGTTTCTCGGGAGGTGTGACCTGAGGTGTGGACAATCACCTAAAGCGGGAGTGCCCTCAGAGAGGACCCCCACTAGGAAGGAGCACGCCATCGGAGATGCCGGTAATCATGGGGAATACTTTCGCAATGGTTTTCTCTATGTCTACAACTTCTGCCCACAAGAGAAAGCTAGATGAGTCTCGGCCACAGAAAATTCTTCCATCAGTGCCAAAGTTCTTCCTAGTTGTTTCTCGGGCTTATGAAGGTAAAGACTTCTCGACAGTAAACTCATTCATTATTCAGAAAGGTGTGGATGCAATCGCAGGTCCTGTAATGTCTTGTTCCCAGTTACAAAATGGCACCTTGTTGTTAGAAACAGTGTCCTCCAGGCACAAAAATTGCTTTGAACTTCACTGCTGCACACCTTCCCTGTATGGATGGAAGCACACCGTAATAAACTCATCGCGCGGATTGGTTTACACAAGATCACTTGACGGATTATCAAATGAGGAAATTCCAAATTACCTGTTTGATCAGGGACTAACGGCTGTACATTGAGTAATGAAAAGGGTTGGAAAGGAATTGGTACCAACCCGCACTCTCTTCTTGACATTTGACAGATTTCAACTTCCGTTGAACATTAGAGCGAGATATGAGATCATTTCAGTTCACCTTTACATCACCAACCCTAAGCGTTGCTATCAGTGTCAGAGGTTTAATCGTACCAGCTATTCGTGTTAAAATATGACCAAATGCGTTGCCTGCGGCAGGGGTGCCCATGAGGGTGATTCTCCACCACCACCATTCCCTCATTGCATCAACTGTATGGGTGACCACGCTGCTTCCTCTAGAGATTACCCTATTTTTAAACATAAACAAATTATTCAGGAAGTCCGAGTGGAGGAGGAAAAGGTGTCTACCTTGGCTGCTTGTAAGTTATTTGCCAGTAGAAAGCCCACTGTGCTCCCAGTGGGTACATATAGCACTGGCCTTGCCTCTCCTCGACCTACTAAGGACGTAGCCACGCAGACTTGCAATCTCATCTGTAGTGCCATGGTCGTCAGATTGGTCAGCCCAAAGATCGCCCGTTCAACCTCCCCACTTTCACCCGCTCGCTCTGAGGCTCAACTTTTATCGGCTCAAGCTAAATCACAGGCCCCAAAATTGGATACCCAGACTCCCGAAAAAGAGCCTACTTGTGAAGATTTTTTACATACCCAGACCTCGCAACTATCAACTCCTCCTGCATCTCAACGTCCTGCTTCCAAGAAGGGTCATAAGAAAAACAGGCCCTCTCCTTCTCCGCCATGCCGTCTTTTCTATAGCGCCACTCAGTGGTAGCCACCCTTGGCTATCTTCCGTGTTGCCGAGACGCTCCACTGGCGACGAATCAACCAGCCGATCACTGACGGCAGGAGTTGCCCCCGAACAACCTATGGATCAGGATCTTCTGTCTCTGGCTGAATGCCATTTGATGCCGTCGGCCACTGGCTCTTAGCGATTGCCAAGTTGACTGCAACCATGGTGAGATTTTCGTTTTTTTGTCCACTCTTTGTCAATTATCCATTGGAATATCCACAGAATTTGCTCCAATTGGGTTATCTTCAGGAAACAAAGCTACGTTCCCATAATCGCTTTGTCTTACCTCATTTCCGCTGAGCCCGGTTTGATCTCCCCTCTGTTGCTGGCGTTGCAGCACCCGGGGGACTTAAGATTCTTCTCCGTGATACTACACATTATCACCCAATCCACTTACACAGTCCCTTCCAAGCTGTCGCTGAGTGTCTTTCCCTTTCTTGATTCACCTTCTTTCTTAGTACCATATACATTCCATCGTCCACACCAATAGTGAGAGCTGGTCTCCTTAGTCTCCTTGGTCAGCTCCCACCCACGTATTTGCTGGTTGGGGACTTCAATGCCCACCACCTGCTTTGAAGATCTCCACGTCCTTGTTAGAGAGGCTCCCTACTGATTCCATCAAGCTGATCTTGTTTGCCTCAACACTGGGAAATGTACATTTTTGTCTGCCTCCACGTCAACCTATTTTCATTTGGGCGTTTCGGTCTGTACTGTTCAGCTAGTGCGGCGATTTGAATAGTTCACACACACTCCAGTGACTATTTTCCATGTGTCCTTAGAGTACAGCCACAACTGTCACCTATGTGTCAAAGATCGTGGAAGTTTTCCAGAGCTGATTGAACACTTTTCTCCTCTCGAGTAACATTTGATGACCATCAGTTTCCTAGTTTTTATGATCACTCATGTTATGGAACTTATTCTTACAGCCGAGGAATGTTCAATACCTCGTACCTTCCACTTGCCCCCCTCCCAGTTCCTTGGTGGAATAGGGTGTGCTGCGACGGAATATGCAAGCAGAGACGTGCTCTTTGCGTTTTCCGCCGTCATCGAACATTGGTCAACTGTATCTGATGTAAGCAATAAGCAGTTACGTGTGCAATGCTGTCACATCATATGCGATAGAAGACAAGCTGGGATTTCTCTACCAGCTCCTTTAATACCTTCACTTCCTCCTCAGTTGTTTAGGGTCTGACAAATAGTTTTTCCCCGACCTCTGTACTAACTGCCGTGCAGGATACCTTAGTGGACCCAATTGCAATTTCTAACCCATTGGGGTGACACTTTGCTGAGATTTCGAGCTCTTCTAATTACCCACCAGCTTTTCCCCAAAGAAACAAGTAGTGGAAGAGTGACCTCATGCTTTTTCCTCCCAGAATTGCTAAAGCTATAATGCCGGTTTTTTTATATGTGGGAACTCGGACACGCACTCTCCTCCTCTCGCTCTTCTGCTTGAGAACCAGATGGTATCCACGTCCAAATGTTGCTGCATCTATCATAACCGAGTCTGTGCTACCTCCTTCGCCTTTATAATCGGCTTTGGGTCGAATGTAACTTTCCCAGAAGATGGCATGAAGCTATCATCATTCTTGTCCCGAAACCTGGAAAGGACAAACATCTCCCCTCCAGCTATCGCTGAATCTCTCTCACGAATAGTGTTTGTAAGGTTTTGGAGCATATGGTGAATTGCCGTTCAGGCTGTTCGCTGGAGTCCCGAAACCTTTTAACCACTGCCCAATGCAGTTTCTGAAAGCATCATTCCGCAGTTGACCATCTTGTTGCTCTCTCCACTGAAATTGTGAACAATTTTCTCGGGAAATTTCAACCGGTTGCTATAGTTTTTGATGTGAAGAGGGCATACAATACCTGTTGGAGGACAGGCATCCTCCGCACACTGTTCTCTTAGGGCTTTCGAGGTTGGCTACCCCTTTTATCTGTTAATTTATGACAGGGCTCTGTGCTAAGTGTTGTACTGTTTGCCATTGCCATAAATCTAATTACGGATTCTCTCCTTCCCGATGTTTCGGGCTCCCTCTTTGTCGATGATTTTGCAATCTACTACAGCTCTCAACGGACCAGCCTTCTTGAACAACGTCTTCAAGGATGTTTCGATCACCTCCACTCGTGGAGCATTGAAACTGGCTTCTGATTTTTTCCCAGTAAGACTGTGTAAATTTTTGGCATTGTACGGAGTTTTATCTGCCTTCCCTACATGTTGGCCCTGTTGACCTTCCGTTTGCAGACATCGCCAAATTCTTGGGACTTACGTTTGACAGAAAACTGTGGTGGTCTGCCTACTTTTCATATCTTTTGGCTCGCTGTCTGCGATCCCCCATGAAACCTCCGTGTTCTGAGTGGTACCTCCTGGGGAGTGGACCGAGTGGTCCTCCTCCACCTATAAGCATCTCAGTGCACTCGAAAATTGGACTATGGGATCATTGTATACTCCTCTACACGGCTGTCTATTCTTCAGCGTTTGGATTCTGTCCATCACCGTGTATTGCATTTAGTGTCTGGAGGTTTCTACTCTAACCCCGTGGAGAGCCTTTACGCTGAGACTGCTGAACCTCTGCTGTCCAATTGGCGAGCCATTCTTCTGAGTCGTTGCACTAGTCATCTGTCTTCCATGCCTGCTCATCCGAACCATGCCATTTTTTTTAAATGCCTCCTTGGATTTAGGTTATGCAGGCAGCCCTTCCTCTCTACTACCACTGGGAGTCTGCTTCCGTCAACTGCTACATTCACTTTCCTTCCAACTCCCTAAAACTTTCTTGACAAATGGGGGTACAATGCTGCCTTGGCTTCGCCCCTGGACCTGCCTTCTCTGTGACCTTTGTCAGCTTACCAAGGATAGTACCATTGCTGCCTCACCTCAAGGCCTTTTACCTGGGGTCATCTCGAGCGCCTCTCCCTGCCCCTCTCACCTGATTGCCATCTCATGCCCCCCTCCTCCTGCAATTCCATCACAAGCCCCTTCCTCTATTGCTATCTCGGGCCTGTCTCATTTACCTCTCTATGTTGCAGGTTTGGCCCCTCTCAAAGGCGAGCCCTTGCCATCATCCATGGCTCCACCATCTCTTGTGCTGCATGTCCTGTCGCCCTTCCGTGTAGCCTCCCATGTCACTGCTGCTTCGTCTGCACGCCATTAAGAGTGGTGCCCACACACCGTTGCATTCCTGAGTGTCTTTAATGAGAAATTGAACATAGTTACACAATTTGGTGCTATCTGCTTCAGTTCATGCACAGGCAGCGTACACAATGTGAATACTTTTCAATGCAATTATGGGCTCATGGTCTGCCATATACACTCTGCCATGGAACCAACATTTACGACTATATTTCTGTCGTTTTCCATCTGTGCAACTCAGAAAAGCTGCTTGTGGTGGGGAGAATCCAGATGGTGTGGGTTGTGAAGCATCCATTGAAATCTGGCATTTTGTGCTCTTCTGCATGTTGTCTCACTGGGTAGTGCACTTTGTTTCTGGCAATGGTTTGGCAATGGCCATTCATTCTAGTTGACAGCTTGTTGGTTGTCATACCAATGTAAAACACTGTGCTGTGGTTGCAGCAGTGCTGGTATATAACATGGCTCCTTTCACAGGTGACCCGTCCTCTGGTGGTGTAGGATAAGCATCTGATGGGACTGGACTAGATGGTGCTGGGTGCACGGATTGGGCAGGTCTTTTGTATGGGTCTTCCACTGGGATATGATCCCTGTGGCAGGGCATTTGGGGTGGGAATGGCAGAGGGATGGACTGGTAAGTTGTGGTGGTTGGACACCACTTGGGGAAGGGTCGGAAGCATCTTGGGTAGGATGTCCGTCATTTCACGGCATAATGGTAGATAATCAAAGCCCTGATGAAGGATGTGTTTCAGTCTTTCCAGTCCAGGGTGGTATTTGGATGGCAAGGGTGGGGGGGGTGCTTCTTTGTGGTTAGTTCTTGGGATGGATGTGATGATCAGGCGTGTGTGAGAGGATATGGCACAGGAAAACTTTGTGAATTAGGTGTGCAGGATATTGCTTGTCTGCGAAGGACTTTGTGAGGCCTTCAGCATACTGGGCAAGGGAGTTCCCATCACTGCAGATGCATTTACCACAGCTTAGGCGCCATGTAAGGAACAGGATATGGGAGAGGATTTTGGCTAGGGATGGTGAAACTTTTATGAACTAGTGCAGATAAATAGAGCAGCGGCCCATTGTGGAGGGGGGGGGGGTAGTATTGGGGGAAAAATTTGGCATTGGCAGTACTGAGTAAAGGTGTCAGGTGGTTGTAGGGAGAGTTTAAAAAGGTTGATGGGCGTAAGGCATGAAAGTAATTATGTTGGGAGCAGGGGGTAGTTTTGTGACTGTTGCCAAAAACAAGGTGCACTACCCAGTGGCACAAAATGCAGCAACAGAGCAAAAGATGCAAGCAAGTTTTCAATATGTGTGTTTGTGTTTGTTTGTGCACATACACCATCCCCTGCCCCCAGCACCCCAACCCATTTTGTCCCCCCCCCCCCCCCTCCCACATCAGCTTGTTGTGTGCTGTTATCTCATGCCCTAGTCTATGAAATCATGCCAGCCTGTGTGTTACCTGGCTACCTGCCCCTTTTACTCCCACCCCTAGCAAGCAGACAGACAGTTCCTCACCTAGAAAAAGGAAGTGTGTTGCAAAAGCTTTCCAAGCTCTGAACCTTTTGTTTGTGTGCCTATCGAAGCTGCAGCACTTCTGCATTTTGGTGGGTCGTCTCCTTTATTCCTGAATAATTCAATATTGACATTGTCTTTTGTGTAACATATGAAGCAGTGAGGTCAGGAGGACTGCAAATTTTGACTCACTAAACTTCTGTTGTGCTGGTTGATGAACAATGTTTTCATATATTTGCTCCACATCAAACTATCTATCAAAATTTACTTATTGTGTGTGAACACATATATGGGGTGATTATCAGGATTTTACATAGTGCTCTACCCTGATCATTTCCTTTAATTGTTGCTAAGAAGTAAGGCACTACCCCAGTTCTACATCTACATTTATACTCCGCAAGCCACCCAACGGTGTGTGGCAGAGGGCACTTTACGTGCCACTGTCATTACCTCCCTTTCCTGTTCCAGTCGCGTATGGTTCGTGGGAAGAACGACTGTCTGAAAGCCTCCGTGCGCGCTCTAATCTCTCTAATTTTACATTCGCGATCTCCTCGGGAGGTATAAGTAGGGGGAAGCAATATATTCAATACCTCATCCAGAAACGCACCCTCTCGAAACCTGGCGAGCAACCTACACCGCGATGCAGAGCGCCTCTCTTGCAGAGTCTGCCACTTGAGTTTATTAAACATCTCCGTAACGCTATCACGGTTACCAAATAACCCTGTGACAAAACGCGCCGCTCTTCTTTGGATCTTCTCTATCTCCTCCGTCAAACCGATCTGGTACGGATCCCACACTGATGAGCAATATTCAAGTATAGGTCAAACGAGTGTTTTGTAAGCCACCTCCTTTGTTGATGGACTACATTTTCTAAGCACTCTCCCAATGAATCTCAACCTGGTACCAGCCTTACCAACAATTAATTTTATATGATCATTCCACTTCAAATCGCTCTGCACGCATACTCCCAGATATTTTACAGAAGTAACTGCTACCAGTGTTTGTTCCGCTGTCATATAATCATACAATAAAGGATCCTTCTTTCTATGTATTCGCAATACATTACATTTGTCTGTGTTAAGGGACAGTTGCCACTCCCTGCACCAAGTGCCTATCCGCTGCAGATCTTCCTGCATTTCGCTACAATTTTCTAATGCTGCAACTTCTCTGTATACTACAGCATCATCCGCGAAAAGCCGCATGGAACTTTTGACACTATATACTAGGTCATTTATATATATTGTGAAAAGCAATGGTCCCATAACACTCCCCTGTGGCACGCCAGAGGTTACTTTAACGTCTGTAGACGTCTCTCCATTGATAACAACATGCTGAGTTCTGTTTGCTAAAAACTCTTCAATCCAGCCACACAGCTGGTCTGATATTCCGTAGGCTCTTACTTTGTTCATCAGGCGACAGTGTGGAACTGTATCGAATGCCTTCTGGAAGTCAAGAAAAATAGCATCTACCTGGGAGCCTGTATCTAATATTTTCTGGGTCTCATGTCATTTTTTGCAGCCTCAAATATATGTAGAAAAAAATTGTGGTTACTAGTTTTGACAACAGTTCCAGGTAAAAAACCAAAGTTACCACAAATACAATCATTCAGGACCAGAGATCCTTGTTCCAGCAAAAGATTATATGGTTTTGAGGAAATAAGACATCTGAAAATTTTATTCATACAGTTTACAACAAAGATGGTTTCTTCTTGAAAATGTGGTTTTATAATTACTTGCATCCTGATAGGCTATGCAACCAGATGCAAATAAATGTACAGTGCTCATTCATAGTAGTATGCACTGCAAGAATATTTTCCCAGTGTATTCCAGAGTGAGCTTCAGTATCCTAGACAGGTTCTTGTCAAAGTCCCATATGTCATGTTGGTGCTTGAGCATCTTAATTTTCTGGGCATATCATATTCTCGCCACTATTTCTGCACTGAGAGGTAGACCACCCTATCAAGGCATCATTTTCATTTACTTGTTTTTCAGAGCCTTTTGGAAGATGCCCATTGTCGATCTCCAACTAAGTACTGTTACAGGTTCACTAGTATGACAGGAATGTTGTGCACTGTTGTCTTCTTGATGTAGAATCACAATCGTGTACTTTGTACTTGCCACCCAAAAAGTATCTGTTGAAGTTTCTGGGAACTAACGTATAAATGTGATTAGTTTCTCCCCTTTACAACTTAACATAGCTCTGACATATTTTCTGTCGTCTGATCTTGGAAAAAACTGCTGAAATTAAAAAAAAATTGAAAAATTTTGGTTAAAACAAGGTAGTAGTAATGCTAATACAAATTAATTAATAATTTATTAGTATAACTTGTAATGTGTAAAGGTCTTTATAGAACTTAGCACTTTTTATTTATTTCTTTCTTTCATTGGAATTTTGATATGTTATTAATGTATAATTCTTTGAAACCATTTTGTCTTTTCCAGAATATTTGTAAAGGAAGTGTATTGAAGAGGGTCAGATTATAACAACACCCTGCCAATCAGGTGAAAAGTTCTTTGCAGTTGACACAGAAGTAAGTATATAACTGAACAGTCCACTTGCTTTAGTCGAATCTGTTCCTAAAATGCTCTTTCTTTTTCTGTGAGTGTTGCAGCTTTCCCAATTTACTGATGACTGTTACCACATAATCTTTGGAATCAAACTCAAGTAGAACTATAGATGTTATGATGGAACATCAAAGTAACCAGTGAAGTTGATTTGGTTTTCCTGGTAGTAGAAATAAAAATGAGTTGAGAGACAATTGGTGAATTGCTGTGCTACCAGACAATCAGTATCATCTATACTATGAAAAAGGTATTGCTGACTTGGAAAGAGATGGAACTTTAATTATTCAGAAAAGTGTGGCCATCAATAAAGGCACATGTACTGACACAAAGTGTTTAAAACAAAATAGAATAAGAAAAAATGAATACCTATGTAGATGTAGAAGCAAAACCTGGGTAATGAAGTTAAAAAGTTTATTGATTTCTTATGGGTGGCCACAGCCTTAAGAAATTAAATGAAGACATTTCCACCAGTCTGTTTGGTTAAAATAAGTATTTTAGTGTGGCAGTTTCAAGCTTCAGCTCATTTACAATAGCTCCTCAGAATAAACAGCCTTGTAGTTAGATTCTGGTTCAACAGGGCTGTAAGGAGTTTAGGAAAGAGCAATAAGAGGGGTGTTAATAAACCTAATATTGTCTGCAGCCAAGACGTTTATGATAATTATTTACAGTTGAGTAGGCAGGTGGTAGAGCGTTTCGGAAAAAAAAAAAAATGGTGTCCACTTAATCAGATTGCTTGTACGCTCTCCCTCCAATTCCGTTTATCTCTTAAACATGGACATAAAGAGTATGTTGTTAAAAATTTTTGTGCTCTCTGCATTGGTTATAATTGGATCTCTCGGTGGTTGAAACTCTGTAATGCAAGTCTACTGGTTTGCATTTCAAAATTTGTTTTAAAACAAGTAAATTGTATAAAAAAAATCTCAAAAAAGAATCACTGAAGCAGTAACGTACCTGTTTGTAATTGAATGTATTTTACTTATTTTACTCGTTATGCAGGTATAGTTACGAAATAATTCCACTGAGAATAATGGAAGTTAAATGTTAGTTGAAGAATATTTATATGATATTCTTTCACTTTCCGTTCATGCATCTGAGATGTTTTTAATTCTTGCTCCAATATTTTGGGTGACAGACTTTTAGCCATAATCATGGTGAGTCACTTGCAAGATTTTAAGTTATTTTGCACTGTGGGGTAAATGTGCTTGTCAGATAACACAGTTGATAATGAGAGCGTCCAGGAGTAAGACAAAGCAAGTGCTGAATCAGCGAACCCACTGGGCTTACTAAGTATGTGGTTGATCATTATGGGTGGCATATTTTGGAATGCCAGGCAGGGAAGGCTTACAATAATAATTCCTTTGAATAATCAGCTACATACTTAGTAAACACTGTAGATTCACTGATTCTGCACTCACTTTGTTTCAGGTGCATAAACTTTTATTACGACCGACACTCTACTTACCAACAGTGTTATCTCTAATGTGTGCATGTTTACTTCACAGTTTAAAGTGATATAAAATCTTGCAAGTAAATCACCTTTAACCCCCCTCCCCATGCTCATCTTATCCACTTCTCCACAGATGTTAAGGTGGCTCATCAAGAACAGAAAAAGTGTTAAAACAGTTGACCATATTGTAGAAGGTATTGCTACCCTGCTATTTCCAAACCACTCACAAACTTCTTATCACTAAGTAGTGTCGAAACAGATAATGTGCGCGCCTACCATCCCAAGAAGTCACACTGTGCTGAGTGCATGATAACTGTTCTGTGTTTGATGACAAGAGGAAGGAGAAGAAGGAACTAGGGAGTACAAGGCAGTGGTTGTTAGTGATAGGTGCTGGGTGGAGTGACAAGAGTGTCAGATATGCAGCATCAGTAGGAGGGGGGGGGGGGGGGGGTTATTGCAGGTGCAGGTTATGTTAAGAACGAAGTAAGCATACACTGTAGTATATACATATCTGAAAGACCATTATGTTGTAAAGGGTAATGCAGGTATTAAATGGGGAAAAAGTTAAGGGTGAAAGTGAGGTGGTGGTGGTTTGGGTGGTGACAGGAGGAAAAAAATAATTCAAATGTCACATAAAAACATTAAAAGTAGTGCCTGCCTCTTACTGAATTTTCACCAGCTCTTTCAACATATGAAGCATGGTTTCTTTTGTAAATTAAAGAAGCTGCTGCCATTGTCTACTGTGTTGTGTGGTCTCACAAATTTCTTGTAAAACAGCAGATAAATAAGAAGGGTCATAGTTCCTTTAGATCAGGCTGTACACTTTTCTAATGTGGATTCTCTCCACTATGAGGGGCAGTTGCAAAGTAATTCCTCATGTTTTGAATCCAATAAAATAGTGGAATAATGTAATAAATTTGGCTCTGCTGCTGAATTTTTTTTTTTTCTTTAGTCATTGGAAATATCAGTGTGGTTGAGAAAATTGCCAATCTTGGGGTCTGTGTTACACATTGTGTGGCCATAAAATTTCAGAAAGTCAGAGATGAAACACTGATTTGCATTTATGAGAAGCTGAGGAAGGTTATTGGGGATACTGTAATGTATATCAGTCCATTTAGATACTGTGTTTATTAGTGTATGGAAGATGTAGGCTATATTCCCTTGGATGATCAAAAGCAGAGTAGCTGACAACCCACTGCTTGCACAAAACATTTAATGCATTGATTACGTTATTGACACCAAACAGTGGGTACCACTTGATGAAATGTTGTCACTGAAGGCAATGTGATTACTGCTGTTGATAAACTAGATTCGTCAGATTTATATGTCCTGGGTACCAACAATCAGAATACAGTGGAGAAAAACGGTAGCCATTAATGGTAGGAGAGGCAACCTTAACAAATATTGTACATCGGATGGGAAGTATGGGCTCTCACTGACGTTTTTATGTGACTTAACAGAAATAAATTAAGGAGGCATTACTTGTAGATTGCCTTATCACATCTGGAGATCGAACCAATGTAGATTTTTAGTATGTTAGAGGTGTGTGTGTGTGTGTGTGTGTGTGTGTGTGTGTGTGTGTGTGTGTGTGGAGAGAGAGAGAGAGAGAGAGAGAGAGAGAGAGAGAGAGAGAGAGAGAGAGAGAGAGAATTAATTGTTTTAATGTTGCTATTTATGTCATATTAAAGCTGTGTCACTCAATTGTTTAAGGTATTCAGTAATGAAATGTCATTACGAAGTACTAGGAGTGCCAAGGGATGCATCCTTCGAGGAGATAAAGAAGTCTTACAGGACATTAGCTCTCAAATGGCATCCGGACAAGAATCCTGATAATGTGGTGGAAGCAAGGGAAGAGTTCCTGTTAGTGCAGCAAGCTTATGAAGTTTTAGGTGATCCTGCAGAGAGAAAGTGGTATGATAAGAACAGGGAATCAATTTTGAAGGGGGGTAGAGATGGAGATTATAAGGATGAAAGCCTTGATGTCTTTCAGTATTTCACATCATCATGTTTTAAAGGTTACGGTGATGATGAAGACGGGTTTTATTCTGTATATCGGAAAGTTTTTGAAAAAATTGCAGCAGAAGATACTGAATCTGTGTCGGAAAGTGAGCTGAACATACCAACATTTGGAGATTCCAACAGCAACTATGAAGATGTTGTCCATCCATTTTATGCATACTGGCAAAGTTACTCAACCAAGAAATCATATGCCTGGCTGAATGTATTTGATACTCGTCAGGCGACAAACAAGCGTGTGTTTCGTGCAATGGAAAAGGAAAATAAGAAGGTAAGGGACAAAGCTCGCAAGGCAAGAAATGAAGAAGTTCAACAGTTAGTAGCATTTGTTCGAAAGAGAGATAAACGTGTGAAGGCGCATGTGGAATTTCTGAAACAAAAATCTGAAGATAATGCTAGGAAAGCGAAAGAGTATAGAATCAAGCAAGTGAAGAACCGTTTCAAAGAAATGCAAGAACTTGCTGGACCTCTTCATGATCTGAGTATATCCACAATGGAGGAACTGAATGCAATTGAAGTGGAAGTAGCTGCAATGTTTGATGAGCGTCCTGAAGAAGTTGATGATGACGACGACGGACTATACTGTTTTGTTTGCCAAAAACTCTTCAAATCAGAAAAATCTTTTGCAAATCATGAGAATTCAAAGAAGCATAAGGAAAATTTGGAACTTATGAAAGAGCAAGGTATGTTTCCAGAGTCCGATGAGAAAGGAAGTGTTTATGAGGAAACTGGAGCTAGTGCAGTGGATTCTAGCAGCACGATTTCTGCTGATCAAACTAGCACAAGTAGTAGTGATAATGATAGTGACAGTGGTGGTAGTGATGATGGCATAGGAAAACAAGCAGATAATAGTGACGTGTCAGGATCCTTTTGTCAGCAGCTCGAAAACACACAAACTGCAGAAGCTACCACTGATGACTGTGCCAGCAGTTCAGACACTGAAGATAGTTTAAAAATCATCACACACTTGCATAAAAGTAAGACACATAGGAAACTACTTGAAGACTATGAGAGCTCTGATGAACTAAACATACACATTATGAGACCTAATACAAAAAAATCATACAAGTGTAGAGGAACAGACACCCAGTGTACAAAGGAAAATGATGATAAAACAAATACATTAATAGAAGATGCTGATCAGACTTCTGTGAAATCTTTAGGCTTTGATGCAGACGAGGAAAGTATTTCTGGTGAGGTTGCAGCAAAAAATAGGAAAAAAAGAAGGAAACAGACAAGAAATACCAAAAAGTCTGTTAATCAAGTGGATTTTGTAACTCAGAAAAATGAAGACTGTATTAATTCACAAAAGTCAAAGTGCCTTACTGCTATAAATTGTTCTGATAAAGGTGTAAATAAAATTGTTGAACATGATCATAGTAAGAAAAATGTTGCAGAGAAGCAGTCAAAAAAACAGAAAAAGAATGTTAAGGTATTGGGTGTTGACAAAATAAATGGTACTGAATCAACACTGAAAACTGAAAAAAATAAACAATTTGAGAGACAGTCCAAAAGATCTAAGAAGAAAACTGCTTTGGAAGGATATAACACAGGACAAAACCGGGAGACTGACGACATACCAACTGTGAAATTGAAGACTCTAGAGGATGGTGGCACGAACAAATGTTCCAAAAAACGGGCAAAAAATAAGTGTGTTGTTGAAGAAAGATACTTTGTGAACCAAAACTGTGATGTAGGGAGTCCATCATGATTTGATAAAATGAGTATGCTCATACAGATATGACTTTAAGATAATTCGTTTCGGATAATGGCTGTGTATAGATATAAGTCTTTTGTGCTCATTGTATAGAACAGTATTAAAAGAACAGCTACACAAAATGTGCTTGTTCCACTCATTAATATTGTATTTGTTAACTGCTGTGTATGAAAACATGGTTTATAAAAATAAATTATATTATCCATTCAGATATCCAATGAATATCAATTTGCAGTTTACAGGGCTTGTATTTGAAAATGTGTGCTTCCTTTATTTGCGTTTCAGAAAAAAAATAATAAAAATTAATAATAATCAAAACTTGTCTGTGAAAGCTCTGTCATCAAATTTGTGTCACACAAACTACTGTCCATGTTTGCCATTTTGGTACCCCAAACATATGAGACAATAGTAGTGTGAGGTTTAAGTAGGACCTGTGTATTGTTTGTTCTGGATAAGTGACTTCATGTCTGTAATACAAGCTAAGCAGCTTTTTCTTGCAAAAATGTCACTTATTTTGCGGTGTATGAGAAATACCAGCAAACTGTTCAGTTTAGATATTAGATCATTATTTTACTCTGGTCTGTGTATAAACAGACACTGGAAACAAAGGTAAAATTTGTCATATTTTTTATGAAATTACCTCAGTCTGTGCAGCATTTGTCAAAAGTTGTTTTAATCATTATTGCTGCTGCTGCTGCTGCTGCTGCTGCTACTACTACTACTACTACTACTACTACTACTACTACTACTCCAACAACATTATTGTCTTAATTGAAGTTTGTAAGTTGTAGGATATACACAAAATGGTGTTCAGGTTCATTGTCAGTAGTGTGTGGCCTCATATAAGGGAATATATAAATAAATACGCCTGGGGTGGTTTTGTCAAACTATGAAAATCTTGAATTGGAATGATTACAGTGTTACTCCAGTGATGTACCAGTAAAGTCGAACATTTTTAGGCTGTTGAGACCTAGTGAGTTCTAAATCTGTCACTGATGTCAACGTCAGTCTTAAAAAATCAATGCTTCACTGTGCAGTTCGTGCTTGTTATATTGATACTTAAGATTTCTGGCTAACACTCTTGCATAAAAATAATTGTGAATCTCATATGGAATATAGTGAATGGAAATATGTGCTATCTTCCACTTTTTCTAATTTTTACGGAAAAGCAACTGTCATAAGAATGTTCTCTTCCTTAGACAGGAAGCTAAATTTCCTATAAAACATCTCTGGAGTATTCCTTAAACAACTGTATAAGATATGGTTACTATGCTGTAGCAATGTATATTCAGCACTTGAATGTAGCTTAAAATTTTGCCTTGACAAGAACCAGAGCAATTTGGAGGACACAAAAATTGTACTTGAACGTCTTATGACTTGTATGTCTTGATGTGAGTGAAAAAGAGGAGTTAATGTATTATACTAAATATAATTATAACAGATTCGGCCATTTCATGTGTTCCTAGCTATTAAGTGCTCGAGAATAAGCATAGCACCAATGAAAGTATTTTAAGACTTCATTTTATCTAGTCCTCAGATAAGTGAGAATAGGTAATACCCTATGTGGTGCTTGGTGTATGTGGAGAGCACATAGCACATTGCTAACACCCTTATTTTTTTATCAGCTGGTTTGTCAAATATTATCAGATTGTGTCCACATCCATCTGCGTGCTTGATATCGGCGTAAGGTCGAAAGTGACCAATTTTTACAGAATAAAGTCTTCGTCTTTGCCCAATAGCCTATGTGGAAATACTTATCTTTCTTTGTTGAGCCTGTGGTGTCCAACAAGAAGAAATCTGCCATTGTGTTTAATACTTCAAATAGTTCATTATAACATTGTTTGAAATTGGCGTTACTTATTTCGGCATTCAGACATGCACAGTAGCATATTCTATTACTGTGTGTGAAAAGCATAAGATGGTTTTCTTCCATTTTCCTAAATCAGAATTATACCAAGATGTTTACTGATGTACTAATAAGGGAAGTTATTGAGCTCTGTGACACCAGTTGTCTAAGTATTGTTGTTTGACAGTTGTTGCTTTGCCTAATTATTTGATCACAGGTGTCGGGTGGTGCCTGTTGCATTTACTACTTCATTTTGGGTTTATTAATTAGCAAATGTCTGCAATTGTGGCCTCAAGGTAGTCAAATTAAGATGTCTGAGGTAGTTAAACTTCTAATATTAATGAGAGCAATGTGGTGAAAACAACAGTCTTGGTTGCAGAATTTATTTTATTGCTTTATTTATTTGCGATGTGCATTTCACCTAATACAAGGCGCTTTCAGATTGCCCTACATTACTTAAAACTGTGTTAGAAAGGCTTGATCCTAACTTGCAAGTTAGAAGGTTACAAATTTAAATTTATTTGAAACTTACCGTTATAGTATTGGTAAGTGATTTTTGGGTGCCACGATACAGGTGTTGGCAGAAACAGACTGCCCTGTCATCTATAATAAAATAAATTGAAGCAAGTATATGCTCATGTCATATGTTAAGTGTAACACCCAGTAACCTATGGATAAATAAAATAAATTAGAATATGAAAAAGTTCATAGCAGTTGACCTTACAAACTGTACAATGGCAATGGTCTGTGTGGGTAAGAAAGCAGAAGAAGACGTAAATTACATTGCAGGTCTATGTAGCATATGCCAGTGGATACAAGGCAGAATCAGGATAGTACTTAGTCTGTCACATGGTAAATAGACTGAAGGCACCATTGTTAGTTATCCGGTGTGGTAAACTACACTGAATGCCACGGTGCATCCTACAGCAAGTTTTAGTTTTTCATGAAAGGTGGCATTGGTACACAGTGAGTTAAGTTGCATAGTTATACAATAGTTGTTTTGAAGCTTTCGTAGATTAAGTTACATTTTGTATATAGGCAGTGATATAGAAAACTTACGCTACTTTATAGTAACAGTGCTCAATAAATTATGTTAAAACTCAAGTGTTTAGATTATATTTAGTGAAGTTAGGTACAGACATAATCCAATGAGATTTTTTTTTTTTCCAGATCGTGTACAGAATGCATGTAGTCACATAGTTGGGAAATATCTAGTCCATAGGTTAGCTGGTAGTGTCAAAGTTAGGTCATATGAGGTGCAGTTTGGATTATACTAAAAGCAGTAATGTTGTGACGAGGTGACTAATTTATGCAACATAGCATAGGGATATGTCCCTATTCATTACTTTTGTGTTGTCTACTGGCAAAATATGGACACAACAGGCCATACAACATGGAAACTATGTACAAGTGCTTCAGCATTACTAATGTGACTACAAACTCATTTTTCTATGATAAGATTTTGGTGGTAGCCACTCAGATTAGTAGCATAAGTGGAGCAGCATATAGATTACAGTATATAATCATAGACTGAACTATTGGACTGGTACTGGGGCACGTGAACTGAGAGCTAGATGGTGTTTTGATGGTACAAGATACACCCAGTGCCTGTCCTACAGTACCTGTAGGAATGACAGCTGTGTGACAAGACGCTGTGATGGGACTGCTCGTATGATGGATATGTGGCACATATTGTACTGTCAAAGTGGGCCCTGTACTGGTCCTGCAGTCCAATCTATGATTCCATATTGTAATCTGCATGCTCATCCACATATGCTACTAATCTAAGTGGTTACCACCAAAAACTAATCATAGAGAAATGTGTTTGCACTTACATTAGCGATTTCGAAGCACTTACAGCCTGTTTCCATGCTGTATGGCCTTTTGTGTCCATAATTCACTACTAGGCAGCACAAAAGTAAAGAGGAGGGACGTTACTTCTCTTATAATCCAAACTACAACATATGTGCTGTAACTTTGACACTACCTACTAGCCTGTGCACTAGATATTTCCCATCTATGTGACTACATGCATTCTGGAAAAAAACCTCAATGGATTATATCTATACCTAACTTCACTAAATATATTCTAATACAGTCCAGTTTTAACATAATTTACTGAAGGCATTGTTACTATAATGTAGCACAAGTTTCCTATACTATTGCCTATATACAAAACAGTGTAATCTAAAAACCCTAAAAAACTGTAAAACTATGCAATTTAACTAAGGGTGTACCAGTGCCACTACTGTGAAAAATGTACACTTGTTGTAGTCAGTGTGCTGCGGCACTCAGTATAGAATATGAAACAGAAGAGCGAAGAACAGTGCATCCAGTGTATTTACAATGTGAAGGACTACAAACAGCCATGATTATGCCATGCATCCACTGGTCAGTACTACACAGACCTGCAAGTTAATTGACTTAAATCTCCTTCCACTTTCTTACTTGTACAGACCATAGCCATTGTAATTTTTTCCATATTCTGATTTATTTTATTTATCCATAGGTTACCAGGTGTTATGCTTTTAACATGTGACATGATCATATACTTGCATAGATTTATTTTACTGTATATGACGAGGTCCTCTATTTTTGCCAACACACTGATTGTTGCACCCAAAACCCACTTACCCACACTATACTGGTAAGTTTCAAAAGAAATTTAAATCTTTGTAGTTGCAAGTGAGGATCAAGTCTTCCTGATAATTTTATAATTAATTTAGGTCAATCTGAAGGTGCCTCATACTAGGCAATACGTATCATGAGTAAATAAGCAAGAAAGACAGTTCTTTTCATCATATCCTGCTTACTAGTTGCTGTATCAACATGCCATGAAGTGGAAATACTTTTCCATTAATGAGCATATATTTTGAAGGTCATGTCTCATGTATTTTGTATTAATTTTATTTGGACACGGTCGCATAGCACTAGTTGCTCATTTGACTCAAAGTTCAGAAAAAGTTAATAGTAGACACAGTAGGTTGTCTTGTTTCCCAAATTTGCACCCTATTGAGAATGTGACCTACAATTTATTACTAATCTAAGAAAATATAGGATCCTCTTGCTTTTTAAAACTTCTGTCATGAACTTGTATGGCAGATTAAAGCCCTGTGGGATCCCATTCCCTCTCGCAGCTTTAATCTGCCAGAAAATTTCAGAACAGCATACATTCTGCCACTGAGTGAAAGGTCCATTCTTGAGTTGTCATACAAAGTGACAGTATTATCTGCTCTGAACTGTAGTGTCAGTAGAATCGTGTAATACAAAAAATCACTTTGGAAAAATCATTTTACACCATTAAAATGCAGATAGTGCGTTACATACACCCAAATTGAAACCGAATAGTGTAAGATTCAGTTAGGAGGAAAAAAAAGGTAGAGGGTGCTACAGTTTCTTTTCATTAGGTGGTGTTCATACGGTGATTAAGGTGAAATTGTGCTGTTATCACCAGTATTTGCCTGTTGGGTTTTCTCCAACTATTTACATGAAGAGTATTGTGGCAAATATTAAGGAACATTGTTGCTGTACTTTATGTGGATGCTTTTGAATGTTATAAAAGTAGACCATTCAGTTTAATTTGGGATTTTTGAGAAATCGTAACAGTTCTATTGAGTTACATTTTATGTCTTAAGTTAATCCCAGCATTAGTTCCTTTAATTTATCAGGGTAACACAGAAATTAATTGCTAGCAAATGGTTGGTGGCTTGCCTCTTAGGCATATGGCTGGTTATTCAAGATATGTTGCATGGCAGTTCTGCGATAATGATGTACAATAGTAGTTTGTTGTGGGTTAGGTATTCCACAGTAACGTGAGATTGCTCTGATTTATTGTCACATTCAGTACTACCATTACTTGCCAGTTTTTCATGACTAGCTACATTTTCACATTGTTCGATGTCCTTGAGTAGTGCATCATCCCAGTGACCCTTTAACATGACGGAACATGTGTTCCAACAAATATTTGTTCCTTTATTCCTTTACCCTGATTACTTTCTTTATCGGCGTAAGTCCTCTGTAGTCACATTATTCGATTTAATAGACATTAAGACAGTTCATGTAATCTGTTACATCTTTTTACATGTTCTGCAATTGTTGTTTTCCATGAAATACTATATATCAAAGGTGCACAATAAGTCAGTCAATGTAATTCCAGTGAATGTAGAAATGGCTTCTTTTTCTTGTGTCTTTACCCTGCCTCAGCACAGGGTTGGCATAGCTATTGATGGGTGTGACATGGTTAGTTTAAGGGGTTGCCGGATGCCATTCCTGTCGTCGCCCCATTAACCCCTAACCTCCCCGGATGGAATGTGTACACCCAAACTGTCTGTGTGTAGTGATGATTGGTGCAAAAGTGAGAGAAACTTTTCTAAATGTTAGTGAATTGTGTAACTGGGGCAGAACTTTGGTACCAGCCTAGTATTCAGTAAATGTGAAACTGGCTAAAAACTGTATCATGGCTGGCAGACATACAAGCCCTCATCATTAATCTGCCAGGCAAATTCAGTCAGGGGACTGGGGCCAACCTCCCCACTACAGAAGTGGTGCTGTTGTGTCAGTAGCATGGGTAGGTTATACGTCAGGACTTTTTAATTGTTTTTTTAAAAGGAAAAAGAAACTTCATAAATGATATTGTTAATTTCTGAACAAGCATTGTTGATGTAGCTGTTCTTGGCTGTTTTGTCATTACTAAAAGTTTCTGTCCAGATCTGTATTGTTTGAAGTTTTGATAATTGACAAGCATGACAGTGGAATTGGTGTATGTTCAAAGAATCATTATACTTCTATGTACATATTTTGCAAATCACAGCACATTGCTGACAATGAACGAAACAGTCCATTGAATGTTAAGTGCTACAATCTTCTGTTGACTATAAGTTCTAATGGTTGTAATAATGTCGTGTAAATACCTTAAACTGAACATGTTGGGATGTAACTCAGTTTTCATAGTTTTGATATTTAATAAATGATACTTTCACCAAGTGGTGTAATATTAAAATGCTTGTCTTGAAGATCCAGCACTGCTTTACTCATGTTACTTTCAACCGTATTCTTTTAAAAGAGTTTTAATGGTACAGCTTTTTCATGGGAATTATGTCCTTAACTTTATCAGATGGATTACTACCAGTGTAGCAGTATTATACAGGTCATGGTTAGCGACTGATAACAGAAGCCCATTATTCTGTTCCAGTCATTGGTGAAAATAATATGCTGATGGGGGGGGGGGGGGGAGGGGAGCGCAACAACAAGGAGTTGTGGGGCACAAACAAAAGCTGGTAGGAGTGTTTCTACGTCTGAAAGATGGATGTCTATTCATTTCATGCCAGCTTCATAAGAGTGGTGCTAGCAGTGCCAATATGAGGATGCAAATTTACATACACTCTATAACGGTCATGAGCATTAGTTACACTTGAGATTGGATATGGTAAGTTGATGTTAGTTAGGAATGCCATTAAGGCGACAAAGACTCCATTATCAGCACCTCACAGAGTTTGAACGAATTTGTGTAATAGGCCTACAAGAAGCTTGATGCTTCTGTGATGCTGCAGAAAGACTTGGCAGGAATTTAGCCACTGTACACGATTGCTGGCAGTGATAGTCACGAGAATGTACGGTCCGAAGAAGACAGGGCTCCAAATGGCTATGTGGCTCTACCGAGAGGGAAGAATGTTATGTTTGGTGTATGACTGAGGAGGATCATACTGTGTCTGCAGCAGCAGTTAGCACACAGCAAACTGGTTATTCAGGTATAGCTCTGAACCAGATGCCCTGCAGTGTGTATTTCACTGGCCTCAAACCATTGCCATTTTTTACTTCAGTAGTGTCAAGCAGGGGCTGATTGGAAGGCAGGGTGGAGGTCTGTCGTGTTCTGGCTGCGTCTGTGCCAGTGATGGATATGTGTTGATTATGTTGAGGCCAGTTAACAACCTGCAACGAACTTGTGTGCGTGCTAGACACACTGGACCTACATCTGGAGTTATGGTCTGGGTTGTGATTTCGTATGAAAGCAGGAGAGCTCTCATGGTTATCCCATGCAACCTGATTGCAAATTCATACTTAAGTCTGGTGATTTGACCTCTTGTGCTGCCATTCACGAACAAGATTTTGGAGGGTATTTTCCAACAGGCTGATGCTCACCCACATACTGCTGTCGTAACCGAACATGCTCTGTAATGTGTCAACATGTTGCCTTGGCCTGCTCGATCATCAGATCTGTCTGCAGTCAAGCACATATGGGACAACATCAGACAACAACTCCAGCATCATCCACAAACAGCATTAACCATTCCTTTATTGACAGACCAAGTGCAACAGGCACACAATTCCATCCCACAAACTGTCATCTGGCACCTGACAACAGAATACAAGCACATTGTCATGCTTGCATTTAACATTCTGGTGGTTACACTGGTTATTAATGTGCCAGCATTTCACATTTGCAATGGCTTATCTCACACTTATGGTAACTTGTGATATTGCATTGTTAATCACTTAGCTGTGTTACCTAGACAAATGTATTCCCAAAATTTCTGTACTGTACATTATTTTTTTGATGTTGTGATTTTTTTTTTTTTTCTGTCAGTGTATTCTTGATTGTATAAATTTTTTGTAAGTACATTTTATTCAGATTTAATTTT
Source organism: Schistocerca serialis cubense (assembly GCF_023864345.2). Lineage (NCBI taxonomy): Eukaryota > Metazoa > Arthropoda > Insecta > Orthoptera > Acrididae > Schistocerca > Schistocerca serialis. The sequence continues at coordinate 399,303,797 of NC_064640.1, read as the reverse complement.
CTTATGGCTTTGTGTGGACATCGTGGCGGCATCATATTTAGTTTTATATCATTGACATTTTTTTAAAATTCTAAATACATAGAGCCAAAGATAGTATATTACATTTTGCATCATTTTTGCTGATTACGTCTCATCTACTTCAATCAGATATGATGTGAATACGATTTATCACAAATACTGAGTGACATAACAAGAATGTTAAGTGATGCTTATACACTTTCATTTAGCAGCTGCAGCACATGCTAACATCAGGCTCTCGAATGACCATTTTGTACTCTACATTTTCGTTAGTCTACAGGAAGCTAATGCTCTGGTCACTCTTGCTGGATGTAGGTGAGGACCTTTCATTACACTTGGTCCTTCATAGTGGCATCCATCACTTCAGATATTGAGTGAAACAGAACAACTTGGGTGAATTTCAGTGTAGCTGAAAGGAAAATGCTTGAGTTGAAATTATAATCTGAGCTCACTGGAGTGCGTGATACGGAATGTAAACTTGACATGTTACACTGTAGTGTGGTGATGAATTCAGTGCTGAAAATTTCTCAGATGAAGTGGCAATATGTATAATAGTTGCTTCACTTTTTCTTACTTATGGGCAAATTGGCAAAACAGGGTGGAGACAGTCTCTTTTTTTCTCTCATTTGAAAATAATTAATTTCCTCTAAAACTGACATTATTGCGTATTTTGGGCCATCAAGTTAGTGTGAAAGATCTGCTCAATGCCCTGCTGGGATGAGCCTGTTACTAAAACTAGAAGTCTCTTTAGGTTATATGTAGCTAGGTAGGAGCTTATTTTAAACAATTTTGTAATGTGAGAAATGCCTCCTGCTGTTCTTAGGGCCATACAAATTTGACACCTTTCTTTCATAGGAGATTTAAAGGATGAAAAATATGGGTGATTTTTGCAGTGAATTTTCTGTAATAACTTGTCTTGTCTAAAATAGTCATTCTTGAGATTTATTGCTGCTGGTGGTTTGTCGATTGCCTCAACACAATGTTTATTTTAATCCACTCTTGTGTAATACCAGGTGAGTCAAAAAGAGAGAATAGATTTCAGTTGTTTATTATAGGCAAACTATAAAAGATAGAAACACACAGTGCATGTCACTGGATGGAGAAAGGCTCAAAGTTTTGATACAGCTGCACTGTTGTTCGTAGCAACATGGCAACTATGTACACTACCAGAGAAATCATTTGTGTGTTGGAATTTGTGTGAAGGCAATTCATAATTTAAGAGCAACATATGTTCTGCCATTGGTTCAGCAAGGAGCTGCCTCTGCACAAGCAGATTTGACTGCATACAAAAGTCTTGGAAGTTTGTGGCGCATGTAAAAGGGAGAGTACTGGTCGGTATCTGATGATATCAGGCATATCCAAGGTGTGTTCACACAGAGCCTTCAGAAGTTCACAAGACAGGCAAGCCAGGAACTTCAACTTCCTCAAACATTGGTATGGCATGTTCTGAAATGATGCCTGCATATGAAACCTTAAAATTTGCAGTTGTCCCAGTGACCATAACAGAAGGTATGAATTTTGCATTTCATTTCTCCACAGTATGATAGAGGACACTTTCCCAAATCACTCATCTTTTCAGACGAATCAACATTTCAGCTGTTGAGTAAAGTATACTGCCATAATGTAAGAATTTGGGAGTCATAAAATCCTGGCATCGTCACAAACATGACTCAGCAAAACTGAATGTGTTTTGTGCCGTTTCCATCAAAGATTATGGACCTTTCACTTTTGCAGAGGAAACTGATAAGAATGCCATACTGGGAGTTGCTGCAACATCGGTTGTTTCCTCAATTTCACGAAGATTCCAATTATTTTGTTTTTATGCATGATGGCGTCCCTCCTCACTTTAACCTTGAGGTGCTGTGTTACCTTACAACACCATCCCACAACCTTGGATTGGAAGAGGTGGACAACAAGATTTGTTCATTTGTTTTGGCCTCTCAGGTCACAAGACCTCATACCTTGAGGGTTTTTTTCTGTGAGTGTGCATAAGACAGTCTTTGTCTCACCTGTGTCAGCTACTTGTCAAGAACTGAGAAATTTAGTTGTTGAAGCTGTTGACACAATAAACAGGGTCCTGTTGATTCATGTGGAATGAAATGGACTAGAGTTGTGATGTTCCTCAAGCAGTGCATGTTGCTCGTGTTGAGTGTGTGGTATAATGTCTGTGTGAGCATAAAACTTTTAACCTTCCTCTATCCTCTGACATGCACAATGTGTTTCTATATCCCGTAGCTTTCCTGTAATAAACAATGGAAATATGATCTGTCTTCTTAAATCATCCTGTATTTCACACAAGTATTCTACTGTGGCTTGAAAAGAACATTATTTCTTCATGATGAACTTGAGACTGTTGTTTTGCGGGATGCAAATTCAATTTCACAAATTTTTTAGATGTCTTTCATGGCATAATAGTTACAGCGACGCGATTGAGATATTTAATATATTTGGGTATGTTGTGAATTATTATAAATAGTGCTGAAATATTGTTGGAGTTTTAACAACTTCAAATAGTAAGTGATTCTTTTGATAGAGCCAGAAAGGTTTGTTAATGACCATGGTTTTTGTTTAATAGGCAGCGAGATGAAAACTGAACACACCACAACAAGGCCATGGGATTGTTCCATTCAAAAGCAATCACCACATGCGTTAAGACATTTATTCCACTGGGAGACAAGGGATCAACTGTTTTGTAGAACGCAGTGGGCCGCTGACAGATAAACTCCATCACTCACTCTTCCACTTCCTTATCTAACTGAAACTTGTGCCTGTGCATGTCTTTCTTTAGGTTGCCAAAATGTGAATATCACACTGTGAAAGATCCAGGCTGTAAGGAGGTTGCTGATGTGTTTCTCAACCAAAAGGCTGAAGCATAGCCTTCGTCATATTGGCTGTTTGGGAGTGGGGGGGGGGGGGGGGGGGGGGGGGAGTGTTATCATGCGACAGGATGATTCCATCAGGCATCATTCCTGGGCGTTTTGACTTTATGGTGCATTGCAGTTTCCGTGAAGTGTCTTCATAGGGCTGCGCTTTCATAGTATTTCCACACTCCAGGAGCAGAGGGCCCTTGCAGTCAAAGGAGGAGGTCACTGGGAAATCACCAGAACTTGTGTGGTTAGCTTTAATTTCTTGGGTTATGGAGATGTGGTATGTTTCCACTGTTGGATTTGTTGTTTGCCATTGGGTTGTTGGATTGGACTATCCTGTTGCACGATAACACCCCCCTTCCCCCCCCCCCCCCCCCCCCCCCCAAACTTCCAATCAGTTGAAGACTACACTTCAGCAATCACTGAAACATCCTCCTTACAGCCCAAATCTTTCACTGTGTGATTTTCACATCTTTGGCAACGTTTTGACAACATGAAGAAACACATGCATGGATATTGGTTTTAGTCAGATGAGGAAGTGAAAGTGTGTGGGTGCGGTTGTGTATCTGTCAGCAACCGACAATGTTCCACAAAACAGGAATTGTCTTGTCTCCCAGTGGGATAAATGTCCCAATGCATGTGGTGATACTTTTGAGTGGAACCAGTCTCTGGTCCCGTTGTGGTGGATGTTCGGTGTCCATTTGACTGCCCTCGTAGATGCTTCATAAAGAGACGGTAGTAAGTAAATGTCTGCCAAATATATGTTTGAGAAATATTGACCCTCAGATTGTTCAGGCATTAGTTCCTCTCAACAGGGAAATATCTACCTCAGTCTCGGCATTTACTATTTATATTAAATTGCTACTGTATCTTAATGATACTTGAGGCTTGCAAATTACACCCAAAGTTTTATCCAATTTGCTTGATGAAATATGAGTGATGTCTTCGTGTACTTGCAGTTAATTTAACTGTGATTTTTATACAAAATTGGTATCACCATAAATGAATGAGGTAGTTTGGAAGATGATATTGTTATGTGACCTGTCATATTACAAATGCATCTGAACACTTGTTCAAAAACAGCATTTTTACTTTGGTAGAGAGATTCCAAATCTACAAATGGAATGACTTTAAAAACCAGGTGGACTATGTCACATATTTTGAAAACAGAAATAGTGCATTAACAGTAAACGGAATGCTTTAGCATTTGTTACAACAAGTAATGTCAACTTGGAACTAACTTTCATGTAAGTGTTTGAGACAACATCATGATCTATTAGAATAGCTTGCCTAATGCGTATTCTCGTTGGTGACAACTTTTATGTGTATGTACTTGCTGTACATTCACATCCCGAGTGTAAGTAATGGTTAGAAATTCTGCCTCATAATTTTATAGTGAACAAAACTCTAAAATATTTACATCCTGCTGCTGACATGGCAGTGCCACACTTGTTTTCCAGGTTCTGAGTAAGCGCACTGACGCTGTACGACTTGGTTTCTTATAATAAAAACAAACTTCATTATGATGTGGACAATTTTGCTATGGATGAGTCTGGAAACAGTGTACACATGATGTAGCTGTCTTACAAGGAACCCTGCGAGTGTGAGTTCGCAAGTTAAATATTTAGTAAGGTTCATTTGACAGTGTTAACAATTGACAGGAAAATATTAGCTGCTAATGACTCGCCATGCGCAGCAGAAGGGTGACAGGAAATAAGTGTTTGGGAGGTGCCGAGGTCAACCTCCTTTGGGATGTATGTATTAAATTTCACAAAATTGGCATCATTGACATTCAAGAAATGTTTGAAACAAACCATTAACCTGCACTATGAACAACAAATGAAAAATGGCACACCGTAGAGATCACAATGGTTCACACCATCAAGATCGAAGATGAACTCCTTGGGATTTACAAACTGTGCAGGATGTTCAGCTAGGGCTAGACATCAACTCTTAAAGAATGCATATAGAATCATATTGGTGTGATGTGGTGTTGAGAACTGATGGAATGTGATGGCATGCAACCCAATGTGAAACAGTCTGTCATGGGGCTTATCATGAAACTGACTATCCTTTAAGGTGTTGCTGCAGATAGTGCAATATGTTTTATAGGCTTGGATAAAAAACATCCACAGGCTGAATTTTTCCCGTGGCTCCATGTGATATGAATTGCAATGTTGCAACTTTCTCAGGAGGGTTAATTTGCTCTAGAGGAGACCAGGTATCAAGCAGAAGCAAGTTACTTTGACCAGCCATTGGCCAAAGTAGTGCTCATACCAATTGTTCTACTATGCCCATTTTCCCACTCTTGTTTGCTGTGTAGTAAATATTACCTACTGCTCTTGCAATATCACGCACACAAGGAAGTATCATAGGGGGCAGAGCACCCCCAACAGCACAATAATTAACTTTCCAGCTAACTTACCATCCATATCAACAGTCTGCATAATTGTTGACAAATATGTTAAAGTATTGACATAAGTTGATCTTGATACAACTCTCTTGAAACCTCTAAATTCCAGGGTTCCTTTTATATGGATTTCCTCTTCAAATACCAGTTAGTCAGAAATTTGAAACAAATTCCGTACTGAACGATTTGATAAATTTCTCTCATCTACAAATCTTTTGGTCTGATACTATGCTTTGCGGTGCACTGTCAAGTTGACACTTTGTTTGAAATTTCATTATCTTATATATTTTTTTAAATTCTGTAGCACTGTTAAAGCTATGCAACCATCCACTGCTTCCCCTGAAATCACTGTAATCTATGTTGCGCACAATTTGATGAGCATAATGTAGTAGGTCACTGTCATGTACATCTTGTAAATTGTATTGAGCATCCTTGAAATGCACGAACACCAGTTTCTGTAATAAGTGCACCTTGCCCTCCTGTGAATATCCATAGTTTTTCTTATGCCCCACACTGTCATATTGGTGTGGATTTATTCTAAATCTGTTCATAAATTTTTTTACTATGCTGCAGCTGATCTTTCGTGTACGTAATTATTTTCAATACCCGCTCCTTGGATGACAACTGCCCCTCACCACATTTCACTGGAGACGGGATTTGTTTCTCCCTATCTGACAAGCATGATGAACTACATGGCATGGCTTGACACCTGTTTCAGTATCACTTTCATTTGTTAAGAACATATTGTTGTCATTGTACTCCTCACATACATTGTCCACAGAGTGGAGGATATACATCATCACACATACGACTGACTCATATTGCAGAAATGTTAATATTTCATCATCCACTTCTTTCCCACTCTGCAAAAGTCCTTGTTCCTTTCTGATGAAATGTCAACTTCGACTACTGTTGTTGTAGATATAATGCAATGTTTGCTTTGTTTATGATTGCCATTGCTCTGCTGTGTATCAGTACTACACTAGCACTGTTGTGAGTTACTTGTCGACTAAGCAGTTCAGCTATGCTCCACAGCCTCATGCTTTGCTCACCACTGGATACCTTGAGTCCCACCCCCTGTTGCCATTAGCAACCAATATTGTGGTTGCATGGTAGACAATGTGTGGGCTGTTGAATGTCATGAATGTCATTGGCCTTTTGTACCCTCGCACTCAAGGGGTTCCTTGTGAGAAACTGATAGTGGTGGTGATAGTTAAGCACTTATTTTACCTTTATGGCTGACTTACTATGAGTGTAAAATTGCCTTCAGTTTGTGTGCTGTGCTGGAATCAGATGATCAGGAAGATATCGATGAATGTATATCTTTAGACCTATAGTGTTGGACAATGGGCTGTTTTTGAACCTTCACCATTCCATATTTTACAGACAGTATTTCTTGGGTCACATCAATAAGTACTACCTCCAGTGATAATTTTTAATTCTTGAGCCTGAATCTCCACATAGTGCACTAAGCAAATTGTAATACCACAAATGAGAATGATTACAACTCACTGTGATTTGCACAGTGAAATTGAGAATGTTGACTAAAGCCTTTCAAATGGCAGCCCAGTCTACATATGTGAACCTTTTTTACAGTGCTAGATTAATTTAATCTGCTATTTCATGCATTTGTGTACTATCATTGTTAAATACCATGACACAGATACCTTTGTACAGAATACTGCTGAGGTCTACCAGGGTGTTCAGTTTCTGGATTAACTCATACATTTTTGTAGCAGAAGCAAATAGGCCATTGCAAGTTTGCATGAAGTATATTACCGGTCTGAAATGCAGATGTGATTGGCACTGCTAAGGCCCCCAGTCCTCACTTCCCATATAAAATATTACAACTGTAACAGAATTGAGGTTTGGTTTGTCAACAGCACATGCTGGTTTAGGGTCTGATTTATTATCTGCTGCTGTTGCAGGCTTTGCTGTAGTTTCTCAGATCATTCCCCCCCCCCCCCCCCATGTTAATGAAACTTTTTCCAAAACTTTGACGACTGCAGAATCTAATTTGGAGTGATACAAATAGGGTATCGACTACATTCCTGATAAATGTGGCAATGGCTGTAAGCTTCAGAGCTAGCCCTTTATTTTCAGACTACCACCAGAGCATTACTTGCAAGATGTGATGAGTGTGGCACTTGCATCATTAGGAGTTTTGCACGGGTAGCACATGTGATAATGAGTGAATGGCTCATAGCTCTGTATCACTCTCGTAGCTGGGAGCTCTATATCACCCTCTTATGAGCCATAACTAAGTTTACTGTTAGAGTTCTGAGAATGTATGTACCAAGACAAACAGGATGCGGAGTCGGTCACTTTTCTCAGATTTAGCCACCTTTTTTGCTCTTTTAGGAAGAAAATAGGTTGTTTACTTCTGTTTCAAAGTTCGTTCATTTAACTTTTTGGAATGCTTGAATGATGAAAGTAGACAACATGTGTACTCCGATGAAAATTACTTTGTGATTGATAGATGGCAATTGTGGGTAGCAGTGTTGTTGGCTCGTACACAACATGCCTGTTATCATGTGATAGTTGCACGTGCATTGACTGTTTGAACATGTTTGTAGGTAGTTCGGAGGGCAGTGGTGGGAGCTGCTGCTTCTGCAGAGGCAACCACCTTGAAAATAAAATGAATCTTTCACAAGATGATACTCGAGGCCTTTAGCTGATAGCACTGTGTCATGTGGCATTGTGAGGTACAGTGTGTGGCAACAAGGTACTGCTGGTGTGATACTGTGTGGTGAACTCTTTGAGTGGGGAAATTGTGAATTTCATAGTCATTGGCTTGAAAAGACAGACAGTTCGAAAAGTAAAGTCTCTGCATGGTGGGAAAAAATTAGTGAAAGTGAACTATTTTGCAGTGTGTGTTCTTGGTCTGTTAATATTGAGAAAAAGATTTTCAGGAAATTTTTAACCACTCACATTCAACAACAAAAAATGTGACTTTGATAGTAAATTTGGATTGTATCAGTTACATTTAGAACTTTCAAATCGGAGACAACCTTAAAGTTCAGTACATGCTCAAACCATACGGATGTCAAGTACCAAGGATACTTCCACCACTGCTGAATTGATTTGGACAATGAAATCAGTGATTTGCAATTATTCTGTGGATTAGCCAAGTGATATTTGTAACGTTTTAAGATGATGGTCCCTGATAGTGTTCGTGAACATTTTTCACTTTCGTCTAAGAAAATGAGAACTAATACCTGTTAGACTAGCCCCATTATTTCTGGGAACATCCATTAAAAGGACCATGTTACTCATATTACACATTAAGTTTCAATGAAACTACCAATGTTAAAGCTGAAAAAGAATCAGACTACCATTACATCTTGATCAGAGTGTCAGTGTTGGATAACATGTCACCTAAGAACTTTATTAGCAAAGCAGATGGTGAAACGTTAAACCAGAAATTATGTGAAGCACTTTCTGAAGCCATCTTGTTCCTAAATAAATGCCCTATGCTTGGATCAGATGGACCTGACATCAACAAAGTGTTCAGGCTTTTAGTAGTGTCCAGGAGACTGGAGGCAGACAACTTCTAAACATCGAAACTGGCAACATTCATACAGTGCAGCATGCCTGTGTGTAAAGGCTTTGGAATGTTTAGGTCAAGAAGCATCCGAATTTCTGATCAGTATTGGCTATTGTTTGATGGTTGGCCTGTTTGCGGGGACAAATTTGAAGGAATTCAGTCTACATTAAGTATTCCACATCACAAGGTTAATAAGGTGTACAGCCATAAGGTGGCTTGCTTTAGGACCTGCAGCCAACAGAGTTTTGAAACAATAGGGTGAGATTCATAATTACTTTCTTAAGCACATACCTGTAAAAAAGAATTCTGCTACTGTTTAGTCCAAATACCACAGTGACATAGTGAATGTTTTGCAAAACTTTCAATGACAACAGAACTTGATTCCATAATTTCATCATCTGAACTATACATTAACTTTACACGCCATATTCAAAGCCAAACACATTTGATTCACAATTTGCACACGGAAATATAAAATACTTAAAACCTTTTTGGCTCATTTTTTGTAGGTGTTCATCATAATCATTATTATTATCATTATTATTATTATTAGTAGTAGTAGTAGTATTATAATCCTCTTGAACAGCTAGTTGTTAGTGGGCAAGAAACCTAAGAGCTTAGTAAACTGGAAGAATTTGACAAGTTGTGATCCACATCTAGATGGATACTCCTGCTAATCACATTTAAGTGCCTGGCAGAGGTTTCATCGAACCATCTTCACAATAATTCTCTATTACTTCAATCTTGTACAGCGCTCGGAAAAACGAACACCTATATCTTCCCATGTGAGCTCTGATTTCCCTTATTTTATTATGGTAATCATTTCTCCTTATGTAGGTCGGCGTCAACAAAATATTTTCGCATTCGGAGGAGAAAGTTGGTGTTAGAAATTTCGTGAGAAGATTCCGCGACAACGAAAAACGCCTTTGTTGTAATGATGTCCACCCGAAATCCTGTATCATTTCAGGGACGCCCCATTTCGCGCTAATACAAAACGTGCTGCCCTTCTTTCTACTTTCTCGATGTACTCCGTCAATCCTATCTGGTAAGTATCCCACACCACGTAGCAGTATTCTAAGAGAGGATGAACAACCGTGGGGTAGGGAGTCTCTTTAATAGATCTGTTACATTTTCTAAATGTCTGACCAATAAAACGCATACTTTGGTTAGCCTTCTCAACACTTTTTGTATTCAACAAAGAATTTTATTCTCAACACGGACTGCCAATGGGGTCATCAATCAGTGGCCTCCTAGCTACCATATTCATGAACAACTTGGAGAACATGATCTTCAGAAACATAATAAAACCAAAGAACTGCAAAGTTATATACTGGCACCGTTATGTCGATGACATAATATGCCTGAATGATGAATCACATACACACATAGAACAGCTACACAATGAAATAACCTACACCCCAAAATTAACTTCACATTAGAAACAGAAACTAACAACACACTACACTTTCTAGATCTCACCATACAAAAAGCAAACACCACACACAATTTCACAATATACAGGAAACCAACAACCACCATTCACTACCTATCAAACCACCCATTGACACATAAGCATGCAAACTTCAGATTCATGCAACACAGATTAAACAGAACACCCATGGCCGGCCGAAGTGGCCGTGCGGTTAAAGGCGCTGCAGTCTGGAACCGCAAGACCGCTACGGTCGCAGGTTCGAATCCTGCCTCGGGCATGGATGTTTGTGATGTCCTTAGGTTAGTTAGGTTTAACTAGTTCTAAGTTCTAGGGGACTAATGACCTCAGAAGTTGAGTCCCATAGTGCTCAGAGCCATTTGAACCATTTTTTAGAACACCCATGAACAAACAGAACTAAACACAATAAAACAAATAGCAGTAGAAAATGGTTATACTACTCATATGGTAGACAAGTTAAATAAAAAAATATGCAAACAGCACACGCACGCACACGCGCACACACACCCGCGCGCGCACGCGCGCGCGCAACGACACAAAATACGAGCAATGACCACACAACAGAGCAACAACACACACGCAAAACGAAATGGCACATACTCACCTACAGTAACAAGATTGTTCACAGAATAGGCAACATATTAAAGAAACAGGGACTCCAAATAGGATACAGGACGGAGAACACAGCACAGAAAAGTTCAGAACACAAGAAACACCCATGGATAAATTTAACAGATCATGAATATATGAACTCAAATGCAACACTTGCCAGTCAGTATACATAGGACAGACATGCAGAAGCTTCAAAACAAGATATTCGGAACTTCTCAGAGCTTTAAAAAGCAACAGCTGCCATAGCACATTTGCTGACCACCTTATAGCCAACAATCACCACCCAACCACAATAGAAACAGACTTAAGAATACTAAAACCCAGCCACAACCTATACAGCTAACTGACCATCGAGGAAAACTTCCATATACAGAAGGCTACAACAGAAGGAAAACAGGTCTTAAACGAATACACTACACTCTGCAAGGGCACACTATTTAACTAAACCACAATCACACAGTGTTCTGGTGTAGTAAAAAGTGTTTTACTACGTTCTTTTGTGGAAAATACTTGTTATAGTTACGTATGCATCACAACATCTCAGCATGATGCGGAGAATGGAAGTGCTTGCCACACGAATACGTAAGTAAATACGAGAAAAGGCCCGAAAACATCGCGAAAAACTAAATTATATTCTAGAAGATAGGTTAACTCCCAGCAAATACTTTTCTCATCAACATCGTTTGGTTGCAGATGACAAGCTACATGTAACAATTAACACAAAAGTGATCCAGAAAATTCATGTTCACCAAATGTAAAGGTATTTACAAAAAGACACAATCTGTTGTTTGAACTAAAAATGCACATAATTTTATAATCATGTAACAAAATGTTCACATTTCACATAAAAACGAAAACCCACTGATGATGGCACAGTGGTACCGAAACATGGTTGGGTACTGAGAAAAACGGTGTTTTGCGTAACTGGCGGACCTCACATCCAAAATTTTTTTTAACTGCAAACACGGCCAATACAAGGAGCTGCAAATTAAAAAGATGGATACTTTTCAACAACATTTTTGTGTATTCCTTCCAGTTTAAGTTGTTCGTAATTGTAATGCCTAGGTATTTAATTAAATTTACTGCCAGATGTGACTGATTTATCGTGAAACCGAAGTTTAGCGGATTCCTTTCAGCACTCATGACTGACCTCACACTTTTTGTTATTTAGGGTCAATTGCCAATTTTCGCACCATTCAGATATCTTTCCTAAATCGTTTGCAATTTGTTTTGATCTTTAAATGCCTTTACTAGACAATAAACGACGGCATCATCTGCGAAAAAGCTAAGATGACTGGTCATATAGTCTCTTAAATCGTTTATGTAGATAAGGAACAGCGTGGGGCCCATAACACGTCAGAAATCACTTCTGTTTTACACTATGACTTTCCGTTAATTGCTAAGAACTGTGACCTCTCGGACGGGAAATGACGAATCCAATCATATAACTGAAAAGATAATCCATAAGCACGCAACTTCACTACAAGCCGCTAGTGTGGTACAATGGTACATCCTTTTGAAATCTAGAAATACGGAATCAATTGGACATCCATTATCAATAGCATTCAACACTTCGTGCAAGGAGCTAGTTCGGTTTCACAGGAACGATATTTTGTAAATCACTGTGTGTCGACAGACCGTTTTCTTCGAAGTAATTCATAATGTTAGAACGCAATATATGTCCCAAATTCCTGCTGCATATCGGCGTTAATGATATGGACCTGTAATTTAGTGGATTACTCCAACTATCTTTCTTGTATATGGCCGTGACCTGTGCAACTTTACAGTCTTTGATTACGAACCTTTCGTCGAGCAAGCGGTTGTAAATGGAGCTATTATATCAACACACTCTAAATGGAACTTAATTCGTATACAGTCTGGACCGGAAGACTTGCTTTTGTTAATTGATACAAGTTGCTTCACTAATCCGAGCATATCTACTTCTACGTTACTCATGTTGGCAGCTGTTCTTGATTCGAATTCTGGAATATTTACGTCGTCTACTTTGGTGAAGGAGTTTCAGAAGGCTGTGTTTAGTAACGCTGCTTTGGCAGCACTGTCTTCGATAGTATTTCCATTGCTATCGCGCAGAGAAAGCATTGTTGTGTCTTGCCGCTAGCATAGTTCACATACAACCAGAATCTCTTCGGATTTTCTGCTGCCAGGTTTAGAGAGAAAATTTCCTTGTGGAAACTTTGTAAGCATTCGCTTTGAAGTCCGCGCCAAATTTCGGCCATTATCAATCTTTGAGATTTTGCTTTCGTTTAAATTTGGCATGTTTTTTTTTTCGTTGTTTCTGCAACAGTGTTACGACCCGTTTTGTGTACTAAGGAGGCTCAGTTCTGTCGTTAGTTGCTTTGTTTGGTATGAATCAATTGCTGTCGATACTATTTCTCTGAATTCAAGCAACATCTTGATTACACTTGCATTGTTAATTTGGAACGAGTGGAGATAGTCTCTCAGGAAGGCGTCAAGTGAATTTTTATCTGCTTTTTTTTAATAGGTACATTTTTTGTTAATTTTTAGGGGTTACAGTATTCAATCTCGCTACGACAGCCCTGTGTTCACCAATCCCAGTATCTGTTTTGATGCTCGTTATTAGCTCGATTATTTGTTGCTAATAGATCAAGTGTGTTTTCACAATCGTTTACTATTCGCGTGAGCTAATGAACTAACTGCTCGAAATAATTTTCAGAGAATGCGTTTAGTACAATTTCGGGTGTTGTTCTATGCGTTCCTCCGGAATTAAACATGTATTTTCGCCAACATATCAAGGGTAAATTAAAGTCACCACCAACTATAATTACATGAGTTGGGTATGTGTTTCAAATAACTCAAGTTTTCTTTGAACCGTTCAACAACTGTATCATCTGAATTGGAAGGTCAGTAAGAGGATCCAATAATTATTTTATTCTGGTTGCCAACAATGACCTCTGCCCATACTCACTCACAGGAACTATCTGCTTCAATTTCGTGACAAGCTAAGCTACTTCTAACAGCAACAAACTCGCCATCGCCAACTGTGTTTAGCCTAACTTTTCGGATCACTGTTAGGAACTTCGTAAAAATTCGGCTGAATTTATCTGTGGCTTTAGCCAGTTTCAGTGCCTATAACAATTTGACCATCAGTTCTTTCTATTAGTGCTTGGAGCTCTGGTAGTTTACCAACACAGCTACGGCAATGTACTACTGTTATACTGATGGTTCCTGTATCCACTTCTTCCTGTGCTCGGCCAGCATCCTTTGTGACTGAAACCCTTTTTGTGTTTTCCTGAGACCCTGAAACCCAAAAACCGCCCAGTCCACGCCACACAGCCCCTGCTGCGCTTGTAGCCGCCTGCTGCGTTTAGTGGACTCCTTGACTATTCAGTGGAACCTGAAACCAATCACCTTTTGGCGCAAGTCGAGGAATCTGCAGTCTACACAAAAATAGAACCGTCTGAGCCTCTGATTCAGATCCTCCACTTGTTTCTGTACGAGAGGTCTGCAATCGGTCCTGTCGGCTATGCTGAAAATCGTAAGCTCTGTTTTCATCTCGTAAGCAAGACAGCAGCCTTTACCACTTCTGTTAGCCACTCAAAACCAGAGGGACTCTCTTCGGATACAAACTGACATCTTGGTACCGACATGAGCCACCACCTGCGGTTGGCTGCATCCTGTGCTCGTCATGGCATCCGGATGAACCTGTTCCACATCTAGAATGACTTCCACCTGGTATGCACACGGAGTGCACTTTCGCTGTCTTCCCCTCCTTAGCAGTCATGTCCCTAAGGGCCCCCCTAATGTGCCTAACTACCAATAATCGCCTCCTCTATGACTGTCCAGATCTTGCAGGCTGAGAAGTTTCCTCTGAAACAGGAAAGGTGATGCATCTGGCTGAGCGACAGTGTCAGCCACAGACAGCACTTGGAACCTGTTTGTCAGACTAACTGGGGAGGCCTTGTGTGGGGCCCCTTGAGAAGTCTTTCCCAGCCTGCCACGCCTCAAGGAGACCTTCCACTCGATCACGGTTGAGGAGTCAACCTAAGTGCGTGCAGCAACTGGGCTGGCCACTGGTGAGAACCGATGATCAGAGGACTCTGATGTGCTGGACGTCCGTTGGAATCCCATGGCCGGCTCACAACAGTGGTGCCCATCCACTGCAGCTTCAAGCTGTGTAACTGAAGCTCACAGTCTGGAGCCGAAAGCGAAGTGTCACCAACTCAGCGCGCATCTGTACACAACAATCACAGTCTCTGTCCATACAAAAGACCGTGGAAAACTAGACAACCCAGGCAAATTGACTATCGGCAAGTGCTGCAGAACTCTACTGTAGACTCTGACGAAAATGCAAGAACTGTGTCTAATAAATTAGATTAGTACCCAGAGATTCAAAAACCAAACTACTGAAGCACTGAGGTGAGACTAAATAATTTGCCCCTGATTAGGAACTTTCAGTGTCACAAGATCAGTTTACTTTCCGACGTAAACGAAAACGTGAGAACTGTTTTTCTGAAGGATGCCCTAAACCATTACATTGCAGTTTGTAAATGAGATGGAAAAGACGTGCTTCTTGAGTACATAATTCAACAGTTTTAGGTTTTTAGACCGCAAAGAAAGAGTGAAGAACAGAAGGTACCGTGGCATGTTGTAGGTTGCAAATATAATGGCATTCCATCTCTGGCAACGTACTTATTGGATAAGTGGAATTTTCTAAAGTTTGAAAAAGATGACCCGCCTTCTCATACTGAAGGTAGTGACAATTCCTGTCAGCAGCACATCTCAAAGAGAGACTCGTCATCTGTACAGTTAAAGTATCCATATGTTTTAAAACTTGTTAAGGCTTCTCTTACATTGCCCCATGGAAACACAGACATGAGGAGAAGCGGTTCAATTTTGAAGCACATATTAAGAGGTGACAAGGCAGAGATGACCGAAAGATTTTTATACTGTGTTTTGACTGTGAGTGATGCTTGGGACAATACCCCAATTTCCTTTCGGTGCCCATTGACTCGCAGCACCTTAGGTGTGGACAGCAAGCACATGCAAGTTACAGGGCTATTACAAATGATTGAAGCGATTTCATAAATTCACTGTAGCTCCATTCATTGGCATATGGTCACGACACACTACAGATACGTAGAAAACTCATAAAGTTTTGTTCGGCTGAAGCCGCCCTTCAGGTTTCTGCCGCCAAAGCGCTCGAGAGCGCAGTGAGACAAAATGACGACAGGAGCCGAGAAAGCGTATGTCGTGCTTGAAATGCACTCACATCAGTCAGTCATAACAGTGCAACGACACTTCAGGACGAAGATCAACAAAGATCCACCAACTGCTAACTCCATTCGGCGTTGGTATGCGCAGTTTAAAGCTTCTGGATGCCTCTGTAAGGGGAAATCAACGGGTCGGCCTGCAGTGAGCGAAGAAACGGTTGAACGCGTGCGGGCAAGTTTCACGCGTAGCCCGCGGAACTCGACGAATAAAGCAAGCAGGGAGCTAAACGTATCACAGCCGACGGTTTGGAAAATCTTACGGAAAAGGCTAAAGCAGAAGCCTTACCGTTTACAATTGCTACAAGCCCTGACACCCGATAACAAAGTCAAACGCTTTGAATTTTCGGCGCGGTTGCAACAGCTCATGGAAGAGGATGCGTTCAGTGCGAAACTTGTTTTCAGTGATGAAGCAACATTTTTTCTTAATGGTGAAGTGAACAGACACAATGCGCGAATCTGGGCGGTAGAGAATCCTCACACATTCGTGCAGCAAATTCGCAATTCACCAAAAGTTAACGTGTTTTGTGCAATCTCACGGTTTAAAGTTTACGGCCCCTTTTTCTTCTGCGAAAAAAACGTTACAGAACACGTGTATCTGGACATGCTGGAAAATTGGCTCATGCCATAATTGGAGACCGACAGCGCCGACTTCATCTTTCAACAGGATGGTGCTCCGCCACACTTCCATCATGATGTTCGGCATTTCTTAAACAGGAGACTGGAAAACCGATGGATCGGTCGTGGTGGAGATCATGAACAGCAATTCATGTCATGGCCTCCATGCTCTCCCGACTTAACCCCATGCGATTTCTTTCTGTGGGGTTATGTGAAAGATTCAGTGTTTAAACCTCCTCTACCAAGAAACGTGCCAGAACTGCGAGCTCGCATCAACGATGTTTTCGAACTCATTGATGGGGACATGCTGCGCCGAGTGTGGGAGGAACTTGATTATTGGCTTGATGTCTGCCGAATCACTAAAGGGGCACATATCGAACATTTGTGAATGCCTAAAAAAACTTCTTGAGTTTTTGTATGTGTGTGCGCAAAGCATTGTGAAAATATCTCAAATAATAAAGTTATTGTAGAGCTGTGAAATCGCTTCAATCATTTGTAATAACCCTGTACATTGCTTATAAGGAAACATGTGAAAGGAAAAGAAAACTTGAATAAGAAGAAAGGAACAAAACCAAAGGCATCTTCAAGAGGAGATTAAAAAGATGAGTAATGTGAAAAAATGAGTTGACTGAGAAAGATGCTCTGCAAAAAGATAAAAAAAAACACCAGCTATCTAAGGAGGCACGAGAAGAACTTAGCTCTGAAGCTTCAGGTAATCTGAAGAAAGCACTGGAAAAAATGATTTAAAGGCAGTACAAATCATAAAGGAAGACAAAAGAATGAAAGTAATATGGGAGCCATTCAGAAAAATTTTGAGAAAAGATGATGTATTATGATTACTAAGAAACAGTAATCCAAAAATATTTGATTCTTTTGTTATTGATGTATATAATATCACTAGTTGTAAAAATGTGATATAGACTTTGTGACGTACGATTACTAAAGTCAAATTACCAATGTGTCTGCATGTATTAATAAATCTGTATGAAGGAAGAGGGACACACCCATATAGGATTGTGATAGAGAAATTTATAATGATCTTAACAGGCCTGTTTGGTAGCGGATTATCAAAACTAAAAACAATTTTTTGCCGTATCTGTTTATTGAAACTGTTTTGACACTTTTTAATATACAGGGTGATTATAATTAAAGTTAAACTTTCAAACCACTGTAGAAAGAACACCACTTGTCTGAATAACGTCAAATTGCAGCAGAATGTTATCGGAGAAAAGGGAAAACGTACGTCAGAAAAAAATGAAATGAAAAAAAATGGACGAACTGCTAAGCGATCTCATTTACAGAGTACTAAGGAGTGACCCGACGGCGAAGATAGGCAGAAATACGAAGACCATCGTAAAGGACTCGAGAATTGATACTGACACAGCCAAGAGACTAATCACCTAGGTGCCCGTTTCTCCTAGAATCTATGGAGTACCTAAGCTCCATAAGGAGGGCTATCCGCTGAGGCCCATAGTGAACGGAATAGATTCACCTACGTATTATGTTGCGAAACATCTGGCACCTAAGTTACGCCGTCTTGTGGGACAGACAGACTCCTTCGTGAGAGACTCTTCCCACTTCATACAGCTGATTAGGGAACAGCGAATAAAGCCTTCAAACATTATGGTCAGTTTTGACATCAAGTGTCTCTTCGCTAACGTACCTATTGAGGAGGCGCATTCTACAGGATCGGATCCCTCCAGATATCTGTGATCTGGTACGCTTATGCCTGTCATCTACGTACTTCACCTGGCGGGAAAATATTACGAACAGTTAGATGGACTGGCAATGGGTTCCCCGCTCTCCCCTGTAGCGGCGGACATATTCACGGAAGCCTTTGAGCAATCGGCCCTAGCTTCTGCTCCGTTACGTCCCAGTTGTTGGCTACGATATGTGGACGACACATTCGTTACCTGGTCTCACAGTGAAGCGGAACTGGGAAACTTCCTCCAGCACTTAAATAGCCTGCACAAAAATATAAAGTTCACACATGAGACTGAAAACAGTGGTACCTTGCCATTTCTGGATGTGGAAGTACACAGAACTGCCGATGGTAAACTGGGACACAAAGTGTACCGGTAACCAACGCACACTAATCGGTACCTGCACGTGGAGAGCCACCACCACCCAGCTCAAAAGTGTTCTGTTCTGCATAACTTAACTGCCCGACCCTACTGGATAAGCGATGAAAATAACATCAAAGAAGAATTAAAGGAGCTACAATACACGTTTCGTGCCAACGGCTATAATGACAACATTATAAGGAAGGTAGCTGAAACCGAAGGGAGCAGCACACGAGAAGAAGGCAAAGAAGAGATGCTTCCACTGGTACACTTACCATATGTAAAAGGCGTCAGTGAACGGCTATGCAACGTCCTCCGCCGACGAGGTTTCAAACCTATTTTTCGAAGCAGTCACAGGATCCACGAAATGATAGGTTCCACGAAGGATGTGGTGAGCAATCTTAACACTGCAGGTGTTTATGAACTGCGGTGTGAGTGCGGAGCTACCTACATAGGAGAAACAGGGAGACCTGTCAGCTTACGAGTTGCAGAACACGAACGCTATGTACGACTACAACAACGCAATAAATCGGCGATAGCCGAACACCACCGTGACTGTGGACAGACAACCTATCAAGTTCCAGGAAGCCCGAGTACTGGCGAAAGAATCGTGGATGCGAGAACGCAAAATACGGGAGGCGATCGAAATTATTAAGCAGCCTAACAACATCAACAGAGAAGATGGCTACAAACACCCAGCGTCCTGGCTGCCGGCCATCGCAGTCCAACGGGCCGCGAGCGGTCGCGGGGCAGGAGCTAAATGGGACACGGACGTATCTGCGCAAACAGCTGTAGAGCAACTGTCAGTCCACTTCCGCGCACACCAGGAGGAAAACTTGCCGACCAGAAGCCGAACGCTGATTGGTGGACAGCTACCAATCGTTGACGACATGGACATCTACGAATAGCCTCTTTCCTTCCGTCTTCCCTTACGTTATGACTAGCCAATCATATTAGTGAGCCAATTAAAAGTTTTACAACAGTGACGTCAGACATCGATAGTCTGTAATAAATAGAAACACCTATCCCCATGCAAAACCAGTCGTGCCCTGAGGAAAGCCGTTGCAATTCGGCCGAACGTCGGTTTTAGTTTATTATTGTTGTTAGTTTTTAACAATGACGCGGCATAATGCCCAGAAGAATTTTAATCACTATGACACCGGCCGCGGAAGCCTACGTTCTTATATCAGAAAAACATAGTTACAAAATGTAGCAATAGATGACTCTGTAAGCATCATAATTTAATCGTGGTCGTCTGCAAATGACAAATGAATTGTACAATGCCTAAGGTGTACGTTTGACGTTAAATATACTGCACTACTCAGTGCGCATGGATGTACAGGTGTGATACTGTTGTTACGTAAGCCCATCCACCACGGCAAGGTCATATCACATCAGAGGGGAAATATCGATTTTTAATTGTTCTGAGGCCAAGAACCGCATAAAAAGCATCACTGCCATCGGTTTTTAATTGTACTGAGGGCAAAAACCGCATAAAAAGCATCAATGAAAATCAAATCGGATTGTTAATCTCCGTGTAACTGGCGCAAAACATGTTCAGTATGCTGTCCACCGTTTTCTGCAACAAGTTGAAATCGAGAAACAACATGTTCCACAATTGAACAAAGTGTTTCTGGGGTCACGTTCTGAACGAGTTGCAAAATGCGTGCCTTCAGTGCCGCTAAGTTTGCAATCGGAACACTGAACACAAAATCTTTCAGATAACACTGAACATTTTTTTCAGATAACACTGAATACATATTAAGATCAGGTGATCGCGACGGCCAGGCATTAGTGAATTGGCGTCTGATAATTCTAGCGTTTCCGAAATGGCGTTTCAGCAGCTGCTTAACTGGACTTGCAACGTGCGGAGGTGCGCCATCTTGCATACAAATTATCTCATTCCCGCTGTTGGAGACCTGGCATGACATGGTTGTGCAAAAGACACTCACAGCGCTTACCACTGACGGTACAGGTTATAGGACCGGAAACACCTGTCCGTTCGGAGAAAAATAGGGTCCTATCATAAATGATGCCGTAAACCCGCACAACATAGTGACCTTTTCAAGATGAAGTGTTACTGGTTGATCTGTGTGTGGATTTTCCGTTGCCCATTTTTGACAAGTGTGTGTATTGATATATCGTATCAGATGGAAGTGGGCTTCGTCTGACCACAAAATCTTCCATGGCCAATCATTGTCCACTCCCATGTGAGCAAGAAATTTTAAAGCAAAGGTCTCTCTTGCTGGTAGGTCAACAGGAAGCAACTCATGCATATGGGTAATTTTGAATGGACAGCAAAGAAGAATGTTTAGTAAGATTTTACTCACAGTGTTCAAGGGTATGTCCAGTGTTCGGGCAATTGTCTGTGCACAACATGTTTGCATACCACCACTCGTCTCCTGCATTTCTGTCGCCACTGCTTCCACTGATGTTGAATCAATTCATTCCTCCCTCTACCAGGTTGCACACCAAAAGAACCCATCTTTTCGAATTTCCGAATCATTTTCTCCAAACCCATGGCAGTCATTGGACCAACGCCTTTTTTCAAACCCTTCATTGTCCGGAACTTCTTCAGAACGACGTGTGCACAGTCAACATTCTTGTAATACAGCTTTACAAGCAGAGCACAATCCTGCATTGAGACAGTCATGGCGAATGTTGGAGACGCGAAATGAGGAAAAGCCGTGTACCTGGCATGTTCTATACTAACTTCAATGGGTTGGGCGCATGACAGGTGTTATCATTTACCTATTCTGACACATACAGCTTCATCTGTTAATAAATTTTCAGACATTTTTTTTTCTTCTTACATTCCATTGTAATTTGACGTCATTCTGACCAATGGTGTTATTTCTACAGCGTTTTGAAAGTTTCACCTTAATTATAATCATCCTGTATTTTATCACCTTTTTAATGGCCACCATGGCTCCTCACAGTGGAAAAAAATGTGCAACATACTGCTTTCTCCAACATATACTGTATCTACAACAATATGGTAAAGAGAAATTAGATCTCATGTGGTACCTTAACAGTAATTGCTCTTCACTCTCATTACTTGCAAATGGAATGGGAAATCGGAATGATGTTGTACATGAAGTACTCTTCAACACACGATGTGGAGCACAGATATACGTGTATGTTAAGGAATTTGGATTATGAGGGGTACTAACCTTTGTGGGAGGTAGGCAAGTTATGTAAGGGCCTTCCTCCAGAAGTTTTTAATATTGCGTGGCATTGAAACTGCTTGGGAATGACACTCAAATGAGCCACCATCTTAGATAATTGCTGAGACTGAGAAACTGGGCTTTACCCTCCACCTCCTACAATCCTTCCTGTGCAGACAAATATTATTCTATTCTTATTTATGTGAAATAATTTAAGGGGGCTATGTATGTTTTTTGTGTCAAAGCCTTGTAGATTTCTAGGTATCTGTTTGCTGCATAGATCAATAAATGTTCCCCATCTGGAACTTTCAGATAAAGACTACCATGGATCTTGGTAACTCCTGTTCACACTTCACTTCCTCTGTGCATAGTGAAAAGCTACACTGCTATACATATTTTTGCTGAATAGATTTGATATAGACCTGTAATACATTAACCCTGCTTGTTCATATGGAACATGTAAGACAAAGGAGGTAGGATTCGTATTTTACACAAGAATATACTTACTTTTTTAAAGTTCATTTCACAGCTCCTTATTAATGTGGTCCTGAAATAGTGTAGAAATTTGAAAAATTAACCAATTCTCACTTACACATGAATATCACACCAACCAAATGGTTGATGACTGAAACAAGAAACCAGTTTTTCTTGTCACGTGAATATATTTACATTTAAGTGTGTAAAACGATTACTAAGTTATGTAACAAGGATTTATGAAATGAAATAAATTTTCTAGATGTACTTGTATTATTGTGGCCCTAAAGGTAGCATCTACTGTGATACTATTGTTAACTGATTCAGTTCAGAAGTTCGTCAGTAGAGTAAAAAGTAGTAAATTACCAATAAGTACTTCAGGATCCTCTTGAATTTACTTAAATTAGTAGTTATCTGCAAGTTTGCTGACCAGTTATTTAAAATATATTCTTGAATAGCATCTACGATTTTGAAGCTAAGTGAATTCAGGGTTCAAGTAGATTTTTCTTGTTAGTATTGATTTTGTTAACTGAATTGTTAGCTGGAGAAAGGCATTTCATTAAGGAATAATGTACTGAGTAGTAGTAATTCGCATACACCATTCTATGAACAGCTGTCTTCTAGACATTCTTGAATTCATGCAAGTGGGATTTTGGGTTTGTGAAAACCTGAGTTTGGCATAAACAGTTGCCCATAAATGTACCACTGGTCATGATGGAACTGAAATAAGCTTAGAATACTAGATATGTAATTTTTGACAACAGTTTCTGATGAGCAGTGGGCCTAACGTGGAACCTTGGAGAACACCATGTGTAATTGCTTCTCATCCCGATGATTAATGCCTGACTTCATAGGTCTTGCATCTTGACACCATTTGTTCTCTGTAAGCTACAGGCATGGACCATTTGTGAGCATTACATATTGTCAACTTTTTTTCCAAAGTCACAGAAAATACAAGCAGCCAGTCCATTCTTATTGTACATGTAAATAGCTTTTTTGATATTAGAGCATTTCAAAAATACAAGCTGTGACTTGGAAAACATATGTAGTGGAATGGTTAAATACTGTGTTGGCCCGAATATAAGCAGTATGTAAGAGGAGGAAAAATGGACAAACTAATCGTATTAAAATTTGTCATGTTGCCTATATAAAACAACTAATCACAACATGATCACTTCTCTGTTGTAATGTAGCTAAACTGCACAGAAATAAGTCTCTCATAATCGACAGCCTTACTGATACCGCTGCTAACTTCACTGCCTGTATTCGTTTAATCACTGTCAGTATTTTCATCACTGACTTCCTAAATTATTTTACAGCACTTCCTGACTCCATTGATGATAGTCTTGTGATATTATGTGCCATGAAACCAAAATCCTGTTTCATATAAGGCTTTTCAATCTTGCTAGATGGAGTGCATGCATGATCCGGTTTTAAAAGGCTGTTGGAATACTCTTTTTGCAGACCATCTTTAAATGACCTGTTTATGAGGACATCCAGCGCCTGCAGTTTTGAAGTCATATCTTGTGGTATGACAGACCTAGTTGTCTTCAGTGCAGCAACTTCATTCTTTATTATGTATGAGGTAACCTTTGAAGACAGCCAACACTAACAGGCTCTTAATTAGCAGTGCACCAATTCTGCAATTCAAACAATAGCTAGCATTTACCTTAAGAAATACAACAACAAGCCTGTTTTGAATTATACCAACTTGGCATAAATACAAAATCGGGATATTTGTTGTTTTTCTTGACGTAATTCAATCCACAGCCATGATGCTGAACCACCATTCACATAGATAAATTAATAATAGCTAGCAAGTCGATCATTAGTGCGGTTGTCATCCAGCCTTTTTCTTGGCTACAAATCACTAACCCTTTCAGAAAATTTTCCTTGGATTAAGCTTTACGCTTTATAATAACATAGGAGGTAGCTTATCTCCCTCTGCAGTAGCTATTAAAATCACTCCAGATGTTCATAACAAGACAATCTTTGCGCCTTTAGAATCCATTGTCTTATTGTCCAGCATGTCCCAAATGACAGGCATCTTGTCTGTCAGCATTGCCAATCTGGTGTACAGCTTAAGAGAGCTGCTGTGCGGGTGCTGTTGCATTTCGATTACATACCTCTGGAAGTTTGCGTTTCTCTCTACATGCCTCTGTTCTAGCAAATTACTTTGTCAAATAGAGGGAACATTTCTATAGATAAACCTGGGGCAACACAGATACTCCTATGGAATTGTGTGCGACATATTTAAGGTCCTCGGAATTTCCAAGGTCATTAACTTTTTTTAGATGGGTGTCGCATCTTTTCTTTTATCTCATATAAAGGAAAAAATCCTAGATTCAGGTTCAAAATATTTCCCAGCTTTATGACTCTCTGTAGCATTCTCTTGATGAAATGGCAGTTTACAGTTCATTCTCCAGTGTGATCCAATGTCACAATTTAGTTTCCTACAAGCCATACTTTTTGTCCACTACAGTTTGCGCAGTGAATAACAGAGAGTTTAAAATTTGCACAATAAGCACTGAATTCCAAAGTTTGTAAATGACTTTCTTTTGATGTAGCCACTTGTTGGTGAAGACAAAATTTTGCTCTTTAGTTAGAGCAAAACTGTGTTTGTCCTGGCGTGTAAAATAATAGAAATGTGAGTATAATAATAGCCATTGTCTAAGGGAAATTCCAGTAGTTAGACATTTACAGCATTAGGACAAATAAAGTGATTTATTTCCAAACACATGCAATATCGTTGCTCTATTTCGAAACAGTGAACAAGCAATACAGTTGAAGTTTGTGTTATGTGAAAATATAGTGGTATTTGTAGGGTTGCGCAGCTAATCCACACTCTTAATTTTTATGACCAAATTTTAAGAAAGGTGTGACGTCTATTGGAGTCAATACTGTAGTTACATGTACTAAAAGACCAAAGTGAAGCTGGGCCATTGTTTAACGATGTTTATCTTTGTTTAGGCCACTTACTCAGGAAGTGTTCCAGTGATAAGTGACTGGTTACAAAACAACTTATGGTGCTACTAAAGTCACAAGAACAGTCTTTGAAAAAAAAAATATATATATATATATATATATATATATAGTGATGTATGTGTTATGTGCTCATAAAACTGTCTGATGCTGTTGCTACTCCTTTGTAGTTCCTCTAGAACTCAACATGACTCTCCCCTAGAAATGTAGGCTCTGATAAATGGACAAGAGAATCGCTGAGCAGGGGGCAAAGATTTTTGTGCCCTTCAGGCTGAATTGGAACACGTAAAATTTGAGCTAGCTAGGTTGAAGGGGGGGGGGGGGGAACTATAGGAACTGGGTAAAGGTAACAAGCAGTACACAGAAGGGGTACAGCTCTTAAACTTCATCTACATGTAAGGTTAAAGTACCAAATAAGTTTGATTTGCTACCTGAAGTAGGAGGGTAAGTGCCTCATCCAGCTGTAGGTCGCAGTAAGTTGCAGCAGACTTCTAGCAAAGAACACAGTGTAGGTCGGTAAAAAAGAAAAAATAAATAAATAAAAATTAGGAAGAAGAGTGATCCTGCTAGGTGGCAGCCATTGGAGGGATGTAGGCCAGATTGTATAGGACGAATTAGGAACAGGTTACCCATGTTACAAGTATTGTGAAGCCAAGTGACAGAGGACACAAGGAATTCCTGCAAAGGTTTTGACAGAGAGGACCAGGTTATTGTAGTAGGTGGAGCAGGGGATAGTCTGGCTAAGGACCAGTGGTAGCTCTAGCATATATCACATGGGGAGACCAGGTGGGCCAGATTATAAAATGGGTGGGCTTAGCCTTGCATTCACATGAATAAATATGGAGGACAAAATATAGTCAAAAACATTAATTTATGGACCTTACATAATTCTGCCAATAATTTCCTCATAACAAATCATAAAATGCCATGTTTCGTTTGTAGTGCAGATTAAATTTAGGTCTGTGTGCTGTGTATTTATAGTCACTGTATACTTGTAGTTATTGTGTGCATTTATGTACCTTCATCAATGAGATGAAATTTTACTGAGTGGCTATATGTATTTGCAGCATACTGAACTGCTGTTTGTCAGTTTTAGTTAAGGGTATCATCTGGTTTGTCACCCCCCCCCCAATTGATTTTCACTAAGTTGAAATAGCTCTCATGCTAGTATTACTTTTCCTTGAGAAGCAATAAGCAATGTTGATGTCCGTGTACACAGGCAGTAACAAAGTTCTAGTAAAAACCAGTGAAAGAATCAAACTCCCATGTATAAAACAGCTTCAAGCATCTGATCACTTAACAACATAGTTAATGTGTTTGACTTCAAGAATGTACTAGAGAAAATGTTTAGAGAAGGTTTGAAATTATGTTTAAAATTTGTTGGAAGTCTTTAAATACTCTCATTATCAGCTGCTGAATGAATGAGTATAGTCTAAAGAAACAAGCAATCTTGGTTCTAGTAAACTGTATGTGTCGTACCATGATTTTTGCAGGTACATTCAATGGTTTATGTGGATACAGAGTACAAAGTGTATCGTGAATAGAATTAGTAGTAAATAATTAATAAATTAAAACGCCACACATGATGAGATTTTGTCGAACAACATTTCAAGAAAATGATGGTTTTTAAAGCATCTAAATGTATATGACACTATGTCGCTTGAACTGTGTCTCATACAATCACGTAAGTTTGCAGGTACAGTCAGTGATATGTGTAGATACTGCCTGGAAAGAGTGTTATTAATAGATTTAGTAGGAAAGAAGTAATAGATAAAAAGTCATGCCTGATGCTGTTGTTTTACTTCATGGACAGTGGAAATGTAGCAAGCAATAACATTCTTCCTTTCGTCATTTTATAAAACTTTCGAAAAGATTTGAACTTCCGTGTAAAGTTTGCTGAAAGTCCTTGCGTGCTCTCATTCTCAAATACTGGATGAATAAAATCCAAGCGTTTGCACTACATCAGTTACATTGTCTTGACAAATGCTGAGTTTGTAACCCTAGTAGTTGCCTTATTGTGTTAAACTTCTAACATAAGATTATACCTCTTCACGAGTATTTTGTGATAGTTGGTCAACAATTATGCGAAATATTGAAAATCAAATTTTTGTCGTCCCTGGAGGCCATTTGATGGGCAACTAGCCAGTGGGACTGGGTACCATGCCCCAGGTTAGTCATACAGTGATATAGTTACGGATAACCTGTCTGATGCAGAAAAAAATTTGGAAAAAGAATCAAAATATTATGTTGACTTGTTGTTGGCAAACAGAATGTAAATAATTGTAAGTAGAGCATATACCACCTGAAGATTATGGAGTAACCATCGAAATGCATGCAATAAAGCCAGTGAGTGATTCTGTCTGCCGGCCGGAGTAGCCGAGCTGGAACCGCGCGACCGATACGGTCGCAGGTTCGAATCCTGCCTCGTGCATGGATGTGTGTGATGTCCTTAGGTTAGTTAGGTTTAAGTAGTTCTATGTTCTAGGGGACTGATGACCTCAGATGTTAAGTCCCGTACTGCTCAGAGCCATTTGAACCATTTATATTTTGCGGTATATGTATACGCTATTAACAGCGAAGTTTTGAAGGGTATATCCGGGCGCTATATAGAGGTAGTCGGCTGCTGCATAAACAAACGAGAACATGGAAAACCCGAGGGGTAAGGACTGGAGTGGGGGAACAAGCCCCGCCCCCCTCTCGCAGGACTGGCAGCCAACGTTCGTATTCTGTGCACCTGCGTAAGCAGAACTAAAAGAAATGCTCATAAGGGATCGCCAGTGCCTTCTGGTGTTGTGAAGCCGATACTCGACTCCCACGATGGACCATATTTAGTCTCTCTATTCATTTTCACCTATGAAAAGAAAGCAACGATCAACACAACACAACACAAAGCAAAGGAGTGTACACAAACCTTTCGGCAACGGCTACAGAGCAACTGTTTGCTGAGTTTGGCAGTATCAAAAATGTTCAAATGTGTGTGAAATCTTATGGGACTTAACTGCTAAGGTCACCAGTCCATAAGCTTACAAACTACTTAACCTAAATTATCCTAAGACAAACACACACACGCATGCTCGAGGGAGGACTCGAACTTCCGCCGGGACCAGCCGCACAGTCCATAACTGCAGCGCCTTGGATGATCCCTCGTGGCTTGGCAGTATCATAAACGTAATTTCGGGCCTGACCTCTGCCAGTACCTTTTGGAACCATAGACCAAAACACCATCTACCTGAAACTGTCAAGATATAGTGTCCGCATTTAACATTCTTCGATACGAATGACTCCCCTTTCTCGACGTGCCATGCAACAAAAACTATTTGTGCCCCAAAACAACCATTTTCGAAAGTACATTCACCTTATGTTCAGGTGGAAAAAAGAAAAATTGATGCCATGAGAAAAAAGAGGAAAAACTGTGAAATACAAATAAAACAGACACGCACTTACTTTTAAAACAGATTAGGCCTAATTGTACTGTCAATGTCAATGAAATTCACGAACAGCCACCTAACTTGAGATGTCATTTTATTTTATACTATTTTGAAGGCTACCAGCTTCAGCATTTCATTATGCCATCTTCAGGCCCCATATGCATCTTTCCAAATAAACGAAAGAGTCGTATAGAGCCATAAATCTCTGGATGTCGTGACTTCCGACATCCAGAAATTTATGGCTCTACATGATATTTTCGTTTATGTGGAGAGATGCATATGGGACGTGAAGATGGCATAACGAAATGATGAAACTAGTAGCCCTCAAAATCAAAAGTTACACGGCTCTTGGTGAATTTCATTGACATTGACCATTACTTAACCAGCCGATGTCCCCTGTCTATGATGGACCAACAGAGATAATCCTACTGTTGTGACTGATGGCGAAATCATCAACCACTCTTTGCAAGTCAATTGTCCTCGCTACAGTCTCTTCCTATTACGCCCACTAAAAAGTGCAGTGAAACAACGCTCGTTAATAGGCAAAAGTTAAATAGTGCATCGTGTTGAAAGTGAAATCGGTTGTAAAAGGAAATATGTGTGTGAAGTGCAACATGTGGCTGCATGAAAGGTGTGAGAAAACAAGCCTAAAATATAGTAGCGACGACATTCACTGGTCATGCCTTAACTGTTCGCAGGACGAAGACACACAACTAGCTTCCACAGTGAGTTCACAGGAAGAAATTGTTAAATTGCTTCGTAGCGTCATTGACGCTGTAAAAGCAGCATTATCAGTGCAGAAGCAAGAAAAACTGTGACCTGAAACGCGGGATAAAATGTTTTTCCAAAACAGCAGAGTCGATCGAGGCTGCTGCACCTAGGGAAGAAACTCTTGCGGAAGTCGTAAGAACCGAATGTAAATACAAGTGGACGAGTGTAACTCACAGGAAAAAGATTTCGACACGTCTCAGTAATGAAAATCAGAGCAAGAAAGAAAATGAATTCGTTGTTATAGGCGATTCTCTGCTGAAAAATGTGGTTGTGCCGAATTCCACAATAGACGTTCGTCCAGGAATCAAGAACCACCAGTTGACAAAACACCATGCGGGTGCAAATTCTCTCAGAAGCAGTACTGAGGAGGAAATTGTAAGTGAAACAAGAAATTTAATTAGATCTGCCAGAAACCTCTACAAAACGTCTAGAATCTCGGTGAATGGCATTATCTACAGAAGACCAGTCAGTGATCGGTATATTGAGAGAATAAACTGTGATTTAAACGAAAACTGTAACGATCGAGGAGCTGTGTTCATAAATCCGAATAAATTCTTAAGCGATAAATGTTTGGGTAAAGATGTCTACATTTAAATAGGTTAGGATACAAAATTTTTAGTAAAATGTTTGCTGATACAAGTAAAATTCTGCAAAATAGGAGAAACTTTTAAGAAATGGGGATGAGAAACGGTGTTTGGTAACGAAATCGGCAAAAGTGAAACGGTACTCAAGAAAGAGTATTCTTGAGGCCATAAATCGAAAAGAATGCAGTTGGATGTAAATGGTCCAAGTGCTTACTTTTCAAACAAAAGTAATAAACTGGACGAATTGCAAATTATTCTATCTGAATGTAGAAATATTACAGTCATTTGCCTCAATGAACATTGGTTTATACCTGACATTATTAAAATTTTTTATAAAATTGAAAATTTCGAATTAGCCAACAGCTTTCGTAGATTCGAGAAATTACATGGAAGATCTTGCATACTTACTCATTCTAATATAAAATATGATATAAGAAATGATTTTAATCATTTGAATGAAGAGTAAATATTTGGAAGCTGCTGTTACCACTCTGCATTATTCATTGAACAACCAAAAATTAAGAAACAAATTTCATATAACAAAAGCCATACGAAAAGGAACTGTAATGAAAAAAATTCATTCACATTTAGAAAGAAGTTAAGAAAGGTTGAATGGCCTTACAACAGCTGTGTTTCTAGTAATAATAACTTTAACAATTTTTAAGTAGCTTTCTTCAGATATTTAATGAAACTTTTCCACTTAGAACCACATGCAACAAAACGACTAATAAACTTAAATGGGTAACCAAGGGTATAAAAATTTCTAGTGCCAGGAAGAGGAAACTCGACAATGAACTGAAATATAATAAAAACAGACGTTTTACTGAGTATGTTCGTCATTACAAAGCTATAATTAAAAAAGCTGTGAACACAGCCGAACAGATGGCAAACAAGAAGTTCATTGTACAATGTAAAAGTAAATCAAAAGCTGTGTGGTGTGTTGTCAAATCAGAGTTGTGTGTTACAGCTAGTAGTAACGATGTATATAGGATTAAAGTAGGTGATACCTTTATTGGAAACCTGGCTCATATATCAGTGTGTTTAAATGAATTCTTCATAACTCTGGCAAAGTCAGATGTTAATGTAGCATAGTTTCAGAGTAAAGGAAATCCCTTTGGAATCCACCAAGAAGGTGAGTATTCTAAGAATTTTCAAAATATCACAATAAAGAATGTGGAAAATGTTATATTATCATTAAAAATACAACTCTGCTGGATGGGATTGAATATCCACTAACGTGATTAAAAGAGTGTGTGGCGTAATAGCACCTCCCCTAACTAAAGTATTAAACCTGTCTTATGAGCAGGGATGCTTTCCCAATGTTTTGAAGTATACTGTAGTCACACCCCTGTTCAGAAAGGATCGAGGAAAGACATGGTAAACCACTGGCCTATTTCCATTCTTAGAGTCCTGTCAAAAGTGTTAGAGAAAGTTGCTGCAACTTTATTGTAAAAAATGATATTATTATAAGTAATCAATTTGGATTCCAACCAGGACTCTGGATGCGGCTAATAACTTCATTGAAAAGATAAGCAAATCATTGGATCAGAGGAGTAAAGTTGCAGGTGTCTTTTGTGATCTCACAAAAGCATTTGACTATGTGAGCCACGACTTGGTTTTTCCACAAATTAGACAAATACGGGATTAAAGACAATTCCTTAAATTGGCTAACATCATACTGACTCAACAGAAAACAAAGGGTAACTATCACCTCATATGCAGTGAATTATTATTCTAAATGGAGTAAAGTGTCAAGTTTTAGGCTCCATTTTGGGGCCAATCCTGTTCCTATTGTATGTAAATGACTTACCTGTAAATATAAATTACCCATTTGTTTGCAGACGTATTTTCTGTTATAACTGAAGATGGTGATGATGCAGAAAAAATTGTAAGCACACTGGATGCCTTAGAAAACTGGCTCCAGTTAAATATGTTGAAACTTAACATTGCAAAAACCCATATGCTGCATTTCAGAACCAAACATTCAAAATGTATGGAACTTAAAATACAATATAAGAATCAACCTCTGAAAGAAGTTGACATAATCAAATTCCTGGGACTAAATGTGGACAACAACTCAATCTGGAATACGCAGATTGACTTCCTATCAAATAGACTAAGCAGTTTTGAATTTGCAATGCAGATACTAGCAAATTCCACTGACTGGAGTACAAGAAAATTTGCATATCCTCGGTTCCGAAACCAGTACAGAAAATTGGAATAGAGATAAACATAAAAATCATTTCCGCCCTCTTTATGCTCATGAAAACCACACATTGTGTATTGTACCACCATACAGCGAGACCTGAAGAGGTGGTGGTCCAGATTGCTGTAGACAACGATACCTCTATACCCAGTAGCACGTCGTCTTGCATTGATGCATGCCTGTATTCCTCGTGGCATGCTATCCACAAGTTCATAAAGGCACTGTTGGTCCAGATCGTCCCACTACTCAACGGCGATTCGGCGTAGATCCCTCAGAGTGATTGGTGGGTCACGTCATCAATTAACAGCCCTTTTCAATCTATCCCAAGCATTTTCGATAGGGTTCATTCTGCAGAACATGCTGGCCACTCTAGTCGAGCGATGCTGTTATCCTGAAGGAAGTCATTCACAAGATATGCACGATGGGGGCGCAAATTGTCGTCCATGAAGACGTATGGCTGGCCAGTATGCTGGCAATATGGTTGCACTATCAGTCGGAGGATGGCATTCACGTGTCGTACAGCTTTTACGGCACCTTCCATGACCACCGTCGGCCCCACATAATGCCACCCCAAAGCATCAGGACCTTGCTGCACTCCTTGGACACCGTGTCTAAGGCGTTCAGCCTGACCGGGTTGCCCCCAAACATGTCTACGTTTCCGACGATTGTCTGGTTGAAGGCATATGCGACACCCATTGGGGAACAGAACTTGATGCCAATCTTGAGCAGTCCATTCAGCATATTGTTGGGCCCATCTGTACGGCGCTGCAGGGTGTCGTGATTGTAAAGATGGACCTCACCATGAACGTTGGGAGTAAAGTTACGCATCATGCACTTTGAGTCATAACACGACATCCTGTGGCTGCACAAAAAGCATTATTCAACATGGTGGCGTTGCTGTCAGGATTCCTCCAAGTCACAATCCATAGGTAGCTATCATCCACTATAGTAGTAGGCCTTCGACGGCCTGAGCAAGGCATGTCATCGACAGGTCCTCTCTCTCTTTATTTCCTCCATGTCCGAACAACACCCCTTTGGTTCACTCTGAGACACCTGGACACTTCCCTTGTTGGGAGCCCTTCCTGGCACAAAGTAACAATACGAATGTGATCAACCATGGTATTGACCATCTAGGCATGGTTGAACTACAGACAACATGAACTGTGTACCTCCTTCCTGGTGGAATGCTACTATTCAGTAGAAGAATTCACAGAGGATGCAGTGATCATTTGAGCAAGTGGTAATTGTTACATTTTATTATATGTATGTATAACAAAATTGTATTATTATTATTATTATTATTATTATTATTATGCTGTGTGTTAACATCAGCTGTTCCTTGTTTATGGTGAAATTTTGTTACAGTTTGACACGTCTCCTGTACCTGAATCAGAGTTTGTACATTATGAGACAAATAAACTACGATCCACAATTCACTTTCTATTGCAAGAACAGACAAGTAACTTAGGCATTCATCAGACATTGAATCCCTTACATCACATAGATGAAAATCATCTTTCACATTATGCAGAAGAAGCTGGAGTAGTCTCTGATGTCATTTAATTTGTGCAAATCATGTAATGCAGGTTTATATTGTTCTAACTTGAGCAATGCAAGTAAGCTGTCAGTCTTCACTTCAGTTTGCTGTTCATGTCTTATGATAAGATTTTTAAAGTCTTAATTTCTGCCTCCAACAATTGAATATTGCATGAATAAGTTTGTGCCAACAGCTGCAGCATTCGTTTATGCATAAAATATTCACTTTTTGGATTTAGACAAGTAATTCCTTTAATTATTCCAGAGTTTGAAATAAAACATCTCCCAATTTCGTCTGTTATATATAAAACTTTATCAATTGCTAAAGATTTCAAATCAGTTTCTTGTACAGGTTCCGGTCTGTCTTTATTCCTCAAATCATAAACATATTCCCCAAGAAGTTTTGCCAATTTTCGAATTCTACCAAGAGATGAGGAATCTGTGGGAATATCAGCAAGCATTTTTGTTGCCACATCTGTACTTTAATTCCACTCACAAATGAAACCTGAATCTGATTCATGCATTTCATTGAACTGATCCCTTATAGCTTCAGCGAAGTTGATTGCAACAAAAATATCACAGTCTTTGCCCTGAACTAAATCGAATAGTTACGAGCACTTTTCTAGCAAACTTGTGAACAGGCATAAATGGAAAACAAAAGGAAAATTTAACTTTGGACTAAATCCTGATGCTTCTGCACTGTGGTGGCATGTGAGTATACTTTCTGGGTGTTCACAAATTTTTACATTCAATATAACACTTCTGCTTATCAACATATTTATACAACTGCAGCCACTGTCAATAATAATAATAATAATAATAATAATAATAATAATAATAATAATAATAATAATAATAATAATAAGAAGAAGAAGAAGAAGAAGAAGAAGAAGAAGAAGAAAAGAATAGGCCTCCGGTACGTTCTGCCAGTCGTAAAAGGCGACGAAAAGAACAAACCACTAATAGGGCTAACCCCCCTTTTAGAACAAACCACTAATAGGGCTAACCCCCCTTTTAGTGTGATTAGTTGGCTCAGGACAGATCAAAAAAAGCAGCGTATAAGCGCCGTCATGGTCTGGGACGATGCTTGAACCCTATGCCCGCCCACAATGGTAACGACATTGCTAGCCAACTGGAAAATGATTCAAATCCAAATAGAGGTGTTTTGCAGGATATGCTTCCTGCAACCACCCTAGAAGGAAAACAAAGACAGAGGATGAGATGGTCAGATGAAGTTAATCGACACCTCATGTTCTGTTATTACCAAGCAACAAACCTAGGAACCAACACAACTGGATACAGATCACAAGTATACACAACATTTATTACTAGATACCCAGAATTAAAATTTTTAACAGAACAACGACTAGCTGATCAGATCCGTGCAATAATCAAAAATAACAGGATACGCCAGTCAGAATTAGAAAACATCAAACAACAAGTACAACAAATACTGGAACAAAATAATGTGCAATCAGAAGAAGAAAATACAGTAATGGACTCAAACATCCCAGAGCAAACAAACAAAGAACAACAAGCATCAATTAAACAGTCAGAGGAAAACGAAATCTTAAGACAGCCACCAGAACAAGCACAAATAGAACATGAAGTGACACACATGTTAGATACAGAAGAAAAATTTCAGCTGACATATATAGAATACAAAGACACAAATACAGACATTAGACCATTCTTGCATAGACCGCCAAATAACCCACAAGTCGAAACAACAATAAAAACTATCAACACAACCATACAAAACAAAATAAATGAAAACAACTATGGAAGAGTTCCAACTACTGGTTTATATAGGAGCACTCACGACACTAAATATACACACTAGGCAGAGATCAGAACCAACCAACACACAGAAGAAACCCACAAAACCAGCATGGCAACACAGGCTGCAGATCAGAATAGAAAAACTGAGAAAAGACATTGGACAGCTAACACAATTTATAAGAAATGAAATGTCAGAAAGAAACGGAAAAGGTTAGGTAAAATCTCACAACAAGAAGCGATAGAGCAATTACATGAAAAGAAGCAGAAATTACAAGCATTGGCCAAACGACTTAGAAGAAACAAAAAAAGTGAAAATAGAAGGAAACAAAACCAAACATTCAACACAAACCAAAAGAAATTTTACCAAACAATAGATAACACACACATTAAAATAGACAATCCACCAAACATAACAGACATGGAACACTTTTGGAGCAACATATGGTCAAACCCGGTACAACATAACAGGCATGCACGGTGGATACAAGCAGAATCAGATACATATAAGATGATACCACAAGTGCCTGAAGTGATAATTTTGCAACATGAAGTCACCCACGCAATTAATTCTACTCACAATTGGAAAGCCCCTGGAAATGATAAAATAGCAAATTTCTGGCTAAAGTAGTTCACCTCAACACATTCACATCTAACTAAATTATTTAACAGTTACATTGCAGACCCATACACATTCCCTGATACACTTACACATGGAATAACTTATCTGAAACCTAAAGATCAAGCAGACACAGCTAACCCAGCTAAATATCGCCCCATAACATGCCTACCAACAATCTACAAAATATTAACTTCAGTCATTACACAGAAATTAATGACACATACAACACAGAACAAAATTATAAATGAAGAACAAAAAGGCTGCTGCAAAGGAGCACAAGGATGTAAAGAGCAACTGATAACAGATGCAGAGGTGACATATCAAGCTAAAACTAAACAAAGGTCGCTACACTATGCATACATTGATTACCAAAAAGCTTTTGATAGTGTACCCCACTCATGGTTACTACAGATATTGGAAATATACAAAGTAGATCCTAAATTGATACAGTTCCTAAACATAGTAATGAAAAACTGGAAAACCACACTTAAATCCAAACAAATTCAGATAATATCACATCACAGCCAATACAGATTAACTGTGGAATATACCAAGGAGACTCATTAAGTCCTTTCTGGTTCTGTCTTGCTCTGAACCCACTATCCAACATGCTAAATAATACAAATTATGGATACAATATTACTGGAACATACCCACACAAAATCACACATTTGCTATACATGGATGATCTAAAACTACTGGCAGCAACCAATCAACAACTCAACCAATTACTAAAGATAACAGAAGTGTTCAGCAATGATGTAAATATGGCTTTTGGAACAGACAAATGTAAGAAAAATGGCATAGTCAAGGGAAAACACACTAAACATAGAAGCGATGGTAAAAACAGATGCCTATAAATATCTAGGATACAGACAAAAATAGGAATAGATAATACAAATATTAAAGAAGAACTAAAAGAAAAATATAGACAAAGAGTAACAAAAGTACTGAAAACAGAATTGACAGCAAGAAACAAGACAAAAGCTATAAATACTTATGCTATACCAATATTGACCTACTCATTTGGAGTAGTGAAATGGAGTAACACAGACCTAGAAGCACTCAATACACTTACACAATCACAATGCCACAAATATAGAATACATCACATACATTCAGCAACAGAAAGATTCACATTAAGCAGAAAGGAAGGAGGAAGGGGATTTATCGATATAAAAAACCTACATTATGGACAGGTAGACAATTTAGGAAAATTCTTTCTAGAACGAGCAGAAGCCAGCAAAATACATAAAGCAATCACTCATATAAATACATCGGCTACACCACTGCAATTTCATAACCACTTCTACAACCCTTTAGATCACATAACATCAACAGATACGAAGAAAGTAAATTGGAAAAAGAAAACACTACATGACAAGCACCCGTATCATCTAACACAGCCACACATCGATCAAGATGCATCTAACACATGGCTAAGAAAAGGCAATATATACACTGAGACGGAAGGATTCATGATTGCAATACAGTTATTACAGCAAGCATATTATTAAAGATCCCAATACCACAACAGATAAATGGAGACTTTGCAAACAACAAATAGAAACAGTAGATCACATCACAAGTGGATGTACAATACTAGCAAATACAGAATACCCCAGAAGACATGACAATGTAGCAAAAATAATACATCAACAGCTTGCCTTACAACATCAACTTATAAAACAACATGTTCCCACATACACGTATGCACCACAAAATGTACTGGAGAACGATGAATACAAATTATACTGGAACAGAACCATTATAACAGATACAACAACACCACATAACAAACCTGACATCATACTCACCAATAAAAAGAAGAAATTAACCCAACTAATCGAAATATCCATACCCAATACAACAAATATACAAAATAAAACAGGAGAAAAAATTGAAAAATACATCCAACTGGCTGAGGAAGTCAAGGACATGTGGCATCAGGATAAAGTTGACATTATACCAATTATACTAGCAACTACAGGAGTCATACCACACAATATCCACCAGTACATCAACGCAATACAGCTACATCCAAACTTATATATACAACTACAGAAATCTGTAATTATTGACACTTGTTCAATTACCTGAAAGTTCCTAAATGCAATGTAACACATACCGTACAGTTAAAAGGAAGTCACGCTTGATCAAGATCCGCGTCACCTTCCATTTTTAACCAGACATAACGTCTCAGATAAGAAAGAAATAATAACAATAACAACTTGTCTGAAGAAGAAAGAATTTTTTATGGAATTTTGTATATAATTAAGTACAGTTTTAGGTAAGAACAAAATAATGTGTAAGCTTTCGCCACTCTCCATTCCACGTTTCTGTGTAAGTGGGAATTTTCCTATCTCTTTTTTTTTTTTTGCGAATGCACAGGATCCCTAACACATGTATTAGTTAGCAAATTAGCTTCCGGACTTAAAATCGGACGTTGTTACGCTACACCCACACAATAATTTCCTCTTAACTGTACACTTCTTTGTTAAATGTCCGCTTGTAGTCGTGCTTATTTAATTTTATGACTTTCTCAGTCAGCAGGTTTGGTCTAGGAGGCCCTAGTTCCTTGGCAGCCAACGACTCTGGTAATTTTCATTTCTGTTAGCGCTTAAGACAGGTTCAACACTGTTCGTGTTTACACTGTGCATGAAAGCCAATTCATGCATAGTAAGCAACCAACTCCAAACACAAACCACTGTTGATGGAAACGATTAAGTTCACGTAGTACTGCTTTATAACATGGTCACTTGGCTAGAAGATAAATGAGGCACTGAGAACCATGAGGGTCAAAAGCATATCGTCACTGGTCTCGCACAACTGAATGTGAGAGAAACCAATGTAACAGGTTTTCGTGAATGTTCATATATACAGTGTGGATATACAGCACAAATAAACCTCACCCACCATGAATAAATGCTAGTCTCACAATTGAAGATGACAGGCTTTATGGTTCTCAGCGCCTTGAATGGACTTCTGTATCATAAAATGCAAAACTTAATATACTATCTCTCATTCAGAATCCCACAAAACAGTTTTTTCTGTCAGTATAACATATACTGATGTCTGATGTAATTTTACTATATAGTGTGTGAATTGAC
Organism: Schistocerca serialis cubense; assembly: GCF_023864345.2. Taxonomy (NCBI): domain Eukaryota; kingdom Metazoa; phylum Arthropoda; class Insecta; order Orthoptera; family Acrididae; genus Schistocerca; species Schistocerca serialis. The sequence goes on along the minus strand of NC_064640.1, from coordinate 399,264,304 downwards.
ATATCTGATGTGTGTGCTGCTGTCTTGCTAGATTTATGTCAAGTGAACAGAGATGAGTCTGCTGCAGTGTCCTACCACCTGGTGGCATTGACATTAACTTCTAGTTGAGTGGTGAGGGTGTAATGGGACACCTGTTTCTAACATAACATTTTTTTTTAAAAAAAAGTAGCTGATACCAGGATTAAGCCCGAATCTGGTGCAGGTGAACATCCTTGGCTGTTTCACTGAAAGAATTTCATTTGATTTTGTATACCATGTATTAAATTTCAGACTACAATGTATAAAAAAGAAATTAATTTGTTATACCTGTATGTATGGTTAAAGTTATTCTTCTTTTAGAAATATTTGAAATTACGAAATTTATGGCACACTTAAAATTCCTACTATAATGCGGTTGATGGTTTTATGAAAATGGAGATTGTGAAGTCAGTGTGGTATAGAAGAATGGGATAAAATAAAAAGGTATTCATAGCAACAGAAACAATTTAATCAGTTATTCAGTTCAAGAAGAACCTACAAAATGAAAATTGCAACTGCAAGAATGTATCCCAGACGCAACAACTGCAGCCAGCAACCAGAAGAGAAAATGAAGATAAATAAAAAGTTTTTCTTTTGTGTATCTTACGGTTCTTGAAGCTTTCGAAACTTTTAGAGACAGGTAAATTTAATGGTGATCTGTGGGAGGGTAAGATTACAAAGGGTCATTTGCAGATGCGCAAAAGTTAATAGTTAGTTACGTGATCCATTGATTAATAGCACGGAAAACCCGTTATGATGTGGAACGTGTCAAATGTACAAGAAATTCGCACAGGAAACAAGGTTTTTTTTACATTATAGTGTTATACCTAAATATTTCTATTATCTATCCCATTCCCTTAAATGGCACAAAATGCATATTATATCTCCAGATTTATTTACTCATATTCAAGAATTCATCTATGGTATAGAAGGAGTTGTCAAACGCGCACAACCGAAGGAATGCTAACGACCCTGACGCCAAGTTTCACGGGGTCTAGAGGGGTAGCAATGTAGAATAGCGTGGTAGATTTAATGCTAATGTATTTCAGATTACCGCATCTACATTATGTTAAAGAGCATTTAAAGAAAAAAAAACGAGTAAATCTGCAAGGTGTGGGTGTAGAGTAGCAATATAGAATATTGCAGTAGATATAATGCCATGTATTTCAGATTAATGCATTTGCATTATGTTCAAGAGCATTCAATGAAAAATGAGCAAATCTGCAAGGTGTCTTACTCAACAGCCACCACTGCTTTTGCAGCTTGTTTTGAATTTTCTGCCTGAATGTTTACTAGAGTTACGACAATAATTTCAACTGTCTTCTTCACAGCCAGACGTGAAGCATATTAACAGGCCCATCTAGTGTCACTGAACGTTTTTAGTCCACTTTTCCAATGTTCATTGTTATTTGTGTATCAATAAACATTTGATGGACTGCTGACCCACTCATAAAACGATAGTCCCTGTAGAGTCATAAAAAAATTTGTAGCCGATTTGATTCCTGTGCGCGTTGCTACTATGACAAGATTCAACATATGGTTCATACAATGTGCGTGTAGGTGGCTTGTGCCACTTCCCAGCTTGGAAGAACTTGGAAACCTGCACAAGAACCACTCATAACCGCAGCTCCATCATAGGTTTGTGCAGTACAATAATTTAAATTAATTCAACAGTCTGTTAGTTTTTTTAATGCAGACTAACAAAGGAGCAGCATCCAATTTTCCTGCAGGTTCAAAGCCTAGAAACCTTTTGTATATGTTACCATCTAAATAGTACCAAATGACAATTGATAGTTTCTTAGTTTTTGAACAGTCTTTTGACTCATCAGCCACTACAGCAGAATACTGGCCCTTTTTCGCTTCATCTGAGATGTTCTAACACAATGTTGCTAACAGTCCTAAAAATTACGTTTTGTGTATAATGACGTACCATTTTTCTCTAGTAGATTTAAGTTTTTTCCTAACACTCAGATATCTTTTCCCTGTAGGTTCCATTAATTGTAAAAAATTTCCGTTATTTGCTCTATCTTCCGATTCATGATGACCTCACTGAGCTGTTCGTTGATGGGCTGTCAGTCGAAGTACACCGGCAGTTGTTTGAATGTATAAAAAAAATGGTTCAAATGGCTCTGAGCACTATGGGACTTAACATCTACGGTCATTAGTCCCCTAGAACTTAGAACTACTTAAACCTAACTAACCTAAGGACATCACACAACACCCAGTCATCACGAGGCAGAGATTGAATGTATCCTCTGTTTTCTTGAACTTATAGAGTAGACGTTTCATCTATCACAGAAGCAGCTGATGCAGTGCCTCCAAACATACTTTTTCAATTTTTTGAAAGACCCCTAAGCTGCTACAGAGTTTCTGTGCGTTTGAAGCTATTCTCATGCTGCTTAAAGCTTGAATTTGCTGCTCATTCCTAATTACAGAAAGCCTTAGTTACAAAACTAAAAGAAATCGCATTTTGTGCTTTGAGTTTGGCGACAGAAAAAGTGAGATGCAAAACAATATGCAGCATCATGTACAATACTATATTCTAGCCATGGACAAATGTTGTAGCAGTCTGTCTGGAAATTTCCTTTTACTATCTCCAAACGTGTGAATAGGTTAATGCATTAATAGAGCCTGTTTTGGTTTGTCAGTAGGTTTTACAAATATATCAGAGACTGAAGTCGACGGATTACTGCAGCTGGTGGCACTGCTAGGAGTAGAGACTAGATTTTTATCTTTATTTTCACAGAGTTTTCATTTTCCAACTGTTTAATTCTCCTGCATCTATTTATTCATCATTGTCAAACACGAGTTTTTCTGTATCGCCTTCTGGATCACGAAAACGAGCCTCTGCAGGTACTGATGGAGACGTTGTAATCTCTTAATTTTGTTTCAATACTTTCTGTTGCCGAATGAAGAAATCTGATATGCTAAGTCATTTTACCATGTGACTACGTTAACTCTTCACAATGTGTACAATTCACTACCAAAAACAAAACAGATCACAATGAAACCAAATATGCTTTCGGTATTTAGTGTTAGTGGAAACTATAGAACACGAGCACAAACACAAAACAGACAGTGGGGAAGAACAGTTCATTTGATAAATCGATCGACTAGTTTGTTCGCTCGTTGTTCAGCAGGTACGGACCAATGTATAGGTCGATATTAACTCTGTCACCACATAATCTATTTCGAATATATAGTAAAACATGGTTTTAATATGGAACAAAACAAAATCGTTTAACAAATGAACAGAGTGGTTTTCCATATGTCTATTACTGTATACAAGTTATTTTAATTTTATAAAGCGAAGTTTGACTTTGGAATTTGATTCTGAAATTGGTCCGTCTTATTTGGGTCGGCCAGAAGCTGGGCCAAGGATATTTTAGGTAGATACCGGCCCACCCTTGGCGCCGACATTGTTAAGCATAGAAATTACAGCATTAGGTGTGACCTGAATGAAATAGAAGTAGCAACTACACACACAAATATGAGTTTTGTGTAGGTCCTGCAGTGCCATGACCAGCTCTGGTTAAACACTGCTGTGAGGCGTGTGAACACTGAGCTGAGCAGGATGCTAACTGAAATGAAATCTCATGTCAGTGCAGTGCCTGTTGCTGCAGGTGGAAGATGCGGTTACACTAGAGTTCGCGTACAACTGAATAGGGGAGGGAAAATATAGTTTACATGAGCTTCTTGCACATAATATATGGAGGGCCACCATCACAAAAAGCAAGATCCCTGTGGTTACTGGTTTCAGACGGGCGTCTTTTTTAAGTTAGAATCAGGATTCAGGCACCTGGTTTTGAAACAAGCCAAAATAACAAAAGAGCTCCACAAAATGCATAAGTATGGACAGAAAACTAAGGCCAGCTTCTTTCATGAACATATTAGAAAAAGGAATAATAAGACAGAAGAGCTTCCTGTCCGTTCTGAAAATTTAAAGAGATGTAAAAAGATAGACATGCTGTGCCTGCCTGAGCAACAAGTAACCACAGGACTAGAAAAGTCACATACAAAATAGTACACTCCAGGAGCTTACTTGTGCAGCACTAATACGGCAAAATGATTTGTTAAATATATTAAGACAGAACACAAGTTCATAAACATTAAGACAAGTAGATTTTATAGTGTTCAGTACACAGAAGTGTATGTTTGTGAATTAATACTGTAAAGTAATCCATTTTAATTGCAACTGGACACAGATACGTACTGTTAGTGAAGAAACAGGATTCCTTACTGTGCTACCTGTCAAACAGCGGCAAGAGGTTAAGTCTGTGGTGACCTCTTGTAGATTTTGTAAGAGATTCGGATATGAAAAATGATCTAGATACCATATTTGGGTCCTCTAATTTGACCTCAGTAATTAACGTTCCAACATTAATTGATAGGAGACAATAGGACTCTAACTGGTAATGTTTTTCTTGGTGAAGCCCAGAGCAAGACAGTTAGTAAGGATAAATAACATAGTGCCTTACAGTGTGGCTACTACTCAGTGGAGATCAGCTAGAATAACTGATAACTCCAGGACAAATGGTTATAAGAATAGTATAGAAGAGATGACCTGGGATGAAATTTATATTGAACCAAATGCTAAGACAAAATTTAATCTGTTTCAAGATAAATTCATATAATTATTTGAAAATAGCTTTCTGTATAAGCTAGTCAGAAAGGACATTAAGCAGCCATGGAAAAACTCCTGGATCACAAGGCGTATTAAAGTATCTTGTGAAAGAAAAGTGAAATGTGTATGTTGGCAAGAATACATAGAGGCCTTGCAGTAGATGCAAACTACAAAAACTAATTGAGTTAGTAAGAAAGATTATTAAAAAAATCAAGGAACATGTACGTAAGGTCAGAAATCAGTAATTCTAACAATGAACTTCAGGCTTCATGGAATGTAGTGAAATAATAGGACAACCAGTCACAGAAAAGGATAACACCAGTATTGAACTGAATTGATGGGCTGTAAATGATTAGTTACAGGTAGCAAATATAGTTAATACTCATTCCTTTAATATAGTAGAAAACACAGGGACCAATAACTCAAGAGAAAAGTTACAGCACTATGTGGAAAAAGTAAGTCTCATAAAATTCAATCTGAGATTAAGAAAATTGTACAGACTCTCAAAAATAAAAACGCATCTGGTTTTGACAATGTTTCTAAGAGGTACTGAAAATTTTTTCCCACATAATAAGTCTGGTCTTATCTAAAATATGTAATGCATCAGTAACTCATGGCCACTTTCCAGAGAGACGACATATGTTGTTGGTAAACTTCTCTTTAAGAAAGGTAAGAGGCATGTCAAGAACTACCTATCTGTATCACTATTGACATCATGTTCCAAAATATTTCAGAAGATGGTGTATTCTATAATAGCATCTCATCTTAGCGAACCACAGTTTGGGTTTCAGAATAGTTGCTCTACTAAGAATGCCATTTACAAGTTCACTCATAAAATTTTACAAGCATTAAATAATAAAATAGTGCCAGTTGTTATTTTCTGCGACCTATTTAAGGTATTTAAATGTGTGCATCACGGTATTGTCCTAGATGAATTGAGGTTTTATGGCATTGATTGGTATAGCTAACCAGTGGATATTGTCTTATATGACCAGAAGAATGCAGAAAGTTATACTTAGTAATTCAGTCAGTATTGTCTGGGGGTGTAATTCTGACTGGGGAGAAATCATGTATGCGGTTCCCCAAATCTCAGTCTTAGGTCCAATATTCTATTTCATATATCTAAGTTATCATCTGACAAATACACAACAAGCATGGCAGTAGTATTGTAATCAACTCAAGCATACACACAGAAACAGAAGAAATGGTAATCAATGTTCTTAAAGGTATCATTGACTGCAAATGGTCTCATCCTCAATTTTAAAAACGCACAACATATTCAGTTCCACATATCTAGGATCACTGCACCAGTGATAAATATAACAAATGGCGAGGAAATAATAAATAGGTTTGAAACTTCAAAATTATTAGGTGTCCATATTGATGATAATTTAAACTGGAAAAAAGGACATTTTGGACCTCCCAAAACAACTTAGTACTGCTACATTTGCACTGAGAATCATTGCAAGTCTTGAGGAGACAAATCAGTAAATTGACATATTTTGTATATTTTCATTCAATAATGAAATATGGAATAATGTTCTGGAGGTACCTCGTCTTTAAGAAAAGAAATCTTCATTGCCCAAAAACATGCTGTAAGAATAATATGTGGTGTTCACCCATGATCATCTTGTAGACATTTGTTCAAGGAGCTGGGCATTTGGACTGCTGTTTCACAGTATATTTAGTCCTTCATGAAGTTTTCTGTAAGTAATCTTCAGTTGAAAAGGAACAGTGATGTACATAGTTACAATACCAGAAGAGAAAATGACATGCATTAGTTTATGTTAAGTTTTTTTTTAGCACAAAAAGGGGTGCACATTGCTGCAACAAAAATTTTTGAGCAACTTACCCAGTGATATAAAATGTCTGACAGACAGCAAATTAAAATTATAAAACAAACTAAGGAAGTTTTTCCTTGACAACTCCTATTCCATAGAATTATTTCTGTTAGTGTAATGTGCAGAAGGTGGTTAGTAGGAATTACATCTGAAAATTTTAAAAAAATAAGAAATAAAATAAATATGTTGCCATATTCCCAAATTAGTCTGCAGTGTGAATGTAAAGAAATTCGTTCCACACCATTACTGTTTTTTGTGCAAAATTATCCACGGAACATGAATCTAACTACATCTGCCAACATACCTACAGTACTTGTTTGTTAATATTGTGCTGTATTCCTTGTAATAAACTACATCAGAGCTGTTCCTGATTAAAAAGAATAGTTAACAGTGGATAAAGTGCTACACCAGTTTCTAGTTCTCTATTACTATAGTCCAATTAAAGTTAATTGATAGTTGACATTTCACGTGTTGGAACTGGTTTCCTCCAATCAGAGCACTCAGCATCATGCCTGAACTGCTACAACAGTTGGTCAGTTCACTTCCAGTTCCTTGTCTGACATTCTTTCTTGATGTGTTTTGCTCCTGATTCATGGGTCTAGCAAATTTAAAAAAAAATGGCTCCGAGCACTATGGGACTTAACTTCTGAGGTCATCAGTCCCCTAGAACTTAGAACTACTTAAACCTAACTAACCTAAGGACATCACACACATCCATGCCCGAGGCAGATTCGAACCTGCGACCGTAGCGGTCGCACAGTTCTAGAATGTTGCGCCTAGAACCGCTCGGCCACATCGGCCGGCTCCAGCAATTTCATTTCGTGTTTCATGACACATGAAAACCACACCAAAAACAACTTACACATACAATGATGCTGATGAAATACATTTCAGACACAGCAATAACCAAACACTAATGAATATTTATGCACAAGATGTGATTCAGCGCCACAGGCACAGTAATTATAATTCCAGAGATCGGCTTACATTAGATAAGCTTCGCACACATTACATGAAGCTGAATTTTTGAAGGCTGCAATTCGTCACAGCGACTAGGTCACCACAGTCATAAATAGAACTATTCAACCCATTGTTATGGCGTAGTGCTATGGTTGGCGTATTGACCTGACATTTACAGGGTGAGTGGCTAATTATTGCCACCCACAATAACTCCGAAAGTATGATAGCAGCTGAAACGTTTGTGGGACAAAAGTTGCATGGGATAATTGGGGCCATAATGTGACGTTGGCATTTTGTTGCTAGGTGGGGTCACTTCAGAAATATTAAGGTCAACTTCTTCTTTTTTTTTAATGGGGTACTATAGTTTGGTACTTACTTTCTGATATTGGCTATCGACACAAATCCAATGATGTGTAACAGTAAGGTCTTTGAATGTCAACGGAGGTCACAAAGGTGGCATTAACGTGCATTTACATAAGTTGTTCGAAGTGATGACTATTGGTATTAATGCAGTGCTGCAATCTTCTTATCATGGATTGAGTGGCATTCCTTATCACATTGGCTCTTATCGAAGCACATGCTCTGACAATTCTCTCTCATATATCTTCAGGTGTTGTTGGAACGTCTTTATAAACAATGTCTTTTACGAATCGCCACAAGAAAAAATCCAGAGGCATCAAGTCTGGCGAAGGAGCCAGCCATGACACATCTCCTTCGCGTCTAATTCAACGATTTGGGAATTGTCTCTGCAACTTATTTCTAGCGATCAGCGAAAAAATGTGCCGGGTCCCCATCGTGTTGATACCACATTTTGTTCCTTGTTCCTAAAGGTATTTCTTCCAATAACAGACCTTATGTAACTGCCGTCTGCTTCACATCTCCTGTGCAGCAAGTTTCGTAAATTTAAGTATTAACTGTGTTTTTCTTAATTGTCACTTCTTTTACCATGTGTTTTTGCTTTCAGGAAGCTTTAATTTTCGATTAATAGTAATAGTGTTCCATAGATTTGTTTTGAATACAGTCCAGAGACAGTTAGTGCTTATTTTCATTGTTTCCAACAAGGAGTGTGTAGTAACCACAGTTTAGTCAGCTATCAGCCGCCTTTAGTGAATTAGCAGTCTAGTTAAAAGTTGATTACTTAACTCTCTACAGTAAATTGTTGATTTCTTGGGATGGATAGAATGTGTGACTGCTGTGTACGGACACAGGAGGAGTTGGCCACTGTTCGCGAACAGCTGAATGTGCTGATGGCTGCGGTCAGCCGTCTTCAGGCTGCTGCCTCGGAGTGTGGCGGCAGTGGGGAGTCTGGTGCGTCGCATGGTACACCCCAGGTGTTACATGCTTCACCCACGGTCCCTGCTGTCGAGACATCTTCGCGGGTACCGGGCGCGGTTGGGCCACCCTCTCCCCAAGGGGAGTGGCGGATTCAACGGCGTTCGCGTCGCACGAGGCGGAGAGTCGATGTGGAGGCAAACCGTGTGGCGTCGCCCGCTCTGCCTGTGAGTGTACATGTGACCGCTCCTTCAGCAAGGTCCGAGCAGGCACACGGGAGGAGCGGCTTATTAGTGATTGGGAGCTCCAATGTTCCCTTAGGGAAATAGTGGAAAGATCGGGGAAGAAGGTCAGTGTTGACTCTATCTGCTTGCCGGGGGGTCGCATCCGAGATGTGGAGGAGGCCCTGCCGGCGGCGATAGAGACACTGGGTGCACCCGACTGCAAATTGACGCTCATGTCGGCACCAATGACTCCTGCCGTCTGGGTTCAGAGGTCATACTCAGTTCATACAGACGGTTGGCGGAGTTGGTGAAGGCGAAAAGCCTCGCTCGCGGGGTGGAATCTGAGCTAACTATTTGTAGTGTCGTTCCCAAAACCGATCGCGGTCCTTTGGTTTGCAGCCAAGTGGAAAGCTTCAACCAGAGCCTCAGACGATTCTACGGAGATCTGGAGTCCAAATTTCTCGACCTCCGCTATCGGGTGGAGAAATGTAGGGTCCCCCTTAATAGGTCAGGCGTGCACTACATGCAGGAAGAGGCTACAAGGCTAGCGGAGTACGCGTGGAGTGCACATGTGGGTTTTTTAGGTTAGAGAATTCCCTCACCTCCTGAGACGCAACAAGGTAGCAGTAGGCAAAACGCAACAGGGAATGACAATATTAATGTGGTAATAGTAAACTGCAGGAGCGTCTATAGAAAGGTCCCAGAATTGCTCTCATTAATAAAATTAATAATACTAGGGACAGAAAGTTGGCTGAAACCAGATGTAAACAGTAATGAAATTCTAAACTCAGATTGGAATTATACCGCAGAGACAGGCTCGACAGTGAAGGGGGAGGCGTGTTTATAGCGATAAGAAGTGCAATAGTATCGAAGGAAATTGACGGAGATCCGAAATGTGAAATAATTTGGGTGAAGGTCACGGTTAAAGCAGGCTCAAACATGGAAACTGGATGTCTCTATACGCCCCCTGCCTGAGTAGCTGTTGTGGCAGAACACCTGAAGGATAATTTGGAAAATATTTCAAGTAGATTTCCCCACCATGTTATAGTTCTGGGTGGAGATTTTAATTTACCAGATATAGAATGGGAGACTCAAACGTTTATAACGGGTGGCAGGGACAAAGAATCCAGTGAAAATTTTTTAAGTGCATTATCTGAAAACTACGTTGAGCAGTTAAACAGAGAACCGACACGAGGAGATAACATATTAGACGTTCTGGTGACAAATAGACCCGAAATATTTGAAACAGTTATCGTAGAACAGGGAATCAGCGATCACAAAGCGGTTACAGCATAGGTGATTTCAGCCGTAAATAGAAATAATAAAAAGGGTGGGAAGATTTTTCTGTTTAGCAAAAGTGACAAAAAGCGGATTTCAGAGTACTTGACGACTCAACACAAAAGTTTTATCTCAAGTACAGATAGTGTTGAGGATCGATGGACAGAGTTCAAAACCATCGTACAGTATGCGTTAGATGAGTATGTGCCAAGCAAGATCGTAAGAGATGGAAAAGAGCCACCGTGGTACAACAACCTAGTTAGAAAACTTCTATGGAAGCAAAGGGAACTTCACAGCAAACATAAACATAGCCAAAGCCTTGCAGACAAACTAAAATTACACTAAGTGAAATGTAGTGTGAGGAGGGCTATGCGAAAGGCGTTCAACGAATTCGAAAGTGAAGTTCTATGTACTGACTTGGCAGAAAATCCTAGGAAATTTTGGTCTGATGTCAAAGCGGTAGGTGGATCAAACCAAAATGTCCAGACACTCTGTGACCAAAATGGTACTGAAACAGAGGATGACAGACTTAAGGCCGAAATACTAAATGTCTTCTTCCAAAGCTGTTTCACAGAGTAAGACTGCACTGTAGTTCTTTCTCTAGATTGTCGCACAGACGGCAAAACGGTGGACATCGAAATAGATGACAGAGGGATAGAAAAACAATTAAAATCGCTCAAAAGACAAAAGGCCGCTGGAACTGATGGGATACCAGATCGATTTTACACAGAGTAATCGAAAGAACTTGCCCCTCTTATTGCAGTGGTGTATCGTAGGTCTCTAGAAGAGCGTAGCATTCCAAAAGATTGGAAAAGGCCACAGGTCATCCCCGTTTTCAAGAAGGGACGTCGAACAGATGTGCAGAACTATAGACCTATATCTCTAACGCCGATCAGAACACGTATTATGTTCGAATTTAATGACTTTCCTGGAGACTAGAAATCTACTCTGTAGGAATCAGCATGGGTTTCGAAAAAGACGATCGTGTGAAACCCAGCTCGCGCTATTCGTCCACGAGACTCAGAGGGCCATAGACACTGGTTCCCAGGTAGATGCCGTGTTTCTTGACTTGTGCAAGGAGTTTGATACAGTTCCCCACAGCCGTTTAATGAACAAAGTACGAGCATATGGACCATCAGACCAATTGTGTGATTGGGTTGAAGAGTTCCTAGATAACAGAACGCGCAGCATGTCATTATCAATGGAGAGAAGTCTTCCGAAGTAAGAGTGATTTCAGGTGTGCCGCAGGGGAGTGTCATAGGACCGTTGCTATTCACAATATATATAAATGACCTTGGGGACAACATCGGAAGTTCACTGAGGCTTTTTGCGGATGATGCTGTACTATATCGAGAGGTTGTAACAATGGAAAATTGTACTGAATTGCAGGAGGATCTGCAGAGAATTTACGCGTGGTGCAGGGAACGGCAATCGAATCTCACTCTAGAGAAGTGTCATGTGCTGCGAATACATAGAAAGAAAGATCCCATATCATTTAGCTACAATATAGCGGGTCAGCAACTGGAAGCATTTAATTCCATAAATTATCTGTGAGTAGGCATTAGGAGTGATTTAAAATGGAATGACCACATGAAATTAATCGTTGGTAAAGCAGATGCCAGACTGAGATTCATTGGAAGAATCCTAAGGAAATGCAGTCCGAAAACAAAGGAAATAGGTTACAGTACACTTGTTCGCCCACTGCTTGAACACCGCTCACCGGTGTGGGATCCGTACCAGACAGGGTTGATAGAAGAGATAGAGAAGATCCAACGGAGAGCAGCGCGCTTCGTTACAGGATCATTTAGTAAATCGCGAAAGCTTTAGGGAGGTGATAGATAAACTCCGGTGGAAGACTCTGCAAGAGACGCTCAGTAGCTCGGTACGGGCTTTTGTTGAAGTTTCGCGAACATAGAGAACATACCTTCACCGAGTAGTCAAGCGGTATATTGCTCCCTCCCACGTATATCTCGCGAAGAGACCATGAGGATAAAATCAGAGAGATTAGAGCCCACACAGAGGCATACTGACAATGTTTCTTTCCACGAACAATAAGAGACTGGAATAGAAGGGAGAACCGATAGAGGTACTTAAGGTACCCTCCACCACACACCGTCAGATGGCTTGTGGAGTGTGGATGTAGATGTAGATGAATGTTTCTTGCAGGAATGTAGTGTACTTCCTGCTATTAAGATTTCCTTCGATGAAATAGGGGCCTATAATTCTGTCGTGCAGAATCCCACACCATACATTCACCGACCACAGTTTTTGGTGTGCAAGTTGCTGCAGCCAACATGGATTTTCAATCGACTAATAATGCATGTTATGCAAATTAACATTTCGATGGTTCTTGACTGTAGGTTTGTCAGTAAATAAAATCAAATTAATAAATGTGTCATCTCTCTGAATCTGAAGTTGAGCCCATCGGCAGAATTCAATTTGATGCATGCAGTTCTTATCAGTTAATTCTTGGTAGATACTGAGATGGTAAGGATGATATTTATGGCGATGCAGAACACGAACAACACTACTCTGGCTCATGCTGGATTCCCTTGCGATTTGACGTGAACTAACACAAGGATCTCGAACCACAGTGGCAAGAGTACCAATTTCCGTTTCCTCGTTAGTAACTTTCCTTTGTCGGATATGTTTCCAATGCGTTAAAAATCCAGTTGTTTTCAATTTATCATACACATATTTAAATGTACGACGTGTAGGGTGAGTACGTTGAGGATACCTTTCAGCGTGTAAGTCTCTAGCTCTCACTGAATTTCGTTGGCATTGTCCGTAAATGAGAAGCATATCGACTTGTTCTTCGAAGGAATACATAATTACCATTCGCTTGATTCGACGATATTAGTCTTACCGTTCGTTCCTATTAGTGTTGTATTGCGAAACCGTCGATTGGTGTTTACATGTCAATGGCATATTAGATGGATACACCGTATTCGGCAAAAATTTACTATTTGCACGATATACGAGAGAGAATTGTCAGAGCACGTGCTTCGATAAGTGCCAAAGTAATAAGTAATACCACTCAATACATGGTAGGAAGATTGCAGCACCGCATTGATACCAAAGGTCATCACTTCGAACAATGTCTGTAAATGGACGTTCATGCCACCTTTTTGGCCTTCGTTGACCTTCAAAGACCCTACTGTTACATATCATTGGATTCGACTCGATAACCGCTATCAGAAAATAAGTACCAAACTATAACATCTTATTAAAAAAAAAAAACAAAGTTGACCTTCATATCTCTGACGCGACCCCACCTAGCAACAAAACACAACGTCATATCATGGCCACCACTGTCCCATGCAACATTTGTCCCACAAACGTTTCAGCTACTATAATACTTCCGAAGTTATTCCAGGTGGCAGTAGTAATGACTCACCCTGTATACTCCGTTGATCATGAAAACATTACACTATGTATTCTTCCGCGTTTGCTGGAATCCCATTGGATTTCGTTTCACGTGGAGCAGAAGCCAATCTGTATCGAGTACAGTCAAGCATGATAATGAGGATACGTTTTATGCTGTGCGTTACGCGTACATCGACTCAGCGATAATATTGGACAACAGCTTTACCAGCGCATTTATCTTGGAAAGCACTGGCCAACCATCTGGTGCAACTAACCTGCAGTGATGTGAACAGTAGTAGTAGTAGCAGCAGCAGTAGCAGCTTTATTCATCCGTGACCTCTTTTTACGAGGATATAGGACATGTTCTACATCTACATCTACATCACTACTCTGCAATTCACATTTAAGTGCGTGGCAGAGGGTTCATCGAACCACAATCGTACTATCTCTCTACCATTCCACTCCCGAACAGCGCGCGGGAAAAACGAACGCCTAAACCTTTCTGTTCGAGCTCAGATTTCTCTTATTTTATATTGATGATCATTCCTACCTATTTAGGTTGGGCTCAACAAAATATTTTCGCCTTCGGAAGAGAAAGTTGGTGACTGAAATTTCGTAAATACACTCCTGGAAATTGAAATAAGAACACCGTGAATTCATTGTCCCAGGAAGGGGAAACTTTATTGACACATTCCTGGGGTCAGATACATCACATGATCACACTGACAGAACCACAGGCACATAGACACAGGCAACAGTGCATGCACAATGTCGGCACTAGTACAGTGTATATCCACCTTTCGGAGCAATGCAGGCTGCTATTCTCCCATGGAGACGATCGTAGAGATGCTGGATGTAGTCCTGTGGAACGGCTTGCCATGCCATTTCCACCTGGCGCCTCAGTTGGACCAGCGTTCGTGCTGGACGTGCAGACCGCGTGAGACGACGCTTCATCCAGTCCCAAACATGCTCAATGGGGGACAGATCCGTAGATCTTGCTGGCCAGGGTAGTTGACTTACACCTTCTAGAGCACGTTGGGTGGCACGGGATACATGCGGACGTGCATTGTCCTGTTGGAACAGCAAGTTCCCTTGCCGGTCTAGCAATGGTAGAACGATGGGTTCGATGACGGTTTGGATGTACCGTGCACTATTCAGTGTCCCCTCGACGATCACCAGTGGTGTACGGCCAGTGTAGGAGATCGCTCCCCACACCATGATGCCGGGTGTTGGCCCTGTGTGCCTCGGTCGTATGCAGTCCTGATTGTGGCGCTCACCTGCACGGCGCCAAACACGCATACGACCATCATTGGCACCAAGGCAGAAGCGACTCTCATCGCTGAAGACGACACGTCTCCATTCGTCCCTCCATTCACGCCTGTCGCGGCACCACTGGAGGCAGGCTGCACGATGTTGGGGCGTGAGCGGAAGACGGCCTAACGGTGTGCGGGACCGTAGCCCAGCTTCATGGAGACGGTTGCGAATGGTCCTCGCCGATACCCCAGGAGCAACAGTGTCCCTAATTTGCTGGGAAGTGGCGGTGCGGTCCCCTACGGCACTGCGTAGGATCCTACGGTCTTGGCGTGCATCCGTGCGTCGCTGCGGTCCGGTCCCAGGTCGACGGGCACGTGCACCTTCCGCCGACCACTGGCGACAATATCGATGTACTGTGGAGACCTCACGCCCCACGTGTTGAGCAATTCGGCGGTACGTCCACCCGGCCTCCCGCATGCCCACTATACGCCCTCGCTCAAAGTCCGTCAACTGCACATACGGTTCACGTCCACGCTGTCGCGGCATGCTACCAGTGTTAAAGACTGCGATGGAGCTCCGTATGCCACGGCAAACTGGCTGACACTGACGGCGGCGGTGCACAAATGCTGCGCAGCTAGCGCCATTCGACGGCCAACTCCGCGGTTCCTGGTGTGTCCGCTGTGCCGTGCGTGTGATCATTGCTTGTACAGCCCTCTCGCAGTGTCCGGAGCAAGTATGGTGGGTCTGACACACCGGTGTCAATGTGTTCTTTTTTCCATTTCCAGGAGTGTAGATCCCGCCGCGACGAAAAACTTCTTTGCTTTAATGACTTCCATCCCAACTCGCGTATCATATCTGCCACACTCTCTCCCCTATTACGTGATAATACAAAGCGAACTGCCCTATTTTGCACCCTTTCGATGTCCTCTGTCAATCCCACCTGGTAAGGATCCCACACCGCGCAGCAATATTCTAACAGAGGACGAACGAGTGTAGTGTAAGCTGTCTCTTTAGTGGACTTGCTGCATCTTCTAAGTGTCCTGCCAATGAAACGCAACCTTTGGCTCGCCTTCCCCACAATATTATCTA
Source organism: Schistocerca serialis cubense (assembly GCF_023864345.2). Lineage (NCBI taxonomy): Eukaryota > Metazoa > Arthropoda > Insecta > Orthoptera > Acrididae > Schistocerca > Schistocerca serialis. The sequence goes on along the minus strand of NC_064640.1, from coordinate 399,248,378 downwards.
TGTGGTCTTTTCAACTGAAGTTGTTCGTAATTTTAACACCCAGGTACTTAGTTGAATTGACAGCCTTGAGAATTGTACTATTTATCGAGTAATCGAATTCCAACGGATTTCTTTTGGAACTCATGTGGATCACCTCACACTTTTCGTTATTTAGCGTCAACTGCCACCTGCCACACCATACAGCAATCTTTTCTAAATCGCTTTGCAACTGATACTGGTCTTCGGATGACCTTACTAGACGGTAAATTACAGCATCATCTGTGAACAACCTAAGAGAACTGCTCAGATTGTCACCCAGGTCATTTATATAGATCAGGAACAGCAGAGGTCCCAGGACGCTTCCCTGGGGAACACCTGATAACACTTCAGTTTTACTCGATGATTTACCGTCTATTACTACGAACTGCGACCTTCCTGACAGGAAATCACGAATCCAGTCGCACAACTGAGACGATACCCCATAGGCCCGCAGCTTGATTAGAAGCCGATTGTGAGGAACGGTGTCTAAAGCTTTCCGGAAATCTAGAAATACGGAATCAACTTGAGATGCCGTGTCGATAGCGGCCATTACTTCGTGCGAATAAAGAGCTAGCTGCGTTGCACAAGAACGATGTTTTCTGAAACCATGCTGATTACGTATCAATAGATCGTTCCCTTCGAGGTGATTCATAACGTTTGAATATAGTATATGCTCCAAAACCCTATTGCAAACCGTCAATGTTATAGGTCTGTAGTTCGATGGATTACTCCTACTACAGTCTTAAACACTGGTGCGACCTGCGCAATTTTCCAATCTGTATGTACAGATCTATCGGTGAGCGAGCGGTTGTATATGATTGCTAAGTAGGTAGCTATTGTATCAGCGTAATCTGAAAGGAACCTAATCGGTATACAATCTGGACCTGAAGACTTGCCCGTATCAAGCGATTTGAGTTGCTTCGCAACCCCTAAGGTATCTACTTCTAAGAAACTCATGCTAGCAGCTGTTCGTGTTTCAAATTCTGGAATATTCCATTCGTCTTCCCTGGTGAAGGAATTTCGGAAAACTGCGTTCAGTAACACCGCTTTAGCGGCACAGTCGTCGGTAACAGTACCATCGGCACTGCGTAGCGAATGTATTGACTGCGTCTTGCCGCTTGTGTACTTTACACACGACCAGAATTTCTTTGGATTTTCTGCCAAATTTCGAGACAATGTTTCGTTGTGGAACCTATTAAAGGCATCTCGCATTGAAGTCCGTGCCAAATTTCGCGCGTCTGTAAATTTTAGTCAATCTTCGGGATTTCGCGTTCTGCTGAACTTCGCATGCTTTTTCCGTTGCCTCTGCAACAGCGTTCGGACCTGTTTTGTGTACCATGGGGGATCAGTTCCATCTCTTGCCAATTTATGAGGTATGAATCTCTCAATTACTGTTGCTACTATATCTTTGAATTTGAGCCACATCTCGTCTAAATTTGCATAGTCAGTTCGGAAGGAATGGAGATTGTCTCTTAGGAAGGCTTCTAGTGACACTTTATCCTCTTCTTTAAATAAAATTATTTTACGTTTGTTTCTGGTGGATTTGGAAGAAACGGTATTGAGCCTAGCTACAACGACCTTGTGATCACTAATCCCTGTATCAGTCATGATGCTCTCTATTAGCTCTGGATTGTTAGTGGCTAACAGGTCAAGTATGTTTTCGTAACCATTTACAATTCGTTGGGTTCGTGGACTAACTGCTCGAAATAATTTTCGGAGAACGCATTTAGGACAATCTCGGAATATGTTTTCTGCCTACCACCGGTTTTGAACAAGTATTTTTGCCACATATCGAGGGAAGGTTGAAGTCCCCACCAACTATAACCGTATGGGTGGGGTATTTATTTGTTACGAGACTCAAATTTTCTCTGAACTGTTCAGCAACTATATCATCGGAATCTGGGGGTCGGTAGAGGGATCCAATTATTAACTTAGTTCGGCTGTTAAATAATACCTCCACCCATACCAATTCGCACGGAGTATCTACTTCGACTTCACTACAAAATAAACCACTACTGACAGACACAAACACTCCACCACCAATTCTGCTTAATCTATCTTTCCTGAACACCGTCTGAGACTTCGTAAAAATTTCTGCAGAACTTATTTCAGGCTTTAGCCAGCTTTCTGTACCTATAACGATTTCAGCTTCTGTGCTTTCTATTAGCGCTTGAAGCTCAGAAACTTTTCCAGCACAACTACAACAGTTTACAACTACAATTCCGACTGTTCCTTGATACAAGCACGTCCTGTATTTGCCATGCACCCTTTGAGATTCCAGCCCACCCCGTACTTTCCCGAGGCCTTCTAACCTAAAAAACCGCCCAGTCCACACCACACAGCCTCCGCTACCCGTGTAGCCGCCAGCTGAGTGTAGTGAACTCCTGACCTATTCAGCGGAACCCGAAACCCCACCACCCTATGGCGCAAGTCAAGGAATCTGCAGCCAACATGGTCGCAAAACCGTCTGAGCCTCTGATTCAGACCCTCCACCCGGCTCTGCACCAAAGGCCCACAGTCGGTTCTGTCAACGATGCTGCAGATGGTGAGCTCTGCCTTCATCTCGTAAGCAAGACCGGCAGCCTTCACCAAATCAGATAGCCGCTGGAATCCAGAGAGAATTTCCTCAAATCCAAAGCGACACACGTCATTAGTGCCGACGTGTGCCACCACCTGCAGCTGGCTGCACCCTGTGCTCTTCATGGAATCTGGAAGGACCCTTTCCACATCAGGAATGACTCCACCCGGAACGCACACGGAGTGCACACTGGATTTCTTCCCCTCCTTAGCCGCCGTATCCCTAAGGGGCCCCATTACGCGCCTGACATTGGAGCTCCCAACTACCAATAAGCCCACCCTCTGCGAATGCCCGGACCTTGAAGGCTGAGAATCATCCTCTGAAACAGGGCAGGCAGCTGCATCTGGCTCAGCCAGAGACAGTGCCTGAAACCTGTTTGTCAGACGCTCCAGGGAGGCTTTCTGATCAGCCTCCGGGGACGTCTTTCGCTGCCTGCCACGCCTTGGAACGACCTCCCAATCAACAACAGGCAAAGGCTCAGCCCCACTGCGGGCAGCAACTGGGGCAACCACAGCGGCAGACCGATCTGGGGACAGACGGGACGAGGTTGACATCCCCGTGATACCCTAGTCCGGCTCCACACAGTGGTGCCCATTGGCAACAGCCTCATGCTGCGCGACCGAAGTCAGCGCCGCTTGCAGCTGTGAGCGAAGGTATGCCAACTCAGCCCTCATCCGAACACAGCAATCACAGTCCCTGTCCATTCTAATCGATGTTGAACAACAGTTACTAAAACACGAGTCCGTGCCTAGATAATGCCGGCCGCGGTGGTCTAGCGGCTCTGGGCGCTCAGTCCGGAACCGCGCGACTGCTACGGTCGCAGGTTCGAATCCTGCCTCGGGCATGGATGTGTGTGGTGTCCTTAGGTTAGTTAGGTTTAAGTAGTTCTAAGTTCTAGGGGACTGATGACCACAGATGTTAAGTCCCATAGTGCTCAGAGCCATTTGAACCATTTGAGCCTAGATAATGCAAGGGAAACACGCAAAGAATGTATGAAGTAAACCTGTACAAATGCCTAACGACTGCGCTACAATATGCCTGAATTTACGATTACAGTAACTAAAACTCGAAATTACACCTCCTATACGAAACTCACACGCAATTTAAGTAAGAATCTACGAAGTAAACACTAAAGCGCGATGCTTCAACTCTCAAATTCTATAATACGCCAGAAATTTATGAATTACACAATGCAAGTACCCAAAAACACAAAAGAAATTAAGAATTAAACTATGTAACAAATAAGTAAGCTAAGAGTATACGACTTGCTGCTGGCAGCTGCTTATCCAACGGCGGCAGGGAGCACAAATGTAGATCAATTTAAAGTAAGATAATTCGTATACACATATGTTTAAAGACTTCTAGTTAGAGACAATCATTAGATTTACTCCTGGTATACAATACCTTTTTACAAATAACTTATTAAATAATGTAATGCCATCATATCTCTCTATCAGTCACTGCACACACTATAACACATTGTTTCATAACACTTCACTCACAACACACACACACACACACACACACACACACACACACACACACACACACACACACACACACAAAGACACACACCCACTGGTGATCGCTGTACCACAACTTCCCATTTGCTATCCTGAAAAACTGAGTCAGCATCCCTCCAAAATGAGCTCAGAAAGTGGAAGTGGTGTTAGTATTGTGCTATGCATAGCTTGGGGGTAAGTATTTCTAGAAAGGAAAAAAAGAAGGGAAAAACAGTAAATGAAGGTGTTAAGTGCAATGTTGGATATTTTATAATTGTTGTTATTATTATTTTTATTTGTATAACACTTTTTATCAAACCCCTACTCTGTTTCAGCTAAGTAATCCTTGAATGTATAAAATGTATTGCGCAATACGTATGTTTTAGCTGCCTTTTTAAATAAGTGTATTTTTGCAATTTCTTTAATCTCTTTTGGTAATTTATTGTAGAGTTTTATTCCTTGGTAGAAAAGGCTGTTTTGATTTTTATGTTTATTTTATCTTGGTGAATGTAAGTTGAGACTCTCTATTGTTGCATGGTCATGGACAGAGCTGTTTGTGCAGTAATTACCAATATTATTTTTGATGTGTACAACTGACTGGTAAATGTATTCACATGGAGCAGTTAAAATCCCCACTGTTCTGAACAGATCTTTACAATGAGCTCGACAAGTATTTTTGGTTATTATCTTTTCTGGAGTTTGAAAATTGTGTTCATATTATGTGCATTTGTTCCTAAAAAAAGAATGCCATAGCTAAGAATTGAGTGTACATATGAGTAATATGTAACTAAAAGACACTGCATGTTACACACTGATGATAGGATTCTAAGGGCATAACATGCTGATGACGTTCTGTTTGCAAGTACCTTTGTGTGTTCACACCACTTCAACTGAGAATCAATATTCATTCCTAGAAATTTTGCATTTGTTACAAAGTCTGTAGAGGTGCCATCTACATTTAATTTAACATTGTCATTTTTCCTCTTCAAATGAAATTCATGGCATTAGTTTTCTTTATTTTCAATGTCACTTTATTACTTATTGACCAGTCATAAACTTCCTTGAGAGTTTCATTTGCTTTCTAGGCAAGAAAATCTCTTGTTTTCTCAGTGACTATAATATTGCTGTCATCAGCGAAGAGGATTTTTTCACCGTAAGTAACACTATGGGATAGTCATTGATGTATATCAGGAACAGTATTGGTCCTAATATGCTACCTTGTGGAACCCCTATATTAATGTATTTTGGTTCTGATAAGTGTTTTACTAAATGTTTAAATCTATTTGAAGTATGTGTTACCTATACTCTTTGTACCTTATCTGTTAGGTATGATCGAAACCAGTCATTAGCTACCAGTGTTATTCCTAATGCTTCTAATGTATTTAATAGAATCTTGTGGTTGACTGTATCAAAGGCCTTAGAAAGATCCAAAAATATGCCTGTGACACACTCATCTTTATCAAGAGCATTAAGTACAACTTTTGTGAATTCTAGTATGGCTGACTTGTTATTTTTGACGCTTCGGAAACCAAGCTGTGATTCGCTTAAAACATTGTATTTATTCAGGTAATTCATTAATCTGTCTTTCATAGTTGCTTCTATTATTTTTGAGAATGCTGACAGCAGGGAAATGGGCCAGTAATTTTCTATGTCTTCTGCATTACCTTTCTTAAGAAAAGGTACAACTCTTGCCTGTTTTAACTGCTCTGGAAATGTCCCTGATGTGAAGGATTCATTTATTATATTTTTTAAGGGGCCTTGTATAATCACTATGCATTGTTTCAGTACACACATTGGTACTTCATCTAAGCCTATTGACTTTTTACTTTTTAGTTTTTGAATTGTTTTACAGACTTCATTCTCTGTGTTTGGTAGTTGCATCATTGTATGTAGTGTAACATTATTTACGGGTGTTATATTGGTTTGGGGGAATTTTTGCTGTAACTTCTCTGCAATACTTGAAAAATGATCGTTTATGTAGTTTGCTAAGTGCTGTGGATCATTTATTACTTTATCCCCCTCCCTTAGCAGTATGTTATTCTGCATTTGTTGGCCTCTCCCTGTTGCCTTTTTTTATAACATCTCGGACTGCTTTGCTTTTATTCTCTGCGTTATATATAATTTTGTCATTAAATGACTTTTTTGCAGCCATCAGCACCTCCCTGTAGATCTTTTTGTATCTATGATAGAAGTTTAAGAATTCTATATCATTGCGAATCTTTTTCATGGAACTGAGGTGTTTAAGTGTTTGGGAGGACTTCTTAATACCTGCTGTTATCTATCTGTTTTTGTGAGATGTTGATACAGGCATACATACTTTTGGAAATGCCTTTTCAACATTCAATTTAAACAATGTGGAGAATTTAGAGAATTTCATATTCACATTGGTTTCCTTATACACTTCATCCCAGCTTTGTTTTTCTAGTTCTTTTGAAAAATCTTTTATTTTGATTTCTGATAGATGTCGTTTGTAAGCTTGTAGTTTAGGAATGATTCGATGCCTGATTTTACCGTTGTTATTTGACAGAGATGGTCTGATAGTCCGAGATCTTTTACAACTACATCACATTTTCCCCTGTCCATATTTGTGGCCACATGGTCAATTACTGATGAAGTCGTTGTGGTAACCCTTGTTGCACTATTGACCAATAGGGACATGTCAAAACTTTGAAGGATGTTTATGAAGGTGTTGCTGGATTCATTTATGATGTTAGTGTTGATGTAAATGTCCCCACACAGAATTATGTTGACCTTTGTACTTGAGACTTTATCTTGAACTTCTGTTAACTTAATGAAAAACGTTTCCACACTACCACTGGGAGGTCTATATAGACACAAAATTATTAATTTCTTGGTGATATCAAGCCCTTTTAATTCAATAAGTGATATTTCAAAGTGTTTCTCTTCACTTACGGTACTGAGGTCATGTTTTGATTTGAACTGTGTTCCTTTCCTGATATAAATGCATGATCCTCCACCCCTTGAAGTAATTCTGCAGTAATAGTTTGCCCTTTCATTCATGTCTGTGTCTTTACACCAGTGCTCAGTAAAGATGTAAATGCCATTTAATTTTTGAACAGAAGGAAATGATGGTAAAACTCGGGCGATACGCTTCTTAGGCGATTTGAAGGAAAACAGGCTCTCAGTCTTAGCTAACAGAGTACTGTAATTAAGAACGATAGTGATGAAAATTCCTGACTTTAACAAGGGTAATTTTTCTGCATGAGGTATGCGCGGCGTAAAAGCGCACTGCCGGGATTTCACCATGTAATTAAATATTGAAGCCACTGAAGGTATTGCAGTCAGTTGTCTGGTGATCTCTGAACGTCTTCCGTATCGGATTCCGAGGAAAGCGGTACATTCCAGTACTGCTACGCAGATAACGAGGCGATCAACAACAGAATCCCAAGCCACCACAAAGTCCACCTTTCCTCTTCCTCCTCTTTTATGGTCTGCTGTTCTGCATTTCGTCATCGCCGGCCGGGCTGGCCGAGCGGTTCTAGGCGCTACAGTCTGGAACCGAGCGACCGCTACGGTCGCAGGTTCGAATCCTGCATCGGGCATGGGTGTGTGTGGTGTCCTTAGGTTAGTTAGGTTTCAGTAGTTCTAAGTTCTAGGGGACTGATGACCTCAGAAGTGAAGTCCCATAGTGCTCAGAGCCATTTGAACCATTTCGTCATCGTTCGGCAGTGACGTGTCACAAAGCTTTGTGCATTAGTTCCAGTAAGTTTTGCAGCTTAAATGTCTTGTTATTTCTCGAGACAAATCCCTCAACTTGGCTTCAGATCAGTTCTATTGGGTTCAGGTAGCGTTGGTACAGTGACAACTGTAAAAATGCAACATTTGTACAGTGTGCTCGACCCCATGAAAATTGTTTTCCGAGTTTCTACGACGCTTGTCACTCTGGCTCTTGCGAGACCACATCTGTCCCATAGAACAGTGGGAATAAGCTAACAAATAGCGCTTACAGAGACTGTGACTGTAAACGATTTTTTAAATAAAAATTACGTAGCTAAAGTACGATTAAGAAAAACGTTGATGGCTGTTAATACATCAGAATATCTTAAGGTTTCATTTACAGTGACAAAGTGATAAAATGTCTAATACGTAAGTTGGACCCATTTCCAAGAGCAGAAAACACCAACGTACGAGAGCTATGGAAGCTGACCGATCATCGCTTTTGCGTTTGTTTACATTTGGTTTATTCTTATGATGTTGATGATGATGATGATGATGGGTTTGTGGGGGCGCTCAACTGCGCGGTCATCAGCGCCCGTACAAAGTCCCAGTTTTTACACAGTCCATTTTTTTTTACACAGTCCAGTCCAGCTATAGTCACAAATGATGATGATGATGATGAAATGATGAGGACAACACAAACACCCAATCCCCTGGCAGAGAAAATCCCAACACGGTCGGGAATCGCACCCGGGACCCCGTAATCCAGAGGCATGTTCTTATGATGAACGAAGTGTAGAAGGTGATGGGTTCGAAAACTGTCAAATGTAGCGAACATTCTTTTATTTCTAAGTCTAATGAAAAGAGTTTCATAATTGTTTTAAATGTATTTTTTTTTTGTTTCTACTGCTTTGCTGCGTCTTTTAGTCATTGTATTGATTTTTTTATTTGCTCTTTTTTTTGTACTATCTTTTTCTTAGTCTGGAATCTGTCTGTGACGCCTATAATCTGCAGCCAAGTGCCAGCGAGAGCTGATGATCAGCTAATAACGCTGTAACACATGTAGCCAATGTGAGGAGAGTACCAGATAAAAAATGATAGCGAGAAATCACAGTTTGCTTTTAGCGCTGAAATTGAATTTTTTCTGTCTTGAGTTTGCTCGTAGAGATAAGCTTTAAATGCCGTTAACAAAGAGATTGTGATTTTAGTTCAGCTGCATATTGTTGACCGCCGTTTTCTTGGATCCATTACACATCATGAGGTTGTGATTAGCTTAGGACATGATTTTAAATTCAGTCTTACAAAACGCTTTGTCTGCTACAGGTCAGTCATGGATCACTTAAAATCAGCTGTCGACAGAGCATCTCGCTTTTCCGAAATACCTTGTGGCGGCCACTTCCATCATTGCTCGGTGTTACCAGTTAACAGCATTTGTGAAATGACGTAGCGACAAGGGGCAGATGTCAACTGTCAAGTTATTTTAATCCGACTATAGAAATTTCTGAGTAAACCGTATCTAAAATTCTTAAAAATCAAAGTTATTGCAAACTGAAGGACAAAAAATTGTACACAGGATTTATGGTTCAAATGGCTCTGAGCACTATGAGACTTAACATCTGTGGTCATCAGTCCCCTAGAACTTAGAACTACTTAAACCCAACTAACCTAAGGACATCACACACATCCATGCCCGAGGCAGGATTCGAACCTGCGACCGTAGCAGTCGCGCGGTTCCGGACTGCGCGCCTAGAACCGCTAGACTACCGCGGCCGGCCACAGGATTTAAATCACTCATAAGGCATCAGAACAGTTTAGAATAGGTAACCTGATGCTTTATTGATTAATGTTAGAGGTGACTGTGCTACTTAAGTGGCGATACTGAGCAAAGTTTTCCAAAATTCCTTCACCAAAGAAGACGAAGTAAATATTCCGTAATTTGAATCAAGAGCAACTACTAACATGAGAGCAGCTTAGAAGTAGATATCCTTGGTGTAGTGAAGCAGCTTAAATCACATAGGCTAATAAAGTCAAGTCTTCTGGTCCAGACTATATACCAGTTAGGTACCATCCAGAGTATGCTGGTAACAGCTCCATAGTTGTCGATCACCTACAGGCACTTGCTTCATGAAAGATGTGTATCTAAAGACTGGAAAGTTGTACAGCTTACACGAATACTCAAGAAAGGAAATAAATTTTATGCAACGAATTACAGAGACATATTGCTGACATCGATTTTTGCCACAGTTTTGGAACATATACGCGTATGTGTTCAAATATTATGAATTAGCTTGAAGAAAATTGTCTATTGACACATACTATGGATTGAGAAAATACATTCTTGTGAAACACAACTAGCGCTTTATTCGCATGAAGCAGTGAGTGCTGGGTATGGGCTTGGTAAATCCAGGGTTCCTGAGCTGGGGACTGGTATGCGCCACCAGTCCACTGTCACCAAAAGCTCTGGGCATGCTTCAGTGACCACCGTGTAGTGCCGTGGTGGAACTTTTTGTGTCATAGGGAATGAAGATCTTGGCTTGACTGCCCGGATTGCAAGAATGGCAAAACCTTCTACAAAACCCCTTCAGTCACAACGTGTACTGTGTGCTGAAGAGATGCATAGCTGTTGAGGTGAAACAGTTACTATTAGCGGGTGACCTCTGGGAAACCTTCCACACCTTGGTTGTAAAAGGCTTACCTAGGCACGCCGAGCTCTGCCTAGGTGAACTTCTATTTCCCTATCTGGTTGTGGGACCGAGATGAACCCTTCGAAATTTTCTTTTCCACCTCCCAGCGGAATGAGTGGGTCACTGGTAGGTAACAACACCCAATCGAATAAGAGGGCTTCTGCAGCCAGTCCTCGGGTATGTTTCAGAATTCTACTATTTTTAGTAATAGAATGTATGCTGCTAGTCAATGTGTTTTTATTGGTTAAAAGAAAAGAGGGATGTTTTGAAAAAGTCTCACCTTTTTAATTCCAGAAGGGTTAGGAGGAGATCGTAGGTACATAAAAAAATGTTAAGTGGCTGTGGAATGGGACGCTGTTGGTTGAAACCTCAAGTTCCCAAGTGACCAACCTGTAGAAGGCCGAAAGCCTTGGGGAATAAGGCATGGAGACTGAGATCCATACCACCTTGAAGTACAGTACAGGTGTTGTGACATGCAGAGGCCTGGTGAACATCGCCAAAGAAGAACTATAAGCTGAGTCAGCCCAAGAAGGCATTGTAGACGTGCAGGATATCTTGAAAAGGGTGAAAGGCGATCTGATCAAATCCGACTATTTATCCTCTCCTTTAATAGCACGAAACTCCAAAAGCGAATTAAGACAGATTGTGTTCACTTAACCGTGCGAACCCATGCCCCAAACTAACGCGCTGTTGTAAATGCAAGCGTCTTAGGCACGCCACGCTTAGATGTAAGAGAGAAGCCACTTGTGGCAAATGGGGTAAGGCAGCCAGTGAAGGAGTCGTTTCTTCATCTCCTCCAAAGTGTGTGAACTCCTCTGGGGCTCACCCTGTCTGGAGTAGGGATTGCTGTGTCTTCCTTGTAGAACGAAAGATACAAGTGATCAAAACGACAAAATATATCCCCTATGGCGAGGCCGAAAAGATTTAGAAGGCCATGCAGCACCCTACATTCGGTACAATCTTTGCATCAGGTGTTAAACAGCCAATTCAGAAGACTGATGCTGCTACTCAGAGGCTGCTAGTGTCTACATCTATATCTACGTGGGTACTCTGGAAATCACACTTAAGTGCCTGGCAACGGATTCAACGAACCACCTTCAAAATAATTCTCATTATTCCACGCTTGAAAAGTGTGTGGAAAAAGGGAACACCTATATCTTTCTGTGCAAGTTCTGATTTCCCTTATTTTATTATGATGATCGTTTCTCCCTATGTAGGTCGGCGTCAGCGAAATATTTTCCCATCGGAGGAGAAAGCTGGTGATTGAAATTTCGTGAGAAGATTCAGCTGCAACGAAGCGATGGACATAATGGATAGACAAGACAAGCTTGACTTTGCTCAGGAATCATTTGCAACTTCGCCAGCCGTGTGTAACATTAACCGGTCCGCCGGGCGCGCTGCACGGCCCGGTAAACTGCCCTCGCACATGTCCGCGCAGCTGCCGCCACGCTCTAAACCAGGTGGGCCGCGCAAGCATACAAATGCAGTGAAATCATGCCCACGGTGTGCAACTAGACATTCGCGTGACAATTGCCCGTCACGCCAAGCTATTTGCTTTTTCTGTAATAAGAAAGGACATGTTCAAAGTGTTTGCCAGAAGAAGCTCAGATCAGACACTCTTAATCATTCCAGGCCCTTTGCTTCGCGCCGGAATCGAACCAAGGACACTCAGGCTCGTGGACCTTCGCCCAAGGACATTCATGTAGTTAATTCCACCCCGTCCAGTGCCACTTTCTCAAACAGTGACAGTGTTCGTCCCACACAAAGTGTGCGTCGACGTCGCCGGAAATCGCGTCAAGTCGCAAGTGCTTCTGTACCAGTGTCAGTTCAAATTGCACAAGACAGTCGCTCTTGTCGTCAGCAGGACAATAAACTTTTTGTAGATTTGGACTTTAATGGCAAGGTCATACCATTCCAGCTCGATACCGGAGCTGCACTTTCATTGCTCAATCATGACACGTACAAACAACTGGGCAAACTTCCGTTGCGTGCCCCAAATGTTAAGTTAAATAGTTATTCAGGCCAGAATATCCCTGTGTTAGGACAGTGCAGCCTTCTTGCAACATACGAGGGACAAACAAAACTTGTGTTATTTTACGTTCTTCGTTCTTCTTCTGCAGTGAACTTGTTTGGTTTAGATTTATTTCAGTTGTTTAACATGTCTATAGTAAATCAGGTCCTATCAGTGAATCAGACTGTGCCTTCAGACAGTGTTTCTCGTCTGTGTGAAGAATTTGCAGACATTTTTGCACCGGGCTTAGGTTGCGCTCAGAACTATGAAGCACATTTGGAACTGAAAGTCAACGCGCAACCGAAATTTTTCCGAGCGCGCAATGTTCCCCACGCATTGCGTGATGAGGTCGCAAGAACATTAAACGATTTAGAATCACAAGGAGTCATTGAACGTGTGCAGGCTTCTCTCTGGGCCTCACCCTTAGTAATTTTGCCAAAACCTTCCGTAAAACTGAGACTTTGCGTTGACTTCAAGGCAACAGTGAATCCAAAACTAGTGATTGCGACTTTTCCCCTACCCCGCCCGGAAGATCTTTTTGCTAAACTGTGCCCGGGTAAATATTTTTCGAAGTTGGACCTAGCGGATGCGTACTTGCAACTCCCAGTGGACGCCAAATCCCAGCGCGTCTTGGTGGTTAACACGCATCTTGGTTTGTACCGATTCAAATGACTGCCATTCGGGTGTGCATCCGCCCCTGCATTCTTCCAGCAATATTTACAAACTGTTTGTGCGTCGGTCCATACTGCAGCGAACTATCTGGACGATATTGTGATCTCCGGAAAGACAGCAGATGAGCATTTAGCACACCTACGAACATTACTTCAAGTGTTGCGACAAAATGGTCTTCGCTTGCGGAAGGACAAATGTGTGTTTTTTGCTCGTAACTTACCATACCTGGAACATGTCATCAATGCCCAAGGCATACATCCCAGTCCAGAGCACCTCCGTGCCATACAAGACTTGCCTTCGCCGCAGAATTTGAAGCAGCTCCAGAGTGTGCTGGGCAAAATTACTTACTACCACAGGTATATCCCGCGTGCCTCTTCCATTTCAGCTCCGCTTCATAGCTTACGCCGTAAGGGTGTTCCGTTCGTCTGGACGACGGAATGCGAAAGCGCCTTTCGCCAGTTCAAATCGGCGTTGCTTTCAAATACTTGCCTTACGCCATTCGATCCCCAGAAACCCCTTTTGTTGATGGTAGGTGCATCGGATTTCGGGATCGGTGCTGTGCTTGCGCACAGAGATGGATCGCATGATCGCCCTATTGCCTTTGCGTCCAAATTGCTGTCGTCTGCGCAAAGAAATTATTCACAGATAGAGAAAGAAGCTTTGGCTCTCGTGTTTGGTGTTACTGAGTTCCATGATTTCTTGTATGGTCGTCACTTTACCATCATCACAGACCACAAACCTTTGACGTCGCTTTTTCATCCGAACAAGCCTGTACCTCCACGTACAGCGCAGAAATTCATTCGCTGGTCTATTTTCCTCTCGCAGTACCGCTACGATATCTTGTATCGGTCCACTGCTAAGCACGGAAACGCCGATGCGTTGTCCCGTTTGCCTGTTGCTGAGGATAGAGCATTCGATTCTTCCGAACTTGCTTGCATGTTCATTGATGCGGAAACTGATGACGTGGTCGAAACGTTTCCGATTGATTTTCGTCGTGTAGCTACAGCCACAGCTGCTGACCCGGTCCTTGCTACCGTTTTGCGTTTTGTTGCTACGCAGTGGCCTTTGTCAAAGTCTCGGATCGAGGATCCGTTGGTTCGCCGATTTTTTGCTCATAAGGAGAGACTTTTTGTTCGACATGGTGTTTTGTTGTCGCGTTCTGATAATGATCAGTCCAGAGTCGTGGTCCCACGTTCGTTACAGTCCTCTGTCTTACGGCTTCTTCACCAAGGACATTGGGGTATAGTGCAAACGAAACAACTTGCTCGTCGGCACTGTACTTTGTTCGGAATCGATGCTGCGATTACGAATATGTGCACTTCTTGCATGGCGTGTGTCGAACAACAATCCGCACCGCCGCGGAAATTCTTTGCATGGCCAAAAGCCACTTCCCCTTGGCAACGCTTGCACATCGATTTTGCTGGTCCATTCTGGAATGCTCGATGGTTGGTTGTGGTCGATTCTTTCAGTAATTTTCCTTTTGTTGTCCGGATGTCTTCCACGACGTCATCTGCCACTATCCAAGCGTTGTCTGCTATCTTTTGCATTGAAGGTCTTCCGCAGACTATTGTTTCCGACAATGGCCCACAATTCATGTCCGCAGAATTTCAGTCATTTTGCCAGGCCAATGGTATTCAACATCTGACATCCGCGCCGTTTTCGCCTCAGTCAAACGGTGCCGCTGAACGATTGGTCCGGACTTTCAAGTCACAGATGTTGAAGTTGAAAGAGTCGCATTCTCGGGAGGACGCGTTGTTGCTCTTTTTGTCATCGTATCGCTCTCAGCCCCGAGATGGTCGCTCGCCGGCTGAGTGGCTCCACGGTCGTCCTCATCGAACCTTGATGTCCTTGCTGCATCCGCCGCATCAGGTTCCTGTGTAGCGGCAGACTCCTGCTTTTGCTCCAGGCGACGTTGTATTCTATCGCCACTATCGAGGTTCACGGCGTTGGCTCGCAGGGCGCATTCTTCGCTGCCTCGGCCGCACGATGTATTTGGTTTTGGGGGCCTCTGGTGAGGTGCGTCGGCATCTCAATCAGCTGCGCCTCTGTCGTCGCACAGGATCTGCCGCTCCCCGTCTGCTTTCAGCGACAGTGCCGTCCGGTCAGCGCCCTGGGGACCCATCTACTGGCTCGCCTCATCCTCAGGTATTACCGACGATGCCTTCCATTTTGCCCCATGGCGACGCGCCGCCGCCGCCGCCGCCTGTCCTCCAGCTGGCGCCACCCGCAGTGGACGCTTCGCTGCAACCGCCAAGCGCCTCCCTGGGTCACGCGCCGCCAATTGCTTCCCGTGCCCAGATGTCCTCCGCCATGGAACTTTTGCCCGCTCCGGACCACATGGCGTCTTCGCGCGTCGGGTACCCCGACGCAATGGAGGTCGACCCTTCGGCCCCTCCTGTCTCTTTACGGGCGCATACACCGCATGTTGACGTGCACCCTGGACTAGGTTTTCAGGCGTTTCCTAGATCCCCTCAGACCGAATGGCCGGGTGCGGGTGGCACAGCCTCGCCTGTTGTTAGGCTCCCCACCTCATCGCATACGTCAACATGGGGTCCTCCCCACGGTGGGCGGAAGCCTTATAACGCGACCGTTCGCCGATTTGCGGGGGAGGAATGTGGTGTCACCGCCAGACACCACACTTGCTAGGTGGTAGTTTTAAATCGGCCGCGGTCCATTAGTACATGTCGGACCCGCGTGTCGCCACTGTGTGATCGCAGACCGAGCGCCACCACAAGGCAGGTCTCGAGATATGGACTAGCACTCGCCCCAGTTGTACGGACGACGTAGCTAGCGATGCACACTGACGAAGCCTCGTTCCTTTGCCGAGCCAATAGTTAGAATAGCCTTCAGCTAAGTCAATGGCTACGACCTAGCAAGGCGCCATTAGTAACATTGCATGTATCTAAAGAGTCTCACTTGTATCGCCACAATCTCCAGATGTACCAAAAGGATGGATTAAAGTTAAGTATTCCAGAAGCTTTTCTTTATAGCATTCATTACGTATCCTGTTTCAGACCTCACGCCATCCTGCTTCTGCTTAGCGCGTGCCTTTCGGCTTCCTCTCATTGTGTCTAGGCTGTCTTGTCTAGACACAACAAACACAGTAAGGAAATAAACAGTCTGATGATATCGACATCATCGTCTCTGATGTCTCTCATGATTCTTCCATAGAGCTAATTGACCTTGATATCAGACTGGGGCAATCATCTCGCTCCAAGACTGAGCCTCTACTCCTTACAGGTTCCCGTCTATGGTGGACAGAGAGGGTGAAAGTGCAACCCCCATGATAAATGGCTCCCATACTGCTATGGAACATAAATGGGTTCAGGACTAATGTGGAGGAACTGAAACTCCTGGTACAGGCACACTACCTTGCTTGTATTTACCTCCACACAATGTGATAAAGCCTTAGGCTTTCACAAACCTCATTGCACAACTCCCCCCCCCCCCCCATTTGTCCTCCATTTCTCCTACTTGTTGATTTCAATGCCCATAATATATTATGGGGCTTAAACTATACTTGTCACAGGGCTCGAGTCTTGGAGAACCTCGTGAAGTTGGGTGTCCTTAACACAGGCAATCCTACTCATTTCTCGGCTGCTACTGGGTCGTCATCAGAAATTCACCTCTCTCTCTCTCTGCTCTCCAGCCCTTTCAGACTCAGCACAGCAGGGAGCAGCTGATGCCCTTCATCCCAGTGACCACTTCCCATTGTGGATCTACCTACTGGATGGAGGATTCTTTGAATAGAAGCCACTAAAATGGATGGTCAGCAGGACTAACTGAAGGCTGCTCAGCCAGCTGGCTGTTTCTAAACATCACTACAGCGTCCAGGAATGGGTGGACCACATCACGTAAGTGAGCAGTCATGCTTCTGACTTATCCATCCCAAAGTCTTCCGATCATCTTAGGAGGCAACCTGTACCTTGTTGAGCTGATGAATGCCATTCACTAATACGATACAAGCATGCAGCTCTTTGATGATTTAAATACCACCCAACAGCAAACCACCTCACAGCTCTTCGAGTCAGGAGAGCCAAGACTCAATACATAGTTAAGGAAAGAAAGAAAAGTTCATTACAAGCGTTCCTGGACTCTACCAATCATTCCACTTGTTCTACAAAAGTATGTGAAGCCATCTGGTTGATTTCCAGTAAACACAGCATTTACCAACAGCAGCAGTGCTGAAACAGGGGTGTCTTCAAAAAATGGACGGAGATATCACTCAGACGATGGCAGAGCATTTTGTGGCAACTATGGCTAATGTCAATTAGGGTCTGGCGTTTCGGTGCTACTGTGCGATTGCAGAGACGGGCAAGTTGACTTTCAGATCCCGGAATTCTGAGTCTTACAACTACACTTTCCCCATGTGAGAGGTGGAATCGGACCTGTGATACCACACCCGGTCACAACCAGACCTCTTACTGCATGCTTCGACATTTGCCAACAGACAGGCGACTTTCCCAACTCGTGGAGAGAGGTGATTATGGTACCTCTCCTCAAACCAGGGAAAGAGTGCACGTGTCTCAGTAGTTGCTGGAGCGTCGCTTTAACGAGCTGCGTAGGAAAGACCGTGAAGCAAATGGTTAACCATCGTCTGGTCTGGTTGTTACAGACCAGGCAACTTCTTAGCCGCTCTCAGTGTGGACTCCGCAGATTTCGGTCACTGTCGACAACCTGAACCTGTTAAAGCCTGCTACTGAGCAGGCTTTCCTATGTAAACACCACTTTCTTGGTATATTCTTTGATATCAGTAAGGTGCACAACACTACTTGGAGACACAATATTCTCATGCAACTCCACCAGTAGGGCTTTCGTGGCCACCTCCTCATCTTCATATGGTCCTTCCTGTCTAAGCACTTCTTGAGGTCTCGAGATGGTCATGTGCTATAGGATTGTTTTGAGCAGGAGAACGGCGTTCTTCAGTGCAGTGTTTTAAGTGTTACTCTCTTTGCCATAGCTATAAGCTGTACCACATCTATGGTAAGGAGTCCTGGAGAGTGCTCCGTATTTGTGGACAGTTTTAGTGTTTTTTTCCCTCCTCCATTGTTGAACAGTGAATTGTTAGTTGCAACTTACAGTGTACAGGTTAGAGGAGAGGGCTGCAAGGACAGGTTTTCAGTGCTCTGCAGATAAGTATGTAGGCGTTCGTTTTAATTGTTCTCATCATATTTTTAAATTACCTTACTTGCATATGAGGGAAACCATTCCGCGTTCAGAAGATTCAGCGACATTCTGCTCCTCACTTTTGACTCTAAACTGTCGTGGTTACCACACATGAGAGATATGAAAGCTAGAACCCAGAAGGAACTGAATATCATAAAGCGCCTTAGCCACTTGTCTTGGGGAGCAGTCAGGGCACGTCTCCTCCAGTTTTATAGGGCGTCTGTGCATTCACAGCTAGACTATGGATACACAGTGTATGGGTCAGCGAGGCCTTCTTACTTGAAGATTATTGATGCTACCCACCATGAGGGGATTAGGGTGGCCACAGGGGCTTACAGGCTGAGCACTGTATCCAGGATCTGTGCTGAGGCTGCGGAACTGTCGCTCACCATCCAGCAGCAGCTCCTCATGGCACATTAGGCATTTAAGTTCCTTACAACTCTGACTTCTATTGCTGCATACCATACTTTTGCTTGTCCACCTCTAAAGTCCCTTTTCTCCAATTGTCCACGATCAACAGTGCCGTTCTGGGTCAGTGTGCTACATGTGCTGTAGTCACCTGGGGGTGGAGTACATACAACCCCAAATCCAGGGTTTTAAATGCCTGCCACCATGGCTACTGGAGAGGGCAAGGGTAATATAGATTTGGTGAAGGTTACTATCTAACTGCACACCTAGAAATTTGAACTGTTCAGTTTCACTAATCATATGCCCATTCTGTGAAATTAAAACGTCAGGTTTTGTTCAGTTGTGTGTTACAAACTGTAAAAACTGAGTCTTACTGTGATTGAGCGTTAGATTATTTTCTACAAGCCATGAGGTATATTATGAAGTGTACTATCTGAAACTGAGCCAATGTTGCACAAAACATCCTTTATTACCAAGCTAGTGCCAACAGTAACAGAAATATTTCAGAGCTACCTGTAATACTAGAGGGCATATCATATACGTAAAATAAATAAGGGACAGGAGTGGCTCCAACACTGATCCCTGGGGCACCCCACGTCACAGCCATTCTCAACATTGTGAATAATGACCTTTTTCTCTCTGTTGCTAAAGTATGAGGTGAACCAATTGTGAGCTACTCCCTGTGTTCCATAATGGTCCAGCTTCTGGAGCAATATTTTGTGATCAACACAATCAAATGCCTTAGTTAAATCAAAAAATATGCCTAGCATTCGAAACCTTTTGTTTAACCCATCCAGTACCTCACAGAGAAAAGAGAATATAGCATTTTCAGTTGTTAAATGACTTCTAAAGCTGAACTGTACATATGATAGCAGATGGTGTGATACAAAATGATCAATTATCCTTACATGCACAGCCTTTTAAATAATTTAGCAAACACTGATGGCATAGAAATAAGTCTAAAATTATCTTCATTATCCCTTTCTCCCTTTTTATAAAGGGTCTTTACTACTGAATACTTTAATCGTTCAGGAAACTAACCTTTCCTAAAGATAAAATTACAAATATGGCTAAATACAGGACTAACATGTGCAGCAAAGTACTTTAATATTCTGCTAGGCTTTCCATCATATCCATGAGAGTTCTTAGTTTTCAGTGATTTAATTACTGACTCAATCTCCCCTTGTCTGTATCACAGAGGAGTATTTCAGACATCAGTCTCAGAAAGTCATTTGCCAAGAGAGTTATGATTCCCTGTAGAAGCTAAATTTTTATTAATTCACCAGCAGTGGTCAGAAAATGATTGTTAAGTACTGTACATATATCTGATTAATCAGTAACAGAAATATTTTTACTACGAACTGATTCTGATTTTATATCGTCGACCTTGTGATGGTGACCAGAAACTTCCTTCCCAACTGACCATATGGTTTTAATTTTATCCTGTGAATTAGGTAGCTATTCTATTTGCATACTACATACTCTTTGCCATTCTAGTAACGTTTTTAAGCACCTTTCGGTACTATTTGTAATGGGCTACTGCAGCTTGATTGTGACAAAAAGCCCACATTCAGGATCTTGACTGAACGCTGCCATTTTTACTATTCGAACGGTATCTGAAGTGAATGATCGTTCGACACGAAAATTACTCTACTTTGCTTATTTTCATTCGCTTATGTCGTATGGTATTATATTCGGGGGTAATTCTTCTCATTCTAAAAGGATTTTTTGGCTCAGAAACGGGTGGTTTGGGCAATAAGTGGTGTAAGTCGACGAACCTCTTGTCGATTCCTGTTCACGAGTCAGGGTATTTTGACATTGACCTCTCAATAGATATATTCCTCCATGTGATTTATTGTTAACAATATTAGCTTATTCCCAAGAATAAGCAGCTTTCACTCAGTTAATACTCGGCAGAAATCAAACCTGCATTTGGATCGGACTTCCTTAACTCTTGTGCAGAAAGGTGTGCCGTGTACTGCTGCATCCATTTTCAATAAGCTACCACTTGAATTCTAAAATCTTAGCAGTAATCCATGCGCTTTCAAATCGAAACTGAAGAGTTTCCTCATGGGTCACTCTTTCTATTATGTCGAGGAGTGCCTTGAAAAATTAAGTTGATTCTTGTATTGTTGATTGCGTTTACTTAAACTTATGGATTGACTTTTTTCGGGTTCATGAACATTTAATTTTGATCTGATATTACTTTTATGTTGTAATTTCACGTACTGACACGTTCCATGACCTTGGAGATTTGGTCCTCAATTTGGTCCTGTGGAACTAGACGTGCAAATAACAATAAAAAGTAAAAACAAGAGAGACGACACTCCTGCATGTGTTTTAATGCGTTATTTTATGAAAATTTATCTGAGTGCCAATACTCTGCTTCTGTCGAAACAGGGACTCCGTCAGTTGCTCTGTTTCCGTGATTGTGTCCTCGATGTCTGAATGCCTTGAGACTTTACTGTCTGTGACGCAGACTTATATGCGATCTTGTGGGCACTGCAGCAGATTAGATGTGCTTTAAGTGCTAAATTTCTTGTTTGTTCCGATTCTCTGAGTGGCCTTCACTCTCTAGAATACTTGTACCCAGCAGATAACGTAGTCCACAATACCCAGGACACCCTCTTCTAACTACAGTGGGTGGGAAGGAGGTGTCTTTCTGCTGGGTACAAGGTCAACATGGGCGTTGTGGTGAACGAAAGAGCAGTTGTAGCAGCCAGGGAGGATGTGATGCTCAGTTATTTCAGTGTGCCATGCCCCTGCATGCTATCACCTCGCTTTTGAGGCGCAGAGTCATGTGGCGATGAGAATACATGTGGCTGGAACAGACAGATAATAAACTACACCTAGTACAGCTGACTGCGCAGCTTTGACATACCTCATTGCAGCTACTTAGATGGGATAGGATCCTTTTTACTCCTCTTTACATAGGCTACTGCTCTCTGATGCCTTGCTTCTTGCTACGGTGCGATGACCCTCCAATATGTGGTGCTTGTGTACAGATCACTGTCTACCACATTTTACTAGGCAGTGTTTTATTTCTGGACAAGAGGGCAACGGCAGATTTGCCGTCAGATCTGTCCTCTGTTTTAAGTGATGTTCAAACGAGTGTGGTGAGACTTTTAAGGTTTTGTGATTTGCACAACATGTTTCCAAAATTTTTAGGGAGGCGTCGTTAATCTGTTACCAGGATGAGTGACTCAGCCATGATTTTTTGTAAGTCGTCAGGTGGCTACATATCCCTGTGCCGTGTTTTAGCTCCTCTGTCGTTTTACTTCTGTTTTAATCCCTCGTGTAGCACATTTTATGCTTTCTCCATTGTCTTAACGCGTGTGAGATAGGGCGAGTGTGTGAGTGAGGTGAGAGTGAGTGTATGGAGTGTAGTTTAGTAGGTTTCATTATCACTGTGTGCAGTAATTTCAGTAATTTTATCCACATTCGTTCCTTTTAAAATGTATCAGGGTGCTGATAACCTTGCTACTAAGCGCCCATAAAGAAAAAACACGCACGCACGCACGCACGCACACACACACACACACACACACACACACAAACACTTTTTTAGATTTTCAGAAGGCTTTTACATAGTTCCTCAAAAGAAATTTCTAATCAGATTTCGTGCTTATGGAGTATCATCTTAGTTGCGCAATGGGATTCATCGAAACAGACAGAAAGTCATCGAGTAAAACAAGTGTGGTATCAGACGTTCCCCAAGGAAGTTATATTGGCCCTCCACTGTTATTAATCTATATAGACAATTTACGAGATAATTTTAGCAGCCCTCTAACAGTTTTTGCAGATGATGCCGTCATTTGCCATCTAGTAAAGTCATCAGAAAATCAACACCAGTTGCAAAACGGCTTGCGGTCCCTCCCGCTGGAGGTTCGAGTCCTCCCTCGAGCATGGGTGTGGGTGTTGTTCTTAGCACATGTTAGTTTAAGTAGTGTGTAAGTCTAGGGACCACTGACCTCAGCAGTTTGGCCCCTTAGAAATTCTCACACAGTTTTTGAACAAATCGGCTTGGACATGATATCTGTATGGTACGAAAAGTGGCAGTTGACTCTAAATAAGTTGAGGATGTGTAAGGGGGACTAAACATCTAAATAAGTGTGAGGTCATTCAAATGAATATTAAAATAAAGTTAATAAATCACACAAATATAAAGGCTTCGAATCCAATTAAATACGAAGTGTGGTAATTTTAAAATGCTAGACATGCATTGACATGTAAATGAGCATATTTATTTGAAATTATAATACGATCGTCACTGTTGATTTGTTATTCCAGATAATCGCACTCCTTCACTGTACAGAATGGCACCACCACCACCACATTATAGTATTTACACAGAAATACAGTGGCGCAAACTACACAGCTGCTCCACAGAGCACACGCAGAAGAGAGAAACATAAGATAGAAATCCCATTGTGTTCTGAGCACACTGGAAACTGCGCTGAATTCAATGATGACCACAGCATTGACTAGACAGGACTAAAACACGTACCCTCGGTAGACGTCATAAGAAAGTATCGTAATAGTTTCAGACTACAAAATTGCAGTATTAAAAATAAGAAAACGAACGACACAAAACTGACCTTGCAGGTAGTCCAATAAGAAATAATACCAATTTTAATCCTAACATGTCTCAGTTTTAACACCATTGAGACCTTTAGTTAAAATATGTATCGCATCTTCATCTGTTGTCACATACTTAAACTTATGAAAACCATCCAGTACAGTCTACCTGACTTTATTATAACGCATCCTTAAATGTTATGTCCTTTCTGACGTAATCTCAGTGGCACCTGTGTTGTCAGCGTTGACCTGCAGGGGCAGTGTAACAAATTCAGAGCACTACAATGGACTGCTTTTTACTCTTCTAGATGATTGCTTCTCCAGCTAACAAACACAGATTTACTATCAGCCGGGTCATGTGCCCAGTCAGCATCTCTGGGTGCACTTGTATCAGAACAATTGCCTCTGAAATGTAAACTCACATCTTTAGTCTGCTGCAGATAGCTACAAGACCTTTTTACTCTGTCCCAGTGGGAAACACCAGAGTACATGAGGAGATACATAGTGAACAACCCACCGCCTTTTCGTTCAATTTTTGGTGAAATGGCCTGTCATTATCGACTTCACCAAAAGGTTATCATTACATGAGACAGCTAATGCTCTTGCAATCATGCATTTTAATGCTCTTAGCGTCTACTGAATGTAACTAGTTTGGTTTCATTTCGCCTGTCCTTGACACTATTCAGTCTCAAGTCCTAGAATAATCAACATGTCAACCATTTCTTGAATGTTAATTTGAGATCTCAAAATATTCTTGTTGTTAAAATCCTCTCGTCCTCGCCTATTACAGCAACATCATCATGAATACCAATGAAAATATTATTAGAGAAAAATAAACTAGGATCTTTTTCACACTGTCTCAAAACTAACTTTGTTATCAAATGGTTCAAATGGCTCTGAGCACTATGGGACTTAACAGCTGTGGTCATCAGTCCCTAGAACTTAGAACTACGTAAACCTAAATAACCTAAGGACATCACACACATCCATGCCCGAGGCAGGATTCGAACCTGCGACCGTAGCAGTCGCGCGGTTCCGGACTGCGCGCCTAGAACCGCGAGACCACCGCGGCCGGCTTGTTATCAAAGAGCAGAAAAATCATTCCAGTTATTACGTTCCAGGTGAAGCCCATACAAACGCTTATTTAATAAACACACTGTATTCGCCACACTAAACAATATTGGCTGCTCCATGAAGACGGTGCCACTTAATGGCGCTGTGGGAATGTTTTCCTATCTAATTTATCAAAATTGAATACAACATAGTGAAATGAGGCATTATAGGTGCGGTGTAAGAAAGAGTGTCTACACATGGTTAGACAAAAGGACCATGAATTAGTCTAAAATATTAACAGTCCTTGGAGAACGTCGCTTGTTTATTTTTATGACACTAAATAAAGGAGTGCATGGTAAGAGTAGGAGTCACTGCACAAAGTCGCCACCTTGCACGATGGTATCCACCAGCACAGCACTTAATTTCTACCAATGCTAGGAGCGGGATTAATTGTCTCTTGTGGGAATTATCACCGACCAAGATCAGGAACAAAAGTGATATGGGTGTCATGTGCATTGACGGCCTTGATGTGCAGACTCGTGCCAGAACCCACATAGTCACGAAACGGACATTGGTTGGAATGTTTGCGGTGTGAACTTTCAGTTACTCGCTGGGCTGCTTAGTGGGGTGTGGAGATGGCATGGGCGAATCTTTAAATTCAACAGTGAGTGTTTCAATATCAAGCGTGTCACCACATGGCGTGTTCGTCATGACACGGGCGTGGGGGCAAACTGGTGCTGACGCCACAACAATAACTGGACTGAGAGTGAAGCTATGTTGGTGGAAGCCTCATTAGAACTAGAGCTATCTTCTTTGAACCGGTAGCCAATGACCATAGTAGCCAGGTGTGGCAGCAGAATCGATAGCTTGTGGTGGAAGTTGGTGTGCAAAGGAAAAAAAACGCTGCCGTAGCAGATAGTCATGGAGATCGAGGAATCTGGGACTGCTAAGGTTGGTGTGTGGTTAAGGGCCATCACACAGTTCCTCCTCACAAGAGGGGAGCTCAGATGATGAGCGAGGTGGAGACGACGAAAGTTGGTACCACTGAAGTGGCATGTTCCAGCGGTGAGGCCAAAGGCGGTGGCGTCGATGCTGCAGGTGACAGTCACGCGACAGGAACAAGCATTGGACTTTGGTGAGGGGTGGGATTTTCAGCTTTCAGTAGTGCTGACCTACTGTGTGACGATGGGCTCTGGCATGGTGCTGGAGGTGAGCACAAGCGATGAGTTAAGCCATCGGCGCACGGGACGAGTCGGCTAACATTGATGTGTATACAGATGGGATATCCCACGTCACGAGGCACAGTGCCGTCGGCACATGTCACAGACTGGTCAACGTGATTCTACGCTCCTAGTTCACTCCAGTGGCAGTTGTCTTTATTTGACTCGTAACCCATACAATTCATTCACGAAAGTGGATGCATGTGGAATTCCTACATTAGCTCTATTAAAACGCGCATTTCTTTTCTTGATCATATGCCAGTCATATTGTTCTGTCTGTGGTATACATAAAACAAAACTTCATTATCCATGGACATGTAATAAGACAA
This sequence comes from Schistocerca serialis cubense, assembly GCF_023864345.2. Classification (NCBI taxonomy): domain Eukaryota; kingdom Metazoa; phylum Arthropoda; class Insecta; order Orthoptera; family Acrididae; genus Schistocerca; species Schistocerca serialis. The sequence continues at coordinate 399,222,481 of NC_064640.1, read as the reverse complement.
ACATGAAAGATACATGACCACAAGGGAGGGCCGGCCGGAGTGGCCGTGCGGTTCTGGGCGCTACAGTCTGGAGCCGAGCGACCGCTACGGTCGCAGGTTCGAATCCTGCCTCGGGCACGGATGTGTGTGATGTCCTTAGGTTAGTTAGGTTTAATTAGTTCTAAGTTCTAGGCGACTGATGACCTCAGAAGTTAAGTCGCATAGTGCTCAGAGCCATTTGAGCCACAAGGAAGGACATCAGCGTATGAAAGTCCACTGAATCGCACAAACTCACTCCTGACAGAGAGTACACTTATATTTTCACGACATCACGTATTACAGAATTATTGCTATCAATTTCGTAGGAAACTCCCATAACGTTTTTAGAAAAAAATTGGACACAGGGTGACGTGAAACCTCATCCGAGTCACTCTTAGTTTGGGATCGTAGTACCTTAACCGATTAAACTACGTTGAAACTCGGCTTATCAGCCTTGTATTTTGTGTTACAGTATTCTAAAGGCTTTAATCGCTGAAATATTATTGACATTTAACTATGACAAATTCTAACGAGAGCATCAATTTTTCATTGCTTTAAAATGGCTTACTCTCATAACATGCGAGTTACAACGCGAAAATAACTAAATACTTTCACCACAAGTATGACGTTTCCCATTATTTTATTACAACAAATCGAACAAATAACGACTCACTACAAACATTCAATATGCTGGTGCTTAGAAACAGCATGTATTCATAACGTGTAACGTATAAAATAAAACGACCGAATGTGGGCTTCTACTGAACACGACAAATATAGTGTGATGTCTTCCTTTCTGCCCGTGACGTCGTGAGCGTTCTTGTTTCCTATTGGTTCTATCTTAGATGGCACGTTGCAGAAATATTGCAGAACTTATTTAATGTTTAACGTGATGAAATGGCTCCTCAGCGACTGCACGCGGGACGAGTTAGCTAACATTGACGTGCGCTCTACGAATTTCGTGACGTCACTTCCTGCTATTTCTCGTTGAGGAATCATTTCGTTAAGTGAAATACAAAATAAGCTTTGCGATATTTCGGCAACATGCCACATAAAGTAGAAGCAATAGGAAACTAGAACGCTCCTACGCCACAGGTAGATAGCAAGGTACCATACTGCACTTCTTGTGTTCAGTAGAAGCCCATATTCAGTGGATTTTATTTTATACGTTATACCCTATGAATATACACTGATGAGCCAAAACATTATGACCACCTGCTTAATGCTTTGTTTGCTTGTTTGTGGAATCAAATACATCACAGATTCCATGCATCGAGAATCCGACAGTTTGTTGGTAGGTTTGTGGAGGTATGTGGCATTAGATGTCTACACATAGGACATGTAATTCACGTGAATAATGGGCTGCTGATTTTGCGTACGCGGTGATGGCGCCCTATAGCGACCCAAATGGGTTCCATAAGGTCTACATAATGCGAATTTGGTCACTGAGACATCAACATGTGTTCACTATAATGCTTCTCAAACCGATGTTGCACGGTTCTGGCTCCGTGACATGGACAATAATACTACTGAGAGATGGCATCACTGTCAGTGAAGATATGAAGCATGAAGGGATGCAGGTGGTTTGCAGCTATCCTACTTTACAGAGCAGACAAACCTCTGAACCCCACATTCTCTGAAGGGTCGTGGACATCCAACCAATTAGCGCCTAGTGGCACTTTTACTGTCCTTCTGTCTCTTTCCATGATGCTCACAACAGTAGCATGTGAGCATTCGACCGGCTTCGCCATTTCCGAGATAGTCGTTTACAGGCATTGCGTAATAATAATTTGCCCTTTGTAAAGTCGCTTATCTCAAAGGATTTTCCCATTTGCAGCACACATCTTCGCTAACGTGATCCCTGTCTGTGTCTGCCCTACTTATATACTTTTGTTACCGCGTCATGTGCCTACAGAACAACCACCAGGTGACATCCAATGTCTCGGAGGGCAGTGATCGTAATGTCATGGCTAATGTTATGCTGTTTCTAAACACCAGCTCACTGGATGTCTCCAATGAATCGTTAAACAGGAAACGTTATATTGGTGCTTAAAGGATTTTAGTATCTATTTATATTCGCATTATAGCTCGCGACTTACGAGAGCAAGCCATTTTAAGGCAATGATCCAGTGAAGATTCATGAAAACCTGTAGTTCTTGTTAGGATTTGTTACAGTTAAATGTCAATAAAATTTCGGCTATTAAAGCCTTTCAAACACTGTAACACAAAATACGAGGCTCATAATAGCTGAATTTCAATGAATCGTATTTGGTCAAGGTGCTATAATCCTGAGTATTAAAGCACACGTTACGGGTTGCCTACATCAGAGGAAGCATAAATTCAGGGCCACACCTATTGTCCTCCTTTGATTGACAGGTACTTAACCTATTGTTCTGCTAAGTGGATTATGACCCTCCTACACCTCCCCACACCTCCTCGCTGATACAGGTACACATACAGGCCTGATTGATTCGAATAGCCCTCTCTCACTCTATTAGTTTAATTGACTACTTAATTAAATTGATCAATTAATTAACCATTCCCCCCTCTGGTAAACCCCACAACCACCTAGCCTTCCCTCTCCCCCTCCCCTACCTAGAAATCGGCGGCTCTTTGGTGGAGAGAAAGAATCTAATGAGAATAAATTCAGCAAGAAAGCAGAAGGTGTGTTGTTTATTTATAAAAAAAATTCAGTTTGCAGGGGTTGGACCCCTTTTGACCATCATTGTCTGCTTTTTGGGAAGATGCAGGTCTTGTAAAGAAGGAATTAGATTCATCTCTTTCCTTTTTATTTCAGTCGCACAAGGAATAGCGTCATGAAACACCCATTGCACTTAATTACACTCTTAAACATCTTTCGATTGCGGAGTACGCACCATCTGCCATCCCCTGTCTCACATACACAAAGTCCCGATGTCAGAAAGGCAGTCGGCCGGTGTGGCCGATCGGTTCTAGGCGCTGCAGTCTGGAACCACGTGACCGCTCCGGTCGTAGGTACGAATCCTGCCTCGGGCATGGATGTGTGTGATGTCCTTAGGTTAGTTAGGTTTAAGTAGTTGTAAGTTCTAGGGGACTGATGACCTCAGATGTTAAGTCCCGTAGTGCTCGGAGCCATTTGAACCACTTTCAGAAAGGCAGTAGCTGGCTAACTTGAAATATACAAAAAAAAAGTATACTATACAAAGAGAGGGGGAGGGGAGAGAGAGGGGGGGGGGGGGGAGGGAAGGGGGGAGGGAGCTGTAGTTTCTTTTGGAAATGACATAGGAACTACCATGAGATGTTTCATTCTGCTATCAACTTTAAACTGCCCCAGGCTTTCTGTGCACTTTTCTTGTGCTGCATTTCACGAACTGCTTCAGGAGTTATTGAATCTGGTGTGGAGTATCACATCTTGAAGATGTCACAAGTGTTGCTTCAGAAGACGCGCCATTAATATAGCATTTAAACAATTTCCTTCAGACAGTTTAAAACTACTCGAAATAAAAAAAAGATCGACACTACACAGAAGCTTGCCTGCATAAACAACAGTGTTACGATTTGACGAACAATTTCATTAAAAAAATCCAGACCTATTATTATTTGACGTCGCAATTGGAAGAGGTGATGTACGAAATGACACGTGGAATTTCAAATTTTGACGTGAATTTATACTGTCACGGTTATAGAGCTCCTGACCACTACAGCTTGCCAAGTGCATTTTTTCCTAAAGCTCAATAGAATTACTAAGCTGACTGATTATCTCAGCTACACCTCGACGAAGAAGGAGTGAGAAAAAGGGTCTAGAGCGTGATATGATAGTAACAACAACAAATACCGCCACGATCTATTGAGAAACATGATCCATTCACGGCAAGATGACTGAGATCGATGAAATACTCTTACAGCCCATGAACTCACTTTCCAGACGCCCACACGCACCGTGCTGCAGTGCAGCGCCAACGGAGGAAACTGCTGCCATAAACGTGGCCCATGACTGCAGCCACGGAAGCGCGTGTCAGCCAGAGAGATGCTCGCCGGTTGTGGATGACCTGAGTGGCCTGAGTTCAAATGCTATCAGTACAATCTTCTCAAATTTTCACGGAGTATACATGTAACACACGCGGTACTGAAAGCAGCTCAACACAAACTGGTTATTAGTTCATATTCACCTGTCCAGAGGGAGCTGCGAGTTAAATCGTCGTAAGCCAAAAGCTCTCTCGGACTCTCTGAACTGGTATACAAATGTGGGCAAGCCCCAGCTCAGAACAAAGGTATCTGCTGAGATGCTCTTTCCTGCCCCGGCCTGCTTGCTCGGTGCTAAGCTTTCTACGGGCATCTCCAGACTCAGAAGGATATTGGAAACCAGATACATACTTATCAGTGTAACTACAATTAAATATTATGATTGTTGCTGCAGTCTGACACTGATTGATGTACTGGAAATGTCTCCGCTTGATGGCTGTGGTTGAAGTTTTCAATATACACACATCAAAAAAAGTTTTGCATCACCTCGGTTCCAAGATTTCCGGAACGTGTACAGAAAATTGGAATAGAGATCAAGATAAACATCATTTCGAACTTTTTATTGCGCATGAAAACCACACATTGCCTGTTGTACCACCACACAGTGAGACCCTCAGAGGTGGTGGTCCAGACTGCTGTACACACCATTACCTCTAATACCCAGTAGCTCGTCCTCTTGCATTGATGCATGCCTGTATTCGTTGTGTTCATCAATGCACTGTTGGTCCAGATTGTCCCACTCCTTAATGACGGTTCGGCGTGGACCCCCAAAGTGGTTGGTGGGTCACGTCATCAATTAACAGCTCTTTTCAATCCATCCCGACCATGTTTGATAGGGTTCATGTCTGGAGAACATGCTGACCACTCGAGTCGAGCGTTGTCGTTATCCTGAAGGAAGTCATTCACAAGATGTGCACGATGGGGACGCGAATTGTCGTCCATGAAGATGAATGCCTCGCCAGTATGCTGCCGATATGGTTGCACTATCAGTTGGAGGATGGCATTCACGTATCGTACAGTCATTATGGCACTTTCCATGACTACCAGATGCGTATGTCGGCCCCACATAATGCCACCCCAAAACAGCAGGGAACCTCCATCTTGCTGCACTCGCTGGACACAGTATCTAAGGCATTCAGCCTGACCGGGATACCTCCAAACACGTCTCTGACGGTTGTCTAGTTGAAGGCATATGCGACACTCATCGGTGAAGCGAACGTGATGGCAATCCTAAGCAGTCCATTCGGTATGTTGTTGGGCCCATCTGTACCGCACTGCATGGTGTCGTTGTTGCAGAGGTGGACCTCGCCATGGACGTCGGGAGTGGCGCATCGTGCAGCCTTTTACGCACAGTTTGAGTGGTAATACGAAGTCCTTTAGCTGCACCAAGAGCATTATTCAACATGACGGAGTTGCTGTCAGGGTTCCTCCGAGCCATAATACGTAGGTAGCGGTCATCCACTGCAGCAGCAGCTCTTGGGCGGCCTGAGCGAGGCACGTCATCGATAGTTCCTGTCTCTGTGTATCTCCTCCATGTCCGAAAAACATCGCTTTGGTTCACTCTGAGATGCCTGGCTCTTCCCTTGTCGTGAGCCCTTCCTGGCACAAAGTGACAATGCGGACACGATCGCACCTCGGTATTGACCGTCTAGGCATGGTTGAACTACAGACAACACGAGCCGTGTACCTCCTTCATGGAGGAATGACTGGAACTGATCGGCTGTCGGACCAAAAAAATGGCTCTGAGCACTATGCGACTTAACTTCTGAGGTCATCAGTCGCCTAGAACTTAGAACTAATTAAACCTAACTAACCTAAGGACATCACACACATCCATGCCGGAGGCAGGATTCGAACCTGCGACCGTAGCGGTCGCTAGGTTCCAGACTGTAGCGCCCAGAACCGCACGGCCACTCCCGCCGGCTGGCTGTCGGACCCCTTCCGTCTAATAGGCGCTACTCATGCATGGTTGTTTACGTCTTTGGGCGGGATTAGTGACATCTCTGAACAGTCAAAGGGACTGTGTCTGTGATACAATATCCACAGTCAACGTCTATGTTCAGGAGTTCTGGGAACCAGGGTGATTCAAAACTTTTTTTGGTGTGCGTATATAGCGCACATAATTTTACATGTCAAATCTCTCTCATACCCTTACGGCTATCGATTCACTGAATCTATGCTTCCATAACAATAGGACACAGTCGTTTTCTCTGGACGTGCCGCAACATAAGGCACAGTAACTTCACGCTGCAATATACACACATTTCACTCAAGCAGTGCAGTTATCGTTTATACATGTAAAGCACCCTAAAAAATTATTTCATGCCCACATTCATACTGGCCGTGTGTCTCGGTTCTCCTCAGTTCTAGGAAATTATTTGACGTTGAAGTTTTCCAGTCAGCGCTTCTAGAAGATGTTGCATCCTGCCAAGAACATAAGCCGCAGTACTTTTACGTTCAAGCAACAGCGTAACATTTCTGACAATCAATTATAGGTGAATAAAAAAATTATAAGATGTCCACACTCGCACCAGCTGTGTGTCGTTCTCACACTGCAGAAAAGCCTCCCGCCATCATATGTTTGTCGATTATTAAAGGATGTAATTACAATTTAAAAAAGCCCTAGCGTCTTTTTTTTTTATTCTATCGATTTCATCACTTCCACCAGACCTTTACGTAATTTTCGATACTTGTAGACCCAGCCAACACACTGAGGCGTCTCCCCTAAGAAATCATTGCATGTGCAATACATACTAGGGTACGTCTATTCAGAGTTAATTTTCAGGGGCCAAGTGAATAGGCTGAGAAACCGCAAAACTGTTCTAGTCTAAGCACATTCTTAAGTTCCTATTGCTAAGCACCGTACCTGTTTGACACTTTGGAGCAGGAAGAGGATCTCCGCGAGACGGATCTGTTGTTGCAGCTGACAAATTGGAGTTTGTTACGAAAAAAAAACAAAAGAGCCTGTTAGAGCGCCATACAAAGATTTTATATGGAACACGTCCGAGAAACGACGCCTTATTGATACAGACCTGTTTAGATCCTATAACGTGTGTGCGGAAGCTGAATTTTCAAAAAGTAATACCATGTTATGTAGAAACGTCCTATAAGCTTTAATGCAAAGAGTGCTATATTCGAAGCATACAGCGGACTTCTGTTTGTCCCTTACAGCGCACCTGCTTTATGTAGCAGAATAATCACTATCAATCTATCGCTATTCAATTATTCAACTTCAAGTGTGTGCAAAATGTATGTGGGTAAGGTATTGCCTTAATTGTGATAGTGAATTTGAGGAGTTGTAGTGAGTGCATTGTGCAAAGTATGGTTATGCTTCAGTTATCGGTATTAAAGGGGTATGGTGACTGCACAACTCTGCTTGTTCAATAGCAGAGCTCAAGCCACACATTAGATAGAATATCCTAGAGCTCTTACTTCCTCAATATGTTACGACAATTAGCCATGAGGACTACGGATTCGCCGGGAAAAGAGAATGTTACTGTTTACAACGTGTTTGAGTGGGTGAAATGAAGAAAGGAGTGTAAGGTGCTCTTGGATATTTATATGAAAGTGATTACAAGTCGTCTCCACGTGAATGCTTTTGTTTGCTACATGTTCCCGATACATCTTGTAGCATTACTATGTGATATATATTTCATTTACTACCTGACCTATTTAAAAGGGATGAGCTCCGCTTTAAGCACTATGACTCGAATGCACGATGGACAACCATCAATTAAAATGTGTTGTTCTGGATATATAGCTGAAAAGAAGAAGAATTTCTGTTCTGTAGTCAAGTAAGATGCTATTACATTTTTAGTGACCTATTGCTTTGCCGCATGGTTTCTATGATGGTGAACGTAGACAGTTCATATTTAAAGATGTTGCATTCCTAGGGTACACAGAAGATGCAGGGACAATAGAGACATTCTCAGCAAACATTGCATCACTGAGGTCTTTCAAGGATGTGAAGTGTGCTGAAACACGGCAGAGTGCAAAGTCGCTAACATATTTCTACCATGGAATATATTGGGATGATCCCAGCATACCCTATAAGGATATGGTGATGTCGCTTCGATTATTCAACCATACTGATACCATCATCTATGTGAAGGGGAAAGCCTTCGCCTCATGGCTGCATCGAATCTTCAAGTCTTCTGCTATTCAAGACTTACAATTCCACAGGTGTCTAGCTCTCCATCGACTCAGGAAGAAGAAGATGTGTGAAAACAGTGTTGCTGTGTATGCTTATGAAAATGTAAAATTACTTTTAAGTTGGATGAGAAATAAATGAATTTTTACTTCAAAACCTCTGGGTTCTGTTTTCAACCCTGTTCCCACTTTGACAGTATACAGATACAATGCCTGTGGTTTTCCGAGACATAGTTGTAGATATGTTTGCTATATGTCTTTGGAAGTACATGCAGTCACATGCTTCTTCCTCCCATAACCCAATTTGTGCTGCACGATAGGCGTAATTCCATGCAACTCCACCTCCTTAATAGCACTCATCTTCAGAAAAACTAATGTCATTTGTGACCTGCACAGCCGTTATGTATATACATATGTAATGCAATAGGGGATAGGTTATTTTGTAAATAATAACAACAAAGACATAAGGTAACGATATTTTTCGTTTATTCAGTTCGCACAAATACATTCAGATCTTGCGATGGCAATATAGTATTCTTCAGGTACAATTTGACTCTGTTGTTCCAGTGCAGAAATACTTTTAACTTACATGCTACAACAGTAACAGGTCGAGAGTATTTTTTACAAATTCTTTCCAGTAGCACTGAAATATTTTTTATAAATCTCTGCTAAAAACTAATGTGGAGATAATTCTTTACTAGAAACAAATTCCACAATCCCAGTACCATAGCTTTTACAATAATTCTGATGGACTGTGTACACTTAGAATCTACTTTCAACAGCCCCAATAGCAAAGGTTTTTACAATAATAATTGTGATGGACTGCTGGGACTTAAAAACTAATCTTACTTAGATGGCTAGTGGCAGGTGAAAAACTTAAAAACTATTCCATTTACAAGATGCACGTGGTGCATAGATATATATATTTACAGGCTGCACATACATTACGTATGAATAAATAAATATAAGCAAATATCTTTTTTATGTTTATGCTTTTGTGCATTTTTTTATTTATGCTTTTTTAATTTTTTTCTATTTGACACACACACACACACACACACACACACACACACACACACACACACAATATCACTTACACTATGGTAAAAGGGTCATACTACTACTCTGCATACACACCCTCCCCCTCCCCCCCCCCTCTCTCTCTCTCTCTCTTGATCAGAGTGTCCCCCACCACCTTCTCACGCTACAAGCGAGTATTATGAGTACAGGAGAGTTTCAATCCCATCATCACAAATGACCCTTGTATCATCATGAGGTGACAGGCCGGTTTTAGACTGCAACACGGTGTATACCTTGTGTCCTCTCGATCAAATACTAGTTTGCCGTACCATATGCGGTGGCTGCGGTGCAGCACCACGAAACCAGCTGTACAAGCACCGCAAATAGTCTTCAATAGAGAGGGCTCTCGATACAATACGACGCACACCCTTAGCCCGCCTGTGCTTGGCACCTTCCAGTGTGCGATATGCATACATTTTTGAACGCAGACTTACAAACTCTACAAACAACAATCCATTCGCCCTGTCCTTCATAAGGCTGATAACCTTCTTCTTCTGTGGAACAATACCATAAGGATTATCTGCCGTATATGACGAGGTGTCAAATTCATCACCATAGTACCTCATTGCTTTGTATAGATTGCAGTTCTTCACCCAATAGATGAAGCTATCTGCATCCATACAAAGTAATTAAGGATCTGTGAAATGAGTTTTCGCAGACTCATAATAATACATGTGGAGCTTGGATAGGTCTAGTATGCACATCCCTACATAAATAGGTTTCGTAAACTCTACTGCAGTCTTCGCCATCTCCATAGCAACAAAGTTCTTATTGAATTTTGTGACACGCTTAAAATTTGGTCTGGCAACACATTTTCTTGCGCCATAACACCCATCCCATTCGGTTGTAATCGAAATTTCACGTCGTTCCGTCAAATTCTGCATTGTTTTACCGAAAATTGAATTATTCATTAATTTGTAAAAATCGTTCTCAAAGTCACACATACTCGTTCAGCCAGGGAGACTGCTTGCAGGAGATAGCCCGGGTGATTCTATCCAACTCCACCCCCAACCTGAGACACTGCAGGGGATCATGATAACGAATAACATAGCTCCGTTAATTCCCCATTGTTGTCATCGCTTTTGGGTTGGAGCCTTCTTGCAGAACTAGGTGCTCTGGACACAGTGGTAAATCAGCGTGCGTATCATGCAAACTAATAGGACATGTGAATTCTGCCACATACCCTACATTAAAATCAGCCACTATACCCCCACGATTTTCCCACCTAATCCCTTGCATTCGTCTTTGGACACCCGTTGAAACTCATCAATCGGCAGTGATTGCTGTATGGTGTGCCCGTATAACTTATTTACATCCAGGTACATATGTAACCCACATCAAGGGATGCATTGAACCTGTCGCCCAACCGTGGGTTATTTGCCTTAACATGCCCATGGACACATTGGCAAAGTCCACTACAGATCCCTCGCTCAGAGAAAGGAAGCATGCCAGCACCAGTCATAATTCGATGCTGCACTTCGTTTTCTTGAGCATTGTGCCCCAAGACAACCCACGTCCTGTGTAATAAAACGCGGGATCCAGAGAGTATGTGGACATGCATAGACTCTGTAAATTGTCGAAAACATCTACAAGCAAGCACATATCTGTGTCTATGTAAAGTCATGTATACTTTCCTAAGGTGGAGATATTTAATTCCCATCAAACATTCATGGCATGCTCATACTCTGCATTTGTGATGGCATCACCTGTAATGTTGCTGGAGAATGCAGTTATGTCACATAGTCTGGTTTCATTGAGTTTCGCCATACTATCCACATACTCGTATAGGAAAATCCCCTTCCTAGTCACAAGTTGAAACTTTTCCATACTGTGAAATGCAGCTTGAGTAATATGCATATCCTCCTGACGTAGAGGTGCAACGACTTTCTGAAGTGATGCCTGCATAAAACAGCGTATCAAGGAAGTGGGGCGTAATTCTTGGCGTAATTCGTTTGGATAATGAAATTAATTTCTCGATGCTCTCAGGTAGGACACTGAGCTGATTTTTCTCCCAACCTAAATCAGCCAAGTGCTCAACTAGAAATTGAGTGTCATGCCCTCTTAAATTATGGAAGAAAACAGGTATGTGTCTTGGTAGCTGGTACTTCAAATTGCACGTATTGTGAGCTGCACCACATAACTTCCCCGTAAGATGACAGTTGTCTCTACGAAAAGTTTCTGCTTTTCTGTCTAAGGGCAGCCCACAAATATGGCAATCAACGGCGTTATTGTACAAATCTTCATTCTCCTTCGATTTGGTCATGGGAATGTTGTTGCTGTAAATCTTGTCAACCTCCCATGAAAGATTTTCGAGCTCAGTGAGCAGCCAAACCGCAGGGTTATCCCCAATATAAGATCTGTCACAGTTAAGACTCGAGTCACAGGATGATACAGTTTGCTGCACTACCACATATGGTATGTGTATTCCTGTGAAGGTGGAGTGTGAGGTCATGGGGTCACCTTCACAGTGGGTCACATGGGCGAGGAGGCGTTCAAAGTCAGTGTGCACTACAAATGGGCATCGCTTCTCATGGCGAGGAATTTTAAACTTTATGAATTTAGTTTCCTCAGTAGTCATAATAACACATAGTGGGTCCTTCGAAGTACACTCTAGTAGAAGTGGTGCTAATAACTTGTCTGAGGAAAAATAATTCAGGCACTTTAAGCACATATGCTTTTTACACTTGTAGTTATTCAATTGAGAGAACTGAAGCTGGGACATGTCTTTTATCCAAACATACTGATAATTGCCTTTTTCCTTACTTTTCTCATCGGAGAATGACAGCATATTTACCTGCAACTGACGCTAACCAGCAAATCTTGAGAAATGGAGAGAGTCAATGACAATATGCTTGTCCTGCTCATCTGACTTGACATAAACATGAACTGATATTCCGGTATTCTGCATCTCAAATTGAGGTATGTCCTGGATCTTGATGGGGAACTCGATACCATCAAAGCTATAAAACTTAAGAATGTCAAGGGCTGTACTGTAATGAGATGTGCACTTTGGATTTTTCTCATAATTTCTCTCGCAAGCAAGGATTGACCATGCAAAAGGAGTCTGATCCTTTCTAGTTTCGACATTAATGCATGCATGCTTTTTAGCTATATCTTTAGGTAGCTCGGTATAGCTAGATCCTCCATTTACCGGATCATAGACATGTGTACAGATGTCCAGGTGTAGTATTCAGCCGAGTGCTTTATCTGACTCTCTCACTTCCATTACGGAAAACTGGCCCATTATAGCACTCAAGGTGAATTTACAAAACCACTCGGTGATTGACGTTCTCCGTGTTATCACGCCATCTTCCCCCAAAGATAGTGAAGACATGTCTCTTCAATGCCAAAATCAACTTTGGGTGGGTGTGACAGTTTGACGCACAGCACCGCAATGCATTTAATGGCGGGATACCGTAGATCATTGACTACCTTGAGGAGCTCCTTCTCCATGACAGGAAGACTCACCCTTAGAAAACCAACAGGGTCATGGTACCCTCCTGCCGGGTTCTCAATCCTCGTGATTGAGATTCACTCCTCAAAGGCATCTGCAAACACCAAGTATTCTAACAAGGGAACCTCCCCATCGCACCCCCCTCAGATTTAGTTATAAGTTGGCACAGTGGATAGGCCTTGATAAACTGAACACAGATCAATTGAGAAAACAGGAAGAAGTTGTGTGGAACTGTGAAAAAATAAGCAAAATATACAAACTGAGTAGCCCATGAGCGACATAGGCAATATCATGGAGACAGTTAGCTTACGAGCGCCGTGGTCTCGTGGTAGTGTGAGCAGATGCAGAAGGAGAGGTCCTTGGTTCAAGTCTTCCCATCGAATGAAAATTTTACTTTCTTTATTTTTGCATAGTTATTATCTGTCCGTTCGTTCATTGACGTCTCTGTTCACTGTAATAAGTTTTGTGTCTGTGTTTTGCGACGCATCGCAAAACCGTGCGATTAGCAGACGAAAGGACGTGCCTCTCCAATGGGAACCGAAAACATTTGATCGCAATGTCATAGGTCAACCAATTCCACCACAGGAAAATTCATCTGATATATTCTATACGACACTGGTGACGGCATGTGCGTCACATGACAGGAATATGTTGTCGACCCACCTAACTTGTACACTTGGCGAATGGGTAAAAAGATTCTTCTACCTTGCCCTATTTAGGTTTTCTTGTGAATGTGATAATCACTCCCAAAAAAGTGATGAAAACATAAGAGTTTGTCACGTAAACTGAAAATAAAAAATTAAACTTTTCACTCGATGGAAGATTTGAACCAAGGACCTTTCGTTCCGCAGCTGCTCACGTTACTACGAGACCACGGCGCTCCTGCGTTTCCGATATCCTTGATGTTGCATATCTTCCCATAAACTACTCAGTTTGTATTTTTGGTTATTTTTTCACAGTTCCACATAACTTCTTCCTGTTTTCTCAATTGATCTGTGTTCAGTTTTTCAAGGCCTATCCACTGTGCCAACTTATAACTAAATCCGAGGGGGGTGCGATGGGGAGGTTCCCTTGTAAGTGTGGTATGGTGTCACTAACCTGATGTCCACTAAAAGGATGGGAAAAGGCAACTGCCACTAGCCACATGATCGTTGCAATTGCTAATACTATAACTACATCTAGTCAATGAAGCTGCTTGTGGTGATATGTTGCGGGGTATGTGCTGCACTTCGTCAAATTGGTGACGACGTTATGGTGGAGGAGGTGGAGGAGGAGAACTAGATGCTGCGGAATTCGGCCACTGCGAGCAGCCTGGTGCTGCAGCCCTGACCCACTACCCAGAGGCAGTGCAGTTGATGGACGCAAGAGTGATGCTGTGTTGGCAACTGCGGGGTGCATTGGAGGTGAGGACTGCAACTAGGGGCGCCCTTGCTGGCGGAGCATACTACACCGGGCCTTGTTTCGATGTTATAGGCTTCGCTGGCGCCGATACCTGAGCCACGCTGTACACTTATACCCCTGACACAGCTGCTGTAGAATAATGAAAAAAATTTAGTAAAACATTATAAACATTGCTTGTTGCCACTGCTGCTGCAAGTAAAAAAAGTATACTGATTATTTGTAACCAGAATGAGCATGTATAACCTATTTCACTCTGGCTCTTTGGCATCTCCCTCATCTGCTCATGACGATGAAGGTCTTCCTCCATCTCCTCCACCAACTGTGGCATTTCGCCCTCACCTGAAATGGAGAGAGAGCATTGATTCATCACCCCTATATCACCTGCAATATAATGATCCAATAATAAAAAAATACACAAACAGAATCTATGAAAAACAAAAATATATATTTTTAGAATATACAAGCACATGAGATCTGCCATGGCTCCTGCATACCTTCAGCACATACCCCTCCCTGTCCCACTCCTTCATCTGCCAGGAAATCATTTACAGAAACAAAGAATATACATCATATTACATGTATGATGAAATTTAATTACGTATACACACTACTATGGAGCTGAGAAAAAATTAATGGTTATATGTACTCAAACAATACGAAATGTTTAGTGAAATGAAAAAAGAAGTAAAGTTTATCGATTTGATCCTCCAACTCATGTACAACAACAGCGACAACATATTACATAAACGATGAAATTTTTTAGAAAGAAATTACTTATACACGACGTGTACTGCAACAATACGAAATTCTTAGTGAAAAAGTAACATTTATCGATTTTGGTCCCTCCAAATCATCTACAACAATCTCACTCGTTGGTCGCAATATATTATGTATTCGATGAAAGATGTATATACTACTTACGATTATACTGCTGCTGCTGCTGCTGGTGGTGCAGCTGCAACCACTGTTGTTTCTGCCACTGCTGTTGCTGTTGCCTCTCGGCCTCGTCAATTACCCCCTGGATATATGCTGTAACAATGTGGCATGTATTCAATACGAAATTCTTAGTGATAAAAAGTTACAGTCATCAATTTTGATCCCTCGAAACCATCTACAGACTCGCTAGTCACACCAGTGCTACAAAGATGGAATATATATTTACAATGCTGCTGCTGATGCAGCAGCTGCTGCTACTATCTCTGCTGTTGCACCACAGGATTCATTTCATCCACACTTAGGTGTTGGTGGATATGTACTGAAACAATACAAAGAAATGTATTCAATACTACGAAACTCTTAGTGGAAGAGAAGAGTTTCAGTTACCGATTTGAATCTGTACTTACCAGGTACTTCCCCATCCTGCTCTAACGCTCACCTAAACTTGTAACAGGCACGCAAAAAACGAGCAAACTGACGAGCACGAGAGAGAGCAATACGATGGACCTCACACTTGGGTGGCTGACGACAGAATGAGAGCGACTGTGCGTGGAATATACCCTCTGTCCCCACCACTTCCCCCATGGAGCCAATAGGACAACAGTATCCTACCCCACCAGGTCTGAGCGCACTGAATAGGTGCCGGTCTGACCACGCTGGACAAGTCAGTGCCGGTCTACAAGCACTGCTTGTGTCCTGCTGGTTGGGGGATTTCTGCTATTCCACTAAACCGACCGGAAGATTAAATGTAAGTAGTGCTCGCCTCCATTTCGCGATAACTTTACGTTCAGCTTTCTATGCATCTAGGGTTGGCATAATTTGTCTGACAAACTAGAACATTTATATCAAATTCACTAAAAATGCATGTAATTTGGGAAGGAGAAATAAGGGCAAAGAAGACTACTTTTGTTAAGCTTAAAAAAAAGTGGAAGATTGAAGCAGACGCTGTTTTAGTTGCGAACATCTGTAGCTATGCTGAAAAAAAAAGATGGAACTTTGAAAGGTCACTATATATTTGTTTGACAGTGTCAGGGGCTAACAATTATTTCACGATTGATGTTGATTTTGTTATGCCCAATGTCACGCTTTCTGCGGCTTCGGAAACATTAAACTCATTTGAACTTTAGCGTGAAAGTATAGTTCACTAATTTCAAGGACATGATGATGTTTAACGATATGACAGCAATTTGCTAATTCCGCTACTGCTACTAATTGCCCCTGTTTGAATGAATTTGAAACAAAGTTACTGTCCATTTCTTTAATTGCTTCCAGAGTGCACGTTTGATTTGTGCTTTACGGCAGCTAAATGATCCTTAATTCTGCTCTTCCCTCCATCAACAAAAAACTAACATAACACAAATTACACATAATGCTTCATGGTCACGCCTCGCTCCTTTTATGGAGAACCATTCGTCTGAATACTTTTCTTGGAATGGACACGTCCTCTTCGGTACTTAGAGTTTACTTGAACCAATCAAACAACTTATTAACAAAATAACCGCCATACGACGCAGACAAACAGAGAATCACGTTGCTGTAAAGTTTAAAATAAAGTGACACTGGTGGTGGTCCATGAATTTTTCATGAATTTCGCGCATTCGAGTCATAGTGTTTAAAGCCAGGCACATCCCTTTTAAATACGTCAGGTAGCAAATAAAATATACATCACATAGCAATGGTACAAGATGTGCCGGGAACATGTAATCAAAAGCGTTCACGTGGCGACGACTCTTAATCACTTTCATATAAATATCCGAGAGCATATTACACTCCTTTCTTCATTTCACCCACTCAAACACGTTGTAAACAGTAACATTCTCTTTTCCCGGCGCATCCGTAATACTCAGGGTTAAATGTCGTAACATAGTGAGGAAGTATGAACTCCAGGATATTTTTTCTAATGTATTGCTACAGCTCTGTTCTTGAACAAGCAGAGTTGTGCGGTCACTATCCCTCTTTAATAGCGGTAACTAAAGCACGACCATACTTTGCACAATACGCTCGCTACAACTCCTCAAATTCACTATCAGAATTACGGTATTACCTTTTTCACAGAGATCCTGCACACATTTGAAGTTGAATAACTGAATGACGATGGGTTCTTAGCGATTATTCAGTTACACACAGCTGGGGCGCTGTAAAGGACAAACAGAAGTCTACTGTATTAGGATCTAAACAGGTCTGTATCAATAAGGCGTCGTTTCTTGCACGTGTAACAAACAAAATCTTTGTATGGCGCTCTAACAGGCTCTTTTGTTTTTTCGTAGTAAACTCCATTTTGTCAGCTGCAACAACAGATCTGCCTCGCGGAGATCCTCTTCCTGCTCCAAAGTGTCAAACAGGTACGGTGCTTAGCAATAGGAACTTAAGAATGTGCTTAGACTAGAACAGTTTTGCGGTTTCTCAGCCCATTCACTTGGCCCCTGAAAATTAACTCTGAATAGACGTACCCTAGTATGTATTGCACATGCAATGATTTCTTAGGGGAGACGCCTCAGTGTGTTGGCTGGGTCTACAAGTATCGAAAATTACGAAAAGGTCTGGTGGAAGTGATGAAATCGATAAAATAAAAAAAGGCGCTAGGGCTTCTTTAAATTGTAGTTACATCCTTTAATAATCGACAGATATATGATGGCGGGAGGCTTTTCTGCAGTGTGAAAACGACACACAGCTGGTGCGAGTGTGCCCAAAAAAAAAAAGTGTGTGAAATCTTATGGGACTTAACTGCTAAGGTCATCAGTCCCTAAGCTTACACACTACTTAATCTAAATTATCGTAAGGACAAACACACACACCCATGTCCGAGGGAGGACTCGAACCTCCGCCGGGACCAGCCGCACAGTCCATGGCTGCAGCGCCTTAGACCGCGCGGGATTAGTCGACCGGTGGACATCTTATAATATTTTTTATTCACCTATAATTCATTGTCAGAAATGTTACGCTGTTGCTTGAACGTAAAAGTTCCGACATATGACCAGACGTTTGTGGGAAGTAATCAGGCTGCTACACATTGAGGGGTACATCCGAATGCATTTCGTCAACAGCTGCACAATATAGCAATGCGAGGGTTTAACTGGTTTCACTATAGTGTGCAAACAGGATGGGCAATACGGCTGTAACAAAACGTCGCCTTATCGGCAGTCCTAAGCGTATCCTCGCGTTTTCCTTGTTGTACTATCGACTCCGACGTAGATTACAGTACAATGCAGCAACAATCTTGATATTTAATTATAGTTAAACTGATAAATATGTGCCTGGTTCCCAACATCCTTGCGAGTCTGGCGATGGCCGTAGAAAGCTTAGCAGTAAACAAGCATGTCTGGGCCAGAAAGAGCATCTCAGCAGACACCTTTGTTCCGGGCTGGATCTTGCCCATCCTTTGTACACCAGTTCAGAGGTTCCGAGAGAGCTTCCAGCTTATGACGATTTGGTTAGCTGCTCCTTCTGGATGAGGAATGTGACTTAATACTCATTTTGTGTTGAGCCGCCTTCAGGACTGCGTGTGTACTCAGTGAAAATCTGCGAAGATTCGATATGACGAGTGTTTGCGCTGGATGTAGTGATAGCATTCGAACTCCTACCACTGAGGTCGTGCACGGCTGGTGGGCCTCTCTCTCTGGCCGACACGCGCTTCCGCGGCTGTAGTCACGTGCCACGTTTACGGCAGCAGTTTACTCCGTTAGTGCTGCACTGCAGCACAGTGCGCGTAAGCGTCTGGAAGATGAGTACCTGGGATGTAAGAGTGTTTTCAACGATCTCAGTCATCTAGCCGTGAATGGATCATGTTTCTCAATACATCGCGGTGTTATTTGTTATTGTTACTAAATGGTTCAACTGGCTCTGAGCATTATGGGACTTGACATCTGAGGTCATCAGTCCCCTAGAACTTGGAACTACTTAAACCTAACTAACCTAAGGACATCACACACATCCATGCCCGAGGCAGGATTCGAACCTGCGACCATAGCGGTCGCGCGGTTCCAGACTGAAGCGCGTAGAACCGCTCGGCCACACTGGCCGGCTTGTTGTTACTATCCTATCACACAGTAGACCCTTTTCCTCCCTTCTTCATTGTGGTGTAGCTGAAACAACCAGTCAACTTAGTAATTTTATAGCGCTTTAAAAAAAGAAAATACACTCAGCAGGCTGTAGTGGTCAGGAACTCTATAACCGTGACAATATAAATTCACGTCGAAATTTGAAATTCCACTTATCATTTCATACATCATCTCTTCCAACTGTGACATCAAATAATAATAGGTCTGGATTATTGTATGAAATTTCTCGTGAAGAACGTACAGTGTTGTTTATGCAGGCAACTACTGTGCAGTGCCGACCTTTTTTTATGTCGAGTAGTTTTAAACTGTCTGAAGGAGATTGTTTCGACGCTATATTAACGATTTAATTAATATTTCCTGTGGTGCATCTTCTGAAGCATCATTTGTGACATCTTCAAGATGTGATACTCCACACCAGATTTAATAACTCTGTAAGCAGTTCGTGAAATTCAGCACAAGAAAAGTGCACAGGAAGGCTGGAGCAGTTTAGAGTCCATGGTGGGATGAAATATCTGAAATATCTCAAGCTGCTTCCTATGTCATCTGCAAAGCAAACTACAGCTCTGTCTCTCTGTCTCTCTCTCTCTCTCTCTCTCTCTCTCTCTGTGTGTGCGCGTGTGTGTGTGTGTGTGTGTGTGTGTGTGTGTGTGTGTGTGTGTGTGTGTGTGTAACGATCCTTTTTTAAAACGTGTATTAGGAGTCAGCCGGCTACTAGTTTTATGATATTGTCAATTTGTGTGAGCGAGATAGCTACCACATCCGCAATATATGTGCCCCATCACCACCATGTGACCGGAAATGAATAATTTACTAACTTCAACAGAATTTATGGATCTATTCTTAGTCAAGAATTTGCCTTGGAAGGAGTTCTCTCATGCGTCAGTATTCCACAGAGGTTTACTGGGTAATTGCTGCTTTCTTTGTGTTTCCGACCACAACTGATGGTGCGTGCAGGCCTGTCAGGACATGCAGAGAAATGGAGAGCACGTGTTTTGACAGGAATTTCTCAGGTGTCAAGTATGAAAGGGATGCTGCGGCCGGATGCTTTTGTTCAGGGTCGCAGTCGCAGGGCCCAAGTGGACACTCCTGGACAATTGCATGATGTGACCACTGTCAGCCGCTTTCCTTTACAGAAGCCTGAGAGAGCTGCGTGTGTGGTGGCATGAGCCAGCATTGGGTGTGGGCCAGCAGACAAGGCACAGCATATGGTGCGTGCTTTACGATCGAAAGATTTTTAAGAGTGTAATTACGTGTGATGGGTGTTTTGTGATGATATTCCTTGCGCAATTGGGATAAAAAGAAAAGCGATCGATTTAATTACTTCTTTGCAAGACCTGCATCTTTCCAAACAGCACAGAATGATGAGCAAGAGAGATCAAACCCCTGAAAACTGAATTTTTTGTAAATAAACAACATACCTTCCGCTTTTTAATTGAATTTCCTGTCGTGAATTCCTTCCTCTCCACCAAAGAACCGCCAATTTCTAGATAGGAGAGGTGAGGGGAGGTTGGTTGTGGAGTTTACTAGAGGGGAGAGGATTAATTAATTGATCAATTTAATTAAGTAATCAATCAAATTGATAGAGTGAGAGAGAGCTATTCGAATAACTTAGGCCTGAAAGTGAACCTGTATCAGTCAGAGGGAGCAGGGAGGGGAAGGAGGAGGGATAGGGGTAGGGTGACAATAGATTAAGGACCTATCAATCAGAAGGAAGGATTATCACCAGGAGTTCATAATCCACTTAGCAGAACAATAGGTTAAGGACCTATCAATAAAAAGAGAACAATAAGGTTGCCCCTCATAGTAGGCAACCCGCAATATGTGCCAGCACCCCTGTTGCCTTTCTACTATCCTGAACTGAGAGTGACTTAGAGGATGGTTCATGTCCCTCTGTGGCCAATTTCTTTTTCCTATATTAGTGTTTTTTGAAAGGTTATGGGAATTTCCTATGAAATTAATAGAAATAATTTTGTGATGTTTGATGTCATGTAAATATATGTGAGCTCTCTGTCAGGAATGAGTTTGTGTGATTCGGTGAACCTTTATAAACTTATGTCCTTTCTGAGTGGACATGTATCTTTAATTTTTTGTGTTTTTACATGTCCACAGATATTGAAGTTTTTATTGATGTACAGTACAGATACAACAATTTGAGCAGCATATGGTTGCAAAAGGAAATGTGCATTTTAATAGAGCTAACATAGGGCTTCTATGCATGTCAATTTTCGTGAACAAACTTATGCTTTGTGAGCCAAATAAAGACGAAAGCTGCTATTAGTATGCCTGAGAGTGCAAAATCACTTGGAACAACATGTTATGTTTACCAACAGCATTAAGTTGGCAGCATCGGCGGTGTGGGCGCTGGGAACAGTTGTCAGTGTGGGGCAGCAGAGACAGAGTTGTGGCAGTGTTGTCTTGTGTCTGCAAGTAGGAGTTGACTGCTGGGTGGCTGCATTTGACAGCTGAAAATACACACACTGGGTAGTTCCGGTGTGCACCATTAGTGCCTCCGGCATGAGGACAGGCAGTGGCAGATGTGGGGCACAGCACTGTCAGCACATGAAATGACGTTGCTGTGGGAGGAGCGGGGGAAATGATGTGGTATCAGATGTGCAATTGGCTGGTGGTGGTGGCAGAGGTAGAATCATTGCATCACAGGTAGGCTGCAGGAGAGGAGGAGGGACGGGAATGATTGTCCTGGGCATCACTGATACAGGCGTCCGTGTTGTCGATGGCCGAGGAGTCAGAGGGGGTGCTTGTGTACCAAGGATGGATTTTCCAGTGTCCCTGGTCATGGTGTGGTAGGCAGCCTTGGGGGCTTCAGTTATGGAGGCTCTTGGTTGGATGTTGGCAGAGTTGGTGCCGGCACTGTTAGTGACACTGGTGCTGGTGGTGGCATGCACCTGGGTGTGTTGATGAACGTTGTAGTCAGACTGGGCAGAGCAAAACTGGGCAGTATATAAATGGGCTTCAACCTAGCAATGGAAACGCTGGTATGGGTGCCGTTGTCATGCAGGGTAAATGTCTTCAAGTCCCACTTCAGGAGCCAGTGAGGGCTGGTAGAGCAAGCATAGCAGAGGTTGGTGAAAGTTGTTGCACAGTATAACATGGGTGCATGATGCAAGATCACCATTGGTGAATGTCCTGTGTTAGTCGTGGTGCTTGGGAGGGGTCAGCTGCAGGTGTCCTCTGCAGTTCTGCAAGCCTGTGACGAATTCAGGTCGGACCTCATGTGTGGGCAGGTCAGCGGGCTATAGGAAGTCGCTCATTGTGGTGAGTGGCTCACCTTGAACAAGGTTGGCTGACATCTTGACTTTAGTCTTGTGAGTGGTGTAGAGGCCAAGAAGTGTCAGTGACAGGAAGTGGTCCAGCAGCTATTGTGGCAGGTGAGATGTGTCAGTGCTGGAAAAGAGCCAATGTAAATTGGCGCCTGCAGCCCAATGTGATGAGGTGTGGGCAGCTGAAACAGGCAATTTATGAGGAGATGAAAGCAACGGCTACAATGGCGACAGTGATATCGAGTATTGGCGTTGCCTCATGCCAGTGGGTGAATCTTTCCACTATGGTGAGGAGGTAGCAGCAGCCCAGTAGAGGTCCACGGATATCCATGTGAACGTGGACAAAGCAATGCCCGATATCTGGGAAGGCAGCAGCAGGAGTGGATATGTGGAAACCGACCTTGCCAAGGTGACAGGTGAGACAGGTGCGGGCTTAGGTCCTGCTATCCCTCTTGAATACCTGGCCAACAAAACGCTGCATCATCAGGCTTCATCAGTGCCGTGGACACCCGCACCCTAGGGTGTGGCAGGTTATGTAACCAGCGAATGCAGCCTTATGGAAGGTAACAGGCAGGAATGGTTGCAGTGAGCTGGTGGATACATCGCATCAGATACTGCTGTTTGAGCTAGGAGCTGACATACTTTGAAGGCAGAGTCTGGAAGCCGCTTGAAGGCTTAGGCAGGAGAGTTGCAGGTCGTGCTCCTGCAATGTACTCAGTGGATCGTAGTGCAGGGAAGAGGTGATGGCACAGGTGCAGATGAGGCAGTCAGCAAGGACTTTGAAAACTCTGGTGACATGACATGTTATTAGTACATGCAGAAATGAACGACAGCTGCCAGAATTGGCGTGGGGAAAACGTTATAGGCTTGTGGTTGGTGAAGACCATGAAGTGACGAGCCTCCACCAACAGCCAAAAGTATTTGATTGTCTCATAGATAGTGAGGATCTCTCTGTCTTATGCTCTCCAGTGCCACTGAGTGGCAGAGAGCTTGTGGGAAAAGAAAGCGAGCAGCTGCCAGACATGCTGCTGCAAGACTACACTGATGGCTGGCTGGCTTTTGACAACTATGACGGCAAGCGGGACAGTGGGGTGGGTATGGACGAGCAGGATAGCATCCACCAAATCTCGCTTGGTGTCATAGAAGATGTCTTCCATTTATGGCAGAGGGCACCAGCCTGTTGCCCTTTGTTTTGACCAGTGAAGGGTGGCAGTGAATGGGTCCTGTGTAGCAGTGGGATTCCTCAGATGATGGCGGAAGAAATTTAACATGCCAAGGAAGTGGTAGAGCTGCTTGACTCTCTCTGGGTGTAGGAATTTGAGGAGCAGAGATGACGTGGCTCAGGAGTGTCACCTCACTGACACCGAGATCGCACTTTACTGTGTTGATGATGATGACAGCTTCTTGGACGTGCTCAAAATTACTGCAGAGGTGCTCATGGTGTTCTTCAGGCATCGCAGAAAAAGCAAGTATGTCGTCTAAGTAGCCAAAACAGCAGGGCAAGGCTTGCAAGACACTACCCAAGAAATGCTGCCACATTTGGGCAGTATTATGGAGGCTGAAGGGCATGAAGGTTCTGTCGTCTGGATGGCCTTGGGTGTGAATGGTGGGTGCGAATGGAATCTGGTTGAAAGCCTTGGCGCAGTCTATTGTGCTGAAAATTGTAGCTTTAACCAATGTGTTGTTGTACCTTTGTAGGAGCAGCACCTTGTACCATTCAGGTATGGTACAGGCATTTAGCTTCCAGTAATCTCTGCATGGGTGCCAAAAGCCAGCCTTCTTCTTGCCAAGGTGAAGGTCAGATCCACATGGGCTCTTGGAAGGATGCAGCTCACTTATGGAGCAGCTTGTCGAATTCGACCTCGGTAATCTTGAGTTTCTATGGTGGTAGGGGTTGCAGCTAGGAGAAGACGGGTGTCTGGTTGTGGTGTCAATATAGTTGACAGTTAAATGGGGACCTGCTGAGGCGCACTTGACGGGCATGTGAGAGCAGGAAATTGAGTCAGGAGGTCAACCTATGGGCTGGAATATACCACATACTTCACGTTGAAGAAATCAGCAAATTCGGTGGTGCGTTTCGTTGATCTCCTGGTGTCACTGTCAGTGAGGCACCAGTTTGCAATGTCAGGAAGCAGGCAGCAGTGCCACCACTACGTGAAGGGAAGGCTGCAGCAAGAAATTTGTAGCAGGCCATAATGTCACTCATAGTGGGCCACCATTTTGTGTTTAGAAGTTGTGATACCCTTACATATGTGTTGGATTCTAATGCTGCATTCATGCTTAAAACTAGTGGTTACAGTTTTTACTTTTAGTGAATCTACTGTGACCATGGTTTACAAATTTTGTGTATCAGTGTGTCGTGGGAATTACAGAACTGGATCAAAAATAATGTATGTAATAAAATGGAACATCTGCAGCCGTCCTTTTGTTATTATTTATTATATAGCTACCAGTTTTGGTGATTCAGTACACCATCTTCAGACCTTAACTGGCACTGAGGGGGTGAACTCCAATCGCATACACAGTCCCATCAGTGGCCACATCTCTGAACTGATCTCCGTAGACAACTGTAACAGTGAAGTTGTGTCTACAGTCACAGTTGCAGACAGCATCACTGGTAAGCACATATTACTGATAGGTTTTTTCCTCAAGTAGGTGTTCTCACTTTTTTGCCTCACTGTGGTTAACGTGAGTGCTAAAGATTCTTGAAACTTATGTTTTCATGTTTAATAACCATCTCTCTGCAGAAGTATATTGATGCGGTTTTTCTGTGTGTTAGATTTTCCCCTTATTAGGCATGATCGTTGACTGAGCCACCTCATATAACGATATTCACCTTAATAATGAAATTTTTCTTTAAAGTCCAAATATACAGTGACTTAACCTTATGTTAAATGCTCATGTTGCTTAATTTACATGTCAAATGACATTTAGTTTACACAGCATAACTAGGTACACAATGTTTGTTTGGTATCGTCTCAACAAGCTTCCAGTTGAATAGTAATGTCTGCCTTATTGTGATGTATTACTTATGTTGACATCTATTCTACTTTTTTTGTGTGGCATACATTTGTTGTGCAGTTGTTCTTCTGTTGTACTCTATCAAGACCCCAATTTATTGTTACTGTTATGACTGTCTGATTTAATAGGTGCTGGCATAATAATACCCATAGTGAAATATTGTCCTGCATTGGTTGATGTCTTTTATATAGCATGATAACCAAGAAACCGAATTCAAAATTTAAAAAATAAATCTTATATTAATATGCAGAATGCTACAGGACACTGAAATTTATAGAGAATGGATCTGTTGTAGGATCTGCACTCCCATAGTTCCATAAAAATCAAAGTACTGCTGTAACAAAAGCAGTTCACACGTATATTCATGTTGTAGTGATGCATGTTGAGACATACTCCTTATTATTAATAAAATAAATATTACAAATCAACATACATTTTGTTGTAAATCATGGTTTATTATTGTTAAGTGATGTATGTACTTCCACTGTGATGTGACCTGTCAAGTTCATATTGGTGGAAGATGAATGAGTATCCAGTGTTCGTTACTTCCACATGTAGACACACATCATCTATATATCATGCTGTGCACTGTACTGACTCAAAATATTTTGTTGTAGGTTTGTAAACTTCATTTCTCCAAATCTGACCTCTGCCAGCATACGGCATACGGAATGTTATGAAGTGGAAGACACAAAGCTTACTTTCAAGCTTTCAAGACCAAGACTTAGAGGGGGTACTGTTCCTTCAGTGATCATTGTTAGCAGGCTCGCCAAGCTACTTGTCTGCTCCATCCACCAGCTCTCAAAAAACTGCAGAGGAAAGATAAGCTACGTGAGGCAATGAACGTCTCCAGAAAGCAATTGCTAATAGCTTAATAAGAAAAACACAGAATGATTTGATAAACTTATTTTCTACTTTTGAAGCATTTCTGCAGCGCTTAGAAAGGATATATGGAGGAAGATTTCAGGCAGACAAAACCATACCTTCCAATATTAACATATGTAGCAGGATACCGTGTTCATCATGTATTGAAAAGACAGCAGAGTAATGTGTATAGTAAATACCTTTATCTTAGACAAAGAAATGACAGATTTTTAATCAATTATATACATTAACACATCTTGAATCTATTGAGTTGGAACTGGCTTAAGACTGTTGAAGAATTTTGAGTTTTTGAATTCGGTTATCTCATTAAGAATGTCATCTCCATGCTTTGTATTACATATGAAAATTTCCGTTTCTTCCATGATATACATTCTTGTACTTTTTCCTGTTTTGTGTAAAATTTCAAGATGGTCTTCGATTTTCAAAGGGTGGCCTGTGTCTTTAATGTGAGTTGCTACTGCTGATTTGTTACATTTATCAAGCCTGTAGCAGTGTAAATGTTCTTTGAATCAGTTCAGAAATTTCTGCCTGTTGGGCCAATATAATATTTATTACATTGGCTGCAGGTCATTTTGTAAATGTCAGATGCTTCAAGACTTGTATCTGGTGGTTTTATATTGTGAATAAGCTTCCTACTTAGGTTACTGTTGGTCCTTCAGCTGATTTTTACTTCTGTGTTTTTGAATAGTCTTGCTAATTTGTCAGGTACTATTCCAAGATACAGCATTTTTACATATTTGATTGCTACGGCACTGTCAGTTGTGAGTGTAGTTTGATGTTGTTTTTCAGTTTATTTTTTTATCTGTTGTGACATGATATTAATTAGAGAAGGATCATATCCATTGTTTATTGCGGTATTTCAAATGGTTCAAATGGCTCTGAGCACTATGGGACTTAACATCTGAGGTCATTAGTCCCCTAGAACTTAGAACTACTTAAACCTAACTAACCTAAGGACATCACACACACCCATGCCCAAGGCAGGATTCGAACCTGCGACCGTAGCAGTCGCGGGGTTCCGGACTGAAGTGCCTAGAACCGCTCGGCTACCGCGGCCGACATTGCGGTATTTGTTATGGTTTCTATTTCTCGTTGGAGTTCTGTATGTTGAAGTGGAAATTTGTGTGCTCTGTACAGCATTGATCTATAAGCAGCTTTTTTGTGGCAGGAGGGATGTTTAGAGGAGTTTGGTATAGTGATGTTAGCGCCAGTAGGTTTTCTGTAAACATTGAAAGCTACCTTTTGGTTCTGTTTTGATACTTTTATGTCAAGAAAGTGTATGGTGTTGTTTTCTTCCTGTTCAAGTGTTAATTGAATATTTTTATGTAGGCTATTGAATTTGTTAAAAAGGTTTGTCACTTCATCCTCTGTGCTATCAAATAGAATGAGGGTTTCATCTACATATCTCTTACAGAATTTAATTTTGCTTGTGATGTTATGATTTAGTGTTAGAATTTTACTTTCTATATGGTTGATAAATATTTCAGCTATTAGGCCACTGAGAGGGCTTTCCATTGCTGGTCCTTGGTCCTGCCTGTAAATTTTATTGTTCAAAGAGAAGTAATTATGTGTGAGCACTAAATTAAGTACATCTACAAGTTCTATGATTTCTGGTTTGCTCATTGTCTTGTTTCTCAATAGGTTCATTCTTATTATCTCAACTGTTTCATCTACAGGTACTCTGCTGTAAAGATTTACGATATCTAGGGACAGAACCTTGGCTTGAGGTGGTACTGTCAAATTTTTCAAACTGTTAATAAGTTGACACCTTCCCCATGAACCATGGACCTTGCCATTGGTGGAGAGGCTTGCGTGCCTCAGCAATACAGATGGCCATACCGTAGGTGCAACCACAACGGAGGGGTGTCTGTTGAGAGGCCAGACAAACATGTGGTTCCTGCAGAGGGGCAGCAGCCTTTTCAATAGTTGCAGGGGTAACAATCTGGATGATTGACTGACCTGGCCTTGCAACATTAACCAAAACGGCCTTGCTGTTCTCATACTGCGAACGGCTGAAAGCAAGGGGAAACTATGGCCGTAATTTTTCCCGAGGGCATGCAGCTTTACTGCATGGATAAATGATGATGGCGTCCTCTTGGGTAAAATATTCTGGAGGTAAAATAGTCCCCCATTCGGATCTCCGGGCGGGGACTACTCAAGAGCACATCGTTATCAGGAAAAAGAAAACTGGCGTTCTACGGATCGGAGTGTGGAATGTCAGATCCCTTGTGGTCTACATCTACATCTACCTCCATACTCCGCAAGCCACCTGACAGTGTGTGACCTGTGGTCAGGTGAATACAGGGTTATAAATACAAAATCAAATAGGGGCAATGCAGGAGTAGGTTTAACAATGAATCAAAAAAATAGGAGTGCAGGTAAGCTACTACAAACAGCACAGTGAACACATTATTGTGGCCAAGATAGACACGAAGCCTACACCTACCACAGTAGTACAAGTTTATATGCCAACTCGCTCTGCAGATGATGAAGAAATTAAAGATGTATGATGAGATAAAAGAAATTATTCAGGTAGTGAAGGGAGACGAAAATTTAAGTCATGAGTGACTGGAATTCGAGAGTAGGAAAAGGGAGAGAAGGAAATATAGTAGGTGAATATGGATTGGGGCTAACAAATGAAAGACGAAGCCGCCTGGTAGAGTTTTGCACAGAGCATAACTTAGTCATAGCTAATACTTGGTTCAAGAATCATGAAAGAAGGTTGTATACATGGAAGAATCCTGGAGATACTAGAAGGTATCAGATAGATTATATAATGGTAAGACAGAGATTTAGGAACCAGGTTTTAAGTTGTAAGACATTTCCAGGGGAAGATGTGGACTCTGACCACAATCTATTGATTATGAACTGTAGATTAAAAGTGAAGAAACTGCAAAAAGATGGGAATTTAAGGAGATGGGATCTGGATAAACTGAAAGAACCAGAGGTTGTACAGCGTTTCAGGGAGAGCATAAGGGAACAATTAACAGGAATGGGGGAAAGAAGTACAGTAGAAGAAGAATGGGTAGCTCTGAGGGATGAAGTAGTGAAGGCAGCAGAGGATCAAGTAGGTAAAAAGACGAGGGCTAGTAGAAATCCTTGGGTAACAGAAGAAATATTGAAGTTAATTGACGAAAGGAGAAAATATAAAAATGCAGTAAATGAAGCAAGCAAAAAGGAATACAGACGTCTCAAAAATGAGATCGACAGGAAGTGCAAAATGGCTAAGCAGGGATGGCTAGAGGACAAATGTAAGGATGTAGAGGCTTATCTTACAAGGGGTAAGATAGATACTGCCTACAGGAAAATTAAAGAGACCTTTGGAGAAAAGAGAACCACTTGTATGAATATCAAGAGCTCAGATGGAAACCCAGTTCTAAGCAAAGAGGGGAAAGCAGAAAGGTGGAAGGAGTATATAGAGGGTCTATACAAGGGCGATGTACTTGAGGACAATATTATGGAAATGGAAGAGGATGTAGATGAAGATGAAAACGGAGATACGATACTGCGTGAAGAGTTTGACAGAGCACTGAAAGACCTGAGTCGAAACAAGGCCCCGGGAGTAGACAACATTCCATTAGAACTACTGATGGCCTTGGGAGAGCCAGTCCTGACAAAACTCTACCATCTGGTGAGCAAGATGTATGAGACAGGCGAAATACCCTCAGACTTCAAGAAGAATATAATAATTCCAATCCCAAAGAAAGCAGGTGTTGACAGATGTGAAAATTACCGAACTATGAGTTTAATAAGTCACAGCTGAAAAATACTAACACGAATTCTTTACAGACGAATCGAAAAACTAGTAGAAGCTGACCTCGGGGAAGATCAGTTTGGATTCCGTAGAAATACTGGAACACGTGAGGCAATACTGACCTTACGACTTATCTTAGAAGAAAGATTAAGGAAAGGCAAACCTACGTTTCTAGCATTTGTAGACTTAGAGAAAGCTTTTGACAATGTTGACTGGAATACTCTATTTCAAATTCTAAAGGTGGCAGGGGTAAAATACAGGGAGCGAAAGGCTATTTACAATTTGTACAGAAACCAGATGGCAGTTATAAGAGTCGAGGGACATGAAAGGGAAGCAGTGGTTGTGAAGGGAGTGAGACAGGGTTGTAGCCTCTCCCCGATGTTATTCAGTCTGTATATTGAGCATGCAGTACTGGAAACAAAAGAAAAATTCGGAGTAGGTATTAAAATCCATGGAGAAGAAATAAAAACTTTGATGTTCGCCGATGACATTGTAATTCTGTCAGAGACTGCAAAGGAATTGGAAGAGCAGCTGAACGGAATGGACAGCGTCTTGAAAGGAGGATATAAGATGAACATCAACAAAAGCAAAACGAGGATAATGGAATGTAGTCGAATTAAGTCAGGTGATGCTGAGGGAATTAGATTAGGAAATGGGACACTTAAAGTAGTAAAGGAGTTTTGCTATTTGGGGAGCAAAATAACTGATGATGGTCGAAGTAGAGAAGATTTAAAATGTAGACTGGCAATGGCAAGGAAAGCGTTTCTGAAGAAGAGAAATTTGTTAACATCGAGTATAGATTTAAGTGTCAGGGAGTCGTTTCTGAAAGTATTTGTATGGAGTGTAACCCTGTATGGAAGTGAAACATGGACAATAAATAGTTTGGACAAGAAGAGAATAGAAGCTTTCGAAATGTGTTGCTACAGAAGAATGCTGAAGATTAGATGGGTAGACCACATAACTAATGATGAAGTATTGAAGAGAATGGGGGAGAAGAGGAGTATGTTGCACAACTTGACAAAAAGAAGGGACCGGTTAGTAGGACATGTTCTGAGGCCTCAAGGGATCACAAATTTAGCATTGGAGGGCAGCGTGGAGGGTAAAAATCGTAGAGGGAGACCAAGAGATGAATACACTGAGCAGATTCAGAAGGATGTGGGTTGCAGTAATTACTGGGAGATGAAGAAGCTTGCACAGGATACGGTAGCATGGAGAGCTGCATCAAACCAGTCTCAGGACTGAAGACCACAACAACAACAACAACAATAAGTTGACAGCTGTTCTTTACGGAATATGATTTTTTAAATGTGTATTTTTCTATAGAGTATGTCATTTAGTTCTCTCATTAATTTGTAGGCTGGGCTATTAATTGAGTTCACAACAGGCCTGATAGGTGTGTTGATTTTATGCACTTTTGGTTGTGCTCTGAGTTGGGGGCTGTTGGGTTCATCACAATAACGTCTCATACTTCATTCTTAGTGAAAAGGAAGTTACTGTTGTTGAGGCATTTCCTTATTTTAACTTGAAACTTCGGTGTGGGGTCAACTTGGACTTCAAGTATGAGGTTGTCTGTAAAGAAATCGAGTGTTTTATGTATATTATCATCTGTAAACATAATAACTGTTGTGGGACCTTCATTAAATTTTACTGCCAGGGCATTATGGTTTTGTAGTTTATTATTGATTGATTGGAGTACATTTATTTCGTAGTTTTTTGGTTTTGTTACTTTTGTGGTTATGTGTTTTTGTATAATTTTATTAGCCTTGTGCCTTTTGCAAAATCACTGGCTATCTTTAGTGAGCGTATGGTGTCTTTTATGTTGTTGTGATTGATGCCTGGATTTATATTATGCTTCAAACCCATATTTGGTAGTGTCATTTCTGTCTGACTGAATTCAATGTTACTTGAATTTACGACTCTTGGGAAAAATTTGTGGGGGTTGCTATTCTTATTTACATATTTATTGACAGGCAGCTTGTTTCTCTTTCTCAAATTGTCAAGCTTAAGGGTTTTAGTGTTGTAGGATTGCTGAATCCAATGATGCACATTATACGACCTGTAATAAGCACGAGTTTATTACTTGGAAGCACACATATAGTTATATACATTCTTGATGATCTGTCCACGTGTGTGCACTTTTGCACGCGGGCACAGACTGCCACAAAGAGCTTGTCGAAACGAAGACATTACATGTGACTTGGTCGATAGTCGCCACATTGCCCCCCCCCCCCACCCCGAGTGTGGGGCACAAAACATAAATATGGGAGCATACATGTAAAGGAAACACTCAGAGGGGAAGGAGAGGCTGTTTAAACCGAAACCATACCTTGCATAACATTAGTAATTGAAGTCTTTGAGCCAGCGAGAGGGGCGGATGGTCCTGCCTGACCAGGTGATTCCTCGTACAGCAGTTGAGGGATCCAGGGAGGGGACGGTGGGTTGTGAGGATCCTTGGTAGCGGACCTGAATGACTGTTACGGTACGCAGTACTTTTACCATTGATGGGTCAGTACCAACAGGCAAGGGGACAGACTGGAGAAGATGAATGTGGGTTAAGTTGTAATTGGGGGAGCTGGCTCGTTCGTAGAAAATACACACATTATCTGGCTGCATAACAAAAAACACTTTAGAGCTTCAAATAAAATCTGTGTTGACATTCACTACCATTTCTGTATACGGGTTGACAGAATCTCCACACGAGTCATTGTCAGCAACATCACATGTTCCGAGGTTGGTCCCTGATACGTCAATGAATCCTAACTGGGGAGAGGCAGGGGGCTGCCTGTAGGAGGGGGAGTCATCACACACATCACTCTGTATGGGAATGTCACATGCACCTGTAGCACTGTCACATGACTGCGACTGGGTAACGTCACCAGTGCGGGAATGGGCATCACTCATCCGTGGACTGCCGGTAGATGCCTCGTGCAAGGCGGGTGTAGCAGGGCCTCGGGGCTGAATGGGTAGGGTATCTAGCAGTTCTCCCAGAGACCATGCTGGTTTGAGGCTGCAGACAGGTACTGTTTGAGCTGTGCCGTTAATGAGCACTT
Source organism: Schistocerca serialis cubense (assembly GCF_023864345.2). Taxonomy (NCBI): domain Eukaryota; kingdom Metazoa; phylum Arthropoda; class Insecta; order Orthoptera; family Acrididae; genus Schistocerca; species Schistocerca serialis. The sequence continues at coordinate 399,189,395 of NC_064640.1, read as the reverse complement.
CGAACGTGTTGGTACACCACAATATGACTCTGTGCAGGCCCGAGTATGGAGGCCTGAGTGCCGGTTGGACAGTGTCATCTCACACCATGACGTGAGTGCACGGCGCTAAGTCCTTATGCAGAAATACGGGGGGGGGCGACTGCGGTCGAGGTGGAGGCATGCGAATGTTAACAATTAACTTCTTAACATGCCCAACTATTGTCAAGTCGCAGATTTGATCTGGAGGAAGTGAAAGCTCGACTAGCTCTGCTGGGAGTGTGAGGGGTTCTCCGTACAGTACTTTTGCCAGGGATACACCAGGGCCCTCTTTGTATGCAGCCTGAACGCCTAACATTACCCATGGTATGGCATTGACCCACTCACCTCTGCTGCACATCAGGGAAACTTTAAGCATCCGGTGCCAGCGTTCGACAAGCCCATTGCTCAGGGGATGGTATGCTGTATTCCCAAATCGTTTCACCCCACACAGTTCACAGAGCTCTTGGTAGAGGGCAGACTCGAACTGGCGGGCCTGGTGAGTGGTGATAGAAACCCGGCAGCTGAAGTGCGAGATCCACATTAATAAAAGGGCTCGGGTCACAGCGTTGGCTGTGATAGTATTGAGAGGAATTACCTCTACCCAGCGGGTAAACCTGTCAATGGCGGACAGTATGTAATGGATGAGGCCCGAGGGGGTAAGCTTCCGACAATATCAATGTGTATGTGCTGGAATCTTCTTTTTGCCACATCAAACGTACCCATGGGGGGCTGTGCATGACATCCTACTTTTGCACACTGACAGGCCACTCACGCTCGCGCCCAACTGCGATATTGTTTTATCACCCCGGGCCAAACAAAACGTTCACATACCAGACATGTGGTGTCGCAAATGCCAGGGTGTGCCAAGTTGTGGATCCTATTAAAAATGTCCCGGCGGAGAGGCGCAGGAATCACCAGACATATGCGTCCTGTTGAAATATCGCACCAGATGGGTGAAGAAAACCCAGGAAGTGTCCGTAACTCTAGTTTGAGTGCTGATTTAACATTGGAGTGCAATGCGGCGAGTTCAGTATCCTCTGTTTGCAATTTAGGAAGTTCACTGAGGTGCAGCTGTGAAGATAAAACCGACACATGAGATAGAAAATCAGCGACGACATTTTCTGTCCCTCTGACGTAACGTATGTCGTTCATAAACTGACATATGAGGTCCATATGCCGAAAACGTCATGGGGATGAGTCCTTGCCTGGGTTATGGAAAGCGTATACCAATGGCTCATGATTGGTAAATACCACAAGATGGCGACCTTCAATATCATCTTGGAAATATTTGATAGCAGCGTAAATAGCAAACAGTTCCAGTCGGAGGTCGACCATTTACGTTGGGAAGCGGACAGTTTGTGCGAGAAAAATCTGAGCGGTTCTACAACAGAACCCATGGACTGCTGAAGTACCACCCCCACTGCTGTATCTCTCGCATCTGTAGTAAGTTAGATGGGAGCATCAGGAATAGGGTGAGCGAGCGTAATGGCTATCTGTAATGCTGACTTTACGCTATCAAATGCGCAACACATATCTGGAGTCCACGTGACTGCCTGAGACCCTGAAGTGTTTCCTGTGAAAGCATCCATCAGTGGAGCTTGTATGTCGGCGGCATGGGGGATGTGTTTGCAGTAGTAATTTACCATTCCAAGGAAGTGGCAGAGGCCCTGGAAATCTTTGGGCAAAGGCACCGTACTAAAGGCCTCGACCCGTTCGGGTAAGTGGCGGATGCCATCGGCAGAAACCCTGTGGCCCATAAAAGTGACACTAGTGCGGCAGAGTTGTGACAGCATTGTTCACTGTGACACCGTTTGCTTTTAATAGCTGTAACACTGTATTTAAATGGAGTTGATGTTCCTCGAGGAAGGAAGAAAGAATTAACAAGTCGTCCAGGTAGGCATATGCAAAGTCCAGTTTTCTGACCAAGGAGTTGATGAACCGTTGCCACGTCTGTGCAGCATTTTTGAGGCCAAATGGCATAAACAAATACTCGAACAACCCGAATGGGGTGATGATAGCGGTGTTTTCAACGTCCTTTGGTGCCATTGGCAGTTGGTGATACGCCTTGTGACAGTCAGTTACACTGAAAATTTGTGCCCCGTGGAGTTGGAAAGAAAAGTCTTGAATATTTGGGATTGGATAATTATCTAGAGCTGCTCTGATGTTAAGCGCCCAGTAATCACTGCAGAGGCAGAAAGTGTTATCTTTCTTGGGCACCAAATGAATGGGTGACAACCAACTACTAGAAGAAGGGCGAATAGTTTTACTGTCTAAAAGTTCCTGAATAATAGCTTTGGCGTGTTTAAGTTTTTCCGGATTTAAACGCCTAGGCTTTGCACGTACCGGTGGACCTTCTGTGGTATTGATTCTGTGGACAGTACCATTGTTGATCGTGAACACTGATGGGGATTATGGACCCACACACAACGCACTGTGACTAACCTGTAATGCATGCACTTGTGTGTCCCAGGCCAATGGGTCAGCAGCAGTGGCAGTGATCCACTGGTAGTCCTTGTCGTAGAGCTCGGTGGGGTACTTGGTAGTGTTGCGGGCACAGGTTTGGCTGGCAGTGGAAACGTCACGCAGCGCTGGCGGCATGTGCGAGGAAGCGGTTCAGGGATTGGGGTCGTGACTGTGTGTGACAGCTGGTGACCTGCTTACGAGCGTCCGTGATCTTGGCTTGCATGGCAGCAATGAGTAAGTGGAGGGCTTCATTGCTGTCCCAAAGTTCGTCGTTCTGTGATCTAAGAGAGAGCACTGCAACAGCGGTTTCAGCCAGCTCACACAATAGAATAGCACTCTCGGATGAGAGGGAAGAGATACCTGAACCGGTGGTATGGGCTATCGAGTTAAAGGTTAGTGTACCTCGTTGTAGGTTGGAAATCTACCCCAACCACGGGTTCATACACCTCCACGATAACGAAAGTCCATTGTAAGGGGGTATTAATGTCCTGCAGTTTAAAGCTTAAATTATCTATTCCATGAGATTGGATCAGCGACTTATTGGCGGCTCGAAGCGGGTTGACAAGGCTGACGCTTGAATTTAATACCTGCAGACAAAGGTATCACACTAACCTCGGCCCCCATGTCGACTAGAATTGAAGGGCAAGATACTGCATCTTTTACATACAAGCATCCTGGTACATGAGATGAAGAAGTATTAAGTGATAGGCGTCCGTGCGGTGCAACACTGCCCATAGCGCCTGAATTGGGTCACGTTATTAGTTTGGGAACTTGCATGGAGAAAGACATTTCTTAGCCGCGTCACCAAAGTGGGAATGGAAACAACACCAACTGGGATGGCGCGTGGCGTCGTCCATCGCGCTGGCTGAGGTCGAAGTGGCAGTGGAGGGGGTCTTGTTTGTAGGTTCCTCGAGCAGCGGCGTTGCAGTAGTGCTGGTGTGAGGGGAGTTACGGCGGCGGCTGCCAGGCTGCGTTGGGTCCTCACGCATGCGCGGAGCGATTCGTGCGCACTCTGTACCACATGATGGAAGCCGCCGCGCAGGTGTGCCAACCCCTGAGACCTGAGGGCCGCCTGGGGGAGTATGGGGGGCGGGCAGAATGTTGTAAACCTGGTCTGCGATCTTCAGTTTGGCGTCTAGTGCGGCTGAAGTCACATGGAGAAGTTGAATTTGAACTTCCAGAGGAAGTTTGAACAACCAGATGGACCAAAGTGAAACATCTGGAATGTGATGTGTGTCTATCATGGCGCGGAGATGACGCCAGAGCTGTGACGGGCTTCTGGAACCCAGCGACTCATGACTGATGAGGCGGATGGCTTTCCTGTTGATGTGTATAGTCACTCGAGGATGGTACATCGGGCGAAAGTATATTTGTCCGTAATGGGGGGCGAAGCCACAATATCGCAGATCAGGTCCAGTTCATCATGAAGGTGACATAATAAGCAAAGGAACTTCAAATTTTCATCGGCGACGCCATGCAGGATGTGGTTGAACAAGGCAAACCATGTGCATGGGTAGTCCTTGCAACGGTGTGGTAGCTTCAGCCAACAGATGGAGAAGTCTTGACCCAACTGTTTATCAGAAACTGTCACTCCCCATCCATAGTTCTGCAGTGTAATTGGCTTGGGTGCAGGGCAGTGCACCAGCTTCCAACACTGTCAGTGGCATGCGGCATGGTAGGTGCAACTGGCTCGACCTTGGTCGAGAAATCAATGAATCCTGTGTTAGATGGAGTAACGCCAACAGGCGTAGAATGGACTGGCGTGGTAGAGTCGACCATAGTCAACTGATGTGCGGAGAACGATGGAGTACAGTTTCTGGGCCCTTCCCCCTACAGGTGCATTAAAATGGTTAAAATCGCCTAATGTTTGTGGGACACATGCGGTAGATGTGGCAGGAATGGCGTGTGCTGTAGGAAACAATCGTAAAGCAGATGCTGGTAGTGTGGACGGGGTAGGGAGGGCTGGTGCAAGTTGCGGAGTCCCGGGATAAACAAGAAATTTCCCATCTTGAGCGTCCGGCTCCATTTGTACCGCCACTGATTCGAGTGGAAAGTTCACACTGGCACTTGGTAAACCCGTAAACGTCGTCACTAGGATTTGAGCACATTGTGTCGGCCATTGTTGATCACACGGAACATGTGGAAAGTTCATATTCAACATAGAAAGTTCACATTCAAAGTTTTGTGTCCGAAAAAGTTCTGTTGGTACGGAACACTCCCACACGACTGCTGACTCATGTACGATAACTGAAAGTTATTGTTCATACCTGGTGCCAGCACACTTGGCTGTGGGTCTGCAGAAGCACTGTCCTATTGGGTACAGCTAGTAGGTGTGTTCGGGAACTGCGTCAAACTATTGTGAACACAAGGTGGATAATTGGAATATCATGCTGAAGCGTCCGTTGGGAAACTTAGTTGACACGTGTGCAGTGTAGCGGGCGGCAAGCGATCCATTGTGTATTGCTCGAGGGCATCAAAGTTTGTTGTAGCACTCGTGAACAAAATTCGGGGTCACCCATATGGGTTTTAGTGTTGTAGGATTACCGAATACAATGAGGCACACTATACCAGATGTAATAAGCACGATTTTATTACTCAGAAGCACACATGTAAAGTTATATACATTCTTGAATATCTGTCCACATGTGTACACTTTCGCGCGCGGCCACAGATTGCCACAAAGAGCTTAGCATAACAAAGATATTACACTCGACTTGGTCGATAGTCACCACAAGCTACTTTTGATGAGTGCTGTTTTTTTTATTATGTATTATTATATTGTCATGGAGTAATGGGATCTGTGCTGGATGTGCTAATAACATTAATTCCAGATAGGTGCTGGAAGCTAATCGATTGAGGTCTTATTTCTTTTTATATAACTGTTTTACTTCACATCTTAGCCAGAACTGCTCACCTCTAGCTTTAGCAAGTTTTGCTGAGATAGCTTTACAGTTAGTCTTAATGTTCACATATTTAGGTACTGTGTTTTCATATAGACAGGTTTTGTTGAATTTTATATCAAGACATGTTTTAAGTAACTTTAATCTAATGTTTCTGTATATACAAAATACTGTTACAACTTGGGTGGTTGAATCATAATTATTCTCGGCCATAATAGCTATGTTTGTGAACCGTGACTGTGTGAGAGAATTATTTATTTCTAATTTCTGCTACCAATCACTTTATTGTTTTATGTTTAATACAACATGTTTCGAACATGTTCTGTTCATCTTCAGGCGTTTATACATACATACATACATACAGAGAAATGTTACTTAAAAATAAACAGTCTTAAATTGGATTAATCTAGAACTCTTTGTCCATTGTTTGTTACTGTAGCGGCTAGTGTGGCATTTGGGGGGGGGGGTAGCAATGGATGACTAGAAATCGAAATCAGTGATGTTTTCTGCTTGTTTTCTTCCTTGTGGTTGACTATGTATGATAACACAGCCTGTATAGAATGCAGATAGATGTGCATCAGTTATGTGTTACGAAAATAGTGTGGCAGGAATAAAATGGAAGGGTGCTTGTGTTTCTGTTCTTAAGATGCTGTTTATATGGTAATTAAGGTAGGGTTCATCTGAGCTATTTACATGTACAGTATTGTCACAAAGTTTCAGTATCATGTTTCTGCATTTTATTTCGATGCTCTTCGATATTATAAAAGTATACCATTCAGTTTCATTTGGAATCTGCATGATTTATGTACTAAATCCTTAATTAATCCTAGAATTAGTTCCTCTGATTTATTCTGTTTATACAGAAGTTCATTACAGGGAAACTAGGCTCATCGTTGGTTTTTCATGATATGTTGCATGGCTGTGCAGTAATGATACGAAAGAGGTGTTTCAGTTTCGGTTCAGGTGTGATGTAAGGTTGCTCCAATGTGCCATCACATTCAATACTACCAGTACTTATGAGTTCCCCATTACTATCTACATTTTCACTTTGCTGGATGTTCTTGAGTAGTGCATCATCCCAGTGACCCCTTTACATCATAGTACATGCGCTCCAACAGATGTTTGCTGCTTTATTCCTTTGCGTTAAGTATCATCTTTGTCAGCAACATAAAATATCTTTAGTCAGAGTTATTAAATTTTGTAGGCAATAAGACAGGTCATGTAACTTGTTATATACTTCTGACATGTTTTTCAACTGTTGTGAGTTGTCATGTGCGCTATAAATAAATCATATTGCGTAATTCCACTGAATATAGAAGAGGCTTGCTGCATTTTTAAGCTGGAAATTGTGACAAGGAAATTATGACAGTTGTAATTTCATAAATGTACAAAGTTCTGTTCAGGATTATGTAACAACTTTTGCAGGAATTATATGTACATGTCTGTCTTAAATAAATTATTGTTCCTTGCGTTTAGCATTTTATCCATCCCACATTAATATAAACTGTTAATAATTATCTTGTTTTAAGTATGCTGAGAACGAAATATAACTCATATTACTGTACTTTATCTTCATATTACAAAGAATTAAACTTACTGTAGTCAGATGTAGTGATTTCTGAACTATCTCTGGAATTACCAAACTGCTAATTGGTTATTTGTTTTTATTGTGTGTTTACTTTTGAGGTCCATGGATTCTTGAAATGAGTGTATGATATAAAATTATCTGAGAATGTATGTAACAGTAAAAATCATATGTAAAGCGTCATAAAGCTTACAGTTTAAATCAAATATAAATGGATTCTTTAAAAGTGAGATCTGAGTGCTCAGATAAATGGTGCCATACGTGAAGAGAAACATCCAAGGTATGCAGCTGTGATCGTTCTGAAGTCACAAACAAATGCAATCTAGCCAGTGACAAATGCTGCCTCATTCTGATTTTTACATAAACCAAAGATGAAGTAACCTGTTAGGTTGATACTAACGTGTAATCCCAGGTATTTAGAAAACTCATCTCTCAATATTTGTTTCTCACTGAATTTTATTTCATCAGACTGTTCATGTGCTAGTGAAACAGAATGAAATGAGTCTTTCTGACAATGAGTGACATACTATATGGAGTGAACCAGTCTAGAGTTGCTTTGAGTATAGTGCTTTTGTTATCTGCAAACAGGATGAAGTGCGTGTTTTGACTCACACATCGTGGGAGGTCATTGATGACGATTGAGAATACTAGGGGAACAAACACTGAACCCTTCAGTACTCCAGAGTTTACTGTGCTCCAGTCAAAATAGGTAGGCACCACTGCAGCATTATTCAACACAATTATATGTTTTCTGTCATCTAGGTATGAATGCAGATTCCAAATTAAACTGAATCGTATACTTTTATAATATCCAAGAGCATCGAAATAAAATGCAGAAACATGATACTGAAACTTTGTGACAATACTATGCATGTAAATAGCTCAGATGAACCCTACCTTAATTACCATATAAACAGCATCTTAAGAACAGAAACACTAGCACCCTTCCATTTTATTCCTGCCACACTATTTTCGTAACACATAACTGATGCACATCTATCTGCATTCTATACAGGCTGTGATATCATACATAGTCAACCACAAGGAAGAAAACAAGCAGAAAACATCACTGATGTCGATTTCTAGTCATCCATTGCCCCCCCCCCCCCCAAATGCCACACTAGCCGCTACAGTAACATCATGCTCAGCATTCCTAAGTAGTATTTTGTGATCTAAACAGTCGAATGCTTTAGACAGATCACAAAAGATTCCAACTGGTGTAGTTTTATTGCTTATGGATTTGAGGAGCTGATTATAAAATGAGAAAATGGCCTGTTAAATTGATTTTCTCTTTTGGAATTCAAACTGACTTTTACTGAGGATATTCTGTTTATTAAAATGTTCCATAATCTTCTTGTACATAAGCTCTAGAAGGATTTAGAAATACTTGTTAGTAATAAAACTGGCCAGTAGTTGGAAATCTAACGTTTATTACCTAATTTGCAACTGCATATTTGGGTATATTAGGGTCAGTATCTTGATTTAGAGACTCATTTAATACGTGATAGAATTTTAAGAATAAATTTACAGAAGTACTTCAGTACTTTGAATAATACATTGTCCATACCAGTGGCATTTTTCTTTTTCTTTTGATCACCTTCTCAATCTCATCTGTATTGAAATAAGGTACATTCATCTAGCTAATTTTGTTTGGCGCTCATTTATGTAGAAGGTTCAGCCATACACCCTTAATCAGTTTTTTTCAAAAATGGTTGTTAAAGATATTGGCAACTATGTGACCTTCATCTACCATACTGTTATTATGGCACACTTTGATACTGTCTGAGTCCTCTGAACGTTTTCTTTTTTCCCTTTTTACCACCTTCCAAATTGTTTGTATTATGTGAACCACGAATTTCAGGATTAATTTTTAACCAGTTCTTTATTATGTAACAGTATAATTTGTAGCATTCCTTGCCCTGAAGTTTATTAGAATTCTGAGTATAGTATAAAGCATTCACTTTGTTTGGTAGGATATCTTGATTCCATTAGTGAGCCAGTGTCTACTGCAATAACTTAGGTTGATACTTCATACAATTATCTTAGGATATACAGCTTCAGACAAGGTAACAAATTCATCCAGGAATAAGATAAATTTGTGATTGATATTTTTAGCTTGATACACTATCCCATCCCTACTGCTGCAAATGTCTGCTGAAGGTTTGTATATTTTCACTTTTGATTATTCTAAAGGATTTAGTGATAAAACTACTGTTTTTAGCAGGACTTATATCATGCATTTTCAACAGCTGCCCATCAGAAAGCCTATTTAAAATTTATGTTACGCACATATTGCCAATTCTTTTATTATCTACAAAGTAGTCTCAGTCAGACTTGAGAAGTTCTTTGTCATTCTTTGAGAAAGTCAACAGCTGCAGTCAACTCATTACATTCTCAGAATCTACCATATTATTACAGGTAAGAAAATATACATTACAACAACAAAGCATGATTATTTCCTTTGTTTCAGGGAACAGGTGCGTTAAAAGTGATTCTCTTTGCTTGAGACATATACTCAGCTTTCCTGAGGGAGTTATCTAGACAGTTAGCACATAAATAGATAGCGTGTGAGCAAAGAATTCAATGAAACAATCCTCAAACTGTTGATCAGTATAATATTTCAGTCTATAGACTTGTAACTAATACTAAACTTACAAATGGAAACGTGCAGAGTGAAACAAATACTTACCTTAAGCCGATGAGCCAAAACATTAGAATCACTGCCCACTGTGAGGTTGTATGCTGTCTGATAGCGTTGAGGGCATGTTACGTGGTCAGAGAAGTGTATGAGCAGAGCACAGACGAATGTGGAATCATTCTAGTGACGATAAGAGTTTCAAATGCGGAAATCAGCCTACTTAAGCGATTGCCTATTGAAGGATACAGTGGTGGGTTTGCCAGCTAGCATGATTTCCAATGTGTTGGGTCCCCATCTAAGTACTTTATACGGTCCACTGTACGCTGGGGGTAGCGCTGGCTGGATGGCTTCTCTGCATAGCATTACATGAGTGCAAGTCTGTAGGTTTTTGTGCACAAGCACATTGGGTGTTGTGTTCTGCAACGGAGGTGGGACTCTGATGCTGTGTATCTATTCTCCGACCTGTTGTACGAGGTCTGGGAGGTCCTAATTGCCTTCATCTGTTGCTTGAATGATAAATTCCCTGGGAGGCTAATCGCTTCACCGTAGAGGATCTCCACTAGTGAGGCGTCCATGTCCTCTTTGTTGGCTGCTCTGATAACCAGCAGCACCCAGGGTAGGGCCTCTGACCATTAGTTATCGTGGCACACCAGTGCTGTTTTCAGCGTGTGGTGCTACCATTCCACTAGGCCGTTTGACTGTGGACGGTAGGCTGTGGTATGGAATCAGTGGCAGCTGCAGAGGCGGCACAGTTCCACAAACACTGTCGATTCGAATTGTCTGCCCTGATCTGTTGTTAGAGACTCAGCCAAACCAAATCTCACTATTCACAGGTCAATGAACGATCTCGCCACTATCTCTGCTGATATCTTCCTGAGCGGAGCATCCTCCATCCACTGAGTCGTTGGTCGATGACCAATAGGATATAACGAAATCCATTAGATTCAGGTAGTGGCCCCAATAAACCTATATGTGCATGGCAAAAACGGCCTTTTTGGACAGGGAAGCTCCCTAACGGCGGCTGGTTGTGTCTTCCTGTCCCTCTGACAAGGAATGAATGCTCGTTTCCAAGTGGCACAAGCCCTCTTCATATTCAGTCACACACAACGCTCTGTAACTAGTTTCGTCGTGGTGAGCGCTCTGTGGTGAGCTAAGTTATGGAACAAGTGGAATATTGTTTGGCGATAATTGGCAGGGACGAAATGTCATTGCCTCCACATTGACATGTCGCACCAAACTAGTTTGTCGGTTCCAGGCACTGGGCATTGTCATAGTTGTTATCCCATGTCGCTGCCTGACATGAATCATTCCAGGTTCGTATCTGCTGCCTGTGCGTCCACGATGTTATCGAAATCTAGTTGCGTGGTCACTGCTGCTAGGCGGGACAGGTAGTTGTCAACTATATTTTCCGCTCCGCGCACATGGTGAATGTGAGATGTGGTCCAGGTGCCTAAAACTGTATGGTGTGGCGTTGGCAGACAGATTCCTTACTGCATCAGCTAATGGTAGATGGTCTGTATAGATAGTAAGTGGTTCCCTTCAATTTTGTCACGGTAGTAGCGCACTGCTTGGTACATGGCCAGCAGTTTGCACCCAAAGGTCGATCACTTCCTTTGAAAGTTTGTCAGTTTGCTTGAGAAAAAATGGAGATGTTGTGTCATCCCTGGCAACTCCTGCTGCAATACAGCTCCTATGGCTCGGTCGTTCGCATCTGATATAATGATAAGATAAGCATCTGGTGAAGGTAATGCGAGTGTGACAGTGTGGGCTAATTGAGCTTTAATCTTTCCGAAAGCATTTTGCATCTTGGCTATCCATGTTAGCTTTCTCTTTCTTGATGTATTTTTCCCCAATAGACCTTCTGTGATGGAAAGTAGAGTTCCAGCTGCATGGGGTAGTTGTCATTGGTAGAAACTGACAACACTGAGAAATTTACGTAGTCAGGTTACCTTCCATTAGGAACGTGGGTGCACTCAGCGACTGTGATACGATTTATACATTTTAGAGCGCAGTAGTCAGTCGTCCTTTTTTTGCAAGTCTTATTTGGCAAATCCGGATTTCGGCTAGTGCCAAGCCATTATCAATGCACTATTTTCTAGTCTCAATGCATGTCATGTTCGGCCATCAGTCCTGTCAGTTCCCTGTTGTTCAGACGTCACTCCTATTGAAGCCCAAACAACAGGGAAATGACGTGCATTGAGACTAAAAAATAGTGCACTGATAATGGCTAGGCATCAGCCGAAATCTGGACTTGCCAAATAAAACCCGCAAAAAAAAAAAAAAAAAAAAGAAGGATGACTGATTGCTGCGCTCTATAATTTATAAATTTATAAATATGTAGTTCTTGGTAATTTGTGGCAGGGGGCCAATTAGTAATCTGTTCAATTTTGTCCTGTGCGGGCCATATGCCTGCTGTGTTGACTAGGTGGCCGACGAACATGATGCAAGGCTGTCGCAATTGGTATTTTTCAGTATTAATTTCTACCCTGTGTTGTGATAGCTAGTTGTATACTCCACGCAGGTGTCGTTTGTGTTCCTCTGTTGATTTTGAGAATATAATTAAATCGACTAAATAGCAGTAACCTTGTGGCACACTGAAAAACAAATCATCAATGAGCCTTTGCCACATCTGTGTGGCCAACCTAAACAGCATGAATAAGAATTCGTATAAGTCGAATGCAGTGACAATGGCCGTTTTGTGAACGTCCTCCCGGGCCATGGGTATTTGAGAGTAAACTCTTTTACATTCCACTACGCTAAAGATTGTTGCCCCTGCCAACCGATATGCGAAGTCTTGGATATTCAGGACTGGGTAGGTATCTATAATCATTCTGGCATTGAGGTACTGGTAGTCCCGCAGAGGCGCCATGTACCGTCTTTCTTTGGCTGTATAGTGACAGACAGGTGATGCCCATGCACTGTCTGAAGGTCTGATTATACCATCCTGGAGAAATTCTTCAATGGCTGCCTTGGCCACCTTGAGTTTGTGGGAGGCTAGGCAGTGGGGGCGGTTGCATACAGGCGGTCCCGGAGCCATATTAATTCTCTGGACAGTCTTGTCCAGAAGTATGCTAACTGTTTTGTTTGGTAGGGGTGGTCCATGGGTCGAAATCCTGTTGTCTGATCTGTCTGCAGGGGTGGTAGCCTTGTCTGTGCTCTTGAGAGCAGAAACACTGTCGCTATTCAAGAGCATAAACACTGTCACTCTTCAACCCATTCAAAATGGTTCAAATGGCTCTGAGCACTATGGGACTCAACTGCTGAGGTCATCAGTCCCCTAGAACTTAGAACTACTTAAACCTAACTAACCTAAGGACATCACACACATCCATGCCCGATGCAGGATTCGAACCTGCAACCATAGGGGTCTTGCGGCTCCAGACTGTAGCGCCTAGAACCGCACGGCAACTCCGACCGGCTCAACCCATTCACAAGAGCAATGTCACCGTATATAATAGGCACTGTACTAACCTGTGTACCCATGCTAGTGGTTGCACAGTATCCTGTGCCTCTTGGGTACACCGGGCTGTCTGTAGTTGCTACCGAATTCGTTGCAGATGGATGTTCAGTACGAGATGGCGGCTGTGTAGCTGCTCATTCTCTGTACATGTTTTCTTGTTCTTTTTGCAGATGTTCTCGTAGGCCATGATCTTTTCATGGAGTTCAACACACAGTGTTGTACATTGTAATGCAAGATTTGTGTGGTCTCCATGTCTAAGGGTGGAGGGGGAGGGTCTGTGGCGGACGACAGACTGTCGCTGCAGACGCCCCCTCTGTAATAACAGAGCCCTTCTGAGATTTGGGATGAGGTGGTAATGATGGAGGAAGTCCGCTCCGAGCACTTGTTCCACCGTTTCGGCTACAAAGGAAGTCCATGGACGTGGTGTGTGGTCGTCCAGCCAGAGCATCACGCAGGTTGTCCCCATTACTAGTCTTACCGAATTGGAGTTGTATGGTTGAGGGCTTGTAATGTCCTGTGGTGAGATGTGGGGGTTGCATGCTGATATCCCCACCCATATTGACCGGCAGTCGTATGCCATCTGCCCGTGCGTGTGGCGTGCTATGTGCTTTGGTAGCTCCAGTAGAAATGCGGCTTGTTGTAGGGAGGTAGACTGGTTCACCTAGGCCAGTCTGCTGGTGTAGTTTGAGTAGCCACGTGGCTGTTGGCAGTGGCATGTGTTGGCGCCGAATCGTGCGTGAAACCAGTAGTAGCTGCTTGACATTTTGTTTGGGCTGGACTCTGTTGTGGCGGCCTGGGTGTCGGTCATCCCCTTTGTTGGTTTATTTCCTGTATGAGCTGGGTCCATGTGCTGTGCTTGTTGAGGTACTGCAGTGGTCGCAGCCTGCAAGACAACTGGGGTCCAGTTGCAGGGGGAGAAGAGGGTTACCCAGGGTCTGCGCACAGTGTTTTGCGCTTTGTCTGCTGCTGTTGTGCACCATATCCGTCGCTGGCATGGCAGTCTTAGACAGGTGTCCTGGCACTGATGAGTGTATGGTGCGTGCGAGCGCGAGCATCCTATAGACCAGTTATAGGCTTGTTTCCAATTGTGTGCCAAATATACTAGGAGTGCTGTCTGTATTTGCTCAGGGATCTTCTGTAACCATAATGACCATAGGCCCAGTCTGATAGTAGGTTTTTATGAATTTTCAGGCGCATTTTCCACTATAACGCCAATGGTGAGTCGTCGCCCAGCATGGTCTCATCTATGGCGAGGTGCAGCTGTTGCTCAAGCATGTGTGATCATCATTGCAATATTAGTGACTTCACCATGTCATACTTGTGCGCAGTCAAAGTATTTAGCAGTGGCAGTTGGAGTTTGGTAGAAGGTGGATGGTTCCTGTAGTGGTCGTTTTGTGTTGGTCCCACTGAGTTGTCGCTGTGCAATAGTTGCATGGCGTTGCTAGGACTGACTGTGGTGGCGTGGTGTGGTGTGATATTCCAGTGGGATCTGTGGTCCGGCATGCAGCGTGGCTGGTTGCTATGGTGGCATCGGTGTAATGAAACATAGTGCGCGGCACGGGTGGTGTAGCAAGTAAGTCCGTATTAATGACGTAACACCCCTCAGTCGTAACGCGCGTCGCAGTAGGTGGGGTGAAGTCACGGTCGGTCTAAGGCCATCGCAGCATGAGAGGTTCATGTGGTGTGCCCATATGGTTAGCAGTGTGTCATGTAATCATCGCCAGCTGGATAAATTCGTGGTAGATCGTTGGCCCACGTGGTATGGGGTTCATTGTCGGCGTGGTGGTGATGTCTGGCTCGCACTTGATGCCCTTTATTGTCAATGCAGGTGGTGTAGCATTCAGGCTGTAATTATAATATCCATCTTGTGGTTGTAGTGCTGTTGATGCATCTATTGTGGCATCCTGGTAGCTGTTGATGGGTAGTCGTGTCATGTGTCCGTACCAGCACATGGCGGGCATCAGCATATCTCGGTGCAAGCTGGGGTGTGGGGAGTCGTGCAGCCGGTGTGGCCGTGACGTCACGCCCGAGGTGTACCGTGGTACACAGTGCAGCTGCTGTGACGTCACTCTTGTGACATTTGAGAGTGAAAGCCGTTTGCAGAAATATTCTATTCTGTTCAAAATCTCTGTTAACTGGCACTATCTGTCCCTGAGACCAGCAAATACAGTGACCTACATGTTTGTATGTTGTCACTGATTGGTCGGCTTTTTTTACATCACTGTGGCTGGCGTCAATAATTTGCCTGTCAATACCTGACATCTCAATAATGGTAGAGTTACTCGGCTGATAGGGAAACTTGTGAGTAGCATTAGTACTAGCTGAATGTATATCAATTGGAATATTGCACTCGAGAATGGTGGGGGCGGCAGTGTAGCGCCATTGTTCATTTCTACTGATCGTCGTTGTCCCTTTGTTATGTAGTATGACGAGGTTAGTGTCCAGATAAGCACTCGTAGCACTATCTTCAGTGTTCGTTAAAGGTGCTGTGGTCAATGGAAGTTCAATATCGTAGTCCTTATGTGTGCACTGATGTGATAATGGTTGAATTGTTGAGCAGGTATTAAACATCGAAGTATTGCAATTTCTGTCATGTAGTGGTGAAAAGTCGTTAGAGAAACACTTGCAACACTTGCTATCGTTGACTGTAGCTGGCTGACAGTCAGTGTGTGTAGGATGCACGCCAGCAAAGTGTTGGATTCTAATGTTGGGTGGAGGTGGAGCAACGTGTCACACAAAAATGTCGTGGAGCAGTTGTCAAAAAACTCTGGGTCACCAATGTAGGATTTGGGTAACAAACACAATGTTCATGATGTTTAATGGCTGTTAATGTTACCGATTCACATACACAATATTTATTAATACACATCATACAGACAGATACAGCTTAAATACTTGGCATCTCAGAACATACTGCCAAAGGTCCAGAGATACTGTTTTTACAGCGATATTCTTAAGGACTGAGATCCATAGAGCCTGTGTCCCTACACTTATACGTCAGGTATCAAAATAGCCATGACCATTAACGAAATGATGGGCATTTCACCATGAAGCTGACATACAAAGCTAAAAATCACGTTGAAATTAAATTTTTGTACCAAATAGATTCTGTAAAATCATTTGACAAAGATTGTAGGCTGTGCACTTCAATTCCGTCAGTGCCAGTGCCAGTTGTGGCCCACTCTGAGTGAAGTCACAAGAGCACACTGCGGCCTTCTCTTTAGTAAGTGGTGGTGATGGTGGTTGTGGTACCCGATGAAGTCCTCTCCAATAATCAGGTCAGTGATATCAGAGACAATGAAGGTCCAGGGGAGGTCCTGGTACACACTGAGGTCAAGGATGCTGTTACGTATGTCATAGATGCCGAGGGTAGAGTTATTAGCTACCATCAGGAGGATGGCTGTAGTGACGCCAGGTTCCCATGTAAGATGCTACAGAAAGATAGACAGCTTGGAGCTGGATTTGCTTAGGAAAGGTGTGGTGGAGCGAGTATCATGTACAAACAGACACTGACAGACTGAGAAGCAGGTGGTCATATCTAGTACCAGCAGCTGCTTGTATTTGGGTGTCAAGAGCTGGGATCCCTGTAGTTTTCTGGCACTCACATTGCCGCAAGTTGCTCACACAGTTTGGTGTTGCAATGTTCCAGTTCCGCGAGGCACACAGTCACGTCAGCAATGATGTTGTGAAGTGATAGAATGGTGGTCACATGTGACGAGGCATTGGTTGGACAAGTGGCAGACGCTATGGTTGCTAGGTTGCACAGGGGGTGAACACATGGGACATACATGAGGGGAAAGTGGTACAAAGCACAGTAATTTCCATGGCACAATAATGCAAGCTGCTGGTGGGGTGGGCGCGAGTGGGAAAGTGTGCCCAACAGGATGAGGTTGCCAATGACATACCAGATTTGGAAACTGAGTCACTAGGTTTTATTGTTGGGTCATCAGTGTGGTTATTTTCCTCTACCTAATTTACTAAAACGAATACAAGGTAGCAAAATAAGGAAGAGTGTCTACATGATTATACAGAACAACAATTTTATTGAAACACTGAATTGCTAGACAAAAGGAACATGACTTAGCCTAAAAAAAATTAATGGTCTACGGAAAAAGTCACTTGCAGGTTTTTACAGTGTTAAATAAAGGAGTGCACAGTAAGAGGAGAAGTCATTGCACAAAGCCACTTCCTCATCCCATGGTATCCAACAGTGCAATACTGAATTTCTACTGATGTGAGGTGTCAGGTTAATCATCTCTCAGGAATTATTGATGGTCAAGATCAGGAATGAAGGTCACAAGGATATCACACCTGTGACTGGCAGACACAAGCAGTGCCCATATGGGCATGAAATGCACTCTGGTTGGAGTGTTTGCAGCGTAAACTTTCAATTACTCACCAGCTCCATTGCAGGTGTAGAGACTGCACAGCAGGGGTCAATCTTAAACTGAATGGTGAACTGCTTGATATCAAGAATGTCACCATATGCCTTGTCCATTGCAAGGCGTGTACATGGACAAAACGGTGCTGATGCCTTGAGGAGAGAAATTGGGCTGAGAGCAAAGCTAGATTGATGGCAGCCTCACTAGGACTACAGCTACATTCTTTGAATAAATATCTGGCAATAACCTAAACCTATTAACCTTGAATTAAATTTAGTGACATCACCTTTCTTTTGCTGCATTGTAAACACCCACTTACTTCTTATAACATGATCAACTTTTGACCTGTCAGCAAGTGCTCGTTTCTGACTCCATAGCCCTACACCATTCATGCCTGTGACCTGACTCTTCTACTGATGTTGGATTGGACAGATTCACTTGACACATGGGAGCTAGAAGTGATGCAAAGAGATACAGAGCACACTTTTTCGTTTTCACTACACATAATTTCCATTACCACAACCATTCGCTATTTGCACTGGAAATTCCACTTTCCAACAGTGTATCACACTTCTCAAACACATCACTATCATCACTGCTGGTAATTACAGTCTTCTGTATAGTTGCTATCTTCTTCTCTGACATTGGATCGGCTCCCCTCTCCTCAAACAGTTGTTGTCTCAAATGCATCATCTGCAGCTGGTTCAGTGTTGATCGGTGGTGTGCTGTCCCCATCTGTTGATGGATCTAGGGAGCTCAACTGTACTGTATTGGTATCGTCTGCTGTCACCTCATGGCTGTGCTGATCAGCTGTTGTCGTCTGCTTCATGTTTACTTCTCCTGTAAGACACAGTTTCTTGTTTACCATAACCTTCAGAGGGAATACTGTGTGGCCAAAGATGACATCTCTTCTCAAAAGGATTTTTGTGTGGCCGAGGCTCCAGAGACAATACCCTTTTGATCCTACTGCCGCTACAAGATAAATACATTCTTCTGATCATTCCCGAGTTTGTCAGAGGTCAATGTGCTTGTCCAAGATTTGCAGTCAAATACTGTGATCATTTTCGAATGTTTTTTACAAGTTCCTTCTGCTTCCAGTCTTCGTATGGGATTTCCCCACCAAGGGATCTTGTTGGGCATCTATTTCGCACGTAGCAGGCCAACATCAGAGCTTCCCCCCAAAAGCTGTTGGACAAACATCCTTGCAAAAGACTCAGACATGTCACTCTTCTGCTTTAGCGCTTTTGCTTCTGGATATCTTGACTGATCATTCAGGTACGCGGCGTAGTAATGTGCTTCACCCAAGTGCTCTGTCTAATATGGCTCACATCACTGTGTACCAGTTCTAGAACATTTTCAGTAGTAGTTTGGCTTGGTTTGAAAAGCTGTCTTTTCATTTTTTGTTGAACGTGCGCACGCACGCGCGCGCGCACACACACACACACACACACACACACACACACACACACACACACACACACATATTCTCTCTCTCTGTCTCTCTCCCTCCGTCCCTCCCCATCTCTCTCCCCCCCCCCCCCCCCCCGCTGTATCTTCATATTCTTCTTTGTACTTAGTAGTTCCATATACTTTAGATAAAGCTTCCCAATGTCCAAGTCTTTGGTGCTACAAAATTTTTGCCTGACTACCAGTGCCTCATTTTCCACTTGTTGATGTATTTTGTCACTGTGGGGCAGCATTGTAGTGTCACATACTTTGTAATATTCACAGTGCACTAAATAGGCATCACTGCACTCAGCACTTCCTTCTCTCAAGTAAACACACTAGCACCACTGTTTTTGAATCTAATGCACATTCCTTTCTTGTCCATTTGCTTAAGAGACAACAAGCCCCCCATCCAGTTCTTTCACCAGAAGCATTTCTGTTAATTGGACTGACCTACAACTACATGATTTTACTGCTTTCTTGATAATACTTCACTCACCAGTCACATTACTAACTTTCCCATCAGTCGATTTCCATTCTTTAAAGTTATCTATTTCTAAGTCTTGTGTCTATCTTCCATCAGCACCTCCACCACCTTTGGTCGCTGTCATAGACATTATTTCGTCATCTTCCTTTGCAACTACACTTGATGCGTCTTTTCTGTTTCTATCATTTTTCGCACTGCTGAACTTGCGCCCACTTGCCCTGTATGCTGATTTCTTGGGAACATTCTGTTTGCTTCGCTCACCACGTACTTGCTTTTCATGGAAATATGGACTCTCCCTGATGATGTGGTCTGCTTCACTGCAGGAGAAACAGTCTGTTTCTGCTGGATGCGTTCCTTACACCTTCTTAATTTTGTTTATAATATTTGTGGTGGCTTTAGACACACTTGTTTTATTTCTGACCTGCGCCTTGTGCTTCATATACTTGGCTTCTTTTTGGCTCTTGGTGGATTTGGAATCTGGTTTCACACACCTCTCTTCTAATTCTTATCTGCAGGTGACAATGTTTGTGGTCAGTCTGTCTTTGTCGATTTCAAAACTTCTAATAAGGCCTTCATACTTCTCCAGAGTAAGCACAAGAGGCAGGAAGCCTGCAACTGTTATGTGTTCAAATGTGAATCCCCCGTACTACATTGATCTATTGACAGCCATTGTCTTCATTATATCGGCGTCCATAGTCATAACGTTTTCTTTCTTGATATTTACAAAATCTCTCATCTTATATGTAGTTTTAAGTACGCCATTCTTCCAGTAAGCTTCTCCCATGAATCCTTTGCTAGTTTAAGAGTACCAATGCCTCTAGGTAGCGGTCTTTGATAAGCATTAGAGTGATGGACAAGACCCTTTCATTTTTCTTCTTTTTCTCCATATACAGCTGATCATAACATTGATTTCAAAGCTGGATTCTATAGCATCCCATGCCTCGCTGTGCTGTATTGGTGAATGAACTTAGATAGACTGTGAAGAATAGTTACTGCTGTACAGGCGATCAATCTTCACACATTGTTCCATCACTCTGAACTGTTTTCTTCATCGACTATTGTAGAGTGTCGGATATGTCATCTTCATCAGTTCTCACACTTAGCCGGTCGCGGTGGCCGAGCGGTTCTAGGCGCTTCAGTCCGGAACCGCGCGACTGCAACAGTCACAGGTTCGAATCCTGCCTCGGGCATATATGTGTGTGATGTCCTTAGTTTAGTTAGATCAAGTAGTACTAAGTTCTGGGGGCTGATGACCTCAGATGTTAAGTCCCATAGTGCTCAGAGCCATTTGAACCATCTTACACTTAGGTTCTTTGTTTTCATCGACTTCAAAGATACTCACCACACTCATACACGCATCCCATAGCCAGTTGCAATTTTAAAGTGCATGACTTTTATTGAGGTGTGGATGAGGATAGGTGTTTGAAATTACAACATGCACATCATGACAGTTAATAAGTGTATTCCAGATAAAAACCATCATATACTGTACTGAATGGCACTGCTGTCACATTACAGTATTTACACAAAGATGTTTTGGTGGGAACTACACAGCTGCCCAAAGATTACATACAGAAAATCGAAACATATACCAGAAATCCCTTTGGCTTCCAAGTCTTCTGGAAACTGTGCTGAATTCAAATGCTAATCACTGCACTAACTAGACAAAATTATGACACTCAGAAAGTACAATTAAGAAAAATTTAATTTGAATAATCACATATAGATAATGTTGTGGGGAAGGCAAACTCAAGACTGAATTTTGTTGGCAGAATATTTAGAAGATGCCACAAAGCTACTGAAGAGGCTGCCTGCAGTATGCTTGTCTGCCCTCTGGTAGAGTATTGCTTTGCAGTATGGGATCCTTACCAGATAGGGTTGATGGAGGACATAAAAAAAGTCCAAAGAAAGTCAATTCATTTTATATTATTGTGAATTAAGAGAGAAATTGTACATATATGATCAGCAAGTTGGAATAGTACCATTAAAACAAAGACGGTTTTCATTGTAGTGAAATATTTTCTCGAAATTTCAATCACCAGCTCTCTCCTCTGAATATGAAAACATTTTATTGATTCCAACCTTCATAGAGAGAAATGGTCATTGTAATAGAATAACAGAAACCAGAACTTCTATGGAAAGATTTAAGTGTTAATTTTTCCCATGTGCTGTCAGAGAGTGGATCAACAGAGAAATAGTTTGGAGGCGGTTCGATGAACCATCTGCCAGGCACTTTAATCTGAATTCTAGAGTAATAATGTAATGTGAAGCTGAGTGAGGCTAACCAAGGTGGCAAAAACTCTTGTAGTTTTATTTATTGAAAACTTACATAGTGCTAGGGCCAGCAGTTGACCAAAAGAAGGAGGTTCTTACTCATTGGTCTGAAGATGACCACAGTAGTGGTCGAAACCGGTCTCCATAATAAATAAATTGTGATCAAGCCTGTTTTTTATAGTATAAAAATTATCCTTGTTTACCCTCCTATTATGTGAATTATTGGTTCCTAACCCTTTAAAATGAACTTTATCTCCTTTTTTTCTCGAATCTTTCTCAACAATATATATATCTGGATAATTAGTTTTTTGTAATTCATGTTCATAAAAATTTTCTTTCACTTCTTCAAAATTTAAAGTTCTTAATACTTATCTAATTGTATTAGAAAAAAATAACATCTTCAATTTCAAAAATTTCTGTTGAGCAGTTTCAGGATAACCTTTTTCTAACAGTTCCCTTCAGTTCACTGATTCTAACTTTTTCACCTACTTTATATTTAGGGTCAGTACCTACAACATTTGTCACATAAACAGTTTGCTGAAGATTGTCCTTATTTATAGTTCTATGTTTTGTATTACTTTATTCATTAACCAGTTTTATAATTAAATCAACCCACCACTTGTAACTATCTTGAAGAGCAAATTCCTTCCACACTTTTACGTTCAGTATTTTGTTAAATCTTTCAACAAGTAATGCTGTTAATTCCCTAAAAGATGAGTAAATGTTACTGGTATATTTATTCATACGTTTTCGAAAACCTTTGTTGCAAAATAATTTCTGTTATCTGTTTGTAGATTTCTCAGAGTTCTCAACATCAAAATTTTTTCAAAACCATCTCAAAAATTTTCACCTTTTAGTCTTAAACTAGAATAGCCCAAAAAATTTAGAAAAACATCAGTTTTGGGTTTGTTTATATACTTTATTTATTTTTCAAATTCAATTAAAGCTCCTAGAATCCATTTGTACTATATCTACTTGTCATAAATCATCTGGGACAAGTGAAAGGACATTTCTCATTGAGTTATGTAATCATTAGTAGTTTGTTCGAAAATATTTATAAGTTATTTATAACGAATTTACGTTTTTTACGTGTTGTTCAAATACCTTCACTCCTCTGTTGTCCGATATTAGTTATTGTTCTTTGAGGGTGACAAGTTTCAATAAATTTACTGCACATCAAACACCATATGTGATCATTCATTTATATAGATTTAATTATTTTCACCAAACAAAATTTTATTTAACTGAGCTGGTACAATTTTTTTGTAACCTTTCATCTCATAGTTGGAAAATTAGGATTACACTCTGTTATTAATTTATTGTTATTATTATTAATTGTTTCATGTAGATTATCATGTGTACTTAGTATCATATCAAAATCATTAAATGTTTAATTTTTGTTAATATTTCACTAATGACTTTATCTTTTCATTGTAATATCATATTCATATTTATACATTAGTTGCTCATTTCCAGCCATAAATGAAAAATTCAATTATTTATCATACACACTTGTTTAAAATTCATGATGCAGGTGTGTAACATCTTCACTAAAGTGTGTTACAGTGATGTAGGAATTACTTTCAAGTTCTTTAATATTTTCATTAAGATGTGTATTAGTGACATCATTATTGAGCTGTTTTAGAATATATGCAAATTCAGCACTTGTAACAAGATTATTTATTTAATTTTTAAAATCTTTTGTTAACTATACCTTTTCTTATCAAGTGAATCATGTAGCTACTAATCATTCCCTTATTAAAACCAATATAACTTTCAGTTTCTTGAAAACTGTTATTCACTTCACTAACAAACTGTTTAACAATTTTTAAATTTTCGCATCAAATCCTTTTTTTTTTATTTCTTGTTTTTTCTAATTTCTAAATTATATTTTTCCAGTGTCTTGTACTATTATTTTATTTCCAATAAGGTTCATATATTAATTTTAAAATAATATAGAATTTATGAACATCTGACAACAGCTTTAACACAAATATACACATCCCACCACACATTAATTCCTCATAATGCTGTACTCTCCACAACATAATAATGTACGTTACAATTTCCCAGAGAGCTAATTAATTCCTTTGGTATGTTGCCACAAAAAGAATCAAACAGAAATTTTATATATTTGTCTCTATAATGACATATCCAGTGTGTGCTAACATTATCATAAATATCTAAATTTACTATTCCACATTTAACAATATTTGGTTCACAAAGTTGTCAATCATCTAAATGCAACGAAAGTGCTGCATTTTCAATTATATAACTAAATTTCTTAAGTCGATTTTTATAGTAGTCCATCATATTTTTAATTATTTCTTCGAAATTTCATTTTCCTTTCCCTTTCTTCTCTATTACTAAATTATATCTTATTTGTTCTTCTAATTCTACATCTTTTTTGTTTATCATGAACTCTGATTTTATTATGGCTGTTGCTCTGCCAGCAAATAACCAATGGCTCCTAGTATTGGTAATAAAATAGGTAAACAATATCCTCATATTTTGTGAAACTCATTCCTCCTTTCTTTTTCGTTAATTATTCAATAATTTTTTTCAGAACATGTGTACCTAATATTATAACTAAAATTTCACCATTTTTCTTAACACTCTTTTTTGAGAATAAGTTAAATAATCATCAATGCTGTGTAATTTTCATTACTGAGTTTAATTTTAAATGCTTCAGCTCTACTCTTGCTACTTGGTAGTGTAGTATAATCAGTGCTGTAGTTATTCGTCTATATGAATTAAGAAAATAATAAAAAAATTCATAATCCCTACCCATTTTCATCAATGTCTACCCCATTTCTAATTCTCTTTATCCAAACATTATTCCTCTAACTGCTGTTGAAGCTAATTTTTCTCTAAATGATGCATCTTCAGCATACATTCATTCTTTTCCTATTTCTTGAAGTTGTTAATCTGTTTTGTGTTTAGATTCAATATCTTTTTGATCTCTACAGGCAATATCATGTATTTTTTACAAGCTTCATCTAACAAATTTATACCTTGATATCTTCTAATTTTGTTCCCAGACCACAAAAATTATAGCCTGGTAGATGTATTTCAGATGGTAGGTTTTTAATTTATGCATTTACTAAATGTTTACCATATTTTTCAGATTTCCAAAATGTTTTTGGTACATTATTCAAAAATATAAGTAAACAAGGTATGCCTTCTGTAGTTTTGATAATAAAATCATTGAATTTACTAGTTATCATGTTATGATATTTTTTATTTCCACCTGATCCTTCTCCGTGAATTATCATTAACCTGGTGGTTACATCTCTTACATCATTCACCCAAACGTATTAATACTTTTTATTAATCCTTGACCTGTTTTCTCACTTTCTGAATAACCTGACCTTCATTATGGCATTCCTGCTGTTGATTTTGGCAAATAAATGTCAACAGTTTTCTTTGCAAAATTATTGTAACTGAGACTTTAATTGAATTTTTATCAGAATATAGCAGTTGTGAATCGAATAATATATTTGCATAGTTTGAGAAACAAGTAGAATCAAATTCTGTATTAATATCTTCTTCAGTAATATTTTTTTAGTTAAAAGATTCATCAATTCATCTGTACCTTCATATGTTAGTTTACCAATCTTTAAATTATCTCCACTGAATCCTACTGGCAAATTACCATTATATTTAAACACAGCAACAGGTTTTTTTTCACTGCGTACAAATTCTAGGGATTGATTGATGAGGGGGGTATGGAACAAAAAAGGTCTAATGAACTTATGTCTGAAAATGCATGGTTTCCACGCTAACGACCATTTATTCAATCATACATTGTTACAAAGACTCAGTCTAATATGTGCCACACCATGCAGCCACAGTAACAGTATGTGTTGAAAAGGGTTTCCATGTGCCTCAATGCATGCGTGTACATGATGTAGCATGTTTTGTCACACATGTTCACATCAGCCAGGCTGCATCTGAACAGTGTCAAAGGTGGCATGAATACAGTGCTCCTTTGTCTCCACATGCTCAATGGGCTCTGCATACATGATACTTCTGAGATGGCTCCATAACAGAAATCGTACAGGTTGAGATCTGGTGAACGAACAGGTCATGCAACTGGACCCCCTCGTCCAATCCATCTACCAGGGAAGACACAATTGAGATGCATCCAGACGTTAACAGCAAAGTGTGCTGGAGCGCCAACATGTAGCAACCACATAACCCTTCAAATCATCAGTCACACTTCTTCCAGCAGCAAAGTCACCCACAAGAAACACCAATAGTTCCACTCTGTTAGGCAACATTGAGGTTAGACTGGTCCCAAAATATGGTCGCCAATTATCCCGGCGCACACATTCCAGCTGCACCGATGCTGATGATTTGCTGTTACCATACCATGGAGGGCATAATATCCCATCTGTCAATGGGATGGATGACACAAATCTCAGAAACGTGGTTGCCTTGTCAAGAAACCAGTGACAAAACTGCTCCCGTTGTCGAAAGTCTATCGCTAGTATGCCCTGCACTCGCTGTAAGTGATAAGGATAGTAACAATTGTCATGGAGAATGTTCCACACGATCGTCTGGCTCACCCTGTACTGGCAGGCCAGCTGTTTAGTATGAACACAATGGTCAGCTTCCACAATGTTAATCACTTTTCCTCCAAGTCTTGTGTCCGAACATTTTGGATATATCCTTCATGATTTCCTACTTCCTGAAACAACCCTGTCTCAGACAAATAGTGAAACACTGTTGCAAACATTGAATGTTATGGTGGGGACAGGTCTCCTGATACAACCTTGCTGCCCGTTGCCCATTGCCATTTGCCGTTCCATAAGTAAATACCATGTCGGCAAGCTCTTGATTCGAATATGGAGCCATTGTGTACACCGCCTCAAATTCACTACAAGGTGAGTCAGCAAGAGAAGTGAATCGGACTTGACATTACCAATTACTATGGCAGGAGAGTGCGGTAGGGCATGGTGAATGAGGAATGTTACCACCCACTAGGAGGAAACCATGCATACTGTAACTGTGGCTGTGTAGTATAGCACGTATTACCCTGCAATCTCTGTAAGAAAGTACAATTGAATAACTGGTCTCTATCAAGGAAACCATGCGTTTCTGGACATAAGTTCATCAGACATTTTGTATTCCATATCCTCTAATCGATCAATCTCTAGAGTTTTTACACAGTGGAAAAAATCACCCTACATTTGATTTCTGACTCTTTTTTTACTACCTTCTTCATATTTATTTCGGATATCTTGTAATTCTGATTCACTTAATGTGTAATCAAATTGTTTAATTCATGGTATATCATCCATTTTCTCTGATTGGTGGTTATGATAAGGAACCATTTTTTCGACTTCTCTATTTTATTCAATATTTTTCAGAACATTATCATCTAAACCCTCAGTTCCTTGGTTTAACTTGTTTCACTGCATCGATAACAGCTTTTCTCATATTCCCTTCTCAATTGATCTTTCCATGTTTGAAGAACTTCTTTAAAGTCTTAAACTTTTTTCTGTTTCGTTTAGTCTCTTAACACCTTCTGGATCATATCCTGATAGTATTTCATTAAGATAAAAACCATTGGTAATGATTAAGTTTTAAGTTTAATATTTAATTTTTATATGTAATGTTTGGACAATTTAAAACAATTATGTGTTTAAATTATATTTTTAGATTTGAAAAATTGCGTTTCCCTATACACTTTGTAACTGCCCTGGTAAATTGTTGGAAGCTTAGTCAGCCGGTGTTGTAATTTTGAAATGAGAGTTGTTATGGTGGTCGTGTATTAAGTATTTCGCGTGAAGCGCCATTGTAACACAGGCAAATGTCAATTGTGGATACTAAGCCACTGGATATTAAAAGTAATGTTATTAAAGAATATATCCGACTGACTACACACAATAACAGGGCACATACATTTGCGAGTGAGTGGTTCAAAATAAGAATTAATACCATAAAGAAAATGGGTCATAAATATAGTTCTGTTGGCACACACTCAGTTGTATATGAACATACGATCGGGATAGAGGCACGTACGTTCTAATTACTATCATACCCTGTGGCCTGGATAAAAAGAATTGTGATTAAATTGCATTTAATCATGTAAGAAGAAAAATTATTGCACTTCCAAATTAAATGAAACGAAAGACTGCAGGTTCTGAATGTCGCGCAAAATACATTGAAATTGACATTGGCGGCCACGAAGGGAAAGAAATGAACACATTGATGTACCTCTATTGTTGAACAGCACCATTGTGAATATTGTCACCTCCATCTAAATTCCCAATATAAAATTAAAATAATAATAATAATCTCCCAGAGTTACAGGAGCTGGGATCCGTGGTACCATAAATCAGAAAATCATATTGACCATGAATTGCTTTCTTTGTATAACACCACTTCACTTTAAAATTACACAATATGTCTTATCACCAAGACAGGAGAACAATGAAAGGTAACTAATACTAAAACTAATAAACGAAGAGTGTTAACCTTCTTTTGTCCAGCAGTGTTAAATACTTTTCACATAAATCTTTGGTATGACAGTCAAATAACTATCTATCTATTTGTCAATAAGAAAAAATTATTATGTTCCTTTACATCGCTCCATTGGGCGAATTGTCCGCAGAAATGTCAAATTTCTGGCAATGAGCCCAACCACTTTACACACTGGTCGTCCTTGACTCCTTTACACATGTACTTGGATTGCACTGTTTATCTCTTTCAGGGATTTCTCTTCACCACTTTGCTTATATAGTTCTGGTGCTGGCCCTGGCACTTAGCAGTGAAAACAAAACGTATACACAAGATATACATTTACTTACATACTACACACAAAAATGACTACATCGTCCTTTACATCAAATACATCGATATGACATTACATTTTATGCAAGTCCAGAATTCAGTTCTTTATGATGGTTGCAGTGTCATTTTTTCTATGTACAAATAACATATGCAATTGCACATTGAAAATAAAATTACGTTTCACAAGCCTTTTCTATGATTCTACAATTTCATTTTTGCTGAAAATAAGAGTTTCACAAGAACGTCGTATATTTTGGTGTATCGATCCAGGCTGTAGGGTTAACAAGGGTATCTGGAGTAGTAAGTGGGATAAATTCTTACTTATAGTTGCTTATGCTCTCTACTGCCTCCCTCTTTTATACCAGGATCTGTTTGATAACGTCTGTTCTGGGTTTTATAGTTGTCTCATCATGGGCAAGATACACATGTAACAAATGAAATTCACCGAGATTAGTACTTAGTCTAACTTAACAGGAACATAGGTGATATTCAGTGAACATGGGTGTCGTTTTTATTTTGTAACGTTGGACGTATATCATGAGCTGTAGTTGTAAGAGTTTATTTAGTGAGTCAGGAAATCTTGTCTCTACATCTCTTTGCACTATGGTGAGTGTCCATTTGGACGTAGATTTTGCTTCCCATTCAAATTGACCTCCTGCATCACGCCGTCATTCAATAATGTGTCAGTTACAGGTAATTGCACAAGTAATAAATAGTCCAGCAGCATGTTATGCACCATTTGTGGTCCAGTAGCCGTGCATATAGTGCCGGATACCCTTGCCGCGCATACCAGTCAATATATCTGCATGAAGTGTTTTGTGCAGCGTTCTCAGCATTTGCGAAGCTACTGCACCTGCTTCAGCTAGTTGTACACCTTGGCTGTGAGAAGGGACTACAGGGCACCTCCTACGTTCACTGCACGATGGTAAATACTGCACTTTATTGTTTAGCTTTGCAACGGCACACTGTCCTATAATTTGCACAAACAGCCGTACCGTAGCAGGCTTCCTCGATTTACCAAGTCTCCTTTATTTCGAAGTAGAAGGCTTGCGGTATAAAACGTATTCTCACTTATCTCTATGCAAATAAATCACATGTCACTGACACTGAATAACTCACTGTCGTTGGGTAACTATACACTGCCCTGTTCATTTTCTTTCCATTCAAAAAAAACTGTAGCTGATGAGACCACTGGCTAGTTTTTAGTAGTTTATGCCCACGTTCGTTATTTGCTCCTGTATTCTCTTTCAAAACGTTATCGGGGTACATATTGCTCAAAATATTTCATTACACAAGTTGGTAGGTGAATGTGTTCACAAAAAATCCGTGCCTCTAGTACTACAATTCACGATCTAGATACTATCTTTCATCTTACAGGGCATAAGAGAACACGTTTTTGAGAACAACAGCACTTCCCTAACTTAGGATCATGCTTGAGATGCACTTATACATTGAAACGACAATACAAAAAAATGAATGCATAAAAAGTGCAGTTCTTTTGGAAATTGTCTCC
Organism: Schistocerca serialis cubense; assembly: GCF_023864345.2. Taxonomy (NCBI): domain Eukaryota; kingdom Metazoa; phylum Arthropoda; class Insecta; order Orthoptera; family Acrididae; genus Schistocerca; species Schistocerca serialis. Next base: position 399,159,428 of record NC_064640.1, on the reverse strand, counting down.
AAATGAGGCAAAACCTGGTCATTAACCACCTGTCAGTTACTGTGGGGGGGGGGGGAATTTCATCTTTATGTCACCCATGATTGTAACAACACATAGTACACACATCAAAAACAAGTAGAAAGAAATAAAAACACAAAAAAAGTAAATCACTATACTAAAATTCACACATAAATAGAAAATTAAAATGTTAGGTAGTACGAACAACATATTGATAATGAAGCTTGGCTGCTGTATGCTATACTGCTTTCTAAGTCTGTGTCTGTGTTTGTTCATGTTTTCTTGTGTGCATCATTGTATCAATGCTATGTGCACAATTTTTTTTTCTTTAACCGAACGTGATCTTAGTCATTCCTTACTCTAATTCTTTCAGAAAATATTTTCAACTCAGATTGGATAAAATATTATAAACATAAGAGAAAATCAGTGTACGCATTCCTCTAAAGTCAGCATAGATCCTTGGTACTTTCATGCCGAAGAAAAAACAAATTATTAAAATTCTCTGGTGTTACTGAGCATCAAGTATTGTACTTCTCAGTGATCTTGGTAATATTTTATAATGTAGATCGTAAATCATACTGACATAAGAGTAACTTAGTTGCTTCTCTTTGCCAATTGAAGTGTTGTAGCATCTCGAGGAACACTGCCTGTAAGGAATTATGTTTTTTTCGGCGTTACCTAATTTCTCTGCTGGTCAGTTTCCTGTAACTTACCTCATACATATTTCTTTTTTTTCAATTTTATTTTATAAGAAACGATATTAAGTTTGCCTCAGATAACGTTTACAAATCGTACCTCAGCAGTGTACTAGCACTCAAATGTGTGTATAAAGTTGAAAAATTATTTATATTTCACTAAGATCACATTGGTTTTTATAGAAAAGTTATATATTTACATGCACTTTACTTAGATTAGTTTGTCGTGGTATGGTGTATAGCACACTAAACTTTCATTATGAGCCAGAAATCATATAATCATACCAGCATACAAAAATATTAATACTGTTGTGCTCGATGTATTCATAGATAAAGCCTTGTGGTGTGGATACGTCAAAAAAAAATAATTCTCTCTGCAACATGGTATGTACTTGCATGACTGTACCTTAGGGAGTCCAATATTTTCTGTAATTTAACCTGTACCTTACAATCTTGATGCGAAAGTGGTATAAAAAACACCTACTTTGTTCCGAGGTCTGTGCTAATTGTTTGTTCCAGAATTCTTCGTACATAAACTTAAAACTTAAAATTCAGTCAAACCTTGCAAGTACATCCTGTGCTTACATTGCTAGTCATCAATTGATGTGTATGTCCGAGTTTGCTTGTGTATTGTGTCCTCATTCACTGACAAATGTAAACAGAAGTAGTGAAATGCTCTGATTCACGTAGCTGCATAAGATATATTTACTTTACCCTAATCGTATTCCTGTTTTTTGTACCATAGGTTACTTATTTCGCTCGTGTGCATAGATAGATGTAAAGTATGATATTTAAACATTTGGGAATTTCCTCAAATCTCTATGTGCATAGAGACCTTTGATTTTACCATTGTGAGGATACACAAGTAAATAACGTCTGTCATGCGGAATATGTACAATAATGTATGGACCAGTATACCTTATTTTCCACTTAGCGTTTTTGTCAGCTAACAGAGAAGATTTCGCATGTCTTAAGTAATACTTTTTCTCCAACCACAAATGTGGTAACACCATGAAGCTGTTTGTCAAAATGTTTCTTACGGCGTTCAGCTTGTTCTGTAATAGCGATCAATACCTGTCTTATCCTCGATCGCCCCCACGACTATCCCTGGTCAACATTGGGGAGCATAATGAGGCCACGTTTAGTTTAACACCCCATTATTACTGTTTGTAGGTGTTTCATTTGTCAGTTCTATAATATTGACCCCTGACGTGTTCCTCTGTTGTGCATTCCGATCATGATTCTGCCCTGAATTTATAGGTGTAATGTTACTTTGAGCCTGGATCTGATAGGGTTGATTACTAAACAGGTACTGCCACTACCGATTTCGTGGGTCATCTGTGTTGTTGCTAAATTGAGGCTGAAAATTACTATAAATGTTACCCCACTGATTCCCGTTATCATTCCTATTCCAATTTCGTTTCCTGTTACCAGAGTAGCTAGAGCAGTTTCTATCACAATTTTTTCTTTTCCTTTTATACCCTTGGTTAAAATTTTGATTATAGTTATTACTAAAATTGCCTCCCAAACACAGGCCTGGCATATGCGCTGCCATGGCTGAATCGACAAAAGCTGGTCATGACTCAGCCGCGCACACTACATTGTTGATGCCGTACCGCGGCTGGCACTGTGTAGGCTGGTTGCCACCACTGCTACGGAAATTATGTTGGTTGGTGTGGCTCTGTCTTGCATCTACATTAATTAAATCAATAGAGTCCAAGACAGATTGAAAATACTCGAAATTGCTTTCGGGTACTTGTACTAGCTTTTTCAGAATATTTACCGGTAGGTTAGCATTCAGAATGCGTAGGATGGTAGTGTGTGTCACTGGCTCACCCCAGAACATTGTCTTATTTAAGTATTTCTCAAAATACTTTCACAATGATCCAAATTTTGAATAGGACTTTTCTTAATCTCTCTTGAGCGCCATGTGTCGAGTACTTTGAAAGAAACGCGCTTTCAAACTGTTCTATTGTCTGACAAGTTTCTGACATGTCCATCGCCCATAACACTCCATCGCCTTGGATATAGCCCGTAACATATTGTATCTTTTGGTGTTCCAACCATGTTTTCGGCAATATATTTTTGAACGACCCTCATCTAACAAGACTCTCTTCTAACAATACTGATAACAAAGTGGGTTCAGCTATCTGCTGTTTCTTTTTTTCGTCACAGTGTCGATGGTTACTGTACATCTCATAATTTGGTGAATACACATGTACATTCAGGGTAGGATAGTCATTAACTGCACGATCGCTCTTACCTGTGGGTATGTTGTCAAGTTCTTCTCCTGTGTGTTGGTCTCGTTCTTTCATTGTACTAAGTTTCCTATTTAGTTGCTCCACTATTTGATTCTGCCAGCCTGGTAAGTCCTGTGTCAAAGTTTTCTGTATCTGGCCTATGTCAGTTCGCAGTTTAGCTACAGATGTGTTTTGTGTAGAGTATACTTGTTCCATTGTGTTACTTATAGCTTTTTGTAGCTCTATTTTTAGAATACGGTTTATGTGTGTTTCTTTTTCTTCTAAAAAGTTCTCAATTTTTTTTTTGCTGTTTTGTCATTTCCTCAACTTGATTTACAGTTTCCTGTATTTTTGTATTGAGCTCAGTTTGCTGTACACTCATAGCATTGAATTTTTCAGTTAACTTACATATCTGATCTGGCACATCCTTAACTGTGATTTTCAAATTTTTAATATCCTGATTCATGGAATTTAGACCTTCATGCACCACTTCTATTACCTGATCCACTAGCTATCTTTTTAGTTGTGTCAGTTGTGTCGTCATATTATTGCGCATATCAGTAAGGTTTTTTACATCTCTGTGTAGCTTGTTCAGTTGAGCTGTTACATTCCCTATCTGTGTTGTGACATTGTCTACCTGTGTAGTGACCTTGCTTATTTCTGCTGTGACATTTTCTATGTGTGTGTTCATTTGGGCTGTTACATTCCCTGTCTGTGCTGTGACGTTTTCTGCCTGCAGAGTGACATTGCTTATTTGTGCTGTGACATTTTCTATCTGTGTGTTCATTTCGGCTGTTACATTCCCTATCTGTGTTGTGACATTTTCTTTCTGTGCATTAATTTGGATTTTTATCTGAGTTACAAACTGCGACATCAAATCTGTCTGCATTACTCTAAACATCTGCATAATGTCTGGATCTACTGGACCTTGTACATTTGCGGAAACTGAACAGTTTCCAAAGTTGACATATTATCGTCTGTCGCTTGCGACTGAGTACCACTAGTCGCTGCAACTGCTTTATCACTATCTGCAATGTTTCCTACCTCCGTGTTACGTTTAGGTTGAGCAACTGATTCCTTATCAGATGAATTATCCATCTTTTTGGTTTGTGATCTTAATTTCACCATAGCTGTATATAACGCTAAACCATCATGCAGCAGATCTTCACTACTATTGCGGCTCGTACTACACGTAAACAAATCACAGATGACGTCGCGCTCGTTCGTGAAATTCAGTGTAGTAAAATATGTCTCTGGTGAAACTGTGGATTGATAAGTGACTTCTACATGCACAGTCAATGGGAATGATCCGCTATCTTGTGATACATTCACGTATAATGTATTTACACAATCTAAAAAACTATTGAAAAAAGAAATTTTGAAAAAATGCATGCCACGCAGTGGGTGTCGGAAAAATGGTATTCAGTCCCACATTTATGATCAACCAAAAGCGTAGTAGTGCTGTTGCTCTTACCTTACGTATTTTATTTTCCCGGTCCGTTTTCTTGGTAGCCGGTTTTAAGTTTAATGTTCCAAAAGTTCCTTCTTTTCCAAAACTTTTTGAATAAATATATGTGAATTTTATAGACTGATTTTGGTAATAATTTTTTTATCTGGTACGCAGTTGGCGTAACATGCAACAGAAACAATTGGTTGTAGTCGCAGTAATGGATGGAAAAATTACTTAAATATTTCAACTTCGAAGTTTGTACTACTTTTTTTCTGAACCGAAGGTCATGGCACTCAGTCGCCATTGTAACCACCCTGTTAAATTGTTGGAAGCTTAGTCAGCCAGTATCGTAGTTTTGAAATGAAAGTTGTTATGGTGGTCGCGTACTAAGTATTTCGCTTGAAGCGCCATTGCGACACAGGCAAAGGTCAACTGTAGAAACAAAGTCACTGAATATTAAAAGTAATGTTATTAAAGAATACTCCAGACTGAGTACAGAAAATAAGAGCGCAGTACATTCCTGAGTGAGTGGTTCAAAATACGAATTCACTTTAAAATTACACAACACGTCTCATCACCAGGACAGGAGAACAACGAAAGGTAACTAATACTAAAACTAATAAATGAAGAGCGTAAAACTTGTTTTGTCCATCAGTGTTAAATACTTTTCACATTAATCTTTCGTATGAGAGTCGAATAACTATATATCTATTTATCAATAAGAAAAAATTATATAAGTTCCTGCGCAAAATAATAACAACCACATGTATCTATACCACATTTAGCTTCATTATTAGACCCTGGGCAAATTATATGACATTGATCATTTTTCACAGTCTTTCATGTTGTTCTAGATAATCAAGAGCGTCTTTAAATTTTTCTTTAATTCATTTGAAATGTCGTCAATGTGGTTTATGAATAGATTTTTAATATATCCTTTAATAAAAATGTATTAATGTCCATTTAATTAAGATAAAAACATGACTTGTTCATTTTGTTAAAAAAATTTTAAGGTCTTTTGGTATTGCAAATCATTAGTTTGTCTTGTCAAGTCTATTGCAAAAGAATCTGAACTGATCCTAATTCCAACAAATACTATTTTCTTATTTAAAAACATTACAGTTTACATCTCCACCAAAAAACTCATGTTAAATATGAAATATTTTTGTGTTGCCTTGCCTGAAGATATTTTTAAAAATTAACTATTTCTCAGTAATTGTTAAGGTATTTTAGAATATCTTTGCGGCAGATAGAAACGATGTACTCTTTTATGTCTACATCTAGTTAAATATTCTCTAACAACATACAGATTTTTAAAACTGAAATTACCAAACAATATAACTGAATTATCTTCACACTCATCTAATGGTATGATTTCAGTACTATTTTCAATAGAAATAACAATATTCTCTTCAGTCTTCTTATATATTTTCATTAACTCTTGATATTTTGGAAGATCAAAATTTTTAGAATAAACATATAAAGTATTGATTTGATGCCAGTTTAATTATCCTGAAGCTAAAATATGATTATCGATCATTAATGTTTTTTACACAACCAATTGATTCTATTATTGTGCAAAGGACTGAATCAGTTAAAGTTTACCAAATTGTACCATTTTAATTAATTAATGTTACTTTTCATTTATTTGATGGAATGTTTCTAAAACATGATGATTATTTTCGTCATGAACCTATTATCACTTCATTTAAACCTAATGTCGAATTTGGTGCACCTGTAATTTATGAATTTTATTATCTTTTATTTATTCCATTTCAGGATTTAGAAATAATTAGTACTGATGGTAATGATAATATAATTGATTGTAATGGTGCTACTGCAACAGTTATTTTTTATACATACAGTCTTTTTTATACATGAACAAGATTGAGAGCTATCAGTTTTATTCTTTTCCTGTGAGCAAAACAAGTAAAAATAGTCTAAATATTCCCAATAACGATGTAGAAATTAACAGTTATATTGCTGACAACTACATACATCCAAATTGTGCTCAGTTGTACTAGAGTTTTAAAACTGTTACAGCTGATGGAACAAATGCTCCAGCATATGATGGAAAATCTAATTCAAAATTAATTGATAACCATGAACCAAAAATATTTGGTTCTTTAACCATAAAGAAAGGAGATAATATCTAATATAAAACTGAAAATCCTTTTATTTTATCAGTTTTATTACGTTCAACTTCATTTCTTCCTGATATAGTGTGTGTGGGAGGATACATACTAAATAATGGTAAAATAATGAGCAGAAAAATGAAGTACCATCTGTACTGGAAATATGTGGAGGATTTTTTAATGGTTATAAAGAAGTAATATTGGAAGGTGATGTTACTGTTTGTTTTACTTGGAGCTCCATTGGAAATTATTATTTTTAGGTGGTCTAACTGTAATGAAGCTGGAGACAAAATAAAAGATTCATTACCAAAATAAGATAAAATTTTAGTAAAGAATATGGGAATTCGAGTGCTAACTGTCAAATATGAATCTAATTATGAGATTGAACAGAAAGAAACTATATTGACAAATCCTAAGATATCTACTTCTTTTTATGCAATACAGATTACAGAGGTAGCAGGATTAAGTGATAAGGAAAATTCTGAGATGTATATAACAAATTACTATTACTCAATGCTGTTTGATCAGCCTTCGTTTATATTTGTTGTGTTTCAAACTAATCACAAAAATAAGCAGTTGATTGATTCATCATTATATGATCATGTTAAACTACATACATTATATATGAAAAAGGGAAGAAACGAATTATTTCCTCAGGAAATGTGAAATTTAGAGCCACCAAATAATTTTTTCAAAGCTTGTGATTCATTTCAAGTTGTTAAATGAAATGCACAACTAAAATGAGATGGTGAAATAAACCCATATAATTTCATAACAAATTATCTTATCCATGTCATAAACATGACACAAAAAATTTTGTGGTGACACAAAAAATGCCAACGAAATTATGAACCAGCATTAAGGCTAATACACCAGCTGACACACTTGCCTACAGGATTATATGTGAGAAGAAAAATTTGACATATAATACGTGACATAGAATATTATCTGAGAACTTTTAAATCATTATCCATGTATTTTGGTTGTAGCAGCCGAAATTAGTACAAGTCTTGGTTCTCTGAGAGAAACAGCTCAACTGACGAAAGCAGGAGATGCAAGAAAATATTAAACCTGCTACCAATGTTATCTGTGTTTTTCCTTTTAGTTCTGTGAGGCTTCACCTTACCTGTATTTTTAGGTTATTTTACTTCACTGAGGCTTCATCTTATTTCTGTCTAGCTCAGCAGCTAGCTTTGGCTCATTATGAGGCAGTTGATAAACACGTCCACAGATGGCATTGACAAAGGAAAACTTATTTCGATGATTTTAACGTTACTTAAATATTTGTTGACCGATTTTCATGCTTAAAATTTTGAACTAACGTCATTTAAGGGGATTCATATCGTTTCTTAACGGTCAAAATGAATTTTAACGATTAAATAAAGATTCTGCATACTTCGAGAATCTTCACAATTGATAAGACATATTTAAACATTTTATACTAATCTGTTAACAGGTTTTAATGAGTTAAACTTTGACCTTAAATTAGTTAAACTATTTATTATCATTTGCCATGATCATTGGCGAATATATATCGATATTAATGAAATTTTATACTTGAAGTTTTATACTATATAATGACATATAAGCAGAATCCAAACAATTATTTCTGCTGCTGGTGGTGGCTCAGTGCCCAGAGAAGGGCAAGCCACCCAAAGCAGTGGAGCTGATTAATCATTATGTCACAGCTGTCACAGCTCCATTCCTTCAAATTAAAGAAGACAAATGACAGATGCTAGATGACAGCTAACACCAGGTCAGTAAATCATCAAGTCATCGTGGCAATGGACCTAGATAGCGGAATGGAGCAAAATCAAATGCAAGAGGGATAAAAATGAGAAGAAGAAGAGAGAATATGAAATAATCTCTGTGATTTCCTTCAAATGGAGCTGAAGATACCACACTATTGAAAAAAATTATATTATTTTAAACGAATATTTCACATTATTTTTTGTCTTATTAAGTTTTTTCTATGTAATAGACCCCTTCTCAAAAAGCTCAACTGTGTAAACAATGCAAACTTGCTTAAGAAGATTAATGAGCTAGAGGTAGAGGTTTTATATAACATTACTTGATGTGATTACCTACATACAAACTATGGAGAAAAAATTCATGTGGAGGTCAATAATGAATTTAAAAATATTTTGAGGAACAAATATTTCAATATAATTAGCGGATTTGATTTTCAATTTTTTAAACATTGAAATATTAAAATGAGATACAAAGGAAGGAAGGAACAAGATGATTATAGTGAATTTCATGATACTGAATTTGTAATTGTTGTTGTTGTTGTGGTCTTCAGTCCTGAGACTGGTTTGATGCAGCTCTTCACGCCACTCTACCCTGCGCAAGCCTCTTCATCTCCCAGTACCTACTGCAGCCTACATCCTTCTGAATCTGCTTAGTGTATTCATCTCTTGGTCTCCCTCTACGATTTTTACCCTCCACGCTGCCCTCCAATACTAAATTGGTGATCCCTCGATGTCTCAGAACATGTCCTACTAACCGGTCCCTTCTTTTTGTCGAGTTGTGCCACATACTCCTCTTCTCCCCCATTCTATTCAATACTTCATCATTAGTTATGTGGTCTACCCATCTAATCTTCAGCATTCTTCTGTATCACCACATTTCGAAAGCTTCTATTCTCTTCTTGTCCAAACTATTTATCGTCCATGCTTCACTTCCATACAGGGTTACACTCCATACACATACTTTCAGAAACGACTCCCTGACACTTAAATCTATACTCGATGTTAACAAATTTCTCTTCTTCAGAAACGCTTTCCTTGCCATTGCCAGTCTACTTTTTATATCTTCTCTACTTCGGCCATCATCAGTTATTTTGCTCCCCAAATAGCAAAACTCCTTTACTACTTTAAGTGTCTCATTTCCTAATCTAATTCCCTCAGCATCACCCGACTTAATTAGACTACATTCCATTATCCTAGTTTTGCTTTTGTTGATGTTCATCTTATACCCTCCTTTCAAGACACTGTCCATTCCATTCAACTGCTCTTCCAAGTCCTTTGCTGCCTCTGACAGAATTACAATGTCAGCGGCGAACCGCAAAGTTTTCATTTCTTCTCCATGGATTTTAATTCCTCCTCCGAACATTTCTTTTGTTTCCTTTATTGCTTGCTCAATATACAGATTAAATAACATCGGGGAGAGGCTACAACCCTGTCTCAATCCCTTTCCAACCACTGCTTTCCTTTCATACCCCTCGACTCTCATAACTGCCATCTGCTTTCTGTACAAATTGTAAATAGCCTTTCGCTCCCTGTATTTTACCCCTGCCACCTTCAGAATTTGAAAGAGAGTATTCCAATCAACATGGTCAAAAGCTTTCTCTAAGTCTAGAAATGGTAGAAACGTAGGTTTGCCTTTCCTTAATCTTTCTTCTAAGATAAGTCGTAGGGTCAGTATTGCCTCACGTGTTCCAACATTTCTATGGAACCCAAACTGATCTTCCCCGAGGTCAGCTTCTATCAGTTTTTCCATTCGTCTGTAAAGAATTCGTGTTAGTATTTTGCAGCTGTGACTTATTAAACTGATAGTTCGGTAATTTTCACATCTGTCAACACCTGCTTTCTTTGGGATTGGAATTATTATATTCTTCTTGAAGTCTGAGGGTATTTCGCCTGTCTCATACATCTTGCTCACCAGATGGTAGAGTTTTGTAAGGACTGACTCTCCCAAGGCTGTCAGTAGTTCTAATGGAATGTTGTCTACTCCGGGGGTCTTGTTTCGACTCAGGTCTTTCAGTGCTCCGTCAAACTCTTCACGCAATATCATATCTCCCATTTCATCTTCATCTACATCCTCTTCCATTTCTATAATAAATGTCCTCAAGTACATCGCCCTTGTATAGACCCTCTATATACTCCTTCCACCTTTCTGCTTTCCCTTCTTTGCTTAGAACTGGGTTTCCACCTGAGCTCTTGATATTCATGCATGTGGTTCTCCTTTCTCCAAAGGTCTCTCTTATTTTCCTGTAGGCAGTATCTATCTTACCCCTAGTGAGATAAGCCTCTACATCCTTACGTATGTCCTCTAGCCATCACTGATTAGCCATTTTGCACTTCCTGTCGATCTCATTTTTGAGACGTTTGTATTCCTTTTTGCCTGCTTCATTTACTGCATTTTTATATTTTCTCCTTTCATCAATTAAATTCAATATTTCTTCTGTTACCCATGGGTTTCTACTAGCCCTCATCTTTTTACTTATTTGATCCTCTGCTGCCTTCACTACTTCATCCCTCAAAGCTACCCATTCTTCTTCTACTGTATTTCTTTCCCCCATTCCTGACAATTGTTCCCTTATGCTCTCCCTGAACTCTGTACAACCTTTGGTTGTTTCAGTTTATCGAGGTCCCATCTCCGTAAATTCTCATCTTTTTGCAGTTTCTTCAGTTTTAATCTATAGTTCATAACCAATAGATTGTGGTCAGAGTCCATATCTGCCCCTGGAAATGTCTTACAATTTAAAACCTGGTTCCTAAATCTCTGTCTTACCATTATATAATCTATCTGATACCTTTGATACCGTTTAGTATCTCCAGGGTTCTTCCATGTATACAACCTTCTTTCATGATTCTTGAACCGAGTGTTAGCTATGATTAAGTTATGCTCTGCGCAAAATTCTACCAGGTGGCTTCCTCTTTCATTTATTGGCCCCAATCCATATTCACCTACTATATTTTCTTCTCTCCCTTTTCCTACTCTCGAATTCCAGTCACCCATGACTTAAATTTTCGTCTCCCTTCACTACCTGAATAATTTCTTTTATCTCCTCATACATTTCATCAATTTCTTCGTCATCTGCATAGCTAGTTGGCATATAAACTTCTACTACTGTAGTAAGCATGGGCTTCGTGTCTATCTTGGCCACAATAATGCGTTCACTATGCTGTTTGTAGTAGCTTACCAGTACTCCTATTTTTGTATTCATTATTAAACCTACTCCTGCATTACCCCTATTTGATTTTGTATTTATAGCCCTGTATTCACCTGACCAAAAGTCTTGTTCCTCCTGCAACCGAACTTCACTAATTTCCACTATATCTAACTTTAACCTATCCATTTCCCTTTTTAAATTTTCTAACCTACCTGCCCGATTAAGGGATCTGACATTCCACGCTCTGATCCGTGGAACGCCAGTTTTCTTTCTCCTGATAACAATGTCCTCCTGAGTAGTCCCCGCCCGGAGATCCGAATGGGGGACTATTTTACCTCCGGAATATTTTACCCAAGAGGACGCCATCGTCATTTAATCATACAGTAAAGCTGCATGCCCTCGGAAAAAATTACAGCTGTAGTTTCCCCTTGCTTTCAGCCGTTCGCAGTACCAGCACAGCAAGGCCATTTTGGCTAGTGTTACAAGGCCAGATCAGTCAATCATCCAGACTGTTGCCCCTGCAACTACTGAAAATGCTGCTGCCCCTCTTCAGGAACCACACGTTTGTCTGGCCTCTCAACAGATACCCCTCCGTTGTGGTTGCACCTACGGTATGGCTATCTGTATCAATGAGGCACGCAAGCCTCCCCACTAATGCCAAGGTCCGTGGTTCATTGTAATTAGAAAATTATTTTGCTTGAAATATTTTCGAAGCCTTCTTCTAAATAATTTATCGCCAGTAGATGTAATTTGCATTTTCTCGAAGCCTTCTTCTAAATAATTTATCGCCAGTAGATGTAATTTGCATTTTCTACCTCAGTTCCCTAGATAGTGAAAATATTGTGAAATTTCAAGTAACTATGATGGAAATTGGTTGAAATCTTGAAGAAATAATGGAGAAATGATCATTAAACAAAAATAGTCTCTGAAAAAAGTGGTAAAAAAGCTTGAAGCATGGTGAAAATATTCGGAAAATGATGAATTTTCTCGATAAATGATAAAAATGCCAGAAAAATTAACAAAGTCCTCTGACCATTTTTTGTTGTGATTTTCTGATACTTTGAGAAAAAAGTGTTTTTCATGATTTTTGTAGTAATATCAATGAATTTTGGTGATATTTATTTGAAATTTCATGATATTTTCAGTATCATGTAAGTTGAGCTAGAAAATACAAACTACATCTACTACCAATTTCTGATCAATTTTATAATCGGACAGTAGTGGATGTCTTCACCCCTTTATACACAGTACTTCATATTTATTTACGTTTGGATTCAACTGTCAGTCCCTGCACCAATCGTTGACCCACTGCAAGTCTTCATCTACATCTGCATCTTGCTCTGAACGCCACCTAATGCTGTGTGGCGGAGGGTTCTTCTAGTACCACTGATTCCCCCTTCACTGTTCCACTTTTGAACGGTGCATGGGAAGAATGCCAGTAAGCTTCTGAATTGACTCTAACTTCTCGAATTTTATCATAATGGTTATTTCGCAAGATGTATATGGAAGAAAGTAATAGCATTAAATGTTGAAAGTGTACCCCTGTTGTTGAATACACAATTCATTTCAGCTAATCATGTTTCCAAACACAATCTATAACATTTCTTCTGTAACAGAAGCAGTGAAAGTGGATATTGCAGTTTTCAATTCATCGGTGGATTTTCAACGGTTTTTACTAACAGTTGCTTTCAATGCACCCCAGAAGGAAAAGACAGGTGGTGGTAGGTCAGGCGATCAGGGAGGCCAAAGCCCCTGTGGAATTATGCGATCACCAAAAAGATCAGCAAGCAGTGACATTGAAACGCGAGCTGTATGCGCGGTTGCGCCATCTTGTTGAAAATAACCATTCAGTATTTCACTTAACACAAGTTCTCCTATGAATGGGTACAGAATGTCACAGTAGTATCGTTGTGCGTTTATTGTTTTGTTGAAAAACCCAGGGAGACGAACAGTCATATGACATAGGCGGCTAACAATCATACGTCACTGCAGAGAGACTTCTTGAACACACCATATATTCGGAAGAAAGTGTGGACGATGCTAGGAAGAAAATTGTGGTAGTAGCTGGCTGTTTGAACCTTTGAAAAGTGCAGTAATTCGTAAGACCCGTTTAATAACGGAAATATCATAGTTATGGGCAATAACCTACAATAATAAACATAGTAAAAACAACATTTTATTGGCACTCAATATAGTGTTGGTTTATGCAACACATCCCCCGCACCCTTTCACGCCTCTGTCAAGAGACCTACGCTTTTCTGAGATTATTTGAGAAATTATTGAAGGTATGTTAAATCCGTTTTTGCAACTACAAGAAAATGCGTATTTTTATCACCAAATGTTTTTAGTTTTGTTGAAATAAAGCAACATCAATGGTCTGTAATGAAACATATTTATAAACTGGCTCGCGTTTGGCTTCTAAAAACAGTTTGTTACAAAAGTTCTTGATGTTACTTAGCACAAATTATGTCCGATTTTCACCTACATCTGGAAATACTATCTACCTGCATGTTTTTGAGGTATTCTCACATTTGGTAATGTTGTTAAATTTTATAACACATTGTTACACGGTTGGAATACGGTCTAAAAACGTTTTGACTATGTATTTGTAAGCTATATTTTTTACATTCTTGTTTGTGTAATGTTCATGTGTCAATTTTCACAAAGAAGGTATTTCACGGTACAAGTATGCAAGTGTTTCGATGTGGTCAGCGGTCCACAGTCTTTACTATATCTGTTGCAATTAAAACTTGTTGTAAACTGAAAACCACTCATTCATCAGCGGCGAATTTCGAGTGTCGCCTACATTTCTCTTGTTGCCACATTAAAATTTGCTTCTTTTGTCAGAACAAAATGGGGTCTACTCACTGCTGCCTCGCTAACATCCTAATGAAGCTGTAAATGTAACAGAGTCCTGAAACAGTGGTTTATTAAACGAGGAACTGAGGACAAATCAGATCAAAAACTTGTGGAAAAGCACACTCTCGCGATAAATGCAAACGTGTAGTTTCTTGATTTGTCTTGTTGCAAAGTCACCCTAATTATCATTTCAAAAGCTGCCGATTACTCTTAAATAATTATATCATTCCATTGCAAAAGTCTGCAGACACTCGTATATTGTGATAGATAAGAAAGTTTCACTTGTTTACCATATAGTAAAGTACTCTTCTATTTGTGGATGTCATTTCCGAAAATCTCGTTTCGATATCACATACCATTTCTGTGAAACGAGGGGTTTTATGAGTATTTCATTCTAGCTTTATTGCTGGTGCATGTGATCGCATATGAGTGAGATACATAACGCCAGTTTGCCCAAGATTGGTGATAGAGCCCTCCTCCTAGTATATGTGAAATATCATAATAACTATGACCACTAGCGAAATGGTAGACACTTCACCATGAAACTGACATATAAACCTATAACTAATCAAGTAGTTGCTTTAAAATCGTTTAAGAAAGATTGAGGGGGGGAGGGGGGCGGCAACGTGAGCATGCCATTCTGCAGGGCTAGCGAGTCAGCCACCGGTTCGCTGTAAACTCATGGGCTTCGTTGAACTGGGCCCATCCCATAAATCTGCCCATCTGTGTACCTGTTGAAGAGGCCGGATCGCTGATTTCAAGAACTGTGGGGACGGTCTGAAGGAGATCGTGTCTCCACTAACCCACGGGCGTGTTCTGCAGATATTCAAGGATCCGCCTGAAACATCCATGGTCCTTCACAGAAACCCGCTCGTGTGTGGCCACCTAAGTCAAGGAACACGGCATCAACCTGAGCGGCTTTGTCTAGAGGGCAATGCTTCTCATGAAGGAATAGAGCAAGCAGAGATTCGCAAGACCTCTGTTTGCAGAAGGAATGATGATTTTTATGAGGAAGATTTTTGTCCTTCAAAAACAGCATCATTCTTGAATATAAAAAATGTTCCGTAATTCTACAACATATGGACGTCATCGATATAGGTCTATAATGGTGCGCATCTGTCCTACAGCCTTACTTAGAAATGGAATGACTTGCACTTTCTTCCAGTCGCCATGTACCCTTCATTGCTATGCGATCTATGATAAACTGCTGTTAGAAGATGAGCAAGTTCTTTCGCGTGATCTTTGTAGAATCTTACAGGTATCTCATCTGGTTCTGATGCCTTTCCACTACTAAGCGATTGTAGTTGCCTTTCTTCTCAGTTACTGGGTATCTCAACATCTGCCATTTCGACGTTTGTACGATGATTGATAGGAGGGACTGTGTTATGATCTTCCTTGGTGAAACAGTTTCGTAAGACCAAGTTCAGTATCTTGGCTTTCTCTCTGATATCTTCCGTTCCGGTGCTAGTATGGTCTCTGTCTGAATGAATAGATGCTTTTGAACCACTTACTGGTTTTACGTAAGATGTATATGTACATGTACACCAAAATCTCTTAGGGTTTTTACTCAGATCGGTTGACAAAATTCTACATTCAAACTCATTGAACGGTCCTCTCATAGCTCTCCTTACACTCGGTTTTGCTTCAATCGGCTTTAGTTTATAAGCTTTGTTGTGACTTCTCTTGAATCTGTGATGTAGCTCTCTTTCTTTACGGAACAGTTTTCTAACATTGCTATTAAACCATGGTGGATCTTTCCTATCCCATAAAACTATGCTTGGAACATACTTACCTGATTCATATTGAGTGATGTATTGATTTTTTTTTGTGCTCCACATTTTCGTCCTTATCACTGTTTATTTGATGCTGACTAGTCAGATACTCTGCGATTTGTATCGTGTCAATCTCGCTAACAAAAATATCTTCCTACTTTCTTACCATTCCTTGTAAAACCCACGGTGATAGTAACTATAAAAGCCTGACAATCACTGATATCTTCCTCTACGTTAATTGGTTCCATACGTTCACATCTGCTTGCTTCTAGGAGGGCTTCTGGCATTTTGCTACAGTGAACAAGATCATATACATACATCAAAAAAAGTTCTGCATCACCCCGGTTCCCAGAACTCTTGAATATAGACGTTGACTGTGGATATTGAACTACAGACATAGTCCCTTTGAATGTTCACAGATGTCACTAAACTCGCCCAAAGGTGTAAATAACCATTTATGAGCAGCACCTATTAGACTGAGGGGGTTCCAACAGCCGATCAGTTCCAGTCATTCCACCAGGAAGGAGGTACACAGCTCGTGTTGTCTGTAGTTCAATCATGCCTAGATGTTCAATACCGCGGTTCGATCGCGTCCGCATTGTCACTTTGTGCCAGGAAGGACTCTCAACAAGGGAAGTGTCCAAGTATCTCAGAGTGAGCCAAAGTGATGTTGTTCAGACAAGTAGGAGATACAGAGAACTGTCTATGACACGCCTCACTCAGACTTCCCAAGGGCTACTACTGCAGTGGATGACCGGTACCTACAGATTATGGCTTGGAGGAAACCTAACAACAACGCCACTATGTTGAATAATGCCTTTTGTGCAGCCACAGATTGTTGTGTTACAACTCAAACTACCCACAGTAGGCTGTATGATGCGCAACTTCACTCCCGACGTCCATGGCGAGGTCCATCTTTGCAACCACGTACAGATGGGGCCAACAACATGCCGAATGGACCGCTCAGGATTGGAATCACATTCTCTTCACCAATGTGTGTCGCACATACCTTCAATCATACGGTCGTCGGGGACGTGTTTGGAGGCAACACAGTCAGGCTGAACACCTTAGACACACTGCCCAGTAAGTGCAGCAAGATGGAGGTTCCCTGATGTTTTGGGGTGGCATTATGTGGGGACGACATACGCCGCTGGTGGTCATAGAAGGCGGTTGTACGATACGTAAATGCCATCTTCCAACAGATAGTGCAACCATATCGACAGCATATTGGCGAGGCATTCATCTTCATGGACGACAATTTGCGCCTCCATCGTGCACATCCCGTGAATGACTTCCCTCAGGATAACGGCATCGCTCGACTCGAGTGGCCAGGATGTTCTCCAGATATGAACCCTATCGAACATGCCTGGGTTAGACTGAAAAGGGCTGTTTATGGACGACGTGACCCACCAACCACTCTGAGGGATCTACTTGAATCGCCATTGATGAGTGGGACAATCTGGATCAACAATGCCTTGATGAACTTGTGGATAGTATGCCACGACG
The DNA here is from genome assembly GCF_023864345.2 of Schistocerca serialis cubense. Lineage (NCBI taxonomy): Eukaryota > Metazoa > Arthropoda > Insecta > Orthoptera > Acrididae > Schistocerca > Schistocerca serialis. The sequence goes on along the minus strand of NC_064640.1, from coordinate 399,141,877 downwards.
AATACAGGCATGCATCAATGCAAGAGGACGTGCTACTGGGTATTAGAAGTACCAGTGTGTACAGTAATCTGGATCACCACCTCTGAAAGTCTCGCTGTATGGTGGTACAACATGCAGTGTGTGGTTCTGATGAGCAATAAAAAGGGTGGAAATGGTGTTTATGTTGATCTCTATTCCAATTTCCTGTACAGGTTCCGGAACTCTCGGAACCGAAGTGGTGCAAAACTTTTTTATATGTGTTTATTAAACAGTAATAGCCCTATCCAGAAATTACGCTCACATCTATCGTTTTGTTCCTTTAAGAACAACATATTGAGCCCTAACTGCAAGAAAGTCCTGAGTCCGGTCACAAATCCTGTCTGATACTCGGCAAATACACCTGTTAGTAATGTACCAGCATTTCACACCTGCCATGTCTTATCCCAAGCTTATACTATCCTGTGGTCTTGCAATGTTAATCATTTAATATGTTATCTAGACAAATGTATTCCCAAAATTTCATTGCTCCACATTTGTATATTTTTTGATGCTACAATGTTTTCCAATAGTGTATTTAAAATGCCTGTTGAGCTACATTGGGTCTTTTCTGTCTTTCACAATCCTACTTGTCACATACCTGTTTTAAGGATATTGTACAGTGCTTTTGAGTTTTATCCATTAGTGCTCCACGTCTTCATCTTCAAGGCTGCATACTTGATGTGGACTACTCATATGCTCTGCAATTTGTATTCTGTCACTCTTGCTAAGCAAAAATATTTTTCTACATTCTCAACATTCATCGTCACAGCCCGGTGTGCTCCTCTACTTAACTGATTCAGAGTTCTGGTATGTTGGTTGCTGTGTAGTCTAGGTTGTTATTCTCCTATTTCGGTTCCATGACTATCTGCTGAAAGTAATTTACAGCTAACATGTTCAGAACAAACTCATATGAAACCTTTTTCCTGGAACTGTTTTTAATTGTAGAACTCTGCTACTTTACAGTTACCAAATTGCAATAATATGATTAGGAAACTTACTCGCAAAATCATCCAAATTCTGTCTGAAGTGCTCGGCTACTATGGCCCATGATGCAAGTGATCTATAAAAACATCTGATGACCATGTTGGACCCTTCTTTGATGCTTAACTTCACCCAAAATATATCACACATATAGTCTCTAACAACTGCAGTAGAGATTATAGAGTTCTTTATGATAATAAATACACCTCCACCACTGGCATTCCAATCTGTCCTTCTGATACACAGGCTGGTTCAAAAGTAACTGTAAAATCTTTGTGTGTGTAATGTACGCATCTGACTAACAGTAAAATGTTTAATAAAGTTTTGTCTGAAATTGCTTTTTTCTGAAATATGCCATAGAATAGACCACAAATGCACCATATGCAACACAAAATTAATTCTTGGCTATTCAAAAGTAACTGTACACACTTCATCAGTGTAATGTTTGCATCAAAATACATGTAAAATATTAAATAACTTTTCAATTGCAATTGACATTTCACTGCTATGCAGTAGAAAAGAGATCACAAATGTAACACAAACAACATAAAATTAATTTTTCCGAGACAGCAATGACACAAAAGGATCCGAAATTCAGTGCAACTACATACTTTACATTTACCCCAGAACATGGTCAGAATGATGTCCATGTACATGAAGACAATGATGTGCTCGATGTCTTAGCACTCTCAGAATGTTGCAGACTCCATTCACCTCATTCTGCACAGTTGCACAGCCTTTTCCAGTAGTTGTGCTACGTTCTCAGTTGCAACACCATACACAAGCTCCTTGAGATGGGCCCAAAGATAAAAATCCAGTAGGTTAAGATTTGGAGATCTGGCAAACCAAACAACTGGTCCTGTACAAGCTGTCCAGGGGATAAGCAATATTGAGATACTCTCTTGCCTACCGATTGAAATGTGCATGGGCACTGTATTGCAGAAATCTAAACTTGGTGTGTGTAATGAGTGGAATATCATGAAGCAGACCACCCAGTTCATGTTCAAAAAATTGTTGATACATTCTGCCAGTCAGGCACTGTGGAGTTAGATGCCATCGAAGTAACTATACTGTACGAAATGTTAACTGCAAAACTATGTCAATATCCTCATACTGTTGTTATGCAAGGATTCGTATATGCCCACACATGCATGTTATGAGTGCTCAAGGCAACTGAACCACTGATCAGCAACATGGCGCTTGAATAACCACTGACCGGAATTCTGATGTCTAGGGTAGGCTGTGGACATCAAGTTCTGCACATTCTGCTGGTGAAATGGCTGAATTCCTGTCTCTGAAGCATGTGCCATACAGTTGATTGAGGAACCCCTACACTGCCACTTACGTGACGAATACTTATGGTTGGATTTTCATCTACCATTTTCGTCCCACTGCATCCAGTTTAGGGTAACCTACCCATGGCGCACCAATAATGCCATATTCACTTAACCACCTGTCCACAGCTGAGAAAGTCTGATGGTTTGGTACTCTTCTGCTTGGAAGCATTTCCATATAACATCATCTTGCTGCTTGTGTATTGCCTTCTGCTACACCATCAAGGAGTGTACATAGTGCATCTGCTGCTGCTACACTACAGCAGTGTCATAGAGTACAATGGAGCCCATGAAATCAAGTAAATAAAAGCATTTCGTGCCAGAATTAACCAAGCAGTGTAGAGGGGTGAACAAAACAATATCAGTCGATATGTGGGCTAACACGACACAACAAAAGCCTGTGCTGGCCCATAATGTTATGCCTACCAGAAATGACGTTATGTGTCAAAAGCCAGAAATATAGCAATTTCAGGCAAAACTTTATTTAACATTTTACTCTTATTGCATATTTTACCCATGAAGTATGTACACTTACTTTTGAATCAATCTGTATATTGCAGTCTGAATTGAGAATATCACTATTGTTCGATTCTGGTTTCAGCCAGTTATTTGTTCCCATTACTAAGTGGGCATTCTTACCTTTAACAAGCAGTACTAATTTTAGGATCATACCATGGATGCTCCAGTTGTTTACTAATAACACAGTCTGCAAGGATGAAAGTTCTCTGAGATTAATGAGCTTGATCCATCTTCAAAGTCAGCAGGTAATTAAGTACTAACTCTCAGAAAGAGTTCCTCTAGCCTAAATGACACCAAATGCACACCGTGTGCTCTCTGCTACGCGTGTAGCTGTTTCCTTTGTGTGATGCACAGCTGACCAATCTCTTTCTGATAGGGCAGATCGAGAAAAAAGCATCCAAGGCTGTCACTCGTCTTTGTATTGTGACTGTAATGGTCACTTAGTTGATGAGATTATGAACTTTAATCTTTCTTTTTGAAATAAATGCGACACACTGAGTTGTTACACATATGCACATTTTGCTGAGCTGTTATGGAGTCAGCCAGATGGAGTGACCGAGCGGTTCTAGGCGATTCAGTCTAGAACCGCTAGACCGATACTTGGGGTATGTTATGCTGACACCAGTCAATGAACAGAATTACATTGGAAATAAAATTATGTAATTGTCAGTATCACAACCAAGTTAACAACAGGCATCACTGCTTAAAAGGTCTCTGTCAAGAATGAAATTATCTCTCTGCAGCGGAGTGTGCGCTGATATGAAACTTCCTGCCAGATTAAAACTGTGTGCCAGACTGAGACTCGGACTGAGGACTTTTGCCTTTTTTCGGGCAAGTGCTCTACCAACTAAGCTAGCTAAGCACGACTCACGACCTGTCCTCACAGCTTTAATTCCGCCAGTACCTCGTCTCCTACCTTCAAACTTCACAGAAGCTCTCCTTCGAACCTTGCAGAACTAGCGCTCCTGGAAGAAAGGATATTGTGGAGACATGGCCTTGCCACAACCTGGGGAATGTTTCCAGAATGAAATTTTCACTCTGCAGCGGAGTGTGCGCTGATATGAAACTTCCTGGCAGATTAGAACTGTGTGCCAGACCGAGACTATAACTCAGGACCTTTGTCTTTCATTAAATCACCTTTTAACTATTTCTCTACCATTCCACTCTTGAACAATGTGCAGGAAAACTGAACATCTATATCCTTATGTCTGAGCTCTGATTTCTCTTATTTTATTATGATGATCATTTCTCCCTGCCAGGAAGTTTCAGGTCTCTGTCCGTTTAGAAACTTCTCCAAGTTCACAAAAGTTGATGGTGATATATGGTTTGAAACACCAACCATCAAACAAAACAAATGTATGTGTGTGTGTGTTTTCTTAATAAATTAATTGAAGTCCTGAACAAAAATCCCAGTTCGCATGTATAAGATAATGTTATGTGGAGACGTAAATACAAACACAAATATCATAGCTGAAACAGTAACACACTCATAAACACACACAGCAGTTACATTATGTCAGAGTTATCACAAACTGCTGCAGGGCTAACTAAATATTCACCAACAGTGATCAACCAAGTGTTCAGAAATTATGGCAGAGAACACTGTTATGAATCTTTAAATGTATTGAGAATCTGAAAATATTTGTACATTATAAAAAGTTGAAAGGACACCAAACTACAAACTGACAAAATTCTCTTTTGAAAGGCCAAAATACAGGACTTATTCAAGTTCAGGGGAAGTATGTAATGAACATAATGTAGTGTAAAATTCTCTAGGTAGATATATTTGGACGACTACTCTGCAGTTCACACTTAAGTGTCTGATAGAGGGCTCATTAAATCATCTTTCAACTATTTCTCTACCATTCCACTCTTGAAAAATGTGCAGGAAAACTGAACATCTATATTCTTATGTCTGAGCTCTGATTTCTCTTATTTTATTATGATGATCATTTCTCCCTATTTAGGTTGGTGTCAACTAAATATTTTTGTATTCAGAGGAGAAAGTTGATGACTGAAATTTCGTGAAAATATTTCACAACAAAGAAGCACACCTTTGTTTTAATGACTGTCACCCCAACTCATATATCATGTCCATGACATTCTCTCTCACACTTTGCGACATTAAAAAACGAGCTGCCCTTCTTGCATTTTTTAAAGCGCATTTTAAACCAACGTTTTCAAAACTACAGACCTCAGTAGGGCTGTCCAGTAAAAACTAATAGATCTACATCTACATGCATACTCTGCAAATCACATTTAAGTGCCTGGTAGAGGCTTGTAACTGTAAGTATTAAAATGTACCCCAGAACATATTAGTTACATAAAAAAGAGCAGTAGTCACCTAAAGTTCCTAAATGTACATTATAGTCACAATTATAGTGCTGCTGACGGCGAAAATGCATCAAATACCACACTAATATGAGAGTAAAAGCCGATTGTTCGGAAAGATCGTGTGACGAGGAATGTATGAAAAAGTGTAGAAATTTAAGAATTAATTGTTAAAGAAAGGGGTAAGTCAATGAATCATTCACAGGTACTGTAAACATTTTTAATGAGAACTCTTCAAGTATTTCAAAGGCAATGGAACAAATATTTCTGAAAGAGGCGTAATTTATTTGAAAAATCATGCAGGAAGGTCAGTTATGTTCTTACCGACTACAGTATGTGAAACTGGGAAATCAGTACTAATTTTTAAGAACACTTAGTTGGTAGCAAAATGCAGTGCCAGTCTGTGTACTAGGAGAGAGTGTAGAGCTTTCTTCCATAACATAGTAAATAAGTTTTTGCAGATCAGATGACATTCTAGAGGATCTGAAATAGGCAACTATTATATCTTAATTGGAGAAAGGGAATAGAGAACTTACAGAAAATTGAAACCCGTATCTTTGCTTTCATCTTCTTAGAAATAGACTGTTATGACAAATGAGGTACTTAATTTTGCTTGAATAAATGTAATGCCCTGAATGAAACTCAACCCAGTCTCTGTAATGGCCATAGTACTATTTATTTAAGTGGCACTTGTTGAAACAGACAGTGTTGAGCGTCACACAAGCTATTTTAGATTGCTCTAAAGGGTTTGATGTTCTAGACTATAAAATTGTACTAAAGCAGTGGGAAGCATTAGAGCTACTAAGAGTAAAAATGAATAATTCCAATCATATCTTGGGGAAGGATACACTTGAAGATATCAAGGTGTGAAATAAAGTGAAATTTTTGAGCTAAGCATTTATCAAGTATAAACGATATACAGCAGAGCCTTAGGGAATTACATATTGAATTATCTTCCTTAACAGCAACAACATTATCCACGTAGATAAAACCCAGAACTGTTCAAAGAGAAAGCAAATGAAACAGTCTGTGATTTTATTAGAGAAAGAAAATTATGGTTTACTATTCAATGTTGGATGACAGTTCTACATATAGTAAAATAAGGATGTTTTTTTGGATCAATATTGATAGCCAATAAAACTGCAATGCATGCAGAAATATACTAGCAAACAGAATATCAACAACATGTTATGCCCTTAGAGTTGTGCCCAATTGATAGTGTTACGCCACAGAGGAAAAAAAGGGAAGAAATTTAAATTTGTCTTAAGATCACGCTAGCACAGCCCAGGTGACAAAAGACAGAGGAGATGACATAGCTGTTATGCTGCGGAAAGAAACAATCAACACTGTAAGTTGGTCATGGCCATTATAGATCAGAAGAAGAACGAGTATGAGTTTAATGTTCAGGTAGCATACTTCAGCAGTAAATATTTGATATGTTAATAAAAAACACGATTTTAATGATTGCTGTATTTCATTCACTAGGTAGGATATGGTAAATTAAATGGCAGACATTTTTAAAGGCATGAAGGATATACAGTATCAATGTGATGGTGTCTCCATGGACTCAACGTTAGCCAACAGGGTTTGATAATTGTCTTTGATTTACACCCCATGTATGCAGTTACTTTTGGTATATATATAAATGAATAATGTAACAGTTCTTCCAGCAGTATCAATTACATTGTTTAAAAGCATGTATTTACATAAGATCATCGCACAAAATTATAAATTCTTCTCATACCAGAACTATATATATATATATATATATATATATATATATATATATATATATATATATATATATATATATATATATATATATATATGTGTGTGTGTGTGTGTATATAAACGCGTGTGTCTAATGTGTATGAATTTATTGGCGCTTCCAATGTAGACAACATTCCATCAAGACTCATGATATCTTAAAAATGGACAACATTCTGGACTGAAGTCAGTGATTCTAAGTGTTTATGTAACTTATTCTTATTTCTAGTGAAAGCTACATCAGACTTAAAATCATTAAGTTGAACAAGAAAGGTATTTATTTTTCAGTAACACACATTTTCAGTAATTTGCCAACAATCATTAAAAGGTTATCCAAAAAAGTACAGTTTAGGAGGAACTTAAAGCATTTATTACTAGTGTTCAGCTAATATGTCTAATATCATTGTGAAAATGACTCGTCTCTGAATAAACAACTAACTAAACGTCCCCATCTCTAACCACCCCTCAGCGTTTCTGAAATCGACTATAAAAACTTTGTTATCACAAATGCTATTTCATATTCGTCCAAAGTCTACTGAATAGTGACTCCTAGCTCACCAGATAATTTTAATTTGACACAAGAGAAAATTTACGGGCAGAACGGTAACCCATTACGTGGAAACACTTCTGGGGCGCCAGTCTCATTTACTGGAAGTGTAAGTGAAAACTTAGTGGCGTGTCTCTAAACTTCTTTGGGCACCTTGCTACATCATCTTTGGTTCCATGCAGCTTAGTGCAGTAGAGATGTAGTGTGCGATTGACGGGAGGAGTGTAGTGTGTAAATAAATTTTTGATTTGGTGTAGCAGCGAAATAAACGCTGCTCATTTTTGTTTGTTAAATCTGCGTTTAAAATCGTTTGCATAAGAGATGATTAAAGCAATATTAGTGTTTAATAATCATGGGAAACCACGTATGTCTAAATTTTATCAGCATTTTGTAAGTATCGTGTATTATTCATAGATCTGTAATTTCAGCAGTGTTGCCTTCTGTGAAACGTCACTCATTTGGTGCTAAATGCACTGGCATGAATTAAGCTTGTATTGGTATACTTGTATATTTGTAAATTTACAGTATTTTTTTCTAAATATCGCGGTGTAGGACGTGGTAGGTAAGGTGGTTTATTATTTCGCGTCGATTTCGATGAAGTAACTTAGGATGTAGTATTTGTATATTCGGAAAATTGGACATGTGTTTAACATACGTAGTTTGCGTTAGTTACTTGTAGTTGCATATGGTAGGGAATATTACAAATCTTAATACCATGTACCAGTTCTAAAGTTTTACTATTGGATGCAGGATTTAGCACACTGCTGTATTTAACGAATGCCAATGTTATTTACAGTCTAGCTGTGTATGACAGCTTGTTGTTTATGTAGATGTTTTTCAAATTATTGTGTGTTAACTACAGGAAATACGTAAAACATTAGCCTGTATATAAATGGGCAATTTCAAATATGTAAATAGCAAGTTTCAGATTATGTATTAATAGCATTACTAATGACAGTTATGACTATAGCCCCTGTGTATTGCACTTTGGTGCTAAGTAAAGAGAACGTTATTTGCATCAGTGGCAATGCTGTTGTCTTATGATTTAAAAACAGTTGGAAAATTTAGTGAAAATGAGTCTCCTGGTATTAGATGCAGAAATACTTTGTGTTTACTTTTCGTACTCCTGTTGGTTTTCCTCCTTGTAACATACCATGTAACATTTCATTGAGTGTTATATTTGCTTGTCATGTCTATTTTTTCGAGTATTATCTTTCTTTCGATACTCAAACTAATCTGTGTTCCAAAACCTAAGGTTGCAATATTGATTAGAATGTATTTTGATCCCACCAAAATTTATATTGCTTTTGTCAAGTATTTTTACTAGTTACTGAGAAAAACTCTGCAAATAGTGATTAAACATGTATTAAACTCTGAAGAGGCAAATGAACAAACGTCTTGACTGAAAGTGAGTTGTTTCTGACATGTAAATTGACCAACCGCGCGACTGCTACGGTCGCAGGTTCGAATCCTGCCACGGGCATGGATGTGTGTGATGTCCTTAGGTTAGTTAGGTTTAATTAGTTCTGAGTTCTAGAGGACTGATGACCACAGATGTTAAGTCCCATAGTGCTCAGAGCCATTTGAACCATTTTGTAAATTGACCAGCAGGCAAGCAGAAGGGTAGTGACATTTGTGGTGCACCTAGTCTATCTCATCTTGGTTGTTCGTCGTGTAAAATAAGCCTAAAGACAGAACTTCAGATAGCCCTCTTGGGAATTTTACTGAATGAGATGGTGCACACTGAACTTAAGGAGAAGGATGAGTAAAATTTGGTCCTGGCTTCATTGGTTTGGGTTTTCTGCAGTTTCACCACATTGAGGCAAATGTTGAACTGATTAATCCCAACGAAGCTGTGCCTGATTTGATTCCTCAGTGTTGTGAGTCTGAGATCATGCTCAGTTAGTGTAATGACCTACTAAACAAACCAGTGCATTGAGTAAGCAGTTTGATGAATCGACTTCCAAATTGACATCACTTCAGCTTAATATTGGAATGATCCCTTAAACAATGTCATGGGTTGATTCCTGTCTTTTCTTGTTCGTGATTTAATGCTTCATCTGTAAAGACCTTTGGGTGTTATGTTTCATCTTGCCTTCTGTATTGACATTCACTGTCCTGTCACTGTAGTCCTGTTTAGGTAAAGTGGGGCTTGATGAGTACATGGAACAGACATGAATAGGGTACAGAGAAAGAACATTGGATGGATTTGAAGATTTCTAGATGTGAAAGTTTCAGCAGCAGTGGTTAGCAAAGTTGTTGATACCTTGACAGGGGGCAGAGTGAGGCACCACAGAGGAATGCTAAAATATAGCACAATGTAAGGTAAGGGTTCTGTTTTGAGGGAAGGAGATTAGGGAATGAAGATACAGTACAGTTAGAGTAAGGTAGACAGGTACTATGACTTTTGTGAGACTGGTGAGGGGGAAGGAGTGTGGAAGAATTGGGTGGGAATGTTAGTGCATTAGAGATAGGTGGTAGGCTGGGACTATCAGAGTTTGACAGTTGCTGAAATAAAGGATATCCTGGCAAGATTGTTTTCACGTGCAAAATTCAGAGAAGCTTGCATTGAGCTGTGCACAGTACATATTTTGGTTGCTTTGTTCGCACTTTCCATATGGTTTTGTTTATAGTAGGTGGGGTGGGGGACACTTATGTGGTCAGTCAGCAGGTATGTAAGGAATATTGGGTTTCCATGAGGGTAAGATATTAAGGTAGTAAGACATATTTTTGACTGTGGTAACACGGTGAAGGCCTTGGCAAGATTTTGTGTGTTGGAAAAGAACTGCTTTTCAGTACCGGTACAGCATACTTGGATGGCGAGGCTTTATGTAGAAAACTTTTTGGCTTGTGAAGGATGGAAATTGTCAACACACAGTTTAGCAAGGCTTCTTGTAGAGGTTGGCTCACATTAATATCCTAAAAAATATAGAAACTGTACAAAAATGGTATTGTTGAAATGAACATTATGAGATTTCACATTTTGGCAAAATAAATACCGTACTTGTATTATTAATTTGATGTAATCATGCAGATTTATTTTAAAGGATAAGATTTTACTGTTATGTCAGCTTTCCATGGAGAGGGTAACCTATGAGGAAAAAAATGGTGGCTAGTAGCAAGGCTCTGATGGGCCACCTACGGGTAAGTTGTCAGGGAATTATGTAACACTGTAGTAGTTTCATAAAGGGAAGAACAAGTGAAACTCAGTAAAGTTGCAGTTCCACTGTAGTTATATTAAACCGGTTTGCAGGCATATAAACTGTAGCAGAAAAGTTTTTCACTTCCATCATGCTTTTGTAAATTTTGTTGTTTTGATTGCGAATGTCTTTCTCACTACTCTTAACCATCAGAAATCGCTGTGCTCTGCCATGTATGTATGTAGGTAAAACTAAAGCAGCATTCTCATAGCAGTTCAACAGAGTGCACTGTGTGCGGGATAATGTGGCTTGTTTACAGTATTGTCTGTCAACGTGCTTCTGAGGGACACTGCAACCCTAGACATATATGAACCGTCGTTTTATTGCGAGAAGGCTTGTCAGCACAGTAAGTTGCCTGCCGGGCGTACACCCCGTTGACATCGTTCAAATATGCAACACAGCAGCCGATGTCCGGCAGCAGGAGCAGCTGATGACTGTCAGACAGCAAATGACCATCAATAACAGCTGATACTGAAGAGATGTAAAAACAACTGTAAACTGATTGTTTGGTAGGCAACTGTGAAGATTGGTGACCCAGACAGCATGCAACCATCTCCACATGATCAATTTGGCCATTATGAACAATGTTGCAACAACATGACAGCCACCTTTTTTTTTTTTTTTAAAGCGTTTTCGAAATAGTGACCACAAGACAGATCATAATGCTCACAAACAAACATAAGTAACACGTGGAATATTTCAGTTGACCAATAAAACGAAAGTAGTAGGTTAAGTAGTGTGTAAGCTTAGGGACTGATGACCTTAGCAGTTAAGTCCCATAAGATTTCACACACTAAGTACCTTGGTTGTCACTGGAAATCACTGAGGCTATTAAAGAGCTTTACAGCATCATAAGCGGCACCCTTCCCTAGAGCACCTAATAGTTTTTAAATGTCTCCATGCTTGTGTTTGCCAGCTTATAAAAAGATGGAAACAGGAGTGTTGGGAGAGGTACATTTCGACCATTGGGTGCCATACGTCACCTTCCCAAGTCTGGATGAAGATCAGATGTGTTTGTGGGTACCACACCCCGACAGGTGTTACTGGCATTAACATCAGTGGCGTGTTATGTACCGACGCAAACGCAATTGTCGAGCACTTTGCTGATCACTATGCTCGAGACTTCGCATCAGAGAATTATCCCCCTGGCATTTTGCACCCTTAAACAGTAGATGGAAAGGAAAGCCCTCTTGTTCACTGAACGTCACAGTGAACCCCTACAGAGTGGGAGCTGCTCAGCGTCGTTGCACACTGCCCCGACACAGCTCCTGGGCCACATCGGGTCCACAGTCAGATGATCAAATATCTCTCGTCTGACTACAAGTGACGTCTCCTCATGATCTTCAACCGGATCTGGTGCAATGGTGTCTTTCCATCACAACGGCAGGAGAGCATCATTCCAGTGCTCAAACCCAGTAAAAACCTGCTTAATGTGGATAGCTATTGGCCCATTAGCCTCACCAATGTTCTTTGTAAGCTGCTGGAACATGAGGTGTGTCAGCAGTTGGGTTGGGTCCTGGAGTCATGTGGCCTACTGGCTCCATGCCAGGGCGGTTTCCACGTGGGTCGCTCTACCACTAATAATCTTGTGTCCCTGGAGTCTGCCATACGAACAACCTTTTCCAGGCACCAACACCTTGTTGCCGTCTTTTTTGATTTACGGAAAGTGTATGACACCACCTGGCGACATCATATCCTTGCCACATTATGCGAGTGGGGTCTCAAGGCCCACTCCCGATTTTTATTCAGAATTTCCTGTCACTTCATACTTTCCATGTCCAAGTTGGTGCCTTCCATAGTTCCCCCTATATCCAGGAGAATGGGGTCCCACAGAGCTCTGTATTGTATGTATCTCTATTTTTTGGCCATCAATGGTCTAGCAGCAGCTTTAGGGCTGTCCGTCTCCCCCTCTCTGTAAGCAGATGACTTCTGCATTTTGTACTGCTCACCAGTTATGTTGCACACATTTGTAGTTCTCCTAAGCATCCGAATTACAATCTCCTTTTTCCAGCCACGGCACTTCATCACCCGCATCGGAGGACCAGGTCAGGGCTTATGATTGTGGTTCACATCCGATCTCTTCTGTCTTAAATGGAGTCCTTGCCTTTACCACCTGTACTTGAGATCCAGTCACGTTCACCTCCATGGTGTACACCTAGGCTAAAGCTTTGCCTGGACCTTTCATGTACTGGAACCATGAAGTGGTTTACACTGATGGCTCGATGGCTGATGGTCACGTTGGCTTCGTGTATGTTCATGGAGGACATATGGAACAGCACTCCTTGCCATATTGCTGCAGTGCTTTCACTGTAGAGCTGGTTGCCATTTCTTGTGCTCTTGAGTGCATCCACTCATGACCTGGTGAGTCGTTTCTTCTCTTTAACATTCCCAGCACCCTACCTTCGGAGTTGGGCGACAATGCCTCAACAGCAGATTTAATTTTACGCTTTATTCATGAGGGGAGTGTTTATCATACCATCTAAGGGTGGGCATTTAGCCTTCTCACTGAGGTCACCACCCTCCCCCCATTTTAACTCTGTCGCACTTTCTTTGCATTTGTTTGTCTTGGTGGTCGTCTTTTCCCTACATGTGTTCATCTTGCCTGTCTTTTTGGGGTGGAGATTTTAATGTGTTGCAGAGTAGCTGGCTCATCCTCTTTTATTATTGTGATCAGCCAGCCCAGACCATATGCTCTATAGTTTTAATACCTTCTTCTACTTTCCCTTGTGGTGTATGTTTTCCCCATTTTTTGTTCATTCCATTCGTTTTCATTTAGGTGTGGTGTTGGGTGTTTTTGTACCTTGAGCCTTGCTTGAGTCAGGAAAAAGGGACTGATGACACTGTAGTTTGGTCCATTTGTACCCGAAACCAACCAACCAACACTTGCACACAGTGAGAAGATGTTTCAGTGATACCAACTGCAGCCTGAATGTGAGGCCTGTCTAAAAAGTATCTGACCTTTAGCCAGAGAAAATATTTCGAATATGTGACAGGGTTGGGACCCTAATCCTCTTCAAAGTAGGCCCCTTGTGCTTGTACACACTTAGCCCACTAACTCTTCCACTGCCGGAAACACCTCTGGAAGTCTTCTTTTGGAGTGGTGTTCAGCTCCGTCGTAGTGTTCTGCATTCTGTCTTCTGTACTCTCAAAATGGATCCTTTCAGTGGTATCTTCTATTTTGAAAACAACCAGAAGTTGTAAGGAGCTATGTCTGGAGAGTAGGAAGGTTGGCAAACGGCTGTATTTCCATGTTTGGCCAAGAAATTTTGGATCAAGTGGAATGAATGTCCGAGGGCATTGTGGTGATGCGGTTGCCAGTTTTTCGCTGTCCACATGTCTGGTCTTTTGCGCTGAACTGTGTCACGGAGTTGCCGGAGAACATCTTGATAGTACTCCTTTGTCACTGTTTGTCCTTCTGGTGCGTATTCGTGGTGCACAATTCCACGGTCATCAAAGAAGACAGTTCGCATCACCTTGATTTTGCTTCGCACCTGCCTCACTTTCTTCGGTCTTGGAGACTAAGGATGCTTCCACTGCGACTACTGTCTTTTTGTTTCTGGGTAGTACTCATACACCCATGACTCACCTCCAGTCATTATGGTGTTCAGAAAGGATCAGTGTTGGTGGTGTCTGGAAGGTCCTGTGCAACATCAAAACAGAGGTCTTTTTGTTCCGGCGACAACAACTTGTGCGTGAATTTCGCATCCCCTCGGTGCATGTTCAAATCATCACGCAAAATTGCATGTGCAGAATCTTTACTCATTCCAACCTCTTGGGCAATCTCCCACACGCTCAAATGATGATCTGCTATCACCAAATTTTGCACCCTCTCGACAACAGCTGCACTCTGAGCAGTTTGGGACCTGCCTGAACGCTGGTCACTGTCCCCTGATGTGCAGCCATTTTTGAATCGGTTGAACTACTCCTTAATTTGTGTTACACTCATTGCATCTTCTCCAAACACATGCTGAATCTTACGAATTGTTTTGCTTTGAGAATCGCCAACTTTTGACAAAATTTGATGCAGTATCTTTGCTCAACACGTTCAGTCGTCTTGAGAGAATTGGTAATCCGACGAACACATTGTGTAACACCTCACTCGATGACCGACAGGCAGCCACTGACGTGCTGGAAGATGGGGACAAAATTCACCCATGTGGATAAAGGTCTCTTCCTATACTATGTACATTGGCGCCGTGCTATCGTTTCTATTTTGTGCAGGAAAATCAAAGGTCGGATACTTTTTAGACACACCTTGTATATGGTGTACCATAGGTACACAAAGAAGTTGATCACCTCATAGTCGGTGATTCATCTTCTCATGAAAACTGTGTCTTCTGGTGGATCTCATAGACTTGCTGGTCAAAGACCCCACTCATTTTGTTTCACTCATAAAGAAAAGGAGCAACACACAGGCATTGTGCTAATTTTATGAAATTGAGAGAACTAATAAATTATGAAATAGAATTGCTGTTCAGTCAGGTGTCAAAATGTGTAATGCTGCTGATAGACACATGAATGCGAGAGTTTGTCAGAAATGGTAATTCGGTAAGCACTGCGTCACTCCAGTCCAGAGATAAAGGCACAGTGAAAAGATATGGTAGATTAAGGGGAAGAATGAGGGACTAGTGCAGTTAAGAATTAGGATGAAAAAGTCATCATCATTTATATAAAAACTAAAATGAAAAGAGAATGCAAATTAAGTTCCAAGGGTGTTGGGTTGCAAGAACATGTTGAAGGGCAAATTCCCAACTGGTTTTCCCGGAAACTAGTATTGGGTGGGAGAAACCAAATAACCCATGTTATGGTGGAAGCGTTCAGGCCCTTGAGTCGTTCTGTAGAGCACGTTTGCAACTGGGTACTGGATGTTCCCAATCACAGTCCTTGTAGCCCCATTGAAGTCCCCACATCACACCTTCTAGATCTGCATCCTTGTTATGAGAGACATGTGCGACCAACCTAGATTAACAGTATGTCAAAGGAAAGGAGATTGCCTTTGACTCAAGAAATCTAACTATTGATGTCAGCATGGAGGGAAGGGCATTTTGCTGGCAGAGCAATCTTCTGGCAGGTGGTGGTCTTGTAATGATAATGTGGTATGAAATCTTTCTTGCATTTGCCATTACATCTCACTGTGGAATGGTTTTTGCAACTGGTTAACAAGTTGTGTGCAGTTATTTGTAGCCAGTGGCACTAAGTTGGCCACTTTCTCAAGGACAAGGACTGTATAGAATGATATCAACACCCTTGTGCAAACATCTCAATTTTTGGGTGTGAAGTAACTGTTACCAGTCGCAATAGAGGGTAATTTTATGTAACACATGACTGGTTTCAGGCTTGTGCTCATCTTCAGGTGGTTCACATTGAGGTGCATGTTTCCATACTCAATCTTAGAGATAACTGTTTAAATGAAAAACAAATAATGTGATGATGACTAAATACACACAAATGCAACAGTGGGAAGTGGCTAAGTGACGTGTTGCAAAATATAGTAGTACTTATATAAAGCTGATGCATCCATATTATTTTCACATTACATTTATCACATTTTTGTACAAAAATATTTCATTTTTCCATGTTGTTGGAAAAATTATTGGTACTTCCATATTATGTCTTTGATAAAGTATTGGCATTTTAGCTGTTGGTAACTTCAGATACAATTGCACTCACAAGATGTTTACATTTGAAAAGCAGAGGTTTGGTCAGGGATAAAGATGGGTCAGCTCGCATTACCAAACTGGGTTAATTCAGGCTGATAGGAAGTCAAATCAAGCTGAGTTCGATGGTTACTAACTCGAGTTGTGTTCATGTGCTGCATGGCAGCTGATGCTATTGGTGACGGTTTCACGTGAGATAGGTCATGGCGATCAAACCCTAGTTGCGTCTATGTCTACAGAACGGGACGTCACTCACTGTGGTCTTTAAGAATGGAGTAGCATATTACGATTTATTTTGTTACAGAACAACAGTGCCATGGCAAGTCGGAAATTAAATTTTGAATACAAAGTGACTGAGGGAACTTTATGCCAGTCATACTTGAGCAGTGGTATTTGGCAACCTTAAGATCATCCAATCATCATCAAAATCCTTACAGCAAGTCCTGGGAGGGGGGACTAAGGGGAGAGGGAAGGGAGGGGGGGCCTCAAGAGTGTATTTTCAAATTTCAGCCTATAGCACGGCAGCCATTCATGCGCATGATGAAGTATTTCGCTACCTTAAGATGGCCTGATCATCGTACAAATCATACAGCAAATTCAGGGTGTCTGATGAGTGTATTTTCAAATTTCTGTCTGTAATGTGGCATCTATTTATTCTCATGATGAGGCATCTTGTTACCTTACCATTATAGCAAGTTTCGCATAAATATCACCATCTTCAAAATTTCATGTCAAAAGACTTGAAATTGTGCGTTTTAGTGCAATTCACAGTTGTGAACATGAATTTGGCTATCTTATGATTGGCTGATAGTTGTCAAAATCGTCACAGCATGTTTCGGATGGTTCACAAGTGTATTTTCCAAATTTCAAAACAAATGAACCAAAACTGCTGCCTGTAGTGAGGTATGCAGTCATGCTCACGAACAGAACCTTTGGCTACCTTACAACTGACCAATGTCTGTCAAAATTTATACTGTGAATTTTGGATGTTTTGCAAGTCTATTTTTGAAGTTTCAGACCAAAAGACCCAATATTGTGGCCTGTAGTGTGATATGCAGTCATAACCGTGAACAGGGATTTGGCTACTTAAAGATTACCCAATAATTGTCAAAATCTATACAGCATATCTCAGGTTTTTCGCAAGTTTATCTTCCAGATTTCAAGCCGAAAGACCAAAAATTGCACGCTATGTGGTATCCATCACACTCATGACATTATATATAATTGCAGATTGGGAAACTGTAAAGCTCGGGTTGGTTAAGTGAATTGTAATCCGCGCAGATGCAAAAGAGATAACGGCGCTGAATTTTTTCTCACTTGCTTTGGACTTGGTTTACACAAAATTTTAACTCAGTTTGGTGTGAACCTGAGTTGGACCATCACTAGTCAAAGAGCTTAAATAAAAGAAATAGAGAGATGTTAAATGTGCAGATACAGAAGAGATATAACATTAATTAAAAAAAAAAACAAACAAACTTGCTTCTTTTCATTCATCAAGAGGACTGAGTGGGACTCTGTGTGTACAGTTAAGTGTGCGTAGATCTGAGGACTGCCATTTTGTATTGTATTGGGCAATAGCAGGAGTTGTTTATGGCAACATTGCTGGTGATGGGTTTTCAATAAATTTAAAAGGCATATTTTTTGTTTATGATAGAGATTGTAAGATGAAGAAAACTGATTGCGTAATGTACTTGATGTGATTCTATGTGATTAATGTAAATATCTGCAAGGGTTCCTCCTGAACTGCTGCCTGTTGCAAGACCATCTTCCTGCTTGTAATTTTTTTTTTTTTTTTTGGTTAAAAGTGAAATAATTATTTGAAAGCATTAGTTCCAGTGAGAACAGATTCTGCAGGGCTTACAGTAGTATTAGTTGGGTGACTGGGTAAGCGTTTTATTGTAGTCTTATAGTTGTAGGAGTAGTAGTGTATTTAAAAAAGGCCATGAGAAATAAATAGTTACTATATAAATTTATTACTATCCCAGGAAATGTGATTTGTGTGGCCTATTTTAGTTTTTTTTTACATAATAGGTTGTATTTATGAAGAATGAATGAATGAATAAATAAATAAATAAATAAAATTTCAAGTTCATCCATTTCAGCCTTAGGTAACTTTGTGTGTTTTAATAAGCTGTTATTGATTATCTGGATTGTGTCATGAATAGGTATGTTCATGTAAAGGTTTCCTATGTCGATTGAGGCAAATTTAGCACCCTCTAGTAATTGTATATTTTTATATCTTCTATCAGATCATAGCTATTTTTAATTGAGAAATTCTTTTCATAAGTATAAATATTGCTGAGAATGTCATTTAGCTTCCTGTGATTGATTATGGTGGACTATTTCTGCAGTTAACTGTAGGATGTGTAGGAGAACCAGGTTTATGAATGTTTGGTTGTGAACATGGCTTTGGTGCTGATGGGTTCATGATAAGGTATTTTAGACATCAAAGTAAGATAATAGGAAATTAGAAGATTTCAGTAGTTTCCTTAACAGGGTTAAAAATTTGGGTGTGGGGGTCACTGTATTTTATGTAGGCCTATGTTGTTCTTATGAAAAAATTGCCAGGTTTTGTTGATTCACACATAACACTGGCTGAGTTGCGTTGTCAGATTTCACTACCAGAGCTTTGTTTTCATACAGTTTTCTATTAATAATACTGAGTATTTGCATAATTGTGTGTTTTTCAATGTTGTTGTTTTTTGTGCATGGTATTCTTAACTTTAAGCCCAATACTAATATCTGTTCGATACTGTTCATTTTATTTGAGTCACATGCAATTTTAGAGCAAAGCATTAAATCCATGATATTGTTATTATTGAGCAAAGGTGGAATATTATGTTCTAAGCCTTTTTTAAGTAACCTAACTTACTTTAATCTTCGTCAAATATGGTAGTGGTGGATTTTATCACCCCGTCATAAACATTTGTTCTCTTGTGTGAGGAGATTCTAGTTGTTGTGTTTTGTTAGAATTAAGAGCAATTAATTTATGATTATGTCTAGTTATGGGTGACTGGAATTCGTCAGTAGGAAAAGGGAGAGAAGGAAACATAGTAGGTGAATATGGATTGGGGGGAAGAAATGAAAGAGGAAGCCGCCTTGTAGAATTTTGCACAGAGCATAACTTAATCATAGCTAACACTTGGTTCAAGAATCATGAAAGAAGGTTGTATACCTGGAAGAATCCTGGAGATACTGAAAGGTATCAGATAGATTACATAATGGTAAGACAGAGATTTAGGAACCAGGTTTTAAATTGTAAGACATTTCCAGGGGCAGATGTGGATTCTGACCACAATCTATTGGTTATGAACTGCAGATTGAAACTGAAGAAACTGCAAAAAGGCGGGAATTTAAGGAGATGGGACCTGGATAAACTGAAAGAACCAGAGGTTGTAGAGAGTTTCAGGGAGAGCATAAGGGAACAATTGACAGGAATGGGGGAAAGAAATACAGTAGAAGAAGAATGGGTAGCTTTGAGGGATGAAATAGTGACGCAGCAGAGGATCAAATAGGTAAAATGACGAGGGCTAGCAGAAATCCTTTGGTAACAGAATAAATATTGGATTTAATTGACGAAAGGAGAAAATATAAAAATGCAGTAAATGAAGCAGGCAAAAAGGAATACAAAGTCTCAAAAATGAGATCGACAGGAAGTGCAAAATGGCTAAGCAGGGATGGCTAGAGGACAAATGTAAGGATGTAGAGGCTTATCTCACTAGGGGTAAGATAGATACTGCCTACAGGAAAATTAAAGAGACCTTTGGAGAGAAGAGAACCACTTGTATGAATATCAAGAGCTCAGATGGCAAACCAGTTCTAAGCAAAGAAGGGAAGGCAGAAAGGTGGAAGGAGTATATAGAGGGTTTATACAAGGGCGATGTACTTGAGGACAATATTATGGAAATGGAAGAGGATGTAGATGAAGAAGAAATGGGAGATAACATACTGCATGAAGAGTTTGACAGAGCACTGAAAGACCTGAGTTGAAACAAGGCCCCGGGAGTAGACAACATTCCATTAGAACTACTGATGGCCTTGGGAGAGCCAGTCATGACAAAACTCTACCATCTGGTGAGCAAGATGTATGAGAGAGGCGAAATACCCTCAGACTTCAAGAAGAATATAATAATTCCAATCCCAAAGAAAGCAGGTGTTGACAGATGTGAAAATTACGGAACTATCAGTTTAATAAGTCACAGCTGCAAAGTACTAACGCGAATTCTTTACAGACGAATGGAAAAACTGGTAGAAGCGGACCTCGGGGAAGATCAGTTTGGATTCCGTAGAAATGTTGGAACATGTGAGGCAATACTAACCTTACGACTTATCTTAGAAGAAAGATTAAGAAAAGGCAAACCTACGTTTCTAGCATTTGTAGACTTAGAGAAAACTTTTGACAACGTTAACTGGAATACTCTCTTTCAAATTCTGAAGGTGGCAAGGGTAAAATACAGGGAGCGAAAGGCTATTTACAATTTGTACAGAAACCAGATGGCAGTTATAAGAGTCGAGGGGCATGAAAGGGAAGCAGTGGTTGGGAAAGGAGTGAGACAGGGTTGTAGCCTCTCCCCCATGTTATTCAATCTGTATATTGAGCAAGCAGTAAAGGAAACAAAAGAAAAATTCGGAGTAGGTATTAAAATTCATGGAGAAGAAGTAAACACTTTGAGGTTCGCCGATGACATTGTAATTCTGTCACAGACAGCAAAGGACTTGGAAGAGCAGTTGAACGGAATGGACAGTGTCTTGAAAGGAGGATATAAGACGAACATCAACAAAAGCAAAACGGGGATAATGGAATGTAGTCAAATTAAATCGGGTGATACTGAGGGGATTAGATTAGGAAATGAGACACTTAAAGTAGTAGAGGAGTTTTGCTATTTAGGGAGTAAAATAACTGATGATGGTCGAAGTAGAGAGGATATAAAATGTAGACTGGCAATGGCAAGGAAATCGTTTCTGAAGAAGAGAAATTTGTTAACATCGAGTATAGATTTAAGTGTCAGGAAGTCGTTTCTGAAAGTATTTGTATGGAGTGTAGCCATGTATGGAAGTGAAACATGGACGATAACCAGTTTGGACAAGAAGAGAATAGAAGCTTTCGAAATGTGGTGCTACAGAAGAATGCTGAAGATAAGGTGGGTAGATCACGTAACTAATGAGGAGGTATTGAATAGGATTGGGGAGAAGAGAAGTTCGTGGCACAACTTGACTAGAAGAAGGGATCGGTTGGTAGGACATGTTTTGAGGCATCAAGGGATCACAAATTTAGCATTGGAGGGCAGCGTGGAGGGTAAAAATCGTAGAGGGAGACCAAGAGATGAATACACTAAGCAGATTCAGAAGGATGTAGGTTGCAGTAGGTACTGGGAGATAAAGGAGCTTGCACAGGATAGAGTAGCATGGAGAGCTGCATCAAACCAGTCTCAGGACTGAAGACCACAACAACAACAACAACAACAACAACAACAACATGTCTAGTTGGCACAAGTAATTGTCCTTTGTTGACTTGGTCTCTGAATTTATCTGAAATGTTCATGAATTGCATAGGAGTCAACTATTTGCTTAGTGCCTATTGTAGTTTGACCATTTACATGTTAAGTATATCTTTACATAATGATTTGATCTCATTGTTTTACCAGATAATTTCACTTTTACTTTGTTGTTTTGGCTGACTGATAACTTTGTTGTTTTGGCTGACTGAGTGTGGCTCCTTATATTAATTTTAATGTAATTAGGATTACTTTACACAAAAGGCAGTTTTTGTTAAATTTGATTTAAATGGTGATCTTCAACACTGTATATGCACCTGTGAATGTAAACCACCTGAAGATGGACACAAGCCCAAAACCAGTCATGTGTTACATAAAATCACCTTCTATTGTAACTGGTAGTGGTTATTATTCTACACCCAATAAAGGAACATTCACAGAGTTCAACTGCATCCGTTATGGATAAAATACATTTAATGTTGCCTAACAAGGCATCACAAACTGTCAGTGCATTTAGAACACACAAAATCAAGATGATGGAGACCATTCAAGCAATCAAAGAAAGGCCTGAAACATAATATTCCACCATCGCGTTGATACTTCCGCGTGTGTGAGCAATGACAAGATGTAGGGACTTAAAAAATTTTCCCTGTCCCGTTCTCTTACTATCTTGATACGTACCAATTCTTTGCAAGACTTACAAGGAGAGGTCACCAGCAGGGTGGTTGGCTCTTTGAAACCATCTATGTGGTGATGGAGGTTAAGATCCCAGGTATCACATCTTGCAGCCATTCACCCTAGTAGTCCCTCATTTGCAAGTATTTGATGAAAAAAAGGGAATTTTACAGTAGCACTAAAAGAGAATTTTGTAGACTGATAGCATGGTGTACTGGATAGGGTACGGCTTTCTGCTGAAGGCAGTGGGTTCGAATCTCGTCAGGTGCTTTAAATCCTTATTGAAATGACTGATAATTAGTCTTATTCAGTTAATTGATTTAAATGTAATTTTTTGCTTCTGTTGCTCTGTCACAGCATTTTAATCATCATATGAATTTTTCGTTTGTTCTCATTTTTTTTCCTTTATACCACTCTTTTTCTACTTCAAATTCTTGTGACTGTGAATTTAAGTACAGTTATCTGTTATCATATTTAAATATTTCAAAATGCTAAGTTAATTGGTAAAAACAAAAGATGAAATAATATATTTATATTGACTGTGTAATGGTGTCAAAAATGTGTTTTTCATTACAAGGTGCACTTTTTTTAATGGTAATTGTGAAACTGACATTTAAAACATAGCCTAAATTTGTATTGCACTATGTTGTTGTTGTGGTTGTCAGTCCTGAGACTGGTTTAGTGCAGCTCTCCATGCTACTCTATCCTGTGCAAGCTTCTTCATCTCCCAGTACCTACTGCAGCCTACATCCTTCTGAATCTGCTGAGTGTATTCATCTCTTGGTCTCCCTCTATGATTTTTACGCTCCACACTGCCCTCCAATACTAAATTAGTGATCCCTCGATGTCTCAGAACATGTCCTACCAACCGATCCCTTCTTCTAGTCAAGTTGTGCCACAAGCTACTCTTCTCCCCAATTCTATTCAATACCTCCTCATTAGTTACATGATTTACCCATCTAATCTTCAGCATTCTTCTGTAGCACCACATTTTCAAAGCTTCTATTCTCTTCTTGTCTAAACTATTTATCGTCCACGTTTCACTTTCATACATGGCTACACTCCATACAAATACTTTCAGAAACGACTTCCTGACATTTAAATCTATACTCGATGTTAACAAATTTTTCTTCTTCAGAAACGCTTTCCTTGCCATTGCCAGTCTACATTTTGTATCTTCTCTACTTCGACCATCATCAGTTATTTTGCTCCCCAAATAGCAAAACTCCTTTACTACTTTAAGTTTCCCATTTCATAATCTAATTCCCTCAGCATTACCTGACTTAATTAGACTACATTCCATTATCCTTGTTTTACTTTTGTTGATGTTCATCTTATATCCTCCTTTCAAGACACTGTCCATTCCGTTCAACTGCTCTTCCAAGTCCTTTGCTGTTTCTGACAGAATTACAATGTCATCGGCGAACCGCAAAGTTTTTATTTCTTCTCCACGGATTTTAATACCTACTCCAAACTTTTCTTTTGTTTCCTTTATTGCTTGCTCAATATACAGATTTAATAACATCGGGGTGAGGCTACAAACCCTGTCTCACTCCCTTCCCAACCATTGCTTCCCTTTCATACCCCACGACTCTCATAACTGCCATCTGCTTTCTGTACAAATTGTAAATAGCGTTTCACTCCCTGTATTTCACCCCTGCCACCTTCAGAATTTGAAGGAGAGTATTCCAATCAACATTGTCAAAAGCTTTCTCTAAGTCTACAAATGCTAGAAATGTAGGTTTGCCTTTCCTTAATCTTTCGTCTAAGATAAGTCGTAGGGTCAGTATTGCCTCACGTGTTCCAACATTTCTACGGAATCCAAACTGATCTTCCCCGAGGTTGGCCTCTTATCAGTTTTTCCATTCGTCTGTAATGAATTCACGTTAGTATTTTGCAGCTGTGACTTATTAAACTGATAGTTCGGTTATCTTCACATCTGTCAACACCTACTTTCTTTGGGATTGGAATTATTATATTCTTCTTGAAGTCCGAGGGTATTTTGCCTGTCTCATACATCTTGCTCACCAGATGGTAGAGTTTTGTAAGGACTGGCTCTCCCAAGGCTGTCAGTAGTTCTAATGGAATGTTGTCTACTCCAGGGGCCTTGTTTCGACACAGGTCTTTCAGTGCTGTGTCAAACTCTTCACGCAATATCATATATCCCATTTCATCTTCATCTACATCCTCTTCCATTTCCATAATATTGTCCTCAAGTACATTGCCCTTGTATAGACCCTCTATATACTCCTTCCACCTTTCTGCTTTCCCTTCTTTGCTTAGAACTGGGTTTCCACCTGAGCTCTTGATATTCATGCAAGTGTTTCTCCTTTCTCCAAAGGTCTCTCTTATTTTCCTGTAGGCAGTATCTATCTTACCCCTAGTGAGATAAGCCTCTACATCCTTACGTATGTCCTCTAGCCGTCACTGATTAGCCATTTTGCACTTCCTGTCGATCTCATTTTTGAGACTTTTGTATTCCTTTTTGCCTGCTTCATTTACTGCATTTTTATATTTTCTCCTTTCATCAATTAAATTCAATATTTCTTCTGTTACCCACGGGTTTCTACTAGCCCTCATCTTTTTACTTATTTGATCCTCTGCTGCCTTCACTATTTCATCCCTCAAAGCTACCCATTCTTCTTCTACTGTATTTCTTTTCCCCATTCCTGATAATTGTTCCCTTATGCTCTCTCTGTACAACCTCTGGTTGTTTCAGTTTATCGAGGTCCCACCTCCGTAAATTCTCATCTTTTTGCAGTTTCTTCAGTTTTAATCTATAGTTCATAACCAATAGATTGTGGTCAGAGTCCATATCTGCCCCTGGAAATGTCTTACAATTTAAAACCTGGTTCCTAAATCTCTGTCTTACCATTATATGATCTATCTGATACCTTTGATGCCGTTTAGTATCTCCAGGGTTCTTCCATGTATACAACCTTCTTTCATGATTCTTGAACCGAGTGTTAGCTATGATTAAGTTATGCTCTGCGCAAAATTCTACCAGGTGGCTTCCTCTTTCATTTATTGGCCCCAATCCATATTCACCTACTATATTTTCTTCTCTCCCTTTTCCTACTCTCGAATTCCAGTCACCCATGACTTAAATTTTCGTCTCCCTTCACTACCTGAATAATTTCTTTTATCTCCTCATACATTTCATCAATTTCTTCGTCATCTGCATAGCTAGTTGGCATATAAACTTGCACTGTGGACAGAATAATTCAGTTTAAGATTTATATTACAGAAAGGATTATAAGTCAAATGCAAGTGAAGCAAAATGGGGAACACAAATAATGAATATAGTAATGTGAATGACTAAACGGGTTTATAAAACAAAAGAAATTAAATCAAAATAATACATAAAATTAATTGAACACTCAAACAAAGATTTAAAGAGGAAAAACAGTGGAAGAAAGAAAAAATAGCAAATGAAGATAATATGATATGATTAAAAAGTGACAAAGGAATAGAAATAAAACATTACATTTAAATCTATTAACTGAATAAAAATAATGATCAATGTAATACAGATACAAATATAAAAATAAAAGAGAAATTAAGTACCTGGTCCCATGTAAAATCGCTAAGCAGCTCTAAGGCTTCCACTCTGTCCCTTGATGAATGTGGTGTGGCAGTTGGCAGTTGAAGATAGCAAAACAGAAGCTGAAGTTTTAAATCTCACATTCAATAAATCATTGACACAGGAGAATTGTGCCCACATACCGTCATTTTACCATCAGACTGACTCCCCTATATATATGACATAATAATAAGCATCCCTGGTGTAGAGAAACAATTAAAAGATTTGAAAGCAAATTCCAGATGGAATCCCAATCTGGTTTTATAAAGAGTACTTTATGGCACATTTATCTTGAACATCTCGCACAGCACAAAGTCCCAAGTTATTGGAAAGAAGCACAGATGACTCCATTATATAAGAATGGTAAAAAAATGGACTCGCAAAATTACAGACCAATATCCCTAACTTCAGTTCGTTGCAGAATCCTTGAACATATACTCAGTTTGAATATAATAAACTTTCTTGTGACTGAGGCACTTGTGTCCACAGATCAGCATGGTTTTAGAAAAAATCACTTGCGCAAAATTCAGCTTGCCCTTTTCTCACATGATAAACTGTGAACTATGGATGAGGGGTAACAGACAGATTCCACATTTCTAGATTTCCGGAAAGCATTTGACACGGTACCCCACTGCAGGGTGTTATGGAAGGTAAAACTGACATGATAAACTACTAACTATACATGAATTGCAACAGACAGATTCCATATTTCAAGACTTCCAGAAAGCATTTGACACGGTGCTCCATTGCAGACTTATAATGAAGTTACGAGCATATGCAATAAGTTCACAGATAGGTGAATGGCTTGCAGACTTCTTGAGTAGGAGAACCCAATATATTGTCCTCCATGGTGAGTGTTCATTAGAGACAACGGTATTGCCAGGAGAGCCCAAGAGAAGTGTGATAGGACCATTGTTGTTCTCTGTATATATAAACGATTTGGCGGACAGGGTGGACAGCATTCTGATGATGCTGTGGCGTACGGTAAGGTGTCGAAGTTGAGTGACTGTAGGAATATACGAGACAACTTAGACGAAGTTTCTAGTTCCTGGGATGAATAGCAGCTAGCTCTAAATGTGGAAAACTGTAAGTTAATACAGATCAGCAGGGAAAACAAACCTGTAAGATATAGCATTACAGTGTCCTGCCTGAGTTAGTCACAGTGTTTAAATATCTGGCCGTAAATTGCAAAGTGATATGAAGTGGAACGAGCATGTGAGGACTGTGATAAGGAAAGCAAATGGTTGACTTTGGTTTATTGCGAGAATTTTAGGAAAATTTAGTTCTTGTGCAAAGGAGATGGCATGCATGAGGCTGTTGCAACCTATTCTTGAGCACTGATTATGTGTTTGGGATCTGTACAAGGTTGTATTGAAGGAAGACACTGAAGCAATTCAGAGGCCAGCTGCTAGATTTGTTACTGGTAGTTTCGAACAACGTGTAAGTGTTATGGAGATGCTTTGGGAACTCAAATGGGAATTCCTGGAGGGAAGGGGACAATATTTTGAGAAACACTATTGAGAAAATGTAGAGAACTGTCATTTGACACTTACTGTTGAATGATTCTGCTGTTGCTAACATACATTGCACATAAGAATAACAAAGATAAAATACAAGAAATAGGGCTCCTACAGAAGCGTATAGACAGTCACTTTTCCCTCACTTTATTTGCGAGTGGAACGGGAGAGGAAATGACTAGTAGTGATACAGGGTACCCACCACCACATGCTGTGCCGTAGCTTGCGGGTTATCGCTCTAGGAGTAAATGTACATCTTATTTTCTCTTATTCTGCAGTTTTCATTGCTCTCCAAGAAATGCTTTCTGCGTTTATTGTGTGCTCTATTGGAAGTGCGCTGGCTCCATGAGAGCATCTAGAGAGATCTGTATTTTGGTTTGTACAGATTTCATTGGCGAATGGTTACCCCTTCCTATCTCAATGTCTTTGTCTGGTAGAGGACTTCTAATTGACCAGCTTCTCGCAGACCATGATCTGTGCCTCTTCAATGATGGTTCTCCTACCCACTTCAGTGCTGCTTATGACAGCTTTTCAGCTTCAATCTAAAGATCTCTCCCCTCTAATCTTGTGGCTTTGCTACACTGGTCACTACACTAAGACCTTTGAGACAGTGACCAGTTTACAGTGATCCTGTCATTACCTTGTTACCATCAGACAGGCCAAATATCCTATTGGGCACTTCACCATTCACTGCCTATCAGTCGAATTATGTTGATGAGCTTGTGCAGTGCGTCTTAGACACTAATCATCCATGCCGTTGGAACTGCTGTTCCCCTTTCCTACAGGCTCTTGCCCCCCCCCCCCCCCCCCACACACACACACACACACACACACACACAGAGTCAATGCCATGGTGGACAAAAAGACATTGCAGTAGCTATTCGCGATCACCGACAAGCCCTGCAATGATTCAAACGATGACATTCACAGACCAACTTTATCGCTTCTGAGTGAGTTCGTGCTAAGGCTTGCTATTTAATCAAATGCAGTAAGAAGGAATGCTGGGAGCCCTGTGTCTCCTCAATGGGGATTTATGCCTCTTCGTCTCAGGCGAAGGTCAAGCTCTGTGCTCTTATCAGCTGCCAAAGTTCAACATCTGTTCCAGGTCTTGTCCTACAGGGTGATCTTTGCACCGATTTATTGGTTCTTGCAGAACACTTTGTGACAACATTGGAGTTCTCTTCCTATCCGCTTACCTTTTTACTGCAGAAACAAGAAGTTGAAGATCTCCGCTTATGTTTCACTTCCCACCAATCTGAACTGTACAATGAACCCTTCCCTGACCGGGAACTACTTGAGGTTCTTAACTCATACCACAAATCAGCCCAGGCCCTTATTCATTCAATTCACAGTCAGATGATCCAACACCTGAAGATTCGTCAGAGGCAACATCTCCACAGGGTCTTCAACCATCTTTGGTTCCTATGTGCCCTCCCCCTTGCAAAGGTGAGATAGCATAGTGGTCCCAGTTCTAAGCCAGGCAAAGATTGTAAGCTGCTTAAAAGGAAGGTTACCAGTAGTTTATACTGGGCTCGCAAAACTTGGGAGCCTTTTATCCCCTATCAGTATGGTCGGAGGGAGGGATGATTCACAGCCGAACATCTGCTTAGGCTGGAAACAGCAGTTTGACAGGCTTTTTCTAACTGCCAGCACCTTGTTGCAGTCTTTTGTGACCTGCATAAAATGTATGACAGTGCTTGGCATCATAACATTTTACCCACCCTCCTTTACTGGGGCTTTTGAGGCCCACTGCTGATTTTTATTTGGCAGTTTTTGTCCCACCAGTTGTTCCAGGATAGATTTGACATATCACCCAGCTTCCCATGGGCCAAGAGAACAGCTTCCCACAGGGGTCTGTGTTGAGTGTCACTCTCTTCCTCATTAACATCACTCAGCTAGTTACCTCTGTTGGGCTGCTGGTCACTACTGCATTGTATGTCGACGACTGTTGGATTAGGTACAGCTCCCTCTCAGTAGCCTCTGCTGAACGCAAGCTCCAAGGTGCTATCTGGCGGACTCTGCATGGGCTCTTTCCCATGGTTTCGACTTCTCTCCCACAAAAATATGAGTAATGTGTTTCTGCCATTGTACCATGAACTATCCTGTCCTGGAACTCTACTTAGACTCCCAGCACCTGGACATTGTAGCACAGTCCCATTTTTTGGGACTCCCTTTTGATATAAAGCTGACCTGGCTCCCCATATTCATCACCTCAAGACTATCTTCAGGTGGTAGCATTAACAGTCTCTGCATCGTTGCCCACACTTCTTCGGCTGTGGATCGTGTCACTCTTATCCATATTTACTGGGCCCTGGTTTCATCTCAACTGGACTATGGTTGCCGGGTTTATGGTTTGGTGGGTCCTTCAGCTTTAAAGGTGTTAGATCCAGTGCACCATCATGGCGTGTGTCTGTAGAATGGTGCCTTTCAGACTAGCCTTGTAGACAGTTTCCTAGAGGAAGTGGTGATCTATACCTTCAGATTTGATGGTATTATCTCTTGTTCTCCTATGCAATCGCCATTGAACAGTTTCCTAATCATCCCACATATCCCATTCTCTTTACACACCAGGGATGTCATTGTCCCGATTTCCACCCTCCGGCGGGATTACCAGTGGGAATGCACCTATATCCTCTCCCTTGATTGTGTTCTCTCACACACTCCCTCATGGATGGTGCCTAGACCATCATGGATTAGGACCAGTCTCTTCGAAGGTCCTAAATTCTAGGTTGCCCACATGACAGTTTGGCATCTCGTACATCCGGTTCTTAAAGAGCTCCAGGGTGTTACCATCTTTCACACCAATGGCTCTAAAACTGTGGATCAGATGGGATATGCATTTACATCTCCTGCCAGTATGGAACACCATTTTCTGCTGAGAGCATGTAGTGTGTTTAGAGTAGAGCTGACAGCCTTTAGCAGAACCTTCCATTTTCTTAAACAGGCCTCCCTTGATCATGTTTTAATATGTGCTGACTCAATGAGCAATCTCCAGACTATTGACTAATGCTATTCTTGCCACCCTTTGGTCTCCACCACTTATTATGACCTTCTCACTGACATTTATAGTGCTTCGTACTCAGTTGTCGTTCTGAGTCCCAAGTCATTTGGGTGTCCCGAGAAATGAACTCGCCAACCAAATGGCTAGAGGAGCACTCACTCACTTCCTGTTCATTTAGCTGGTCCCAGATGCAGATCAGCAGGTGCATGTGAAATCTCTGCTCACTCAGAAATGGGGAGAGACCTGTTTGGCTACTGCCCCATCTAACAAACTCCGTGTAGTCAAGCATAGTGCTCTTCCTTCCACTTCTTCCACTTAAGCTGTAGTTTTCATTTTTGTAGTTAACCATGAAAGTGGTTTTTATTCTCAATTATGTGGTTTTAATCTACTTCCGGAGCAGGACCCTACCACCTTGACCAGGCTATTCTTTCATTCCTCTCTTATTCTGTTTATACGCTTTTGGATTCAGTTTACCTTCTTTCTTCTGCACCCAATTTTTATTCTAGGTATCGCATGCTGTTGAATAGTGGGTGCTTTTGACTGTACTGGATTGGTTTGGACAGAAGTAGGTGGGACGTTTGCTGTCTTCCTGGGGATGGCCACCTACTGACTTCCGTATCTCCTTCATCTTGCTTTTATTATTGTGATACAAAAGATATCCATTACATTTTTAGCCTTCTTGCTTTTACTTTTCTGAATATACTGTCTAGGTCAGAACACATTCTCAATGGATCTCTCTACTTCTGGATGCACCACTCTTAGATTGCGGTACTGATGACCTTGTTCTTTGGTCCCGTACCTCCCCTCCAACCAACCAGCTAACCAACCCTGTGTTACCCCTCTCATGAAGTGCTTGATGTTCATGAGATTCGGGTATGTGTTCAATTTGTAATGCCAGCCCTGTCTGTAGGAATTGGGAATGTCAGTTACACGCAACTGCTCCTTGGGCACCTCCTCCCATCTATGTAAAGTGTGGGGAGCACCATTCCCCCTGTTCACTAGACTGCACAGTCTTCCAAGAGAAAAGAAATTCTGCTAATAAAGGACTATTGACTGACTCATATCAGGAGGCCAAGAAGAAATATGTTTGTTTGCACCCTGTATGCATGACGATGACATTTGCTATGGCATTGTAACATCAGCCTCTCCTGTCACAATGCCCTCAGTTGTTGTGCCTTCTATGTTAGCCCTTTGGGCCATTTGATTACACCTGCTCCACGGGTGGTTGGGGACCGGCCCCGACCCCCTCCTACTGTTGCCCTGCAC
The DNA here is from genome assembly GCF_023864345.2 of Schistocerca serialis cubense. Taxonomy (NCBI): domain Eukaryota; kingdom Metazoa; phylum Arthropoda; class Insecta; order Orthoptera; family Acrididae; genus Schistocerca; species Schistocerca serialis. The sequence continues at coordinate 399,109,986 of NC_064640.1, read as the reverse complement.
CCACGTCGAGAGCATTGAAACTCCAACCACCAGGAACATCAATCCCCAACCCCAGCCGAAGAAGCGACAACCTTACCAGAAAGAGGTCCCTCAGGATGCTCCCCTTCCAGTATTCTACTAATCTTCAACTGGATATCAGCCTGTGGTTGAAGGAGCCACAAGTAGCTGGTCATAGGGCTTCACATTCCTCCTTTGTTTCTGAAACTAGGATAGACAAGCCCTCAGAAACATTGAAGTCATCCAAGCAGAAGAGGGACAAAAAGAAGACACAGAAGATGGAGGTTCAGGTGGTCCCCTTGCCAACAGACTCCATGTATTCCAACTCTGTACCTGAGGCAGAATCCCTGGTGACCCCTGTGGCACCAGATCCCCCACAGAACCTGAACTAATGTGTGTTAATGCCACATCCCAGCAACTGGTGGCAGCAGGTGACCTTGGAGCATGACCTGCCCATTGGTCTCTTCTTGCCCCCACAGGATACCGATAGTGTGATCCTCCAGTGGAACTTGTGCAGCTTTTTTCAACCACCTGGCTGAGATACAAAGTTGCTTATGCATTTCTCCTGATTTCTGCATTGACCTCCATGAAGTTGCTTCCCAGCATTGCAAACCCCTACCCTCCATTGTTATTGGGGCTATTTTAATAATGTAGCTGATTATGACAGAGCATTGGGTGGAGTTATTCTGGACTCTACAGCAAACATGTGCTACTCAGTATGACTTTGGAGGCTGTGGCTGTTTGTGTGAGGACATCTCTGTATTTTAAAACCTGTAACATGTGTCTCCTTCTCGATAGGGAATTGCCTCAGAATGTGTTGTCTGCACTGATTTCTTAGCTCGCTCCCCCCCCCTCCTTTCCTCATTTTGTGTTACTTCAGTGCCCACAACTATTTGTAGGGTTGAAATAAAACTAATGGCCTCAGTAAAGCTATCAAAACTTCACTCACAGAGTTGATATTTCCATTTGGCACCCTGCTCCCTCCATCCATTGGAGAGTCCATGATCAATTGTGCAAAAGTAATCATTTTCCAGTCATCCTGACCCCTCCTTATCATCATTCACCTTGGGGGTCACCTAGGTGGAACATCGGAGCCTTTCATTTCACGCGCGCCATCCTGAATCCTACAATGTCTCATTAACTGAGTGGGAATTCCACAGTGCCCTAGCCGCTTGCCCTGATACAGCTCCCGGGCCAGATCGCATCCACTGTCAGATGCTGAAACACCTCTCAGTGGACTGCCAGCGATGCCTCCTCGACCTTTACAACCGTATTTGGGTCGAGGGGGAGTTTCCCTCGCAATGGCGAGAAAGTATTGTTATCCCCGTTTTGAAACCTGGCAAGAACCCATTGGTGATGGACATTAGCCTCATCAACGTTCTTTGCAAGTTGCTCGAACGCATGGTAAGCCAGCGGTTGAGTTGGGTACTCGAGTCTCAGGGTGGGTTCCGTAAAGGCCGCTCTGGCGCCGACAATCTGGTGAGCCTGGATTCAGCCATCCGTACGGCCTTTGCCCGCTGTCAGCACCTCGTCGCTGTCTTTTTCGACATGTGGAAGGCGTACGATACGACATGGCGCCATCACATCCTCTCTACGCTTCACGGTTGGGGTCTTCGGGGTCCACTGCCGATTTTCCTCCGCAATTTTCTGTCGCATCAAACCTTCCGCATGCAAGTCACGGCCTCCCATAGTTCCTCCCGAGTTCAGGAAAACGGGGTGCCACAGGGATGTGTTTTAAGTGTCTGCCTGTTTTTAATTGCAATTAACGGGCTCGCTGCGGCAGTGGGAACGTCTGTCTCAGCGTCCTTGTATGCTGACGACTTCTGCCTCTACTATAGCTCTATTGGCATTGTAGCTGCTGAACGTCAGCTGCAGGGTGCTATCCGTAAGGCGCAGTCTTGGGCTGTCGCGCATGGCTTCCAGTTTTTGGCTGCCAAGACCTGCGTTTTGCGTTTTTGACGGCAATGAACAGTTCACCCTGAGCCGCAGCTTTATCTTGCCGGCGAACTTCTTGCTGTGGTGGAGACACATCGCTTTTTGGGTGTGGTTTTTGATGCCCGGTTGACTTGGCTCCCACATATTCGGCAGCTTAAGCAGATGTGTTGGCGGCATCTTAATGCTCTGCGATGCTTGAGGCACATCAGCTGGGGCGCCGACCGCTCTACCCTCTTACGGCTCTACCAGGCATTAATCCAGTCCCGTCTTGATTATGGGAGCCTGGCTTATGGTTCAGAATCCCCATCTGCGTTGCGTGTGCTGGACCCAATTCTTCACAGTGGGATCCGACTTTCCACTGGTGCTTTCCGGACCAGCCCTGTGGACAGCATACTTGCGGAGGCAGGTGTCCCTCCACTGCGGTTACGACGCCAACATTTACTGGCCGCTTATGCTGCACATGTTTGTAGCTTGCCCGGGCATCCTAATTATCATCTCCTGTTCCCGCAGTCAGTCGTCCATCTCTCAGAACGTTGGCCCCTGTTGGGTTGTATGATCGCGGTCCGCGTCAGAGAGCTTCTCTCTGGGCTTGGTGTTTTCTCTCTTCCACCTCCTTTGCGGGCCCCTCTGCGTACATCCCTGTGGTGTGTGTCCCGCCCTTGCCTTCTGCTTGAATTGGCACAGGGCCTGAAGGACTCAGTCCCTTCGGAGGCCTTCTGCTGCCGCTTTTTTCCATCCTAGCCACGTATCAGGGCTCTGGCATGTTTTACACTGACGGTTCGATGGTTGCTGGTTGTGTCGGTTATGCTCTAACTCTAGAGGACCATCACGAACAACGATCCTTGTCGGCTGGCTGCAGCGTTTTCACTGCTGAGCTGGTTGGCATCTTTCGTGCCGTAGAGTATATCCGCTCCTGCTCAGGTGAGTCCTTCGTTATCTGTAGTGACTCTCTGAGCAGTTTACGAGCTATCGACCAGTGTTTCCCTCACTCTCGTCTAGTGATGGCTGTCCAGGAGTCCCTCCATGCTCTTGCCTGTTGCAGCCGCTCTGTGGTCTTTGTGTGGACTCCAGGCCATGTTGGGATACCTGGCAATGAACATGTTGACCGCCTGGCCAAACAGGCCACCAGTGAACTGACTCTCGACATTGGCCTCCTGGAGCCTGATTTGCGAGCAGTCATCCGCCGCAAAGTTTTTGCGCTTTGGGCCGCTGAATGATGCGATCTGACCACGCCCAATAAACTCCGTCCTATCAAGGAGTCAACGGGTGTGTGGCAGTCATCCATGCGAGCCACTCGAAGGGACTCAGTAGTCCTTTGTCAGTTCAGCATTGGTCATACCCGCGTGACCCACAGCCATTTACTGCACCATGAGGACCCGCCTCTATGTCGCTGCGGGTCGGCTTTAAGGGTGGTCCACATTTTGTTGACCTGTCTCCTTTTAACTGTGCTCAGGCAGACATTTGCGCTGCCTGATACGCTCCCTGCCCTTCTAACAGATGACACTGCTATGACAGGCTTAGTTTTGCGTTTTATTCGGGCAGGGGGCTTTTGTCATTCCATCTAAGTGTTTTTCCTTATGCTATTGATTCTGGCCTTTGGCCTACGATTTTAGTCTTAGTTTTTAGTGTGTTTCTCGGTGGTTGGCTTTTCCTTTTTTGTTTCTATGGTCGGCCAACCATTGTCACACTCTGTTTGTTTTTAATTCCTTTTGTCTGGTCTCTGTCTACGTCTTTCTTGTCCTGTGTCGTCTGTCGTCTTTCCCATTGTCATTTTTATTCTGTGTGGGTGATTTTAAGTTTTGGAACAAGGGACCAATGACCGTAGCAGTCTGGTCCCTTTAATCCTCCAAACCAACCAACCAACCAACCAACCAATCACCCAGATGGGCTCTCAAAAAGCTGCCCTCAGGGCCTCAGCATTCATTTGCTGAAAATGGCCTTGGCGACCTTGGGGTACCTGAGCTGGTGACTGGTATGTGCTGCCAGTCCCCTGTCATTGTAAGCTCTGGACATACTTAAGTGAGCACTATATGGCATGGCAGTGTAACAGTGTGTCACATTGTACGGGTATCTTGGCTTGACTGCCTGGATCATGAGGACAGTAAAGAAAAGCCCTCAGTGCACTGATGAGATGAATGGCTGTTGAGGTGGAACGGTTGTTAGCGGGCAACTTCTGGGGAACCTGCCACACCTCAGTTGTGTAAGGGTTACCTAGCCACTCGGAGCTCTGTGTAGGTGGAGTTTTATTTCCCTAGCTGCTCGTGATAAGAGATGGGTAGGTACCAACACCAAATCAAATAAGAGGACTCGTGTAGACAGTCCTGTAGACTCAGGGATAGTTAAGACTTCTAGTGTCTTTAGTAACAGAATGCTTGCTGCTGGTCAGTGTGTGTTTTTATTGGTTAAAAGGATAGAGAGAAATTTTGAAAAAGTGTCACTTTTTACATTCAGATAGGTTTTAGAGGGGACTACAGGTACTTCAAAATCTGTTATGTATTTACAAAATGGGAGACTGTTGGTGGAAACATCAAGTTGCCAACAAGATTCCCCCTTGGGGAATATGCCATGGAGTCTGAGCTCCACACCACGTTAGACTGCAGTAAACGTGTTGTGACATGCAGGGACCTGGTGAACATCCCCAAAAAGGACCTGAAAGCTGAATGGGCCCAAGAAGGCATTGTAGATGTGCAGAATATTATGAAAAGGGTGAAAGATGATCTGATTAAATCTGACTCGTTCAATCTCACTTTTGATAGCCCAAAACTCCCAGAACATAATAAGCTGGGTGCTCTTCACTTAACCTTGCGCCTTATGTCCCCAGCCCAATGTGCCAGTGCGTTGGGAAAAACACTCTTGGAAATAAGCTAGGAGCCACTTGTGGCAAATGTGGTAAGGGTGCCCATTAGGAATTAGGTTGTTCCTTTCCTCCAAAGTGTGTGAACCTCTCAGGGGCTCAGCATTTGTTTGCTGAGTAACGGGAATGGCGATCCCGGGGTTCGTGAGCTGGGGACTGGTAAACGCCACCACCCCTCTGTCACAGTAAGCTCTTGGCATGCTTCCATGACCACCATGCAGTGCAGCGGTAGAATGTTGTATGTTTTGGAGAATGAGGGTCGTGGCTTCACCGCCTGGACTGTGAGGAAGGTACAGAACTGTATAAGAAAGCCCTCAACCTCAAGGTGTGCTACGTGCTGATGAAGTGAATGGCTGTTGAGGTTAAACAGTCTCTAGCGGGCAACTTCTGGGGCACCTTCCACCCCCCAGTTGTATAAGGCTTGCTCAGGCATGCAGGGCTCTTTCTGGGTTGATGCTTGTTTCCCTACTGTCCTGTGGGATCCCTATGGAATGGTCTTATCAAACTACTGCTCCTGATGGTATACTGTCAGGTAGTGCCTATATCCACTGATTGAGAGCTCAGTTGGTCAGTCTTCCAAAAAGAAGTCTCAGAATCTTACTAACAGGACATTAGTGTGCCATAACACTTTCATTGTAATCGAGGAAATGGGAGGAACTTTTGAGAAGGTGTCCCCATTCTGTATTCCCAAGGCATTGGAAGGTATTGCTGGGTCACTAAAAAGTGTCAAACGACTTCGTTATGGAACACTTTTAGTTTAAACTGCTAATTCAACAAAAATATCTAAGCTTCTGTGATGTAAGGCCTTAGGTGACTATCCATTTGAGGCTGAATTGTGTAACACCCTTAACTTTAGTAAGGATGTGGTTACTTGTTCCGATATGATGGAGGAGAACCTTGCGGTATTACGTGAAGAATGGAAAAATATGGGCATCACGGAAGTGGAGAACTGTATGAGGAAAGTAAATGGCAAATTGGAAAAATCGGCAACATTTACTGAAACGTTTAGTACTCTGGAATTACCTAAACATATCCTTGCAGGCTATAACTGTCTTAAGGTTCCAGGGTTGCCACAACTTCTGGAAATCAGGGAATTTTCAACATTCCATGGAAATATCAGGGAAATTTGAAAGAAAAAAGGAAAAATCTCGTTTTTGTCTCAGTAGCCTGAAATTGTTAGTTTGCTGACATGTCATGCTTCGTCGCTGGTTGGGCGCAGCTGGGTACATGCGCCGCTTCCCGACTCTCTCATTCTTAAAGCTTCCCCCCTTCCCACCCCTCGCCTCAGCTTGCAGTCAGTGCTGCCACCACTACTTACTGCTACCCTAGCAGCTGCCGATGAGAGGCAGGGCAGCATGAGGAGTGGTTTGCATGGATGTAATTTTCAGAGTTTGTTGACTCAGCAGCCGGAGAGAATGGTCATGTGTGCATGAGTTGTGTCTGAGTTTTGTGTGAATGTGTGTGCGCACTCGTTTTCTGACAAAGGCTGTGGCCAAAACTTTAGTTGTGAGAGTGTGATTGTCTTTTCTATGTGCCTGTCTGTGGCCCAGCAATCATCTTTACAGTGAGCTGCTACATATCTTCATTAGTATTGATTCTCAGAGTGTTTACGCAAGTTATCTGTTGTGTAGTTGATCACCACAGTCTCACAGCAACATGGTGTCTGTGTCACGTGAATAGTTGGCCACGAGTGGACTTCCACGATGGGCCAAAACTGCATTCCATTTCTGTGGATATCTCGAACCGATTGGGCCTGCCAATCTGAAGCCCATAGTTTCCCACTAACGTTTTGGTCTTGCTTGTCGGATCTAGTCTCACTGATCTGCCAGCAGGCTGGTTTTGTCTGTGTGTGGCATAATGCGGTGGATTTTCATGGTTTATCCATGAACCCAGGACTGTGGTGCCCCTCGGCAGGCCAGAGTCCACAGGTGATGGATTTCAGGAATTGCGACTGTCTTACCACAAGTACATTGTGCGGTGTGGCATTTTATAGACATTGCATTTATTTTTGTGCATTTTAGCACTTCGGAAGTAGTTTATATATTAGAAAGTATGGACGATAAGAAGAAGAAAATTGTGGCCGGCGCTGGAAGTTTGTACACCATGCACTCATGTATTTCTTGAAAGAAAAATCACACGATACCTGTAGAATAATAGACATAACACAGTGAGTAATAACCGACAATAACGAACATAGTAGAACCAACTTTTTATTCGCGGTCACCTATAGTGTTGGTTTACACAGCTCTTCCCCACCTATATATTTGTTTCAGGGGGCCTACTTTTTCTGAGGTTATTTCTGAAAGCAGCAGAGGTATTTTAAATCTGTCTTGTGACTCCAACAAAATGCATATTCTTGTCACCAAATGTGTTTCGCTTTATTTAAATAAAATAACGTTAATGGTTTTAATGAAACATACATACCATTTGGCTTGCTTTCTCCATCGAAAAGCATTTCATTACACAAGATGTTGATGTTAGTACTTAAGATTTTTGCTCACACCTTGCAGAAAGTGAGAGATATACGAGGAAAGGAAAATTCAGGAGTTGAAAATAGAGAGACTCATACCCTATGATGAAGCTAGCTTTCAAAGCTATGCAGCCTCCAGTTTTTGCTACTTCTTTTGCATCAGCCCTTAAGATGTCAATTGCCAAGTGCAATGCCTCCACACAAAATCAGACCACAGATTCAAGTACGAGCACATGCACTTGCCAGTGTACCTGTGGATGAAATGCTCCACTTGAAACTGAAGTTGTTTGCAAGCCGTTGGCAATGGGCTTACCACCTAATCTACATACCACTACCCACTATCAGAAGCCAACCAAGCCATCCTCGCAACCCAGGCATCCACCTCCTCCCATCAGTAAAGAAAAACATCTTTTGAAAAGTAGTTCAAAGTCCAAAAAAGTGGTTGTTAAACCTTCAGATCGGCAAGCTCTCTCCCTGTCTGATGGGGACTATGCTTTGGGTGTATGGACTTCCAATCAGAGGAACCAGAGAGCTGGGAACTGGCCAATGTTCCCCCTGACCTCCCCAGTAAATCACCACCTCCAACGGAGAAAGAAAAGAACAATCATCGCTAAACAATGGCTTCGACAGGGAATTCTGTATTGCAGTGGAATTTAAATTGATATTGCTCACATTTGGAAGAATTACAGCTCCTGGTCCAGGAGAAACCGTTCTGCATCTGCTTACGAGAAACACATCTTGAAGTCACTGACACACCTGCATTGTAGGATTACCATCCATACAGGAAGGATGACACTACTGGAGACAAGACTAAAGGTAGAGTGGCTGTTTTTACTGATGACAGATGCCATTCCTCTCCTGTCCCTCTTACCACAGCCATGAAAGCAATTGCTGTGAAATTTCTTGCACCTTTTACCATCACAATGTGTTCTTTGTACCTTCTGCCTAATGATGCTCTGGATGCAGGCACACTGGCAGAACTCTTCCTGGCACTCCCATGCCCATTCCTCCTTTTGGGGGACTTCAGTGTGCTGTGGGGCTCAGCTACCACCTGCTCCAGGGGTCAGATGAGCAAGCAACTTGTCCATTTTGAGAATATCTACCTTCTGAATGTGGGCCAGATGACACACTTTTCCACTGCTGCAGGGTCTTTTTCAGCCATTGACCTTTGTTTTTTTCCCCCCAGTTATTGCAGACTCAGTTCAGTGGGAAGTAGCTCCAGGTTTACATTATAGTGATAACTTCCCTGTGTGGATTTGTCTGCTGACTAGGACAGTGACTGACAGCCAACCACGCAGATGGATGATACAAAGGGCAAATTGGTTGCAGTACAGTCAACAGGCTATATTTGAACAAAAGCATTGTGCACAGGACAGTGGCCCATATCACTTGTGAGATCCAGTGGGCTGCCACAGAGTCCATTCACCGATCTAGTAACCACCTCATATGGCGGCCTGTACCTTGGTGGAATGATGGCTGTTGATTGGCAATCGAGGCCAGACGAAGAGCTCTGTGGAACTTCAGACACTGTCCAACTACAAAAAACCTTCATACCTTCAGATTTGCGAGAGGACATGCGAGGTGAATGATAAAAGAACAGAGGTGGGCTTCCTGGAGGCAATCCACGACATCCATTAATAGGTCCACTTCCACTGTGCAAGTTTGGGAATCAGTAAGACCGATTTCAGACAAGGTTGGTACACATCCCCTCATGGCCTTTTTAAGTAATGGGGTCTTGATGGATATGCCAGAAGACATGGGTCAGGTTTTAGCTGAACACTTCATTACTGTTACTGCGTCATCCAGACAAGCTCCTGCTTTTCAGGTGTTCCTTAGGACTGCAGAGATGAAGCTCAATTTCTTCTCGCATAATGAGGAAGTCAGCCACCATCCATTCTCCATGTGGGAACAGGAATCAGCTTTGTCTGCAGCCAGAGACACTGCTCCAGGATCTGATGTGATACATTATGCCATGCTTCGTCATCTGTGCCCAGAATCGAAAGAACAGCTCCTCTGTTGTTTCAATCAGATTTAGTTTGATGGACAGTACCTCTAGACTTGGAAGGCAGCAATATTAATTCCATTCTGGAAACCAGGTAAGGACCGTAGTGCCACTAACAGTTACCGGAGTGTAGCCCTTACCAGTTGTATGGGTAAGACTCTTGAACTCATGATCAACTGCCACCTCGTCTGGCTGCTTGAATCCTGAGGTCACCTGAGCCATTCCCAGTTCGGTTTCAGGCATTATCATTCCACCTTGGACAACTTAATTCTACTGGAGACGGCGATACAGGAGTCCTCCTTATGCTGGAACCATTTGGTTTGTGTGTGTTTTTTTTTTTTTTTTTACCTTGAAAAAGCATATGACACTACTTGGCAGTACATCATCCTTCACCAACTTCATGGATGGGGACTACGTGGACACCTGTCACTTATTATCAAATCCTTTCTCAAGGACTAGTGTTTTCGATATCATGTTGGCGATGCCTTGTCTAACTGCTGTGTTGAAGAGAATGAGATCCCCCAAGGCAGTGTCACATTGTTTTCCATCACTATCAGTGGCATTTCCTCTGCAGTCAGGAGTCCTGTCAAATGCTTTTTGTTTGTAGATGACTTTGCACTTTTCTACTCTTCCTCTGATCTTGTGACAACAATGAGGCAGCTACAGCTGACCATTAGGAGGATGGAAACCTGGGCCATGACAACTGGTTTTCGGTTCTTACCCGAGCAGACTAAATGTGTCAATTTTAACTGTGCTTGACGCAAGTTTTAACCAACCAGTGCTCACAATGGGCGACAATATTTTAACGTTTTCAAGAAACTGTGCACTTTTGGGTTTATTATTTGACTTGAAATTAACTTGGCTCCCACACCTGAAAGACCTACAAACAGAGGGCTTCCAGTCATTGAATATTTTGAAATGCCTTAGCAGAAAAACATGAGGAACTGACAGGTGCCACCTTGTGCAGTTTTATAGGGCATATGTTCAATCATGTTTAGATTATGCCAGCATGGTCTAAGGACCAGCCCATCCTTCCTACCTTGAGATGTTAGATACTGTCCACCCTGAGGACATTTGGATATCAACTGGAGCCTTTTGGACCAGCCCAGTTTCGAGTGTGTGGAGAGGCTGGTGAACCACCACTCTGGATTTGGCGACGTATCCTTTTGGCTCAACAGGAGCTGAAAATCTCAGCGTCTCCTCAGTCATTAGCGTTTAGTGCAATGGTTCAACCCACCTTTTTGATGACTGCTCCATGTGACCAAGCCATTTGGGATATGTGCTACAGACTGTCTGAAGGATCTGGATATATCAGACCTCCAAATACACAGCCAGGGATGGAATGTGTTGCTGCCTTGGCATCTTCTGAGGCCCGAAATGATTTTAAGCTTGACACAGTATAAGAAAGCATGTACTCCAGATTATGTTTCTACAACTGTGTTTTCATCCATTTTAAGTAAGTACCACAGTTTTATTGTTGTTTATACAGATGGATCCCAGCAAGAGAATGTCCTTGGCTGTTCTGCTGTTTTCCCTGATAGAATTTTTAAATTGCACCTTCCAGAACAATTTACAAATTATCATGTGGAATTAGATGGCATTCTGATGGCACTGGAGAGGATTCACAGACATCACCGTACAACTCGCTTAGTGCACTACAAGCACTTCACCAAATGTATCCAGTACACTAGCTGATTCAGCTCATCCATGACTGCTTACAGTGGCTCCAACACCATGGCAAGGAGGTGATCTTTTGCTGGGTACCTGGCCACATCGGGATACAGGGAAGCAATACGGCCAACAAAGCCACCAAGGATGCATGTTGGGATGGTGCTGTCTGTAGATGTCCATCCCATTGCATGTCGTAATCTCATTTTCTGACCGATGCATCGTGCATCAGTGGGAGACTGAATGGTTGCAGATGGCAGGAAACGAGCTGCCTTCACTCAAGTCGGCCACATACACGCGGTGGACTTCATGTCAACCTCACTATTGGAAGGAAGTTCAGCTTGGCTTACTCCTCTGGTGGGAGCATCCACCACTCTGTGAAGTTTGTAGTGTGCCACTTTCAATTCAGCATATTTTGGCAATGTCTGTCAAATATACTAATATTAGGGCAGTGCTCAGTCTCGATGGAGATCTGCCCACCATCCTCACCAATACTGATTCCAGTGTTTAAAGAGTGTTGAAATTTTGTGGACTGTCAGGCCTCTTCCCTAAGGGGAGGGGGCATACTTGAATACATTATAAACTGCTCCGTATGTGGGGACAGCATGTTGTCAAACAACCTGTACAGAAAACCGATAATGCTACACAAAAGGAGGTTGCTAGTGTTAGCACTAGTACCTGCATTTGTCAGTGCACTTGTGCTGCTGCAGTTACTTCACAGCCTACAGTTCCTCCCAAACATCAGACAAGTCTGTGGTCACTAATGTTCTGTACCTCCCTGCTCCTTTAAAGATTCAGTCTTGTCCACTGTCCAGCATTGTCATTATCACTGCTGCATTTGTGCCTCCGAAGCCTACCCACGACAAAAAGTCAAAGGCCAAGTGTCCAGGACTGATGGTGTCTGAAAGTAAACAGTCCGACAATGTCAACGTCATCCTGTATGGTATCTCTCTGGACTGTTTGTTAGAGCTAAGAGACTGGGGCAATTATCTCGCCCCAGGACTTAGCCCCACTCATTACGGGCTCCCCTTCCCGGAGGGAAGATTGGGTGAAATGCAACCCCATGATAGACAGCTATCATCTTACAGTGGAGGGGGGAAGGAGAGACTAAAACTGCTTGCACGGGAATGCACCCTGTTGCTATGTTTGCAAGAAACATATTTTGAAGCCACTGATGCCCTGTGCTACAGGCTAGACCCTTCACCAAAAGGATGACCTTACTGGGGACAGAGCCAAGGGAGGGGTTGCTGTGTTTGTCAGTAACACACATCACTCCTTTGCTCTCCCCCTGCCTACTGACCTGCAAGCAATTGCTGTCGAAATTCATGTATGTCAGAGGATCTGTTTACTCGCTGTATCTACCTCCTCGAGATGCAATAAACTCTGAGGCTCTTATAGATCTTGTGGGAAAACTCCCGCAACTATTTTTTGTACTGGGAGACCTCTTGTGGTCCTCAACCTTTACTTGCCCTCGGGGTCGGGGTTTGAAGAGCCTCATCACATCTCACGAGCTGTGTATCAACAACACAGGTAATCACACTCATTTCTGTACTGTTACTGGGTCATCCTCAGCCATCGACCTCTCTTTCTGCTCTCCAGCCCTCGCAGACTCTGTTCAATGAGAGGTCATTGATGACATTCATTCTTCTGGCCACTTCCCATTGTGCATTCACGTATGGGATGTAATATTCCTTGAAGAGAAGCCACAAAATCTAATGGTCAGCAAGGCTAACTAACACTGTTCAACCAGCTGACTGTGTTTGAACACCGCGACAGCGTCCAGGAATGGGTGACTAAATCATACAAGTGATCAATCATGCCGCTGACTTATCCACCCCAAAGCCCTCAAGTCATCTTTGGAGGCGACCTGTACCTCGGTGGACAGATGAGTGCTGTTCAGCAATCCAGGACAGCCATGCGGCTCTTTGATGATATAAATGCTGCCTAACAGCAGGCCACCTCACAGAGTTTAGAGTTGTGAAAGGCAAGGCTCGATGCATAACAAAGGAGGGCAAGAAAATGTTATGGTAAGTGTTTCTGGACTCTATCAACTGTTCCATTTGTTCTATGAGAGTATGGGAAGCCATAAAGAGGATTTCCTGTAAACACAGCCATTTACCAATAGTTGCAGTGCTGATACAGGGGTGTGTCCAAACAACACCCAAAGACAACGCTCAGACGCTGGCAGAACATTTTGCAAAAGCTACTGCCAATTCCAGCCAGGATTCAGTATTTTGCCACTACCATACGACTGTAGCGAGATGCCAGTTGGACTTCAGATCCAACAGTTTTGAGTGCTACAACTCCCCTTTCTCCATGTGGGACTTGGAATCGGCCCTGTCTGAGGCTCAGGACACTGCACTTAGTCACAACCAAATCCTGTACTGCATGCTTTGACATTTGCCAGCAATGTCAAAGGAAATCCTCCTCTAATGTTTTAATTTGATGTGACGGACAGAGTACTTCCCCAGCTTGTAGAGAGAGGCAATATTTACCGGAGTATCGCCTTAATGAGCTGTGTGGGAAAGACGATGGAGCACATGGTTAACCATCATCTGCTCTGATTGTTACAGACCAGGCAACTCCTTAGCTGCCCTCAGTGTGGATTCTAGGGATTTTGGTCCACTGTCGACAATGTGACCCTGCTAGAGGTGCTATTCAGCAGTCTTTCCTACATAAATATAACTGTATTGGAATATTCTTTGATACTGGTAAGGCATATAATACTACTTGGAGAGACAGTATTATTGCGCAACTGCATCAGTGGAGCTTTTGTAGCCAGCACACCTTCTTCATACAATCTTTCCCATCTCAATGGTTTTTTAAGACCTGAGTTGATGACACACTGTCAGATCGTTTTGAGCAGTAGAATTGTGTCCATCAGGGCAGTGTTTTAAATGTTACTCTCTTTGCCATAGCCATAAACAGTATCATGGCAACAGCAAGGAGTCCTGTACAGTGCTCATTATTTGTGGACAATATTGCTGTTTTATGTTCCTCCTCCGGTGTTGCAATGGTGACCCATAAGTTGCAACTTACAGTGCATTGGTTGCAGGAGTGGTCTGCAAAGATGGATTTTGAGAGTTTTGCAGAGAAATTTGTGTGTGTTCATTTTAATTGTTCTCATCGTATTTTTAATTGACCAATCTTGCGTATGAGGGACACCATTCTACATTTTAAAGACTCTGTGAGGTTTCTGGGCCTTATTTTTTACTTCAAACTGTCATGCTTACCACACCTGAGAGACCTGAAAGCCAGAACCCTGAAGGCACGGGATATCATGGAGTGCCTTAGCTACTTGTATTTGGGAGCAGACAGGACATGTCTGATCCAGTTTGATAGGGCATTTTTGCATTCATGGCTAGAGAATCACTGCATAGTATACAGGTTAGTGAGGCCATCTTACCTAAAGATTGTTGATGCTATCCACCATGAGGGGATTAGGCTAGCTGCAGGCACTTCCAGGACCAGCCCCATAACCAGTATCTGTGCTGAGGCTGAGGAACCATCACTCACCATCTGGCATCAGCTCTTCATGGTGCATCAGGCATGTGAGTTCCTCACAGCTCTGAATTCATCAGCATACCATACTGATGCTCATTCATGCCTGGAATACCTTTTCTCCACATCCACAAGCAACACTGCCTTTTGCGATCTGTGTGCAGTGTGTGCCAAGTCGCTTGGTGTGGAGCACATACAGCCACAAACCCAGGGTTTTAACTGCCTACCATCATGGTTACTGCAGAGACCCAGGATGGTTTTGGATTTAGTGCAGTACAGGAGAGATTTCACTTCTGCTTCTGTTTTTAGTAAGGTATTTTCTGACATTTTATATGAGCACGACAATTGTGTTGCTGTCTTTACGGATAGGAATCCTTTGGTTGCTCTGTTTTCATGAATCGTGTTCTCAAGGTCTAACTGCCTCAAGACTTGACTGTCTTTGACACAGAGTTATATGTGCTCTTTCAGGCACTGGAGCAGATGAAACGTTCTTCTAGTGCTAAATTTCTTGTCTGTTCTGATTCCCTGAGTGTCCTTTACTCTCTACAAAGTTTTTACGCAGCACATAAAATAGTTCAGTGTATCCAGGATGCCATCCTAGAACTATGATGATTGGGGAAGGAGGTGTCTTACTGCTGGGTACCAGGGCACATGGTTATTGCAGGGAATGAAAGGGCAGATCTAGCAACCAAGGAGGCATGTGGTGATCCTCAGTTAGTTCAGTGTGCCATCCTCTGCATGCTGTAGTCTCGATGTCTTGCTTTGGTGAGAGGATGAGTGGTTGGAAGTGACGTCAAATACACTCTGTGTAGCAAAGCCCACAATGTCCCTGTGGCATACCTCCTTCCAGCCATGTTGATGACATGAGGTCCTCCTTTCGTGACTTCACATAGGCCACATTCCTATGATGGGTGGCTTCTTGCTCTGGCTAGAGGACCCTCCAGTGTGTGGTGCTTGTGGCATATAGATCACTGTGTGCCACATTTTATTGGGCTGTGTTTTATTTTTCGACCAGTGGGGCGGAGTTGCTGACAGATCTGCCATGTATTTTAAGTAACATTCAAATGAATGTGGTTTGAGTTTTAATGTTTTGTAAATTTTGCAACATTTTTCCCAAGGTTTTAGGGAGATGGTTTTAATGTGCTAACAGGGCGACTGACTCACCCATGTTTTTTGAAAGTGGTCAGCCGGTGACATTTCCCTGTGCCTTTCTTTTAGCTTCTTTGTCGTTTTACTTGTATTTTAATCTCATGTATAGCTACTTTTACTCTTTCTCTGTTGTTTTAGTGCATGTGAGGTAGTGAGTTTGTGGTCAATTCGAGTGAGGTGGAAGTGAGTGCATGAGTCTGCAACAATTTTAGATTTTATCCACATTTGCTTGTTTTAATTAGTGTGAGGGCTCTGATAACCTTGCTGTTTAGTGACACACACACACACACACACACACACACACACACACACACACACACACACACACACACGCACACAAAGCTGATGGGGATGCCTTTGCCTCTGCCATCGCCCTTAGTACCATGCCAGCTGGAAGTATTGTGCGGCTGTCCAGAGCTCAACCACAGCCATTCTATTGGCAGCAGACTTAGCGGTCCCCTATTCATTGAGATCCTCCTGCCAGAAGACAGTAACTTGATTGACTACAGAAATCGCAGTGAACTTCAGAGATCACAAATGGGCTCTCCAATGTCATAAATGACAACCTTCAATGAGCATCTGATTGCCTTTAAATGGCTCTGTGCCCCGGTCTGTCATCTAATGAAATGGCAGAAACAAAACTGCCGAGAACAGTGTGATACTACCATTGGACTGTGTACCCATTCTTTGTAGGTTTGGGCAAAGGTTTAATGCCACTATGGACACCATTATCTGACAAATGTACCTGTTGTATCCCTGACTAGTGTTGTCTGTACACATCCAGATGCTTTTGCTGTACATGTTGCTCAGCATTCTGCTCGAGGGTCTGCATCTGAGAATTATCAGCCCGTGTTCCATGTCCTCAAACAGTGGGTGGAGGAAAATCACTCAGCTTTCACTACACGTATAATGCTCCATTCAGTGAGTGGGAATTCCTCAGTGCCCTTACTGTTGGCCCTGACATGGCTCCAAGGCCAAACCACATCCACAGCTAACACACCTATTGGTGGACTTCCAGTTTCATGTCCTTTCCATTTTCAGCTGTATCTGGACCAAGGATGAGTTCCCATCTCAGTGGTGACAAAGTGCGATGGTCCTGGTACTGTAATTGGATAAACACTCCCTTGAGATGGACAGCTATTACCCAATTAGTTTCACTGTTGTTACCTGAGAGTTGCTCGAACAATTGACGAGCTGGTGGCTTGGTACCGTGAGTTTCAGGGCTCTTTCGCTCCATTCCAGGCAGTTTTTGCCAAGGTCACTCTAGTGCTGATAATTTGGTCTGCCTGGAGTCTGCTGTCTGGTCAGCTTTTGCCTGGCATCAACACTGTATCACTGTGTTCCTCGAGTTGCAAAAGTCTTATGTCACCACAGGTGTCATCAAATCATTGTTACCCTACATGAGTGGGGTCTCCAGGGGCACACTCCCGATTTTTGTGTGGAACTTCCTATTTTTTAAAATTTTTATTTACTTTTATTTACATGTCAAGTTCCGTAGGACCAAATTGAGGAGCAAATCCCCAAGATCATGGAATGTGTCAGTACATGAAATTAAAACATAATAGTATTAATTAAATGTTTATGAACCTGAAAAAAGTCAATCCATAGGTTTAAGTAAATTCAATCAACTATGCAACAAAAATCAGCTTAATTTTTCAAGGAACTCCTCGACAGAATAGGAGTGACCCATGAGGAAACTCTTCAGTTTCGATTTGAAAGGGCATGGATTACTGCTAAGATTTTTGAATTCAAGCGGTAGCTTATTGAAAATGGATGCACCAGTATACTGCACACCTTTCTGCACAAGAGTTAAGGATGCCCAATAAAAATGCAGGTTTGATTTCTGCCGAGTATTAACTGATATATATATATATATATATATATATATATATATATATATATATATATATATATATATATAATCCGCTCCCGGGATTGGAATGACTCCTTACCCTCTCCCTTAAAACCCACATCCTCTCGTCTTTCCCTCTCCTTCCCTCTTTCCTGATGAAGCAACCATTTGTTGCGAAAGCTTGAATTTTGTGTGTATGTTTGTGTTTGTTTGTGTGTCTATCGACCTGCCAGCGCTTTTGTTTGGTAAGTCTCATATATATATATATATATATATATATATATATATATATATATATATATATGGTCTCTAAATATGTCTGCTTGTGTCTGTATATGTGTGGATGGATATGTGTGTGTGTGCGCGAGTGTATACCTGTCCTTTTTTTCCCCTAAGGTAAGTCTTTCCGCTCCCGGGATTGGAATGACTCCTTACCCTCTCCCTTAAAACCCACATCCTCTCGTCTTTCCCTCTCCTTCCCTCTTTCCTGATGAAGCAACCATTTGTTGCGAAAGCTTGAATTTTGTGTGTATGTTTGTGTTTGTTTGTGTGTCTATCGACCTGCCAGCGCTTTTGTTTGGTAAGTCTCATCATCTTTGTTTTTAGATATATTTTTCCCACGTGGAATGTATCCCTCATATATATATAGGCCATTGTCAAAATACGCAGACTCATGAATAGGGGTCAACAAGAGGTTTATGAACCCCCCGTTTCTGAGCCAAAAATATCCTTTTAGAATGGGAAGAGTTACCCCAAAATGTAATACCATGCCACATAAGCGAAAGAAAACAAGCAAAGTAGACTAATTTTTGTGTCGAACAATCACTCATTTCAGATCTACATCTACATCTACATTGATACTCCGCAAGCCACCCAACGGTGTGTGGCGGAGGGCACTTTACGTGCCACTGTCATTACCTCCCTTTCCTGTTCCAGTCGCGTATGGTTCGCGGGAAGAACGACTGTCTGAAAGCCTCCGTGCGCGCTCTAATCTCTCTAATTTTACATTCGTGATCTCCTCGGGAGGTATAAGTAGGGGGAAGCAATATATTCGATACCTCATCCAGAAACGCACCCTCTCGAAACCTGGCGAGCAAGCCACACCGCGATGCAGAGCGCCTCTCTTGCAGAGTCTGCCACTTGAGTTTATTAAACATCTCCGTAACGCTATCACGGTTACCAAATAACCCGGTGACGAAACGCGCCGCTCTTCTTTGGATCTTCTCTATCTCCTCCGTCAACCCGACCTGGTACGGATCCCACACTGATGAGCAATACTCAAGTATAGGTCGAACGAGTGTTTTGTAAGCCACCTCCTTTGTTGATGGACTACATTTTCTAAGCACTCTCCCAATGAATCTCAACCTGGTACCCGCCTTACCAACAATTAATTTTATATGATCATTCCACTTCAAATCGTTCCGTACGCACACTCCCAGATATTTTACAGAGGTAACTGCTACCAGTGTTTGTTCCGCTATCATATAATCATACAATAAAGGATCCTTCTTTCTATGTATTCGCAATACATTACATTTGTCTATGCTAAGGGTCAGTTGCCACTCCCTGCACCAAGTGCCTATCCGCTGCAGATCTTCCTGTATTTCGCTACAATTTTCTAATGCAGCAACTTCTCTGTATACTACAGCATCATCCGCGAAAAGCCGCGTGGAACTTCCGACATTATCTACCAAGTCATTCATATATATTGTGAAAAGCAATGGTCCCATAACACTCCCCTGTGGCACGCCAGAGGTTACTTTAACGTCTGTAGACGTCTCTCCATTGATAACAACATGCTGTGTTCTGTTTGCTAAAAACTCTTCAATCCAGCCACACAGCTGGTCTGATATTCCGTAGGCTCTTACTTTGTTTATCAGGCGACAGTGCGGAACTGTATCGAACGCCTTCCGGAAGTCAAGAAAAATAGCATCTACCTGGGAGCCTGTATCTAATATTTTCTGGGTCTCATGAACAAATAAGGCGAGTTGGGTCTCACACGATCGCTGTTTCCGGAATCCATGTTGATTCCTACATAGTAGATTCTGGGTTTCCAGAAATGACATGATACGCGAGCAAAAAACATGTTCTAATATTCTACAAGAGATCGACGTAAGAGATATAGGTCTATAGTTTTGCGCATCTGCTCGACGACCCTTCTTGAAGACTGGGACTATCTGTGCTCTTTTCCAATCATTTGGAACCCTCCGTTCCTCTAGAGACTTGCGGTACACGGCTGTTAGAAGGGGGGCAAGTTCTTTCGCGTACTCTGTGTAGAATCGAATTGGTATCCCGTCAGGTCCAGTGGACTTTCCTCTATTGAGTGATTCCAGTTGCTTTTCTATTCCTTGGACACTTATTTCGAATAGTAAAAATGGCAGCATTAAGTCTTTGAACAAGATCCTGAACATGGGCTTTCCACGACAGTTTACTATCTTTCTGAACACCTAGAAATTTGAACTGCAGTTTCACTAATCATATGACCATTCTGTGAAATTAAAACGTCACGTTTTATTGAATTGTATGTTGGAAACTGTAAAAACTGAGTCTTACTGTGATTTAGCATTAGTTTATTTTCTACAAGCCATGAACTTATGTCATGAACTATGCTATTTGAGACAGAGTCAGTGTTGCACACAATATCCTTTACTACCAAGCTAGTGTCATCAGCAAACAGAAATATTTTAGAGTTACCCGTAATACTAGAGGGCATATCATTTATATAAATGAGGAACAGTGGTGGCCTCAACACTGATCCCTGAGGCACTCCCCCACTTGACTGTATCTCACTCAGACACCATATCACAATCATTCTCAACATTGTAAATAATGACCTTTTGCTCTGTTGCTAAAGTAAGAGGTGAACCAGTTGTATTCCATAATGGTCCAGCTTCTGGAGCAATATTTTGTGGTCAATACACTCAAATGCCTTAGTTAAATCAAAAAATATGCCTAGCATTCGAAACCTTTTGTTTAACCCATCTGGTACCTCACAGAGAAAAGAGAATATAGCATTTTCAGTTTTTAAATGACTTCTAAAGCCAAACTGTACATATGATAGCAGATCGTGTGATACAAAATGATCAATTATCCTTACATACACAGCCTTTTCAATAACTTTAGCAAAGATTGATGGCATAGAAATAGGTCTAAAATTTTCTACATTATCCCTTTCTCCCTTTTTTATAAAGGGGCTTTACTACTGAGTACTTTAATCGTTCAGGGAACTGACCATTCCTAAAGGAAAAACTACAAGTATGACTAAATACAGGGCTAATATGTGCAGCAAAGTACTTTAATATTCTGCTAGGCACTCCATCATATCTATGAGAGTCCTTAGTTTTCAGTGATTTAATTATTGACTCAATCTCCCCCTTGTTGGTATCACAGAGGAGTATTTCAGACATCAATCTCGGAAAGCCATTTGCCAAGAAAGTTATATGATTCCCTGTAGAAACTAAATTTTTATTTAATTCACCAGCAATGCTCAGAAAATGTTTTTTAAATACTATACATATATCTGATTTATCAGTATCAGAAATATTTTTACTATGAACTGACTTTGTATTGTCAACTTTGTGGTGCTGACCACACACTTCCTTCCCAACTGACCATATGGTTTTAATTTTATCCTGTGAATTAGGTAGCTATTCTATTTGCATACCACATACTGTTTGCCTTCTTAATAACATTTCTAAGCACCTTCAATACTGTTTGTAATGAGCTACTGCAGCTTGATTGTGACTACTTCTAACACTTTGGTATAATTCCTGCTTTGTTCTACGTGATATTCTTATCCCACTAGTCAGCCACCTGGGTTGCCTATTACTCCTAGTAACCCATGTAGAATGTTCTAATGGAATGCAGCTCTCAGAGAGTATGAGAAATGTGTTAAGGAAAGCATTATATTTATCATTTATGTTATTGGCACTATAAAGGTCCTGCCACACATGTTCCTTGACAAGGTTTAAAAAAATTCTCTGTGGCTGTTGGATTAACTTTCCTACATAGTTTGTAATTATATGTGACATTTGTTTGAGTACAAAGGCCTTTTAGTGTTAAAATTTGTACAGCATGGTCTGAAAGGCCATTCACCCTTTTACTGACAGAATGCCCATCTACTAATGAAGAATGAATAAAAATATTGTCTGTGGCTGTGCTACTGTTCTCCTGCACCCTAGTTGGAAAAAAACACAGTCTGCTTCAGATCATATGAATTTAGAAGATCTACCAACATCCTTTTTCTTACACCAACATGTACAAAATTTATATTGAAGTCACCACATATAACTAATTTCTGGTACTTCCTGCAAAGTGATTAAAGAACCCTCTCTAGCTTGAGCAGAAATGCTCTGAAGTCAGAGTTAGGGGACCTATAAACAACAACAATAATTAGAAGTTTAGTTTCACTAAATTCAACTGCACCTGCACAACATTCAAATATCTGTTCAGTGCAGTGCCATGATACATCTGTGGACTCAAATGGAATACTGTTTTTTATGTACGTAGCCACTCCCCCACCCTGCAAGGAACTCCTAGGAAAACAGCCAGCTAATCTGTGTCCTGGTAAAGGAAACCTCTGCATTGTCAAATTATTTAAGTTGTGCCCCGACATACCAATAATTTCAGTCAATATCTATAGGCAATTCACTACCTTTGTCTCTAATACCTCTTATATTTTGATGAAATACCCTAATTCGTTCTCTACTTGGAAACATAACATCCCCTGTAGGTCAGCCCTTAGAGGGACTTCCTTTAAGCGGGTATACCTATGAGCAGTCTTCAGTCTAAAAAAGGTGCATCTCCAACACCAACTACTACAGGATATTTTCTGTGAGTGATCGCACAACCATTCACTACACTGTCACCTATCAGCTTTGCCAGCCTCCCCTTCTCATACCTATTGAGGTGCATGTGTAGTGAAACCCGATCTACTGATTGACCCAACTGGCACCACTGAAATGTGACCCATGCCCTCTGCCATCAGTGCCCTCCCCAGCCCCATTTTAACGCACCCAACAGCCGCATTAAGATGAGCTGATCGTGATGCTGAAACAGTTGCATGAAATGCGCATTAGTGCCGCCAGTTTGAGTAGCTATCATTACCAGGTCACCACCTACATCATGTTCCCTGTCCCCATCAAGACTGTTCCCTGCTCCACCCACTATCACTACCTGATCCTTCTCCGTAAAGTTCCTACATAACTCCCCTAAGCTGTCAGTCACCTGAGCCAACTGTGCAATAGGCTTCACAATGCTGGTGACCCGTTACTCACTCCCCAACACTTCCTTCAACTGCTGGCTCACACCTCTACCGTGCGAACTACCTAGCAGGAGAACCTTCTTCTTTCTTTTAGTCTTTGCAACTGACCTAGGCCTACTAACTGCTGAGGACTGCTACATGTTCCCTACATCTACAGCTACAAGACACTCTTCTCCACTCAACTCTGACAGTTGGTCAAATCTATTGCATATACACAAAGTATAACTGTCAGAATACCTTCTCCTCCTAGTGGCCTTCTTGCCAACTGTCAGTTCCCATTTCTCACCACCCTTCACCCTCCTCAACCTATGTAGTTCCTCCTTTGTGTGTTGTAACTGCACCTGAAAGGCACAGATCTTATACTCCTGCTCTTCTATCAACTTATTTCTACTACAGATTCTGCATTCTCAGGAGAGAAACTTGCTAGAATGCCTGGCTTCCCCACTGCATTCCCCCCAATAAAAATACTTTGAACAAATCCCACACTGTAACCCACTACTCACAAACCTAGCCAGCTGTGGTGGCCAAGCGGTTAAAGGCGCTACAGTCTGGAACCGCGCGACCGCTACGGTCGCAGGTTTGAATCCTGCCTCGGGCATGGATGTTTGTGATGTCCTTAGGTTAGTTAGGTTTAAGTAGTTCTAAGTTCTAGGGGACTGCTGACCTTAGAAGTTAAGTCCCATAGTGCTCAGAGCCAGCCACAAACCTACGACAGAGCCCACACTTACCACTAATGGTAAAATTACACAGTCACTGAAAAAAACTATCTGTCTAGGTTACTTAAGTTCAGTTACACCAGTAGAACTATTTATAGAACTAACAATAGCTGTCTTGAAATTTTTTGTCTACTAAGAAAGCAACTACTTGTATTAATACTACTGCACCACAGCTAATACCAGTACCAACAAAACTCAACAAAACTAACTAAAACCAAAAATTCAAGCGGTTACTGGAACACTCAACAAAGTTAAAACACCGAATGAAAATTTTAGTGAAATATTTCACTAGAAACAATAAGAAACGTCAGCTGAAAACTAAAGCATGAATTTTATAAACGATTTCAATGCAAAGAAAACTCTTAAAAACACAGTGAGCGAACATTTCCAAAAGTTTATTAAATCATTATTTTGCCACAAGCAGCACGAAACACCGCTGAAAACTATTAAATTTAATAACTGTGTAACAGAGCACAAATAGCTTTGTCAGTACTTAGCTTTATAACTGCTATAGCTGCAACTGCACATCGCAAAATGTAAACACGCTACTGAGGGGTGAGGCTTGGACGAACACTGTCACCCTTCAACCAGCCCTGTGAACAGACTACTAGCAGAGGCTGGTGTCCGTCCACTAGAAATCGGGTGGCAACAACTGCTACTCTACTATGCCATACATTCACTGCTCCCTAGAGCGTTCAAACTAACATGTCCTTTTTCCTGGTAGGTAGATCAACCTCCGGCAACAATGATCCAGGACTGGAGTCATGATCACAGTTCATGTACAGCTTCTCTGCTCTGAATTCCAACTTCCCCTCTTGTGCCTCCTCCCCCCCGCCAGCATGTCTCAGTTCTGTCTTGATCTATCATTCGGACTGAAAGACACTGTTAACCTCCATGGTTTTCCATGACTTGTTCCTGGCCATCACTGTTGATGCATATCCGAGTTTGGAAATGGTGTAACTGATGGTTTTATGATTGACGGACAAACCAGTTTTGCATACAGATATACAAGGTGCAGTGAACTATGTTCCCTGATGACTGAATGCAGTATATTCACTGACAATTGGTGGTCATCACTTGAGCCCTTAGTCTCATTCATTATTGCAACCACGAGACATTATTAATTGACAGTGACTTGCTGAGTAGTCTTCAGGCTATCAACTAGTGCTACCCTCGACATCTATTGATAGTGATTATCCAGGATCTGCTGGCTGACCTCAATCAAGCTGGATGGTTGGTTGTCTTTTTCTGGACCCTAGTGCCTGTTGGGATCGAAGGGACTGTGCATGATGACCAATTGTCTGTGTTGGCTACCACGATGCAAATTTTGTAAGTGGGCATACCAGAACTGGACCATTGATTGACTCTCTGCCGACAGTTGGAGGCTTTGAAAAATGATTGGTGTGCTCTGGTTTCTCTGAACAAACTGCTGGCAGTAAAGGGGACCATGACCTTGTGGCTGTTTCCCCTTTATGATTCTCGTAGGGAATCTATTCCCCCCCCCCCCCCTTCCCCCAAAGTCCTTAAGTCCTTCCCCTGCTAGGGGGCTCGTGGTTATTTTGTGAGTTCGTGCGTGACACATACGGTGCCCTGAGCTATTGCAGCCCATTCTTCCTTCCTGGACTGCATTTCCTTCACTGTCGTCCTCCCTCCCCAGCCTGGCTCCTTCCCCACTGCCCCCCCCCCCCCCCCTTCGCGTCTATGGTGTGGATTCCTGCCCCCTCCCTCTTCCATACCCAACCCCCGTCGCCTTTTATGCTAACTCCCAGCAATTGCCGCCATGCCAGACAGCCCTTGCTGTGGCTGGGCAGCGCTCATGGGGAGAGCCTCTTGATTGGAATGGGTTGTATCAGGACGGATGCTTTGGCACATGAAGCATATTAAGCTGCAAAAATCTGGCTGTTCTCAAATGACTCTCTCTTCAAGTGGTAGTGGATCATTGAATGCTGCTTCATGTGACCCTACAGCAGGGCTTCACAACATACGTGCTCGCGGAGCAAGCTGTTAGCAGCAAGGCGCGAGCACGGAGCAGCGCGAGCACGCTAGCCCCACTACCGGACCAGAGCGGAGAGGGGGGAGTCACGTGGGGCACACTACAGCTGCCGCCAGTCAATGTAAATCTGCGGCCACCTGCAGGGATATCACTCACGAATTATTACTGCGACAAATGAAACAAATAAAGGAGAATGTACACGTGCTACATAATTTTATTAGCTTAGTGTATGCCTCTACATTCGTATTAATTTATGGACTGTTACACAATAAAAGGTAACACTGAAGTGTGGGATTCTCGGTTATCTTGTACTTTTTGCCCTTTACAATTGCATCTTTAAGTTCGGAGTAATTTTTCTTTTGCATTGTAGGCGCAGCGTGCAGTTTAAATTTCGATCAGACAATGCATTTCTCAGGCGCGTCTTGTTACATTTCATTGCAGAGAACAGTTGTTCACAAACATACGTGGAACCGAACATTGATATTATTGTAGCCGCCAGTTTGTGCAGACGAGGAAACCTATCCTGAGGGAAGTGTCTGTAGAATTCCAAAATGTTTTTCTTGTTCTGAAATTTGTCTCTGTATTCTCTGTCACACTGCAGGTCAATAATTTCTAGTTGCAGCTCAGGACGAATCTCTTCATTATTCGCCGAATATGGAGAGGAGAACAGTTCAAAATCACTGTCTAGTGCTGTCAGATCTTTAAAGCGTTGATGAAATTCTTCCTTAAGGGCAACTAAACTATGTGAATAACGTTCACAGTCTTTGTGAACATCTTGCATGGATAATTTAGGAAAATGAGCTAGATTTCCTGTTTCCAGCTGACTCACCCAAAGTGTCAATTTCATTTTAAAAGCTCGTATTCGATCTATGAAATGAGCAATTAGCAGATCTTTACCTTGTAGTGAAATGTTCAAAGCATTCAGATGGCTAGTTAAATCTGCTAAGAACGCGAGATCACATTTCCATGAAGGCTCTTTCAATTCAGGAACACACATGTTATTTAGTTCCATGAACATATTTATCTTATCTAATAGGCAAAAAAATCGATTTAATAATTCGCCACGACTAAGCCAGCGGACCTCGCTGTATTAAGGCAGGCTACCATACTGGCTTTCTACATCCTCAAGAAAGCTTTTAAATTGCCTGTGTTGTAGCCCATGCTTCCTTATATAATTAGTTGTACGAACAACAGCACTCATCACATTTTTTAGAGCGATACTCTTTGCGCATAATTTTTCCTGGTGGATCACACAGTGAACGCCCCTTATTTCATTCGGCACGGTCAGTTTTTGCATTTTCTCCTTCGACAGCGCAACGAAACCTGATTTTTTCCCTGTCATCGCTGGTGCACCGTCTGTAGACACCGAAACTAAAGAATTCCACGACAGTCCTATATTTTCAACACTTTCTTCAACACTGCTTAAAATATCACCTCCGGTTGTAGTGTTCTTCATGGCTATTACATCGAGGGGCTCCTCCCTCACCCGAAGATCTCTATTAACACCTCTAATAAATATGGCAAGCTGTGCTGTTCCAGTGATATAAACACTTTCGTCCAGAGCTAGAGAATACGCCATAAAATCTTTACAGATATTTTCAAGCTGGCTCTGGACGTCGTCTGCCATGTCCTGTATGCGACACATAATGGTCATGTTAGATAATGGCACAATCCGAAACTGTTCAACTTGAGATGGACACAAATGTTTTGCTGCAACTACCAAACATTCTTTTATTAAATCGCCATCAGTGAAGGGGCGCAAGGATTTTGCTAAAAGCGAAGCAATTTTGTAACTCACTCTGAGAGCTGCCTCGGTTGATTTTTCTTCGTCGTCCAGATCTTCTTCGGATAGCTTCCTTTTAAGTTTAATAACTTCCTGTGCACGATCTGGTCCATCACATTTTCCTAAAAGAATTCAGCGTTTTGTGACATACTAAACATTTTGCAACACCATCTTTTTCTGTAAACCGATACAATTCATCCCAATGGGGGTTGAACTGCGAAAGCATGGTTGGGGTTACACAACGGCGACTTGACATGATTCTTAACCAGCGAAGTGACTGTTATCTGAGCTGATCGTAGTATTTTAAACGTTACACAGTCGGCGCGAATTCAATAGGCACGCTGCGGCCCTATTCAAGCGTACGCGCACATTTCCCCTCCCTCCCCACTCCGCGACCTTGCACCTGCTCGGGAGCACGTGCCAGAGCAGACGCGAGTACTCGCGCTCAAAACCGGCCAGTTGTTAAGCCCTGCCCTACAGCCTTCCCTTCCCTGGCTACACCCTGGGAGGAGGTCCAGGCTCGCCATCTTGGGATGAAGCACTTTTCCCACTACCTGGTCTGTAGTAGGATGGGCAGGGACACATTCATAGTCACAAAGTTGTTTTTTGTGGAGATTATCAAGGACAAGTTTGGCAAAGTGGAGTCTCTCAGTAACATGCAGTCAGGCTCCCTGTTGTTCAAAAGTTCTGCCATTTAATCTGCAGCTCTTTGTGCTTGTGATTGCCATGGCAACATCCCAGTGTTTTTTAATTGCCCCTCACCAGTCTCTGAATATGGTCCAGGGAGTGATTTTTCATAGGGACCTCATCCAGCAAAGTGATGAGGCTAATCTGAAGCAATGTGGCGTTCATTTTGTTCAACGTGTGCAGAAGGATCATAAAGACAACCACACTGATACCGACACCTTTATCTGACTTTCGAGGGGGATGCCCTACCAGAGGTCATGTGTTCTCGATGTGACGTGAAGCTGTATGTCCCACCACCATGAGGTGCTTTCGGTGCTTGTGTGTAGGCATACATCTTACCACTGTACGGCGGACCCTCTGTGTGGTGGCTGTGGCCACTCACTCTCTGAGGGAAGACCTTGTATTCTGCCACCTGTGTGCGTAAATTGTCATGACCACCACTTGCCATGCTTGTCATTGCCCAGTTTAAAAGAAAGAAAAGAAATACAAGAGTATAAGTCCCTGGATCGTCTGTATTATGCTGAGGCTCACCAGAAATATGACTGACTCCTTGCAGTGTCAATTTCTTCTATTTTTGCCTCTGTTATAGCCTTTCCACTTCCTACTTCTTCCTTACCCCAGCCCTGTTACCCTCTTGTCTCCCCCTCCCCTACAGTTCCCATGCCCTCCCCTCTGGTTGCTGCCCCCCCTTCCCAGCCAAAGAAGTGCCCCCTTCTTTGGTGCCTGCTGATGGCGAGCCTGCTTCCCCTCTAAGGAACCGCCCCCTGCATGACTCAGCCAGAGGCCTGCTACCACAACTTGGCCATGGGACACATCATCTGTGTGAACCATTCCCCTGTATGTCTCAGCCAGAGGTGTGCTACCACAACTTGGCCATGGGATGCATCATCTGTGCATCCCAAGGTTGTCTGCCATCTTTCAGTTATGGATCTTGCAGGAGCCTGCTCTCCCTCCATACCCTGCCCTACTCAATCTCCGAAAGAGGAGGAGGAGAAACATAAGCCCCAGGACAAGCCCCCCCCCTCTCCGGTTGCCCCCGGGGGGGGGGGGGGGGGGGGGGGGTGCCAACTCCCCCTTAGCAACCTGAGTCTGAGATCTTATTTATGGATGTAACCCGATCCTAATCAGTGACGACCATTATGTGCAACCTGGACTCTCAGCACATGCTAATCCATTGGTCTTGCAACGGATATTACCGTCACATACCAGAAATATAACAACTTATTTCGTCTTATTCTGCATTTGATCTTGCTCTTCAAGAAATGCACTTCCATGGTGCCCACGTCCCAGCGTTTCGTGGTTATCAGGCATTCTGTTGAAACCATGCCAGCCCCAGAAGAGAGTCTGGAGGGGTCTGCACTTTGGTTTTCATGATGTCATTAGTGACTGAATCCCCCCTTCATACCAACCTGGAAGCCATAGCAGTATGAGTGCGAACAACTTCAGCAATCACTATTTGCACTGTCTACCTACCTCCAGGTAGGCCACATCCTTATGTTAATCTGCTTATCTTAATGCAGCAGCGTCTGCCCCGTATCTCCTCCTCAGGGATGTCAGTGCGCACCTCACCCTCTGTGGGACAGTGCCACTTCAACAGGTTGTGGTCTTTTCGTTGGCCAACTTATTACATACTTTGATTTGTATCTCCTCAGTGATGGTTCCTTTACCCACCTAGTGGTGCTCTTGGCATCTTTTCTGCTGTTGATCTCATGATCTCCCCTGTTCTTGTGGTTTCCCAACATGATGATCTTTGTGAAAGTGACCGTTTTTCAGTGATTCCACCATTCCCCAGCCACCACTAGACAGAAAGGCCCCAATGTTGGACGTTCCACTGAACCAATTGGCTTTTATATGTGTCTGCTGTGCACTTCGACACCTATCTCTCACGTTGCATTGATGTGGTCGAGCAAGATGTCTGTGCCACTGTTCTTCATGCTGCTGGCACTGCTATCCCACTATCCACAGGTCCCCCTCATTATCGACCATACTGTGTTGAACAAAGGATGTCACCATCGCCATCCAAGAGCACATATGGGAATGGCAGTGATTTAAACGACACCCTTCACAGACCAGCCGTACCGCTTTGAAGTGTCTCCGTGCTAAGGCTTGCTGCCTTATTAAACAGGGTAAAAAGGAGTGCTAGGAGTGCTATGTTTCCTCCCTGGGGAAGTATGCCCTTTCATCACATGTTTGGTCCAAGCTCCGTAGCCCAGTGGGCTGCCGGTGACTATCAGCTGTCCAGGGTGTTATCCTACAGGTATGTACTAATTCATCTGTCCTTGCAGAGCACCTTCCAACACACTTTGAGACGGCATCAGCATCCTGTTCCTATCCTGCTACCTTTCTCCGGCAGAAACACTGAGTTGAAGAACCCCCTTCTGTTTCAACCCCCACCAAGCTGAACTCAATAACGCACCCTTCACTGGATGGGAATTCTTGCAGGCTCTTACCTCTTCACATGACCTGGACCAGATTCCATCCACAACCAGATGATCAACACTTGGCCATTACCCAGGGGCAACATCTACTGAGAGTCTTCAACCGCATTTGGCTCATAGGTGCCTTCCCCTCACAATGGCAAGACAGCGTAGTTATTCCCGTCCTTAAACCAGGGAAGAACCCATCGTCTCTTGCAGCTACTGCTTGATTAGCCTAACCAACGTACTTTGCAAACTGCTCGAGAGGATGGTTAGCTTCTGATTATGTTGGATGCATACATATCTGTATAGCTTCCAGGGAGGATGATCTACAACTGACCATTTACTCAGATTGGAAACAGCAATCCGACAGGCTTTTACTAACCGCCGGCACCTTTTTGTGGTCTTCTTTGACTTACAGAAGGCAAACAACATGGCTTGGTACCATATTATTGTACTTACTCTCCATGGCAGGGGCTTTCGTGGCCCCCTTTTGATTTTTACTCAAGAGTTTTTATTTCACTGGCTCTTTCAGGTTCGAGTTGGTACTTCACTCAGCACCCCCTCGGATCCAGGAGAATGTATCCCACAGGGTTCTGTATTAAGTGTCACACTCTTCCTCATATCCATCAGTGGGCTTGTAACCTCTGTTGGACCCCTGGTTACCCTGGCATTGTAGGTCTATGATTTTTGCATCTGGTGCAGCTCCCACTTGGTAGCATCTACTGAATGCCAGCTCTAAGGTGCTATCTGACAGGTGTCTGCGTGGGGCCCTCTCCCATGGCTTCCAGTTTTCTCCCTCCAAAATGTGGGTCATGCGTTTTTGCTGTTGACCCACATACACCCCAATCCAGAACTTTATTTAGGCAACCAGCGCCAGTCCTGTTTCTTGGTACTTTTGATAACAAGCTGACATGGCTGCCCCACATTCGCCACCTGAAGACTACCTCCATGCGGAAGCTTAATGCTCTCCACGTCTTGGGGTGCACGTTATGCTACTCTCCTCCATCTTTACTGCACTCTGGTTTTGTCCAGACTAGATTATAGTTGTCAGGTTTGTGGCTAAACAGCTGCTTCCACTCTGAACTACTTGGCCCTGTTCATGACTATGGGGTGTGTCTGGCTGTCAGTGCCTTTCGCTCTAGTTCTGTTGACAGTCTCCTTGCAGTAGTGGGGATTCCCCCTTTACAAATACGATGGAGCCAACTATTGGTTCCTTCTGCAATGGCCATTCGATGATTTCCTGATCATCCCGTGTACCCCGTCCTCTTTGCAAATGAGAGATGTCTCCCTCCTGCTAGTTGGACTGCATTTCATTATCTCTCTCTCCCCCCCCCCCCCCCCCCCCCCCTCCCCTATCGGCATCTCCATCTCCACTCACTGGAACGTGTCCCGTGTATTCCACTGCAGATTAGGACCAGCCTATTCCAGGGTCCTGAGGTGTCCATCACCCCTATGATTTTCCAGTGTCTTGTACTTCCATCGTTGAAGAGCTCCAGGGTGCTACCATTTTCTGCACTGATTGTTCTAAAATGATAGATAAGGTGGGATAAGCTTTTACATCTCATACTGGCATGAAACGTCATTTACTGCTGGGACCATGTAGTGTGTTCACAGCAGAGCTGCTAGCTATTAACAGGGTCCTTCAGTTTGTTACTCAGGCCTCTCTCCCTATTGTTTTACTATGTACTAACTCAATGAGCAGCTTACAGGCAACAGACCAAAGCTACTCTCATCACACTTTGGTCTCTGCTATCCATGACCTCCTCTCTGTCCTTAGCCATGCCACCTACTCTGTTGTCTTCCTCTGTGTCCCAAGTCATGAGGGCATCCAAGATGATGACCTGACATTTGGCTAGAAAGGCAGATACTTACCTCCATTCCCCTTCACGATTCCACATGCAGATATGTAGAAGCACATAAAATCTGTCTTGGAATGACATCTGGTGTGCTGATGCTCTCGGTAATAAACTCCGCACAATCGAGGAGACTACTGCAGTGTGGTGCTCTTCCTTCCGCTCCTCTCAGGAGTAGTCCACTGTCTTATGCCATCTATGCATGTGTCATATCAGGCCCATCCATTGTTTTCTCTTGCGTTATGAGCCAACCCCACAATATGGCTGTGAAGCCAGACTGACAGTAACCTATAATTGGCGGAATGTCCTCTTCTATTGGACCATCAAACCAAGTATAGCCTTCCAGATTCCTTGCCTTTGATATTAGCAGACGATTCATGGATAGTTGAGCTGAACTGGTCCTTAGTTTCCTTTGTGAAAGTGGTCTTTGTTTTCAGTTAAAAGGTTTTGCTTTACTCCTGGAGCAAGGGCAGGGTGGCTGTGGTTGAGGCCTCTGTTCATGTTTTGTAGGTCTGGGACCCATGACAACTCTCCCATGCAAAGACCACTCTTTTATCCCTCTGTTTTTCCAGTTTTTAGATTTGGCCTGCCCATTTATGGTCTCTACACTGTGTTTTAACTTCCTCGTTTTGTATTTGGCCCCTGCGACTGGATCTGCCCACTTTTAGCGAACCCTCTATCAAGTTAGCCGATCTGGTTTTATGTGTGAAGGTGGTTTCTGTTCCTCCTTGTGAGGCAAGGCACATTGGCTTTGTCGGTTGATTGAGGGATTGGAGACATGCCCCGTCCCCTGCTTCGATCCAGGGGACAATTGGCTGACCATGCTTGGTGATCTGGCCTGGCTCGTGCCCATTCTTAGTTCTTATTCTTTTACATCTGGTTTACTGTCTTGTTATTGTTGTTCTCTTTCCTCAGATTTTATAAACTTTTCTATGTTGTAAGTTTTTTTTGTGGTAATGGGGGGGGGGGGGGGTGTCAGATGCAGAGGGTGCACTTCCCATCACATAACATGTCTGGAGGCTTCCACCTGCTTTCTGGGTGGAGTAACGCACCCACCTTCACACTCTTACCCCTCTTTCACTTCTTCTTGCTTCTCTCTCTTGGTTTGATTGATTCTCTGTTACATGTTACAATCAGGTTCATCAGGATTTGTCTTCTGTGTTCATTCTCTCTGAGGACTCTTCTCCACCTGACACATAAAAGATGGAGGGACTGATGACGTTGTAGTTTTGTCCCTTTAAGCCCACCAGTCCAATCCATCCAAGTGGCTATGGAGAACAGTGCAACACATATTAGTGTAGGACTGGTAACTACACGGTAAGTCTTTTAGGTGTAATCCGATTCCAGATAAATTGATCATTTCATAATCAAGGGGAAGCTGCCTTCCCTCTTTTGAAAGTAATTTAAATCTGTGCAGACATGCACATTTACCACCCCCAGCAAGTATTACACTCTTGCAGAAGCTTCTGGGAACTCAGTAGTGTTGCATTCACCTGTTTGGCTTGGAGCATAGGGGCAGTTTATACAGAAAGTAGTGGAAATTGTCTGTTGCCCATAATAGCTCGCAGACAAAAGTAGCATTTTTCCATTTTTCTGCTAATTAAGATATAATACTTACACAATAATGTCCTCATAAATTGCTATCATTGTTCTGGCACTTAGTCTGAAAACTGATTTGATGCAACACACTGTTTTTTCTGTCCTGTGCAACCCTCTTCATCTGTGCCTTGTTGCTGCAACCAGATACATTGACAAAAAAAAAAAAAAAAAATTGCAACACCAAGAAGGAGTGTGCAACATAAATGGAAGTTTGTAAGCGTGTTTCTACACCTGAAAGATGATGCCTATTCACATTTACCACCTGTCACTTAAGAGTTGTGTTAATAGTACCACTATGAGGATGCAGTTCAGGTTTGCTTTAAATATATGCTGTAACGGTCGTGATCGTTAGTTACCTTTGGTATTGGACGTGGTGAGTTGATCAGTCAAGAATACCTTTAAGGTAAAAGACACCAGCATCAGCACCTCATTGAGTTTCAGTGAGGCCTTGTTATAGGATTACGAGAAACTTGACATTCCTTGAGTGATACTACGATAAGACTTTGCAGGAATGTAGCCACTGTTCAGGATTACTGGCAGTGGTGGTCACAAGAATGTGCTGTCACAAGAAGACTAGGCTCTGGATGGCCATATGGTTCTACAAAGGGGGAAGAACATTGTGTTTGGCGCATGGCTCTGGTTCATCATACTGCATCTGCAGTAGCAATTTTAGCAGCAGTTGACAGCATAGTGACACAACAAACTGTTTCAAATCAGTTACTTCAAGGACAGCTCTGAGACAGACACCCTGTGGCATCCATTCCGTTAACCCCAAACCGCTGTCACTTGTGACTTCAGTGGTGTTAAGCAAGAGCTCATTGGACCACAGGTTGGAGGTCTATTGGCTTTTCTGATGAAAGCTGGCTCTGCCTCAGTGCCAGGGATTTGGTTAGGCAGAGGCCAGTGGAGGGTGTGCAACCAACCTGTCTCTGTGCTACACCTGGGGTTAGGTCTGTGGTGCGATTTTGTATGACAGAAGGAGCACTCTCGTCGTTATCCCATGCACCGTGACTCCAAATTTTTGTGTAAATCTGGTGAGTCGATGTGTTGTGATGCAGCAGCAATTAACAACATTCCAGGGAGTGTTTTCCAACGGGGTAACACTTGACCAAATACAGCATGTTGTAACCCAACATGCTCTACAGTGTGTCGACATATTGCCTTGGTCTGCTCAGTCACTTGATCTGTCTGTAGTCGAGCAAATATGGGATATCATCAGATGACACCTCCAGTGTCTGTATTGACTGACCAAATGCAACAGGCATGGAACTCTCTCCCACAAACTGACATCCGGCACCTGTACGATACAATACACGCATGCCTGTATACATGCTTGCATTCAACATTTTGGTGGTCAACCTTGTTATTAATGTTGTACCGACATTTCACATTTGCAATGACTTATCACGTGCGTACATTAACCTGTGATCTTGCAATCTTAATCATTTAAATGTGTTACCTAGACAAAACTCTAAACAGAAGCTCTACATTGATTATTTTTTGGTGTTACAATTTTTTTCTGTTAGTGTAGATAGTATGGTTGTAATTTTGTTTGCTGTATACTGGAATATAATCTGTGAATTACTCATACTGCCAATTTATTATTTGTGGAAAGCAGTCTTTCTACTGGAC
Source organism: Schistocerca serialis cubense (assembly GCF_023864345.2). Classification (NCBI taxonomy): domain Eukaryota; kingdom Metazoa; phylum Arthropoda; class Insecta; order Orthoptera; family Acrididae; genus Schistocerca; species Schistocerca serialis. The sequence continues at coordinate 399,074,612 of NC_064640.1, read as the reverse complement.
TGTCGGTTACTGCTATTTACACTCCTACAGAAAGTGGAACTGACCAATAAATGTCATGACAGGTGGACCTGCCAGTATAAAAGGAGGTGGGGAGTATCGTGTTGTCAGTACAGAAGTAGTAGTAGCAGAATGGATCAGTCAGGAGAACTCAGAAGGGGGCATCACCTACTTGCCATCATGGACCTTGTCTAAATTTGTGTTAGATGCAGGACTTGGCCAGAAATGAAAGTACAGAATTTGGAGCTCCAGGTAGGCAAGTGTTTTGGGGGAGGGGGGGGGGGGGGGGGTAGGCATTTTTGGTGTGGGGGTATGAGCCATTTAACCTTGTTTCCAGGCAATAGATGGTGCAGTGGAAAGAGCACAGAATGGTACTCCGAGTTGTGTGGTCAAGCCCTTAAACAGAAATAATTTCTTTTTTACTGTCACTTTAGACACTACTCACACTAATAGACCTAAATAATGCTCAATATATTGCATTTATTAATATTTTATAAAAGGCTGAAAATGTAAGACAAAACAAAATTTAAGATTGCAAATAAATTTGCAAGAAAGGATTGCACTTGAAGTGTCCACGTGAACTTTGAAAATAAATTTCCAAGAAGAGATTGTAATTAAACCATACAGGACTTCATGTTCAATTAGTTTAATTTTCACATTTGAGCAATACTTGGCAGCTACATGCGAACAATAGATTTCCGGCACAGCCACTGAGAAAATTACTGATCCTCCTGTTTGATAAATATGACCATACCAAGTGTAAATGATCACATGTAAAATAATAAAGATGGCTAATTTTATACACAAAGTTCTTTGGTATGCCTGCAGTCCCTTCCCAGAAATGTATATGCAAGCTCAAATTTTACTTTGCGTTTTTTTTCTTGCCTTTTATAAAATTATTAATGAATACAATATATTGAGCATTATTTAGGTTTTTTATAGTGTAAGCAATGCAAAAATTGAAATTAAAAAAATATATGTTTTGTTGAAAGTACTTGACCCTGTGAACCTCAGATTACCATTCTGTACTCTTTCCAGTGAACCAACTGCTTCTTGGAAACTACAGTAACATAAATGGCTTATACCCCACCCAGCCTTCCACAAAAAATGCTTTTTAGTGCTTGGCCAACTGGAGCTCCTGCTTCCATTACTTTCATTTCTGGGCAGGCTCTGCTTACACCTTACATCTGGACAAAATTGGTGGTGACGAGTAGATGTGGTTCTGTTGTCAGCTAGCTGTAGAGCAAGCATTGACATTGATAAGGATTGGATAACGGTTCTGCCACAACTTTTTACTTATTTGGCAACACAACAGGGGCAACATGTTTGTCATTTTCACATGTGTAGTAACTCATTTACACATTTTCTCTGAATTCTTTTTTGTCTCATCATTTAGCAGTGAGCAAAAGAAAGTGTGTTTAATGTTAACTTGCAACAGCAATTCAAATTTTTGAAATTGTGTAATGACAATGGTAACAGTGTTTATTGCACACTGTGTTCTGGAGAAATTTCTGTTGCACATAAGGGAGAGAGTGATACTGAAGACCACGTGAAAACAGCTAAACATATGGGTGGTATTAATGCTACTGCTTCAACAAACAAGAAATTTTTTAAAGCCAGAGATGGGAATAATAGTGAACTGGAGTTCGCTGTTGAGAGATTACATTTAAATACCACATTGCTAGACACAAACACCATTTCTGAAAAGGGTCATGTCTAGTAAAAAATGTGGTAAGCCTAATAATGGCAGATATTGAGATGAGAGAACACAGCATAGAAACTAACTAAAATTGCTCAACAGTGGACTGGATGAGATACCTGTTAAGTTCTACACAGAACATGCAAAAGACCATGCTCCCCATCTAGCAGTGATTTATTATAGGTCACCAGAGCAATAAAGCATACCAAATGTTTGGAAAAGTCACAGGTTGTTACCATTTTAAAGAATGGTATTAGATTGTTGCACATAATGCAATATGATGTTTCTGGAGAGTGAAAATCACGTCTGTAAAAATTAACAGAGTTCCACAAACACAGATCTAGTGACTCTCTGCTCACTTTGTTTGTCCATGAGATCCCGAGCACCATAGACAATACCGTGGATTCAGGACTGACTTTCATTTGGAACCCTACGTGTCATTCTTAACAGAACAAAATCAACAGATGAAAGGTAATTTTGCAAGTACCTCAGAGGAGTGCTATAGGACAATTGCTGTTTACAATTAATATTCACAATATAGTAGATGATGTCGGAGGTTGTGTGAAGCTATTTATGGAAGATGCTGTTGTCTGTAGGAATGTTTTAAAATGCTAGAAGACTTAAGCAAAATGCAGAAATACCTGCTGCAGATAAATAGTTGGTTCGGGGACTGGCAGTTGACTGTGAATGTAAATCAATTTCGTGTGTTGTGCATAAACAGAAGAAGAGATGCACTGTTGTCTGATTTCACGATTGGTGATACAGCATTGTAAACAGTAACTTCCATAAAATACGTAGTAATAACTGTTTGGAATGACCTAAAGTGGAATAACAACATAAAACAAATAGTAGGAAAAGCAGATACCAGACTGAGATTCATTAAGAGAATTTTAAGGAAGTGTAATTCAGTCACCAGTTTCTGGCTAGTGCTCATCATCCCTTACTGAGTTGAATTAAAAGAAGAGGTAAGGAATATCCAATGAAGAGTGGTATGTTTCATCATGGGATCATTTAGTTAGTGCCAGAGATGCTCAACAAACTACAGTGGCAGGTGCTGCAAGAGAGATATGCATCACAGAGTGCTTACTGTTGATATTTCAAAACTGTATGTTCCAAGAAGGATAAGGCCACTTCTTATTTTGTTCCACATATGTCTTGGGAAATGGCCTTGTGGGAAAATCAGAGAAATTACAGCTCATAAGTAAGTGGATTGGAGAAAGGTGTAAAAGATAGTAGTGCCAAAAGTACCCTCCACCACACACTATAAAGTGGATTATGCACATGTACATGAACGCATAGGAGAGTCATCAGTGGCATAAGGCGCACAAAACCTTTGCTGCTGAACAATGGAAAAGTGGTTCTTGTCCTGTGAATCTAATTTTACAGGTTTCCAGGTGGAGGGAGTAGTTACAGAAAGCACTAGGGAAAGCATATAAAAACATCCGAAGTCCTATGAAGTGCATGACAGAGGGTACTTCCCATTGTACCGGTTATTATGGCTTTTTCCCATTCCAGTCATATATGGCATGCAGGAGGAATGATTGCTTAAATGCCTCTATACACAGTGCAGGTAGTCACATTTGGTCTTTGTTATCCCTATGGAGATGATAAATAAGAGATTTTAGTGTGTTCCCAGATTAATCACTTAACATTGGTTCTTGAAAATTCCTAGGTAGGCTTCCAGGGGGTATTTTCTGTTTATCAAGTGTTTTGTCAGTTCAGTTCTTTGGGATGTCCGTGAGGCTCTCCCATGGGTCAAACAGATGTGTGACCATTTGTGCTGTGCTCTTCTTCAAACACCTTCAGTGTCTCTTGTTAGTTACACAGGATCAATAGTCTAGGTTGGGTCACAAAAGTGTTTCATAAGCTCCTTCGTAGACTGATTACATTTCCCTATGGACCGAAGTCACCTGCTTTAGTCCGCAGCTCGTGGTCGTGCGGTAGCGTTCTCGCTTCTCGCGCCCGGGTTCCCGGGTTCGATTCCCGGCGGGGTCAGGGATTTTCTCTGCCTCGTGATGACTGGGTGTTGTGTGATGTCCTTAGGTTAGTTAGGTTTAAGTAGTTCTAAGTTCTAGGGGACTGATGACCATAGATGTTAAGTCCCATAGTGCTCAGAGCCATTTGAACCATTTTGAACACCTGCTTTATCTATAACTGGGCCTGTGTAATCATTCCATTTCATACCCCAGCAAACTGCTCTATTCAGATATTTGTGTGAATTGATCAATTCCAGCTGTGGTTCATTGACAAAATGTAGATTTTTGTTTGTTTGCAAGGTAGTGATCATGTGCCCTCTGTTGCTTTTTTTGTGTGCATTAAGCATATGATTGTTGGTCTTCTGTTATTCATAATTCTGCAAAAACTAAGTATAGTCTCTCATTTTAGATTATTTTTTACAGACAGAGGACATGCAGCAACAAATTATAAAGGAGACCTTCCAGTTGGTTTCTAAAAGAGACGATAATGTTTGCAACTTTTTGGAAGGTGGAAGGTATGTTATACAATATTCAGAATGAAGTGTTTAACTGTGCATGACATTGGTCCTAATTGTTTATATTTTGTATATTTATACATACCTCCTCTGCAAGCTACCATACAGTGCATTTCAGAAGGTACCTTGTACCACTATTAGTCATTCCCTTTCCTGTTCCACTTTCAAATGGAGCCAGGGAGAAACGGCTGTCTATATGCTACAGTACAGTCCCTAATTTCTATTATCTTGTCACCACTAAATGTGTGTTGTCAGCAGTAGAATCTACTGCAGTCAGCAGCAAATGCAGGTTCTCTAAATATTCTCAGTATTGTTTCCCAAAAAGAATGTCTTCCCACCAGGTATTCCCGTTTGACTTCATGAAACATCTCCGTTAATACACACTTGTTGATTGAGAACCTACCAGTAACAAATCTAGAAGCATGTGTCTGAATTGTGTCAGTGTCCTTTAACCCAAGAGGTCACACTAGTGTTATTTATGTGATCTCCTTTACAGATGAGCTACAGTTTCCTAGAATTCTCCCAATAAACTAAAGTCGACCATTTGCCGTACCTACTGTTGACCTTATGTGCTTGTTCCATCATTTTGCAATGTTACACATAGATATGTAATCAATGTGACTATGTCAAGCAGTTCAGCACAGATATGGTTATCAATCATTTCAGGATTGTTTTTCCTACTCATCTTCATTAACTTAAATTTTTCTCCATTTAAAGCAAGCTGGCATTCATCAAACTAAATAAAAATTTCCTAAATCATCCTGTAACTACTGTCACTAAACAATGACACTTCTTGCCCTTACACTACAGCATCATGAGCAAACAGCCACAGCTTTCTGCTGACCCTATCCAATCAGATCATTTGTGTGTGTGTGTGTGTGTGTGTGTGTGTGTGTGTGTGTGTGTGTGTTAGAGAGAGGTAGGTAGGTAGGTCGGTTGGTCGGTCCTATCACACTTGCCTGGGGCACTCAAGATGATACCCTTCTCTCTGAATAACACTTGCTGTGCAGGACAACAGACTGTGTTCTATTACTTGAGAAGTCGTTGAGCCACTTGCATATCTGGGAACTGTTCTGTATGCTCATACCTTCATTAACAGTGTGCAGTGGTGCACCATGTCAAACGCTTTCCAAAAATCTGTCAATATGGAAATTTATTGTATACAAACTTACGGTACACTCAAGAATTGTGCAGCAGGTTGATGTTAAGGCCGTTGGCCTGTAATTTTGTGGGTCCATTCTTTTATCATTCTTGTGTATAGGAGTCACTTGCACTTTTTTCCAGTCAGTTTGGGCTTTGCACTGAGCAAGATATTTGCAATAAATGCAAGCTAAATAAGGGACCAGTGCTGAATGTACTATCTGTAAAACTGAATTGGGGTTCCATCCAGAACTGGTGACATAATTGTGTTCAACTCTTCTAATTTCTTCTCAACTTCAGGGATGTCCTCGTCACAAGAGTCCGTGCAGTGGTAGATCAGTGGATTGTCTGTACGATCTTCTTGCATGAATGCGTTTTTAAACGTGAAATTTAAAACTCCAGCTCTCCTTTTTCTGCCTTCTAAAGCCACACCAGGCTGGTTGAGGAGTGAGTGAATAGAAGCCTTCAATCCATTTAGTGATTTTATGTAGTACCAGAATTTTCTCAGGTTCTCGGCAAGATCTTTTGGTAAGGAATAACAGTGGAAGTTGTGTTCTTTGCTCATCAATCTGTTTATAGATGCATGAATTTCTATTAATTTTTGCCAGTCTATTGTTCCACATTCTTTTTTGAACTGAAAATGCAACAATCTTTGTGTCCTCAGCATTTTATGAATTTTGTTATTCTTACATAGTGGGTCTTTTCTGTCCTTAATCCACTTATTCAGCATGTAATTCTCCAGAACGCTGTTTATAAACCGTTAAAATTTTGCTGTTAAGTCCTTTATGTCCATCATATTGGAACTAAATTATGCATATTCATTATCTAAGTGGGTTGATAACAACTGTTTATATGCTTTTTTTTAGCATAAAAACTCTACTAGCCGTCTTGATTGATTCATTAGTTTTAGTGGGGGTGTTTTTATTGCAGTAAAAAAATCAATAATATCTAATGAGGTTATCAAGGGTCCCAAATATAAATTAATTTGCATGAAGTTATGTATCAGAGATGGGTCAAAGTAATTCGATGCTTTTGTAGACAGCATGTGTCAAGAACTTTAGTGGTAGAGTGCTTCAGAGAGAACTTGTGAAATTTTGTGAATAAGTGTCCTGATCATGACCTTGTAATTGTGGGAGATTTCAGCTTGTCAGGTATACAATGGGAGAGCCATGTGATCAAAACTGCCACCAGAGACAGGGATTCAGTCGCCTAACAGGGGAAAGGCATCTGGACCAGATGATATATCTGTAAAATTCTAGACAGATTATGTGAAAGAACTTGCTCCTCTTCTGGCAGTATTCAGTTTATCGTAGGCCATTGGAACAACAAAGGATACCCAGTGACTGGAAAAAAGTACAGGTCATTCCTATTTTCAAGAAGGGTCATGCGACAGGTGCATATAATTATAGGCCTATGTTACTGTCGTCTGTCTGTTGTAGAATGATGGAACGTGCCTTATGCTCATGTTTTATGACGCTTTTGGAGAAGAATGAAAGGCTTCCCCATAAAAATCAACTTGGATTCTGCGAATGGCGATATCGCTAAACTTTACTCACTCTGTTCCTCCATCAGATCCACAACACAGTAGACTTTGGCATTCAGGTTGATGCCCTGATCCTCAACTTCTGAAAGGCATTTGATACGGTACTGCACTGCCATTTACTGGAGGGGGGGGACACAATCTTGTTGAGTATAGAACCAGATTTGAGACTTTGCTGTTAACAGAACAAACTCAAAAGATCTAAAGGCGAGAAAAAACTCAAAAGACATAAAGGTAATTTCAGGAAAATCTCAGGGATGTATGATAAGACAATCACTGTTTACAATATATGCAAATGATGTAGTAGAAAATGTCAGTAGCTCTGAAAGGATGTTCCCAGATGATGCAATTGTCTGTGAGAAGGTAGCAGCACCAGAAGACATTAGCGATATATAGGAGGGCCTGCACAGGAATGATGAATGCAGGGACACACTGTTGACCCTAAACATAAATAAATGTAACTAATTGTACAACTACACTATTCATGACATGTTTCTGGAAACAGTATCTACTGTAAAATACCTAGGAGCAACAATCCAGAAGGACATTAGGTGGAATGACCACATAAAACAAATAGTAGGGAAAGCAGATGTCAGACTGAGATTCTAACACTACCACTGACCACCTTAAATGGAAATCGATGCTAACGTTATACCTCTGCGAGGAATTTTTGAATAGTTGACCGTGAGATAACCTAATGGAAACAGAACAATCAGACTGAGAATCGTTTCAGAAACACTCCAGCAGAGTATAAACAATAGTAAACGGTGGGTCAAGAACAGACATTCTCCCAGCACAAAAGCAACCACTAGACGCTTTCCTTATATCTGTTCACAATAACCTGACTTTGCAGATAAATGTGCTACTGACTAGTAAGTCAGATAAACAGATGACCAATGAGACAGTAAACATCAACATGCCTCTCAACAACACGTACCTTAAATGAACTAGATGCAACAGTTTACAAAGCCAATTACCAACACACATGAAACTAGTAGCAATACTGTACAGGAAAAAGCATGAAATGATTCTGAATTTAAATCAGGGGGTCTGTTAATGATCATACTCCGTTACTTCACTGCTTAGTACAGGGTATCTATGCCTGTGTATTAACCAACTTGCATTAGAATAGAAAACACAGTAAATTGTTATTTCTTAAACTTGCATTGAAGCAACTAAACAGAATGAAAATCTAACTACACTGGCTGTGAAGGAGCCTTTGCATTGCTTCATTAACTAACTAGCCTAACACATAAGCACCTTTGAACTTCCGTGGTTTGAAGAACCATGCTCATTAACAAAACTACACCTGTATGTATGACAAATGGTAAGTATTCTTATCATTAATTATTAGTTCAGTAAAGCACAACAAACTATAACTCTTCAAATAGCAAATGTGCTTACAGTCTTTTGACCTACTCAAAATTATAACTGGCTGTGCAAATAACAACACAACAATATATTAAAGTTTAACCACTTTCTCATAATAAATTAGGGCACTCGGAATTAAATTTACTAGGATAGGATTCCTGTCCTGGTTTGTGATTTGGGATAGTCACAGGTGTAAGATAGGGTTTTTAGCAACACCACAATTATTATTAAAATCAACGAAATTTCACAAATACGTGGTCCACAATTTAGTGGAATGCTTTTGCCACTGCTGGTGCAATTTGCAGTGGCTACTAACCTGACGGCGATACAATCATAGCAATACTGTTGGCCTGTTACATGTCTTCTTGGTGTCGGAATTATACTTTAATAGGGCCAGAAACCATGCCATGATAGTGGTATCACCAAATGCAGCATCCAATGCCCATAAATACTGTCCTTAGATCTTCTGGCATCAAAATTCCAGGAATATGAGCCACAATGATCCGCTACTGCTAGCAAGGTGTTAACCACAGCTCTGCTCAGCCCAGGCTCCTTACCTGTCACATAGGACGAGGAAGCTACTTGTGTGCCAGCGACACCTTTTCCACTCTGTTAGGCTTCTTTCGTAACTGTGCAGCTTCCCCACATCTTTTACATTTAACCCTACATTCCCTAATTATGGACCAAGTCATTTATAGTACATTATATAACAATAATTTCATTAGTTATTTAAATCCACAAGCATAATTTAAACATCATTCAAAAGTTTCACATAACTGAAACATGTACACATAGTGAAAGAATTTCCATAACAGATGCAAAATTATACATAAGCAATATGACAATTGACAAAGAAATACTGATACAGATACAAAATAGGTCAAAATTTGGCGTTACAAGATCCATAGGAAGAATCTTAAGGAAATAGCATCCATGAAAGAAGTGACTTACAAAACATGTTTGTCTGACTCTTGAGTGTTGCTCTTCAGTCAGGGACTCGTACCATATAGAATTAATAGAAGAGATAGAAAAGACCAGTGAACAGTGGCAAGTTTCATCATGGGCTCACTTATTCAGCATGAGTGTTACAGTGATGCTCAACAAAATCCAGTGACAGATGCTATGAGAGAAGTGTTGTGCATTGTGGAGAGGTTTACTATTGAAATTCCCAGAGACTACATTCCAGGAGAGTCAGGCAACATATAGCTTCCTCCCAAATACCCACATCAAAAAAAAGTTTTGCATCACCTCGATTCTGAGAGTTCCAGAGCCTGTACAGAAAATTGTAAAGAGATCAACATAAACATCATTTCCACTCTTTTTTTATTGCTCATGAAAACCACACATTGCATGTTGTACCACCGTACAGAGAGACCTTCAGAGTTTGTGGTCCAGATTGCTGTACACACTAGTACCTCTAATACCCAGTAGCACGTCCTCTTGCATTGATGCATGCCTGAATTTGGCGTGTCATACTATCCATAAGTTCATCAACGCAGTGTTGGTCCAGATTGACCCACTCCTCAATCGTGCTTCGGTGTAGGTCCCTCAGTGTGGTTGGTGGGTCACGTCGTCCATAAACAGCACTTTTAAATCTATCCCAGGCATTTTCGATAGGGTTCATATCTGGAAAACATGCTGGCCACTCGAGTCGAGCAATGTCATTATCCTGAAGGATGTTATTCATGAGATGTGCACGATGGGGGCGTGAATAGTCATCCATGGAGATGAATGCCTGGCCAATATGCTGCCGATATGGTTGCACTATTGGTCGGAGGATGGCATTCAGGTATCGTACAGCCATTATGCTGCTTTCCATGACCACCAGCGGTGTACATTGGCCGCACATAATACAACCCCAAAACAGTAGGGAACCTCCAGCTTGCTGCACTCACTGGACAGTGTGTGTAAGGTGTTTAGCCTGACATGGTTGCTTCCAAACATGTCTCCGACGATTGTCTGGTTTAAGGCATATGTGACACTCATCAGTGAAGAGAATGTGATACCAATCCTGAGCAGTCCATTCGACATGTTGTTGGGCCCATCTGTACACGCTGCATGGTATCATGGTTGCAAAGATGGACCTCACCAGGGACGTCGGGAGTGAAGTTGCGCATCATGCAGCCTATTGCGCACAGTTTGAGTCGCAACACGACGTCCTGTGGCTGCATGAAAAGCACTATTCAACATTGTGGCATTGCTGTCAGGGTTCATCCAAGCCATAATCCATAGGTAGCGGTCATCCACAGCAGTAGTAGCCCTTTGGTGGCCTGAGCGAGGCATGTCATCAACAGTTCTCTGTATCTCCTACTTTTCTGAACATCATCACTTTTTAACTCTTAGATGCCTGGACACTTCCATTGTTGAGAGCCCTTCCTGGCACAAAGTATCAATGCTGACACGTTTTAACTGTGGTATTGACGGTCTAGACATGGTTGAATTACCAATAACACAAGCTGTGTACCTCCTTCCTGGTGGAATGGCTGGAACTGATCGGCTGGTGGACTCTTCCATCTAGTAGGCGCTGCTCATGCATGATTGTTTACATATTTGGGCTGGTTTAGTGACATCTCTGAATAGTCAAAGGGACTGTGTGTGTGATACAATATCCACATTCAACGTCTATCTTCAGGAGTTCTGGTAACCAGGGTGATGATGCAAAACTTTTTTTGATGTGTGTATGTCTTGCGAACTGACCACAGTGAGAAAATTTGAGAAGTTGGAGTCAATACAGAGGTTTTCCAACAAATATTCTTCTCATGTGCAATTTGTAAGTGGAAAAGGGAAGATGGGATCAGTTACCAGTTCCAGAAGTTCCTGCTCTGTCAGATGGTTGCCGGGTGTTGACGTAGGTTAAAAACCATTGTTGTTATGGTATCATTATCATTAATCCCTATCTCTGTATTTACATTACTGATAAGGGCAGACCTGTTTGTATATGATATGTCTAAAATATTTCCACTGCATATGGGTTGTTGAACTAGCTGTTAAAACAGTTTTCGGAAAAATGTGTTCAAAAACACTTCATGAGACTGACTGCCTGTACCACCAGCAATCAATCCATAAACTTCCCAGTCTATACTCGTAATGTTAGAGTTACCCACAACTAGTATTGCATGATTGGAGTACTTTCTTTGAATGATTCTACAACTGTTACAGTTGAACTGGGTGGATGATAACAACATCTGAGTGTCATCTTGAGTTCACCTGGGCTGGTTAGTCACGTCCAGATAACTTCACAGACTGACTCAATTTCTATCTTGATAGATATAATATTTTTGTCGATGGCAGTGAACACTCCCCTTCTTATAGTGTAATCTGTCTTTTTTCACATGCATTCCACACATCATTAAATGTTTTGGAGCTTTCTATTTTGGGTTTCATTCATCTCTCATTTCCGAATATGATTTGAGCACCACAGTTTCCACGGAGGTTATTAAATTCAGGGCTTTATTGTGAAGGCTTTGGCACTGCACTGTTAAAATGTGCAGATTCAAAGTTCGTTTCCTTTTACGAGGATCTCAAACTATTGCCTAGACTAGAGAGAGAGAGAGAGAGAGAGAGAGAGAGAGAGAGAGAGAGAGAGAGAGAGAGAGGGGGGGGCTGTGTTCTCTGTGTAGTTATGTATATTTTCATCAAAGCATCTGATTAGTATTATGTTTTAATAAACAGATCAGTTTGCGATGTGTTAGTGGTATTCTAGTCCATTGTGTGGAAAGGTGTCAGTTTGTGAAAGGAAGGTGAGGGTTGGTTTACTGGTGGTGTGTTAGGAACTTTTAATATTTCTCATTGCAGTGTTCATATTTTTAGTTGCAATTTGAGTTGTAACTAACAGCATTGTATAAAAAACACTATCTTGTGTTGTCTTTCATGCAGATTTAAATATCTAAGAGTTGGGTGTAAATATTTGCAGAAATGTACAACAATTATTAACATGAGTGTCACAAGATCACTGAACCTGAAGCTGTTCTTGATTCTTAGAAGCTTGCATATTTAATGCACGTCTGAATTTTTGCCTCGTTTTGGAGCAGTTGATCAAAGATCAGTGAAGCAAGTATTACTCATAAGCCAAAGCATTATGACCACTGCGCACCACAATGTTGGGTGCTACCTCGTGGTGTTGCATGCATGTGACACAATAACAGATGGTGGATCAACCTAGCGAAGATACGTGTTGCAAATAGGAAATCCATTGAGATCAGTGACTTTCACAAAGGACAGGTTATTGTTACGCAGAGCCTGTGAATCAGTATCTCAAAAACAGCGAAAGCTGGTTGAATGTTCATGTGCTACTGTCATGAGCATCTCTGAAAAGAGGTAGAAAGGCAGTGAATCTACCACAAGGCGCTAAATGGTTGGACGTCCATGACCCTACACAGAATGTGCAGTTTGGAAGCTTGTCTGCTCTATAAACTAGGATGGATAGTGATTTGTCTTATTTCTGTTGAAAGAGTGCAGTGCTGGTGAATGCACAAGTGTTTTGGAGCACACTGTTCATCATACAATGTTGAATGTGGAGCTTTGCAGCTGACCACCACCATATGTTCACGTTGACCCAACGACATTGTCAGTTACTATTGCAGTTGGCACAGGACCATTGGGATTCAGCCCTTGATCAATGGAAACCTGCCGGCTTTTTGGGGAATCACATTTTTGCTACACTAGGTTGATGGTAATCTCCACAAATGCCATAACTGAGGTGAACAGTGGATAGAAACGTGAAGTGTGTCATGGACACAGACTGGTGGGAACAATTTTATGCTATGGGAGACATTCTCCTGTGCTTAGGTGGGACCTGTGGTAGTAATCTAAGACACACTTACAGCTGTGAACCACCTGCATCTCATCATGCTTGGTGTCTCCCTTTATGACAGTGGCAGTAAAATTGTCCATGTCTCGGAGCCAGAACCGTGCAACAGTGGTTTGAGGAGCGTTATAGTGAATGCTCATTGATGTCTTAGCAACCAAATTCACTTGATGTAAATTCTCTGGAACCCATATGGAGCACTACCGAGGACTGTCATTGCATACGCAGTTCAGTGGCCCTTTATTTACGCGAATTACATGATCTGTGTGTAGACATTTAATGCCACATACCTCCACAAATCTACCAACAAACTTTCGGATCCCTGATGTGCAGAATCGGTGATGTATTTTGTTCCAAAGATGGACAAACAAGCTATTAGGCAGGTGGTCATAATGTTTTGGCTCATCAGTGTAGTATTGTGAACATTTTGTTCCAAAGGTGGACAAACGAGCTATAAAGCATATGGTCATAATTTTTGGGCTCATTAGTGTAGTACCAAGCAAGGTGGCACAGTGGTTAGCACACTGGACTCGCGTTTGGGAGGTTGATGGTTCAAACCCACGTCCGACCAACTTGATGTAGGTTTCCCGTGGTTTCCATAAATCGCTTGCGGAATATGCTGGAATGGTTTCTGTAAAAGAGCACGGCCAACTTCCTTCCCCATACGTCCGAAATCTCATGGGACTGATGACCTCGGTGTTTGGTCCCTTCCCCCAAATCAATCAACCAGCCAACATCGTCAGTGTAGTATTGTGAAGATAACATAAACAACACCTCTGACAGGCAAGTTTTGTAAAGATCATGACAGTAGAGTTAGGGAGAGCATTTCCTAAATTATTATGTTTTCGTACCAGCCATTAATGGCTTATACTGAATACAGATACAAGTACATCAGGTATTCAGGTATTCTCCACTGTACACAGTACTGTATCCTTCAGAGTACAAATGAATTGTATTGTTTTTTAGAAATTGTAATATGCTTTTTCTGCTATAGTGTAAGCAATTTACAAAAAAAAAGGAAAGAAATCGGGAAAATTTGTTGGACTTGGTAGCAGAATTTACAGTTCCAGGACTCTTTTGTAGTGGAGGAAAGCAGTGCAGTGGAAACCGATGTCTGTTTTTTTGTGGCCGATGATATGGCAGTTAGATCTCTGGAGTGACACACAGTGTTGGTCTGTCACTTTAGTTTTTGACTATTATCCTTATTTATAGGGAGAATCTCCTCCATTTTGGCATTGCTACTACCTGTTGGAGGTTGAATGTGGAAGAAAATTACAAATAACAAGCTGAAGAATATTTCCTTGCGTGAAAAAAAGAAAGCCTCTTCATAGTCACAAAACCTTTATGTAGAAGCTTCCTGACCTCATTTGGAAATAAACCATCTAAAACCAACTTGGTGATGACTGAAACTGATTTTTCATTCGTTTAAATCCAATTATGAACACTACTGTTGAGGTTTTGCAATTTGCTTTTAAAACCTCATTAGAAAATTACTTCTGCCTATTTATACATTGTACTTTCATATAATGGCAAATAATACCCAAGCATAAGCCCTATATGCAAATGATGAATAGGTGCTAAAGTAATAATGGTGACTTCCAAGGTGGATTTTATCACTACTTTACTGTGCAGAGAATAGTTGTTGAATTGGTACTTGTTAGTGTTGTCTATTTTGTGGATTTGGATAATGAAGGTTAATTCATTAAATCAACTGGTTGCTGTTTTCTAGGTTAATTTGAACTGATGATTCTCGGTCTATCACTCACAAAATATGCTGTTTGTAGACAACATGCATTCACAAAGCAGCACTGGTAATCCAATTAAATCACTATAACTCTGAAAACTCTGACTTTGCTATGTTTTTTTCTTCTTACATTCTGATGCAGAGGTTTGGCCTACACAGTACGATTGTGCCAATTGACTAGATTGGGCATGTAGAAAATCAGTGAGAGAATATCATCTATGTTCAGTAGAACTAGGCTGTTCTTGCACATCAATAGTTCAGTAATTTACACTCATGGTCATAAATTAAGGATAATTGCAGAATGTGGTGCCACATAACGTGACACTCACAAAACTGGCACATAGGGAACACACACAACACAGATCTATAAGTCCACGGTATTGATGATAAGTTCAGAAAACCATCCCGAAGCACATGTGCTACAAAACACCACTGTTTCCTGTGCGTGTACCCCAACATCAATATGGGATATGACCACCATGTGCACGTACACAGGCTGCACAACGGGTGGCATACTCTGGATCAGGTGGTCGAGCAGCTGCTGGGGTGTAGCCTCCCATTCTTGCACCAGTGCATGTTGGAGCTCCTGAAGTGTCATAGGGGTTTGAAGATGTGCAGTGATACGTCGACCCAGGGGTTTGAAGATGTGCAGCGATATGTCGACTGAGAGCATCCCAGACATGCTTGATGGGGTTTAGGTCTGAACAGGCAGGCCACTCAATTAGCCTGATAGCTTCTGCTTCAAGGTACTCCTCCATCATGGCAGCTCTGTGGGGCCGTGCGTTATCATCCATCAGGAGGAAGGTGGGACCCATTGCGTCCCTGAAAAGGCAGATGTACTGGTGCAAAATGACGTCCCGATACACCTGACCTGTTACAGTTCCTCTGTCAAAGACATGCAGGGGTGTACATGCACCAATCATAATCCCACCCCACACCATCAAACCACGACCACCATACAGGTCCCTTTCAAGGACATTAAGGGGTTGATATCTGGTTCCTGTTTCATGGGAAATGAGAGCCCGGCGAGAATCACTGTTCAGGCTATACCTGGACTCGTCCGTGAACGTAACCCGGGACCACTGTTCCAGTGACATTGTACTGTGGCTTTATGTGCTCTCCTGTGACCACGGGTCAGTGGAACGCACCTTATAGGGCTCTGGGTGAATAAACCATGTCTGTTCAGTCGTCTGTAGACTGTGTGTCTGGAGACAACTGTTCCAGTGGCTGCGGTAAGGTCCCGAGCAAGGCTAGCTGCAGTACTCTGTGGCCGTCTGCGGGCACTGATGGTGAGAAATTGGTCTCCTTGTGGTGTTGTACACTGTGGACACCCCGTACTGTAGTGCCTGGACCCGTTTCCTGTCTGTTGGAATTAATGCCATAATCTTGAGATCACACTTTGTGGCACACGGAGGGCCCGTGCTACGACTTGCTGTGTTTGACCAGCCTCCAGTCACTCTAGTATTCTACCCCTCATAACATCATCAATATGCGTTCTTTGAGCCATTTTCAACACACAAGCCTGTCTGAAAACGTCTGCACACTTACTCGCTGCACCGTACTCTGACATGCACCACCACACCTCTGCATATGTGGACTGCTGTCAGCGCCACCGTGCGATGACTGCAGGTCAAATGCACCGCATGGTCATACCCTGAGGTGATTTAAACCCACAAACTGCCCACCAGAGTGTTGTTTCACCATGTATCAGTATTATCCTTAATTTATGAGCATGAGTGTATATAACAAACTGTTTGTTGCTATTAAATTTTTCATGTTTCAGAGAATTTATTCATAGGCTTTATCTGTAATCTGTGCTTTTGGCTGTTGCCACCTTTTTTAAAATATAAAAGAAATTGTGTAAAGTTTTGACACCTACACATAGGTGCCTCTGTATACTTGTTCCAACTTGTGGCTTAGTGTCCATACAGGATTTAGCGTCTCCACCCCTCAGGTCAGAAACTGTAGTGGCAGTGTGAACATTGTATGCAGTAGTGTGCCACTGTGAGAACTGTCGGAGCCCCTACTAATATGCAGCCATGCTTGCAATCTCTTAATAAAATTCATATTGAATTAAGCATTCAATGAAAATTTAACAGAGCTTTAAAACTGACATGAATGTAAATGTCCAATTTAATTTGTGATACATAATGTACTTTCCAACTCATCAGTGGAAAAGTTACCAACCATACAATGTTGTTGCTTGAATTGTGGAAAGATGAAGCTTTCTGTTGCTCAGTTTTTACATCTCCTGTTGGTGGGTGTGTAAGAACTGACAATACATTGTCACATGACAGAATGATTGATATGTTTCAGTATGTTGCTATAATGAAACTAGAGAGATCCTGTCATGAGGAGTTAGATGTAAATCTTGCATCATGCCAGTATTAGTTTTACTGATGGAACAGTCAGCAGGTTTTAACAACCAGTGTACCAGTCAAAATGTTTTTTCTGTTTCAGTTGGGTTTTTAAACAACTGTCTGACACTAGTCTCTGACAGATCAGTTATGTGTATGTTTTCACTCAGTCTCCATGTTTGAGTAGTTTCATTTACGTACTAGTTCAGCCTTTTCAACTATATATGAACTATAACCAGGGTTGCCAACTTTTTTAGAGACAAATAACATATGTCATTTCAAGAAAATGTAAATAAAAGTGTATTTCTAAAAGTCAAGTATTTTCAAAACGTATGTATTTATGTATTTAAATACAAATTTTTTGTAGTTCTGATATTATATATCAATTTTCGGCTGGCTATATAACTTTACTAACTGGCACTACATCATACATCTATGTTTAAGTAAATGAACAGCTACTTTTTAAATTTAAATTTGTTGTTGCTCTGTCTTGCTTTTAAAGCATATAGTATACAATTTTTTAAAAATTGTTGGTGACTTAATCACTTGATATTGAAGCACATACTGTCACTTGTCGGAAGTATTTTTTCTCAAAAAATGTTTATCTATCATTAATTTTCTTCAAATTTCATTAAGTAATGTAGTTTCAGAATATGAATCATCCTTTAAGATACTGTATATCAAATTGAATTTATTTCGAACATCACTTTTTATCCCGACATATGATTTCTCCTATTCCCACACTACTGAGTGTTTTGACAGTTTTATCCAGACAGAAAGCTCACTGTAAACAAACACACTATTCA
Source organism: Schistocerca serialis cubense (assembly GCF_023864345.2). Lineage (NCBI taxonomy): Eukaryota > Metazoa > Arthropoda > Insecta > Orthoptera > Acrididae > Schistocerca > Schistocerca serialis. Next base: position 399,056,660 of record NC_064640.1, on the reverse strand, counting down.
GAAATGTGGACAAAAAAGTGAACTAAAAGCTAGTTATTGGCACAAGATAAAAAGCAAATATCTGAATGACAATAACAGTGACAACAAGCGATAATAGAAGGAAATGAATGACACCAAAACAATCAATTTTCCACTCAGAATTGAATGCACCTGGGGTCAGGTGAGTCGAATTGTTGCCCCTAGGATTCCTGAGGGGTGCCAGTTTTGTTGTGGACTGTTTATATTAAACAGTGTTTGTTAGAGACCGAATGAACTGTGAAACTGAAATACCAATATGTGCAAGCTTACTTTTTCATACCTGTGAATTACTATACCAGCCACTTTTCACTGGCTGTGAACTGTAAACACGTTTGTATGCTTGTGTGTAATTTGTACTTACATAGTCAGTGACATAATTTTCTGTACAAAATATTTGCCTCCCAGACAAATGAGTGAGGGAATGAGTGTTTAAGGGCTATATTAAAATTATTTTTAATTTATGGAGACCATTTTCAGTAAAATGTAATGTAAACTCTCACTAAAATTTGGCAGTGTTACTTTCTTCTTCATGTGCCCTTAAGGGAACTTTGTCACTCGAGCTTGTATCCCAATGATACATCAGCTAGATTAGTTGTGTGTTAACTGCATCTGAAGCAAGTTAATCAAGTCACATGTTAATAAGGACTGAGCTATTGAATCAGTGTGCAAAACTGCAATGGATGGTATCAGTTATTTTCATTCAATTGTTCCCATAGACTGGTTTTGCTCAAAACAATGAATGAATAATTCAATGAATATGTAAAATTGCAACTGAGTGAGTTGGTTGTTCCCATCAATGACCAGTTCATATTTTCTGTGGTTTTCCCAAATAATTGCGAGTGATTTTTTAACAGAATACAGAAAATTCCTACCCCATCCTTGTTTGACTGGGATAGGGCTTAGTGTATAATATCCTCAGTATTAAATTATAAACAGACTAACTAAATCACTTACATACTTCCTTCATAATACCATTGTGGTAATTTTTATTGCAAAGTGCACAGCTTTCATAGTGAACCACAGGAGCTTGTTATTGGTTTTTACTTTTTTTAAATGCTGTATCTTTTGTCATCTCTTGCAATTAAGGACAGATATTCTCTCTTTCTTTTAAGTGACAAGCTTAAATGCCTGTTCTTGACAACTGAGAGAAATTCCAGTAAGATTATGGTTAATTTTTTTGTTCAGAGAGATCTCTGTACCATTGAAAGAAAATGAGAAAACACGCCACGAGATATGCGCAAAGAAATGACAATGGCAACAACAAAATAACTACTACAATCATAATCGTGTAACTTAAGAATTTATGTAATTTTGCCTTAATAATGGAAGAAAGAAAAGAAGTTGTGGCTGTGTTACTGGTGGGAACTAGCATGGCATTTACATAAAATTATCTGGGGGGAAAATTCCAAATCATAATGGCTGGATCAATTACATAAAATACACTTTTATCCTTTTTACATTAACAGTCTCTCATACTTCATGATTCCTTATAGTGAGTTAGAATCACCATGACTTAATCGTGCAGACATGAAGTCCTCATATGTGGACAGTATATTCTACTGTTGTATTATTTTCAGTTGATGATGATCCCGTAATGTGAATATGGAGGTATGAAGCATTCCTGCAGAGAATTAGAATCTGTTGAAAGAAAATTCTACAACTTGAATTTAAGAGTGCATAATGTCAACAACAGCATTCAGTTCTTAAAGCTTTGTGCATTATAAGTGCCACATTTGTTGAGTTCTGGCAAAAAGAAAATGCGAAGTCACATCTCTTGTAAATGTTTGGACCGTTTACAGGGTGTGAAACTGAATTTTTGCACTGATTTATTTTCTGTTAATGAGATATCGATCTTCCACATCACATTAGAAATAGACCAGCTGTAAAATAAATGATGGCAGTCAGCTACCCTGTGCCAAAAACTAGGAAGATGATTTCGTGTGTCAAAAAAATGGCTAGTGTTTTCTGAAATGCAAAAGAGATTGGCAGAGAGAAGGGTGCAACAGTAACTGTGGAATACCCACAAAGTCTTCTGCAACAACTGAATGAAAAAAATATGAGAGAAAGGATCAGTGAAAAAATATGAGACAGGTGGCCCAAGTTGAGAAAGGGGGAAAAAACACTGTTTCTTCAGAAAGATACATCTCTCGGCATAGGTATTCCAGCAATTTCCTACTAAGATTTGAAGAATAAATTTTTATTACGTCCACTGTATTTGCCACATTTCTGGATGTAAAGAAATTAGTGAGTTTGAAAGCAATTTTAGTACAATAAAATACACTGCTGGCAATTAAAATAACACGGAGAAGGCAGCATGCAATAAATGTCAAATTAGTATGAAACATGCTAAATAGCATGATCGAATATGCAAGTGATAATCATTTCAGTGTAACTGCTCAGAATAGCTAGGAGTATTGCCATTTATGTTGTGGACATAAGCAAAGATTACTCAGTGGGTTTCTAATTCAGAAGTCACATTTGAATGTTGTTTGTTTGTGAGGAGATTATGTTAGGCCTTGTGTGATAAGCAGGAAATATCTACCAGTATATGTCAGAATTTGACAGCAGTAGGATCCTGGCCTGTCAAAACTCTGGTTTATCATTCCTTGATTGTGCTGCTCACATTGGTTGGGATCCCATGAGTGTCATGCAGATATGGAAACAATGGGTGCAGGAGCCTGGAATAAGCCGGTTCGAATCCTGGTGGTGGAAAAAAATTTTCAGTGCCAGTAATTGGTCAGCAAGGGAGGGGAGGTTAAGGTTTCTGATCACCGGACTTTCTGCCAATGTCCTGATTTAAATACCAAACCTCACCACAGTGTCTCATGGAGTGAGGGCATGGACACTGTTGATGGTGATCCGTATGTCGGATGGTAACTTTAAGCTTGGCAGCCCCCTTGGTGCTATTCACAAGGAGTAGGCAGTGGGTGTCTCTCTCTCTCTCTCTCTCTCTCTCTCTCTCTCTCTCTCTCTCTTATCATCATCATCATCATCATCATCATCATCATCAAACACAAAAGTTGACACACACACAGGACGTACATTTAGTATTACAAATACTGTAATGGAGCATGTTGTACATAAATACACAAAAATGGGTTCAGGAGTGCCATACTCCATTCCATGTGGGCTCTTACAAGGGTACCTCCCCATCACACCCCCCTCAGATTTAGTTATAAGTTGGCACAGTGGATAGGCCTTGAAAAACTGAACACTGATCAATGGAGAAAACAGGAAGAAGTTGTGTGGAACTATGAAAAAAATAAGCAAAACATACAAACTGAGTAGTCCATGCACAAGATAGGCAACATCAAGGACAATATGAGCTCAGGGGCGCTGTGGTCCCGTGGTTAGTGTGAGCAGCTGTGGAACAAGAGGTCCTTGGTTCAAGTCTTCCCTCAAGTGAAAAGTTTTATTTTTTATTTTCAGACAATTATCAAAGTTCAGGCACTCACACATAACCAACTTTGCTCTCCAAAATTCCAGGACATTTTCAGATTTGTGTGGACATATGCAGGATTTGACGGTCTACACACGGAAAAATTTGAAAACGTTAAAAACATATGTTTTGACAGAGCACAGGGAAAAAATGTGCGATTGTGAAACTGTTGCATTCATTTGTTGCAGTTTATGTGACAAACTCTTATGTTTTCATCACTTTTTTGCGAGTGATTATCACATCCACAAGAAAACCTAAATTGGGCAAGGTAGAAGAATCTTTTTACCCATTCGACAAGTGTACAAGTTAGGTGGGTCGACAACATACTCCTGTAATGTGACGCACATGCCGTCACCAGTGTCGTATAGAATATATCAGACGGGTTTTCCTGTGGAGGAATCGGTTGACCTTGCGAGCAAATGTTTTCGGTTCCCATTGGAGAGGCACGTCCTTCCGTCCATTAATCGCACGGTTTTGTGGTGCGGTCGCAAAACACAGACACTAAACTTATTACAGTGAACAGAGACATCAATGAACGAATGGACAGATCATAACTTCGCGAAAATAAAGAAAGTAAACTTTTCACTCGAGGGAAGACTTGAACCAAGGACCTCTCGTTCCACAGCTGCTCATATTAACCACGGGAACAAGGCGCTCCTGAGCTCACATTGTCCTTAATGTTGCCTATCTTGCCCATGGACTACTCAGTTTGTTTATTTTGCTTATTTTTTTTCATAGTTCCACGCAACTTCTTCCTGTTTTCTCGATTGATCTGTGTTCAGTTTTTCAAGGCCTATCCACTGTGCCAACTTATAACTAAATCTGAGGGGGGTGCAATGGGGAGGTTCCCTTGTTAGTACCCAGCAGGACTAGTGACAATGCAGGCAACATATTGTTTGCTATTGTGACAAAATAAAACACCTACAGCCGTCCTTATGATTTTATTTTATTTCGTTGTAACCAGTTTCAACACTTTAATATGTTATCTTCAGGCTGTTGTTGATGCAGTACGGGTTGGTATGATTACTATATATATATACCATCAACTGCCAACTGCCAGTTGGGTGTTAATAGTTGGAGTGCTGGCACATTATGTGCGTATCCTGTAATGCTGGTGACTGATATATATATATATATATATAAAATCATATTAACCTGTACCACATCAACAACACCCTGAATATAAACAAATTGAAGCATTGAAACTGGTTGCAACGAAATAAAATAAAATCACAAGGAAAATATCCTGTTCTTGCAGGATATTTTTCTGGTTGCAGCAATGTCAGAGATTCGATGTTTTATCAGATTCCTGATATTTATGGTACACTCGTGAAATGGTCATATGGGAAAATCCCCACATCACTGCCTCGGAGATGCTGTGTCCCATAGCTCGTGCGCTGACTACAACACCACGTTCAAACTGACTTAAATCTTGATAACCTGCCATTGTAGCAGCAGTAACCTATCTAACAACAATGCCAGACACTTGTCTTATATAGGCGTTGCCGACTGCAGCACCAGTTGCCTGTTTACATATCTCTGTACATGAATACGCATGCATATACCATTTTCTTTGGCACTTCAATGTAGATATGTAACACATTGCCAATCAGGATGCTAAGAAATTGGTGTGTGTGTGTTTTTGGTCAGGGTAGTGTGGCTATGTTGCTGGTAACAGAGAAGCTTGCGTGGTGTATGGGTGTCACAGCATGAGTCCATATAAGTGGTGCAGTCAGTGCTGTTGGAGGTTACAATGATTGATTATCTCATATGCTGTTCCTGCGTTACTCTGCCTAAGGAATGGGTCTTAGTTTCTTGTTGCATTTCTTTGCAAAGGCTAGATGCTGGTTTACACAACAGTGGAGTGTATTAGTGCCTCCTAGAATTACATGCTAGTTTCTTATCCTACATATCTGGTTTGGTCTCATTTATTGGTCAGAGTTCCACGGAGTTTCCTAGTTAAAAATATACCAGTTTGTTATTTCAAGCACCTGGACTATGAGTTCGAGAGGCCTACTTCCTAACTGGGAATTAGTGTCTGTCAGCTCTATCCCTGATCTGCTTGCGGGGTGCTGTGGACGTGATAATTTGGCCTAAATTTGTGACCAAACTCAGTGTACCCAGTATTATTTCCTATCAACATCAAGGATTGAAAGTAGGCAAAGTTGAAAAGTATTGTGGGTGTTATTATGAACAATATTGTAATCATTAAGCATCTGCAAGAAATGGTGAATATATGCCTTCCATGAGAGATTCCCATCCAACTTCAGTCTAAGTTGCCTTCTGCTTCACTAATTGGTCTAAAATTTTCAAATAGAATTATTATTCTAAAAGTAAGTGTGTGTGTGTGTGTGTGTGTGTGTGTGTGTGTGTGTGTGTGGAGAGAGAGAGAGAGAGAGAGAGAGAGAGAGAGAGAGAGAGAGAGAGAGAGATTACATGGCAGCTTATTAGCTGCGAACCAAGACTTGCTTCTTTTCTCTGAGCATGATTTGCTATATTATTCAGTTGTAGATTTGATTTTGTAAATTTAAACCATAGACATCTATATTCTTCAAATACTTAGCAGTTGGCTACAGTAAAGCAATATCATTTGCTGTTTTGGGGTACTGAAGATAGCTTTTGATTGTGATGTATGCCTTAGCAGAATCATACTTTATTGTATGTGAGATTTTGATGCCTTATGCTATCCACATTAGTTCACTGTCAGTAATGGGATCATGTTTCTTGTACCTGATTGGAAAACAGGTTTTGTAAGATGTAATAACTTTATTTGAATACATTGTATATGTTACTCAATCCTTGTGCATCATGCTTCTCTTATCACCTGTTGTTCAGCAAAAGTTGAATAAATATTTCTACTTCAAGTGAGTTACTGATTATAAATTTTCTGCATAATGCATACTCCTTAGATCTGTCTTTAATACCACGCAACATCAAGACCAGTTTCTCGGTGTCTGATATCCCATTAGGAAGTGCTCTCTAACAATTCTGTCCCCTAATGAGACATCAATGAAAGACTTCTAATCACACATAGAAAACATATTGCAATAATTTTTGGTTCCTTTTAATTGTTCTAGTTGGGGGACACAACACTGATAATGTAACATTGTTTATAGCAAATTTTTAGTCTGTCTGCCCTTCAGATAAATGTTTACAGTCTGTTGTCTTTGTTGAAGTTTACTCAAGTCTGGTTAATATCTGGGTGAAATTTGTTGATCAGCAGTCTGCTGTTGAACTACAACAAGCATTGTTACATGTGTTTTGAGATTCTACTGTAAGTAAACTGGAACAGTCCTACAGTGACAAGTCTTCGTTGGCCTCACTAATAACTGTGTGAATGACAGCAGATCTGTCTGATTTATGAAGATATAGAGTATCAAGAAAACGCCAGTATGTGGTGAGGTGACATGTGAATAATTTTAGCTTGTGCTACATGATAATGGCAAGTTTTCTGTAATTTTTGCTCAGATTACATCTGGGAGCCAGGGTAATTTTACAAAGACCTTGGCAATTTCCTTACCTAGTGTTCTCTTATGTAAGTGATCTATTTGTAATGCATCAGTAAAGAGCATAGATACATAAACCTTAGGGAGGTGGAAGGTATGATTAGATTCAATGCCGACGACAGTGAAATGACAGTAGTTTATTAAAACAGCTTTAAGTTGTTTTACACATGTTGTGTGTAGCATAGCTATTTTTTTTTTCAGCATCATTGGATAGAAATGTCTCGTCAGTGATAAATTTCCACTTGTTGAATGGTTTCATTTAAATGTGAAACCATGTTGCAGAAACGTATTGTATCATTTAACTATGTCTTCAATCGGAGTTTTTAAAACATCAGTGCTTCATGGTGTAGTATTAAAGATTGATGAATAATATAAAGGATGACGACATAAGAGCTGCAACTGATGATGTTACTTGTACAGGGTGCGCAAATTAAAGTGGCCCGGACAAGAGTTCAAGGTTACAAAGAAACACAGCAGAGGAAAGGAAATACAGTACTATCCTGACCATAGTAGATGTTGAAAGTGACAACATTCATCACTTTGCGCTTTTGGGCCCTTGTCAGCAAGTTGCTGAAGGCAGATCGAAGCTGGAATTGCTGCAGTCTCATCCGAAATGTTCTGCTGCAGTTCTTGAAGAGTGTGACTGTTGTTGCAATTCACCTTAGACTTGAAGGCTTCCCACACAAAGTAATTGCACACTGATAGATTGCACACTGATAGATCAGGTGACCTGGGTGTCCTGCTAGGACTGCGACCAGACTGACATCTGCTAACAAACCTACCGTATTTACTCGAATCTAAGCCGTACTTTTTTCCGGTTTTTGCAATCCAAAAAACCGCCTGCGGCTTGGAATCGAGTGCAAAGCAAGCGGTAGTTCAGAAAAATGTTGGTAGGTGCCGCCACAACTAACTTCTGCCGTCGAATATATGTCCGGCTACACAGGCATGCTTTGTAAGCACAAAGATAAATACTGGCGCCAAAACCTCTGCGTCAGTAAATAAATTTAAAAAAAAGGTGGAAGACGAGCTTTTTTTCTCCGCCCCGAGTTTCGACCACTGTATTTTCATACATTATCCAACGAAGTAAATACAAATTCCGTATTGTTCATCTTCGAATGTAGCAGAATTTCAATATACTACGAAAATCCGACTGGCAAGACTGTTTGGGATGCTTGTCAATATGGCCAACTCTACGTTCTGCATTTTTTCCTGCCTGTGAGAAGAGATGGTTGCTAATAGGAACATGATGAAATGTGAATCACATGCAGTATTCTCTTCACCATAAGAATAATACGAATATAAACATTTTGCCATGTATTCTTTCGTATTTGCTACTATCTCATTTAAATCCTGTCTGCCTAATAAACTACGAAACTAGAGTGACACAACAGTAAACGCGGAAGAATATACGTATCGTGTCATGTGTATATTCGTATTATTCTTATGCCTAATAGTGATACAGCCAGAAATGAAGCACGGCAACTGACTAGACTTTTAAATCTAAGATGGCTCAAATTTCTGTGCAGAATTTGATGTACTAAAGAAGCGGCCGCAAAGATTTTCAAACGGAGAAAAATTTTCGCCTAACTCTCGTTCAGCACATGTTCTATCATACGCAGTCTATTATTTGGTTCTTGTTGATCATTATCAACGAAAGCAGCAGAGTAGGTAACAACAAATAGGAGTCTCTTGCCATTGTTTCGCTAATGAGACGATACCTCTCTTTGTCTTTTAATTCTAAGCGGCGGTAGCGCGCACGAAAGCAAGCCATGCCGCGAGCGGCGACAGGCCGTAAACACGCACTATCAGAAGGCGACAAACAATGCATGACACAGTACAGTAATGCATTTTCAGCTTAGAGTGACGTAAACACCTATAACAAAGAAAACGGCACTTATCAGATCAAAGCAAAATAAGCAATCGATTCAAACCAGCCGAAGCACGTGAAAAAGGAAGTGTACCCGTATAAATACGGGCGGAGCGCCTGACGCATAGCAATGGCTACCTGGTAAAGCTTAACTGCTAAGCTTACGACTCGAACCAAACTACTGTAGCTGTATCGTCATTCATTCGACCTAAATTGTGTCTCATATTACAATGGACCGACTTGTTTCGATTTGGAGGCGAGACCTAAAACTTTTCTCTCCCCTTGAATTTCGAGTCTCAAATTTCAGGTTTGGATTCGGGAATTTTTTTTCCTTTATTTCGAATCTCATTTTTCAGGTGCGGCTTAGATTCGACTGCGGCTTAGATTCGAGTAAATACGGTATTAGACGTGAAGACTGTGTAAATGTCCTCCAAAGTTCAGCTGGCTGTATGGGCAGTTGCTCCATCCTCTTGGAAGTAACTGTAGGTCTTATCTTCTTTCATTAATGCTACCATCAGTGGTTTCAAAATGAATACATTCACATCCAATCATATCCACTCATTGAGGCCAGCATTAAAAAATTTTGTCTCATTACTCCAGATTGATGACAGATTAGTAGAAGTGTTCTTGCAATTTTCAGTACTTCAGATGGTGAAACTTACTATAGCTACATGGTAATGTTCCAAACTAGTCTCATTTATTAAAGGCAAAAGGCAGGAAGAGAAAGCTGACTTCAACTAGAAGTGAATAGCATGGAAATATAAAGTCTAGATCAGAATATTTATCACAAGGATATGCTAGTGACAAATGGTGGTGCCATATTTATTGCTATAAAGAACCCTATAATATCTAGTGATATTCCAAATAAGAGAGATTCTGGGTGATGGTAAGCATCAGTAGTGAGTCAAGCTTGATAATCTGATGTTGTTTTTAGACTGTCTGCTTCATGAGCTGTAGTGGAAGAACACTTCACATAAAACTTAAAAGTGAATTACCTACTCATGCTGTTGTAATAAGGCAAGATATTGTCTTATCAGCTAGAGAGACAGAGAGAGTGTCGCACGATTAAAAAAGGTGCGAGGAACAGTGATGTGCGAAAGGTTTCGTGAACATCTTTTCAATAATCACACCAGTGACTACAAGTATTGAAAGGAATGCTAAGAGTGATAGGAAAAATTATTGCTTAGTAAGTGTGGCAGGAAGCTCATTTCAGGTTGTTTGAAGAGTTAACACCATTAAAAAAGGTGCGAGGAACAGTGATGTGCGAAAGATTTCGTGAACATCTTTTCTGAGAGATACTTCAAGTAGTTAGGGAGCTAACTCATTAAGGCATCATATGATATCCTAGTAACAGTTCAAAAATTTTAAAATCAGTTAATGCAGAGAAGGGAATTGGTGACCATAATCAATAATCACACCAGTGACTACAAGTATTGAAAGGAATACTAAGAGTGATAGGAAAAATTATTGCTTAGTAAGTGTGGCAGGAAGCTCATTTCAGGTTGTTTGAAGGGTCAACACCATTCATCGCTGGATAGGTTATTCAAAAATTTTGTACAACATGCTTTAGAAATCTGTATACTGGAAAAGATTGAAAGATTGTGAGGGTTGGAGGAGACTCACTGTTGTCCATTAGCTGTATCAGAAAGTTGTTACAGAAGAAGGGGGAACTTTATCACATATTTAAGTGAAGTCAAACCTTCATCAACAAACAAAAGCTCAGATAAGTCGAAATCAACATAAAAAGCATTAAGTGATTTCAAAAATAAAACTTTGTTAACAGCTGTTGCAAACAACCCAAGAATGATTTTGTCATACATGTTGTTGTTGTCTTCGGTCCAGAGACTGGTTTGATGCAGCTCTCCATGCTGCTCTATCATGTGCAAGCTTCTTCATCTCCCAGTACCTACTGCAACCTACATCCTTCTGAATCTGCTTAGTGTATTCATCTCTTGGTCTCCCTCTATGATTTTTACCCTCCACCCTGCCCTCCAATGCTAAATTTGTGATCCCTTGAGGCCTCTGAACATGTCCTACCGATCGGTCCCTTCTTCTTGTCAAGTTGTGCCATAAACTCCTCTTCTCCCCAATCCTATTGAGTACCTCCTCATTAGTTACGTGATCTACCCATCTAATCTTCAGCATTCTTCTGTAGCACCACATTTCGAAAGCTTCTATTCTCTTCTTGTCCAAACTATTTATCGTCCATGTTTCACTTCCATACATGGCTACACTCCATACAAATACTTTCAGAAACGACTTCCTGACACTTAAATCTATACTCGATGTTAACAAATTTCTCTTATTTAGGAACGCTTTCCTTGCCATTTCCAGTCTACATTTTATATCCTCTCTACTTTGACCATCATCAGTTATTTTGCTCCCCAAATAGCAAAACTCCTTTACTACTTTAAGTGTCCCATTTCCTAATCTAATTCCCTCAGCATCACCTGATTTAATTAGACTACATTCCATTATCCTTGTTTTAATTTTGTTGATGTTCATCTTATACCCTCCTTTCAAGACACTGTCCATTCCATTCAACTGCTCTTCCAAGTCCTTTACTGTCTCTGAAAGAATTATGTCATCAGCAAACCTCAAAGTTTTTATTTCTTTGCCATGGATTTTAATTCCTACTTCGAATTTTTCTTTTGTTTCCTTTACGGCTTGCTCAATATACAGGTAGAATAACCTCAGGGATAGGCTACAACCCTGTCTCACTCCCTTCCCAACTGCTGTTTCCCTTTCGTGCCCCTCGACTCTTATAACTGCCATCTGGCTTCTGTACAAATTGTAAATAGTCTTTCACTCCCTGTATTTTACCCCTGCCACCTTCAGAATTTGAAAGAGAGTATTCCAGTCAGCAATGTTAAAAGCTTTCTCTAAGTCTACAAATGCTAGAAACGTAGGTTTGCCTTTTCTTAATCTAAGATAAGTCGCAGGCTCAGCATTGCTTCACGTGTTCCATCATTTCTACAGAATCCAAACTGATCTTCCCCAAGGTCGGCTTCTACCAGTTTTTTCATCCATCTGTAAAGAATTCGTGTCGGTATTTTGCAGCCGAGACTTATTAAACTGATAGTTCAGTAGTTTTTACATCTGTCAACACCTGCTTTCTTTGAGATTGGAATTATATTCTTCTTGAAATCTGAGGGTATTTCGCCTGTCTCGTACATCTTGTTCACCAGATGGTAGAGTTTTATCAGGGCTGGCTCTCCCAAGGCTATCAGTAGTTCTAATGGAATGTTGTCTACTCCTGGGGTCTTGTTTCAACTTAGCTCTTTCAGTGCTCTGTCAAACTCTTCACGCAGTATCATATCTCCCGTTTCATCTTCATCTACGTCCTCTTCCATTTCCATTTTATTGTCCTCAAGTACATCACCCTTGTATAGACCCTCTATATACTCCTTCCACCTTTCTGCTTTCCCTTCTTTGCTTAGAACTGGGTTTCCATCCATCTGAGCTCTTGATATTCATGCAAGTGGTTCTCTTTTCTCCAAAGGTCTCTTTAATTTTCGTGCAGGCAGTATCTATCTTACCCCTAGTGAGATAAGCCTCTACATCCTTACATTTGTCTTCTAGCCATCCCTGCTTAGCCATTTTGGATTTTCTGTTGATCTAATTTTTGAGACATTTGTATTCCTTTTTGCCTGCTTCATTTACTGCATTTTTTATATTTTCTCCTTTCATCAATTAAATTCAATATTTCTTCTGTTACCAAGGGTTTCTACCAGCCCTCGTCTTTTTACCTCCTTGATCCTCTACTGCCTTCACTATTTCATCTCTCAAAGCTACCCATTTTTTTTCTACTGTATTTCTTCGCCCCATTCTTGTCAGTCGTTCCCTAATGCTCTCTCTGAGACACTCTACAACCTCTGGTTCTTTCAGTTTATCCAGCTCCCATCTTCTTAAATTCCCACTCGTTTTGTAGTTTCTTCAGTTTTAATCTACAGTTCATAACCAATAGATTGTGGTCAGAGGCCATATCTGCCTCTGGAAATGTCATAAGATTTAAAACCTGGTTCCTAAATCTCTGTCTTACTATTATATAATCTGTCTGAAACCTTCCAGTGTCTACAGACCTCTTCCATGTCATACATAGAGTTCATAATCAATGAAAATCATCACATCAGTCACTTAGTGATCTTACTGGAATGGAAATGGAAGATGTCAGACATTGTTGAGATAGTTAGTTCAATTCTCCAAAACACATGAAGATCATCATTCAGGTCCTCCACTCAGTGATTGCATGAACATGAAAGTGACTGATATTGAGATGACTGTTTACGGAATAGAGAAGTACTTAAAACTACACAACAAAAGAAAGGCAATAGGATCTGGAAGGATGTTTGTATGATTCTAAGCAGAATGTAGGAAATAATATGCTGTCTTTCTAGCAGCAGTTAATTGTAGGTCACTGAAGCAACAAGTGTTCCAAGAAAATGGAAAAAGGTGCAAGTCATTCCTATTGCAAAAAAGTATTGTCAATCTCATTTTCATAGTTGTGGACAAATGTTGCTGATGTCATTGTGTTATGGAATTATGGAACACATTGCAGGCTTGCTTATTATGACCTTTTTGGAAAATGAAAATCTCCTCTGTACAAATCACTAAGGATTCTGCAAACAGAGATACTGTGAAGTTCCACAGGGTAGTAGACAATGGCACCAGGTGTATCAAACAAGGTTTATTGTTCAGTTTCACATCCTGGTTCTTTGACACTCTCTCTTCAGGACTTGATAAGCCAAACATTTTCTGTCCTTTGATCTTCAACACTTCGTACTGGAAGATTAGGTGTGGTGCAGTTTATCACCCTCACCACACAGCCTATACTTAGGGGCTTCTTTATTTACACCCTCTGTGCTTAGGTGTTCCTTGAAGTTCCCAGGGCCTGTCATCAGTCATACCTTGGGTTTAGTCTGTCTCCTGTTTGAGTGCAGGGTTACAGAACTTCTCTGAAAACATGGCTTTGGAATCGTTAGCTTGTCATGTTTTTGTTTTTGGGTCATAGTCCAGTATCCTTAGAGATGGTTAGGACAGGTTCCAGTCCAATAAATGGAGTGATCACACCTGTCCTAGCCAGCGTATCAAATTGTTCATTGCCACTACTTCCTTAGTGATCAGGGACCCACAGCAGGTTTACCCTGTTGTTGTCCCCTAGTCTCACAAAGGCTTTATGGCATTTTGCAATGCTCATTGATTTCATTGCAGAGGCTAATAGAGATTTCAGAGCTGCTTGATTGTAGGAGTTTATGTAGATGCTACGCTCTTTGTAACACCTACACAAATTCTCCTCAGCACACAGCTTGATGGTGGATATTTTGACCTGGAATACTGTGGCCAGCTTCCGTAGCAAGACTGCTCTCTTTGGTCTAGGTTGTACACCAGAAATCCCAACCCCAGTACCTTCATGTATTTTCGACCCATCTGTAACCCAGACTATATCTCCTGCTCCGTGTCATGATTCATTCTTCCACTGCTCCCTACTTCAGATTGTTATGCTGAAAGATTTATTGAAGCTGCTGGAAGTTACTGGATGATCGTAATGCATTTTCTCAACTGTTCCTGTATTTATCACACCATTGTTCCCAGTTTTTAGTCTGTATGCACCTGCCGCTGCCTTCATTATAACTCAAAAGTGTAATGGGAGTATGTCCAGCATGGTCTCCATCCCAGCAGTGGGTGTGCTGCTTGTTCTGTCTGTTAGGGCTAATCAGGGCAGTCTCTACACCTTGCCAAGCTCCTTAGCAGCCATCTTCTGTCCTACTTTGTTCCACCATGCTGTCAGACCATGAATTATCATAGATCTTACTTCAGTGGTGTAGATCCAGTACATACTTCTGGGATTTAGACATCACTTTTTTCCACAGGCTATTATAGTGCTCATAAGAGTACCTTTCATCTTGGAACATATATTCCTTATGTGACAGGTCCATGATAGTTTTGCATCCAGGGTTATCCCTAGGTTCTTCACTACCCCCTCTACAGGTAGAGTTTCATCAAGAAGCTTAAGACTCCAGTAACTGTACTGAAAATGCTTCCTTGAGAATGGCATTGTAATAGTTTTTGTGATACTGACCCTTAGGTGTTAGTTCCTGCACCAGTTTTGCAGTAGAGTTTGGTGCACATTGTGCCATTGTTCTAAGAGTACTAGCAAATTTGTCAAGTATTACTATGACCAAGTCATTTGTTTATCCCTGGCAAAAGTAGCCTCCAATATTTAGGTCTTCAATAAGTTCATTTACCACTAGGTTCCAAAGCAGTAGAGACAAAACCCCTCCTTGCAGACACCCTCTGGTGGTGGTGTTGATCATCATTGTTTATTCATCATGGTTGCTTCTACCTGTCTTCTGCTGAATGTGGTCGTAATCCACGTACAGACAAAGGTCTCAGTACCATGTTCTTCTGCATCTCTAATCATGGATTCGAAGATCACATTGCTAAATGCCAATTGGATACCCAGGAAGATGCAGAGAGCACTTTCTTTAAATTGTAGTGCTTTTTCCACTTTCCCAGTAAGTTGGTGGAATGCTGTTTCAAATGATTCGCTTGGTTGATATGCATGTTAGTTTACATGTAGAGAAACCTCTGTTAACCTCCTTTTCTGAATATGCATATTAACGTGTTTTTCTGATGTCTTTAAAAGGAAGGAGGACAGACTGATCAGTCTCTGTGGCTTTGGAATGAAAACAACCCTCATTGTTCTACTAGAATTAGGAATAATTCTTGCCACTAGGGTAACCCTAATCAGCGTGTATAGGAGCCTAATTAAACTCTCTCCAGCTTGTTGCAGCAGAGCTGGAAATATTCTCCCTGGGTCTGGTGACTTAAATGGTTGAAATGCATCACACCTTGGGTTGGATATCTGGGGAATTGGGGAAAGACTATGGGATTGGATATGGGAGAGACAATGCATTGTGGGGCACTCTTTGTCTGGTTCATCCACTGAGGCCCTTCTGGCATGGGAGACCCTGCCAGTAGCTGTGCTATTGCTGGTGTAGCCCTCAGCATCCTGGGGAGACACAAGCCTCTCCACCAACACAGACAGTGCTTCTACGACATGGTGTCCCCTGGAGAGGTCCATACTGTCGCTTAGTGAAGAAAATAAGAGCTTACAGAATATCAGACTAGCTTTGAGATTGAATTCTAACTACCTAGCAAATAGAAACCAGGATGTTTTTCTTAATGGGGTGAATTGTCAGATAAAAAAATAACTTCAGGGTGTGATATCGCTCCATTATTGTTCAGCGAATGTTCGAAGAAGAGTTAGGCAACGTGTTTCTTCCTCCAACATATGAGAGGTAGTCATTAAGCTTCAATTTTCACATAAAAATAGTTACATTATTATTATTATTGTATTTGCAGGTACAGGTGTTTAGTTTTTGGTACATATTGAAATTCTCAGTCCACAGTGTCAGAGAGGAACTAACTAATCTGTAATCAGACTATAGAAAACTTAAGTGAGGTGTAATTCTTATTTTGAATGAGTATTATTAGAATTAGGCAAGTATTTGACATCTGAGAACATAAAAATGGGAAGGTGGACTGCCAATAAAATCAGTTTATCTTGTATTCTATTTCGTGCAAAGTGACTGCTTAGATAAATAATATTTTTGAGTAAGTGTCAGTAAAATTTGAAAATGAGGTATATTAATGTTCATGAGTCATTCCACATAATTATGTGATATCAACTGGTTTACAAAAGTGATACACTTTCTTAATGAAAACAAAACCACATACATACATACATGCATACATGCAATGTAGCACAACTTCGTTGCAGGTGTATAAGCACTGACATGGAGGTGTCTTTCCAACATGTATGTGGTAAATGCAGAAATGTGAACTATGACAATGTTGTTCGGGCAAGATGTCTGTCAAAAACAGCCATTGCGGATGGTGAACCGAGGACTGCTGCTGCTGCTGCTGCTGCTGCTGCTGCTTCATAACAATGCACATCCCCATATTGCAAATGTCATAATGCAGAAGCTATGCCAACTCTAGTGGGAGACACTCAGGCACCCACCCTACAGTTCTGATCTCTCCCCATGGTGACTGTTGTGCCTTCAGTCCCTTATAAAAGACCTTGAAGGGTCAACGATTCCTGTTGTATGGGTATGTGCAGCATGCAGTTACGGCCTTCTTCACACAGCGAGATACAGTGTTTTACCGGATGGGTATTTTTAACCTGGTGTGTTGTTAGGGTGACTGCTTCAATTCTCACAATGATTTTGCCCAATTGACATATCGATTCTGGACTTTATGGCCTTCGAACATAAATTTTTTGATCACATTTTGCAGTAATAATTTTCTACCAAAGCTTTGAGAACTTTTTTGAATATATTTGTTTACCTCTCTCAAGTTTGAAGAAAGTTTTTCTAGGACATTTGGTCCTGCATGTGATGCCTTTGATCTTTATTTCATGGGCTCGTGGAAGATGTTCCACTTTTTGTGTTATGGTTGTATTGTGTCTTGTTATATTGAGTATCAGGAGCCTATTTTTTTTTTAAGTGAATACTGTTTGGAGGTGTCTCCCCACAAAACTGTGCCGTGACATAGTGTCAGGTGGATTAGTGCTTAGCACGTATATCATTTTCATAATATTTGTGTCTTTTAGGTAGCTGAGTCTGTGCAGTACATATAGGCTTGAGCTGAGTTTCCCATTTAGGTGTTCTGTGTGATTATCCCAATTTACATTTTCATCGGTTCTTATTCCAAGGAATTGTGTGTGTTTTCAGTATTCTACTATGAACTCATCTAGACAAATCTTGATATCTTCATTGTGTTGGTTTTTTTGTTTGAAATTTAGACAAAGTGTTTAGGGAGGATTACCATATTGTGCTCAAATCACATTGAAACTCCTTCACATCTGCACTTGCCATCTGAGAACCCGTAATGGAATCTGTGCAATATTCTGTGTCATTTCCACCTTTGGTCCAAAACTAGTAGGAGCCAGACTAGGGTATTACCATGCCATGCGTAGGCTGTTGTTAACACTACAACACAAATGGCTGTGTTTGGAGTGGTTCTCTGACTGGAAAACATGGACTGCTGATAAATGGTGTCACATTATGTCCAGTGAGGAATCACGGTTCTGCATTAACCAGGATGACCATCGTGAGCAAGATGTCGGGGACGTGGGGAGAGGTCCGATAATTGCGTTGTATAGGAGAGGTACAGCGGTGTTACTCCTGGTGCCATAGGGTGAAGTGCCTCAGGTCATAGCTGGTAATGATAGAGGAAACTTTTACAACACAGCAATAAGTCACGAATGTCCTGCATCCTCATGAGTTATCTCTCTGGTGACAGGACCATGGTGCCATTTTTCAACAGGATAAAGCTTGTCCACACATGACACTGTGTCTATGAACTGTTTGTGTGGTATTGAGCTTCTCCTGAGGCCAGCAAGCTCCCCAGATCTATATCCAACATGTGTGGGACAAGTTTTGACATCAAATCCATCCCATTGCCAGTATCTGGGATATTAAGAACCAATTACAACAGTTGTGGGCCAACTTGCCTCTGGAAAAGAATACAGCCACTTTGACACCCTTCCCAAATGAAACAAGGTATTCATTGAGGTCAGAGAGGGTGCAATGCTATATTGATAAGTGGGCTCATGTTGCCAAATTCTTTGTAAATGTGACTCAGTTTTGTAATTACTGAAATAACATCACATACTCTCTTAAGCTGTGAAATTTCATTTTGTTCCCTCCTCCCCTTCTGGGTCATTCAAGTGAATGAAAAGGTGAGAAAACATTTTGAATTATTTCTAATTTGGCAGTTCTTATGACCAAACTAATTACTAATATACATGTACTCTAAGACCACTCAGTGAGTTGGCAGGTGACATTAATCAAATTGATGGAAATCTTAAATACATTGAAGTATTGATAGCTTTCTGATCACTGCCAGCGTTAATTAGCAGACAGCACTGTCTTCTCTGCAACACATGGAATTGACAATTGCTAAAATGTTTAGTGTAATCAGGTTGGAAATCATCTTATTTATTGACATGTTAGAAACTTTAAATTCTTCCTCTTATTAAATTTTTAGTTTATTACACAGCAATTTGACTACAACTATTAATTTATGTAGTAATATTGCATGACATTTCTGAAGCATCCTTTTTTCTGTTTCAGTCTTATAGGTGGCTCAGATTATAAGCTGATTTACCGACATTATGCGACGTTGTATTTTGTATTTTGTGTAGATTCATCTGAGTCAGAGCTTGGGATTTTAGATCTGATCCAAGTCTTTGTGGAAACACTGGATAAGTGTTTTGAAAATGTTTGTGAACTTGATCTTATTTTTCATGTTGATAAGGTAAGTACAGTTTATGTTAATTCTTTGTTGTGGTTTTGAAATAGACCTCCATGTAATTCTGAAATTGCCTTCTTTTTTATCTAGGTTCATTACATATTGAATGAACTTGTTATGGGCGGCATGGTATTAGAGACCAATATGACTGAAATTTTAACGAGGATTGAGGAGCAGAACAAACTAGAAAAACAGGAGGTGGGTATTCATTTTTACTTGATGCATTGACTCAAAACAGTAATCAATGTAATTTTACTTTCTTAGAAAATACAGGGCAGATAAGTCATGTGAAGTTTATGAAATTAGGACTGCATGCAAAATGAGGTAAATATTTCAAGTGTACGTTACAATTGCTGGGTGTCCCAATCCTGTATTTGTACTGTTTGTAATAAAGAGAAAATTTTCCACATGACCAGGAACTAATCACACATGGATGAGCTGCTCTGAAATATTGTTGGTTTTGTTGAATGTGGCCTGTATATTTTAAGGAAAGCAGACATTGGTAATTTGCATAAGTGAAAGTTATTCTATTCTTGTAGTGTAATGCTGCTTTACTTCAGTTACTGTCTGCACAGCCTTCTGTCATATTATATATTTGTCACAGAACCCAGGATTTATTTTTAGTGACCTACTTTTTAGTGAATGTAAAGGAGACCACTCACTGGACAGTAGAAGTGTTGTCATATACAATCACATAAAAAAAGTGAGAACTTTGCAAGCTTTTGGACAAAATCTTTAATTACCTAGAGAATACATACATACCTACATACGTACACACACACCTCACACATACAAGTTGTTACATTGCGCCGGTTGCCCACATGCCCGTCTACCTTCCCTGCCCCCTCCCCTCTCCATTTTAATCATGTTGATTATTTGTCGCATTTCATTACAGTTTTCAGTGTTTTGTTAGACACTAGTAGAAGAACAATAAATAAGATAACTTTGGTCATAATTTTCGTCATAGTTTTTAGTAATTGTCTTCATTACTGCCATTCAAAGGGGGGGGGGGGGTGTTTAAAAATTAGATTGTGTATTATTTTCATAATTGATAAATTAGATTGACGTGTCCTGGTTAGAAAGTACTCCTTGAACCATCAAACATGTGGATAAACAATAACTTGTTAATAGTTCTTCCTTTGGAGGCTGTAATGAGGTAGTTAAACAACAGTGAAAATAACTCGATAGCAGATCATGTTTTCAAAACATAATCATTAGTACCTTTTGTATGTCTCAGACATGTTTGAACCCAATTGTGTGAGCCACTTCATGTAAATATGACATTTTATTAAAAAAAAATGTAGAAATTGGACACATTATAGCATAAGGCTAAACAATATTTTCCATGGCTCACATTTCATTGAGATGTATAATAGTTTAAAAGTATTCGGTTGGGAGGACCATCTCCCTTCTCCCCCCCCCCCCCCCTCTTTTTTTTGTATTACAGCATATTGCTTGCAAATTTAATTTCTTGCTTTTTTTTGAAAATTTGCCAAAACTTCCATTTTGTGTTTGTAATTAAAATTTGAATCTATGTAAGGGAAGAGATAGCTCAGACAAAAGATCATTGGTAGCTGTTTTGAGAGGCAGCTGATGGTTACTTCCTTATGTACGTGGATTTGTAAAAGGCTGTGGTGTTACAAAATGTAAACATTTTATTTTTGCCATTGGTTGTTCTCCAGATTATTTTGTGATGACATGAAACTTGTGTTTTTTCATCACATACTTGGAGGTTTTGTGGAGAAAAATCTTCGAATTATTTCAGTGTTTTTACATTCCAAAAGAGTGTTTGAACTGTGAGACTGGTCTTAAGTCTCGTTTCATTGATAGCTGTCTACTCCCCCCCACCCGTTTGTTATTAATGAAATGTTCCCAAGGGGCTCTCATTAGAATTTTATGTACTGTCATCTGTAATTGCCTGTTTGCAATGGTATGTGGTCGTTAAAAATTTTAAAAAGATATTTATGTGATTGTGTTGAATTCATGTGTGTAACATTACCACCTGAAAATGTGTTTATGTAATGTCTGAAACTTGAATATTTGTGTGTTAATGTCCTTGGGTTTTCTGTATGATGGTCATCTTTCACTCAAAACAACAATTGAAGAACCTGAGTCTGAGGTGTTTCACTTTTTGCTATGATTCCAAATTTTTGTTGCAAATATGAAATAAAAGTTAGGGTAAACTGTTTGTAAAATTGGTGGCAGCAAATCGTTCTGGTTGTAGATGACCTGTAATCTCAGAGTCATTGGACAATCAGAATTGAGTGTTTGAAAAACATTGTATTTCCTGATCAAAATTGAGAAAAATAAAAAAAGGTCTTAAACTATACTTACTATACTATGAGTGAGTGTTCTGGTCTTTGAAATCATTTTTGAAATATAATTTCGGAATGGTAAAGAACAACACTTTAATGGGTGACACAATTGCTTATGAACACATTTGAAATGCAAACAGAAGTACTAATAACGTTTTATAAATACCGACGTCTGAAGCTGTATTCTTATCCAGCAAACATTGAATCTCCATAATGAATTAATATCATCTATAAATATAATAAAATTGTAACTGCCAGATATCTGTACATAGGAAATATGTAAGAAAAATTAATATGAGGGGTCCTCATAACAGTAATAGAAACCAAAACAATTATTTAAAAAATTTTTGTCTGTCTGCCTGTCCGTCCGTCCATACATCTGTCCATATGTTTGTATGTGCATCATGCAAAAACTACCACACGAAATGGTATGTGGTTATCACAGTTGTATTGTTGGAGGTCTAACTTAAAATTTGGTATGTGTTTTACCTTGATACCCGGCCTGGAGACCAAGTTATGTATACGTATAGTGTGTTTACTTTAGCCTAATTGGGTCAGTATGGGGAAATACGAATCCATAGGAGGTGCAGGGAAACTGTCTTAGGAACCTTTAATTGCTTTTTTGTGAAAACAGTTGTACCACAATCAGATTATTGGTCAACTGGTAGTTGTCCATGAAAATGAGTAAAATTAGCTTTTTAAATATTGATCAACTTAGTTTTGTATAGGCATCATTTGATTATATTGGAAGAAAGAAATTGGGACAGCAGTAGTTCTATAAAACTAAACTGAATAAACCAGGATAGAAATGATAGACTCTGCAAAAAGTAATACTTTTGAACATCTTATCGTAATAATAATAATGTTAACAGTTTAATTCCATTATCTATAGACATTCTTGAATTGGTGTACTATTATTATTGATAAGTTTGTCAAGTTGACACTACTGTTGTCGATCATAAGTTTGTCGAGCTGACTTTAAAAATCAGTTTTGTACGTCTCTTACGAGGTTTTCTCATCGTGTCTTATCAATGTAAGTGATATAATTGTTCAGATTTTGTGTTAATGTCTTCATTTGTTTAACTTCTTTCATTCTTGAATTCATTCATTAAATGGTGAAACTATTATCGTTGACAAGTTTGTTGTTTCATCCACTTGAGTCGTGAACCATCATGAAGTTTGAAAAATCCTGAAGCTTATTATCAGTGAGAAAAACGGATATAAAAACTGAACCTGATGCTGTCCAAAGGGCACAGCAGTAAAGAATTGGTGTGTTTGTAAGCACAGATTCTTCAGTTTTTGTAATTTCGTTAAATACAACACTAGGCTTTTCCCTGTTGTTATTTTATGCTTTACATATCTTTATATGTGCTCACAAACGCATGAATTCTTTACGGTCGTGGCCTTTGGACAGCTTCACCTTCAGTTTTTTATATCCGTTTTTCTCACTGATAATAAGCTTTAGGATTCTTCAAAATTCATGCATTTTCGTCATCCGAAGCAGATGAAATTGCAGGAAAAAGCTAGATGCTTAATAATAATAATAATAATAATAATAATAACAATAACAATAACAAGATTGCAATACAGGATCAAACAATAAACACCAGATATTACAGCAAGCATATTATTAAAGATCCCAATACCACAACAGATAAATGCAGACTTTGCAAACAACAAATAGAAACAGTAGATCACATCACAAGCGGATGTACAATACTAGCAAATACAGAATACCCCAGAAGACATGACAACGTCGCAAAAATAATACATCAACAGCTTGCCTTACAACATAAACTTTTAAAACAACACGTTCCTACATACAAGTATACACCACAAAATGTACTGGAGAATGATGAATACAAATTATACTGGAACAGAACCATTATAACAGATAAAACAACGCCACATAACAAACCTGACATCATACTCACCAATAAAAAGAAGAAATTAACACAACTAATTGAAATATCCATACCCAATACAGCAAATATACAGAAGAAAACAGGAGAAAAAATTGAAAAATACATCCAACTGGCTGAGGAAGCCAAGGACATGTGGCATCAGGATAAAGTTGACATTATACCAATTATACTTTCAACTACAGGAGTCATACCACGCAGTATCCACCAGTACATCAATGCAATACAGCTACATCCAAACTTATATATACAACTTCAGAAATCCGTAATTATTGATACATGTTCAATTACCCGAAAGTTCCTAAACGCAATGTAACATATACTGTACAGTTAAAAGGAAGTGACGCTTGATCAAGGTCCGCGTCACTTTCATTCCGAACCAGACCTAAGGTCTGAGAAAGGAAAGATAATAATAATAATAATAAACACACTGTTAAGAGAAGAATCTGAAAAAAATTCTCACAGGATATAAAATTTTGCCACACTTCAACCTCTGACCTTAAAATTGTACCATCATTTTAATTCAAGCTTAATTTTTGTATTTGAAGAAATCGTACTAGAGAAATGTTGTTGCCACCACTAATTGTTTGTTACATGATAATCTTTTAATATATGGCATAATAGAAATTATTACTAGCTCAAATGTTACTGAAGTCAGTTTTGGCTATATATATATATGCATGAACATGGGTGAAGAAGTGGACCTCCAAAATAAATGCACAGCTAGATAGTTGCAGGAAAACCAGTCATAAAATGGACTAAATACCAGAGGTCTCTGCATCTGTCAAAATAGAATTAAGATTGGGAGGAAACACAATAATTTAGTGATTAATTAGTAAAGTTATCCATGATCTCTGGTCATGGGGAAGAGAATGGAATGGAAAAAGACAATCACCAATGAAATTTTGAAATATCATACTAGATTTTAATACTGATGTTTAGTAGTCATAAAATAATTTTTTATTGGCTTCATACATAATTTTATGTTAAAATTATTGTTCATTTTGTTTAGCTGTACACATCTACAATTATTTGATTTATTTCATTGTAGGCTGTAGTGTACCTTTGTTCCCAAATTTGCACATCCACAGAAGCTGCAGTTATTTCTTAATTTTAAATTAGTTATAATAGTACATATTGCTATTCAAAGCAGTGTATTGGTGTGAGATGGAGAGTGAAATAAGCAAAAACCAAAAACATTTCCCTATAGGATCTTAATTCAGATAGCAGGCATCACTTCTGGTTGATAATGCATAAAAAATAACTTGGAAATAAATGACCTAACTGTTTTCTCATTAAATGAACAAAACTGCTGTACATTTTGAAAAACTGAAATTAAAAGGCTGTGTGGTGGTGGTGAGGCGATTATAACCTAGAAGAACTACAGTGAATGAGTTTCCTTGGTATGCTCATAGGCTTCTCCAAATATGGAGACTGGCAAAATGATGATACGTCAAAAATTTTGAGAAATGTCAAATGCTCTGTGAAATAATTTGTCTCAAACTACGAAATAAATTACATTAAGGAAATATTTCACATTCCTTTGAATGATACTCAGAATTGTGTTCAACAGATGAGATGCATCAAATGTTTGAGATGCATCAAATGTTTCTCTAAATTTATTTTATTTATTACTTTTAGACAAATCATTTCACAAAACATTGGACTTGTCTTTTTCCAGAACACATGAAGTATTATATATAGAAATATCGATTGGTATTCTGTTGTTATTAAGAATGTATAGATCAAGATAAAGCAAAGGTGACTCAATTTATCATTTAATCTGGTAATTATATTACTTTTTCAATTTGAATAAAAATTCACAATTTTTACTCCAGTATAACATTTATGCACAAAATGGTTAGGCCTTGAAAAGATGAATGTTTTGACATTTGATTTACATAACTAACAGAGTGACTTCGTGAAATGTGTAAATTTTCCCTCAGATCATGAATTAAGGTTTTCTTAGTTATTCTCTTTACTTTGAAGCGATTAAATCTTTCTTTGCAAAATTAGACCTCAAGCTAGTCAATTTGTTATCCTTTTTGTCCATTTCCTGCTCTTTGTTTTGCTATGAAAATTCTGACAAAAATGCATTGTGTAATTTCTAGGGAGTCTTGTTTTCATTCTGCTAAAACATTTGACCAAAAAATTGTAATACAGCAGTAAGAAATAAAGATAATGCCTTGGCACTGTATTTTGATCCAAGTGATGTTTTCTAAATTTAAAGAGAATACATGCAAATATACTTTAAAATTATAGATTGGTCTCTTCATAGGTAGAACACAGCTCTAAATAATCCAAATATTTGAACTGTTGACCACGCTAAGCCACAGTGCAAACAGAATGCTGCAGTTGGATAAAAACACAATTTCCACATCTTCAATGGTACGTCAGAAAGAAATAACTTTAAAGCTTCTGTGAGCGAAGGATTCTGATGCTCCTGGAAGTTAGGAATTAGAATGTTTTAATTGATAAATCTTATGATGGAAGAAACCTGACCTGACTCCATGCCTAGAGCCTAAGAGAAGATCTAGAATGCCACCCAGTCCTAGGAGTAGGTGGGAAAATGTGAACATTTATTACCCACCTCATAGACTCCTTTCCTCACTGAATGCAGATTGTTATTTGAGTTGAACGCCTTAGCACAGTATATTAACTGATCTGTCCTCCTCAAGACCTATAAATTTTTGATAGGAACTTTAATCACTTCACTTTAGTCTCTTCACTTGAATTCTGTGCAGATGTCCGCCCGGTAGCTGAGTGGTCAGCGTGACAGACTGTCAATCCTAAGGGCCCGGGTTCGATTCCCGGCTGGGTCGGAGATTTTCTCCGCTCAGGGACTGGGTGTTGTGTTGTCCTAATCATCATCATTTTATCCCCATCGACGCGCAGGTCGCCGAAGTGGCGTCAAATCGAAAGACCTGCACCAGGCGAACGGTCTACCCGACGGGAGGCCCTAGCCACACGACATTTCCATTTCCTGTGCAGATACAACATATTAAGAAAACCATTGAGGGGATTGAACTGCATGTGATAACACACAGATGTGTTCCACCATTTCAACAGACCCACTAAGCTGTTTACACATTACACAGGTTTTGCTAATAGTAAGGCATTTCTTACCACACTTATTCATTTGTTTGACCGCATCTTGCCACAGTAATTTTTTCCCAGGTCTGGAACACTAGGAATTATTCTGTGGGGGTTTCCTTGTTTGTTTTTGGAGTGTTTCTCCTGATGCTATGAAGTCATGTTATATACCTACATCGTCACACATGCTTTTATGTGATTGACTTCTCTGTAACTTTGTGAGAAGCTCATATTTTGGCCCCATCCATTATTTATGATGTCAGCTGTACAAAGCGTAGCATAAATCCACAGATCGGCTATTATATGGAACACACTTGCCTACTGGAAAGACAGTGAATAAAGCCTTTAGTCACCTAAGTGATACATTGTTTTAGGATGTCTCCTGAAATTCTAAAAATTTTTGATGATTTGGTAAAGTTAGCAGACTTAAAAATTAGTCTACATGACTTATTTTCAAGAGAAAACCAAAATACATGATGATAGACTGAAAGCTGAAATTCTCGATTCTGTCTTATGATATTTATTCACAGCGAAAAATGGGGCAATTTTGCCACTACTCAGTTGCTGTATGGTTACAGAGATGAGTGACATTGTAAATAATATTAGTGCCATTGGAAAGTAGCTGAAATTGCAACAATTCAGGGAGACCATTAAAATTCCTGTCAGGATCTATACAGAATAGTCAAGTGAATTACCTCCACTTTTGACTATAATTTACTGCAGATCCCTTGAACAGAGAACTGGTCCCCCTGACTGGAAGACAAATATATCATACACAACAACAACAACAACAACAACAAAAAAGCCACCATATATGACCCACATACCTGCTATTATGTCGTTCACCTCTTTCTGTCGCACAATTATTGAGCATATTCTCTCTCATTCATTAATGGTGTTCCGTAGATACCTTCCTTTCAGGAATGTGAAATGAGTCAAGTTATGCACTAAGAGAATCAGCTGCAATAAATTGTGTTAACTACTGTTAAACTGCATTAATAATTAAGTATTTCTAAACTTCTACACTTTATATGTGGTTACGCAAGCTAAATTTAACTCAGTATATGTAACACAAATGCTGCAGTCATTTGTATTAAATTGCAACTATTTATCTTCTGCTGCTGGATCACACCAAATTGATAATAAGAGGCCTATTTACAGTGGACTCTGCTGGTTATAGTGCAGCTAAGAGGGCTGTTGAATCATTGCATGTAGATAATCAGGTAATAAATTAGAGGAATTGTTAACTATGATGTGTTTAATTTTATCTTGCTTTAAAAGTAGTCTCCATTTCTTGCTTTATGTTTCATAGGAGCACAATTTAGAACTTTGAACCAGAATACAGAATCCCGGTCAGAAAACTAACAGTTGAAGTGTACATAACAATTAGTATTGCATTCATGGAAAATCCAGTATGCAAAATATGTGTAGGATAAATCATTCTTTCCCATTTCGTCTTATTCTTGATCACAATCTCAAATCCCCGACATATTCTCCAGGTAACGGCCATGCTCACAGATATTTGTTTCTCCCTTAATTTGGTTCTTAATTTCTCCTGTGGTTAACATGTTTCCCCTCTGGCACCCAACTTTCATCCTGGACCTGCAGGTACCCAATAAATTTCACCCAAATGGCGCATAGATCCTTAATCACACACGATCCCCACTCTCAATATTTGTTCTGATGAGCCGTTTTGTGGCTGTGTTAGCACACATAACTCTGTGTTCTGTTCGCAGTGCTTCAGAGGAAGAGTCAGTACTTTCAAAAACTCCAGCCAACTACTCTGATTGTTGTGATCTGTTCAGTGCTCTCTGCTTAATGTATGAGATGAAATGGTGTTTTAACTTATTTTATGCCATATGGAAAACTGTGTCAAGAGGTAATAGCTATATTTTGTAGTGATATTGATGTGGAATAACAGGCTGACCTCAAAGATTTAACTCATTGAATGTTATAATATTTTAAACGTAAAAACAGTCAACTTGTATTGTCTGGATTTGCTATGTGTGATTTGAGAGTAATGTTATGTCATTACATGTAAGAGTAAGTGTGCAGCAAGTTTTTGTGCCCCCAGTGTGAATGCAATTGTGTTTGAGCTTGTTATGAACTATGCACTGTCATGGCTCATGAAACCATTTACTAGGTCAGTGTTAGTTAACCACATGTAACACTTTCATAAAGTTACCTTTTTTCAGAGGTGTGTTTGTAAACTGATAAAATAAATGCAGTGTTAAAACACAAGATCCATAATTCAGAAGAATCAGATTCAAAACTTTCTATTTTCTGTGGTTTCAGTACATTATTTCAATGTGATGAAAGGATAATTCATTAGCTAAGCCTTAGACAGATTTCACCATTCACCTTTGTTAAAAATTAACTTGCATTTATGTTCTGAAGGCATCACTGATGCTGTTGCTTTACAAAAAAAAAAAGCTTTGACAATAAAGCAGGTATTTTCTTCAAAAATTGCTGAGTGGGTACCGTTTCTTTATTGGCTGTGGTGTTTTGTCTAAGAAACTAGCCTCCTGTCATGTACCTTACATCATTCTCATCATTAATAGCAGTGTGTGAATTGTCAAAATGACTGGTTGGTTGGTTGGTTGGTTGGTGGGCTGGTTTGAGTTGTACATATCCCATAGATCATAAATGAGTTACCCAAAATGTTATACCAAATGACATGAGTGAATGAAAATATCCAAAGCATGTTAGCTTAGTGATTTCAATGTTCCTTATGTTGACAGTTGTTGTTAGTGAAAATGTATCTGGACCTAATTTTTTTTAGCTTGTGTGTGGTTTTTCCAATTTATTTTTTGTCTGTATGCACACCCAAAAACTTAGAACTTTCTGCAGTGTTCATTATTTCTTTTTTTATACTGTCAATTAATTGGAAGTAGGCTGTGTTTTTGACAATTCAAAATTGGGCACGCTGTGATTTTTCAAAATTTAAGAAAGTCCATTTGTACTGAATTGGTGAATAAGTTTCGCATAAACATTATTACTATTTCCTGTCACAATGCTACTTGACTTGACTTTACAGTAATAACTGTATTGTCTGAAAAAGACCAATTTTGCCTCCTAATAAAATAAACTGGTAGATCATTAACATAGTCCAAGAACAGAAATGACCAATGATTGAATCATATGTAGCACGAAATGTTATTTCTCCTGTGAATTGTTTGAACAACTTTTCTGCACTTCATTTTTCAAATAGGAAGTAAACCAGTCACACACTAAAATGTATTCGATGCAATTAATCGTATTAGAAAGTTCTCCCTCAGGGTACTGTTCATTGTAAACACACAGTTTTGTTGGGTATAAAATACGTCCTGCAAAGGCACCAAGATGTTATGATAATTTATCCAACTGTTTTGGACAAAGTTGGTGTGCAGTATGAACTAAATAAAACATTAATTAATTATGCAGGTATCTGAGAAACATTTTCATACTATGTTAATCACACTTGATACATAATACGTATGTACGTGTGTGTCCTTGCATAGACAGTAATAATTTCACAGCTGCACAGCAAGAGCAAAACAAAATGTTGAAGTGATATGTATTGTCATTCCACACATTTTGCTCTTCACCTTATTTTCTCCAGTTTCTGCAGAAAACAACTTAATGTAGAACACTTCATAACTTTTACCAACTTCTTGAGCGATGGGTTTTTAATTCTAAAAGCAGAGGAAATATGGAAAGATATGTGTCCGTAGTTTCAGAAATAAAAACACTCAGATGGCAAAAACCATGTTGAAACTACTGGGGGAAAACAAAGCATTTTGCATAATAACAGAGCCACAAATTCTGCATAATCTGTACTGCTTTTCGTAGCAAAACAATACATTAGGACATAAGGTCACAATGAAAAATATGCCTTCTGTCTGTCAGTGTTGGTTTATTGTGATAAATGTGCATATTACTATAATATGGCTTCATTTTTGGGATTTCATAAGATTTGCAGAATTCTGTTATGTCCTAGTAAAGCAGTCTGATTTGAGAGGTATTAAGTTTAATCAATGAGTGGAACTGATACACAAAAAGTAATGTAGTACCAACAAAAGTATTCCTATTTACTAAATGCCTTTTACGAAAGTCTACAGCAGAATTCCTTTATCATTCTCCAGTTGGAATTTGATTACATACACTCTGACAAATGATAATGTGGGTAATGTTGTCTTTCTTCAAATAGTGTTGCACAATGTGAATAATTATGTAGTGTAGTTTAGTGCAGTAATGTTACCAATATATGAAGTGGAGTACTATATTCATGGGCAACCACAGAAAAATCAGTGCCAATTTCAAGCCAGCTGAGAGATTTCAACATCAGTTAGTGTTTGAATGTATCTGTGTGTAATTACTGTTAGGGGACCCTGAACTCGCTTAGCAAAGTCAGCTCCTGTGTCTTTAGGCCATGAATCTAGGCAACCATCAAGTTAGAAGTGCTTCTTTGTTGTGCAATATTGTTATGTACAGGATCAGTCCTACAGAGATTGGCTGTAACGTGTTATCTGACATTTCGATAACTGAAATGCAACTGAATGGCATGAGATAAGTCAGCGTCACCACCAGTGTAAGTGTGATGTCAGGATTGGTGTTTGCATATTGTGATGTGGGAGTCACATAGTGTATTGGGGTAATTGATGGCAGAAAACCAGTTCTGCTATTCCTGTACAAATGGCTTTATATGTTTCAACCATCTGCTCAGCTAGTGTGTTCTTCAAATGCACTCACAGCTTCAACCTGCATCAGTCTCCCCCCCCCCCCCCCCTCCCATTCACTTTATATTTTGTAGAAGTTTCGTGGAATTAGCACTTCTGGAAATTTGGGTGCATTGAATTCTCATCTTCAGTTTTTCAGTGTATGCTATGTTGATTATATGACAGTCCACAATTTTTAGCCAGGTGTCTGGGCTCAAGTCCTGATCTGGCACTCAGTTTCTTGTTGCTAGACACTATGTGATCAAAAGTACCTGGACACCCCCAAAAACGTAAGTTTCTTATATTAGGTGAATTGTACTGCCACCTACTGCCAGCTACTCCATGTCAGCAACCTCAATAGTCATTAGTCATTGTGAGAGAGCAGAATGGGGCACTCTGCAGTACTCACGGACTTCGAATGTGGTCAGGTGATTGGGTTTCACTTGTCTCATACGTCTGTACGCAAGATTTCCACACTCCTAAACATTCCCAGGTCCACTGTTTCCAATGTGACAGTGAAGTGGAAACTTGAAGGTACACGTACAGCACAAAAGCGCACAGGCCAACATCATCTGTTGACTGACACAGACCGCCGACAGTTGAAGAGGGTTGTAATGTGTAATAGGCAGACATCTATCCAGACCATCATACACGAATTCCAAACTGCATCAGGATCCACTAAAGGTAATATGACAGTTAGGCGGGAGGTGAGAAAACTTGGATTTAATGGTCAAGCTGCTGCTCATAAGACACACATCATTCCAGTAAATGCCAAACGACGCCTTGCTTGGCGTAAGGAGCATAAACATTGGACGACTGAACACTGGAAAAACATTGTGTGCAGCGACAAATCACGGTACACAGTGTTGCGATCCGATGGCAGGGTGTGGGTATGGCGAATGCCCTGCAGTTGTGTTTTTCATGGAGGGGGCTTGCACCCCTTTTTGTTTTGCATGGCGCTATCACAGCACAGCCTACATTGATGTTTTAAGCACCTTCTTACTTCCCACTGTTGAAGAGCAATTCGGGGATGGCAGCTGCATCTTTCAACACGATCGAGCAGCTGTTCATAATGCACGGCCTGTGGTCGAATGGTTACACAACAGTAACATCCCTGTAATGTGTTGGTCTGGACAGAGACCTGACCTGAATCCTATAGAACACCTTAGGGATGTTTTGGATCACTGACTTCATACCTCTCCTCAGTGCAACACCCCATGAAGACGGGCTGCCATTCCCCAAGAAACCTTCCAGCACCTGATTGAATGTATGCCTGTGAGAGTGAAAGCTATCAAGACTAAGGGTGGGCCAACACCATATTTACCGATGGTGGGTGCCATGAACTTTTAAGTCATTTTCAGCCAGGTGTCCAGATACTTTTGATCCCTTAGTGTATATAATCTTCTCATGCTTTTTTTCTTCAATAGGTTACATTTTTATTAATTCTGTATATATCTTTGTATTCTTCTGGGTACTAAAAAACTCTAATCAAATTCAGGACAAGATGCAAGCTGCAACTCAGTCTTTCATATTCCCTGCAGTAATTTGTCAAATCAGTCAGTTTTTAATGCTTACTTTCTAAAGCAATTGTTAGCATACGCCCCCCCCCCCCACCCCCACCCCAGGTGAAAAGGTAAAATCCAATTTATGATGTCGCCTTTGTGAATAAAATCCTGTTGTGTAGATACAAAGCTTAACTGCTTAGAAGTCTTCTTGAATCAGTAAAATTATTGGAACAATCTGTTGATAGATTTCATATATAAGGATAAGCAATTTTAAGAATACAATATAAGTAATAAAAACCTTTTTGATATGTGCATTTGCAGTTGATTTTCTAACAATGAAAGAACTTTCGCTCAGTATTTTAAATTTCTGCTTCAATTTTAGTGATGTTAGTAGTTACTTGTGATACTTTTTTCATACTTGAAAAGTCCTGTATCACAGGTTTAGCAACAGTTTTGATGTTAGGACCCTTTCTTAGGGTTCTGTACATCAGTCTGTAAAAATGGAAGCCTTGTTGGATCACTTCATTGTCTGTATGTCTGACTGTTAAGAATAACTTTTTGTCAGGAATGATTAGAGATACCAAGTTCAGATTTATGTCAAATATGAAGTTGTAATGTTCCTTGGTGGTGTAAACAATTTAGGAACCATAGACCTTAGTCTCTGACCCAAAAGTCAGCTTGTTGATACCTCTACCTGTCCTGAGGAAAAGGGTCTTGACAGACGGACAGCTTGACAACAGAGTGATCATATAGCGGTTCTGTTTTTACCAACTGAGGTGCAGAACTGTAAAAGGTGAGTTATGTTTTCTTCAGTACACTTTGAGAGACGTCATGTGATGTCTGCTCAGAGCTGATCTCACCAAAGAGAAAAGACCATAAAAAAAGGAAGGGGGTGGTGGTAAAGCACATTCCAGCAAACTGAGAGGTTGCATGATTGAATCTTGTTTGTACTATGGATTTTTCAGTTGTTGTTTTAACTTAGCCTTCTCTTCCCAATGAAGTGAGGAGTCGCCAGAAACAACTTGTTCAGATTTCATGTGAAACTGGAGGCCCCCATTCCCCGGTTGGATAACTGCGATAGGTTAGGGACATGTAAGTTACTAAGGTGATGTACAATAGGAAGACTTGCACCAGGCCGTTGAGCCACTTGAAACAACAACAACAGTAATAATAATAATAATAATAATAATTATTATTATTATTATTATTGTAATTGTAATTATAATTATAATTGTAATTATTATTATTATTATTATAATATAATAAATGAATAAAATAATAAATAAAATATAATAATAATAATAATAATAATAATAATAATAATAATAATAATAATAATAATTATTATTATTATTATTATTATTATACATAATCAAGTTTGTACGGAACCTTCAAAACACCAGTCCTACTTGCACTTGTCCAGTTCCTTAGTTTGTGCTGAGAATGACAAGGATCCTATATGTATAGCTTTGTATATCACTTTTTTGTTTGTGGAAATTCAATGCCCGATTGTTTTTCTGTTACTTTTTTACACTTGTCTTGTAGTAAACTGTTCTTAGATAGTGAACCTCTCAACTATAATTTAAAATGTGGACAAAAATATCCAATTTGTCAATTAGGGCGATCCACTATACACTCGATAAAAAATGCAACCACTGATTAAATGTATAATTTTCAGAATGATATCTAATTATATACACATTATTGCCTAATTGTATCAAGAATAATAAGTGGTTGTAAGAATGAATGCAAGAAATGAAGTAGACGTAGTGAGATACCTCACCAAGGATAAGTGGCAAATTTCATCAAAATACAGATACAGGTGTCTGCGTTGTGTTAATAAAGGCTGAAGTTAAATATGCTTGACTGTTAGATCATAATAAGTAGAATACTTGCTCCATTGTAGAAGGCTGAGGTAAGTAATCTGTTTGTCTGTATGGAAGAAGTATCCCACCAATCCCCAGCAGTGAGTTAGAGAAACTGTGGATAATCTAAATGAGTATTGTAAAACAGGAATTTCAGTGCTGCTTATTGTGTACGAGTCCAGTATCTTCACTGCTGTATTTTGTAGCAGCCCTACAGCAATGTTTGCATACCAATACTTGAAACTAAGTATAAATTTATAGTTGAAATAATGGTATACTAAAAAATAATACCAGCAGTATTAAAATTATAGGAACAAATAAGAAGGGAGCTAAACCTTACGCATTCTGTTCCCAGTGTGTGTTGTGAAATCCTCTTGGATTGCAACCCACATCCGTTTGAATAAAATTCTCGAGATTTCAATAGTTGTCACACCCCTCTGCAGAATGTAAATTACTAACTGTTGGGAGTAGCATATTGTCCTCTGTAAATGGTCTGTGAAATAGTCCATAACATTCCAGAGGTGGGACAAAATTATATACACAAGAGGAGGAGCAGCATCAAGCAGTGCACTGTAAATCTGACTCACTGTCAATGTGAGTTGATAAAGTGAGAGGATGTGGCACCATCTCTGAAATTATTACCCTCACCCTATAATGCTCGAGCATAGTTGTTTTTTTCCTGGTGTTCCGAGCTGGTCCATGCCTTACTAGTAAATACTGTTGATCTAAATTGTTGCACTGTAATTGAATTTCAGCTGTTATTTATAACTGAACCCCAAGACATTGTTGCATGGGCCAAGCTTCTCATTTTTCTGAATTATAGTTTCTGCCTATTTTTTTAGGTATTGTTTCAACATCAGTGATTTGCCTAGATCCCTTTGTTTTGTAGGTGAATGTATTCACACTGTTAATTGTTTGTCCCTCATAGATACTGCCACATGCACAAGTAGTACAGTACACAGCTGGCACTTTAATACCTATGTTGTTATTCACTGATTGTAACATTTCCTGAATCTTCAAAATTGTTGGGAACATCAGACTTAAGACATACTTCTGGTGTGGTTGTCGTATTTTGTTAGGTGTTGCACGATAATATAGAGGAAATGCTAGTGGCTTTATCTCTTCCCCTGAACCATGATGTGACCGTCATTTATTGCATCTGAAAGCCTCAACAATATAATTCATGATATAACTGTTTTCCTTGAGCATGAGTCACAAATGCATTAGTTCACACTGGAGATGACCAATGTCAAAAATCACTTATTCCCTATATGTTAATATGTTTAAAATACGTTTCTTGGCTTTCATGAACCATTTAGAGTGAATTGCCTGAATTGTGTAAGTACACACACGTTACCTAAGTATTAAAAATGTAAGTTCAGGAGGATAGTGATCAAACACAGAGCTGGAGACTAAATTGTATTTTGTTTTTACATTCTGTAGATATTGATTCTAGTAAGTACATATGTAAATGTAGTGTAAGTGAATAGTCTTTGATGCCATGCATAGTGCAAAGTTTGAAAACAATATAGGAGCATTGATTTTGATGGATCATCTGACACCAACATAAAGCATATTACTCTGAATTTCAAGCTTTGTATATTTTCTCATCAGTAGTGGGAAGGATATGTGAGATATTAATGCAGGTAGAAAAGTTAGCTGTGAAAAAAAAGCATAAGTTATGAGGATTCCTTTGATTAGAAAGCACAGGGCAGATATTTGTCCAGTTAAGGATGAGCATCTTGTTTCAGAAGGCTTTACATGCATTGACAACTTTGATACAAGTTTTTGTCAATTAAAAATCACGTTCTAAATTTTGTGTTATTCACAATGATTTTATCTACTGCTGTTTATTGATTTATCTTTCAACTTCCCTAGTGAGATTTTATATGAAAACCATGTTCTTCTTAATAAGTAATGTAATTTTGTGTTTATTGTAGGTAGGTGCACTATTTAGCAGAACCCTGAAAAATCCTGCTATATGAAGTATTCTTTCAAAAATTTATTATGGTATTAGAAGCTTAAAAAGTCATTACAAATGCTTTAATGACACATATTTTGAAATCTGTAATTTCATTGCGGGATCTCTGGTGCAGAGTCTGGTTTATAGTACAAATTCAGTCACGTGTAAATTACTAGCATAATCACAATAAAAATAAAATAAAATTTACAAAAAATCTGTAGTGGTTGTTTTCATTGCTAAATGAGATGACAATATCTTGAAATTCGAGGCTTTTGTGTCTTTCGGAAAACTGTAAATTTAATATTGATTATCCCAGTTATGGATAAACAGCGCCCTTAAATTATCCCAACTGATGTAGTTAGTTCAATGAGGCTATTGTAGATTCTGTCTTCAAACATACGAAAGTCTTTCAGCACTAATGATCACTTCTGTCAACATAATAGTTCATTGAAAGTAGTTACATGGTCAAGCAGGCCTCAGAAGGTGTAGCTCATAATGTGGCTCTACTGATTTGTCCCTTGTATCTCTCTAGATCCAGACATTGTTTCCCATCCTTAAAAGAATGGAAATGGAATGACGAGAAAGCAACGAACCATTTTATACGCTCATTCATAGTAATTTACTGATTCATACTCCACTATTAATGAGGTAATATGGCCTATCCCAGGTGGCTATATAACAAAACAACATTGACATGTTTGGATGCTGTAGAGAATTGCCTAGTTTGAGATAGTGGCAGGTGAGACTATTTTCTTAAAATTGTCAAGTAGGATTGTTTTGGAACTATGTATTACTCTCGCTGTTAATCTAGCATTTGCCTTGAACAAATTATGCCGAGCACATATACTTTAATTCAGGCCATCTGCAGTGCACCATAGTGATGAAATAGCAGCTGTTGGCTTTGTTTTTACACCTTGAGGAGCTTAGTAGTGAGCAATTTATCACTTACACTGACATTGTGTCCTTGTCATTTTTGTAACTTTTTCTGTACAGCAACACAACTGTGCTTCTGGATGTTATTCATGCAAAGTTTGATGCTTCTTTTCTTCACGTGACTCACAATTCAAGGTTACCATTCAGAAAAACAGAGAAATGGCAGTAGCCATTTGGTCCACACACACACACACACACACACACACACACACACACACACACACACACACACACTGCTATCTTGTAAATTTGGATTCCTAAGGACTATCTTTTTATCTGAAGCATTTTCTGTGTCCCATGTGCTATTTCACACACAATTCAGTGTAAATTATGTTTTCCAAGTTTGTAAAATACCTTGCCTCCGTGAGTGGTTTCCTTGTTTATATACTCCCAGTTCATGTTGCTGAAGTGAATCATCAAGCCAGGATGAGTGAATGGTCTAAGCTCCAAAATATGTTTCAGCCACTACATTTCAGAGTTTCTGTAAATGAGGTAAAGGCAGAAAATCTTTCAATAGTAATTTTTAATTGAAACTTATCATCAAAATGAAGTAATAACATTCCTTTGAGAGTAAACTGTATGGATTACCTACAAACCTACAAACAGTCAGTAAAATTTGATAGGCTCTTCATTGCTCCTTTCTGTTTATCTTCTTTCATTTATTTCATTGTGTACATAAATGTTTCATTTTGCTTTCTTCGCTAGATGTGGGTACTGTATTTGTGAACCTGTGAAATGGTTGTGTAAAAACTCATTCAGTAAGCACTTTAGCAGACCATTTTAACTTTGTTAAGAATGAGAAACATCTCTCTTTATATTCTTGGAAACCTTTTTTTGAGTAGCCACTTAACAGTGCTTTCCTTATGTTTCTTCAGCATTTAGGTAACACTCAGTGGAATGCTATTGCTTCAATATTACACTTGCTTCTAAAGTTTTGTCATTTATTTCTTGAATTTCTGGGTACTTCCTTTCACAAGTGTAAAGTTTTACAAATTTGTCACCCAGTAAAGTCATACTTTGTATTAACAAACTAATACTGTCAGGTTTCTTCAGAATTTCCCATATGCATGGTACTTCAGCACATTTTTTTACAAACATACGAATGGAATGACTGATTTTGTTGCTTCTCTTCATAATATCATTTCAATATCTACATATTCGTGTGAGGGAATATTAGCAGTATTTGTGATGTGCTCGACCATATTGAAATAATTTTATTGAGTTGAAAGACCTGCTGTAGACTGTCGCACATCCCTGCAAAGTAGTGTACACCAATCTTTAATATTGATCCACTTTGTGTGTGTGAACCTATGATATTTACTTTAAAAAAGGTAGATTTTAATTATTGTAGAAAAGTCAGGCATCTCAATGAAAACTTAACAAATTTCCAGTTCGCTATTTTAATTACTTGAGTTTTCTTCAGACTATTAGTACCCACATTCCTTCCATTCTTGTTGTTTGTGCTAACTTATTTGTAGTAATGTATTGTTTTTTTTGTTTGAAACAGATGCTATTATTGTATGTGGCACACTTGTCCATCATAGTGATAGTACAATAGAATTTACCAAAACAGGAAGTATCTTGTTACTCAGGTTACCCAGACAAGCCACTAGGCAGATCCCATGACCCTTTTAGTGAAAGTGGTCATAAGGTTATAACTGTAATGATAATCCCTTGCAAGCCCATTCAGGACATCAAATTTCTATGAAGTACGCATTTCTCTGTTATAAGAGGAGTACCTTAATTAAATGTTTCCCTACAAATTTCCCAGTTTGACTAAAACATGTCAAATGATATAGCCTTATAACACTTATCTTGAGTGCCAGTGTTCTGGCACATTGATGTTAAAAGGAGGTTTACTAAACTCTTCTTCTCATGTGACTGGATTTTTCCCCACCTCTACTTGAAAGAAGAGTATCACATTTAAAGTCTAAAACAAAGTGAAGAGGGTTCTTCAGTCAATTTATTTAATGATTTAGATTTTGGCTTTGAAAGTTATCATTTGTTATTGAGGATGTTATTGATATAAACTATTGCTTTTATGCGTATGTTATATCCTAATACTGTATCAGGTCTGCTCAGTTGTAGGTAAAGCAGATGAGTTGCTTAAATTCATGAAGCTTTTCTGCAAAAGAAATTGCATATAAACTCATATTCATATTACATTAAAATGTTGTTAATGTATGTGGGATTCATATCATGTTGGACCAACAGAAGATATTGAACATGTGTGAAGAAAGGTGGTGCTAATTATCACAGGCTAGTTTGATGGGCAAGAGGGAGTAACAGAAATATTGAAAATCTTAAATGCAGCCACTCAAAAAAAGACACTAAATCATGTGAAAACCTGCTTAGCAAATAAAAAGAAGTGTCTTTTAGGGTGAAGTTGGAATATGCACCAGCCCCATGTGAATAACCGCTCAGAGATCCGGAAAATAATATCAGGAAGAAACAAAAAGATACTGTACAATAAAAAGTGCCCACTGCCATATATTTTATTGTAATTTTCTGAGTATGAATATCTTAATTTAACAAAAGTATTTGGTTATGTGAATCATTGTAGGAGCAAATACAAGGGGACTTAAAAAATAAATTACACGTCATCCTATGCTGAGACAATTGTGCAACAAGAGGAACATATTATCAGAAGAGAGTGCACGTTCTGGGATTCCTGCCGACACATTTCTACTGCAACATGCTTGATAGTGCATCACAATATAGAAGTAAAATGGTGTGGCATCTGGAGAAGTACTCCATAAGTTGAAGTACATGGTAAATACAATTCAAAACATCTAAATTGCACACAGATTCACTATAAAGTTCTGGCAGTATATGGGTAAAATGTAGTGTCACATTCAGCCGTAGTGAAATGGTGCCAAATGTTTAACCAAGGCTACACAGATGTGGGTGATGCCATTCAGGAAGGAAAACCATCGACATCAGCCACAAATGATGATGTCCATATGATTGAGGAACTGATACGCTGCAATTGCATATTTCCCAGTGATAAGGATGTACATGCAGTGGTCCTCTAAAGGCCCTGGTAGCAGGTAGCAGATTTCTGTGATTGAGGAACTGAACAATTGGTACATCTTTCTGGCTGTTGTTTTTGAAAACTGGTGTCGTATATCTGTGTCACATTTAGGTGTAGCACAACATTCAATAAATGTTAATTGGTCTGCCATTATAATGTGTAACAACTTGCTTTTTGAAATCCCCTCATGGTTAGTTTTATATTTAACAAATAGGAAGCAAAGAGTCTTTCTGTAACTTAATCAAAATGAGCAGATTTGAATCTAAGGGGAGTGAAATTGGAGACACCATAGTCTTCTTGTCATGGCCCAATGCTTTTGTTAATATACATAACCCACCACTAAACATCACAAAGTCTGTTTTTTGCTTCACAAGATGTAATTGTGAAAGACACAGAATGATTAGCAAATTCGGGTAGGGAACATAATCAACTTGTGGAGTACTGAAAACTGATTGTCACTTAACTGTAACAAAACATAGCTCATGTAGTTTCTGCTGAGGAACACTTGTAAATGTAAAGTGCTTATTCCACAGAGTGATAAAATCATTAGTTAAGTTAAAAATTTTAAATTCTCTGGACTACAGAGGGTGTAAAGTTTTCTTGGATATATTACATTCAGAATCTGTTGCTAATGCTGAAGCTTCTGTCACCACTATTAGAATAATTACCATTGGCACTCGAAAATGTTGGCTTCTTTATGTGACTTCTTCCAGTATTGTCTCCCACAATATCATATTTTGGAAGAACTGTGTGCTGCCACAAAGAATATTTGTAGCCCACAAGAGGGTGATCAGAGTGCCTGTTCTCAGATACTGAAAACCACATTCATCATTGTTAGAATGCCTCAAAATTCTAGTTCTTTTATTATTATGGGATTTGTAATTATTAATGTAAATACATTAAAAAGGAACTGTGGTGGTCATTTGGTTAACATACAACAGAAATCCAATATGCTCTTGAAGAACACTTCCTTAACCACTTTGGAAGAAAGTTACACTATGCTGCAGGCTCTGTTTCCAACAGACTTTCTGCAGAAATGAAAAAATTTGAAAGATAAGCACCATATATTCAAATATAATTTGAAAGTCTTCCTTGAGGAACATTCTTTTGTTGTGCAAAGGATTTCCTCACTCTAATTTAAAGGCATTAGCTGTAATACGTTGTTTGTTTGTATCACTATTGTCAATTAAACTTTCAAATTCATGTCAGTATTATGTGAATTATGTTGTGACTTGTTCCATGACCATTTACCTTTGGCTTATGTGGTCCCACAGAAGCTGAGATAAATAAAATGAAAGTATATATTTCATTTTTTGTGGAAGTTACTGGCTGTGGGAATAAATATCCTAGGGAAATAAGAGGTCTGTTCACAGTGCAGACAATGTAAATGATTCTGTGGTACAAAATGTCTCTAATAGTTAACCACAGTTATACAGTTTCATTGTTGGATATTGAAATATCTTTGTAACTTTCAGTTTGATAGCTGCTTCAGTAAGTGCTTCAACTAAGTTCATGGAATAGTTAAAAATTGAAATTTTAGTACTCCTGGTTACCTGGAAAATAGTCTCCTTCGATATAAAATATTCCCAGTAAGATCCCTGTTGATCGTGCATTTTTGAAATCCTTTCAACACTTCTCTTGTTTTCTCTTCTTCTTAATGTGTCCTCCTTCATCTACATTTCAGGTAAAGGGTATGTTTCAGGCTTAAGTACAGTGAATAGAAATGATGTGCAGCAGTACAGTGACATGTTGTGCATCACAGAGAGGTTTCCTATTGAAATTTCAATAGTACATTTCGAGAAGAGCAGCACAACATATTATTTCTTCCCATATACATTTTACGAAATGACCGTGATGAAAAAATTCGAGAAATTGCAGCTCATACAGGGGCTTGCTGTTAATAGTTCTTCCCGTGAACCATTCATGAGTGGAACACAGAAAGGGGGATTAGTTAATGCTACCAGAAACACCCTCCACCACATGTGCCAGGTGGCTTGCAGAGTATTGATGGAGATGTACAGCCATTATCAGCAATAACATCTTTGTGTAAGACTTTTTGAACAACAGAACATTGTTTGATATTGTATGTTTCCAGTTCAGTGACACTTAACAATAGATAGTAAGACAGCCGAATAATACAGTAGATGACAGTACTACAGTGTGGTCTTTCCTCATGCATATGTCTTACATTCAGGAATGTTGTGATTGACATTTTGTGAATAAGTAGTTTCATTCAATAATGTGTTTTCAACATGCATTGAGAGATATATTCAGATGTGAATCAGATTTGCATGTTATTCTTAAGGAGTATAAGGTGTAAAGGAAGTGTATTTGTGTATGTGTGTGTGTGTGTGTGTGTGTGTGTGTGTGTGTGTGTGTGTGTGTGAGAGAGAGAGAGAGAGAATTTTGTGGTGGTTGAATTTATGTTGTATTGCTATTTGTCACTAAAACATTTTCTCGCAATGTTCAGGCTGGGTTGGCTGCTGCACCAGCGCGAGCAGTTTCTGCTGTGAAGAACATGAACATTCCACAGCAAATCAAAGACATTAAGTTACCAGATTTGCCTCAAGCGATAAAGGATCTCAAGTTTTGACTAGAAGAAATAGTGCGA
Source organism: Schistocerca serialis cubense (assembly GCF_023864345.2). Taxonomy (NCBI): domain Eukaryota; kingdom Metazoa; phylum Arthropoda; class Insecta; order Orthoptera; family Acrididae; genus Schistocerca; species Schistocerca serialis. Next base: position 399,013,572 of record NC_064640.1, on the reverse strand, counting down.
AACATTTTGTTACCAGCTATTTTTATATAATATGTGTGAAAAGACAAAAAAAAGTAATGAAGTTATCAATAATGGCCCCTTATTTCTGTTTCTGAGCGCTATCAAAAAGTTTTTACCTGTGAACTTCACATGCTGTTTTGTTTCAAATGACATGTATTTGTACAAAGTGCCATGGTAAGTCTTTGTCCAAAATGACAGTTACTATTGTTTTGTTCTTTTTTTACAGCAAAAGTTAGTTCTCGAACTTGTATATACATGGAGAAAGTGACTAACCAGTATGGATTGTAATTTTTAGTACAAAACTGTTAAAATTTCCAGTTCCTGTAAAATTCCATAACTATTTTTATTCTAATTTGTCCAAACTTCAGCTGTATGAACAACAAGTGTGTGTGTGTGTGTGTGTGTGTGTGTGTGTGTGTGTGTGTGTGTGTACACAATTAAATGTTACAAATGTTTCATATATGATATTGTAACTCTTTTTGCAATTCATTAAAAGGGATTTTTATACTTTGTTGGAGTAAAAAGTTGTGAAATTTCTTTTGCAATAAAGAAATAGTACACAGCAGTGAACTTGTAAAAATATTGATATACATTTCTTTAACTTGACTCAGAGGTTTACTGGATCTGAGATCTTGGGTCATGTGTCATATTGTGTGAGAAACATAATTTTTGTGAGCAGTGATAGTTCAATTGGGACTGTTACGAACAGTCAGAATACAAGTGCTGATGCATATTACTTACATACAGACCTGATAAATATGTTTGTTCCATTACATTCTGACATGTGCAGTATGACTGAGATGGATGAAGTACATTGCAATGTCTGGAATCAGCTTCTTGTGTTGTAATTGTCTTGAGTGTCTCAACTACTGTTCTATCAGTAATTTCCTACAGACTAATAATTTATATTTGTTTCCATGTCCCTTTTGTTTCAGGCACTGTTTAAATTGTTATTTGTTGTTATATCTCCGAGGGGCTGCATTTCTGTTGGATAACTCTTTACATAATGTAATCTCTTGTGTTGGCTACCATTTGGTACTAAAAAATAACTGTTGTAGTGAAAAATTATGGATCATGTGTATTCCACTTATAGTTGCTAAACAGGAAAAAAATGAAACTGTAGGCTTTGGCGAAAATATGAGGCCACTGGGTAGTCTGTGCAGTCCAAGCTGATGTCTGAACTTGACAGAAACTTGACATCTCTCACAGTTCTGTGACCAGAAACCAGTGAAAGCTAGCGTGACAGTTTTGTAGAGGAAGTTTTCTCTCCCTCTCAATCTTTCCTTTTCAGAATGTGCTTGTGGTTTAGTGTTAAGTGGGTTGCAGTATAAACACAAGGTCCATCAGTCAAGGAGGCCAGACATAATGTGTGTTTATACAATATTTTGTCACTATCCCTAAAGTAAGTGTCTAATAGAAGCACAAACACAATTCATTTCACTACCTGACAGGAGAGTCCAAAAATATTTCCACTTTTGAGTTGTTGGCTGGCCATTTATCTTGAAACATTTTGTGCACAAGTGTTTGCCCTTGAAACAGCAACTGCCCAGGTCTTCCCTGCCCACTGCAGCAAGCATCAATGTTATAAGGTGCCCAATACTGGTTTCGCTTTGACAAGCAGAAACTTATTTATTGTTGCTTGTGTTTCCAGTCTGTTTTACACTGAGAATATGGCACAGTGCCCATCAATTTAAATGGCTACAGATTTTGGTGTAAATGAATGGAGTGGTGAAGAACAGATGGGAAATAGTACAATTTTTATTCATCTGTATCCTATCCAAAGCTGTGTACTTTTGGAGCCGCATTGTGCAGAAGGATCCAAAAACTCAGCAGTTGCTAATGTTGATGACTCGTGTGGCACCTCTCAGGCAGCATGTGACATAAGGAATATTGAAATATATAACCTACTATGACAGTTAAAGTTTACCTGATGCGAATGAATTGCACATTTATCATTATTAAATTATGTCAGAAGACTATTTTAACCCTGCGACAGCCGGCAGGATCTGAGAGACCCACTGGTTTTTGTTTCACTGAATCTGTATTTTTATAGTTTGTGATTTGACTTGAGTGCTCTGCTAGCTTCCTGAAACATCCGAGGGAAATTGTTCGTGTTGTGAATGAGGCTTTGCTTTGTTTAATCATCGTTTGGCAGTGTTCCAAAAAGCGCATGGGTCTGTCAGACCCAGCCTGACCTTTTACATAACTAATTTCTGGCAGTGCGATCTCATTTTTATTTTCGTGTAGGCCTATAATTGAGTTACTTTGTAAACCAATTGTGATGTCTTACTACCGAATTCTCACTGTCAGTAGTCTGCAATATAAAATGGCAAGAGAAAGTCTTTCATATGGTGAAATTTACAGAATTCTTTATGATGATGAGAGCGAAGTAGATGATTCTGACGTGGACACAGACTTCAAAATAAACAGTAATCATGACAGTAATAATGAAAAAAAAATAAAAATAAAAAATGTTGAGCCTTCTGTCAGCACTGATGCACCTACTGTTATTGATTCGAGTACAACGTCTGAAACTGACTCAGGACCTCACTCTAAGTGCTTTTATGAAGGAAGGAGTAGAGCAACTAAATGGACAAAAACTTCTTTCCCACAAAGCATTCAAATAACATGTCACAACATAGTAACCATGCATTTGTCGGGAAGTATTCAAGCTGCGACTGATGTAAATTCACCGTTGGAATCACGGCAGTTATTTTTTAGCAATCCATTGATTCATTTACTTCTTGAATCAACCAATATCTATTTTGATTCAGTTTGAGACAAATATATAAGTGACCCAAATATAGCTAGGCCTACAAGTTTTGATGAACTGAAGGCATATTTTGGCCTACTTTACTTAATGGGACATTGCATGGTGGTAAATGAATCTGAAGACTTTTGGAATACATATGGGATCAGAATAGAAACCTCTCGACTTTGTATGTCAGTGAAATGGTTTACATTTTTGACTCATTGCATCAGGTTTGACAACATTCATACAAAGAAAGAAAGAAAAGCACTAGATAATCCTGCTGCCATGCATATTTTGCTCCCTCAAAAAACTTTTACTTTGTGCGAAATGCTTGTTCCCTACAGAGGCAGGTGCAGGTTCAGGATGTATATACCAAATAAACCTGCCAAGTATGGGATCAAGGTTTTCATCCTGGCTTGTTCTAAAATGTACTGTTTGAAACATTTGCAAGTCTATGCAGTTGCACAACCACAAGGACCATACAAAGTCAGTAATAAGGCATATTATGGTGATTTTCATCTTGTAGACCCAGTAGAAGGGTTTGGGAGAAATCTGACTATAGACAATTGGTTTACTTCTTATCCATTCATCAAAAAAGTAGTACAAGAAAAGAACATTACTATTGGTAAGTTAAAAAAATAAGCCTGAAATTCCAGTTGAGTTTTCACCCAAAAAATCTAAAAAAGGCTACTCAAGTATGTTTGGATTTCAAGAAGACTACATATTTGCCAAAACGACACAAATCAGTACTGCTTATTTTGTCAGTGCATCAAGAGGATGAAGTTGACAGTGACAGCTGCAAAAAGAGAGAACCAAGTGTTATTATTGTGTGTGTGTGTGTGTGTGTGGGGGGGGGGGGGCAGCATGGATGTCATTGATGCTGTGTGTGGTGAATATACTATTACTAGAGGGACAAGGTGATGGCCCCTCTCTCATTGTATTCAAAGCAAACAAGTGTTTCAGTTAAAAGAGAATACCTCAGAACACTAGGAAAGTCCCTCACATCACCATATTTGACAATGCGTGCAACCAGGCCAAATCATGAGTGAGAAATCCGTAGGCTTGCCTCTAACCTCTCCTGCACCCAAGAGGAAAGATCCACAACCAGAGAAAAGGGGAAGATGCTACAAATGCAAGGACAGCAAAACTAAATACTTTTGTCAAGTTTGCAAAATGTGGTTATGCTTGGCACATGCTGAAATGTTTGTGGTGACTGTTTTGAAAAATGATGATTTTAGAGGATGATATCTCACAAACTACACATTATATTCACAATTTCTATTTATATAATGTAAATTCAACATTTTTGTTTCTTAGTTCTACAACTTACTCTCATTTATATACGTCTTTCAATCAAATTTACTTGTATTTCCAGTTTAATTACATTCACTTCTACAAAGAAATCTATTTTTTTCCAATTATTGTATAATTCAAAAAGTTGAAATAATGTCACGATAGCATTTAGCTCTACCTGAACAAAATAAAAATTCGTCATTTGATAAAAATGGAAATGTCGTGTGGCTAGGGCCTCCCATCGGGTAGACCGTTCGCCTGGTGCAGGTCTTTCGATTTGACGCCACTTCGGCGACCTGCGCGTCGATGGGGATGAAATGATGATGATTAGGACAACACAACACCCAGTCCCTGAGCGGAGAAAATCTCCGACCCAGCCGGGAATCGAACCCGGGCCCTTAGGATTGACAGTCTGTCACGCTGACCACTCAGCTACCGGGGCGGACCGTCATTTGATGTAAATATAGTTTTTGTCACTTGTTTGTTATAAGTGTGTTATTTATTGGGTCCTACAGATGCAGCCCGACCGTTTTTGAAACTAGTTTTTGCCCAACAGTTATAGGATTAATGAAAATAAAACTCAATACAAGCTTATTCTGCAGAATATCTCTCTCTCTCTCTCTCTCTCTCTCTCTCTCTCTCTCTCTCTCTTTCTGTGCGCGCGTGTGCATGTGAATGTGTGTGTGTGTGTGTGTGTGTGTGTGTGTGTGTGTGTGTGTGTGTGTGAGAGAGAGAGAGAGAGAGAGAGAGAGAGAGAGAGAGAGAGAGAGAGAGAGAGAGAGGGGGGGGGGGCGGGGGGAGGGGGGCAGAGAATTCTGATATAGCTTCTTTAACCAATTTTAGGACTACATCTACACCACAAATTTTCTAACTGATTCATTATCTCATAAGAGAATAGTGCAAAAATATTTGAATTTTATTTTATTTACACGTCAAGTTCCATAGGACCAAATTGAGGATCAAATCTCCAAGATCATGGAACATGTCAGTACAGGTAATTACAACCTAAAAGTAACAACAGATAAAAATTAAATGTTTATGTACCCGAAAAAAGTCAGTCCATAAGTTTAAGTAAACGCAATAACAACACAATAAGAATCAGCTTAATTTTTCAAGGAACTCCTCGTCAGAAGGAGTGACTCATGAGGAAACTGCTCAGTTTTTATTTGAAAGTGCATGGATTACTGCTAAGATTTTTTAATTCAAGTGGTAGCTTGTTGAAAATGGATGCAGCAGTATTCTGCACACCTTTATGCACAAGAGTTAAGGAAGTCCGATCCAAATGCAGGCCGGCCAGTGTGGCCGAGCGGTTCTAGGCACTTCAGTCTGGAACCGTGCGACCGCTACGGTCGCAGGTTCGAATCCTGCCTCGGGCATGGATGTGTGTGATGTCCTTAGGTTAGTTAGGTTTAAGTAGTTCTAAGTTCTAGGGGACTGATGACCTCAGATGTTAAGTCCCATAGTGCTCAGAGCCAGCCATCCAAATGCAGGTTTGATTTCTTGATTTCTGTCAAGTATTAACTCATTGAAAGCTGCTTAAGGAACATAAAACCACCCGTTTCTGAGCCAAAAATATCCTTTTAGAATGGGAAGAGTTACCCCAAAATGTAATACCTTATGACATAAGCAAATAAAAATAAGCAAAGTAGACTTAATTTTCGTGTCGAACGATCACTCACTTCAGATACCGTTTGAATAGTGAAAATGGCAGCATTAAGTCTTTGAACAGGACACTGAGCGTGGGCTTTCCATGACAGTTCACTATCTTTCTGAACACCTGTAAATTTAAACTGTTCAGTTCCACTAATCATATGCCCATTCTGTGAAATTAAAACGTCAGGTTTTGTTGAATTGTGTGTTAGAAACTGTGATTTAGCATTTGTTATATGCGATTGCAGTCTATTCGGGGTATTCCACTGATGAATTCTTCTCGGGTTATCAGCCAAGTGGTGGTGTCTTATTGTCGCAACATTTCAATGAGTTTTGTACTCATCATTTTCTGACTTCGCCAGAAGATGATTGGTACGAAACTCATTGAAACATTGCAACAAGACGACGCCACCACTCGGCTGATAACCCGAGAAGAATTCTTCATTAGCGTTAGTTTATTTTCTACAAGCCATGAATTTATGTCATGAACTGCACTATTTGAAACTGAGCCAATGTCGCTCAAAACATCCTTTACTACCAAGCTAGTGTCATCAGCAAACAGAAATATTTTAGAGTTACCCGTAATGCCAGAGGGCATAGCATTTATAGGAATAAGGAACAGGAGTGGCCCCAACCCTGATTGCTGGGGCACCCCCCACTTGACCGAAAAGAGAATATAGCATTTTCAGTTGTTAAGTGACTTCTAAAGCTGAACTGTATATATGATAGCAAATCGTGTGATATAAAATGTTCAATTATCCTTACATACACATCCTTTTCAATAACTTCAGGAAATATTGATGGCATAGAAATAGGTCTAAAATTATCTACATTATCCCTTTCTCCCTTTTATAAAGGGGCTTTACTACTGAGTACTTTAATTGTTCAAGAAACTGACCGTTCCTAAAGGAAAAATTATAAATATGGCTAAATACAGGGATATCATGTGCAGCAAAGTACTTTAATATTCTGCTAGGCACTCCATCATATCCTTGAGAGTCGTTAGTTTTCAGTGGTTTAATTATTGACTCAATCTCCCTGTTGTCGGTATCACCAAGGAGTATCACCAGCTGTGACATATTCGCGTATATGAACAGTGATCTAATACTGTCAAATGGTTTTTTACCCAAGTCTTTGATCACAATATTAGTTCTTATGACAATGACTGGTTTCAGTCAGTATTGACCATCCTCAGATCTAAAATATAAAAATAACAACACTCTGAAACTCTGTGTAAAACATAGTTTGAGTAATGATTCTGATAAATTTGACAGTTCTGGTACCGAGCGAGGTGGCGCAGTGGTTAGACACTGGACTCGCATTCGGAAGGACGACGGTTCAATCCCGCGTCCGGCCATCCTGATTTAGGTTTTCCGTGATTTCCCTAAATCACTCCAGGCCAATGCCGGGATGGTTCCTCTGAAAGGGCACGGCCGACTTCCTTCCCTAATCCGATGAGACCGATGACCACGCTGTCTGGTCTCCTTCCCCAAACCAACCAACAGTTCTGGTGTTTACAAGAACATTTGTGTGGTTGTGACCAATTTTATATCGGTCAAACTGACTGTTCTTTTAAAATAAGTTTCAGGCAGCATTTGCTGCAGGCACATAACAAAACTGCATTTGGAATGCATTTGGCAGAAACCGGACTCACTGTAGGCAGTATTGAGAGTTGTATGTGTATTCTACACAGGGCAGAGAAAGGACGCGCTCTCGTCTTATTGGAGGACTTGGAGATTTACAAGGCCAAAAAGCATGAGCCCACTAGGGTACTCAATGGATAAAGCGATTTTGTGCCCAATGCCTGTGTTGCTTTGTTTGATAACTTACTACAATAATCAAATAATGCCTCCCGTATTTGTACCTAGCATTGCTATATGATTTATGTTGAGAACAGTAGGTATTTGCCTTACTTCCACACATTCGTCGCTCTAATCCTGTAATGGATTATGTCCTACCTATTCATGGATTGTATGGTCAGACTAGATGATTTTATTTATTGACTGTTAATGTGTTGTTTAAACGTTTTCTGTGGGAGACATATCACAATGTATGTAAAGTCCTCAAGTGATTAAGTTCTCCCAATCGGTGCGCGCCTACATAACGTCCTGGCGACTGACCCAACACAGTGCGCTGATCATTGATCTGTCTTTTCTTCAGCTGTCATATAGACATTTTATCTTTCATAAGTAATTTATAGGTTGTTACAGGCAATGTATTACATACAGTAATTTTTGACTAAATTCACCATAAAAGTGTCAGTCCTATTATGTTTATATATTTCCTTTTAATAATTTTATATGGGTAGCTGTATTCGTATTTTACTGTATCACAATTGGTTTCTATAATAGTTAGCAATATTTAAAAGTCTGCTACATGTATTTTACCTAATGTGTTTTTGTCTGATTATGTTTCTTACGTAAATGATGACAACACCCAAGCCCACAGTAGCGACATGTAGGTAGGATGTAGGCAAACATATTTCTGGTAGCTACTGTACTTCAGTAAGCAGTTGCAAAAATGACTGCGTGGACGATGTGGCCTATTGTACACCTATTTTAGATCTATGTGATGATGGTGTGCTGAGTATATTTATATCATTTGACGACACCATTACGGTCTTATCGCTTTAGGACATGGTGTAGCAAAGGTACATTTACTGTATTTTATCTGTACATTTCCCGGTTGTATGATAGTATATTGTGGTACATAATGCTGTATTGTGTTGAAAGACACACTGCTCACTAGGTGTATATATTTTTATATTTTAGATCTGAGGATGGTCATCACTGACTGAAACCCATCATCGTCAAAAGAATTGATATTGTGGTCAAAGACTGGAGTAAAAAACATTTGACAGAGGAGTATCTCAGTCATCAATCTCGGAAATGCATTTGCCAAGAAAGTTAAATGATTCCCTGTAGAAACTAAATTTTTATTTAATTCACCAGCAATGCTCAGAAAATGTTTTTTAAATACTATACATATATCTGATTTATCAGTAACAGAAATATTTTTACTACGAACAGACTTTATATTGTCGACCTTGTGCTGCTGACCAGACACTTCCTTCCCAACTGACCATATGGTTTTAATTTTATCCTGTGAATTAGCTATTCTATTTGCATACCACATACTCTTTGCCTTCCTAATAACATTTTTAAGCCCCTTCAATACTGTTTGTAATGGGCTATTGTAGCTTGATTGTGACTACTTCTAACACTTTGCCGGCCGGGGTGTCCGAGCGGTTCTAGGCACTACAGTCTGGAACCGCGCGACCGCTACGGTCACAGGTTCGAATCCTGCCTCGGGCATGTATGTGTGTGATGTCCTTAGGTTAGTTAGGCTTAACTAGTTCTAAGTTGTTCTAAGTTCTAGGGGACTGATGACCTCAGAAGTTGAGTCCCATAGTGCTTCTTGTTCCTTGACAAGGTTTAAAAAACTCTCTACAGCTGTTGGATTAACTTTCCTACATAGTTTATAATTATATGTGACATTTGTTTGAGTACAAAAGCCTTTTAGTGTTAAAATTTGTGCATCATGGTCTGAAAGGCCATTCACCCTTTTACTAACAGAATGCCCATCTAGGAAGAATGAATTAAAATATTGTCTATGGCTGTGCTACTGTTTCCCTGCACCCTAGTACATAGCCACACAGTCTGCATCAGATCATATGAATTGAGGAGATCTACCAACATCCTTTTTCTTACACCATCATATTCAAAGTTTATATTGAAGTCACCAAATATAACTTAGATTAGATTAGTATTTGTTCCATAGATCATTAGTACAACACTTCGCAATGATGTGGAAAGTGTTAAGTTAATAAAAGGTGTCTATACAAGATATTACATTACACAAAATATTACATGACACTTATATATATATATATTTATTAGTGGGGATTGGGGAAATTACCCACTTATTATAACCAAAACTTCATCTAATGAGTCGAAGGAGTTGCCATTAAGAAAGTCTTTTTAATTTCCTTTTAAATGCTATATGGCTATCTGTCAGACTTCTGATGCTATTAGGTAAGTGACCAAAGACTTTTGTGGCAGCATAATTTACCCCCTTCTGAGACAAAATTAGATTTAACCTGGAGTAGTGAAGATCATCCTTTCTCCTAGTCTTGTAGCCATGTACACTGCTATTACTTTTGAATTTGTTTGGATTGTTAGTAACAAATTTCATAAGTGAATATATATTGTGAGGCTACAGTGAAGATCTCTAGTTCTTTAAATAAGTGTCTGCAGGATGATCTTGGATGAGCTCCAGCTATTATTCTGATTACACGCTTTTGTGCAATGAACACACTTTTACTCAATGATGATTTACCCCAGAATATGATGCCATATGAAAGCAGAGAATGAAAATAGGCTTGGTAAGCTAATTTACTGAGATGTATATTGCCAAAATTTGCAATGACCCTAATAGCATAAGTAGCTGAACTCAAACGTTTCAGCAGATCTTCAGCGTGTTTTTTTTCCAGTTCAACCCCACATCAATGCATACACCTAGAAATGTTGAATATTCTACCTTAGCTACCGATTTCTGATCGAAGTCTATATTTATTAATGGTGTCATTCCATTTACTGTGTGGAACTGTATGTACTGTGTGTTGTCAAAGTTTAATGAGAGCCCATTTGCAGAGAACCACTTAATGATTTTCTGAAAAACATCATTTACAATTTCACCAGTTAATTCTTGTCTGTTGGGTGTATCATCGGCAAAAAGTACCAGCTTTGCATCTTCGTGAATATATAGAATGGCAAGTCATTAATATATATTAAGAACAGTAGAGGACCCAAGACCGAATCTTGTGGCACCCCGTTCTTGATTGTTCCCCAGTTTGAGAAATCGCCAGTTTTTTTTCATATTATGTGAACTGCTTATTTAAACTTTCTGCACTCTTCCAGTTAGGTATGATTCAAACCATTTCAGTGCTGTCCCATTCATACCACAGTACTTGGGCTTATCTAGAAGTATTCCATGATTTACACAATCAAAAGCCTTTGAGAGATCACAAAAAATCCCAACGGGTGACTTCCGGTTACTCAGAGCATTTAATATTTCACTAGTGAAAGTATGTATAGCATTTTCCATTGAAAAACCTTTCTGGAAACCAAACTGACATTTTGTTAAAACTTTATTTTTACAAAGGTGTGAAGCTACTCTACAATACATTACTTTTTCAAGAATGTTGGATAAGGCAGTCAGAAGAGAGATTGGCAGTAGTTGTTGACATCAGATGTATCCCCTTTTTTATGCAGTTGTTTAACAATGGCATACTTCAGTCTGTCTGGGAAAATACCCTGCTCCAGAGAGCTATTACGTATGTGGCTAAGAATCCCACTTATCTCTTGGGAACAAGCTTTTATTATCCTGCTGGAAATGCCATCAATTCCATGTGAGCTTTTATTCTTGAGAGAGTTTATTATCTTCCTAATTTCAGAAGGAGAGGTGGGTGGAATTTCAATTGTATCAGATGGTGTGGGTAAGGCCTCTTCCATTAACTGCCTTTGCTTTTTCTAATGAACATTTAGATCCTATTTTCTCTGCAACATTTAAAAAATGATTATTCAAAATGTTTTCGACTTCCAGCTTGTTTTTGTCAAGTTTCCATTCATTTTGATGGCAATGCCGTCATCCTGTACTCTTGGTTGCCCTGTCTCCCTTGTAATAATATTCAAAATTGTTTTGATTTTGTTATCAGAGGTATTGATCTCAGACATGATGCACATGCTTCTGGACTTTTTAATAACCTTTCTTAATGTAGCACAGTAGTTTTTATAATATTCGGCTGTTTCTGGGTCATTGCTCTTTCTTGTTGTTAGATACAGTTCCTTTTTGTGGTTACAAGATATTTTTATTTCTTTAGTAAGTCAAGGTTTTTTCCATGGTTTCTTATAATTAGATTTAACTACTTTCTTGGGAAAACAGTTTTCAAATTCTCGTACAGGTGTATCATGAAATAAGTTATATTTCAAATTAGCATTGGGTTTCTTGTACACCTCATCCCAGTCTAACTGCTGAAGATTTTCTCTGAAATTTCTAATTGTTGAGTCATTAATTGAACGCCCAACTTTGGAGGGTAGTTTAGAATTACTGAATGGAGCTATGTCATATACTGTAACTAGCTGAGCACCATGATCAGAAAGGCCATTCTCAACAGGACAAGAATTTATTTTTTTAAACTTATCTTGGTCTATAAAAGTGTTATCTATCAATGTGCTGCTGTCCTTTACTACACGAGTAGGAAAATTAATGACAGATGTCAAATTGAAAGAACCAAGCAAGACTTCCAGGTCATTCTTCCTATTACACTCTTTCAGTGAATCAACATTGAAGTCCCCACAAATAATAATTTGCTTTCTCCTATCTGACAGATAGCATAACAAGGCATCCAAGTTTACCAGGAGTAAATGAAAGTTTCCTGAAGGGGACCTATATACTGTTACAATTATAAAAGAGCCCTCCTTCAGTTTAAGTTGGCAGGCACATGCTTCTATATGTTGCTCTAGACAAAACTTTTTTGTATCTAAGCTTTTTATACAGTGATAACTTTTGACATATATGGCAACTACTCCTCTCACCTTATTCTCTCTAGTCATATGTGCAGCTAGTTTATATCCACTGATATTTACCTTTTCCATATCAGACACAATGTGATGCTCAGACAGGCATAGTATATCTATTACATTATCAGATTCAATGTCATCTAAACAAACCAGGAGCTCATCTACTGTGTTCTTCAATCTCGGAATATTTTGGTGAAAAATGGTAACATTATTTTTTAATGTACTTTTGTGAGAATCTACTTTTTTTCTTTAATCCACAAATATTTTAGTTAAATAGGGTAACATTATTATTTACTTTCTTGTTGTGAGAATCTTGTGAGTTTTGGACCTCTTTAGCACCTGCATGCCTGAACTTCTCATTGGACACTAATATTAGTCTAAAAAAGATACATCCATGAGTACTAGTGTCCCCCCTTATGGATTTTGCTAACAACCCTGTCAGTTTACCCTTCCCTTTCCTATTGAGGTGTAGGCCATGCCTTGTGAAATCCCCCTATCAATAGCCTCAACAGGAACCAGTCCAATGTCTGACAGAGTGGCCGGCCTATACAACTGATCCAACTCCGTATTTACCCTCCTGACAGAGCGGTTCAACTGGGGCTGATCATGCCGCATGAAAGCAGGCACCAGCCCAACATTGGTATGTGTCGTTGCAGAGGCTATTTTCAGCAGGTCACACTCAATACTGTAGCCCTGATCCCTATCAATACTGTTTCCCACTCCACTCACTATCATCACATGATCCTGCTTTGAGAAACCCTTGCACAAGGAAACTATATCCTCTACCGCCTGGCTAAGACATGCACTTGGCTTGAAAAAGTTTGTGACCTGGTACCTGTCACCTAATTTTTCCTTCAAAATCTGGCCAACACCTCTTCCATGGCTGCTACCTAGCAACAGAACTTTCCTCTTACTTTTTTTAAACAGTTGGTTTCCTAGTGAGATTCTGTTGCATCTTAACTACATCTACTTCTACTGAAGCCTCTTCCTTACTTAACTGTGGTAGCAAGGCAAATCTATTGGTTGTGCCAATTGGGAAACTGTCAGACACTGTCCTCTCTCTGTGGCCCCTGTTCCCAGCTACCACTTCCCACTGCTGCTTACCCTCCTTCCTGCATAACCTCTTCAGTTCCTCCCCCACTCTGTCCAAATTAGCCTGAAGGGCTCTAATTTTCTCCTGTTCTGCTATAATCCTATCTCTTGAGCAAACCCTGCAAAAGAATGGAAGAGTCTGGTTTGCTTCCCCAATTCCCATGCTGCTACAATTTCCCCAATGAAACTACCTGTCACAACAGCTGCACAAAACCCCTGAACTAACTTTCCTACTGCAGCTCACACACTTAGTATCCATGGTAGTTTGGAAATTAGTTAGGAGATTTACTAAGTGATAACAATAATATATTAAATACAGATGCAAAAGGACACTAAATATGTTTTGGAAACTAATATGTAAATAAACTATTACCAAATGCATTTCAATTTGTGGTATAACACTAAATATGCACGATCAAAAATTAGGCCTAAACAGCCGAATGTAACCAGAACGAACTTTTTGCAATCACTGAAAGAATACACAAACAAAAGAAAAACCTTCAATGGCAAGCTTGAATAGCACACTAATGAACGTATTTAATTAGTTAGTCTATATCAAACGCACTTAAGATTGCGGTATAACGCAAAAAATATGCACACTCGGAAAGTAAGGCAAAACCGCGAAATATAAACAAAACGAACTTTTCGCGATTACTGGAACAAAACACAAATAGAAAAACCTTTAATGGTGATCTTGAAAAGCACCCTAATGAATGTATTTAATCAGTTAAACTATGGCAAATGCACTTACAATTGCATCATAATGCTAAATATGCACACTCGAAAAATTAGGCCTAAGCAGCAGTAAGTAAACAAATGAACTTTTCGTGATTACTAGAACACTTCGCAAATAAACTAATTTCTGGTACTTCCTGCAAAGTGATTAAGGAACCGTCTCTTAACTTGAGCAGAAATGCTCTGAAGTCAGAGTTAGGGGACCTATAAACAACAACAATTAGATGTTTAGTTTCACTAAATTCAGCTCACCCTACACAACATTCAAATATCTGTTCAGTGCAGTGCAGTGCAGTGCAGTGCAATGGACTCAAATGGAATACTGTTTTTTATGTACATAGCCACTCCCTCACCCTGCAAGGAACTCCTAGAACAAACAGCCAGCTAATCTGTATCCTGGTAAAGGAAGCCTCTGAATGGTCAAATTATTTAAGTGGTGTTCTGACGTACCAGTAATTTCAGAGTTAACATCTATAAGCAGTTCACTAAATTTATCTCAAATACCTCTTATATTTTGATGAAATATACTAATTCGTTCTCTACTTGGAAACATGACATCATCTGAAGGTGCACCCTCGGTTAGAGGGACTTCCTTTAAGCAGGTATACCTATGAGCAGACTTCAGTCCAAAAAAAGGTGCAGCTCCAACACCAACTACTACAGGAATTTTTCCATGAGTGACCCCACCACCACCACCACCACCACCACCACCACCACCACCACCCACTATACTGTCACGAATAAGCTTTGCCAGCCTCCCCTCATGACATCTATTGAGGTGCAAGCCATGCCTAGTGAAACTCAATGTACTGATAGACCCAATTGGCACCACTGAAATGTGACCCATGCCCTCTGACTTCAGTGCACTCTCCAGAATGGCGTTGTGCGACAAAGAAAATGTGCACTGTGAAATAAATGATCAGCCTTTGCATAAGGAAGTATCTACTGTGCATCAAGAGTATGTTGGTTTCCGAGCAGTTCCATTAAAAGACTACCGGGTGGTTTCCAAATATTCCAACTGTGAGAATCTGATACAGGAAAGGAAGTAAGTGCAATATATGCATGCTTTGGGTAGCCCTATTGTCAAAAGAAAAACTGTCTGAAATCAAATCAGCCAGTAAAATACAACGTGTGAAACCAGACAGAATGCCTTAAAAAAGCTGGGAAAAGAATACTCTAGCTCCTAAATGCTGTTGAGAGAAATAGACTAAACTGGCTATAGATAGTAAGGAACTGAGGCAAAGCAAACAGCAGAAAATGCTCATAAATGATCAACAAACATAGATTGAAGAAACAAGCAATATTACAAGAAATAACCCTCTCAAACTGGAAGGGGTTATTGCATGGATGAAAATGTTAACCCAGCATTTAGCAACCAATATTTACATTATATTGTGACAATGAACATCACTGTAGAGAATGCATCACATGAAAGAGTGTCTCATTATTTTCACTATTGCATCCATGACGTTATCAAGAAACTTTGTAAAATACTGTTGTGTGAAAATATAATTGTCACAATTGAACGGAACATCAGCGGACTCAGAGCCATGTTGTGACTTTACTACTGTTACTTCATGTACTGTTTCTGCCACAGGTCTGGCATGCACTGTTGACAGTTAGTAATTTTTAGTCATTGCATGAAGGTACAATAGATACATTTTCTGATTCCACACCATATTGTAGAATAACTAGTAAACAGCTCCTTGGAAAGCTGTTCATCATATATTCAGTATCATCTCCACTATTGTCAACCAGAATATTAATCTGGGTCACTGTCACTGTGATGATAAGATATATAATGGACTTCTCGGTGTGAAACAATATGAACACGTTCCTTTTCCGATGTAATCTGTGTGGAAGGAACATCGAGTTTAATAAATTGGGTACAGAAAATGTTGCGACAACCTGCAGGTTCCTTCTATCATCCATAAAGAAGCCTAGTAACTGAACAAGGTCCTGCAGAGATACACAGAAGATTTGACATGAAACTAACCTTACTTTAAGAAATTACTATTTGCTCATTACCTTGAGACATGCAATACTGTTGCAAATGAAGTTGAGGATATTAGTTTTTCCAATACTAGAAGTAGCCAACTGTGTACAACCTCATTTTAATGAATTACTAGCAGGTGTCAGATAACTGTGATAAGCTGAGAAGAATGTTCACACATCTGGAAGATCTAATCATGGTGGAAGACCATTGTAATTTACGAAAATGTTCTGATAGGGTGGGAGGATGATGATTCAGACCCGCATCATGTTGTCCAGATTTAGGTTTTCATGATTTGCATAAATCACTTGAGGCAAATGCCAGTATGGATCCTTCGAAAGGGCATGACCGATTTCTTTCTCTTATCTGGACTTGTGCTCTGTCTATAATGACCTTGACTCAACAGTTCTTCAAACGCTCATCTCCTCCCTGTGATAGGGTATTTTTTATTTATCCTCATTGCAATGTGTGGATGAAGCAGCCTTGATGAAAGGTAAGTCAGTTAAGTTGGTAGAAATGATGGTTGCCATTGCTGTTATGAAAAGGAAGTTCAGAAAATGGCTGATGCAATTAACGGTACTTGAAGGACCCTGTTTGTTTTTGATGCCATTGGAAAATCGTGCTGTAACGTAGTGGGGAGACAGACCTATAGCTGGCTGAACAAGTAAGCCTAATACAGTTAAGCTTGAACATAGTTAAATATAGATGTACACGCCTACATTCTAGCATGGCTGTTTTCATTGAAGTGTTGTACAATAGTTCTGTTGTGTGAAACTTAGTGCAGAATCTGCAAGCTATCATTGGTTTTCCTTCTTCACATACAAATGGTAAACTACTGTTGTGATTCTGTTGTGCATCCTGAGGAATGTGGATGGACGAGTGGCACATATACTGCTGCACATTTATTTGTTGGGAATCAGCAATGGAATCCATAGGACTATGTTAGGCCAAACTGCAACAACAAATATGCATAATTTCCCATGAACAGAGTGACAACCGAGCGAGGTGGCGCAGTGGTTAGCACACTGGACTCGCATTCGGAAGGACGATGGTTCAATCCCGCGTCTGGCCATCCTGATTTAGGTTTTCCGTGATTTCCCTAAATCTCTTCAGGCAAATGCCGGGATGATTCCTTTGAAAAGGGCACTGCAGACTTCCTTCCCTAATCCGATGAGACCGATGACCTCGCAGTTTGGTCTCCTCCCCCAACACAACCCAACCAACAGAGTAACAAATACGAAAACCCAATAATACAGTGATTGCTAAAGCTGCAGTATTTGTTGTCGTGGTTGGCAATATTAAATCTGCAGTCACGTACAATGACTGCTAGAAATTCTAGAGAATTATGTAATGAATAAAAAGTCACTGTCCAGATTCCAGGAGGGGTGGACACCTATTAGTAATTAGTGTGTTATCTCGGATGGAAAGTTGTCAACAGATTTAGAAATAGCTTCAGATGCATCTGGGAAGGAGCATTTTGACCACTTGCTGTTTGTATTCTGTATCAGTGACATGGCAGAGAGTATTAGTAGCAACCTCAGATGTTTTTAAGATGATTTATTTATCTAAAGTTAAGTACTATCTAAAAAAAAACCTCATAAATATTCAGTAAAATTTTAGTATGATTTCAGTGTGATTTAAACTTGTTTTAAATATTCAGAGATGTAAAACTGTGCACTTTAAAAAATTCAGAAACACAGTATCCTATGGCTAAAATATCAATGAGACATTTAGAATCAATCAACTCACACAAATACCTGGGTGTAACAGTTTGTAGAGATTTAAAATGAAATGATCACATACGCTCAGTTATAGGTAAAACAGGTGGTTGAGTTTGGTTCATTGATAGAATTCTTGGAAAATCTAGTCACTGAGTCTATAAAGCAAATTTCTCACAAAACACACATTCGGTCTATTTTGCGATATCTCTCAAGTGTGTGGGTCCGATTCTAAACAGAACAAACAGGGGATAGTAACACGTTGACTGTCAAATGCTTAGTGATGGATCTTTCACTGCCAAGCAGGGCCAGGCCCACAGTGTTAGGCATGGGCCTCTGCTGTGGCCACCAGTGTCCACGAAGTGTCAGGCATGCAGTTCTGTTGTGGGTGCCGGCAGCCACACAGCAGTCAATGTGTTAATCCTAAACACATTGGTCAAAATAGAAATGACTATTTTCTGCACTAGAAGGGAGGAAAAAGGTATGAAATTTTATGAAGGAGAGAAATGTGATCTCCAGTGTTGGGAACTTTTCAAGGTCTATGGGTGCGACACAGCAGTACAAACAGTCACAAAGCTATGAATTCCAGTTTGCGTGATGAATAGCAATGTGATAAAACTGGACAGGTGAGAATTAACTTGGTGCTGTCCTAGGCTGCTAAAAGCTGATATTACCACCTAATTTGAGGGTGGTTTTGAGAAGTTTCTCACATTCATCTAGTCGTATATTGGCTGTGGGCTACATTTTACCTAACCAACCAAAATAACAGTACCTTTCAAAGCATGTTTTGTTCAACTTCAATTATGCCAGTCAGTGTTGAAAAACAGAAATCATGAAAGTAGTGCAGTAAATTCATTGCCATGAACAAATAAGAAATTCTAGAAGCAAACAAAGAGTTACAGATGACATCAAAATAGAATAAACTGTTTTAAAAGTTTATTTCATGTTTGTCCACCACTTGCGGTAGTGTTCTTGCTTCCCGAGCATGGGGTCCTGTGTTTGATTCCCAGCAGGGTCAGGGATTTTCACCTGCCCTAAGATGACTGGGTGTTGTAGTGTTGTCTTCATCATCATAATTCATCCGCATTACGACTGGAGGAAGGCAACAGCAAACCACCTCCATTAGGACCTTGCCTAGTATAGTGGTGCAGGTCTCCCGCATCATTCCCATATGCTCTATCAAGAAGCTTGCAACTTCGTTTCCATTTCCATTCCATGTTTCTTCACTTCAATGGGTTTTAACGTGGCATTTTTGTTGATATTCTGCAAGATTTTCTGTCATCCTTTCAAAATTTTCAATTTTCAGTTTCAACCTAACGTCATGGGAGTGTGAGTAAACTACATTTTTGAATATGTTGTAGCTGTACTTCGTAACTCATCGGATACCCTTGATTTAATCATCCGAGGGTACAATTTCAGATCACTGCATCAAAAATGTGTGATCCGTATTCACATTAATAACATAAAAAATGTACTTTGCATATACTATTGAAAAATATCTATCTTTAGGTACCAGAAAATCGACCCTAAAGATACTAAGCAGATAATTGACAATTTCTTGAGATAGAATACATTTCATTTATTTCCTGTAAAAGTTAGTTCCGGGGTACAGCACATTTTATAAATCACCAAGTCAGTTATTTCTAAACTAGCAAGTTTTGAATCTTGCCCCCTCTTGGAAAAATATCTGTGGATGCCCATGTACGTACTCCCTACCAGGAAATGCTTAATCCAATTATAAATTGCATTTGATATCCCAGATGATCATACTGTCGTTAATATGTGTTGGTTTGCTTCTAAGTCAAATGATTTTTTGAACTCAAGAAATGTTGCATCTACCTGACTGTCCTGGTCTGTGACTTTCAGGACGTCATGTGAGAAAAGTGAGTGTTCGCTTTCGGTTGACCGATGTTTTGAGTTTCCATGCTGGTTGACAGGTCATTCTGCTCCTGATATTTCATTAAGTTTGAGCACAAAATATATTATGAGATGGTCAGCAGGTAGATGTCAAAGATATTGGAATAGTTTTGTGGATCACTAGTGCTATCCTTTATGTAGATGGATGTGATCCATGCTTTGCTTGCTTCCAGTTACTTCGTCTAGGCATCTAATGTTATACTTTGGTTAAAAAAAGAGGCTAACGGGGGGAAATTCGGTTTAGAATCTGATAGGGATTCTATCAGACCCTTGAGATTTGTTCAGTTTTAGTGATTTCAGCTGTTTCCCAGTGCCACTGAAAGTAATATCTGTAGCTCTCACCTTTGTAGTATTGTGAGAATTAAACTGGGGCAGTATTTATGGAGTTTCTTATATAAAGGAATGTGTGAAAATGGGCTACAGCATTTCAGCTTTTGCTTTGGTGCCATCAATTTCAGTTCATGTGTTATCTATGAAAGTTTGCACACTAACTTCGGTGCCACTGATGTCCATTTCAAATGACCAGAATTTCTTTGGGTTTTGTGAAAGGTCCTCCAATAAGATTCTGCTGCGAGTAGTCACTGACAGCTTAATGAACTGATGTTTTGGCAGTCAAAAGTGTTTTCTTTAGCATCTCTCTGCTGTATCCCCATGCTTTGTTTTGCACCTATTGTGCAGTAATTTTTATCTCTTTACAGAGACTGCCTGCTATGGAGAATCCCTCCCAATGTCAACCGTGTTACTAGATACATATCTATCCAGTGTATGCCACTTACACTTCTAAATTTGAGCAACTGTTTTTCTATATGCTTCTGGTAACAGTTAAATGTTTCAAGATCCTCTTTGAGATAAGACATTACTGTACTGTTACCTAGTTTACTGGACATATAGACCATTGTACTTGTTTTAGTCACTCTTTGTACTTTGGCAATCATTGTTGCTACAAATGCATCATGGTCACCGACATCAGTTTCAACGTGAACATCCACAAACAAGTCATGTCTACTTGTTGCCATTATATTTAATATGTTTTACGTCTACATCTATACTCTACAAACCACTGCGAAGTGTGTGACAGAGGGCACATCCCATTATACCAGTTATTAGGGATTAGGGTTTCTTCCCGTTCCATTCATATAATGAGTGCAAGAAGAATTATTATTTAAAGGCCTCTGGGCATGCCATAATTAATCTAATCTTGTCCTCACAATATCCATATGAGTGATGAGTAGGGGGTTGTAGTATATTCCTAGAATCATCACTTAAAGCCAGTTCTTGGATCTTTGTAAGTATCGAATTCCAGTTGATGGCCCCCCAACTCGCCTGACCAGTGTATATTTGGCTTCTATGGGCATCTGTAAAGCAGACATAATTGGCCCAAGTACACTTCATCTTGACTAGAAAACTTTAAAAGCATCATTTAATACAATGTGATTGGATGAGTGCCATAACATTTCTGTACTACCATCTACTTCACTGTGATGTTCATTGGAAAGTTATTGACAGGTCCTAGTTTAGGATGATAGAGGGAGGCCAGAAAAATAACCGTGTTTGGCAGTATGTGGTTGCAGGTCGTATTTTGAAATCATACTCTGTAAAAGCATCAGTAGGAATAAAATCTCACATCATCTTTGTTAACTGAAGATATATCGAACACTTGTGTGAAATTACAACATGATATTTAAGTGGTGAGTGTGCTGCACAGTGGAATGGCTCGATTTGCTAATCCTAGCATTTCTCAGCCGCCTTGTTGCAACACATTAGTGTGTTGCGAATACATGTCAGGTGTGTCATGTGATTTTTAATGTCTTGTAAACTTCCACAAATAAAATATCTAGAATATCAAAAAATTATTGCATGTATTATGTTTATCTTTGTATGTTCCTATTCAAGACTCTTATTGAACAAAGTTTGTAAAATTTGTTTCACATAGTCAGTCAATAGTAAAAAAAAAATGTACTGTATGTACATTATGTGTTTTCTTTTTTTGCATCTCGGGAAAAAATCACATGTTGGAGCATTGTGAAAGTCTGAAATGTACTTGGAGTTGCCCCAGAGGAAAAAGGTTAAGGAATGGGGGCTTATACTACTTCTGATAAGAAACCCAGAAGCAGAACCTCAAATAGGTGATATTTTTCTAAGTTGATCGATACAGGTAAGTGCCCATGTCGACTTGAAACTGTATTGAAGTATCTTGCATAAATGTAATTATATGTGGGGACTCTGGGTATGTGACAGAGGGTACTTCTTGTACTGCTGTGATTTACACTCTTTCCTGTTCCACTAGTAACTAATGCATAAGAACAACTGTCACTAAATCTCTGTATGAGCTAGAATTTGTCTGATGTTCGCCTTACACTCATTTTGTGTGGTCTATGTAGCACGAAGTATTATCTTGCCTGACTCTATATAACACTACTGGGGGCTCGGTGACACTAAATGATAGGAAATTAATCGCCAGTTGTCAATTTGTTGCTACCCAACCACAATAGATTCGCATATAGCTCATTTGTGCGAGAGCATTTCCGTCACTTACTGTTGCTTTAAGCCTAGCAGTACCAATGTAATTTCCATAATACACTTTACCAAGGTGGGGAACAGATACGACATGTGTTGTTGACACTTTTTCCTTTTGGCTTTACGTGGTGTGAAGTCCCTGATCACCAATCTTCACACAAACCCTCTGGATTAAATTCCAGACCTCTCTTCAGTATCTCATTAAGAGACTGTTGATGGTGATCCATCTGCCAGATGGGGACGTTAAGCTCAGTGGGACCCTTGGTGCTCTTCAAGAGAAGTAGGTTATGTGCCAGCAGTGGGTTTCACCCTTTCCCTTCTCTCATCATCTCTAACATGAACATGACACTACACTACACCATTACAGTCATCTACACTTATCAGTTATGCTCACACACATAGCTCTCATACTTTATGAAGGAAAGGCGCGTGCAGATGCGGAGTATAGGAAAAACTTTCTAATTAGGTGCCTCAATGTGTCCTTTAGGGTCTCAGCCATTCATGCCATACGACTTTACTTTTTCACTTTGGCAAAAATTCAGTTGCTGATAACTGTACTAGTCCCAAATTGGTAAACACCAAAATGTTCCTAAGTCCCAAATATGTGCATAGTGAAATAATTATAAGTTCCAACCAATACTTAAGACCATGCAGCTCACTGATCATGCAGACCATACCAAACAACGTTACCAACGAAGACACATATATCAAAACACCATGAAAACCTCTCTGCCAACCTGTTTAAAATCTTGGTCATGTGACACACTCCTATATCTGATAGAACAGCTTACAACTGGACCACCATTCTTATGATTATAAATATTATGTCTTCTAAATATTTCAGATATCATTACACATACTTTCATTTAATTTGCAGTCTGATATGACATTTTTAAATGCTAAATGTTGCTCAATCATCAACTTTTATTTAACCTTTACCCATCACAAATGAGATGATGAAAAACTGGTCAAGTTCATATCTTCATTCAGCTTGCCACCCCAGTGCTATGTAACTGAGTAAGGTGGCACAGTGGTCAGCACTCTGGACTTGCATTTGGGAGGATGATGGTTCAAACCCATGTCTGGCCATCTAGATTTAGACCTTTTGTGACTTCTTTAAATTGCTCCAAGCAAATGCGTGAATAGTTCTTTTTCACTATTGAATAATTTGTCCAATTTTGTAAGATTCACAAAAAGTATTTGGGAAACTGTTTAAATACCTTGTCAAGTACTGTACACATTTAGAATTCCCTATATTTATTTTCCAAAGTCTAGGTTATTCCTGGTTTTTTAAATATTTTTTTTAGGTAATTACCATTATAGCCTGCTATTCCTTTTCCAGGAGTATATCTCATTCCATTGATTAAATGCTGTCATTGTTGCAAATATATCCATTAGATATTTCAGTAAATTTTTAACTAGGGACTCCCCTTTTATGATTATCGTTAAAATGTTAAACATTTTAAATACTTACGTCATATTATTCCGCTTCACTGATGTTTTCCTTCTTGTATTTATAAATTACATTTTTTCATAGTGATATTTCCTTATAAATTAATTCCTCACTACCTGTATATGATACTGTATTTTTAATTTAAAGTTACATTAACCCTTTTCCAGACACATACAGTTTGCCATTAAGTTCAGCATAATCACTGTTATATTTTATTTTAGAATGAACAAATAGATTTAAATATAATTTCGAAATTTTAAATCAACTACTTTACTTGCAAGACGTAGTTAGAGGCTATCTGCCTGCTTCCATTCTGCTATGGCAGCTCAATCCAAACTGCATCACATTACTTCTATCTATGGCTGCTGCTGATAATGTAGCCAACATCCAATTAATTAGTATTTCTTCTATGATTATTTATGATTCAATGTGAACAAGTTTTCTAATTCAAAATCACTGTTACTCAAACATTACTTTCATTTGTAGCTTCAATCACTAGAAGTGGTATAGACTTGGAATCAATGATATCGACTGCCTCTGTTCACTGGACATTTAATTAATATTTAATTTCCTGTAAAATGTCAGACATGTTAGGATACTCAAACTTCATGTAGCTTTTCATTACTTGTTATTCATCTTATTAATTTAATCTCATATGAAAGAAATTTGTTTACATTTTTCTATTACTTCTGACAATTTTTGGCTACTTAGTGTAACAATAGATAATGATGAATCATCGGTATCTGCACAGAACAAATTTTTTCCACTTAATTATATGATTATATTGAATGAATTCGAAAGACAAGTCTTAATTTTGATATGATAGTTGGAACCAAATGAGTTTTTTTAATGTTGCTCTTTCCACCAAAAGCATTTACTGCATATGCACTTATTCCTACAATTTGTCCATTTGACCATTCAGTTGTGTGAATATCTGGTTAATCTTCAATTTTAAATTTTGGTTTATTCAGTTTACATCTTTTTCTTTCATAATTTAGTTTTGTTTTGGAAACAGCATTTTTATATGTGTCTTTTTTTTTAGATAATATTTAAGAATATTTATGGTAGGTATGCTTGGCTAACTGATAAAGTGCAATAATTGAAGTCAAATAAAACAGCAGACATGCATTCTGGTGCCCTGACACTGCTGTAAAGATCTTTACATAAAATCTGAAGCTTAATGATAAATCTGTAACTTTGAAATGTTCATTTTCACAGTAAAACGCCATAAAAGACAGTAGACAGATTGTAAAACTGAGGTTTTCATACATAAATATTTTATATAAGTAACTTTATAGTTAATACTTATGTTGAATGATCAATTTATGAATGTTTTTATGATTCATGGCTTATTATTTTAACCAAAATTAACGATTATAGTAAATTTTTAAAATTGCTAAATGACACTAGGTAAATTATATTGTCAAATATTAATGAATAATGTTAATATTTATGTGTTGATTAATATCAAATATTGAATCTTATTTTGTTTTATAACTAAATTAGACTTTCGGTCATATCTAGTGTTAAGAAACTAACAAATTCATTCTAACATTTACCTCCAATATCTACAAGTATTTCAGTATTTGTATCTCCATTAACAAATGAATAATAGATAGGAGTAAATTTTACATCACATTTTTTTACAAAAATCAGGAAATTTAAATTATGTCCTTTATGTTTTTTTGCCATCTCATAATAAAACATTCTGAAACAGTATTTCAGAGTTTGTAATACAAAATCATGATATACCAGCAACAAATTATCTTCACATACATAAATAAAACTATATATTGATCACAAAAATAGCCATTTTATTATGGAATATATTTTAAATTTCATTACATATTTTAAAATTTTGATACTTACTGTTCTTTGACATTTCTGTGTATTTTATCTCAGTATAACCATTCAAATATTAAGCTATAATTGTCATTGATGTTCTTGAATTTAATATTACTTTGCAAAGTTTCTACTGTAATTTCCTAAAATCTAATCTTTGTTTGACAGTGACCATCATCCATTTTACTAATAGTAAAATGAAACTAACTCTATTCATTGAGTATTACAAAACTTCTAATATTTCTAAAAATAATGATAATGTTCACAGAGTAATGAAAATTAATATTTGTCTTTAAATAATGTCGAATTTGGACAGCGTCTATTTATGAAGCATTGTATACTAAATTTATTTATATTCCTTGTGAATTAGTAATCAGTATATGACAGATAATGCTAGTCTAGTAGTTGTGTTGAATTCAAATGTATTTATTTTCTGGTCTTTTCAAGACTGAATGAAACTACTGTATTGTAAATAAACTGTCAGAAATTAATTATTGTTGATAGTAGATAATTGTTAACATTGACTGTGAGTATTGAACTAGCTTGTCTGCATATTAAGCTGAAGCTAATACAAAGCTGATGCTTCATTAAGCTTGATAAATGTGAGGCATTGTAATAATTCAGAAAGGAATAATATCACACAAAGATAGTGGTATTTTATCAGTATATTAAATTCGTTAATGACTTCTTTTCAAGATAATATAGGTGAGGAAAGTTATGATGTATAACTATATAAAAGACTAATGAAGTTCTGTGTCTATTCACATTGTAGCTGATTATTAAATATTCGTATGAAACAAAGAGGCAACGTGATATTGTAACATTCTTCTTATGGTTGAAAACAGCATTAGCACATTGTGTAAGTTTATGCCTAGCATGAGTCATACCACAAAAAGTAAGGGAAGTAATTGTGACAAATTTGAAAATTTTTGTTCTCATTCTTAAATATGATCCTGCTTATGAACCAAAACTATGGTGTGTTAGTATTAGTCTGTCGTAGGAAAGGGGAATTTCATTAAAAATTCAGTAAAGATGCAACTGAGCAATGAAGTCTGGAGCCACTGGCAGTGTGTGGTAATAGTCGGCAGCCAGTAGGGCAGGCAGAGTAAACATGGCGCAGAGCTGTAGTGGCATATTGCACATAGGATTTGTTTGAAATGAAGCAGCAGCGAGGCAGGGAACTGCAGCGTTGCTTTAAGTTATTACGATGTATGAGGTGAGGCAGTAAGCCAGAGTCGAGAGTGGCGATGTGTAAGTGGCTGACATATGGGAGTTTACCCTTGCCATAGTTTCTGTCTCGTTTTGACGCTACGTCAGAAGCGAGGGGAAAATCAGTATAAATAGTCAGGCACTTTTAGCTTGAGGGGTGCCAGGTCAGTCGAGATTCGGGTCGGATCTCTGCTGGTCTACACTTATAGGGGGCAGTCTGGCAGCAATGTTGCAAATATTCTGTGTAACCTGTTCTTTGTTTCTACGTACTTGTTCAGGCTGTATTCCGCCTCCAGGGACACAACACCAGGGTGGGATGGAATGGCAGCTGGGTACTTGGAGATTGCACGGTCTGCCTGAAGGAGGGGCAGTGCCTGTGGTTTGCAGCAGGTCCAGGATGGCCCACGTTCGCTTCCCACCTGGTGTACCGGGGTCCGGGCAGGCATACGCTGCGGGAGGCGTGGCAGCACTGCAGCAGCACTGGAGACAGCGGCAGGTGTTGCCATCTGGCAAGCACCACTAGCAGCAAGTTGTGGTACCGCATCCAGGAGGACGCAGGTTCAAGTCCGATCTTATCCTGGGAGCAGCAGTGGCTGAGGGCCATGGGTGACCAGTTCAACTACCTTCGTCCCATGGTCAGACAGAGCAGGCCAAACGGGGTGGAGGGTGGCGGGGATCAGGGACTGTAACAGTCTCAGGAATCGCGGGCAGCTACGCAACACGAGACGGGATGCCTTGACGGGCGGCTTCTGGGGAGAGTGCAGCCGGCTTCCAGCTGAGTGGCCTTGTTGATGGTAGCAGTGGTGTTGGCATACCAGGAGTTACTGAGCCGGCTGGATTCGTGGGACAATGCTGTGGGCGGCATGCCGACACTTCGCTGCACCCATCGTAGTACTGTAAATTATGTGAATAAAGCAATGCTACCAAATACCACTTTATCACTCTGCACTGCCCCTTGACGCTATTGAACTTGCTCGGCGCAGTGGGCCCCAGCTTCAGCTCGACCGTCTGGAGTGCTGGGTTCAAACATCAACTAACTGAACAACAACTAATTGAATTTAAGCATAAGAAATTCTAAAATTTTCACATGTTACAATGGATACTCCATATGTATTTATGAAGACGCATTTCAAATTATGTGTCACAAATTATTAAATATCTAAAAAATATGATGAGTTATATTTCATAATTCTTGTATTCCAAATAAATCCCAAGTATAATGACATATTGCTGTTTGATCACTTAACATTGCCAAATATTTATACAGAAAGATGCAAAATAAAATTTTTCTTTAATGATCATTGAATTTAGATCCATTGAACAGTTATTTACAGGCTTATGATCATTTCATGACTATGAACATTTTGAAGATTATATTCATGTTACACCTTTAGATTTAATAGTAAATAAATCTGTTTATACAATAAACATGACATACACTCCTGGAAATGGAAAAAAGAACACATTGACACCGGTGTGTCAGATCCACCATACTTGCTCCGGACACTGCGAGAGGGCTGTACAAGCAATGATCACACGCACGGCACAGCGGACACACCAGGAACCGCGGTGTTGGCCGTCGAATGGCGCTAGCTGCGCAGCATTTGTGCACCGCCGCCGGCAGTGTCAGCCAGTTTGCCGTGGCATACGGAGCTCCATCGCAGTCTTTAACACTGGTAGCATGCCACGACAGCGTGGACGTGAACCATATGTGCAGTTGACGGACTTTGAGCGAGGGCGTATAGTGGGCATGCGGGAGGCCGGGTGGACGTACCGCCGAATTGCTCAACACGTGGGGCGTGAGGTCTCCACAGTACATCGATGTTGTCGCCAGTGGTCGGCGGAAGGTGCACGTGCCCGTCGACCTGGGACCGGACCGCAGCGACGCACGGATGCACGCCAAGACCGTAGGATCCTACGCAGTGCCGTAGGGGACCGCACCGCCACTTCCCAGCAAATTAGGGACACTGTTGCTCCTGGGGTATCGGCGAGGACCATTCGCAACCGTCTCCATGAAGCTGGGCTACGGTCCCGCACACTGTTAGGCCGTCTTCCGCTCACGCCCCAACATCGTGCAGCCCGCCTCCAGTGGTGTCGCGACAGGCGTGAATGGCGGGACGAATGGAGACGTGTCGTCTTCAGCGATGAGAGTCGCTTCTGCCTTGGTGCCAATGATGGTCGTATGCGTGTTTGGCGCCGAGCAGGTGAGCGCCACAATCAGAACTGCATACGACCGAGGCACACAGGGCCAACACCCGGCATCATGGTGTGGGGAGCTATCTCCTACACTGGCCGTACACCACTGGTAATCGTCGAGGGGACACTGAATAGTGCACGGTACATCCAAACCGTCATCGAACCCATCGTTCTACCATTCCTAGACCGGCAAGGGAACTTGCTGTTCCAACAGGACAATGCACGTCCGCATGTATCCCGTGCCACCCAACGTGCACTAGAAGGTGTAAGTCAACTACCCTGGCCTGCAAGATCTCCGGATCTGTCCCCCATTGAGCATGTTTGGGACTGGATGAAGCGTCGTCTCACGCGGTCTGCACGTCCAGCACGAACGCTGGTCCAACTGAGGCGCCAGGTGGAAATGGCATGGCAAGCCGTTCCACAGGACTACATCCAGCATCTCTACGATCGTCTCCATGGGAGAATAGCAGCCTGCATTGCTGCGAAAGGTGGATATACACTGTACTAGTGCCGACATTGTGCATGCTCTGTTGCCTGTGTCTATGTGCCTGTGGTTCTGTCAGTGTGATCATGTGATGTATCTGACCCCAGGAATGTGTCAATAAAGTTTCCCTTTCCTGGGACAATGAATTCACGGTGTTCTTATTTCAATTTCCAGGAGTGTATACAGTGAATATTGTTTTGATACAAGTGAAATACAGAGAAACTAAATGTATATTTGAAGGGGAGCCGGAGGTGCCTATGCTGCCCATGTTAAAATCACTAAGTTTGAGGAACATTTATGAATAAACTACCAAATAGAAAAATTTGAATTTTGTTACATATAAAGTGGTTTAGTATTGCAGTTATGACAGAGGGATTTTGGAGTATCTTTTCGAGTTTCCTTCCAATTATTATTTTTTATTAATGACCCAAATTTTTTTTACAAATAATTGCTTTATAATTAAACTGAAATGAAACTACTGAACATATTGCCAAATGGCTGTGTTACAATGTAAGTTTGACCACTAGGAGTGCTGTATAAAAATTTCATCTCTCTAGCTTGAGTGGATTTTGAGTAAATGTTCCTTATATTAGAAAAATTCTAATTTACGGGAAATGGCTATCAAAGTTTCTCAATACATTCCTGCACTATAGGATGGATTATCAGGGTCTTCTTCTTCATCCTCCAAAAGCTTCCTCTTCTGTCTTCTTTTCTGGCCTGTTGTTCCATCATACTTCATATGCCTTTCTCTTCTTTCTGCTCCTCTTCTCCTTTCTCTGTCAATATTTCTTAGTGCTTGTACAGTGTTCACCCCAGCTGTAAATCCTAATGCCTTCAGAACTTCACACTTCACACTGTTCCCTTGGTTGTAGGTTGCTATTGCATCGTAAATGCCAAAGTGCAGTGTTTTTATGCTTACAAACACCCTTTTAGGACTCACTTTCCAAATCAAATTGTTTACGCTCTCATTAGGATTCTGCGTCTTTCCGTGTAGACATTTGTGTAACAATTCTGGCTGTGCAAAGTCATGAAAAATTGGTTTTATTGCATTTATCACAGCTGCTGGCAAACTATGTTTGGGATCATAGCCCTTTTTTGCATTATATTTGCACCAGGAATCTTTTGGTCACAGGCTGTGTTAAGGGTATTCATTGGAAGAGGCAGTATGAAGGAACAATGCCCACACTGCTTTCCTCATGTTACTAACATTACTAGTATTTTGCCTTATAGCATACCCATAGTATCTCTGTAGATGTTCAATCACCTCATCAGTAAGCCTGCCTCTCCCTCCTATTGTCTTTCCATCGCTGAGCTTACTTGAACCCAAAGTTTGTTTGAGCCTTCGAAGCAGTGCGCCCATACGCTTTTGCACATGCCCAATGCATTCCAACTTTTCAACTACAGATTCATTTCCATATGGTTTCAGTTCCTCTATAGTCTTGAAACCTTTGGAGTCATCATCCCCAAGGTAGTATTTTGTACCTAACATTGTATCTGGGAACTGGACGTTCAAAAATTTGTTTCACTCCATCCACTTCCATTGCTCCACTTGATCCACTAAAATTTGCCTCACAGGTTCCACTGTGCTCTCCTTTGATTTTATTTTTGCACCTACAATGTTTTGATAATATTGCAACATCTATCACTTTTGCACTATCACCACTAGTAGCAGTTACAACCCCATTCAGGGATTTATGACCCCTCTTTTGCCAGGAACCATCTAATGCCACTACTAAATCCCTAGAACCACCGTTCATTTCTACAGATTCCTCCACTGCTTCCTTCATGGTTTTCAAAGCCACATCTTCAACAGAGGATCCTACCAGTTCACAGTAGAACCCAAATTTGCTTGGAGGCGATGGAAAGTTCATAATACCACAAAACAGTTTACCAGCAGCAGACCTTTTCCCAATGGATCGAAGACCATACACAAGTCGAACATTCACATCAAACACTCTAGATCGTCCATTTTCACCAAAGAGACTGGCATGTGAATTGTAGAAAGTC
This sequence comes from Schistocerca serialis cubense, assembly GCF_023864345.2. Taxonomy (NCBI): domain Eukaryota; kingdom Metazoa; phylum Arthropoda; class Insecta; order Orthoptera; family Acrididae; genus Schistocerca; species Schistocerca serialis. The sequence goes on along the minus strand of NC_064640.1, from coordinate 398,982,133 downwards.
ACTTGAAACTTGCAACATGCACAGACTATCTTCATCTCACAAGCTAAACCAAAGTGCTTTGTTATCGCTAGTCCCACACCTACACTTGAACACATTTTGCACAGAACACTTTCTTTCAGTGCAGAAGATAATAATCCAATATTCAGTACTTCGTTAATATCATCACTGTCACTAACATATTCACGAAATCTGTCACTTCCACCAGTCAGCTTCTTGCTAGAAGATGTCACAGGGCTATGGCCAGCCATGTGTTGCTTAGCAGAACAACACACTGTTTCAGTAATTGTAGTATTGCAACTTGGTATTAGTGTTAATTTTCTTTTCCCTACGTTCTTCCTCTTCTTATATACACGGTTACTAAAACGTGGCATCGTAACCAGAACAGCGCTTTACACAAGAAGTATAATACTACCAACAACAGGCGCAACACTGAACTAATTCGAAACGGTAAACAGCAAAGAGACGATGTTCTGCGCTCTTAGCGCTTCATTTGTCACAGAAAACAATGTAGCCAACCCTTGCACACTCGCTGTATGCGTAACATAAGGCGCTGTATGCGTAACAGGCCGAGAAAATCCCAAGCAGTTCGCCAGGAAGTCACGAGAGGGTGTTAGATGCAATCAGCGGCCGCCCATTTCGTCTGCAGGCGTGGGGGAAAATGGTAATAACTCCACTTCTAGGGCGAGTAGAACAATAATTCAAAGTTTACATTAAAGAGGAATGTTCCAATTAATTTTCGGTAGCAAAAAAATAAAAATAAAAAATAAATAAATCGTAATTTTTTGGATTTGACCACCTCCGGCTCCCCTTAACGAACAAAAACATCATAGAAATTATTTATATAACTTATAGCTGAAAGAAAAGCTTTATGTATGGCATTTGTCATAAATTACAGATACTTGTAGAAAATTTTAAACAGTGTGCATAAACAAGAAGTTATGACATTTAATTAGTCATAGACATCTGCATTTACATACATCCTCCACAAGTCACCATATGGTGTATGGTGGAGTGGAATTGTGTACCAGTGTTAGTCTTCTCCTTTCCTAATCCACTCACAAATGGAGCTAGTGAGAGACGACTGTCTGTATGCTTGCATACGAGCCCTACTTTTTCTTATCTTGCCTTCGCTATCCTTACACGAGATGTGAGTTTGTGGCAGTAGAATTGTTCTGCAATCTATCGCTGATGGTGGTTCCCTAAATTTCCTCACTATCGTCTCCCAAAAAGAACTCCAGGAACTCCCATTTGAAATCTTGGAGCATTTCTGTGTAATACTCATGTGCTAATTGAACAAACCAGTAACAAGTCTAACAGCACACCTCTAAATTGTTTCAATGTCTTCCATTAACTTGATTTGGTGGGGTTCCCAGACACTCAACTATTACAGCAAAAGTGTAAAATGCCACCTTCTATTAATAAATCCATTGCTGTGCTCCCACTATGAAAAACAAAAAGAAAAAGAAAATTCTGACAGTTTCTTTCATCTTACGATGTCCTAATGGCTTATGCCACTGATACGTCGTTAAGTGACATTTAATTATGACGAATCGACCAAGAGTGATGTGTCTGTGGTAAATCATCAATGCACCAATGCCTTGAAATGCCATTAACACACCTCCGAAGCTCTTCATTTGTCAACTGCTATCGAGTTTTGCGCTCAAATCGAGTTTTGTAGAAGAAACGTTATTTTGTTGTCACTTCCCAACAAGAATCGGGTGAAGGTAGCATTTCCTTCGAGAAGAGGATCGTCGGGGCATCACACACTGATAGATTACACAGACAATTGGCTATAGAACTGCAGAATGAAGATGCTGACATGGATTCAGGACAAATGCAGGACAGCAGTGTAGCAAGAAAAGTTGGGGTGGCTGCACTATGAAATGCTGCGAGGTGCAGTTGCTCGACTTGCTATAATTCTATTCCTTAAATAATTATTTTTTATGTTTTCTATTCTATCCAGAAACATGTATCCCGAATGTATGAAATCTCCAGATTCTTTCTTAAGCTGTTTTTCACTAAACTTCGTTATTCAAGCTACAGTTTTCGACTACTAATGATAATGGTATGATTAGTTTTTGAGGAAACAATTTATTTAAAAACATATTCACAATTTAGGGGTCCTGTAAACCACCAGTACTTCAGATTTTGATCCTGATAATAATTGTTGTTTGACGGCTGCCATCATCAGCACTACCTGATGATGGGGGAACGGTTATTCGCCGAATTATCGGGGCATTCGACGGTCGTATCCGGCTGGACAGCCAAGAACCCTTCAGACAGCATATACGCTGGCCTCAGGTCACATACTGATAATAATGGTTTATTTTATGTTTGACCTTCCTTGTTTGAAATCGGTCATTCCTATCTTTCTGTAGAACATATATATTTTCTATTCAAAAGTTATTCCTATTCAGAACTATCACATTCCAGAAAGTTCGAATCTTAAAATGTAATCCTGTCAAAATTCCAGTGCTAGGTTGGTGCACAAGTTGGTAGCGTTTTCATTTTGCATGTTGGTATTCCGGTTGCTATGGTTTTATTTATCGATTGCCATGTTTTATTTGTAGTTCACTGTTGCTATCTAACTTTACATATTGTCATTTTGTCATTTCGAGCTGTGGACGCTATAAAATGGAGTGCCAGGTGGATAAATCGGAACATTTCTGACATGTCTACATGTACATCTACATATACATCCATACTCCGCAAGCCACCTGACAGTGTGTGGTGGAGGGTACCTTGAGAACCTCTATGGGTTCTCCCTTCTATTCCAGTCTCGTACAGTTTGTGGAAAGAAAGGTTGTAGGTATGCCTCTGTGTGGGCTCTAATCTCTCTGATTTTATCCTCATGGTCTCTTCGCGAGATATACGTAGGAGGGAGCAATATACTGCTTGACTCCTCGGTGAAGGTATGCTCTCAAAACTTCAACAAAAGCCCGTACAGAGCTACTGAGCGTCTCTCTTGCAGAGTCTTCCACTGGAGTTTATGTATCATCTCCGTAACCCTTTTGCGATTACTAAATGATCCTGTAACGAAGCGCGCTGCTCTCCTTTGGATCTTCTCTACCTCTTCTATCAACACTATCTGGTACGGATCCAACACCGACGAGCAGTATTCAAGCAGTGGGCGAACAAGTGTACTGTAACCTACTTCCTTTGTTTTCAGACTGCATTTCCTTAGGATTCCTCCAATGAATCTCAGTCTGGCATCTGCATTACCGAGGATTAATTTTATATGGTCATTCCATTTTAAATCACTCCTAATGCCTACTCCCAGATAATTTATGGAATTAACTGCTTCCAGTTGCTGACCTGCTATATAGTAGCTAAATGATAAAGGATCTTTCTTTCTATGTATTCACAGCACATTAAACTTGTCTACATTGAGATCCAATTGCCATTCCCTGCACCATGCGTCAATTCGTTGCAGATCTTCCTGCATTTCAGTAAAATTTTCCATTGTTACAACCTCTCGATGTACCCCAGCATCATCCGCAAAAAGCCTTAGTGAACTTCCGATGTTATCCACAAGGTCATTTATTTATATTGTGAATAGCAACGGTCCTACGACACTCCCCTATGGCACACCTGAAATCACTCTTACTTCGGAAGACTTCTCTCCATTGAGAATGACATGCTGCGTTCTGTTATCTAGGAACTCTTCAATCCAATCACACAATTGGTCTTATAGTCCATATGTTCTTACTTTGTTCATTAAACGACTGTGGGGAACTGTATCAAACGCCTTTCGGAAGTCAAGAAACACATTATCTACCTGGGAACCCGTGTCTGTGGCCCTCTGAGTCTTGTGGACGAACAGCGCGAGCTGGGCTTCACACGATCTTCTTTTTAGAAACCCATGTTGATTCCTACAGAGTAGATTTCTAGTTTCCAGAAAAGTCATTATACTCGAACATAATACGTATTCCAAAATTCTACAACTGATTGACGTAAGAGATTTAGGTCTATAGTTCTGCACATCTGTTCGACGTTCCTTCTTGAAAACGGGGATGACCTGTGCCCTTTTCCAATCTTTTGGAACGCTACGCTCTTCTGGATACCTACGGTACACCGCTGCAAGAAGGGGGGCAAGTTCCTTCGCGTTCTCTGTGTAAAATCGAACTGATATCCCATCAGGCCCAGCGGCCTTTTCTCTTTTGAGCGATTTTAATTGTTTTTCTAACCCTCTGTCATCTATTTCGGTATCTACCATTTTGTCATCTGTGTGACAATCTAGAGAAGGAACTACAGTGCAGTCTTCTTCTGTCGGAGTTCAGTAGAGAGATGGCAACAGCAGAGGAAGCCAGAAACATTTGCAGCGTGTGTGGGGATAATGTCGCTGGGCAGAGCATGACAAGAAAATGGTTTCCTCTATTCAAGGAGGATTGTTTTGATATTAATGACTCTCCACGTTCAGGAAGATGATGAACTGTAATCATTCCACCATTGTGTGACATTTGCATGCAGTGGTGAATGTTCAAAAATCGGGTGTATGGGTACCACATGCTCTAAGCCAAAATCACAAAGATCAGCAGGTGCCCATATGTGCATCTCTGTGTGCTCATCATCAGCTGGCTCATGAACAATACCGGCCATCCCTATACTGTATCATTACTGGTGACAAGAAGTTTTGTCTTTGGTTGAGCCCAAACAAAGCAGCAACTCCCTGAGCAAAGACCTGTACACATCCACAATAGATAATGTTACGCGTGTGGTTGAAGAGCAGCAGTCTGGTGTACTTTGAACTGCTTTCCAGAGGTGTAACCATCACTGTTGACATTTATTGTCAACAACCGAGACATCTTTAGACGGAATCCAAGAACAAGGATGAGGAAGACTGTGTGAAGTGAAATTACTGCATGGTAACACCAACCTGCATTCTGCTAGACTGACAAAAAACACTATACAGGAGTTGCGATGGGAAGTAATTCCGCATCCACCTTATTCACCTGATCTTGGCCCTCAGTTCTTAATCTTTTCCGCTCTCTATCGAACAAGCTTCAAGGAACTTCGTTTCTGGATGAAAATGCGCTCCAAACAGGGCTCGAAGAGTTTTTCGATTCAGAACTACATGGTTTCTACAGTTGTGGAGTCGAAAAGTTACCCAGCTTTGGCAGACTGTTGTAAATAGTGAAGCAGAATATATTGTTGATGGCTAAATTCTCTGTTATATGTATCAGTTGTCTTTACTACACTCATGGAGAAAAGGCTATGAACATGTGCACCAACTTAATATTTCAAATCTTTTTGATTCTCCCTCAGTATTTAAATTCATTATTATTTGTAATGTGAAGTTCAAACTAAAATTACAGCTAAAATTCACTCTGTCTTTTTAGTAATACCTTCACTTGATGTTAACACTAAGTTTTTAGTATATAGTTCCACTGGCTCTGACAGACAGATAGCAACAGCTGAAAGGTTACAGGTAGAGTGTCACCATGACCTGTGGGGATCAGGTTACTGGAAGTTGGGTCGAGATCTCTAGTTGCCATGCATCTTTTACCGCTGACACCATGCCACAGACAAAAGTGGATGGTGTAGTGTAGAGCCAAGGTCAAATGGGGCACTAAGTGACATTCTGTGGTGTTTAGGAATGAGGCTCGGTCGGATCGAGACGACCTGGTGAAATTCTTCAGATGCATATTCCCCCAACTCCTTGTATCATGATGTGAGGAACTTTTCGAAATGACAACAGGTAATTTGATAATTATTGGAGGAAGGCTGTATGCTCGCCAGTACATGGCAAGAATGATAGACCCTGGTGTCATAACCTTCTTGACCTGGGCATCAAATGGCATATACAAGCGGGATAAATCAATGAACCACACTGCAGTTCACACCAAAAGCGCTTTGAGGAATGTACAGATCCCCATGTGGCCTGCCCAGTCCCTTGATTTATTGCCCATAGAGCATATTACCAGCCTTTAGCCAGGAGTCCTCATGAACTAACTCAGCGTGTATTTAAGATAAAAATAGAAAATTCCTCATCATGATATCTGGAGGCTGTTTGCTCCCATTCCACAATGAATTCAACAGTGTATTCGTGCCCATTGAGGCTACATCTCATTCTAACTCTGCCAATAAAAGTCAATTCTGAACGGAATGAAATTTTAATAGTTTGATACCTGATCTGTGGGGCCTATTTCCACAAAGATTTTAGCGTCTCCACTATTTTTTGGGCGTTTCTGCAGACACTATCAACTCAGCTACAGCAGTTGAAGGGGCCATAAGCAGCTGGCAGGCACTAAGGTGCACGCTACTTGCAGTAACAGGGCTGTTTATACACTGCAAGGCTGGCCAGGCCAAACATGACAACTCTGCCAACATAGTTCTCTCGCAGGATGGGCCATGCACTTTTACATCACCAGGTCACAGCTTTGTCGTTCTGAATGTGACTGTATGCAGGACATCGGCACAACAAGTGAGCTCATAACCTACGAAAATAACTAAATTTTAGCAGAGGTATCAGCTGTCCAGCGGTGCCTACTATGACTAGAGAGCTACACCAAGTGCCAGAGTGCTATGCGATAGTAACAATCACTGTGACTTTGGGCCTCCACCGCCACATCATCGTCTAGCACCAAGTCCTTCTTCTTAAACTTGCTGCCTCTTCACTGGTAGGTCACCTCCAGGCTCAGTCCAACAGCAGCCACGCTCCTGCCTGGAGACCATGATGGTAAAGGCACTCACCCTTCTGTACCATGCACCATCGCTTGCAGGAGTGAGCTCCATCAACGAAGACTGTCATCCCCAGAAAGTATTCTGGCAGTCACTCACACTGCTGGCACCTCTCGTGAGCATCTGTGTAGCATCTGACTGGGATGTGCTGTTAAGTGAGCTTTTGGCATCAGCATTGCCGGGTTCAGACGTCATGGCCTACAGCGGCCGTGCAACATGTGGTGAGCTCAAGATGCTGTGGGTATAATTGCATAAAATTCAATAAAAAATAAGATTTTCGGTGTTGTTTATCTGAGCTGGCACTGGCTTGCACCCTCGCCACAACCTACCACCGCTACCTAACCATATGCTGAAGTGGCACTTCACCAGGGGTCCACTTCAGTTGATGTCAGAGGGACCTTAACGCAGCGTACATCACAGTTGCAGCTCGCTGTGTCATCATACAATAGGGTGAGTGAAACATCTGTTTGATTCTTCTTTCGTGTGCAGAGGAGATGGGGTCAAGATGGGAGAGTCACCTGAATTTGAAGTTCATGTTAGTAAAGCCCTTAGAACTGGCTAACATGTCGCATATATAGATAATACCTGAGAGCAATATTTTCAATCCATAAGGTATCCTCATTGCAGTCTACCTAGACACGCTGCACTGTGTGCTGAATCAGTGGCAGTAGTGTGTTTTACTTGTCACCAGTATGGCCATATGACTAATCAATGCATGGAGTCAAGACGGGTCATAACGAAACGTAGGGTGTAAGTTGTCTGGTAATTGCGAATATGTGGACTAATATTGACTGATACTGTTACACTTCCTTGTGTATTAAGGACAGAGGTTCCACTATTCCACAATGACAGAGTCCAGGCCATAACGGCATAGCACAGTTGAGAGCAGGTAAGATGGAGTTACTCTGGCAGACTGTGACTCAAGATAAGGAGTTAGCATTATCTGAATATCCTGCTCCTCAGATAGATCTACCCCCTACTAACTTAATTATTTCCGGTTTCTAGTAAATCAGCTGAGGATGTAATGTCTTTTTGGATGACCTCATATCACTGGCAAAGATTGGAGTTTGGCCAGATGATCAGTTATTGAAGGTGACGAAATTACAGTTTGTTGTGGAGGTGGAAACGTTTGTTCAGTGCATGGAGGAGCTGATGAATGCACACTCATTTAATGAGTCGAAGGAAGGCTTCCTACAGCAGTATAAAAAGCGAAATAGAACGAGAAATGAAGAAGCGTGACGAAGATGCGTAGTGAAACAGTAGAATGTTTCACAGTTAGGATTTGAAAGATTGATGCACAAATATATGAGCTGGGGGAGAATAAGATTATACTACAAGAAGCCGAACATAGGGCACTACTCGCCTTCCTGAGGGGCGTGTCACCCAATATGTCTGGAAGAGTTTGGACAAGTGCCCTGTAAGACTTGTACACTGCTGTCAAATTGGCTACAGAGTTTAAAAAAGCGATATAGCATGAGGAGTGCTTGACAAACAAGGGATGTTTTCCACTAATCTGAAATGTTATGGATGTGGATGACTGGGGCATGTTCAGAGCCACTGTAGGTAGCTACAGTGAGCTAGAAATGATTTTGGGTGGATACCAACGACAGGATTGTAGAAGCAATGGTAAGGCTAGACAAGGGGGAATTGGGCAGGTGTTAAACGAAAGAGGGAACCCCAAGTCCGCCGAGAGGCGTTCTCATTAAATTTTAATGCGACAGTTGCACATATAGAAGTGGAATGTGGTATAGTGGAAATTAGGAGAGGCAGGAAACATAAGATTTTGTTAGACACAGAGGCACGTGTGCCATTGACACATTGGGACCTCATAGATTGGAAGGAATTGAACCCACCATGTTATTGGTTGTGTGTGCTGAGAGACAATGACTTGAAGTCATTAGGGTCAGTGGTATTAAATTTTCAGATTGGGGCAGTTCAGTTTCAACAATGTGTGGATTCAAATGGCTCTGAGCACTATGGGACTCAATTGCTGAGGTCATTAGTCCCCTAGAACTTAGAACTAGTTAAACGTAATTAACCTAAGGACATCACAAACATCCATGCCCGAGGCAGGATTCGAACCTACGACCGTAGCGGTCTTGCGGTTCCAGACTGCAGCGCCTTTAACCGCACGGCCACTTCGGCCGGTAACAATGTGTGGAAATTGTGCCTCATGTAGACGAATGTTACTGTATGATCCTGGGGTTAGACATTCTGTTAGAATGTAGTGCTAAAACTGACAATCAGCAGTGTATGGTGGAACTTGGAGGGATGACATTCCAGCTAGCGGAAGCTGTCACTAGTAAAGTACTGTCGCAAAGCTCATCTAACTTAGAGGATAAATCAATTAAACCGTGTACAAACACACTAAGGCTTCATTCGCATGATACTGTGACACAGAGCACCATAATGTTACTCTGGGTGAGTGTAGAACCTCAGTTGCCTGTTGATATGTTGTGTGAAACAGAGCCACTAGCGGAGAACGATATATTGGACACATCAAGTCGTTTTGTGAGAAAAAATCTTTGCATGTGTACAAGAGAGAGATGGCTGGAAAGTGGTACCTGTGAAATTAGACAATTTTGGTACTGATGAAATGAATTTGAGATAAAGAGACTGCTAGTTGCGAATTTAGACACCCTAGAGGAGAATAAATGGGACAGGTCAGATTTGAACTAGGGTCAATTGCAGTTCACCACTAAAACTGCATTATGTAAGAAAGTAGAGGATGTGGAAGAAACAGAAAAGGTAGAGATGGAGAATCTGTTATTGGAATTCGAGGGTTTGTTTAGCCCCCAAGATCCGTTGCCAGTGATGCCCATGATGCAACATCAAATTCCTACAGGATGTGAATCACTAGCTTACATGTTGACACTGCCGCGCGGTATTAGCCGAGCGGTCTAAGGCACTGCAGTCATGGACTGTGCGGCTGGTCCCGGCGGAGGTTCGATTCCCCCTCGGGCATGGGTGTGTGTGTATGTCCTTAGGATAATTTAGGGACTGATGACTTTAGCAGTTAAGTCCCATAAGATTTGACACACCTGAACATCATCATGTTAACACTAGTACTGGGCTACCCCCTTTTGAGGTGGAGTATGGGAGGAAGACACCATCACCATTTGATATGATCAGACTAACAATCTGTAAGGATGGAGATCTGGTTTACAATTTTGTCAAGACTCTAAGGGAGGTATGGGGGTATGTGCAGAGAGCAAATACCAAAACACAGTACTGAAAAGATGTAGTGGGGAAATGCAAAGGGAAATCACAAATTACTGCAGGGTAGGTCAGTGAATAAAGTTATCAAGCCTTTACACCTCAAAGGGTAAAACAAAAAAGTTTGTGACAAGGTACCAGTAACTATACCAAACGATAGAGACAATGCCACCAGTCAGCCTCGAACTTCAGTGGCCAACTAGAACAACAGTAATTCATATAAGACACAGAGTTTGAAAATACCGCTTCAGTTGTAAATTTCTTTATTTTCACACGACCGGTTTCGGACTGTTATAAGCCGATCTTCAGGTATCGTAGCTGTGCTGTTGCCCCCGAGCGCTGCGTATACCAGGCGTGGTGTGCTGCTTATGAGCGCAGAACAGGGAGTGATCGAAATGGCAAAAGGGAACAAGGCAGTAGTGCACTGGCATATCACGCAATCGGAAAGTTTGAAGCATGAGCTGTTGAAAAATAAGTGCGAGTTACAGAAATTGACGACTGAGGTAGTGGAGTATGTGAACTCGTCAGTTGGTACCGTGAAATGGATTCTAGGAATTATGCCCACTGGGGCGTATAGCCAGTATAGCCACTCACGCTTCTCTGGTGGTACGGGCACGTTGGTGTCATATGCGATCACTCGCATGGGTGAGATCCATCACTGGAGGCCGTCATCCCCAGCAAGTATTCCAGCAGTCTCCCACACAACTGGCGCCCCTAATGAGCAGCATCTTACTCGGACACAGTACAGAACGAGCTCCTGGCATCGGCATTGCTGGATGCAGATGTCATGGCCAACTGGCCGACAGCGGGCCATGCACCATGTGCCGCCCTTACTACTTACTGATAGGCAACGCGGCCGTCCCACCACGACACTACGAGTGTAGCTATAGGTAACGAATTCAGACTGATTCCCCGTTTCTTAATTTCGGGAATGCATTTGACAACGTACCACAATGCAGTTAAGTTAAAAAAATACGAGCTTTCCGAATATCGGACCAGATTTACGACTACATTCAAGACTTCCTTGCAAATATAACTCAACACGTCACTCTTAACGGAACTAAATCGACAGATGTAAATGTAATTTCTGGAGTACCCCAAGGAAGTGTGATAGGACCGTTACTGTTTACAATGTATATTAATGATGGAGTAGAAAGCGTCGGATGCTCTTTAAGGGGGGCAGGACGTCATACGGGCCGACTTGGAGCAGGTGAGGCACAACAGGACATTTTAATTTCCACTGTCTATACTTTTACAACTAAATTCATAAAACTTTGTCAGGGTCACCGGAAAGGATTCAGGATTCACACTCATAGCAGTGGAAGTTCAAAAACATAACAAAATTCATTTTCTTGCATGTGAAGTTTCATCATTTTTTTACTTACTATTGGCTGCATTTGTTGCTATAGATACACTTTTGTTCATAAGTTAGAGAGATACTTTGATGAATTTTGCACAACATACAAACCATACTTACAGGTGTATGAAACTCTAGAATTTTCCAAATGTATTAAAAACTGTGGTAAAAATTGAGATAATTATCTATAAAATTTGAGTTTTTTCTAAACATGAAGTTTGAAATGCAACAGCTCATTTATTTTTTCATAAATTAAATAAATTCTACAGTTTCGTACAACTGTAAGTATGTTTTGCATGCTGTGCAAAATTCATCGAAGAATCTCTCTTACTTATGAAGCAAAGTGTACCTATAGCAACAAATGCAGCTAATAGCAAGTGAAAAAATTATGAAAATTCACATGTAAAAAAATTCATTTTGTTATGTTTTTGAACTTCCACAGCTAAGAGTGTCAATCCCGAATCCTTCCTGGTCATTCTGACGAAGTTGTATGAATTTATTTGTAAAAGTATAGACAGTAGCAATTAAAATGTCCTGTGGTGCCTCTCCTGCTCCAAGTCGGCCCGTTTGCCGTCCTCCCCCCTTAAGATGTTTGCAGATGATGCGGTTGTCTATAAGGAAGTAGCAATGCCAGAAGACAGTATCCATTTACAGAATGGACTACAGAGGAATGATGAATAGTGTAGGCTCTGGCAGTTGACCCTGAACGTAAATAAATCTAATAATACAATGCACATACATAGAAAAAGAAATCCGCTGCTGTACAAGTAAGCTATTGATGACAAATTGCTAAAACCAGTATCTGCTGTAATATATTTAGGAGTAACTATCCAGAGCAACCACAAGTGAAATGACCACATAAACCAAATACAGTAGTAGGAAAAGTTCACCAGAGTGAGATTCATAGCAAGAATCTTAACGAAATGTAACTCATCCACGAAAGAAGTGGCTTGCATGGTGCTTGTTCGACCGATTCTTGAGTATTGTTCATCAATCTGGGACCTTACCAGGTGGGGCTGATAGAAGAGATAGAGAAGATCCAACAAATATTTGCGCATTTCGTCACGGGATCGTTTAGTTAGCGCGAGAGCGGTATAGAGATGCTCTACAAATTCCAATGGTAGATGCTGCAAGAGAGGCGTTGTGCCTCATGGAGGGGATTACTACTGAAATTTCGAGAGAGTCCTTCCCAGGGAGAGTTGGACAACGTATTGATTCCCCCCCCCCCCCCGCCCCCCCCCTCCCCCACATACATCTCGCAAAATAACCATGATGAGGAAATTCGAGCTAATGCATATAAAGGAACTTAATAATTTTTTCTTATTCATAAATGTATAGATAATTATTCGATTCTAATACCAAAGATTACTTTTAAAAGTATTTAACACTGACGTACAAAAGAAGATTTACGCTCTTCGTTTATTAGTTTTAGTAATTGTTGCCTTTCGTTGTTCTCATGTCCTGGTGATAACATTTGGACATTTGTGGTAATGACTATGGGAACAAACTACTGAGCTCATCGGTCCCTAGGCTTACGCACTACTTACTCTAACTTAAACTAACTTACACTAAGGGCAACACACACACCCATGTCCGAGGGTGGACTCGAACCTCCGACAGGGGGAGCCGCGCGAACCGTGCAAGACGCGAGAGACCTCACGGCTTCCTCGCGCGGCCCTGGTGATAAGACGTGCTGTATAATTACTAGTGAAATTGTGCTAAATAATGAAAGCAACTGCCGAAGCAAAGCAACTTACTTATTTACGATACCATGGATCCCAGCTCCTGTAACTCTGGAAGATTATTATTATTATTTTAATTTTGTATGGAGAATTTAGATGGAGGCGACGATCTTCACGAAGGCACTGCTCAACAACAGAGGTACGTGAATATGTTCATCTCTTTCCCTTCGTGGCCGCCAGTGACAATTTCAATATTTAGGTCATATTTGCCGTGACATTCAGAACCTGCAATCTTTCTTTTCATTTAATTACGAAGTCCGATTATTTTCTTTCTTAGATGAATAAATGCATTTTAACTACAATTATTTTTACCCAGGCCACGGGGAGTGATAGACTTAGCCCGTACGTGCCTCTACCCCGATCGCACGTTCGCATACAACTGAGTGTTACTGACGTAACTATACTTATGACCCATTTCCTTTACAGTATTAATTCTTATTTTGAACCACTCATCAGCGAATGTACGTGCCCTCTTATTTTGTGTAGTCGGTTGGGTGTGTTCTTTAACAACGTTGCTTATAATATTCAGTGGCTTAGTTTCCACAATATTTATTACGCGACATTCGTACAAACTCTCATTTCAAAATTACGACACCGACTGACTAAGTTTCTAACAATTTAAACAGGGCCGTTACAATGGCGACCGAGTACCATGACCTTTGTTTCAGAAAAAATTAGCACATATTTTAAGTTGAAATATTTAAGTAATTTTTTCCATTCATTATTGTGACTATAACCAATTGTTTCTGTTAAATGTTACACCAACTGCGCACCAGATAAGAAAATTATTACCGAAATCAGTCCACAAAATTCACAAATATTTATCCTAAAATTTAGAAAAGAAGTAAGTTTTGGAACGTTAAACGTTAAACCTACTACCAAGAAAACTGACTGGTAAAATAAATACCTAAGATACGAGCAACAGTTCTACTACGCTTTTGGTTGATCGTAAATGTGGTACAGAACTGCATTTTTGCGACACCAATTGCGTAGCACGCATTTTTTTTTTTCAAAATTTCTTTTTCAGTTAGTTTTGTAGATATTTGTAAATATATTATACGTGAATGTATCACAAGATGGAGGATCATTTTCATTGATTGCGCGAGTACAAGTCATATATCAGCCTTCTGTTTCACCACATACACTGAGCGAGGTGGCACAGTGGCTAGCACACTGGACTCGCATTCGGGAGGATGACGGTTCAATCCTGGGCCCGGCCATCCTGATGTAGGTTTTCGCTCCAGGCACGGTCGACTTCCTTCCTCGTCCTTCCCTAATTCGATGAGACATATGACCTCGTAGTTTGGTCTCTTCTCCCAAACAACCCAAACCCATCACCAAAGACATATTTTACTGCATTGAATATCACGAACGAGCGCGGCTTCATCTGTGATTTGTTTATGTGTAGTACGAGCCGGAATAGTAGTGAAGTTCGGTTGCACGGTGATTTATGGATATATTCAGCTATGGTGAAATTAAGATCACAAACCAAAACGATTCATGCGATGGGGAATCAGTTGCTCAACCTGTGCCTAACACAGAAGTAGAAAACACTGCAGGTACTGGTAACGCAGTCGCAGCGACTAGTAGTGCTCAGTCGCAAGCGACAGACGATAATATGTCAACTCTCGAAACTGTTCCAGATTCCGCAAATGCACAGGGTCCAGTAGAGCCAGACATTATGCAGATGTTTAGAATAATGCAGTCAAATTTGATGTCACAATTTGTAGCTCAGATAACAGCCAAAATTAATACACACATAGCGACTGTAAGAGCCCAAATGATGTACACAGATAGGAAATGTCACAACACAGATAGGGAATGTAACAGCCCAAATGAATACACAGACAGGAAAAGTCACAGCACAGATAAGCAATGTCACTACACAGGTAGACAATGCCACAACACAGATAGGGAATGTAACAGGCCAACTGAAGACGCAGACAGGAAATGTCACAGCACAGATAGGCAATGTCACTACACAGGTAGACAATGTCACAACACAGGTAGGGAATGTAACAGCCCAAATGAATATACAGACAGGAAATGTCACAGCACAGATAAGCAATGTCACTGTACACAGGTAGGCAATGTCACAACACAGATAGGGAATGTAACAGCCCAAATGAATACACAGACAGGAAAAGTCACAGCACAGATAAGCAATGTCACTACACAGGTAGACAATGCCACAACACGGATAGGGAATGTAACAGGCTAACTGAAGACACAGACAGGAAATGTCACAGCACAGGTAGACAATGTCACAACACAGATAGGGAATGTAACAGCCCAAATGAATATACAGACAGGAAATGTCACAGCACAGATAAGCAATGTCACTGTACACAGGTAGGCAATGTCACAACACAGATAGGGAATGTAACAGCCCAAATGAATACACAGACGGGAAAAGTCACAGCACAGATAAGCAATGTCACTACACAGGTAGACAATGCCACAACACGGATAGGGAATGTAACAGGCCAACTGAAGACACAGACAGGAAATGTCACAGCACAGATAGGCAATGTCACTACACAGGTAGACAATGTCACAACACAGATAAGGAATGTAACAGCCCAAATGAATACACAGACAAGAAATGTCACAGCACAGATAAGCAATATCACTACACAGATAGACAATGTCACAACCCGGATAGGGAATTTAACAACTCAGATAAGCAATGTCACTACACAGGGAGACAATGTCACAACACAGATAGGGAATGTAACAGCTCAAATGAATACACAGACAGGAAATGTCACAGCACAGATAAGCAATGTCACTGTACACAGGTAGGCAATGTCACAACACAGATAGGGAATGTAACAGCCCAAATGAATACACAGACGGGAAAAGTCACAGCACAGATAAGCAATGTCACTACACAGGTAGACAATGCCACAACACGGATAGGGAATGTAACAGGCCAACTGAAGACACAGACAGGAAATGTCACAGCACAGATAGGCAATGTCACTACACAGGTAGACAATGTCACAACACAGATAAGGAATGTAACAGCCCAAATGAATACACAGACGGGAAAAGTCACAGCACAGATAAGCAATGTCACTACACAGGTAGACAATGCCACAACACGGATAGGGAATGTAACAGGCCAACTGAAGACACAGACAGGAAATGTCACAGCACAGATAGGCAATGTCACTACACAGGTAGACAATGTCACAACACAGATAAGGAATGTAACAGCCCAAATGAATACACAGACAAGAAATGTCACAGCACAGATAAGCAATATCACTACACAGATAGACAATGTCACAACCCGGATAGGGAATGTAACAACTCAGATAAGCAATGTCACTACACAGGGAGACAATGTCACAACACAGATAGGGAATGTAACAGCCCAAATGAATACACAGACAGGAAAAGTCACAGCACAGATAAGCAATGTCACTACACAGGTAGACAATGCCACAACACAGATAGGGAATGTAACAGGCCAACTGAAGACACAGACAGGAAATGTCACAGCACAGATAGGCAATGTCACTACACAGGCAGACAATGTCACAACACAGATAGGGAGTGTAACCACTCAAATGAACAAGCCAGACAGTGATGTAAAAAACCTTAGTGGTATGCACAATAGCCTGACATCACAGCCGACACAACTAAGAAGAGAGATAGCGGATCAGGGAATAGAAGTGATACTTGAAGATTTAAATTCCATGACTCCGGATATTGATATATTGAAAACCACAGTTAAGGATGTGCTAACTGAAAATTTCAATACCATGAGTGTACAGCAAAACGAGCTCACTACAAAAATGCAGGAAGCTGTAAATCAAGTTGAGGACATGACAAAACAGCAAAAACAGCAGTTGTAGGGCTCTCTAGAAGAAAAAGACACACACATAAACCACATTCTATGAACGGAGTTACAAAAAGCAATAACTAAAACAATGGAACAAGTATACACTACACAAAACACATCTGTAGTTAAAGTGCAAAATAACATAGGCCAGATACAGAAAACTTTGACACAGGACTTACCAGGCTTGCAGAATCAGATAGTCGAGCAACTTAACAGGAAACTTAGTACATTGAAAGAAGTACATCAAGATGCAGAAGAAGAACCTGACAACATACCCACAGGTAAGAGCGATGGTGCAGCTAGTGGCCATCCTGAAACCGAATGTAGATGTGTGTTCACCAAATTATGAGCTGTACAGTAACCAACGACACCGTGATGAAAGAAAGGAACAGCAGATAGCTGAACCCACTTTGTCATCAGTTTTATTAGAAAAGAGTCTTATAAAACACCGGCAGTTTCAAAGTTTTTATCCCTGAAAAGAAGTCTGTGCATCCGGTAATTTTTATAAAGTCATTCAAAAATGTATTGCCTAAAACTCGGTCGGAACAGCGAAAGGTGCAATATGTTACGGGTTACATCCAAGGCGATGGAACGTTATGGGCAATGAAAAGGTCAGAAACTTGTCAGACATTAGAACAGTTTGAAAACGCGTTTCTTTCAAAGTACTGGTCACATGGCGTTCAAGTGAGATTAAGAAAAGCCCTATTCAACCATGAACAATATAATCCAAAATTTGGTTCATTTCGAAAGTATTTTGAGAAATATTTAAATAAGACGAGGTTCTGGGACGAGCCAGTAATACACACCGACGTCCTACGCATTCTGAAAGCTAAACTACCGCTTAATATTTGGGAAAAGCTAGTCCAAGTACCAGAAAGCAATTTGGAGTATTTTATGTCTGCCTTGGACTCTATTGACTTAATTAATGAAGATGCAATAGAGAACCACACCAACTAAAATAATTTCCGTAGCAGTGGTGGAAACCGCCCTCCGCAGCGCCAGCCGCAGTACAGCGTCAACAATGTAACGTGCATAGCTGAGTCACTACCAGCTTTTGACGATCCCACCGCAGCAGCGCGTGTGCCAGGCCCGAGTTCGGGAGGCAAGTTTAGTAATAACTATAGCCAAAATTTTAACCCAGGGTATAAAAGGAGAAGAAGGAATGGTGACAGAAACTACTCTGGCTATTCCCGTAACCAGAAATGAAATTGGAATAGAAACTATAACAGGAATCAGTGGGGTAACGCTTACAGTAAGTATCAACCTCAATTTAGCAACAACTTCACAGCTGACGCACGAAATGTGCAGTGGCAGTACCCGACTAGCAATCAACCTATCAGTCCCAAGCGCAAAGTTACATTACGCCTATAAACTCAGGGCAGAATCGTGGTCAGAATGCCCAACAGAGTGACAAACGAAACACCAACAAACAGTAATAATGGGGCATTAAACTAAACATGGCCTCATTATGCTCACCAATGTTGGCCATGGATGGTCGTGGGGGCGGTTCATGCTGCCATGGTAGTAATTTGCTAAGGTATCAAGACGAAGCCTCTCATTTGTTCCAAGACAACCTGTAGATTTAAATGAAAAGGTAAGACAGGTGTTGGTCTCTATTACAGAACAAGCTCAACGCCATAAGAAACACTTTGACATCTACATGGTGTTACTAGATTCGTGTTTACAGAAAAAGTATTCCTTAAGACCCATGTGAAATCTTCTCTGTTAGCCAAGAAAAACGCTAAGTGGCAAATAAGGGATACTGGTCCGTACATTATTGTACATTCCGCATGACAGATGTTATTTACTTGTGCATCCTCACAATGGTAAAATTAAAGGACTCTATGCACACTGAGACTTGAGGAAATTCCACCATATGTAAGTATCACACTTCACATTTATCTATGCACACGAGTGAAATAAGTAACCTATGGTAAAAGGAAGGAATACGATAAGGGTAAAGTAAGTATGTTTTATGCAGCTACGTGAATCAGAGTACTTCACTACCTTTGGTTACATTTGTCAGGGACTGTGGACACAATACACAAGCAAGCTAGGACGTACACATAAGTTGACGAGTAGCAATGTTAACACAGGGTGTACTTGAAAGGTTTGACTGATTAGTTTATGATCACAGTGATATTTTAGTTTTAAGTTTATGTACGAAGTATTCTGAAGTGAACAATTAGCACAGACCTCGGAACAAAGTAGCTGTAAGTTCTATTTTTTGTTCCACTTGTGTATCAAGATTGTATGGTACAGGATAATATACAGAAAATATTGGACTCCCTCAGGTACTGCTTAAGTATATGGTCACGCAGGTACATGTCATGTTGCAGAGAGAGTATTTTTTCTTTTTCTGGCGTATCCACTCCACTAGGCATTATCTGTGAATACATCGAGCAAATGGTATTAATTTTTTTGTATGCTGCAATGATGAAATGATTTCTGGCTGCTAATGAAAGTTTAGCGTGCTATATATCATATGCACGACAACCTAATCTCAGTAAAGTACATCTAAAGATACAACCTATGAATAAAAGCTAGTGTGATCTTACTGAAATACAAATAATTTTTCAACTTTATACACACATTAGAGTCCAAATACATTGCTGAGGTACGATTTGTAAACGTTATCTGAGGCAAACTTAACACCATTTCTTATAAAAAGAAAAAAGGAAATGTGTATGAGGTAAGTTACAGGAAACTGACTCGCTAAGAAATTAGGTAATGCCGAAACAGACATAACTCTTTACAGCTGGCGTTCATCGAGATGCCACGAGACTTCAGCCGATGACAAGCAGCTAAGTTACCCTAATGTCACTACGATTTACGATCGACGTTATAAAATATTACCATGATCACTGAGAAGTACACTACTTGACGCTCAGTAACACCAGAGATATTTAATAATTTGTCATTGCTTCGGCATGAAAGTATTAAGAATCTATGTTGACTTTAGGGGAATACATACACTGATTTTCTCTTATGGTTATAATATTGTATCCAATCTGAGCTGAAGATATTTGGTGGAAGAAGTAAAGTAAGGAGTGACTAAGGTCATGTTCGTAAAAAAAAAACAGTGATACAATGATGAACATACAAACTTGAAAACGTGTACAAACACTGACACAGACTTAGAAAGCAGTATAGCATACAGCAGCCAAACTTCATTATCAGGCTGTTTGTATTACCTAGCACTTTAATTTTCTATGTGTGTGTGAATTTAAATATAGTGATTTGTTTATTTGTGTGTTTTTGTTCATTCTACTTGTTTCTGGTGTGTATCACACTTTGTTACAATGTTGGGTGACGTAAATATGAAATTCCCCCCCACAGTAACTCGCGGGTAGTTAATGTACAGATTTTGCCTCATTTGGAGACAATTTCTATAAGCACTTTAGGTGCATTCATTTTTAGTATATGAGGTGCGACAATATAGTAATGAGACTGATTTTCTTTGCAAGATATGGCAACCCTGCAGGCTTGCATAGGCACAATATCTTTGACCTTGTTCTATAAGCTGCTTCTAGTCCAAGCGGCACATAGATGGAACTGCTCAGTCGTGAGTTGTGCTGTAATAAGTTAAAACGTGTTTGTCTCTTTCGTCACGGAAATGGAACCGTATAATATTGCGCAATAGTATGCCAATTCTTTTTGCGTTAAATTGGGTGAAAACGCGACAGCAACTTACGGTAAGCTTCAGAACACTTTTAGAGGGGAGCTTATGTCAAGAGCTCAAGTTTTTCCTTGGCATAAAATGTTTAGTGAAGGCAGAACGAATGTTGAAGAAAAAGTGAAATGTATGCTTGTATGCTTCTTTGATTCAAAGGGAATTGTTCATAAAGAGTGGGTGCCTCCTGGATAAACAGTTAACCAATATTACTACTAAGAAATTTTAGGAACGCTTCGTAAAAGAGTTCTTGGTGTCTGTGGCAACACTGTTGATTATTAGATTCTGCATCACGATAATCGGCCATTCCATACTGCTCTGTCAGTACAGCAATTTGTAACTTCAAAACAAATTTCAGTACTACGGCAGCTACCTTTTTCACCAGATATTGCTCCGTGTAACCTTTTTCTATTTCCAAGAGTCAAAACGGCTGTCAAGGGACACCATTTTCAAACAACACAAGATGTCCAAAAAGCTGTGACGAGGGTATTGGAGGATTTTACAGAAGATGATTTCTAGAAATGTTACCATCAATGGCAGAAGCGCTGGAAAAAGTGTGTGCAATAAGAAGGGAACTACTTTGAAGGAGACAACACTAAACTTGACTAAAACGGTAAGCAACATTTTTTTTCACGTAAGTCTCATTACTTTATTGTCGCATCTCGTAGTTGTTTCGACGTATAAGTGCATTTGCAGCAGGATCCTAAGTTAGAGAAGTGTTGTTATTCTAGAAAACCTGTTCTCTTATGCCCTGTGTGATGTAAGATAGTATCGTGATCGCCAACTGTAGTACTAGAGGCACTTGTTTTCAGAGAACACATTCACCAACCAACTTGTGTAAACAAATATTTTGAACAATATGTACACTGATAATGTTTTGAAAGGAATACAGGAACAAATAATGAACGTGGCCACAAACTACAAAAACCTAGCAAGTGGTGTTATGAGCTACAATTTTTTGAACAGTAAAATTGAACGGAATGGTGTATAGTTACCCAGTGACAGTGATTTATTCAGTGGTATGTGAGTTATACACATAGAGGCAAGCGAGAATAAGTTTTGTAGCATGAGCCTTCTACTTCGAAATAATTGAGACCTTGTGAAGCCAGTACGGTACGAGTGTTTGTGCACTACGACAATGTGCCGTTGGCAAGCTAAACAATAAAGTGCAGTTCTTACCTTCCTGCAGTTAACGTGGGAGGTGCCCTGTGGTCCTTTCTCACAACCAAGGTGGACGACGAGTTGAAGCAGGTGCACTAGTTTCGCATCTGCGAACGCTGCACAAAAACACTTAAACAGATGCATTGACCGGCTTTATCACTACCCGGCGGTGGGTGCATGGCTACTGGACTCCAAACGGTGTTTAGCATGCTGCCACTATTTGTTGCATGTGTGGTTACTTGTTAACTGACGCATTGTTCACTCATGGTGTGATGCAGAAGAACAATTTGAATGGAGAGCAAAATCTACCTTCAAATGGACACTCACCATAGTGCAAAGAGATGTAGAGGCACAATTTCCTGACCCACTAAATAAAGTCTTACCACTACAGCTCATGATTTACGTCGCACGTTACGAAAGAAAAACGATACTCATGTTCATTGAAGAGCACCTGTGGTTATGTATATGTTAGTGTTAAGATGGACTAACTATTAACTCTGTGAATTTTATTTGTTAAATGTTTATTTTGCCCATGATGAGACAACTATAAAACCCAGATGGGACATATACTAGATCGTTGTCAAATATATCCTGGTACAAAGGAGGGAGGCAGTGGAGGGTATAAGCAACTATAGGGAAGGATTTCGCACTTACCACTCCAGATACCCTTGGTAACCCTAGAGCCTGGATCGACACAGCAAAACATAGGACATCCTTGTGAAATTTTTTATTTTCAGGAAAAATTTAACAGTAGAATCATAGAAAAGACTTGTGAAATGTAATTTTGTTGTCAACGTGCTACTGAAAATGTTATTTGTACGCAGGAACAATGACACTACGAACCAATCATAAAGAACTGAACTATAGACTTCTATGAAATGTAATGTACTAATCATGTATTTGATGTAAAGGAGGATGCAGTGATTTTTGTGTGCAGTATGTAAGTTAATATATATTTTGTGTATCCTAGTGTATATATTTTGTTTTCATTGTTAAAAAACCATGAATGTACAGCATACGAAAGAAACGAATGTTAAAACAAGTGATTAACCAAGTGCCAGTGCCGGTCCCAGAAATTTGTAAGTAAAGTGATGATGAAAAATCCGTTAAATGACAGACACGAACTGTGTAATTCAAGTACGTGTGTAAAAGAGTGACAGAACTACCAGTGTGTAAAGTGGTTGGGTTCAGTTCTTTGGACAGTTCACCCAAGGGAATACATATAAAGTAACATGCACAGAAAATCGGGTACAATTTCTTATTCAACATTTTGAAATTTGTTTCTGGTGACTTTTCACACCATCGAGAGATATACAGGACTGAACTGAGTGGAGCATGTGGCTACAGGTGGGCACAGGCGCATCAGGTGTTAACCTCTGCTGTGTCCGTCAGCAGCCTCGTGGCAATGAACATGTTAACTACCTGACTAAAAAAAGATATATTGTCAGAGGCATAGCTTATGTTTCGGAAGGGTTCCAGTATTGAGAAGGCTATTTACCCACATGGTGAGAATATACTTTATTTGTTACATAACAAATTACAGAATATCAGTATATTCTGTAATGTGTCAAATTTATTTTATTGTGTAAATCCTAATGTGTTTTTAAGTAAACTGGAATATAAAGTCGCAACAGGAATTGATCGAATAGTATCTCTCTGACAAGAAACACAGGATGTGAACAGGAACGAGTTTCTTATTATGCTATCAGTCGTTGTCCAACAGGGAGGTAATTACATGTGGTGTCCCACAAGGTTCAGTCTTAGTGTCCCTGCTTTTTCTTGTGTATATTAATAACATTTCATCAGTCACGTTACCATATAGAGCAAATCACAGAACTGTTGAAGTGGCTAACAAATCTTTATTAGTAACGCAGTTGCTGCAGACATTGGTAATATGAAAGTAAAAAAGCTAGATTACGAGTCTTACTTTAATTTCTCCATGCTGTAGGGTATATTGAGGTAATTCACTAAACCAAGGTAAAGTTTGCCAAGCCAAAAGTGTATAATACAAATTATACTTATAAAGAAACTGGTATAGGCATGCGTATTCAAATAAAGAGATATGAAAACTGGCAGAAGATGGCGGTGCAGCTGGCAACACCTATACACGACCACAGGTGTCTGGCGCAGTTGTCAGATCGATTACTGCTGCTACAATGGCTAGTTTACTTCAAGATTTTAGTGAGTTTGAACGTGGTGTTATAGTCGGCCCACGAGTGATGGGACAGAGCATCTCTGAGGTTGTGATGAAGTGGAGACTTTCATGTGAGACCATTTCACGAGTATACCGTGACTATCAGGAATCCGGTAAAACATCAAATCTCCGACATCTCTGTGGCTGGAAAAAGATCCTGTGAGAACGGGACCAATGACGACTGAAGAGAATCATTCAACATGGCAGAAGTGCAACCCTTCCCCAAATTGCTGCAGATTTCAATGTTGGGCCATCAACAAGTGTCAGCATGTGAACCATTCAACGAAACATCATTGATATGGGCTTTTGGAGCCCAATCCCCTCTCGTGTACTTTTGATGACTGCATCACACAAAGCTTTGTGCCTCGCCTGGGCCCATCAACACTGACATTGGACTGTTGATGACTGGATACATGTTGCCTGGTTGTACGAGTTTCGTTTCAAATTGTATCGAGCAGATGGACATGTACAGGTATGGAGAAAATGTGATGAATCCATGGACCCTGCATGTTAGCAGGGGACGACTGTTCTAGCTGGTGGAGACCCTGTAATGGTGTGGAGCGTGTGCAGCTGGAGTGATGTGTGGTCCTTGACACTTCTCAATACGACTCTGACAGGTGACTGGTACGTAAGCATCCTGTCTGATCACCTGCATGCATTGTGCATTCCGACGGATTTAGGAAATTTTAGGAGGACAATGCGACGCCTCACACATCCAGAACTGCTACAGAGTGGCTCCAGCACACTCTTCTGAGTTTAAACATTTCCGCTGGTTACCAGACTCCCCAGACATGAACATTTATTAATAATATCAGTTAAAGTGTTGCATAAAAACTGACTTCTGCACATCTTAGAACAGAACAATAAAAAATGCTTCAAATGGCTCTGAGCAGTATGGGACTTAACTTCTGACGTCATCAGTCCCCTAGAACTTAGAACTACTTAAACCTAACTAACCTAAGGACATCACACATATCCATGCCCGAGGCAGGATTCAAACCTGCGACCGTAGCGGTTGCTCGGTTCCAGACTGTAGCGCCTAGAACCGCTCGGCCACTCCGGCTGGCGAACAGAATAAAAGAGAGTAGAATATTTATTCATTTTTGAACATTCAAACACGCAATCGGTGTCGTCATATAAAATTGATATCCACTTATAGTTACAACTTTACAGTGATTTTACATTGATCCTTACCTAATTTGGTTACAAGGAGGTTTTTATATGAGTAACTACTTTAGGAAAGTACATAGGTATACAAACTGATCACTTTTTGCAAACCTAATTCAGTATGCCACAATGAATCGACATATCATGTTAATATCTTTGTACTTCTGTAATATGTAAATAATTATAATAATCATGAACTTTATCTTTGTATTGCATTACACAATATGGCACAGTAGTGCATTGGTAGTTTCATATAATATTACAATCTGTAATTTTGTGTACTTCCATCTCAAAACTCTGCATCATCTATCGTATTTTTATCAAATTCCTTCACTGTATGTGCTTTGCTTTTCACTCAGTTTGTGATTACGCTTTTTTAATATATTCAGGGGCACTTGGTGGGCATTTTAGGTAGTTTGTTGAAATTTGAGGGACCAAAATATTTATAGTTGTTGTGGACCTTTACTGGTCTGACATATGGCTTGTCAGTTTCGTGTCTATGTCTGATGTTATGACAATGTACTGACATCTTTAGGTTAAAATTATTCATGTTTTCTTTGGTGTGTACTAAGCAACTATAAATATGTAAATTAGATACAGATATAATGTTCATTTCCTTGAAGTAGGTGTCTACAAGATTCTCATGGTGTGAGTTGCAATGCATCTGATAGCCCTTTTTTACCATTTAAATACAGTCTTAGATACAGGTGAATTTCTCTATAGCAAAATACCATATGCTAGATGGGAACTGAAAAGTATGCATACAGCAGCAGAGTTTTACTTACCTAGCCTCTCAGCTTGTATGGCAGATAAATCACACCTGTGAGTCTGGAGGATAACTTATCCATATGTATATCCCAGCTTAGACTTTGATCGATATGGAATTAGAGGAATTTATTTTCATTATTGAGGGCATTCAGATTAAATACAATGTTTTCTGTTTTATTACTATTTATGTGTAACGTATTAGCCTCAAACCAAAATGTACATCTATCCATTGCTACAACAGATTCAGTTATGTCTCATTCCTGTTGGTTTCTGACCAGTTAATGTGGTGGTGCCTGCACATAGTACAGTGTCACAGGGCAATATGGAAGGCACCCCTTTTTTAACAGATGAAGGATCTGATTTTTGGATATTCACAACACAGTACTTATTTTCTATGGCATAGGTATGACTCCAGTAGGAAGAGGGCTTTCTCCCGTATTCCATAGTACTGTAGTTTTCTTATTGGTATACTGTGGGACATTCTACCAAAGGTTTTCCTTAAATCCAGTAGCGTTGTACAACTTACTGACTTATTCTCAAAGCAGTCATATACTTTTGTTATGATCCTTTCAACTGCTTTTTAAATGGTGGAGAGGATAGAGCTAAAGCCATACTGTGCAGGACAGATTAGGTTATTACATTCAAAATGTTTATTCATCTGGTAGTGTACACAGTGCTCTGTTATTTTAGAGAAAATTGGGACTAGTGAAATGGCTTTGTAATTGTCAGGTGATGTTGTTATACCTTTCTTATGGACCAGCTTACTTAAGGATATTGTTAGGCATTATGTGTACACTCCCTCTGTCAATATTTTGTTTGTTATTTTTGTTAAGGCGTTATTATTTATTTTCTTATTTGTGAATAAGAAAATTAGAAAAGCTATAGTAATCTTCCGTTCAGGAATTACTGAGTTTAGCTATTGCTTCACTGACATGTCGGCAGGTTACATCACTCCATTCAGAACATTAAGATGCTTTATTGGGTAATGGTGGCAGTATTGCTTCTGTCTAGTTCTCGTCATCCTTGACTTTGGTTTTTGATATAAAATTGGCAACGTATTTATTTAGTGTACCAGGAGAAACTAGAATATAGCAATCTTCCTTTTGACAATTTATTTCAGTTTTGATAACTTCCTATACTGTTGTTAATTTATTTAAAGAGTTAAAAATGTATTCATCATTGGCCTTGCATTTTGCTGCCTTGATTACAGATTCGTAGTGCTCTTTTATGAGCTTGTTTTTATCCCTATCTACTTTACTGTGATGTGGCCTGTCATAATACAGGAGCATCAAGATTCTTAACTTATTTAGCTGTGGTGTGTACCAATGTCTTAAAGTCATTTGTTTATAATGGAGATTATGCTTGTGATGTTTCTTATAATATCTAGAGCATATATCTTGAAAGAGTCAAGTTACCACTTCTAAAAATCTTTTGGTTAACTCATTAGTATCCATATCATGTCTAAGTAGTTCATTCCACTCAGTTATGTTAATATAGATTTTATTTTGTTTAGCTTCTGTTAATTTATGGGCCTGATTATTCATTCCTGACAAATATCTGTTTGATCCAGGAGAATTCTAAGCCATAGCCCTTCATGGTCAGAAATACGTAATCTGATTGTATTAAACTGACATCTGTTCATGTGAAAATTACAGATAATGTTATGGAGACATGCACTAAGTCTGGTGGGCTTGTCATTTATACAGTTAAGATTTAGTGAACTTGTATTGTATTAAACTGACAACTGTTCATGTGAAAATTACAGATAATGTTATGGAGACATGCACTAAGTCTCGTGGGCTTGTCATTTATACAGTTAAGATTTAGTGAACTTCATAAATTGAGTAAACTGCTTACAATGCTACTTATAAATCTAATATCTATATTAATGTCACCAAATGTCAAAACTCTGCAGTTTTTATGCCTGAAAAGCAAGACTATAAGTTTCTGTAGACTTTCTATAAGCAAATCTTCATTAGAATTGGGAGGATGTTATGAAGACACTGCTATAATTTCTAGTCTTGGCAACACTACTGCAACAACTTTGAAGTTAGATTGTATACAAAGTACACTTACATCTGTGATTTCATGATTTAGTTTTAATGTTTCATTGATGTAGAGAGACACACCACCATGTTTCATATTTGTTGTGCAGTAACCTCTAACCAATTCAAAGCCATTTGCTACACCTAGCTCTAATTCACTTCATGATAATGAGCGTTCATTTACCATAAGTATACTACAGTTAAACGTTTTCAGCCAGTATTGGAAGTCTAGAACTATCCTTTTTAAGGACTGCACATTTACACGAAGAAACATTTGGCTCTTCTCATTGCAAGCTGTTGTTAACAAGTCTACTTCAGAATTATCAAGTTCACTTACTCTACTTGTCAGTTCTAGTTGATCTGCACTATTGTCTTTTAACATGGATGTATTCATATTTGCATATGTTACCTTATCATTTATTGTAATTATTGTGGATGAGGCACTGCTGTAATGTTTCGTTTCTGTAGAAAGCTTCAAGGTGATAACGTCAGGCGATTGGTTCCTTCTGAATAGGGGACTGAGATTTAGTTCACTAACCTTAATTTCCCTTTCATGTCTGTGTGAAGTCCGTGCTGTGTGTGTGTTCATCTTGGTCCAGGTTGCCACCATCTACTAAGTGTACATAGCAAAATATTTTGCATATTTTCTGTAACACTGAATTGTGAGCCGCTATTTCCCTATTAACACAAGACCACTCTCGGAGGTCGTACCATACTGGTACCTTTGCTTTGACAACATTGGTGTGGTGCAATAGTGGCAATAACTTCCGTAACTTTGCAATGCTGATTTGCTTCAGTTATTGCTTATGCCATTGGCGCCTCCTATGGTCAAAATACAGTCTTCATTGTTCAACTTTTTTGTTTCTATGGTTAAGTTTTCTACCATAGAACTAAATATAGCATCAGGTTTGACCTTAGCAAACACAGAATAATCTGAGTTCGTATTTTCGTGAAGTGAGAGTCTTTTTCCGTGGCTAACAGCACAAATTAGAAGTCTTTTGCTTTTTTTGATGTTTGAACATTTCGGTTTAGAAGTTTACTGGTCATCCTGACAGATTTTTCGCCACCTAGATCTTGGGGTAGACGGTTAAAAAATACAGGTGAAGGAACGAGACCCACTTGTTCTGCTTGCTTGTGCGATTTCTTCAGTAAACTGCACTTCTGCTGCGATGAACGAACGCTTTTAGAAACTTCCTGGCAGTTTAAAACTGTGTGTGGACCTTTACCTTACGTGGGCAAGTGCTCTAACGACTGAGCTACCCAAGCACGACTGACGAGCCGTCCTTACAGATTTGCTTCCGGTAGTACCTCGCCTCCTACCTTCCAAACTTCACAGAAGCTCTCCTGGAAGAAAGGATATAGTGGAGTCATGGCTTAGCCACAGCCTGGGGGATGTTTCCAAATTGAAATTTTCACTCTGCAGCGAAGTGTGCGCTGATGTGAAACTTCCTGGAAGATTTTTTAATCCGCCGCTTACTGCACAACCACATCTTCAATTTGGTTCTCATTAACATAGCTATAACGGTATATTGTGTTGCATTTTACGCACATGATACCTTTCGTCGCACGTTTTTCGCAGCAGCAGATATCTGTGCTCACTTTTCACGGACAGTCAAATGGTTCAAATGGCTCTGAGCACTATGAGACTTAGCATCTGTGGTCATCAGTCCCCTAGAACTTAGAACTACTTAAACCTAACTAACCTAAGGACAGCACACAACACCCAGTCATCACGAGGCAGAGAAAATCCCTGACCCCGCCGGGAATCGAACCCCGGAACCCGGGCGTGGGAAGCGAGAACGCTACCGCACGACCACGAGCTGCGGACCACGGACAGTCGTGAGATGATGTAGTCACTTCACATGAAAATTCTTTTTTTTTCGACTGTTATTTGTGTCTATTTTGTTATTATATTACACGAAATACACTCAGTTTCACTGTATAAACATAACCTTTTGCATTTCAGACACTTTTATCAATTACTAATATTATTTGGGGACCTATTAAACTCACAACTTCCACCTGGCGCCATCTCGGCAGAGTGATGCGATCGTTGTAAATCAGTGTTGTTAACTGGTTTCCTGTTTAATGATGTATTACCACAGTAGTCTAAGAACAGTTATATAGGCATCAGTATATTGTAGAGTTACACATTTTGTGTAAGTTTGTCAATTCTTCTGAGATGAGAGATTCACATCCACGAGGTCCGTTTAACTTGGTAGCTGTGGTACAAACAGTAATATATCTCTTTTTAAAGTAAATATGTATTATGCATTCTAGTTATAACATTTTTCACATCCATTGAGGATTTTCGCATTATGTATATATGGAACAGAAGCATATTTAATCAAATCTGATCTAAATGTTGTGTTATGCAAACGTGCACCCTAATTGTCACCAATTTTTTTTATGAATTACCACAAGTAAATAAAATAAACCCCTTTTCCCTGATATGTTAGCAACTCTCAGTAATTTATGAGTAGGTAATAGAAACTAGTTTGGCTCCTTCTACTAAGTAACCATCTAATCAAAGTCCTGTGATCCATTTTGAATTCTGTATGAAACTCATGGCGAGCACCAACCAGGAGAAAGTGAAACTAAAGTAGTACGTTACTAAGAGAGAAGGAAATCGACGACTTCCAGTCGATAGTACTGAACTAAAGGGATAAATTACTCCAGGAGTAAATGTTTCATTTATTTCTGAAGTAAGTTTATTTACTCCATTACTGATGGAGAGCACCACTGAAGAGTACACTACTACGTTAGTAACTTACAGAGGTAATAAGGCCAAAATTTTCTCCTAGGCAGTAGTACGAGTAAAGTAAGAGAGTAAGGTGCGATCTTTGAGTTCTGTGTTTAAGTGTCAAATTCTATGGATTAACTGGGCTACGAATAATATATTGGAGATGGAGGAAGAAGTGAACATCCCAAAAATTAGGGTTTTAATGGAGAGAAGAGACCCATTTGTGACGTATAGCGACAGTGATTTCAAAGATCGGTTTGGGCTTCGTAAGGAATCTTTTGAGCTGCTGTTTGGTATGCTAGAGCTGTTACTGCAGCATAATTCTGATAAGAACCGTGCTTTGTCTCCTAGGCTGCAACTTATTTGTGGGCTGCGAATCTTTCACACAGGTACTTTTCAAATTGTAGCAGAGGATCTCATTAGTGTCCATTGTACTACAGCTGGAAGAGCTTTTAACAGTGTGATAAACAGTTTAACTGGCTTAAAGCCACTGTATTTGTCCATGCCACAGAGCCAAGAAAATATATCAAAGAACAAAAGGGAATTCTATCGAACTGGTGGATTTCCAAATGTCATAGGGCCATAGATTGTGTACATATATTACTCGCGGAAACAAAGTTGACACTCGGCGCGGTGGCTGATGTGAACGACTGTAAATGGGAAATGCCTCTATTGTCGCTCCCATCAGCCACCGCGCCGAGTGTCATCTTTGTTTGCGCGTGTAATACCTATATTTTGGCTTACTGGAGCATAAGCAGAACTATACAGAAATCGCAAGAATTTCTTTTCTACCATTTCAAAAATCATCTGTGATGCCAATATGAAGATTTTGAACGTGGCAAGCCGTTGGCTGGGTTCCACGCATTTGGCACTGTAATAGAGTTGCTGCAGAATTTGAAAATGGACAGTATGTTGGGTTGCTTGTTGGTGACAGTGGATACGCTCTTTCCAAACATCTTATGGTGTCTGTGTTCTGAGCCCACATGGGAGCCAAACGGCGCTACAATAGAGCCCATATCGCTATCAGATGTGTAATAGAGTGGGAGTTCGGTGTTTGGAAGAAACGTTTACAAATTCTCACTAAAGCAATGCGATTTAAACGAAACAAGTGTGGGAATGTTATTGTGACTGCTGCAGTTCTAAACAACTTTGGAATAGAAGTTAGAGATGTTTTTCACCCTGTTTCTGTGGAGATGAATGACACCGAACAATATGCATTTCACCCAGAAGCATACCAAGATGTCAGAAAGTCTATTGTTCTTAATTACTTTAATTAAAATTGTACCTAGTTTGCTAGTAAAATTAGAAGTTACTGTAAAGACTTTTCTTTCTTAAATGATTAAATAAGACACCAGATTGTCACTACTGCAGTGAAAAGTGACTCATTTTATTTATGTGTAATTTTATAGTTATGCTCTTTTTTTTTTTTTTTGCTTGCGGGTGAACATTCTCATTGTTTCGATTATTTCGATTATTTATAAAAGAAATACTTCTTTTATAACACTGCAAATTCAGATAAATATTAGAATCAGGTACTGACAAAAATTAGTACCGATGCTGAAAAGATAAACACAAATATTATGCCATACAAGAAGCACAAACATATTAACCACTTGAAAAAATACCAAGGAAATAAAAGATATTTTACACATATGAATATTTTCTTATTTATTCACAAAAACCCCAATTTCTTGATCACATTGGCTGAAGAACTGGAACCTGAAGTTTGCTCCATTACGTTCTTGAACTTATTCATAATTCCCATTTTAAGCTTATGCTCTTCTTCCATTGTTTCTCTTTGTCTTTCTATTAATAACATTTTTGCATTGTATTCCTCTCATATTAAACGCATTTTTAAGGAATGAAATCGTCTGCTTTTATCAACAACTCTCGGTTCTTCATTACAAGCAGATGCTCTCTCCCTCTTTTGCTAGGCACATCTTCTGATAAGCTGTCACCAGAGAATGCTGGCCAATGTTCATGACTATGGGCTAAAGCTCCACCTTCAGCAGTTTCATTGCCACCTTCAGAGCAGTTATCATCACCGAAGTTGCTTGAAAGTATCACATTATCATCAGATGTGTCATTGTCGTTAGCTGCAGCTATCCCCTGGAAAACTTGCGGGATCATATCAACAACCATTTGGCTTATATCGTCTTGCTTCGTCTCACCTACTCCACCGTAGTTTGAAATTGTTCTTGATTACATTTAGCTTTCAATTTCTTTGCTTTCGCTTTCATGTCCTTCCAAATTACTTTAAGCTGCTCTTATGATCTTTGTGTAAGAGATTTTGCGTTGTATTCAACGTGTATTTTTTCCCAAGCATCCTTCTTTCCTTTTTAGCATGTTGACATCATGCGTTAGCTGGCCGAAGTGGGCGTGTGGTTCTAGACGCTGCAGTCTGGAACCGCGTGACCGCTACGGTCACAGGTTCGAATCCTGCCTTGGGCATGGATGTGTGTGATGTCCTTAGGTTAGTTAGGTTTAACTAGTTCTAAGTTCTAGGGGACTAATGACCTCAGAAGTTGAGTCCCATAGTGCTCAGAGCCATTTGAACCATTTGAACATCGTGCATTTTAGATTCAAAAGTAGTTATGAACTTTTCATCATTTCAGCAAACCGCTCTTTTTAATTTTCTGGTATGTGTTTTCAACGCTTCTTGGCGACCTACATGTTGCTGCTAGCTTGTATCTCAAACTGCACTTAAACTAATACATGTCGCCAACCAACAATGGACGTTGGTAATGAAATGGTCTTATGGCATTTATTGGCTGGGATATCCCATACGGAGTTCGGCCACTGTATTGCAAGTCTTCTTAGTTGACGCCATTTCGGCGGCTTGCGTGTCAATGATGATGAAAATGATGACGAAGGACACAAGACACCCAGTCCGCTGTCAGGAATTGAACCTGGTCCCCGCTGTGTGGTAGGCAGTAACGCTACCGCTGTGCGCTGTGCTTCGGAGGCGGACATGGACATTTGTAGCTGTAGATGGTGGGGTTAACAATAGATTCAGTCATTAATAGCATGTTTCTTTATCATAATACACAGATCTATCATTAATTTGTACAATAGCATTTAGATTTTCCAATGTAATAATCCTTTCTA
This sequence comes from Schistocerca serialis cubense, assembly GCF_023864345.2. NCBI lineage: Eukaryota > Metazoa > Arthropoda > Insecta > Orthoptera > Acrididae > Schistocerca > Schistocerca serialis. The sequence continues at coordinate 398,948,425 of NC_064640.1, read as the reverse complement.
CCTTCTAAAATTATAGCAATGAATATAAATTACACAAAAGATGATGCAATAATGTCTGCTGACAATCAATATTTTCCATGAGGGAACATAATACAAGTGCCACCAGTGCGCAGAAATGGCTTACATACTTAGTAAAAAGGCATTACTACTTTAGTTACAACTAAAGAAGTAAATAGAAATTGAGCTGCCCAACAGTTACTAAAATTGTATAATACTACAGAAGTAATTTACTAAAGTGGTCCAGACCAAAGAAGTAAGAGTTACTACAAGAGTAATTTATACTAGTCTGGTGCTCGCCACCCATAGTGTATATATGGAGCGACAGATGTTAGGTAAAGTGCTTTTATTTTAGAATAGTTTATTCAGTTCTGTCAGAGCAGATCTTCATGCTATTACCAGTAAACGCAAGTTTTATTTGTCTAATATATTACTGAGATTGTCTTTATATGAATATCACAATCTCCTGAAAATTAATTTCTTGTTCATTGGTAGTAGCAACTGAGAACACAATGTACCAAGTGTTCTGCAACACCACTCTTTCTATGACAGACTTGAAATGTCTTCTAGGCAGTAGTATTCTTCTGTGTACTAGAGATCACATAATCTTTAGAGAAAATGTAAATTTTTGTCAAATTGGTATACAAATAAAAGTACATTTAAGTGCTTATTTCTTACTTATACCACTTTCACATATGTGAACATTATGTACCAAGATCAATACAAAATTACTCTTTATGAGGGGATTGCACTCATTGTTAGGTGTGTGCTACACATAAAAAATAATACTTTACCGTTAAAATAAAATTTAGGCTGTGTAAAAGTCACGTTTTTGATACATTGGTTAGAGAGACAATGAGTGGGTCACGCTAACCACACTTCTCATGTTCGTATGATGTTTTTGTTTCCTGGATTCCAAAATGCAATCCTATTAGACGGAACATCAGTACTGTCATTTTCATCATTCCAGTCCTACTTGATAATTTTGTTTTTGTCAGTTTGCTTCTTATGTTCACATTTTTTTTTACATATGAGGAAGTGAATGATCAAATGTGTCAAAAAAGAAAACGTGATGTTTACATTTGCAGTAAGGGTGATGGGAAATATATTATATTTTATTGAAAACTAAAATGAGAAAAATAGGCATCCATATGTTGAGTGGCTTCATAATGCCAGAGCCAGGGAGAAGAAAACTTAATACCAGTATCACAAAGTGTAGACTCCTAACCTCACTCCTCTTGTGAAGTGAACTATTTCCATATAGTGTTCTGTATATGGTAAACCTAAGTATAATTACACAGGGTATTTTCTATGTCATACATCCAATGAAGAGTCAAACCTACTCTAATACAAAGTATTTTAATGTATTTATTACTTGATGACATTATAACAATAATGTTTATTCACTTACATAGTAAATAACTGTTTAAATGAAGCAACACAGTGATGGTGGAGCTGTTCAGTCAACACACTCAATCATCACACAGAACTGTATCAAGGGCTTACTTAGTATATTATAAATCGTATGCTACTGTAACTCTGCAAGCAGCAAGCATAGTAATACTTCAGGTTTGTATTACCCAGGTATTAGTGTTTAATGTGTTTGAACATTCATCAAAGAATAACTAAAGAACTAAAAGATATAAGTTTAATTTATTGACATAGTATGTATATACATTTACATTTACATTTGTGCAGTGTATAGCTTAAGTAAGGAGACTTCCATGTTTGAATTTGAAATTCAGCAATAATTCTGGAATTTACAGTTTGGTATACTTTCTACACGCAATATCCCACCTGAAATTCTGAGTTTTGATTTTGATTCATACACAAAATAGTAACTGAATTTCCATCCAAAATAAAGTTTCTTGCACATAAAATATAACATTTTCAGTTGTCCTCTATGAAATGTCCTTGTTCATCCTGAAAAAGATCAAAATAAAAATTAAAAGTATCTTTTAAATTTATTATTGTTAGTTTCTTATTTTATACTTTGTAAATGACCTGAGAAGTACAAATGGAAAGCAACAGACACTTTTGAAGTGACAGGTGACTATTTACTTTGTATGTGATATTGACTGCAGCACTACACTGAAGGCTTAAGATAATTTGTGCTTCACAATCGAAAAATTGATGCAAACTGCAAAAATATGTTCCTAATTTGGTAATGTTTATTGTCCATAATTATGAAAGTTTCTTATGTTAAGTTAGTAAATGGAAAAGAGGATATCCACAACATGTAATAAATGTTTTAGAGAATCTGTATAAGTAAATCTATAAGTTTAGATATAAGTAGTGCCTTAACACAGTCTATAACAAAAAAAATGAATTTGACAAGGATGCAGCATTTCACCCACAATTTTTAACATTTATTTATATAACACAATCTGGAAATGGAAAGAGATCTTTAACAGGGAAATTGAGATTAACAAAACTTTCCACTTGAATTGATTTTCATATGCAGGCATCATGCTGCTGATGGAAAATGAAAATGACCTGCTAAGGAGAATACATATATTATATAAGACTTGTGTAGAGTACAATATGAATTTTTCAGAAAATAAGACAAAGTCAATGGCTCTTAAAAGAAAACACCCTGTAGGAAAAAAAGTTTTGGTTAACAGCAGAATAAACAGACAGCTCAAATTTTTTAGCTACTTTGGGTGCAGTTCAAAAAATGGCTCTGAGCACTATGGGACTTAACTTCTGAGGTCATCAGTCCCCTAAAACATAGAACTACTTGAACCTAACTAACCTGAGGGCATCACACATATCCATGACCGAGGCAGGATTCGAACCTGCGACCATAGCAATTGCGCGATTCCAGACTGTAGCACCTATAGCCACTCGGCCACTCTGGCCGGCTTGGGTGCAGTGTCACATATTAGTGTGAAAAAGACATAGAGAAGATATTAGCAAATTTTGAGAATATATGTAGAATAAGGAAGAGTTTTCTAAAAATAAAACAAGTAAATAAATAAGACTGAAATTTTACAAGATAATGGCTGTTCCTAGGCTTTTTTAGATACATGAATTGTGGGTTATAAATAAATGCCAAGAAGTTCCACACAAGCAACAGAGATAAGATTTCTAAGACAAGTACAGGGATGTACAAAACATGAGAGTTTTTGAAATATGGAATTTAGGAAATAACTGAATACATGTAATATCCTCAATAAAGTACTACTGGAATAAGTATTTCAAAATAATAATTGGAGAGACATTACCTCTCCAGATAAGAAGTTTTAACACATTTGGTAGATGTAGTCCAGGAAGACTGAGGAAGCAATGGGTACCATAGCAGATAAAACAACAATACATAATGCTTCAAATGAATATGATGATGGTGATGATAATCAAATTATGTAGAAACATCAGGAAACCCAACAGAATGCAACAAACTCTTTTGAAATGGCAGTGAAATATTTGATTTGTATGTGATATTACCTGCAAGAAATAAGAAATAACTGAGAAATCACTCACCAGTCTTTTTTTTTTTTTTAAGTATAGAGTAGAACTGTATGATTTTATGGACTGACAGAACTGATTTTTTTCCATACTTCTCGAATTATACCTACAAGGTTTTAGAAAACCAGCGAGTAGATGCATATTCTGAAGACTGATCATTTTTCTGAAAGGGCAGCTACTGAGAACTGTGTTTCTCTTAATGGTTTGCACACAAATTTTGGAAATTTCTAAGTGGAATGTCAATATGCCATTAACTTTCACTATTTTTCTCTATTTTGTGTGTTTTTGTGTGTGTGTGTGTGTGTGTGTGTGTGTGTGTGTGTGTGTGTGTGTGTGTGTGTGTGTGTGTGTTTGTGTTACTTAAAAATATACATTTAAATATTGATTATAACATACAAGTTCTGAATGAAACAGCAATGTATATGAGTTTCTTACTCTTGGAGTTTATTTTTCAAAATATAAGGCAGTTTAATTCTTTATAAATAATGGTTTAACTGATTAATTATAACTAGCTCCTCATACATATTTGAGAGTTCGTTGTTTACAGTACTTTATAAGTTCTTACCTTGCTGGTTTTGTTTCCATATTTTGACCAGAATGTAACATTGCATTGTGTCCTTTTTCCAGTTCTCTGATTAAATACAGAACATGTGTCAAATGGAGGACAATAGAGGTGAAGACTAACAGCTGGCTCTGTGTGGCTTGGATTTTCAACTCGATGAAGACCCAGTGAATCTGAAATATTACAAATGACTTAAAACTTATTGTGTAAACTATGCTTGAGAAAGTAAATTATGTCTCACAAACCATATACTCATAGTACCTATTATAGCAGTTTGTCATTATTTCAGTAGTAACTGAATTAACAAGGAGTGGTAAAATGACATGTAAATAGATACATGAAGGTTTGGTACTAGATGTATCTACATGAAAGTTTATTGGAATAAATATTTTAGTGCTCTGCAATGGAACCAATTAGTGCTCAAGTGTTTTGGTATTCAGAATGTCTATTTACATTGAAAGCAGGAATTATTATTTAAAAATAATCATCAGCCTCTAGGGTTGTGCTGCATAATATTAGTTCCTGCCAATGTAAATATAATTGATGTATTTCTTCATATGTCTGGCTGAATGTTGAGGGGTTCCACAATTCTGGAAGCTCACTGAATCCTGTGTGGTCAGTACAATGTATTTCCCAGGAAATGCAAGTAATTGTGTGCTGATATTTACACGTTAAAAGACAAAAGCTTTGATCATACACACTAATTGACTTGTGAAACAAGTGTTGTTCTGTGACTATCAGCGATCATCACATGTTGTTTATTCCAACCAATGTAAATATGTTTGCGTTAGTAAAGACTGTAAATAAAAGCATCTCATGATCTGTGGTAAATCATTGCCAAATAACATCAAGTTGAGCAGCACTGCCTCCATTGCAAAGATGTTGCACACATTGTAAGTGAAGTGGGGATATATGCATTACAGAAGCCATTGTCTACTAGATGCAGAACTGTGCTGAATGTTGTTCATAATGTGTTGCTGTCCCTGGGCATTACCCTGAGCTTCTTATTAAGATTTAACATGAACTGGGAAACGTACCCCTTTTGTACCATATGTTGAAAGTTGATTGCAGAAAAATTAAGGAGGGACACTGTCACAAGTGGTAAAATACTAGTGGTCACAGGTGTCAGAGGGATGCCTTTTTTGGATAGGGAAGGGGGAAAGAAAACGAGTTTTAAGAGAGATTGGCAGACACACTCAGTTTGAGAAAACAGATGAACAGGAGTGAGATTTTAGCATACAGCCTCCATGTAAACAATGTTGAACAGAAAGTAATCAGTAACTGCCAGTTCATCTCCGCCAAAGCAGTTATAATCCCATTAGTATGCAGTATCAGTTATCTTTATTACACCAGAACATTCCGGGACTCAGAAGTAAAGTTGATGAACTACTCATTTGTATCAATGAAATGAATTCATCTAACCAAATTGATATAATCTGCCTCTCTGAACATCAAGTGACCACTGGTATAGATATTTTAGACATTTCAGGATTTAAGCTAGCTTCCTACTTCTGCAGAGTAGATATGGATGGAGGAGGAGTTGCCACGTTTATTAAAAACTGCCATAAATTCAAGAACATTGACATTAATAAATTCTGTTTAGAGCAGCATCTAGAAGCATGTGCAACAGAAGTAGAGTTCCATAACAGATCCTATATAATAGTAACTATTTACTGAGCACCTGCAGGAAATTATAATCTATTCATAAATCATCTAGAAGCTCTTTTGGGTTATTTAACAGGAAGAAACAAAGAAATTTTGATTGCTGGTGACTTTAATACAGATTTACTAATGCAATCTTCCAGTAAACATTTACTGCAGTTAGTAATGTCATCTTTTGATCTAACTCACACTGTAAACTTTCCAACTAGGATCACTAAATCCTCAAGGACAGTTATTGATAACATTTTTATAAACAAATCAAAGGAACAAAATCATATCATAAAACCTGTTATAAATGGACTATCAGATCATGACATGCAGCTCCTTGTTTTAAATGTAAATTCTAAGCAGATTATCAAGACTGCTAAATCTGAGTAAGGGAGAGTAGTCAATCAACCAAAAATTGAGTGTTTTAGAAAACTGCTCAAATATATGAACTGGAAAGATGTTTATAGTGCTCATGACATGAATGAAAAATGTAACACATTCATGAACAATGTCAGTACCATGTTTGAAAACTGTGTTCCTCTAAAAGTTACTCAAATTAAACAGAAGACTATAATAAAACCATGGATTACACAAGGAATAAAGATTTCCTGTAAGACAAAAAGGAAAATGTATCTGTCGACCAAGAATAGCTCCAACGCTGATGATTTAGCTAAATACAAAGAATACTCTAAAATATTAAAAAAAGTAATTCAGACATCTAAAGAAATGCACTACAAGAAGATAGCAATGTCAGGGAACAAAATAAAAACAATATGGGATATAGTGAAAGAGGAGACTGGTAGAACCAGAAAGGAACAGGAGCAAATATCACTAAGGGTAGATGTCACATAAGTAACCGAAGGGCATAGTGTGGCAAATCTATTTAACAAGTACTTTATATCCGTTATTGATAGATTGGGATTGTCAAAATCAGTAAATAATGCCCTTGAATATCTGAAACTAGCCTTTACAAATAGCTTCAGGTAAATGAATATGTCACTCACTTCATCAAAAGAAATAACTTCCATAATAAAATCTTTAAACAGAAAGCATTCTAGTGGCTACGATGAAATATCAACAAAGTTAATTAAGGCATGTTCTTGTGAGTTTAGTACAATTCTGTGTTACTTGTGTAATCAGTCAATTATAACTGGGACATTTCCTGACTGGCTAAAATATGCAGATGTTAAGCCTCTATTCAAGAAAGGGGATAAAGAGATACCATCAAACTACAGACCGATTTCACTTTTACCAGCATTCTCAAAAATTTTAGAAAAAGTAATGTACAGGCAGCTTCTCAACCATCTGATCACAAATAACATATTATCAAGAACACAGTTTGGATCTCTGAAGGGTTCTGATATCGAGAAGGCTATTTACACCTACAGTGAAAATGTACTTAATTCATTAAATAACAAGTTACAAGCAGCAGGTATTTTCTGTGATTTGTCAAAGGCATTCGATTGTGTGAACCACAACATTCTTTTTAATAAATTACAATTCTATGGTGTCACAGGCAGTGCTGCAAAATGGTTCAAGTTATACCTTGCTAACAGGAAACAGAGGGTGTCAGTGCAAGGGACTAGTGAATTAAGTCATCAGTTATCATCAGAATGGGAAGAAATTACATGCGGTGTCCCACAAGGATCCATCTTAGGGCCATTGCTTTTTCTTGTATACATTAATCATCTCTCATCAGTTACACTGCCAGAAGCAGAGTTCGTTTGCAGATGACATAAGTATTGCAATAAATAGTATGTCGAGTGTAGTTCTAGAGAGATCTGCTAATGATGTTTTCATGGATATTAATAAATGATTTAAAGCCAACTCACTGACATTAAACTTCGAAAAGACTCACTATATGCAATTCAGAACCTGTAAGAGGTTTCCACCCAGCATATGCATAAAGTATGAAGAAGAGCAGATAGAAGAGGTTGGCAGTCTTAAATTCCTGGGATTACAACTTGATAATAAATTCAGTTGGGAGGAGCACACCACAGAACTGAAGAAACGCCTTAACAAATCGGTATTTGCAATTCGAGTGTTAGCAGACATAGGTGACATAAAAATGAAAAAGCTTGCATACTTTGCCTACTTTCATTCCATAATGTCATATGGTATAATATTTTGGGGTAACTCTTCAAGTAAAAAATAAAGTTTTCAGAGTCTAAAAGCGTGTAATATGTATTATTTGTGGAGTAAACTCATGGATGTCCTGTAGAAACCTCTTCAAAGAACTGGGTATACTAACTACTGCTTCTCAGTATATTTACTTCTTAATGAAATTTGTCCTAAATAACATATCTCTTTTTCCAACAAACAGCTCAGTTCATGCATACAATACCAGGAACAAATATGGTCTGCACAAGGACTTAAAAGCAATCACTTTAGTTCAAAAAGGGGTCACTACTCACGAACACTCATCTTCAATAATTTGCCAGCAAACATAAAAAATTGAGTTACAAATAAAGATCAGTTTAAAAGGAGCCTGAATGACTTACTAGTGGCAAATTCCTTCTACTCCATTGACAAATATTTTAATAGAAGCAAATGATGTATTGTATATATTCATACTATTAGTATTGTTACTTCAGCTTTAAAAAAATTATAATTTGACGTGTTCCACATCCACAAGGATCTCCTCAGCACAGATCTATGGAACGAAAAACTAATCTAATCTAATCTAATCGAGGAAAAAACGTCATTTTCTGATGGTTGACCATTCAGAAAGTTGTAGTAGGTGAAATATCACCCCAGAAGCTGTAAATATATTTGACATCTGCTCATTGTGTATTATTATTTTTAGCTACCACTTGTACAGTGAAACAGTTATCTTACTTTAATACTCCCATAGTTTCCAGTACTCATACAGTCACATGACTAACTGTAAATTCAATGATTCAGTAAAGATATGCAGTACACACACAGAGGAAAGGTGGTAGATGGGCTAAACAGAAACTGCGTTCAAAAAAGGTAAGGAAACAATCTACATAAAATATACTCTATCTCGGAAAAAAGTCATTGTACGGAATATTTGTGTCAGTATCTTGCTAAAAATAACCATCTGTCACCTATAGGTACATTGACCTTTTGTTAACAGAGTCCTTTCATCGCTTCAGTTATCTATATCCCTACCCCCACCACCAATTACTCTGAACTAAGTAGGTGGGAACAAGCTTTTCAACACACTTCTGCAGCATCCTTCATATCATAAATCTACTCACTTGAAGGCCTATGTTGAAACCATGACAAAATCATAGATCACAGTAAGGGCAATATTTAAACCAAGGACGCTAAATGTTAACAGGAACTCTTTTACATTGCAATGTTATGTCTGTTGATTAGACCGAGTAACTTTCTGCAATTATGGCTCAGTCTTGTTTTCAGTACGGCTGCCGTACAGTAGCTGATAAGCATAAATGGTCAGAGTCAAAGAGTTCCGAGATAAAATTCTAGTGAGAAATAGTACATCAAACTTTTCTACAAAAGAAAAATGGCTAACACAGCCATTTTATCACCTCAGTCATATATATCCTTACTCCTGCCATGAATTACTCTGAACTAAGTATGTGAAAACTAGCTTTTCATTACACTCCCTCTTTCCGGGCATCACCTAGCTGAAGTTTTAAAAATGCTACATCCTCTACTTCCTCTATTCCTATTTTCTTGACAGCTCTCTTTCTGTTTTACTCCAATTATTTTCCACATTCCTGCTTTTTTAACACACTTGTCTCTTGTAGGTGTGTACACTGTCTGCATTTTTTTCACTCTGTGCCTTTGTCAATTTCTATTCCCCATTTCCAGTTCTCGTAGTTCCACTTGTCTTATGTTTGCCTTACCCTTCCCAAAGCACTCCTTCTTCCTTATACAAAACTGTTAGTCTGTTCTGTGGATTATATAATCAAATAAGAAACTTGGACATTACTAACACCTAAAATATTTGTTTATTAGGTGCAATAAGAACTTCAAATTTTGAACCTTTGAGAATAGCACACAATGCTGTTAAACAATATCACTTTGGTAATCCATATAGTGTTATTAAGAAAACTCAATGACAGCTACAAATTTGGGCAATGTTTAAGGTTTCATATATGGATAATGTTGGATCTATATAAGAGGAATGTGTCCTGTTTTATTGCTGTATTATTTCTTTATATTTTAATAGGATTTTAGTCATACAATGTACTCAGTATAAATAACAAATTAACAGAAAAAACTATGTACACTGCAGCTTTTACAGAAAGTAGACATAGTTTCATTCACAGGAGCTTTAATTAAAAATATGAGTGAACTATGGCACTGCATGCTGAGAAATTTGATTCTACCATTTGGCACTGTTCATTACTGACACAAAAGTTATGTTATATCACTAAGCTGTTAAACTAGACAGAGATTTCAACATACTGTAGTAAATTTAGTTTTGATTGATGTATTCTTATCAGAAGCATATCTATAAAGTAGACAACAAGTAAATATTTGTGATGTACTGTCAGATTTAAATCTATTCAATCTGTAATATATTTTTAGAAGACTAGTGTTAGAATATTGAGGTGACATATTTCAGATTTAACACTTGATTGTGAAATGTATGCCTTTACACTTACTATTCTTCTTCTTAGCAAATAAAACAAAGACTTTGTATGCATCGTGTCTGTAGTTTCACCCTTATCGAATGGTTACATGCTGTATGGATCACAAACACAACTGTGTTCTGTGATGTGTGGAATGAATTATATGTTCATACAGGTTAAATTAGTTGCTATTTACAACTTACCATTAATATAGCATACTTCATTCAGACCAAGCTCAGTTCTTGAAAGTTCTTTCAGTCCCCCATCTTCATCCATTATTTCATCACCTTCTTCAATGTTTTTTTCAGGCCATGCAAATCTCACTTCACTGAGGGTACCTTGTAACACTTTCATGAAACAATGTGCATCTGCATGATCATGAATGGCTGAGCCATGTCCTTCACCCCAACATAGGATCATCAAGTTAAATTTACCATTTCCTTCATCCACTAAGTTCCTTGTGTACCTGTAAAAAAATTATTTTTTCTCTTGTTTATTTGCCAATATAAATATGCTATGATATTTAAGATGTTGGACATTACATCTATCTGCTCAAGATTGTGTAGAAATAGTTTTGCAGAAATTAGCATGCCACTGATATTTTTTAGACTAGCTAGGTCAGAAATAGATTTTATACTGGTAAGTAACACATAGTATTACTATTGTTTCTTTTTTTTGTTTTTGGTTTCTGAAAGCTGTCATATTCCAGTTAGCATTAGCATTTCTTGTAGATGTGGTGCTGTACATAAGCATAGGTACATAGGTACTTTAGCAATATATTACACTATTTCAGAATTTGTTTTGCTCAAAATGGTTCCTTTCAATGTGATTAATTTAGAAATATATGAGAGATCCATTAAAGGTTTTCTTGAGTATGACTTTAAAGAAACTTAATTTCTGGAAAATTTTGAATACCTCTTTTATTCTGTTGCACCTACAAGTGTACAGATACTGTTTTTTGACAAAATATGCACACTCTTCTTCAGACGCTGCCATATTCTTAGTTATCTTCCTTCAGGAAATAAACTGATATTGTCTGGATCACTGTGAGTTAACAGACACTGTTGTGAAGGTTAAATGTAAATCTTATTTTCTTTCATGACCTTTATTTCATTGCTTAAGGATGATTTTTCGTATGTGATTCTATTCAGTCATTTGACTGAACTCTACCACAGCATTTGTGCTGCCTTAGGAGAACAGCAGATCAACTACAGCTACTGCATTTGTCAGGTGTAAGGGCTGACACATTTATTTTCGTTTCTCCACTTCATTTTAGACCCGATTTCTTAGGGTCAAAGTAGATGGTTTGGTTGAATACTGTTGCTTGAAGCCTATTGGTATCCATGAACAATAATATCTATATTAAGGAGTGTACTCAGTTATAACAATAAGACTTCCTTTATATTATTTCGCACCGAAATCTTTTCGAGACTCACTGAATTTCTGGCCTTGAATATCTCCCATGCTTTCAATATACTGTTAATATTATGAATACGCTTACTTAAATTCGTAATTTGGTGCCTAATCTCGTTATTGGAAATCTACATACGTATCAATTTTACTTATGCTAGTTACTACTGGCCTGATAAATTTGAAAATGGAAGGGGTACACAGTATACGATGAAAAGTATCCAGGCACATCTATGTAACAGGGAGGTTAGTGACCATGTCATCATAGCGACTATGGTTGCTAAACCTAATAAATCTGTCAAGAAGGCTTGGAGAGTATTTCCGCTAGATAGGGCAGATAAGCATTTTTTATCATCCAACTTAGACAATGAATTAACATTATTTAGTTCCAGTATGATGGATGTAGAGGAACTACGGGCAAAGTTTAAACTTATCGTAAATCATGCTCTGAAGAAGTGTGTGCCGAGTAAGTGGATTAAGGACGGTAAAAACCAACCATGATTCATAAACGAAATTCCGAAAGTGCTGAGAAAGCAAAGGCTGTTGCACTTTCTGCTCAGAGGAGAACGCGCAAATTACGACAGGTAAAACTTAGTAGAAATTGGCGCGGCTGCAAAAAGATCGATTCACAAAGAATACCACAATTACCACCCATCATACGTTACCAGAAGATCCTGCCCAGTACCCAAGAAAATTCTGGTCCTAGGTAAAATCGCTAAGCGGATCTAAAGCCGTCGGCACACGGACAGTGCTGTCGAACGTCTTGAGTGTGCAGAATTCAACGTGCTGGTGAACACTTACAAGGGAACCTCCCCATCGCACCCCCCTCAGATTTAGTTATAAGTTGGCACAGTGGACAGGCCTTGAAAAACTGAACACAGATCAATGGAGGAAACAGGAAGAAGTTGTTTGGAACTACGACAAAAATAAGCAAAATATACAAACTGAGTAGTCCATGTGGAAGATAGGCAATATCAAGGATAGTGTGAGATAAGGAGCGCCGTGGTCCCGTGGTTAGTGTGAGCAGTTGCGGAATGAGAGGTCCTAGGTTCAAGTCTCCCCTCGAGTGAAAAATTTACTTCTTTTTTTTCGCAAAGTTATGATCTGTCCGTTCGTTCATTGACGTCTCTGTTCACTGTAATAAGCTTAGTGTCTGTGTTTTGCGACCGCACCGCAAAACCGTGCCATTAGTAGACGAAAGGACGTGCCTCTCCAATGGGAACCGAAAACATTTGATCGCAAAGTCATAGGTCAACCGATTCCTCCACAGGAAAACACGTCTGATATATTCTATACGACACTGGTGACGGCATGTGCGTCACATGACAGGAATATGTTGTCAACCCACCTAACTTGTACACTTGGCGAATGGGTAAAAAGATTTTTCTACCTTGCCCGATTTAGGTTTACTTGTGGATGTGATAATCACTCCCAAAAAAGTCATGAAAACATAAGAGTTTGTCAGATAATAAAAAATTAAATCTTTCAGTCGAGGGCGACTTGAACCAGAGACCCCCAGTTCCACAGCTGCTCACGCTAACCACGGGACCACGGCACTCCCGAGCGCATAGTGTCCTTGAAGTTGCCTATCTTGCACATGGACTACTCAGTTTGTATATTTTGCTTATTTTTTCATAGTTCCACACAACTTCTTCCTGTTCTCTCGATTGATCTGTGTTCAGTTTTTCAAGGCCTATCCATTGTGCCAACTTATAACTAAATCTGAGGGGGGTACGATGGGAAGGTTCCCCCGTTGTGAGAAACTATTCTAGATGTGCATACAGTGTACATGCCGTAACGTGATATACACGATCGAAGCGCACTCCAGCCGCAGTTCTCGGTTTATCTGGCTCGCAAATCACACTGTTTACGAAATGGACGGGCGTAAAATTCCTACTTTAGTTCTATTAAACCGCACACTTCCTCCATTATCAACATGCATTGTTTTGTCTGTAGTATACATAAATAAAAACTGAAATATCCAGGGACATATTATACGGCAAAAAGGAGAGTAATATATCCATTCAATATGAACATTGGCTTATAAAAGTTCCATTACAAATAGTGCGGAAAAAATTACGATAGTTATAAGATAAAAATTATTTCATCATTCTCACTGTTCAGTAAAATCATAAGATCATTCTTACTTGATCACCGTTCCTACTCAGCAGCAGAAGCCTTACAACGTGTAACAGACAAAATTTAAAACAAGAAAGTGTAAAATATCTTCCTGTGAGTAGTGCAACCTGTCTTGTAGATCAAGTCAATCGACCAAACTCATTCCTCAGAAAGAGAGCTTTTACATTGACGTAACATCGACTATATCTATAGAACATACTTTTACTAAAGTAATAAGAAAGTATCACAACCTATCAAAAAACGAGAATAATAATAAAAAAAAATTGCAGTTTGTTTTTCCTCGGCACGATGGCACTTACCATAAGGATAATGCAACGTGTCACACTGTTCGTAGCCTACATGCGTGGTTTGAAGAACACCAGGATCAGCTTACTCATATACTCCTCTGCCTACCAAACTACCCGGATTTAAACCTAATCGAGAATCTGTGGGACCACCTCGATCGGGCTGTAAGCGCAATGTATCCTCAACCGGGAAATCTAGCGCAGCAGGCCACAGAACTGGAGTCAGCAAGGCTCCACATCTCCATCGATACCTTCCAGAAGCTCATCGACTCTCTTCCTGAACGTCTCGCAGCGGTCAGCAGTGCAAAAGGTGGTTATTCAGAGTTTTACCAGTGGTCACATTAAAGTGACCGGACAGGGTACTAGGATTGTATGGAAATACAGCATAAAATAAGTATGGTCTGTGTGGAATCTGAAGAGTGAGCGGCCGAGTCCTCACAATCCACCCACTACTTCACAAGCAGCAACTACAGGCTGTTTCACAATGCTATACAGACCCTTTTGTAGCGCACGTTGTAAGTCAGCAGTGAGCTGACACGCCCAGGGAGTGTTTATTTTCCACAGAATGTGTTAACAGCCTATGGAATACAGAAATAAGTAACTAATATAACTAACGCAAGAAACGCACACGAACGGTATCCATGTAAATCAAAGAACGCCGTGCTCTTCGAGAGGAAATAGAATCTTACTCATCCTATATGGCAGCTGCAGCGTTCTTCCAGTAAAGGCCACTTCCCAGCAACAAGCGCTACTCGCTCTACAGTTTACAAATAGACAGTACTACTAATAGAAGTGGACCTTCACATTTTCCGCTAAAAATATGGCTCTCCACAGGGATCGGTTCTCAGACTACTTCTGTTCATTACGCATGGCAGTTTTACAGGGTAAGTCAGGAGGAAAGGTACCTGCTTTGAGGGGTGACAGTATTTCTGAACAAAAAGTCATATGAACATACCTCCTATCATTAAAAGTTTCACATGAAACTAATGAAAACATTGGGGAACAGGACAAATGCCGGTGGTAGTAAATGAAACATTGTGATCTAGTGTTTTATTTAACTGCGTAAATTTCCTCAAAAAATATGTTCAAAAATTCCACAGCCAAATGCAATGCATTTTGCAGCTTTTGTCGATAGTGTACGGTCCTATACTAGAGCACACGCATATGAAATACGAGGGAGAACGTACTCCTTTGTGTCCACTCTGCCCTTGTAGACTTCGGTCTTAAGCCAACCTCACAAACAGTAATCTAATGCAGTACGATCGGGTGACCTTGGTGGCCAAGAAATGACTCCATGGCAACCGATCCAACGTCCACGATACGTTTCAGTGAGTACTGTGTCACTGGCCGTGCCGAATATGCAGGAACTCCATCATGCTGGAAGTACATACCGTTTCTTGTTGCCGAGGTATATCTTCCAAGTATTCTGGTAACACATTTTGAAGGAAATCAAGATACCGTACTCCATTAAGACGGCTATCTAAAACTACTGGACCGATGAGTTGGTCATCAACAATACTACACCACACGTTCACTGAGAATGGTCATTAAAGACAAAACTACGTAGCATAATGTAGCCTTAGTTGTATCCACATGTGAGTGCTGGTGAAGGAGGACATGCGACTGACGCCTGTGATTTTCAAACGGTTGTATGTCGGATGCGGCTAAGAAGATGGCATATCACTAATAAAATGTGATTAACGTTGTCGACTTACATAACAAACTAAGGTTTTCACATTAGGATTTTGTTTATGTAGTGGGACTTAGCTTTAAAAAATATACGACAATGTGTAATGAGTGTCACTCAGTGAGCAACATTTCTGAAGAGGGCTCGGTAATGACCCGAAGCCGATAATCAGTAAAGAAAATTTGTAATCTTAACGTAGGATTTTTAGCCACACATGTTTTAGACCAACAGATCGCGTATCTCTCCCCACTGACAATGTGAAAGAGTGACACTAATGATGATTGTTTTTGAATGCCAATAAAGATATTTTGTTTGTAACTCATTGTTTCCTTTATTGTCTGAGAGCAGTCACCGAA
Organism: Schistocerca serialis cubense; assembly: GCF_023864345.2. NCBI lineage: Eukaryota > Metazoa > Arthropoda > Insecta > Orthoptera > Acrididae > Schistocerca > Schistocerca serialis. Next base: position 398,932,301 of record NC_064640.1, on the reverse strand, counting down.
TTTGGAGACTCACACTGTACATTGTTTAAAACTAATTAATGTAACTAACACTAATTAGCTTCCAAAGCAATATAGTGTAATGAATCAGTCGCAACATAAAATGGCTTCATAACGTGCACGTAACTAAAGATGGCTACATTGTTTTCAAGTACACAGAGTTTATGAATATGCCACTCTAATTGCACATGATAGTCATCAGAAAATCTTTGCTTTTAATTACATAAGTAAAGTACTGAAGCTCACGGTTGCGTCAGCGAGAAATACTGCATCTTTTACCCACATGACATTACTCAGTGATGACAGTGCCTCTGCATTCATTTACATAGAACATGATGGTTTCTCCTCGAACTGCAAAGAACACGTCAAGTATTTTGCCTCTCTCAGGAGAGATATCACGCAGTTATGTCACTACATGCTGCTTCTCTGCCTTGTGAAAAATTTTAACTGACGCTGTGAGGCCGTGAAAAATTCGTCGCGCACCGTCAGGACCGCAGGTTATAGGCTAATACTGTGGTGTGAGCCCTCTTACAATCGTAATCTCTGGGTTTATTCGATTGCATTTTTCAGCGATCATCTGATTATGAATGAAGTCAGCGTACAGCTATCAAAGACCGCGTTCCTCAAGTCATATCCGCAATGGTATTTGATTAAATGTGTGGCAGTTCAGTCAGCAAATAGCAAAGAGTTTTAAAGGAACAGTTAAGGGAGATTTGACAATTTCAAGTGAGTCCGATACCGGAAAAGCCAACTTCTTCCATACCTCACCTCATTCAAGCCAAAAATCCTAATATTTCACTTTCAGGCGCTGGACTCGGCTTCTGACCTCTTGAAGCTCGGGAAACTACACTGAAGCGCCAAAGAAACTGGTATAGGCACGCTTATTTAACTGCAGAGATATGTAAATAGGCAGAATACGGCGGTGCGGTCGGCAACGCCTATATAAGGCAAGTGTCTGGCGCAGTTGTTGGATCCGTTACTGCTGCTACAACGGCAGGTTTCAAGATTTAAGTGAGTTTGAACGTGGCGGTATAGTCGGCTCACGAGCGATGGGACACAGCATCTTCGAGGTAGCGATGAAGTGGGGATTTTTCTGTACGACCATTTCACAAGTGTGCCGTGAATGTCAGGAACCCGGTATAACATCAAATCTCCGACATCGCTGCGGCCGGAAAAAGATCCTGCAAGAACTGGTCCACCGACGTCTGGAGAGAATCGTTCAACGTGACAGAAATGCAACCCTTGCGCAAATTGCTGCAGTTTTCAATACTGGGCCATCAAAAAGTGTTAGCGTACGAACCATTCAACGAAACATCATCGATATGGGCTTTCGGCGCCGAAGGCCCACTCGTGTACCCTTGATGACTGCACGACACAAAGCTTTACACCTCGCCTGGGCCCGTCAGCACCGAGATTGGACTGTTGATGACTGGAAACATGTTGCCTGGTCGGACGAATCTCGTTTCAAATTGTATCGAGCGGATGGACATGTACGGGTATGGAGACAACCTCATGAATTAATGTACCCAGCATGTCAGCAGGAGACTGTTCAAGCTTGTGCAGGCTCCCTGATGGTGTGGGGCGTGTGCAGCTGGAGTGATGTGTAGCCCCTGACACGTTTAGATACGACTCTAACAGGTGACGCGTACCTAAGAATCCAGTCTGATAACCTGCATCCATTCATGTCCGTGCATTCCAACGGACTTGGGCAATTCCAGCAGGTCAATGCGACACTCCACACGTCCAGAATTGCTACAGAGCGACTCCAGGAACACTCTTCTGAGGTTAAACACTGCCGCTGGCCACTAAACTCCCCAGATATGAACATTATTGAGCATATCTGGGATGCCTTGCAACGTGCTGTTGAGAAGAAATCTCCAGCCCCTCGTACTCTTACGGATTTATGGACAGTCCTGCAGGATTCATGGTGTCAATTCCCTCCAGGACTACCACAGATATTAATCGAGTCCATGCCACGTCGTGTTGCGGCTCTTTTGCGTGCTCATAGGGGCCCTACACGATATTAGCCAGATGTACCTGTTTCTTTGGCTCTTCAGTGTGTTGTCAGGTAACTTCATTCGTTAAAAAGATACTTCTTCAAAGCAGTGAAGCCTGATATTGTGTTTAAGTGGTTTATGAAATAAACATTTCTTAAGGTAAAAAAACTTTTAATGCCTAGACTGTAATTTTCCTGTCACAATTAAAGTACGATAACTAGTTGCGGTTGCTATCCGCAACCATCTTCAAATCGTCCAAAACTTGTAAAAGCCGTGAATATGCATTGGAAAGCATCATAAGATGTAGTCATGCAGTAACATGTATTCTCAAATACGAAGACAATTACAGTACGTAGTTTAAAAACATCACCTTGAGCAACCCAGGTTGTAGACCGCAATCTCGCAGGATGACGGAAGTATAGGAAAATGTCCAGTTGCCTGAGTAAATGTTGCTTCGAATGCTCATTATTTGCAACGCAACAATACTGCAGGTATTATTGTGAGAACAGTGTATGATTAGGTTCCAGAAATGGTCAGCTGTTCCGTAGACTGCCTTATAAGAGGATGATCCTGTATGACGCATGAAGTAGTCATCTTTATAAAATTTGCGCAGATTGAAGAATAGTAGGAAAATAGCGAAAGTCCAACAGCTTGACAAGACACGTCAATACAAACTTAGTTTCGACCTGTATTGTCAGGCTGGTGGCTTTCTGAGGATGACACACCGATCAGTTGGTACCATTGGGCCTTCTGAGGCCTGTTCGAACGGAGAGAGAGAGTTACTTCATAACCTGTGTACTTCGACATTCCAAACGTTTATGAGTTTCATAACTTCTCGTAAAGTGATATCATATGACTTTTTCTTTTCACCACTATAGTGATAGTAATCGATCAGGAAAACCAATCCACAAAATAAATCAGCGGTATGCAGTGAAAGAAGAAAAAGGACAGTTCTGTCATTTCCTCTCTCTCTTTTCGTTGGAGAAAGACCTCGCTGTATTTTAACAAATGTGCTAGCATAGCATAGAGGAGCGTGGGTTACTATGAAATTTAATAATATCACTGGGATACATTAATATTTCATAATGTTAAGCAACATATTTCAATTGTACTTAAATAAAATGTAAACCTTTGCCTTCTTTACACTACTCAGAAACCCCTCTTCACTTGATACATGGAATACGGCTAATATTATGCAACGTAACACTCTTTTCATTTATTTATCGGTAAGTATTTACTTTTTGACATCATAAGCCGTGTAAAAGAATAGATACTTGCTACAGTTAGTAAAGTCTGTTAGGATGGATACACACCTAAGTTACTAAACTAAATTTATTTCAGTTTATTCCACGGGAAAGCTGAATCCAGAGGGCTGGATGAGAATTTGAACCCCGCTGTTCCTCTTATGCTTCTGTATAGGTTTAGTGATGCATTTTACTTTGCGATAACACTGTTTTAAGTGCAACGTTTTTGCGCGTTTCCTTGAATCTGGTGATACTTTCGCGCATGTAATCCGTCTTTACTATGTCAAGCTGGTGGAGTGAACGCCTTTTTGTTAGCAGGAATTCTAGTGAGAGATGTAGCATAGAGCTTAAGGCAATGGACTCGCATTCGAGAGGACCGTGGTTCGAATCCTCGTCTGGCAACCGACAATTAGGTTTACCATGGTTTATGGTTTCTCTAAATCAGTGAAGGTGCTTGCCATGATGGTTCCACTGAAAAGGACGCGACTGATATATTTCCTTGTCAATGTCCTAATTGAGTTTGTAATCTTCCTCAACGAGACTTTGTTGCTAATCTTTTTACCTTTTTTAATTATGATGGTTTCCTAAGATTAGTCTTTATTGTTTTTTCTTTATTCTTTCTTCTCCTCGGTTTTACTTTTCTTTATACATAACGAACAGCTGAAGAACAGAGTGTTAATTTCTGAATGTATTTAGTCTCTGGAGTACGATAAGTGAGGCACGTAGATATTAAGAATCCACAGATGCCATTCTACGTAGCTCGCTCTGATTTCACATAAGCTAACTTGAGATAAACACAGAGGTTCCTTAAGCCGACATGGATAAAAAGATATTGATCCAGTTGTGTTTAAAATTCTCCGAAATAATTTGCTTCATTTTCTCATGTCATGTGTTACGTTGAATAGTTACCTTCAAGTATCAGACTAGAGTAACTGTGCTTCAGGAACTCACGCTTAGTACTCTTCGCAACGTGGCCGAGCGGTTCTAGGCGCTTCCGTCCGGAACGCGCTGCTCCTACGGTCGCAGGTTCGAATCCTGCCTTGGGCGTGGATGTGTGTGATGTCCTTAGGTTAGTTAGGTTTAAGTAGTTCTAAGTCTAGGGGACTGGTGACCTCAGATGTTAAGTCCCATAGTACTCAGAGCCATTTGAACCATTTTCTTCGCAACGCCATAACAGGTGTGACTTGCTGTTGCCTTTCTCAGACCGTCGGCTGGTTCGTCGAGTCCTCGACGATTATTCAGTATCATTTCAGTCATGTTCACTCCTCGCAGCTAAAAATCTTAGTCACTGAGATGAAATACAACCTGGCTGACTGAGACAGTGAGAGACTACACACAGGAAGCGGCTATACGGGTAGTAGGGGCTGTGTGGAGGAGACTGGTTGGTTTTTTGGGTTGTAGTGTTTCGGGAAACTACAGAAAGGGCGCCAGTCTAAAAGGGTGCAGGGCAAACACAGGAAGGTAGACCTAGCAATAATCATTATTGTAGTTGTAAATTGTCGTAGCTGTGTTAGGAAAGGACCAGAGCTCCAGCGCTAATAGAAAGCACTGAAGCTCAAATCGTTATAGGTATGGAAAGCTAGCTAAAGTCGGAAATAATTTTAACTGAAATTTTTTCAAGGGACCTCACCGTATTGAGAAATGATGGATTATGTACAGTTGGCGGTGGAGTGTTTATTGCTGTCAGAATTAGTTTACATTGTTGTGAAATTGAAGTAGATAGTTCCTGTGTTTTAGAATGGATAGAGGTTATACTTGACAGCCGGAATAAATTGATAATTTTTCTCTGCCTCGTGATGACTGGGTGTTGTGTGCTGTCCTTAGGCTAGTTAGGTTTAAGTAGTTCTAAGTTCTAGGGGACTGATGACCATAGATGTTAAGTCCCATAGTGCTCAGAGCCATTTGAACCCATTTAAATTGATAATTAATTAGTTTTACCTACCCCTTGACTCAGATGATACAGTTGCTGAGCATTTCAAAGAAAACTTGAGTCTTGTTTCAAATAGGTACCCTACTCATACAATTATAGGTGATGGTGACTCGAATCTACCCCCGATATGCTAACAAAAATACATGTTTAAACGTAAAGTTAGTTCAGGAGCCTACTAGAAGTGTAAATGGTTGCGAAAACATTCATGACCTCTTATCAACACGTAATCCTGAGCAAATTGGGAACATCACTCAACATACAGGCATTAATGATCACAAGGCATTTGTAGCGAGACTGAATACCGTAACATCCAAATCCACCAAAAATAAACGCAAAGTACATCTGTAAAAAAAAAAAAAAAAAAAAAAAAAAAAAAAAAAAAAAAAAAAAATTTCGTTCGACGTCTTTCTGACTATGTAAATGAAGACCACCTGTGGTTTGAATTCAGAGAGATAGTATCGACGGCAATTGAGAGACATGTGCCAGATAAATTAATATGAGATGGTACTGATTCCATATGGTACACAAAATGGGTCAGAACATCGTTGCAGAAGCTACGAAAAAAGCATGCCAAATTTAAAGGAACACAAAATCCCCAAGATTGGTGAAGTTTTACAGAAGCCCAAATTTAGCGCGAACTTCAATGTGAGATGCATTTAATAGTTTCCGTAACGAAGTTCTGTCTCGAAATCTGGCAGGAAACCCAAAGATATTCTAACCATATGTAAAGTACACCAGCGGCAAGACGCAATCAGTACCTTACTGTGCAATAACAATGGTGATGTCACTGACGACAGTGCCGCTAAAGCAGAGTTACTAAACATAGTTCTCCGAAACTCCTTCACCAATGAAGTCTAAGCAAATATTCCAGAAATCGAATATAGAATAACTGCCAACATGACTAACTTAGAAGTGGATATTCTCGTTATAGCAAAGCATCTTAGGTCACTTAATAAAGGCAAGGTCTCCAGTCGAGATTGTATACCAGTCAGGGTTCTCTCAGAATATGCTGATACAATAGCTCCATACTTAGCAATCACATACAACCGCTCGCTCTTCGAAAGATCAGTACCCAAAGACTGGGAAGCTGTACCAGTCAAACCAATACCCAAGAAAGGAAATAGGAGTAATTCGCTGAATTACAGACCCATATCACTAAATTCGATTTGCAGTAGGATTTTGTAACTTATACTATTTTCGAACATTATGAATCACCTCGAAGAAAATGATTTATTGACAAATAGTCAGCACGGATTCAGAAAATGTCGTTCTTATGAAACACAACTAAATCTTTAGTCTCACGAAGTTATGAGGGCTATCGAGAGGGGATGTCAAATGGATTCCATGTTTTTAGATTTCCAGAAGGAAAAGTCTTCCGCCGCGCGGTCTGGGGCGTCTTGTCACGGTCCGTGCGGCTCCCTCCGTCTGAGGTTCGAGTCCTCCTCGGGCATGGCTGTATGTGTTGACCTTAGCTTAAGTTAGTTTAAGTTAGATTAAGTGGTACATAAGCTTAGAGACCGATGACCTCAGCAGTTTGGTCCCATAAGACCTTCCCACAAATTTCAAATTTTCAAACGTCTTCTGATTGAATTGCGTGCCTATGCCGCATCGGCTCAGTTGTGTGATTGGATTCATGATTTCCTGTCAGAAATGTCACATTTCGCAGTAACTGACGGAAAATCAGCGAGTAAATCAGAAGTAATATCTCGCGTCCCCCAAGGAAGCCCTCTGCTGTTCCATATGACGCTGTCATTTACCGCCTTCTAAAGTGATCAGATGGTCGAAAACAACTTCTAAATGATTTAGACAAGGTAACTGTATGGTGTGAACCGTGTCAACTAACTCTAAATAATGAAGAGTGTGAATGCATTCATATGAGTGCTAAAAGAAATCCGCTAAATTTCCATTACGACTAAATAACAAAAATCCAAATGTTGTAAATTCAGCTACATACTTAAGGATTACAATTTCGAATAACTTAAATCGGAACGATCACATAGATAATGTTGTGTGTAAAGCAAACCAAAGACTGCGATTTATTGGCAGAACACGTAGAAAGTGCAATAGGTCCACTAAGTAGACTGCTTACACCATGCTTGTCCGCCCTCTGTGCGGTGTGGCATTCACACCAGACGGGACTGTCGGAGGACACCGAAAAAGTTCAAAGAAGGGCAGCTCGTTTTATATTATCGCGAAATAGATGAAAGAGCCGCGCGGGATTAGCTGAGCAGTCATGGACTGTGCGGCTGGTCCCGGCGGAGGTTCGAGTCCTCCCTCGGGCATGGGTGTGTGTGTGTTTGTCCTTAGGATAATTTAGGTTAAGTAGTGTGTAAACTTAGGGACTGACGACCTTGGCAGTTAAGTCCCATAAGATTTCACACACATTTGAACATTTTTTTGATGAAAGAGTGCCACGGATATGAAACATGAGTTGGGGTGACAATCATTGAAACAAAGACGTTTCTCGTTGCGGCAGGATTTTGTAGTGAAAATTCGGTCACCAATTCCTTATCAGATTGCGAAAATATTCTGTTGGCGCCCTGCTACGTAGGGAGAAATGATCATCAAAATAATAGAAATCAGAGCTCGCACAGAAGGATTTAAGTACTCCATTTTCCCGCTCGCTATACAAGAGTGGAACGATAGAGAGATAGCTTGAAGATGGTTCGATGAACCTTCTTCCAGGACTTAATTGTGAATTGCAGGGTAGTCATGTTGACGTCGATGTAGCCAAGCATGCCACTGGATACTCTGCCGCCGGCTGGAGTGGCCGAGCGGTTCTAGGCGCTACAGTCTGGAACCGCGAGACCGCTACGGTCGCAGGTTCGAATCCTGCCTCGGGCATGGATGTGTGTGATGTCCATAGGTTAGTTAGGTTTAAGTAGTTCTAAGTTCTAGGGGACTAATGACCACAGTAGTTAAGTCCCATAGTGCTCAGAGCCATTTGAATCATTTTTTGATATTCCGCCGAACATATAATTCAGTATTTATATATACTCGTATTAAAGGCTATTTTTGGCATGGATGTGAGTGATGTCCTTAGGTTAGTTAGGTTTAAGTAGTTCTAAGTTCTAGGGGACTGATGACCACAGCAGTTAAGTCCCATAGTGCTCAGAGCCATTTGAATCATTTTTTTGATATTCCGCCGAACATATAATTCAGTATTTATATATACTCGTATTAAAGGCTATTTTTGGCATGGATGTGTGTGATGTCCTAAGGTTAGTTAGGTTTAAGTAGTTCTAAGTTCTAGGGGACTGATGATCGCAGCAGTTAAGTCCCATAGTGCTCAGAGCCATTTGAATCATTTTTTGATATTCCGCCGAACATATAATTCAGTATTTATATATACTCGTATTAAAGGCTATTTTTGGATTCGTGCGGAGGAAACCATAGTACCATAGCACATGGAGAACCCGTAGTACAATGTTGCGATGGTTCCTTAGCAAGGGCAGTTCAGTTTTCCTTCTCTATTCCTTCGCAGGATCACAAACTGGCAAGCAGTACACAAGAAAAAGGTCGTACAAGTGCTTTGTAAGACACTTATGGCTCAACTGTTTGAGCGATGTGAAAACAAAACTTATAAATTACACAATGCATTTTTGTCCGCATTTTCACAGCCAAACGAAGTGTGGGAAATGGAAAAATGTGGTATTAAACTGATCACCATCACATCTAATCTTGCAGAACAAAATTTAACTGCTTGAAAGTAATTAGGGTGATTAAGAAAAGCCTAATTTCTTGACATGAAGGAAATTGAAATATTTCAGGAACAGCTGCTATTAGCTGTTGTTGTGGTTTCCACTCCGAAGACTGGTTTGATGCAGCTCTCCATGCTACTCTATTCTGCGCAAGCCTCTTCATCTGCGAATAACTATTGACCTACATCCTGCTGCATCTGTATTTATATCTTCTTCTCCCTCTAAGATTTAATCCCACACACTTCCCTCCAGTACTAAACTGGCGATCCCTTGATGACTCAGAATGTATCCTATCAATCGATCCCTTCTTCTAGGCAGGTTGTGCCACAAACAACTTTTCTCCCCATATTTATTCAGTACCTCCTCGTTAGTTACTTGACCTACCCAACTAACCTTCACCATTCTTCCGTAGCACCACATTTCAGAAGCTTCTGTTCTCTTCTTGTCTAAACTGTTTATCGTCCATGTTTCACTTATATATATATATATTTTCAGAAAAGACTTCCTGACACTTAAAACTATGTTCGATGTTGACAAATTTCCCTTCTTCAGAAACGTTTTTCTTGCCTTTGTCAGTCTACGTTTTATCTCCTCTCTACTTCAGCCATCGTCAGTTATTTTGTTGCCCAAATGGCAAATCTCGTGTATTATTTTCAGTGTCTCGTTCCCTCAGCATTACCTAATTTAATTCGAATACATTCCATTATCCTGCTCGCTATGTTAATGAAATGTCCAAAAATTTCAAATCACAGCATAAATTGAAACTTCCCTTGTTTCCCGTAATAAATAATACAATAGCGATCTATGTTTAAATAGCCTACATTTCATACTTTCTTAACAAAGTTGAAAGTAAGAGCCAAAGTTGAAAAATAACGGTCAAATGTTCTGTGATATGTCTAAAAGTAAGAAATAAAACAAAGAAACATTCGATGCGTCCTTGAATAATGCTCGAAATCATGTACTGCAAATGAGGTGCCGATTAAGAATTTGAAGTTCAATGTTTAACCTACAAGGGAACCTCCCCATCGCACCCCCCTCAGATTTAGTTATAAGTTGGCACAGTGGATAGGCCTTGAAAAACTGAACACAGATCAATCGAGAAAACAGGAAGAAGTTGTGTGGAACTATGAAAAAAATAAGCAAAATATACAAACTGAGTAGTCCATGTGCAAGATAGGCAACATCAAGGACAATCTCACTTCAGGAGTGCCGTGGCCTCGTGGTCAGCGTGTGCAGCTGCGAAATGAAAGGTCCTTGGTTTATATCTTCCCTCGAGTGAAAATTTTAATTTTTTATTTTCAGACAATTATGTGACGCACATGCCGTCACCAGTGTCATATAGAATATATCATACGTGTTTTCCTGTGGAGGAATCGGTTGACTTATGACCTTGCTATCAAATGTTATCGGTTCCCATTGGAGAGGCACGTCCTTTCGTCTACTAATCGCACGGTTTTGCGGTGCGGTCGCAAAACACAGACACTAAACTTATTTCAGTGAACAGAGACGGCAATGAACGAACGGACAGATCATAACTTTGCGAAAAAAAAGTAAATTTTTCACTCGAGGGGAGACTTGAACCTAGGACCTCTCGTTCCTCAGCTGCTCACGCTAACCACGGGACCACGGCGCTCGTGAACCTACGCCGTCCATGAAGTTGCTTATGATGGGCATGGACTACTCAGTTTGTATATTTTGCTTATTTTTTTCATAGTTCCACACAACTTCTTACTGTTTTCTCGATTGATCTGTGTTCAGTTTTTCAAGGCCTATCCACTGTGCCAACTTATAACTAAATCTGAGGGGGGTGCGATGGGGAGGTTCCCCTGTTAGAATCATAGAGTTTTGAAGAGTACAAGAGGTTAAATGTCTGGTGGAATTTCACTCTAGCTGGTGCACATGACTTATATCATTGTTCAAAGGAACTTAATTTCTCAAAAATTTGACCGATCTTTTTCCAAAATATTTTTCGTAGGTGTATTCCATTTACTTGGATATTTTCCATTGAATCTCAGCCTGACACAGACTCTTCCTGCAACTAATTTTACGTGGTAGTTTCACTTTAGGTCGCTCCAGACGGACGAGCATAGTTATTTTACAGTGGTTGCTGTTTCCAGCAATTTATCCACAGTTGCACAATTGAACGTCAACAGGTCTTTGCATCTATTTATTCGCAATACTTCACATTTATTTAAGTTGAGACTTAAATGCCAGATCCTGCACTAACCGTCGATTCTCTGCAGTTCTTCCTGCTCTTCGCAATATGCGTTCCTACGCAGCAAACACCCACTGAGACAACAAAACACTAAGCTGTCTTTTCAGCATCCAGGTAAATTAACCTGCGCAGGTGTTGCTAATACAGCTGCAAGGTTGCCAAAATATAATTGACCCGGAAAGTGTTTCTGACATTTCGTGATAACATTATCTAAACAGCAAAAGCAATCGTCAGAAATCGGGAAAGCCGCAACCCACAGTGAGAAGTGTGAAAAATGTGCGCTCTTCTGTAAAGAACAGTTCTACGTTCCATTAACTGAGAAATATTAAGGAGACTGCTTGTCATCTACGTATGAAGCAACTTAAGAATGCTTCAGTTTTAGGTAACACATTTTTCATCGCTATTTTGCGTTGTAAGAAGATAATCATTAACTCTGCATATGATTGTGCGACTATTTCTGTTTCAAATTATCTGCATTTACATCTTTACTCCGCTTGCCACCGTACGTTGTTCAACTGAGGATATATGGGGTACTCCCCTGTAATCGCGGATAGCACGAGGGATGACAGACTGCCCCATGCCCCTCTGTAAAACTTCCAGATTTTCTAATTTTACCGTCGTGATCATTACGTGAGATATTTCCGTACCAAGTAATATGTTTCTTGGCTTATTTTGGACGTGCCCCTTGGAAATTTGTGAGGAATATTTTGTAATGAAATACACAAACCTCCCTCGTGAATCAATGTGTCAGTGAGAACCGTATCCAAATTCCTACAGTAGCACCTAACATCAGCCATCACATACAGACGCGGCAGGGTACTTTAATTATCAAAATCCTTATAACAGTTCGCGAGATTTGACACACCATACATGCAGAAAAACGCAACAGGTGACTAATTTATAAAATATATAGAAGATAGAAGATGAAATGACAACACCATTCAAGAATTCGTCGTAAAAAGGCTGTAAGCGTCCTCATTTATGATTAAATTACAGTTCCTTAGGATTCTTTAAATAATTCTGCGTCTAGCATCTGGCTACCACCAGTGAAATTTTCATGATCATTGCAGCACTCCGCACAGGAACTTGCAAGTTGTGACTGATTCCAGAGAGTGATTGTCGATCGCGCTGTCAATCGGTACTGGGACCTTCTGCCTTTTTCGGTCTAATGTATTTCAGTGTCGGAATAACGGGACGGAGTAGCACGCTCCGAGCCCGTGGACATGGAGGCCTACAAATCTCGAGGGTCTCGATTTTCGATTCTTGTCCTGACAAGACCATTTTTAATCAAGTTCCAAAAAGGCCTAAATATGTTCAGTAAATAAGGAGCAGTCTGGAGTGTGAGGTCTCATATGTACGCAAAATATAAACATAGGCACCTACCTAAAAAACGCTGCATGAAACTTAAAACTGTGGTTGTCAGCTAGACGCAGTTATTCTACATGAAACGTCTTCTGATACCTACGCCATCTGCACAGGTGTACTATAACTACAGTTTGAAAAATACGGGCATAAATGCAGTGAAGAACTTACCAATGATTCATTAATTGTTCATTTTAAGTATTACATTCTAAAAATTACTTCCTCGGACGTTATATATAATTGTTATACAGATTACTTTATGACTATGAGAATCCACCTAAATGAACTAGAATGGAGTCATCTAGATCCAAGCAGTGGTTTTCACCAACTGTAGAAATAAAGATCAACACTACAGTCATCTAGACCTTATACGCCAGAATTAGCAGTAAAAAAACCTTTTAAAACGTTTTTTGCACTGATGAACATACCCAATATCGCATAAACTTTTATCTGGTTGCAGTCAGCGCCTTAAAGGCAAGCACCCGCTTGCTGTGTGGAGACTTCGAAGGGAAACTAAGAGATTCCAACAACAGAGAAATGAGTGTTATGATTTCTGTCGTAAGAAGAACGACATACTTATTAAAGAATAGTAACGAGGGCAGCCAATTTGAACATTATGTCGTAAAATTAACTTTCAACCTCTAACTTGTTAGCAAAACAAATGACGATAGCAGCCGATGCGTTACTTCCCTTAAACTTTCAACCGAAACTCTCGGGGAATACCCGTCACAACGAGGAAAATTCAAACATTCTTATTGTACATGAGCTCTACAATACATTGAGTTTTGTGATAACTACGTCTCATTTCATTCTTCATAAAGCTCGATTACAAATACTTTGTGACGTGTTGATGTGAGTTTAAACAGTGATTGTAATATCGTGTATCTGAGAAGAACCCAAAAAGTAAGTATCTACAGTTCCAATTAGGTTATTATTATCTCTAAATTTCTAGTTCACACAATCGGGATCAGTTCTGTAACCCTTTGCAAACATTAGATTTTTTTCTTTACACTATTTTTCAGCACATAACACTTTTTTATAATATCAAAATGCGTTACAAATTGTAGAAACACGATGTTTAATAAACAAATAATGAATTATAAAATGGCGAAATAAAAATAATCTCTTTAACTATATATATGACGGTAGTATCTGTTCCCGAAAGAACAGTTACCGTGGATAACCATGCAGCTTTGCTAGAAATGAAATGATAATTAAATAGACACCCTAGCTGCAAGCAGGCGTTGATACACTTCATTGGGGACATATTGAAAATGTGTGCCCCGACCGGGACTCGAACCCGGGATCTCCTGCTTACCTGGCAGACGCTCTATCCATCTGAGCCACCGCAGGCACAGAGGATAGTGCGTCTGCAGGGACTTATCCCTTGCACGCTCCCCGTGAGATCCACATTCTCAACATGTCCACAACACTACATTCGTAGTGCGCCTAATAGATGTTTGCCCATCATACTCATGAGTATGATGGGCAAACATCTATTAGGCGCACTACGAATGTAGAGTTGTGGACATTTTGAGAATGTGGATCTCACGGGGAGCGTGCATCATGAGTATGATGGGCAAACATCTATTAGGCGCACTACGAATGTAGTGTTGTGGACATGTTGAGAATGTGGATCTCACGGGGAGCGTGCAAGGGATAAGTCCCTGCAGACGCACTATCCTCTGTGCCCGCGGTGGCTCAGATGGATAGAGCGTCTGCCATGTAAGCAGGAGATCCCGGGTTCGAGTCCCGGTTGGGGCACACATTTTCAACTTGTCCCAAATGAAGTGTATCAACGCCTGCTTGCAGCTAGGGTGTCTATTTAATTATCATTTCATAATCTCTTTATCCAACGAGAAAATTATCTTTATTGTCAATTGGAATATAAACGTTATATGCGAAGTTAATTGGAAATGACCATGCATTTATGGTCATGACAGTACGTACCTACTCCCTATTACAAGCCTTCAGGCTTCACGGAGAGAAAAAATTACTGTTGATGGACGTGAAAGCCATGATCTGCAATCGGAATACCCTCGCTAACTTTTTTTTTTTTAGTGAAAATAATTCATCCAGTTGTCACTCAGAAAAGAAAGCTAAGAAAAACAAAGAGGGATGAGGCTAAATCCCTTTCTGGATCTTTATCCAAATACCTTTCCGATTATGGAAAAAATAAAGATGGCGAAGGAAAGAGTAATCAAATGGTTGAATCTGTCTCCGGCATACAGAGATACTATACGTGATTTTCGTGAGGATTATGACGGAAGTGACACTGAAAGAAAAGATGATAAAGATAGTAATGATGAGAAAATTACTGAGAATGAACATATTTCCGATACATCTAACTTCGACTCCCCTTCATCCAATGGTACTGCTCAATGGGCAGTATCTATTCCAGAGTATATCAGAATTGTGATTATTGAAATGGGCGGTGAAGTATACCCAAACACAGAAGGAGCTTCTGAATCCACAGGAAAACCAGGTGAAAACACCAAGGGAGCACATCGTTGCTTAACTTCGTCCTGGTTTTGTCACATTTGAACGAGACTCAAGATTTAAGGAAATGGGTGCTATACTCACCATCAAAAAAGGCACTGTACAGTTTTTGCTGGGCCTCTGAGGGCGATAGAAAAAAAAATTCTGGCTTCTGTCAATGAAATTGAATAATTGAGTCCAAAGATATCAAAGCATAAATCATCGCCTGAACAACTATCAAAGTTACAAACATGAAAAATATTCTGCATGGACTTGGAACTAAATAAAACAATTGACAAAGATAATCAGAAGATTGTTAGTGATGAAACCAAGAAACGGAGAAACATTTTACACCGCCTTTTAGATATTACACTATTTTTAGCGCAGCAAAACCGTACTCTTCACGGTCATTGTGGAAACATGCCAATGAAAAAATTATTGCAGATATCAAAATGCTAAACGTAATAGAATAATTTTTGACAACACTCCCGACGGAAGTAGAACTGACTCACTGAGTCAAATAATTCGATACGCCCGTAAAGAAGACGCATTATGGAAGTTCGAGAATCGTTCTTAGATTTTTTGTTGATGTCAGGAAAGAGTGCAGAGGATGTATTCGACAGCAGCTGGATAATGATGGGCTGGGTATTGCGTTGTTCACGACTAAAGGCACTGTACACATAAATGTCAGATGTACATGGAGGAAATTAATGAAAAATTTTAGAAGAAAGTTCAGAAGCTCTGTTCACTCCCTGTGCTAATCATTCATGGAGTATTTCTGGGATTCGCGCATTCCCATGTTTTCCCTCTAGCGTCACCTGTTTTGCAACTGCAAAACAGATTTATTCTTTTCGTCTTCTGTACTATTATTTCTTAGCACAACCTACCCTGCAACAGTCTTACAACTTTCACCGCCCTGAATGTATTGTGAACAGCAGCTCCCGTATCACACTATCTTGAGGTATGGCTAGACGCTACTTCCGCTTTTGGAGATGCCTCTCCATTAAGAACGACATATTTAGTTTTGCTCGCAAGCAAGCATTCAAGCCATTCGCTTATCTATTCGGTTATTCCACATTCACTTATTTACGTGATTTTCCTAAATCACTCCAGGCAAATGCCGGGATGGTTCCTCTGAAAGGGCACGGCCGTCTTCCTTCCCCATCCTTTCCTAATCCGATGAGACCGATGACCACGCTGTCTGGTCTCCTTCCCCTAATAACCAACCAACCAACTTATTTACGAAACGATATCGAAGGTTCTGTATCTCACGAACGAACATAAAAATATAGGTTTCAGATAACTGATATTATGGAAACCACGTTTGATTACTACAAAGGGGTTGTTCAGTCTTCAGAACAGTGATGATAGGGCGGCCAATCTATGTTCCTAATTGTACGACAAATTAAAGTCAGTGATATAGGTCTATAGTTCTGCGTCATTCTTGTGATTTTCCTGGTCACGTCTCATGTTCCTTTGATCCGGTGGCTTGATCTTTTACTTGTTTACGGCACTAGGTACTTCACGCGGTAAGTTATGGTTTTTTATTTTATGAAAATCGCGTATGTTTTCTAAATAATGAAGTGCATGTATTAAAATTCGGGTTTATAATATTCTTTCTAAGAGATACCATCTACGCTGCCACATGCAGACAACGGGTAACTGAGTACTGCGACACCGCTGGCGTGTTCTAAGTGCATCTTAATCGGAGTGTTTATTTGTTTTTGCTTTATATGTCCTACACCAATTGTAACTTGCTTTCAAGTGTAGAGGAAAACACGTAAGTGCCATCTACCGACAGGATGTAACCCATAATATTCACTTACACTGCAGATGTGACATTTTTTCACTTCAGCGAAAGTTGGTGAACATTGCGGTTACAGATGAAGATGTTAAGCTGAAGCAGATGTAACATGCACAAAACGTCAATGTAGCCCTTAAAAACGGAGTTGCAGCTCCGAAGCGCGTTTGACTAAAACGGAAAAATAAAGTTCTGTGACTGAAGACGACGTCATACTAACAAAAATATTCGTCACCATTAAGCTATACTAACGTCTGTTAAGGGGACATTGTACATAAAATTCGTAGAAATTTGAGATTTTCTGTTTTCTACTCCATAATGTACGTTGGACGTTCCTAAACGTTTTGGTATGTAATACATTAAAATCAGACAGTTGTGAGACATTCAAATAATATTTCGAGTGTTGACTTGTGACTGTCAAATTTCTCGGCTACGCATATACTGCAACAGTTGAGCAGTCATATATTGGGACCTACACAGTCTAGAAGGCTGTGAATTGTTTCGTTTTGTGTCTACTGCTACATCTCAGAAGTTGACATTACGAATAAACAAATCAGTCCTTTGTTTCTGATACTAGTTTTCGTTGAAAGTAGTGTAATTATCGGCTATTTTTGTAGTAAGCTAAGTTCTCTTGCTTTTTATGCGTATATAAAATGACTAAGAGTAA
Organism: Schistocerca serialis cubense; assembly: GCF_023864345.2. Classification (NCBI taxonomy): domain Eukaryota; kingdom Metazoa; phylum Arthropoda; class Insecta; order Orthoptera; family Acrididae; genus Schistocerca; species Schistocerca serialis. Next base: position 398,914,909 of record NC_064640.1, on the reverse strand, counting down.
AAGTAACTTCAAGAAACGCAAATTTGCGGTTAACAGATATGCGAGACCTGCATTTTCTTCTGATGTACTATAAAACACGTGCGTTAGCGGTAAAGGAAACCACGATAATGTTTTTGAAGTGACCACGTCCCCTAGTGCATCGAAAAGGAAAGTAACTTTAGATACAGGTGACAGTGGTAAAAGTAATGATATTGCGGACAGCGTCACTATTGATCTGCAAATCCTTGCACATGTTTTTTCTGAAACTGTCTCTTGCTGTCTTTGTGGTAGTGAAGTTAAACTTTATGAGGATATTGGAGCTAGAATAGGTGTATCTAAATTAATTATGAAATGTCAGAAACGCAAAAAAGAAAGGCATTTCATACTTCATCAAAGCTTTCAGCTAATGAATTGTATTAAATTAATGTGAGACTGTTCTATGGCCTTAGATGCATTGGTAAAGGTGCAAGGGCTGCTAATGTTCTCTGCACTGTGTTGAATTTGCCAAAACCACCTTCTATGTATATGAAGTATGTAACAGCAGCCGGCCGCGGTGGCCGTGCGGTTCTAGGCGCTCTAGTCCGGAGCCGCTCTGTTGCTACGGTCGCAGGTTCGAATCCTGCCTCGGGCATGGGTGTATGTGATGTCCTTAGGTTAGTTAGGTTTAAGTAGTTCTAAGTTCTAGGGGACTGATGACCACAGCAGTTGAGTCCCATAGTGCTCAGAGCCATCTGAACCATTTTTTGTAACAGCAATAGGGGACTCTGTAAATGCTGTGGCTGAAGATTCAATGGTTGCTGCTACATCAGAAGCTGTTGAACAAAATGAGGGTGACACAGACATCAGCATTGCTGTGGATGGATCCTGGCAAAAGTGTGGGTTTAGTTCTAAAAATGGTTTTACATCTGCAATAAGTATTGACACTGGAAAAGTTTTGGATTTTGAAGTTCTCAGTAAGTACTGCCAAGGTTTTACAGCGAACCAGAAGAACAGATTACTTCATAAGCAGCAGTGTATAAAAATTATGATGGCACAAGTGGAGGAATGGAAGTGAAAGGAGCAGTTAACATTTTACAGTGTTCGCATAAGGAGAGAGGTGTCAGATATGTGAATTACTTAGGTGATGGAGACAGCAAGGCTTTCATTACAGTACAAGACAGTACACCATGTGATGTTCCTATGCAAAAACTTGAGTGTGTAGTACATGTCAAGAAAAGGGTGGGAACATGTCTGCGTAACCTAAAAACCGAGCTGGGTAACACAAAAATCTCTGACGGCAGGACAATAAAATGTGCTGGAAGACTAATGGACAAAGTAATTGATGAATTACAGGAATATTATGGAAGGCCATTAGAAATAACTGTGACAATTTAGAGGTGATGAAAAGAGCTGTGTGGAGCACTTTCTTTCATCGACTATCAACTGATGAAAAGCTATGTCATGCTTTGTGTCCACCTCCACCAAACACTTGGTGTAAATATAGGCAAGCTGAATTTTCAGGCACCCTGCATGAATGTATACATAAACATTCTCTTCCTCTGGCAGTAATAGAGGCAATCAAGCCTATTTACAGAGATTTGACAAATCCTGAGCTACTAAAGGAGTGCTTGCATAGCAAGACCCAGAATGTGAATGAGTCCCAGTATTGTTGTGTGATGCCGTGTGCCTAAAAATGTTTTTATTGGCCTTATGACTCTAAAGTTAGCAGTTTCTGAGGCTGTAATAACTTTTAATGGTGGGACCTATGAAAGACTTAAGGTTCTGGAGAAGTTAGGGGTAATATTTGCACAGAACACAGCTAAAGGACTGTGGGAACAGGATGAGCTTCATGTACGTGAAGTGGAGTTAGCTGCTCAGCAGACGACAAAAGAAGCAAGAAAGAAAAGGAGAAGGCAAGCACTGGGCTGTTGTGACGCTGAAGAAGACACAGACTATGGGCCAGGTCAATTCTAGTGCATAAAAGACGCAGAAATGTAAGTCTGTATAAGAATTTGTAATAAAAAAGTTTTATACCTCAATATCTCTGAACTTAATTTTTTGCAATAACTGACCCATTTTCTAAAAAAGTACTGATGGTAGAGACATGAAATTTCCACAGCGTGTCAATTGTGAGATTCAACACATATGGAACTAGAATATTTAAAATATCCCGAGTTGTTTTGTTTTTATGTTCATTTATTTACAAAATTCTGTCAGAAAGTTGAGTGTTTGAAAAAAAAAGATAGCATGTCCCACAATACAATTTTAGTAATATTTATAGTTCAGTATATCTGGAAAGGTGCATTCCATAATTATGGAAAATTGTAAGTTGGTGTCTTAAAACGTTTCCAAGATAATGGGTCACAAAATTCGATTATTTAACATTGGCGGCATAGGACATACAATGTCCCCTTAATGCAGCGTCAAACATGATGCCTTTAAGGTAAATGAATGGAGCTCTCTCCATTAGCGTCATAATAGCAACACAGCAGTATTGACTCAAGTTGTGCAATTCAATTGCTCTCTCACTTTCCAAATATTCCATCGTTCATTCTTAAAAGAACATGGTATTCATAGTTCAAACTTGCTCGACGTCATATAACACAAGAAATAAGAAAACGAAATGGAAATGGGTGTTAAGCTTCACATAAGCTAAGTTTTAACCCCTCCATATTGTGAAGATCGACTTTTATAATTGGCAGCTCTACATCACCAATGCTAGGCTGCTCCTGTTACGACCGTCAGATGGTCAGAATCAATAATGCAATCGCCAAATTTAAAATTAATGAACCTTGCATGACAGTCAGAAATGTATGTACGTGTCACAAAATATTTTGAACAAACATACACTCGTATGTAAAGTCTGAGATAGGATGGACACCAAACCACAGCATTTTCAATATTTGGTTTACTCCAAGACAGATGAATTTCGATCATAAGGTGCCAGAAAAATAAACCATATGCAGTCATTTACTCATTAAATGATTGTTTGTATTCACGATATTAATCACTACTCTCTATTGGTTAATTATTTCTGATAATAAACCTATGAAACTTACGAGTGTCACAGGATTGAGAATTACGAACATTCTCAACACAAGAACTGAGTAATTATGTGGCGTTTGTGAACATGTTTATAACCTTGTAGTTGTCTAAATTGCGAGGTAGCTGGATGTCATACAAATACGAACAATAGGAAAAATATATGTTGTGCACTGTCTGGCACTCAAGTCATACTAGTCATGCGATCAGGAGTAGTGTCTTTATCACATTGCATTAGTGGTATTCCATGGATCGCATGGAGAGTGGTCTCTGGAATGTATTAAAGTGCTAGTACTAACTATAAAATAAGATAAAACATTAAATTTAATATTTTTGAGAGCATTTCTCGTGAAGAGCAGCTGTTTATCTTGGTGTTTTAAAATGAACATAAACAGTTTCGACTGCAAGAAACATTTATTTTTGTGGTTACCGGTTTCGGTCGGTTTCTGACCATCTTCAGACCTCACGCCATGACAATAGGTGGTAGTAGTGAATAGAGCTGGCGTTACGAATTCCACGAATGTCAACCACTCAGTTGATTTTCGTGGAGTTCGTAACGCCTGCTCCGCTCACTGCCAGTGCCTTCCATCATGATATGTGGTCTGAAGATGGTCATAAACTGACCGAAACCTGCAACCATAAAAATAAAGGTTTCTTGCGGTCGAGACTGTTTATGTTCATTTTAATAAATTAAATTTAATAGATGATGACTAACTGACAACCTCAGCTGCCGACAGGTGTTGTTGATATACCTCGATATGGACAGCAGGAAATGTGTGCCCCGACCGGGACACGAACCCAGGATCTCCTGCTTACATGGCAGACGCTCTATCCATCTGAGCCACCGAGGACACAGATGAATCGTGCGACTGCAGGGACTTATCCCTTGCACCCTTCCCGTGAGACTCACATTCCCGACTGTCCACAATTCTACGTATGTATTGTACCTTATAGACATTTGCCCACCCACTCTTTACTCGCGCACGCTTTGGCGATTCGCGTAAGATTTTGGGCAACCTGTGCGCATTCGCACAGACAAAGGTCATTGGCTGGGTAGCCTTTAACTATATATACGAAGACAGTAACTTGTTCTCGAAAGAACAGTTACTGTTGATGACCGTGCAGCTTTTCCCACGAATAAATGATGACTAACTGACAACCTCAGCTGCCGACAGGTGTTGTTGATATACCTCGATGTGGACAGCTGAAAATGTGGAGCGTCTGCCATGTAAGCAGGAGATCCCGGTTTCGAGTCCCGGTCAGGGCACACATTTTCAGCTGTCCACATCGAGGTATATCAACAACACCTGTCGGCAGCTGAGGTTGTCAGTTAGTCATCATTTATTCCTGGGAAAGCTCCACGGTCATCAACAGTAACTGTTCTTTCGAGAACAAGTTACTGTCTTCGTATATATAGTTAAAGGCTACCCAGCCATTGACCTTCGTGTGTGCGAATGCGCAATGTTGCCCAAACTCTTACGGGAATCGCCAAAGCGTGCGCGAGTAAAGAGTGGGTGGGCAAATGTCTATAAGGTACAATACATATGTAGAATTGTGGACAGTTGGGAATGTGAGTCTCACGGGAAGCGTGAAAGGGATAAGTCCCTGCAGTCGCGCTATTCATCTGTGTCCTCGGTGGCTCAGATGGATAGAGCGTCTGCCATGTAAGCAGGAGATCCCGGGTTCGTGTCCCGGTCGGAGCACACATTTTCAGCTGTCCACATCGAGGTATATCAACAACACCTGTCGGCAGCTGTGGTTGTCAGTTAGTCATCATTTATTCCTGGGAAAAGCTGCACGGTCATCAACAGTAACTGTTCTTTCGAGAACAAGTTACTGTCTTCGTATATAAATTTAATAGCTCCTGTGAAAATGTTCTTCAATTGAGTAGAAAGATTTACTCAACAGACAGTTCGTTACTTCACACTTAGACTCCACCACTTTATTTACACGACACTTAATGTGCCCTGGCAGGTTGTTGAATACATGTGGACTTATGTATCTGAGTTCTTTCTGAACTAATGTTGACTCCTTGGAAGAGTTTGTTTATGGTCTTTGTGTTATATTCACGTATTTCACTATTTCCGAAAGAAGAGAAATATTGGTAATGATAAAGAACGTTACTGAATGTAAATGTAGCTGTAGTGAAGCAGTTGTCAAAGTTTCTCGATCAATATGATTCTTATAATGCACTTCAGTATACAGTTGTATTTCCCTCAAAAAATGAGTCGATTAGTAAAAGTAATTATGCAGCATAAACTCGTTTCTTCTTTTTTAAAGCACCTCTTGCATTAAACACGCGTGCTGCAAATTTACAAGGGAATTTCATGAATAATGCACATTAATTATTTTTACTTACACGTTTATTTTTGTCACTATCTCTTCCCTGCTTCTCTATGACGGAATCCCAATGTTTTGGAAACTTTATTATTCCAAACAGGACACCACTTCTGTTTGTATGTCGAATGGCTCGGGTAACAGCGGTGGTGGAAAGCTCTTCCAGAGAAAGATAACGATGTTCACGCATACGTTTTTTTCAACTTCGGGAAGAAGTCGAAGTCTGGTAGACTCAAGTACGCGCTGTAGGGAGGATGTGGCAACAGTCCCATCCGTATTCGCGCAGTTTGTGGGCTACAACGTTGCCGATATGCGGGCGAGCATTGTCGTGGAGAACGAGTGGCCCAGCCTCGAGCAAGTGAGGTGGTTTTTTTGCATTTTTCTGCGTTAGTCTTGCATGAAGTTACAATAATACACTGCTGTGACACTTGTTCCACATGAGACTCTCTCCATCATATTTTGGACGTAGGGGATTTGAAGCTTTCGACTCATTCCACTGTGATTTTTAACTCCAGTTCAAAGTCTCTAACACACGTTTCATCAACAGCGACAATTCGACACGAGAATCCTTGACCTTTATGAACGAATTGTTGTTTGTGCAAGGTTGAAGTGTCCAGTCGTTTCTACTTCTCTATAGCAGTCAAACAGTGTGGGACACATCTTGCAGAAATTTTTCTCTTTTTCAAATCATTAGTCAGAATACGGAATACAGATGTTGAGGCAAGTATCATGGTTTCAAAGAGTTCCTCACAAGTCGCAACTGCGATCTTCTTCAAGAACATCTTCCACTTGTCTCACACTTTGTTCATGTGTTGACGTTTTTGGCCTTTCAGGTCTTGGGTTATTGTCTAAGCTCATACGACCACTACGAAAACGATTTACCCAACGTGAAACTGTACTATGGTCCACTGTAAATACATCACAGACTTCACTTAACGCACTGTGGGTTTCTGTCGGGTTTTTGCCGAGTAAAGATTCGATCTTGATGTACGACCTCTGGTCTTCAGCAGTACCGTAACAGCCCTTGAGACGCCTGCAGGGTCCATTTCTACCCCCCGCCAGTTTTATGTTAGAGTACACAGCGAAAAATCAACCACTTACCTCAAGCTCCCAACTACATCTGACGTAATTTTCATTGTTGTTGCATCAAACAATCCACAGTGATACCAGCTTGCGCATTATTTGTGAAATGTACCTCACAATTGAATAAGGCGCTACATTAGTTCTATACAATGGGTTTCCCGAATGAGATTTTCACTCTGCAGCGGAGTGTCCGCTGATATGAAACTTCCTGGTAGATTAAAACTGTGTGCTGGACCGAGACTCGAACTCGGGACCTTTGCCTTTTGTGGGCAAGCGCTCTACCAACTGAGCTACCCAAGCACGACTCACGCCCCATCCTCACAGCTTTACTTCTGCCAGTACCCCGTCTCCTACCTTCCAAACTTTACAGAAGCTCTCCTGCGAACCTTGCAGAACTAGCACTCCTGAAAGAATGAATGTTGCGGAGACATGGCTTTTGGTTCAAATGGCTCTGAGCACTATGGGACTCAACTGCTGAGGACATTAGTCCCCTAGAACTTAGAAGTAGTTAAACCTAACTAACCTAAGGACATCACAAACATCCATGCCCGAGGCAGGATTCGAACCTGCGACCGTAGCGGTCTTGCGGTTCCAGACTGCAGCGCCTTTAACCGCACGGCCACTTCGGCCGGCCAGACATGGCTTAGCGCACACTCCGCTGCAGAGTGAAAATCTCATTCTGGAAATCTCCCCCAGACTGTGGCTAAGCCATGTCTCCGCACTCGTGGAATTAATGCGAGAAATTAAAACTTGTGGTATATTACACACCATTACACAAAGATGGCAATGTCAGGGGTAGTATAGGAATGGAAGTTGTGAGTTCTAGGAGACTACTAAGTGAGTAGAATGCTTTATCATAAAATTTAGTTATAATTTATTAATTTGACAGCGTCAAGAAAGACCAAATTATATTTTCTTGTTGTCCACTTGTTCTGGCTACTTGTCTCATTTATCATTGTACGTAATGAACGAGAAAGAGAAATTGCAGCAGTTTGCGCACAGCAGATCGTAGTTTTGGCCGGCCGTGGTGGCCGAGCGGTTCTATACGCTACAGTCTGGAACCACGCGACCGCTACGGCCGCAGGTTCGAATCCTGCCTCGGGCATGGATGTGTATGATGTTCTTAGGTTAGTTAGGTTTAAGTAGTTCTAAGTTCTAGGGGACTGATGACCTCCGATGTTAAGTCCCATAGTGCTCAGAGCCATTTGAACCATTCGTAGTTTTGATCCGAAGGGATTATAACAGAAGGGATTAAAACTGCGTATCCTCTAATGGACCCACGTGCTCTTGTAAATCAAGTACTTTCTAATTGTACGATTAATATCGTTACTGATATCTCGCTTGTATACGCATAGAAGGATCCTTGTGTTCCATAATTAGGAATGCTCCAGTACCAGATTAGATACAATGTTTCATGTCGAAATCAACACCTAATATGGCATCAATACCTCGATAATATTGGGGCAAAGGTATCGAGAGGAATAGGTTGCTTTTTTATGTATTTTAAGCCTTTTTTTAAGAAGCATAAGCACTTACTTCGGATACAACGCGAAATATGGAAATTATGATGAGTTTCCATGAATCAAAATGAGTATAAAAAATAATAACATAAGCAGAAAAGGAAAAATATTGCAAACACAAATAAAAATATGAGTCTCTACGTAAATAAATGACACATGCAGTACGCTCGTTACAAACAAACCTATTTTCTTAGAGAAAAGTCATATCAACTTCATCCATTCTGTTTGTCATATACAGCCTAAAAATTTTGATTTTATCCTGAACTGCATGAAGTTCACATAGATTTGAGTACTCGAACTACTTTTCCAGGGTAGTAGGTATACTTCCTAACAAAAAAGTGAAGCACCCAGAAGACATAGCCGCATGCCAGCAGGTACGTAAATGGTTAGAGTTACATTACTCTGTGACAAGTAGAGCGGCCAACAGAGTGCATTAGTGTTCATGTTTAGTGTGTTACAAGGCCTGGTGGTGTATACAGGGTATATCACCTAAAACTTGCTCCGCAAATATTACGGAAATGGAAACCGCTACTGATCTGTGGTTTCCACAGAACGGGTTGGTAGTCAGGAGCTCGTACTGTCAGCCAGTCGACAGATTGTAATACTTAGAAAGAGTATTTTTTATGCAAACATACCCTTTTTTAAAAAAAGGAATAACGCCTATTGACATTAACAAACTACAGGTAGAGTAAATTAGAAAGTCTGTGTTTCTTGTAGGATTCTAGTGCGAGTCGTTTACGAGATACAGTATTTTGGAAAATTTCCACGTCAACACTTAATAGTGCCATTCAACCTGCGTAGTTGCTAGGTACGATGTTCTTACGTTTGCTTACAGTGTGCTCGTGTGTTCCTTGAGTGCACTGCGACTTGTAGTCAGTTAGTGTGTTGAAACTTCCCCTTAGAAAAATTGTGAATGACTGTGCTAGTAAACTTCTACGTTATTTGGTACAAAGACAGCTGAGTAAAAGAGAACGTACTGAGACAGTTCTCTCTTTACTTATTCTGATCATCACTAAACTGACACACCACATTTTTTTAGCGCAACGCAATCTAACTTTCAATAATCCCTACAAAAGAATGGCCCTGACTAACAATAACCTATACCTTTCATGAATCACTTACCTCACAAAAATTTTCGTTACTCGAACTACTACAATACAGCGAGCGCCAGTACTGTCAGCTAAATAAAAGAAGGCAGTAACTACTGAAGGCACTAACTACTGATAGGCATAGTTAGCAAATGAAAGATTTTGATAGAGAACAAACAATGTATTTACCTTAATAGCGTGCAAAAGTCATAATATATATATTATTGTTTAATTTGATGTCACAAAATTATATATATATATATATATATATATATATATATATATACACTCCTGGAAATGGAAAAAAGAACACATTGACACCGGTGTGTCAGACCCACCATACTTGCTCCGGACACTGCGAGAGGGCTGTACAAGCAATGATCACACGCACGGCACAGCGGACACACCAGGAACCGCGGTGTTGGCCGTCGAATGGCGCTAGCTGCGCAGCATTTGTGCACCGCCGCCGTCAGTGTCAGCCAGTTTGCCGTGGCATACGGAGCTCCATCGCAGTCCTTAACACTGGTAGCATGCCGCGACAGCGTGGACGTGAACCGTATGTGCAGTTGACGGACTTTGAGCGAGGGCGTATAGTGGGCATGCGGGAGGCCGGGTGGACGTACCGCCGAATTGCTCAACACGTGGGGCGTGAGGTCTCCACAGTACATCGATGTTGTCGCCAGTGGTCGGCGGAAGGTGCACGTGCCCGTCGACCTGGGACCGGACCGCAGCGACGCACGGATGCACGCCAAGACCGTAGGATCCTACGCAGTGCCGTAGGGGACCGCACCGCCACTTCCCAGCAAATTAGGGACACTGTTGCTCCTGGGGTATCGGCGAGGACCATTCGCAACCGTCTCCATGAAGCTGGGCTACGGTCCCGCTCACCGTTAGCCGTCTTCCGCTCACGCCCCAACATCGTGCAGCCCGCCTCCAGTGGTGTCGCGACAGGCGTGAATGGAGGGATGAATGGAGACGTGTCGTCTTCAGCGATGTGAGTCGCATCTGCCTTGATGCCAATGATGGTCGTATGCGTGTTTGGTGCCGTGCAGGTGAGCGCCACAATCAGGACTGCATACGACCGAGGCACACAGGGCCGACACCCGGCATCATGGTGTGGGGAGCGATCTCCTACACTGGCCGTACACCACTGGTGATCGTCGAGGGGACACTGAATAGTGCACGGTACATCCAAACCATCATTGAACCCATCGTTCTACCATTCCTAGACCGGCAAGGGAACTTGCTGTTCCAACAGGACAATGCACGTCCGCATGTATCCCGTGCCACCCAACGTGCTCTAGAAGGTGTAAGTCAACTACCCTGGCCAGCAAGATCTCCGGATCTGTCCCCCATTGAGCATGTTTGGGACTGGATGAATCGTCGTCTCACGCGGTCTGCACGTCCAGCACGAACGCTGGTCCAACTGAGGCGCCAGGTGGAAATGGCATGGCAAGCCGTTCCACAGGACTACATCCAGCATCTCTATGATCGTCTCCATGGGAGAATAGCAGCCTGCATTGCTGCGAAAGGTGGATATACACTGTACTAGTGCCGACATTGTGCATGCTCTGTTGCCTGTGTCTATGTGCCTGTGGTTCTGTCAGTGTGATCATGTGATGTATCTGACTCCAGGAATGTGTCAATAAAGTTTCCCCTTCCTGGGACAATGAAGGGGACGTTGGGTGTCCCAGGAAGGGGAAACTTTATTGACACATTCCTGGGGTCAGATACATCACATGATCACACTGACAGAACCACAGGCACATAGACACAGGCAACAGAGCATGCACAATGTCGGCACTAGTACAGTGTATATCCACCTTTCGCAGCAATGCAGGCTGCTATTCTCACATGGAGACGATCGTAGAGATGCTGGATGTAGTCCTGTGGAACGGCTTGCCATGCCATTTCCACCTGGCGCCTCAGTTGGACCGGCGTTCGTGCTGGACGTGCAGACCGCGTGAGACGACGCTTCATCCAGTCCCAAACATGCTCAATGGGGGACAGATCCGGAGATCTTGCTGGCCAGGGTAGTTGACTTACACCTTCTAGAGCACGTTGGGTGGCACGGGATACATGCACGTGCACCTTCCGCCGACCACTGGCGACAACATCGATGTACTGTGGAGACCTCACGCCCCACGTGTTGAGCAATTCGGCGATACGTCCACCCGGCCTCCCGCATGCCCACTATACGCCCTCGCTCAAAGTCCGTCAACTGCACATACGGTTCACGTCCACGCTGTCGCGGCATGCTACCAGTGTTAAAGACGGCGATGGAGCTCCGTATGCCACGGCAAACTGGCTGACACTGACGGCGGCGGTGCACAAATGCTGCGCAGCTAGCGCCATTCGACGGCCAACACCGCGGTTCCTGGTGTGTCCGCTGTGCCGTGCGTGTGATCATTGCTTGTACAGCCCTCTCGCAGTGTCCGGAGCAAGTATGGTGGGTCTGACACACCGGTGTCAATGTGTACTTTTTTCCATTTCCAGGAGTATATATATATATATATATATATATATATATATATATATATATATATATATATATATATAAAATTTTGTGACATCAAATTAAACAAATTTCCTTTTTCTGAAGGACACACGTCCAGATAGTCCGTTCAAAACTGGCATCTCTCTCCACAATCCACCACTGCTGGCGGCTCACCTCCAACTGCGCAACGCTACTCGCTGTTCACATCCAACTGCCCACCACTACAATAGCGGATATTACAACAATGCCAACCAGAAACAGACTGCACACATCACAGTCAGTGATTTTCACACAGAGCGCAACGTGGCGTTACCAACATAAATACCTAAACAGCCTACTTACAGTGTGAAAGTCCAAACAGGAGGTCGTGAGTGGACGATGGGATTTACCAATGCGGAAAAAATTGACATGCTCATGGGTGTATGGAGAGTGTATGAAGAATGCAGTTCGTTCTTGTACGGTATATCCGGCAAGACGTTCCAGAAGATGTCAACCACCTAGGCAATTATTTTTCACCCTCTTCAACCACTTACGTGAAAGTGGTAGCGTAATACCTAGGCAACGTGACAGAAGGAAACAAGTGACGACAGAAGATGGAGAAATCAATGATCTCACTGTTGTTGTAGTTGATCCGCACTTTAGCTCCTGCACAATCGCACGACGAAGTGGCATGAGTCAGGAAAGTGTCTTACACATTCTCCATCGACATAGGTTTCATCCATATCAGATCAGTCTCCATCAAGAGCTGCATGGAAACAGTTATGAGAATCGTGTTAACTACTGTACATCGGCATTAGGCAGGATACTCCAGAAGTGCCATGTATCATGTTTATTGATGAAGCCACATTTAGCAGTCATGTCCCCGCAAACCGCTGAAACATGAAACATGCTTCGCCAAGAGGAACGTCAGCGTCCACGGAGTATAAACATGTGGTGTGGGATAGTGAGCCGTCATCTATAGGCCCATTTTTCAGAGACAGAACACTTTACATGCGTAAGTATCGTCTCCTCCTAACAGACCATCTTCCACGGATGTCAGAAGATGTTACTCTGCAGACTAGGGGGAACCTGCGGTACCAACATGATGGCTGTCCAGCACATAGTGCACGAAGTACGACAACATGTCTTCACGAATTGTTTGCAAATCGTTGGATTGGACGCAAGGGGTCTGTACCTTGCCCGCCCTTTCCCTAGATTTGACACCTATAGAATTTTTCTGTGGGGAAATCTGAAAGACGCTGTATGCAAGGACATACGAACTACACCCGATGATACGCAACGATGTATTACTGCAACGTGCACGGACATCTGCGCTGAAAGCACTTGTGGTAGCAGTCGTTCAATACCAGTGTGGAAGCGTGTGTTGCAGCTGTCGATGGTCATTTTGAACACAACCTGAGATGGTCAGTTGCCTCTTTACTGGTCAGAATCCACATAATTAGTATATGCACTTGTGTTGTACTTCGTGTGTCCTATCACAGGTATTGCAAAAGTGTCGGTGCGGGAACTTTTCAAAATACGAAATCTAGCAAACCTCTAGCACTAAAATCCTGCAACAAGCATAACTGACATTCTAATTTACCCTACTTTTAGTTTGTTAATGTCAATAGGCATTGTTCCATTTCAAAAAGCGTATCTTGGCACAAAAAATACACTTTCTAAGTATTATTACGACTGTTGATTGGCTAACAATACGAGTCCCTGACTGCCAATCTGTTCTACGAAAACCGCATATAATAGCACTTTCCATTTACGCAATATCTGCGGTGCAAGTTTTAGGTGATTCACCCTGTACAAGGAAGGTGAACAGAGTCAGATGTTGAGCGATCACTGTGAAAGTTCGGAGATGCCGCGGGCCGCATGGTACAGAAGCCAGATTTCTGAGCATTCAAATGTAACGGTGACGCGATGTTTGACTAAATGGGAACGTAATCTACATCTGCATTTACATCTACATGGATACTTTGCAAATCTCACTTAAGTGCCTGGAAGATGTTCAGCGAACCACCGTCACAATAATTCTCTGTTATCCCAATCTCGAAGAGCTCGTGGAAAAACGTACACCTATATTTTTCCGTGCGAGGTCTGATTATCCTTATTTTATTATGACGATCGTTTCTCCCTATCTAGGTCGGCGTGAACAAAATATTTTTGCATTCGGAGGAGAAAGTTAGTGATTGAAATTTCGTGAGAACATTCCGCCGCAACGAAAAAGCCTTTGTTTTAATGACAGCCACTCCAAATCCTATATCATGTCAATGACACTCTTTCCCCTATTCCTCGATAATACGAAACGTGCTGCTCTTCTTTGAGCTTTCTCGATGTACTCTGTTAATCCACCGCACAGCAGTACTCCAAAAGAGGACGGACAAGCGTAGTATAGGCAGTCTCTTTAATAGATCTGTTGCATCGTCTAAGTGTCCTACCAACAAAACATAGTCTTTGGCTAGCCTTCCCCACAACATTATCTATGTGTTCTTTCCAATTTAAGTTGTTCGTAATTATAATTCCTATGTACTTAGTTGAATTCACGGCCTTTAGTTTTGACTGACTTATCGTGTAACCGTAGCTTAACGGATTCTTGTAGCACACATATGGATGACCTCACACATTTCATTATTTCATTATTGCCTATTTTCGCACCATACAGATATCTTTATTAAATCGTTTTGCAATTTGTTTTGATCTTCTCATGACTCTACTAGGCAATAAATGACAGCATCATCTGCAGACAACTTAAGACGGCTGCTCATATTGTCACCTAAATCGTTTATATCTACACTCCTGGAAATTGAAATAAGAACACCGTGAATTCATTGTCCCAGGAAGGGGAAACTTTATTGACACATTCCTGGGGTCAGATACATCACATGATCACACTCACAGAACCACAGGCACATAGACACAGGCAACAGAGCATGCACAATGTCGGCACTAGTACAGTGTATATCCACCTTTCGCAGCAATGCAGGCTGCTATTCTCCCATGGAGACGATCGTAGAGATGCTGGATGTAGTCCTGTGGAACGGCTTGCCATGCCATTTCCACCTGGCGCCTCAGTTGGACCAGCGTTCGTGCTGGACGTGCAGACCGCGTGAGACGACGCTTCATCCAGTCCCAAACGTGCTCAATGGGGGACAGATCCGGAGATCTTGCTGGCCAGGGTAGTTGACTTACACCTTCTAGAGCACGTTGGGTGGCACGGGATACATGCGGACGTGCATTGTCCTGTTGGAACAGCAAGTTCCCTTGCCGGTCTACGAATGGTAGAACGATGGGTTCGATGACGGTTTGGATGTACCGTGCACTATTCAGTGTCCCCTCGACGATCACCAGTGGTGTACGGCCAGTGTAGGAGATCGCTCCCCACACCATGATGCCGGGTGTTGGCCCTGTGTGCCTCGGTCGTATGCAGTCCTGATTGTGGCGCTCACCTGCACGGCGCCAAACACGCATACGACCATCATTGGCACCAAGGCAGAAGCGACTCTCATCGCTGAAGACGACACGTCTCCATTCGTCCCTCCATTCACGCCTGTCGCGACACCACTGGAGGCGGGCTGCACGATGTTGGGGCGTGAGCGGAAGACGGCCTAACGGTGTGCGGGACCGTAGCCCAGCTTCATGGAGACGGTTGCGAATGGTCCTCGCCGATACCCCAGGAGCAACAGTGTCCCTAATTTGCTGGGAGGTGGCGGTGCAGTCCCCTACGGCACTGCGTAGGATCCTATGGTCTTGGCGTGCATCCGTGCGTCGCTGCGGTCCGGTCCCAGGTCGACGGGCACGTGCACCCTCCGCCGACCACTGGCGACAACATCGATGTACTGTGGAGACCTCACGCTCCACGTGTTGAGCAATTCGGCAGTACGTCCACCCGGCCTCCCGCATGCCCACTATACGCCCTCGCTCAAAGTCCGTCAACTGCACATACGGTTCACGTCCACGCTGTCGCGGCATGCTACCAGTGTTAAAGACTGCGATGGAGCTCCGTATGCCACGGAAAACTGGCTGACACTGACGGCGGCGGTGCACAAACGCTGCGCAGCTAGCGCCATTCGACGGCCAACACCGCGGTTCCTGGTGTGTCCGCTGTGCCGTGCGTGTGATCATTGCTTGTACAGCCCTCTCGCAGTGTCCGGAGCAAGTATGGTGGGTCTGACACACCGGTGTCAATGTGTTCTTTTTTCCATTTCCAGGAGTGTATAAGAAACAGCAAAGGGCCTATAACACTACCTCGGTACACGGCGGGAATCAATTCTGTTTTACTCAATGACTTCCGGCAAATTATAACGAACTGTGACCTCTTAGACAGGAAATCACGGATCCATTCGCATAACTGAGACGAATTTCCATTACCACGCAATCTGACTACAAACCGCTTGTGAGGTATAGTATCAAAAGCCTTCTGGAAATCTAGAAATACGGAATCAATTTGAAATCCCTTGTAAGTAGCACTCAACACTTCGGTGAGCAAAGATCTAGTTGTGTTTCCCAAGAACGATGCTTTCTAAATCCGTGTTGACTGTGTGCCAATAGACCGTCCTGTTTGAGGTAATTCATAATGTCCGAAAACAATATACGTTCTAAAATCCTGCTGAATATCGCCGTTAATGATATGGGATTGTAATTTAATGGATTACCCCTACTGCGTTTCTTGAACACTGGTGCGACCTGCGCAGCTTTCCAGTAGTCGGGTATGCATTTTTCTTCCAGAGAGCGGTTGTATATGATTGCCAAGTGTGGAGCTATTGCATCAGCATACTCTGAAAGGAACCTAATTGGTATACAGTCTGGACCGGAAGACTTGCTTTTATTGATTGAAGTTCCTTCAATACCCCGAAGATATCTAATTCTACGTTAGTCATGTTGGTAGCTGCTCTTGATTCGGTTTCTGGGATATTTACTTCGTCTTCTTTGGTCAAGGAATTTCGTAAGACTGTGTTTAGTAGCCGGCCGGTGTGGCCGTGCGGTTCTAGGCGCTTCAGTCTGGAGCCGCGTGACCGCTACGGTCGCAGGTTCGAATCCTGCCTCGGGCATGGACGTGTGTGATGTCCTTAGATTAGTTAGGTTTAAGTAGTTCTAAGTTCTAGGGGACTGATGACCACAGATGTTAAATCCCATAGTGCTCAGAGCCATTTGAACCATTTTTGTGTTTAGTAACTTCGCTTTGGCAGCACTGTCATCGATAGTATTTCCACTGCTATTGGGCAGAGAAGGCATTGATTGAGTGTTGCTGCTTGCATACTTTACACACGACCAGAATCTCTTTGGATTGGATTTTCTGCCAGGTTTCGAGACAAAGTGTGCGTATGTGTGTGAATTCCTAAGGGTGATGAGGTCATCGGTCCTTAGACTTACACACCACTTAAACTAACTTAAACTAACTTAGGCTAAGGACAACACACACACCCGTGCCCGAAGGAGGACTCCAACCTCCGGCGGGAGGGGACGCGCAATTCGTGACATGGCGCCTCTAACCGCGCGGCCTCGAGACAAAGTTTCGTTGTAGAAGCTATTATAAGCATCTCTCATTGAAGTGAATTTCAAGCTTCTGTAAAAGGTCGGCGATCTTCGAGATTTTTCTTTCATTTAAATTTCTCACGCTTTTTTTTTTCTGACGCCTCTGTGTATCAAGGGGAATCCACTCTGTCGTCTGCTAATTTATTTGGTATAAATCTGTCAACTGCCGTCGATACTATTTCTTTGAATTAGGGCCACATCTGATCTACACTTACATTGTCAATTTGGAAGGAGTGGACATTATCTCCCAGGAAGGCGTAAAGTGAATTTTTATCTGTTCTTTTGAATACGTATATTTGTCGTTTATTGTTGGAGGATTTGGGGGTTACAATATTCAGTCTCGCTACGACAGCCCTGTGTTCACTGTTCGTTTTATACTCGCTATTAGCTCAGGATTATTTGTTGCTAAGGGGTCAAGTGTGTTTTCACAGCCATTTACTATTCGAGTGGGTTCATGAACTAACTGCTTGAAATAATTTTTAGAGAATGCGTTTAGCATAATTTCGAACGGTATTTCATGCGTACCTCCAGATTTAAACATGTATTTTCACCACCACATCGAAGGTAAAATGAATTCACGACCAACTATAACTGCATAAGTCGGGTACGTGTCTGAAATTAGACTCAAGTTTTATTTGGACAGTACAGATATTGTATCACCTGAGTTTGGTGGTCGGTAAAAGAATCCAGTTGTTATTTTATTCCGGTTGCCAAGAATGACCTCTACCTATACTAACTCACAGGAACTATCTACTTCAATTTCGCTACAAGATAAACTATTTATAACAGCAAAAAACACGCCACCGTCAACTGTGTTTAGCTTATCCCTTCTGAACACCGTTAGCTCCTTCCCAAAAATTTCGGCTGAACTTATCTCCAGATTTAGCCAGCTTTCAGTGCCTATATCGATTTGAGCGCTTCGACCTCTGGTACTTCGCCAAGACAGCTACGATGACTTACAACTGTTATACCGATGGTTCGTAGATCTATGTTCTTCCTGTGATCGACTTGCTCCCTTTGAGACTGAAGCCCTTTTTGTGTTTCCCGAGACCCTCCAACCTAAAAAACGTCCAGTCCACGCCACACAACCCCTGCTAGCCATGTAGCCGGCTTCTGCGTGTAGTGGACTCCTGACCTCTTTAGTGGAAACCGAAAGCCAACCATCCTATGGTTCAAGTCGAGGAATCTGCAGTCTACACGGTCGCAGAACCGTCTGAGCCTCTGATTCAGATCCTCCGCTCGGCTCTGTACCAGAGATCCGCAATCGGTCCCGTCGACTGTGCTGCAAATGGTGAGCTCTGCTTTCATCTCGCTAGCAAGATTGGCAGCCTTTACCACTTCTGGCACGTATGTTTGTCGTCATGATTCCGGACGACCATGTTTGACCACAACATGGGAGGATCGTCGTACTGTGCACCAAACACATCGTACCCCTTCACATTTACGCCTGACATCCCAGAGCAAGTAATGTATTCCTTGAAACACTGCGTGTCATCCCGCACCATTGGTCAGAGACTAGAGAACTGCCGTCTCATGCGTAGGCTGCCGTTACACAACACAAACGACTGCATTTATAATAGTGTCGTGACAGAGAAGGATGAGACTGCTGATGAATGGCGTCGCGATGTGTGCAACGATGAATCACGGTTCTGCACTACCTCGGATGACCATCGTCGGCGAAACTGCGGGCGACCTGGGCAGAGGCCCCATTCTTCCACTGTTTTGGAGTGACATAGCGATGTTACTCCTGGCACTGTGGAGTAGGGAGTCATTGGATATGACTTCAGGACACGGCTGGTAGTGACTGAGGGATCTCTGACAGGACAACGTTATGTCACGGGTATCTTGCGCCCTTACGTCTTACCTCTCATGTGACAATACCGTGATGCCTTTTCCAATAGGACAATGGTCGTCAGCACATAGTTCAAGTCTCTATGAACTGCCTGCGTGATGCTGAGGTAGTCTTATGGCCAGTAAGATTCACAGTTCTTTCTCCTATAGAACATGTGTGGGACCTGCTCAGAATTCAACTCCGTCCCATAGCCAGCGTTCAGGTTATCGAGGATGAGGTACGATAGTTGTGGGCCTGGTTGCCTCTGGACAGGATACAACAGCTTTACGACACTCTTCCCAACCGAAACAATGCATACGTGCAGGACAAAGGGAGTGCAACGCCATGTTGATAAGTGTGCTCATATTGCGAAGTTCTTTATAAATTTGACTTTATATTTTAAACACTGAAATAACATCACATACCCTCTCAACCCGCTAAGTTTCATTTCGTCATTTCCTCCGTTTCTGAGTGATTCACTTTTTGGTTATGTTGTGTAAATACTTAAATTTACTGTTATCATTTACTGAAATTTGATATATTCATCACAGACCGCATTGTAGCATACAGGGTGAGTCACCTAACATTACCGCTGGATATATTTCGTAAACCACATCAAATACTGACGAATCGATTCCACAGGCCGAACGTGAGGAGAGGGGTTAGTGTAACTGGTTAATACAAACCATACAAAAATGCACGGAAGTATGTTTTTTAACACCAACTTACGTTTTTTTAAATGGAACCCCGTTAGTTTTGTTAGCACATCTGAACGTATAAACAAATACGTAGTCAGTGCCGTTTGTTGCATTGTAAAATGTTAATTACATCCAGAGATATTGTAACCTAAATTGACGCTTGAGTACCACTCCTCCGCTGTTCGATCGTGTGTATCGGAGAGCACCGAATTACGTAGGGTTCCAAAGGGAACGGTGATGGACCTTAGGTACAGAAGAGACTGGAACAGCACATTACGTCCACATGCTAACACCTTTTTATTGGTCTTTTTCACTGACGCACATGTACATTACCATGAGGGGTGAGGTACACGTACACACGTGGTTTCCGTTTTCAATTACGGAGTGGAATAGAGTGTGTCCCGACATGTCAGGCCAATAGATGTTCAATGTGGTGGCCATCATTTGCTGCACACAATTGCAATCTCTGGCGTAATGCATGTCGTACACGCCGCTGTACATCTGGTGTAATGTCGCCGCAGGCTGCCACAATACGTTGTTTCATATCCTCTGGGGTTGTAGGCACATCACGGTACACATTCTCCTTTAACGTACCCCACAGAAAGAAGTCCAGAGGTGTAAGATAAGGAGAACGGGCTGGCCAATTTATGCGTCCTCCACGTCCTATGAAACGCCCGTCGAACATCCTGTCAAGGGTCAGCCTAGTGTTAATTGCGGAATGTGCAGGTGCACCATCATGCTGATACCACATACGTCGACGCGTTTCCAGTGGGACATTTTCGAGCAACGTTGGCAGATCATTCTGTAGAAACGCGATGTATGTTGCAGCTGTTTGGGCCCCTGCAATGAAGTGAGGACCAATGAGGTGGTCGCCAATGATTCCTCACCATACATTTACAGTCCACTGTCGCTGTCGCTCTACCTGTCTGAGCCAGCGAGGATTGTCCACGGACCAGTAATGCATGTTCCGTAGATTCACTGCCCCGTGGTTTGTGAAACCCGCTTCATCGGTAAACAGGTAGAACTGCAACGCATTCTCTGTTAATGCCCATTGACAGAATTGCAGTCGATGATTAAAGTCATCACCATGTAATTGCTGATGTAGCGACACATGAAACGGGTGAAAGCGGTGACGATGCAGTATGCTGCTCGCCGAACGTGGCCCGTGTTTGTTACAACACGCAACTGAACGTCGGAGTTTTCAAGCGTCAACTTTAGGTTACAATATCTCCGGATGTAATTAACATTTTACAGTGCAACAAACGGCACTGATTACGTATTTGTTTATATGTTCAGATGTGCTAACAAAACTAACGTGGTTCCATTTTAAAAAAACGTAGGTTTGTGTTAAAAAACATACTTCCGTGCATTTTTGTATGGTTTGTATTAAACAATTACACTAACCCCTCTCCTCACGTTCGGTCTGTGGAATCGGTTCGTCAGTATTTGATATGGTTTACGAAATATATCCAGCGGTAACGTTAGGTGACTCACCCATTATAGTTATTACTACTGTACTTGTGTTTCTCGTATACAACGTAGATGTCCTCTATAGTCTTAATTCTTATTACAGTAATGACAGGTTATTATTTTCTCCACAAACATTTCATACTTCCGAAGCTGATCCACATCTACATCTACGTGATTACTCTGCTATTCACAATAAAGTGCCTGGCAGAGGGTTCAATGAACCACCTTCAAGCTGTCTCTCTACCGTTCCACTCTCGAACGGCGCGCGGGGAAAACGAGCACTTAAATTTTTCTGTGCGAGCCCTGATTTCTCTTATTTTATCGTGATGATCATTTTTTCCTGTGTAGGTGGGTGCTAACAGAATGTTTTGGCAATAGGAGGAATAAACTGGTGATTTAAATCTCATGAGAAGATCCCGTCGCAACGAAAAACCCCTTTCTTTTAATGATTGCCACTCCAATGCACTTATCATGTCTGTGGAACTATCTCCCCTAGTTCGCGATAATGCAAAACGAGCTGCCCTTCCTTGAACTTTTTCGATGTCATCCGTCAGTCCCACCTGATGCGGATCCGACACCGCACAACAATACTCCACGATAGGGTGAACGATCGTGGTGTAAGCCGTCTCTTTAGTAGACGTTGGTTTGCTCTACCCACAACGTTATCTAGGTGATCGTTCTAATTTAGGTTATTTGTAATTGTTATCCCTAAGTATTGAATTGAATTTACAGCCTTCACATTTGTGTGACTTACCGCGTAATGGAAATTCAGTATCATTTAGTACTCATGTGAATAACTTCACATTTTTCTTTATTCAGGGTCAATTGCCACTTTTAGCATTACACAGATATCTTATCTAAATCATTTTGCAATTCGTTTCGGTCAGCTGATGACTTTACAAGGTGGTAAATGACAGCATAATACGCAAACAATCTAAGAAGGCTACTCAGATTGTCTCCTATGTCGTTAATATAGATAAGGAACATTGGAGAGCCTATAACACTTCCATGGGGAATGCGGATATTACTTCTTTTTTACTCGATGACTTTGCGTCTATTACTACGAAAATTTCTGACTGGAAATAACGAATCCAGTCGCACAACTGAGGCGATATTCCATAGTTTGGTTAGAAGGCGCTTATGAGGAACGGTATCGAAAGCCCTCTGCAAATCTAAAAATATGGAATAAATTTGACATTTCCTGTCGATAGCACTCATTACTTCATGAGTATAAAGAGCTAGATGTGTTTCACAAGAACGATATTTTCTGGATCCGTGCTGACTATGTGTCAATAAATCGTTTACTTCGAGGTAATTCATTATGTCCGAACACAGTTTATGTTCCAAAACCCTACTGCAAATCGACGTTAGCGATATGGGCCTGTAATTCAGTGAATTACTCCTATTTCCCTCTTTGGGTATTGGTGTGACTTGAACAATTTCCCAGTCTTTAGGTACAGATCTTTCTATGAGCGAACGGTTGTATATACACTCCTGGAAATGGAAAAAAGAACACATTGACACCGGTGTGTCAGACCCATCATACTTGTTCCGGACACTGCGAGAGGGCTGTACAAGCAATGATCACACGCACGGCACAGCGGACACACCAGGAACCGCGGTGTTGGCCATCGAATGGCGCTAGCTGCGCAGCATTTGTGCACCGCCGCCGTCAGTGTCAGCCAGTTTGCCGTGGCATACGGAGCTCCATCGCAGTCTTTAACACTGGTAGCATGCCGCGACAGCGTGGACGTGAACCGTATGTGCAGTTGACGGACTTTGAGCGAGGGCGTATAGTGGGCATGCGGGAGGCCGGGTGGACGTACCGCCGAATTGCTCAACACGTGGGGCGTGAGGTCTCCACAGTACATCGATGTTGTCGCCAGTGGTCGGCGGAAGGTGCACGTGCCCGTCGACCTGGGACCGGACTGCAGCGACGCACGGATGCACGCCAAGACCGTAGGATCCTACGCAGTACCGTAGGGGACCGCACCGCCACTTCCCAGCAAATTAGGGACACTGTTGCTCCTGGGGTATCGGCGAGGACCATTCGCAACCGTCTCCATGAAGCTGGGCTACGGTCCCGCACACCGTTAGGCCGTCTTCCGCTCACGCCCCAACATCGTGCAGCCCGCCTCCAGTGGTGTCGCGACAGGCGTGAATGGAGGGACGAATGGAGACGTGTCGTCTTCAGCGATGAGAGTCGCTTCTGCCTTGGTGCCAATGATGGTCGTATGCGTGTTTGGCGCCGTGCAGGTGAGCGCCACAATCAGGACTGCATACGACCGAGGCACACAGGGCCAACACCCGGCATCATGGTGTGGGGAGCGATCTCCTACACTGGCCGTACACCACTGGTGATCGTCGAGGGGACACTGAATAGTGCACGGTACATCCAAACCGTCATCGAACCCATCGTTCTACCATTCCTAGACCGGCAAGGGAACTTGCTGTTCCAACAGGACAATGCACGTCCGCATGTATCCCGTGCCACCCAACGTGCTCTAGAAGGTGTAAGTCAACTACCCTGGCCAGCAAGACCTCCGGATCTGTCCCCCATTGAGCATGTTTGGGACTGGATGAAGCGTCGTCTCACGCGGTCTGCACGTCCAGCACGAACGCTGGTCCAACTGAGGCGCCAGGTGGAAATGGCATGGCAAGCCGTTCCACAGGACTACATCCAGCATCTCTACGATCGTCTCCATGGGAGAATAGCAGCCTGCATTGCTGCGAAAGGTGGATATACACTGTACTAGTGTCGACATTGTGCATGCTCTGTTGCCTGTGTCTATGTGCCTGTGGTTCTGTCAGTGTGATCATGTGATGTATCTGACACCAGGAATGTGTCAATAAAGTTTCCCCTTCCTGGGACAATGAATTCACGGTGTTCTTATTTCAATTTCCAGGAGTGTAATTGATAAATATGAATACTGTGAAGGAAGGAAGGAAGGAAGTAGCAGGATTACGGTTTAATGTCCCATCGACGACGTAATGATAAGAGACGCAGCACAAGCGAGGATTGTGGAAAGATAGGAAGGAAAATCGGCCGTGCCCTTTTCAGGAATCATCTCGTCATTTGCCTTAAGCGATTTAAGGAGATCACGGAAAATCTTAATCTGAATAGCCGGGAGAGGGTTTGAGTAACTACCCTTCTCAATATGGGGTCTTACCAATGCGCCACCTTGGTCGGTCTTAGGATACTGTGACATTATCGAATACACGTTATCGTTATCGGAAGTATCGATACTTATATATTAGCGATTTCGGAACGTCGCTGTCTGTGACGTCTCGACATTGCTAATAATAATAATATTAATAACAAAAGGTATCGATTTTCCGATATCGATAACTACTCATATTAGCAATATCGGGACGTCACTATCTGTTGAGAATACGTTGCACTTGCCAACGGGTGGGCGTTAAAATAGTCGACGAATGATAGACGGTATACATTAGCAGATGAGTAAGAGCTGACTGTTACGTTGGAGAGAGGCCTTCTGTCACCATGTCCAGTGGAGTGCGTTTAGAATAGCCGGGACGCCCAATACCAACGTATTTAATCGAGGCCAGATAACGGGTGTGTTACGCTTGGAACACTTCATCTCCGAGGTCGTGGACGCACTTGACTTTTAAAATGCCACCGTGTCAATTATGAACGGCGAATATCTCAATTCGGGGAAATCCTTCGCCGAAAAAGCAACTGACGCAGATAATGCCCCAGTAATCTGAAGTGGCAGCACAGAAGCGCTCTTGATATTGTGGCCAGAGCACTATTAAGCTGCATGCCAGCTACAGGATGCGACTTATTCTAGCTCCTTGTGTTCTCTACAGATGTTATATATTTGATGACGTCATTTGCAAGGTTACTGTATTCAAAGCCTGACTTCCGATTGCATTTTTACATAGTTTATCGAGTTTAACCTTGGTTGTTTGAAAGGCGGCGAGGTTATCTGGAGATGGTGCGTTCTTGAACCTTTTTAAGGCCGCCCACATTTATCTAAATGCAGAGCTGCACTGGTCACACTGTAGGGAACAGGTCGAGCTGAAGGTTATGACCGGATGCGTAATTGGTGCCAGCGATGCCAACTAGCAAATCGCAGAAGCTACCTCGTTTTGCGAAGATTTCTGGCAAATTTTGGTGACTTATTTATATGTGATTGCGTTGTGGTGAAAAAAGAAAGGAACATTGTCACTTGACTTTAGTTCACAGTTAGAGGCAGTGGATACAAACACGAAAACGCGAAAAACACAACACATTATCTGCCAAATACGCTGTAGGAAAGCCATTGGCACTCAAAACAGCTTCCAGTAGTTTCGGAGTAGATAAATATGAGTTCTGCGTGGCGATCAAGGCAATGATATGCCATTCTTCCTGCAAAACAGTGGTAAGTGTACGTACCGATGACGGAGGTGGACAGCGATCACGAACCCTTCTGTCCAAAGCAGGCCACAAAGGCTAAATAATACTGAGATCTTCTGACCGCGGTGGCCAGGGCAGATGCGACAGTTCATTCTCGTGCTCATAAAACCTGTACCAGACTATGCGAGCTGTGTAAAAAGGGGCCTTGTTGTCATGGAACATCGCATCACCATGGGTAATCGCAGGTTCGATTGTTGTTGGTTGGTTTCGGGGAAGGAGACCAGACAGCGAGGTCATCGGTCTCATCGGATTAGGGAAGGATGAGGAAGGAATTCGGCCGTGCCCTTTCAGAGGAACCATCCCGGCATTTGCCTGGAGTGATTTAGGGAAATCACGGAAAACCTAAATCAGGATGGCCGGACGCGGGATTGAACCGTCGTCCTCCCGAATGCGAGTCCAGTGTCTCGCAGGTTCGAATCCTGCCTCGGGCATGGATGTGTGTGATGTCCTTAGGTTAGTTAGGTTTAAGTAGTTCTACGTTCTAGGGGACTGATGAACTCAGCAGTTAAGTCCCATAGTGCTCAGAGCCATTTTGAATCATGGGTAACAAACATTTTATCATGGGACGCACCTGATCCCTGTTCAGCCAAAATGGTCACGTAAGCCTTGGCAGTAATGCGACCTTGCAGAATAACCATGGATCCCATGAAGTACCACGATATGGCTGCCCAAATCTACACCAAACCAGCGCCATATTTCACTCTCGCGACGTAAACTCGATCAGAAAATGGAAACTGTGTGAAACAAGACTCATCCTATCAAATGACTTTCTTCCATTGCTCCATAGCCTAGGTTTTATGTCTTCGTCACCATGTTCTCCTGTTACGGGAATCTGCAGCACTGACGAGTGGTTTTGGAATTCCAGTTCGCCCGGAAAATCCCTGCTTTTGGCGCTCTCTTCGTGTCGTGTCGTTTTTGTGCTGACAGGGTTCGCGAGTGCGACATTCAGCTCTGCAGTGACTTTGACGTATGTCGACGTCTAATTTTTGGTAATAAGAGACATGAGCTGTAATGGGTGAGGAAATCATATCGTCCGCACGTGAGCTCCGATAGCGGATGGGACCGATCGGTATTATATGGATAGATTGCTGGATGGAGAAGTTCTCTTACGACGAAATGGGAGATATGTTCCTGTATCTAATGCCACTGGAGATAAGGCAAAAATAGCACAATGTCTCTGTGAACAGACAATTCGAAAGAGACATCATTCAGATAATCGTATGTTCGTACCTGTGAAGACATGTCATCGCGAGCCATCAGTAGTACAGAAAAGGGGTTCTGACCCCAATTTTAATATCAAATGGACATCAAACTGATATGCAAATTAAATTAAACTGATCAATTAATCACCCCTCCACACATCCCCCAGCCACCGCCACGACCGGATGACGTCATGTGTCCTCAGTTGACGCATGGGTCCTCACACCCTCTCCCACCCTATCTCTCCCCCATACCTACAATATTGGCGAGAATTTCGAATTTAGACGTGAATTTCGAATTTTGACTAGAATTTCGAACTTTGGCGGGCATTTATTTGTCCCACGGCTGTGCTGACGTCCAACGTCACCAAACTTGACTACATCGACAGGTCATAACCCACGTCTCGTTTGTCCACAGAAGGCAGAGAGGAAAGGTAGATTCGTGTGCCATGCAATGTAGAAACTAGAGAGCAAAATCGACTCATGGCTGCAGACCAACTCGTCGCAAATCATGCACCTTTTGTGGTGATAAAGGCATAGCTGTTGTTCTTGCAGAATCGCCAACACATCTTGGTGGCTTGCATGAATATTATTTGCACTTCTACACCTGCTACCTAATGGGCCATCAGCCTTCACTGGCTTATGTGCTCGATTTAAATTGTGCTATCGGTAGTAGGGTAGTTGGGCTCCATCGCCAATTTTGATATCAACTTGATATGCAAATTAATTAAATTGATCAATGAATCACTTCGACAAACGCTCCACCCACACCCCACCCGCCCCCATCTCCAGATGACGCCATGTGTTTCAACTGGCATGTTATTGTCTGAATAGCATAAGGAGAAGGCAATGGGCTTCACAGTAAGAAGTCATTGGAACGAAATGCTGACATACGGTGCCAAAAGATGCAGTCTGTGAACCACAAACGTAAAAAGCCTACGTAGACTACGTTAAAGACGATATACAACTCAGCGCATTATCTCACTGTCTTCAGTCAGAGTGCCCTTTAGTTCTGTAATTGCATGGTTCAGTATTTGTGCCATATGAATGAGTATCTAATAAGTGTTATTTCATATATGTATGTTAACTGACCCTACCATATTCATACAGCCTGAGGCGGTTTTGCTTATCCGTAGTCTAAAATTTGAACCTTAGCGACACAATACTGACAAAATTAGCAAAGGAATAGACTTGAAATGACTGTCAAGAGTTCTAAACTAATTTTTTGTTTAGTATGCACGAAAAATTACATACCTCTTTTAAACTACCCTTTTGCTATTTTAGTAGTTTAGAACCAAAAGAACAATTCCTATTTATAGCACAACCTAGACAATCATTGTAATTTTATGAAATTTTTAGTTGTTGATTCTACAACGATTTTTCATTATACATTTTTGCGACTTGTCTTTACACGTTCTCTCCGGCGTGTACTGTTGGTGATTCAAAGCTACATCTCTCGTTGTTTTAAAAATATAATCTGAATATATTAAAATAGTATCCTAGGGCGTTTGAATACGAAAAGCAACGCCGCCAGATGAATGAAAGTATGCATACATGCGCGGCCCCACAGCGAGAAATACAATTCGTAGCGCCGGCGTAAACGTGTTAATGTGCTATTCCTGTGGGATTTTACCAGTGCAGCATCGGCATTGGTATGGTTTTATTACTGTTTCACTTCTGGAATTAATTTAGGAAGCATATCACTAAAATTTTAAAGAGTCACATCACTACTCGTTATTACGAGGGCGTGGTTTCATTGATGGTTTTCATTACTTCTCAAAATTGCTTATCACAGTGTTTCTCATTGAAATAACGGATTGCGCTTTGCACACTGATTGTACATACTGTCCGTTTCAAAGACAGTTCTTAAAAATTGTACTGAAAGTTCCCAACTTACTTAGCAAGCGTATGGTTAACCAAAATGCGACCATTTGTTAAGACTGCCATGATTTAGGTGAGTGGAGCTGAATTACATGACTCTACCATTACATACTCTCAATCCTCTGTATTCGTAACTGTATTGCACTTTATAACATTGAGACAATAAAGAGAATTGTGTTGGTATTTTTTTAGATCTGCTAAATAAAGTTCGATGTGCATCGTCATTGAAATTGTTAGATACAGTTTTAAGGAAACTTAAAACGATTAGTCTCCCTTGTGACCTGACGTTCTAATAGCAAACATGCCGAGAGGAAAATTAAATGATGGTGATGGTGATGATGAAAAGAGAAATTTCAGAAGGCCTGAAGTAATCGTAACTTTGACAAGACGGTGACCACATGCGAACAAATGAAATTAAAGTAAGATTGTGGCACTATTGTATTACCATGACGACATAATGAAACAACAATCAAAACGTTTTTTAAATCTCGCTCGAATATCAAAGGGTCGTGCAATCGGTTCTGGGATGCATATGCCCACAAAAGGCAGTGATCTGCTTTCGAAACCGGTGTCGCAAACGGTTTTAACTGGTCGCCTCGTTTCGTTTATTTCACTGGTATTGCATTGCTCCTTCCAACATACAGGGTGAACCAGAACTCCACCGACAAAGTTTCAGATGTTGTTGAGGTATACCTTCTGAGGACTTCTGCATGAGGGATCCACGATCTCCGGCAGCTCGTGACAAGGTAAATGTAATTATAATTTATTCGGTTTGTTACTGCAATCACCATTCTTCCAGTGAAAATACCTTCACAACAAGGAAGAAGCTTGCAATATGCAAAAAGCAAAACGGACACCGCACAACACAGGGTAATCCAAGAACCTAAGCGCAAAAGTGCTGTGATGTGGCTGCCGTGACTGCGAGAATAGCTCAGCATAGCGTCGTTGTGCCGCTCTTCCATCGTATCCAGTGAAGCCATACACGAGATGCATATCGGCCAACTCCTCATCAGCAAACATACATTACAGCCATGTATCGTTGTTAGGGTACAACTAACACTGCAGGAAAAACAAAACCAAGACAGAACCGAGCAGTACTGAATGCGAGCCTGAAGGTGAAGAGTAAAATGAGTACTTACTCTTGTCAACAACATGTAGCGTTAGCGAATGGAAACGAGAGACACTGTGCATGACGTCAAAATTTGCACTGTTGTGGATCATTTTCAGTGCAATACACACACAAAACTAACTGGGACAAGAAACCAAACGAAATGCAGTAATTCCGTAACAAGCCGTCGGACACCGTTGGTCCCTTATACCAAACTACTCAGATGGTATCCATAAACAACTTTTGAAAGTTTGTCGATGGAGTTGTGGCTCACCTTGTATCTTTATGACAGGTGAGGCAGTTTGTTTCGTGAATTTTGGTGTCTCGTGCAGTCACCTGCTTAATCTGTTACAAAGTATTTCTGACCTTCTATATGTGTCGCTCATCATTGAACATTTTCAGTAAGTAGAATGTGCAGACGGTCCGAGAACTACTGGCTTGCAGGAGATGACGCGTGAACACCATTATTATTCTCACGAAGAAAGTGTTTATAAAGTTGGTTAGGCACTGCTTTCTTCCAGCGCGTGTGTAATGTACAGTACTGCATTGTTTGTTGGTTCTGAAAGGTTGAAATGGAAGAAAAAGAGAATAGGGAATTTGGGTTGACACATAGGCTTGTCACTCGGGAAACCGATAATGCGGTAGCTAATATGAACGTCCCTGTGCCTTGCATATTGCTACCAAACACGCACAGGTAATTCTGAAGGCTGGATCTGAACAGACCAGATCCTGAGTATTTCTCAGCGCCTGTAGGGAATTCACACAGGACGGAGGCGGTAGCAACAGTCGACGAAAGCAGAACTGAAAAACCGTCTGGCATCTGCCGGCACGTCGCGGAAATCCGCCATGTGTGACCAAGCCTCTGTTGCGCTTGGATATATCC
This sequence comes from Schistocerca serialis cubense, assembly GCF_023864345.2. NCBI lineage: Eukaryota > Metazoa > Arthropoda > Insecta > Orthoptera > Acrididae > Schistocerca > Schistocerca serialis. The sequence goes on along the minus strand of NC_064640.1, from coordinate 398,884,374 downwards.
CACTCAACAATAGACAGTAAGTATATCACGTGGTAACGATAAAATAATAAAAAAGACAAATAAATTGCGCTACAGTGACTAACAGCTAATGTAGGGACTAGGGATTTACTAATTACAGCTGAAAAATTGTAAGTTTCTGTTTGCAAGTAATCTAATTATTTTCTGAAAGATAATTAGCCAAAAATTATGACCTTCACCGAAGTTCCTTAGAAGTTGGTTATTCAATCCTAAATAGCACAGCATCTAATATCATTTCGGAACAAAAATACTATAAATATTCGTATGATACAACACGAACAACTAAAATTGTTGCTGATACGGTTCAGTCAATGTCCATGCCCTAAACTGTGAGTCTTCAGCCTACCGGTCTTAATTAAGGTTCATTAATTCAACTTGTACGATACCAATTCCCTTGCAAAATTACACTGACAACACACTGTAAATGCATGAAAAAGTTTAAAGACTGAGAGACAAATTATATTAACTGAATCTAAAGGTTCCACAACGGCTTCACATACGAAACGTAATCGATCATGCCCATCGAAATGCTTTAAAAGAGTACCATTGATTTGTTCCTGACACAATCAGAGTCTGCCTCTGCATCATGACGATGCAGTCTAAACTCGACATGAAGTATACTGTGTCGAATACTGACAACCGAGGTTGGCCTCTGAACGACACGGGAACCTTGACACAACTTAAACAGCTGTCAAAATTTATAAGCATATGGCTGTGGATCCTGAGTAAACAAGCGCTTGGCCGCTACTCTAATCACAGACAGTAACTGCAAAAACGAATCTAATTTCAGCCCTTTGTCAGTCACCAGAGTAGGTATTGCAGTTTGCAGCGACCTTTGAGCGGGAGGGAGGGGGACGGGGGGAGGGGGAGGATACGAATTATTTTGCTATTTAATTCACGACGTTAGCCCACACTCTACATGTATATCTCTGATTGCTGTACTAAGTAAACTGAGGAGATGAAAATGTATTCCAGCGCAGGCATTGTAAGCAGCTGTATGGAAGTGGAGTTCGCCATTCTCAGACCTCAGTCACAGAGAAGACTATCGTACAACTACATGTGGCGTTTGAAACCTTCTGCCAGATTAAAATGGTGTGTCGGACCGAGACTCGAATCCGGAACCTGTGCCCGTCACCGGGAAGTACCCTGCCAACATTTTATTATCATTATTTTTATTATTATTACTATTATTTATCAGCTGTCCTACTCGAGCACGATTCAGGATCCGTCTTCACAGATTTACTTCCGGCAGTCCTCGTCTCCTACCTTCCAAACTTCACAGTTCTAGAAATCTGCGGGACTAGCACTCGTGGAAGAAAGGATACCGTGGAGACATGACTTAGGCATAGACTGCGCAATTGTTTCGTAGTAAACTGAAACAGTATGCCTGATCGGGTCTCGAAGCCGGGACCTTTAAATTTTGCGGGCAAGTACTCTACCAAGAGGGTAAATACTCTACCAAGTGAGCTACCTGATCACGACACACGACTTGTCTTCACAGCTTTAATCTGCTAGGAAGTTTTCTATCAACGCACGTTACTCTACAGAATGAAAATACATTCGGGAAACAATTCCGTAGGCTGTGGCTAAGCCAAGTCTCCACAGTATCCTTTCTTCTAGCAGTGCTAGTTCTGCAAGTATCGCGGGAAAACTTCTGTCAAGATAGGAACGTAGATGAGGTACCGGGTGAGTGACGGAAGTAAAACTGTGAAGAAGGATCGGGAATCGTGCTCGGAGAGCGCTCGCCCACGAGAGGTAAAGGTTCGGTTTCGAGTCCCGGTCTGCTACACATTTTTTATGTGTCAGGAATTTTGATATCAGCGCACACTCCTCTGCAGAGTGAAAATTCTTTCTGGAAACATGTCACGGTTATCGTTACTTCTTCTATAGAGTGTATGGTAATTAGCAGCGAAAACTGACACCATTGAAAGTATATGATAATAAAAGAAAAAAACGTTCTAGTAAAGATGGATAATCATATTATCCGTTTTCTAGATGGATGCGAATACGGGGTTACGAGTAGCCACTTACTTCAAGATGATATATTGTCCTTGTTAGTACAATTGTATTTGCAATATAAACTTTTCGATTAAGTCCCCATCCAACAGGGCTAGAAATTCACCCATGGCCCATGTTTGGGTAATGTGGCAGATGTGTAATGGGCACCGGTGCATTTTGCTGCTGATGTAAAATGACATCTATCGGGCCAATGTGGTCCAAGATGATTAAGTTGAACAAGGTCTGCCCGCCGAAGTGGCCGAGCGGTTCTAGGCACTACAGTCTGGAACCACGCGACCGCTACGACCGCAGGTTCGAATCCTGCCTCGGGCGTGGATGTGTGTGATGTCCTTAGTTTAGTTAGGTTTAAGTAGTTCTAAGTTCTAGGGGACTGATGACCTCAGAAGTTAAGTCCCATAGTGCTCAGAGCCATTTGAACCATTTTTTTGAGCAAGGTCTCTAATTCGCCCTCCAAGATCAGCTGACCACAGTCTTCCGGATTTTTCTGCCGGGGATCATCTCAGAAGTGAAGTGTACAGGACACCCGTTGATAAAACTGACAAATTGGAGCAGCGAGTTATAGAACTTTGTTATCATTTAAGAGATGATCTGGGGGTGTTTGAAGGGATTCGTAATTTACTGTAGAGACGAGTTCAGAAATTTGGTAATTTGGAGGACGGTACTTGAAATACCTCCTTTAACTGGTTCGAGTGTACAGATAAACTTAACATGTAACGTGCCCAAGTAGCAATTTATTGCTCGTTAAGGTATGCCTTGAGTGAAATTTCAGTCCAGTTATATGAGGATTTAATCAAAATTTTCTATTAAATATACATTTTTACTAACAAGTGCAATGCTTCCTCTTGAAGTCGGAACGGCTCGTAACGACGCATCGGCTCGTTTACTAGGACTATTTTGCTTCTATCATAGTATAATTTCACTTTTTTCATAATCCAAATCCAGACCAACTCAAGACAGAGATTTAGGAACCAGGTTTTAAATTGTAGGACATTTCCAGGGGCAGATGTGGACTCTGACCACAATCTATTGGTTATGAACTGTAGATTAAAACTGAAGAAATTGCAAAAAGGTGGGAATTTAAGGAGATGGGACATGGATAAACTGAAAGAACCAGAGGTTGTACAGAGTTTCAGGGACAGTATAAGGGAACAATCGACAGGAATGGGGGAAAGAAATACAGTAGAAGATGAATGGGTAGCTCTGAGGGATGAAGTAGTGAAGGCAGCAGAGGATCAAGTAGGTAAAAAGACGAGGGCTAGTAGAAATCCTTGGGTAACAGAAGAAATATTGAATTTAATTGATGAAAGGAGAAAATATAAAAATGCAGTAAATGAAGCAGGCAAAAAGGAATACAAACGTCTCAAAAATGAGATCGACAGGAAGTGCAAAATGGCTAAGCAGGCATGGCTAGAGGACAAATGTAAGGATGTAGAGACTTATCTCACTAGGGGTAAGATAGATACAGCCTACGGGAAAATTAAAGAGACCTTTGGAGAAAAGAGAGCCACTTGTATGAATATCAAGAACTCAGATGGAAACCCAGTTCTAAGCAAAGAGGGGAAAGCAGAAAGGTGGAAGGAGTATATAGAGGGTCTATACAAGGGCGATGTACTTGAGGACAATATTATGGAAATGGAAGAGGACGTAGATGAAGATGAAATGGGAGATACGATACTGCGTGAAGAGTTTGACAGAGCACTGAAAGACCTGAGTTGAAAGAAGGCCCCGGGAGTAGACAACATTCCATTAGAACTACTGACAGCCTTGGGAGAGCCAGTCCTGACAAAACTCTACCATCTGGTCAGCAAGATGTACGAGACAGGTGAAATACCCTCAGACTTCAAGAAGAATGTAATAATTCCAATCCCAAAGAAAGCAGGTGTTGACAGATGTGAAAATTACCGAACAATCAGTTTAATAAGTCACAGCTGCAAAATACTAACGCGAATTATTTACAGACGAATGGAAAACCTAGTAGAAGCCGACCTCGGGGAAGATCAGATTGGATTCCGTAGAAATGTTGGAACACGTGAGGCAATACTGACCCTACGACTTATCTTAGAAGAAAGATTAAGGAAAGGCAAACCTACGTTTCTAGCATTTGTAGACTTAGAGAAAGCTTTTGACAATGTTGACTGGAATACTCTCTTTCAAATTCCAAAGGTGGCAGGGGTAAGATATAGGGAGCGAAAGGCTATTTACAATTTGTACAGAAACCAGATAGCAGTTATAAGAGCCGAGGGACATGAAAGGGAAGCAGTGGTTGGGAAGGGAGTGAGACAGGGTTGTAGCCTCTCCCTGATGTTATTCAATCTGTATATTGAGCAAGCAGTAAAGGAAACAAAAGCAAAATTCGGAGTAGGTATTAAAATCCAGGGAGAAGAAATAAAAACTTTGAGGTTCGCTGATGACATTGTAATTCTGTCAGAGACAGCAAAGGACTTGGAAGAGCAGTTGAACGGAATGGACAGTGTCTTGCAAGGAGGATATAAGATGAACATCAACAAAAGCAAAACGAGGATAATGGAATGTAGTCGAATTAAGTCGGGTGATGCTGAGGGAATTAGATTAGGAAATGAGACACTTAAAGTAGTAAATGAGTTTTGCTATTTGGGGAGCAAAATAACTGATAATGGTCGAAGTAGAGAGGATATAAAATGTAGACTGGCAATGGCAAGGAAAGCGTTTCTGAAGAAGAGAAACTTGTTAACATCGAGAATAGATTTAAGTGTCAGGAAGTCGTTTCTGAAAGTATTTGTATGGAGTGTAGCCATGTATGGAAGTGAAACATGGACAATAAATAGTTTGGACAAGAAGAGAATAGAAGCTATCGAAATGTTGTGCTACAGAAGAATGTTGTAGATTAGGTGGGTAGATCACGTAACTAATGAGGAGGTATTGAATAGGATTGGGGAGAAGAGTAGTTTGTGGCACAACTTGACTAGAAGAAGGGATCGGTTGGTAGGACATGTCCTGAGGCATCACAAATTTAGCATTGGAGGGCAGCGTGGAAGGTAAAAATCGTACAGGGAGACCAAGAGATGAATACATTAAGCAGATTCAGAAGGATGTAGGTTGCAGTAGGTACTGGGAGATGAAGGAGCTTGCACAGGATAGATTAGCATGGGGAGCTGCATCAAAACAGTCTCAGGACTGAAGACCACAACAACAACAACAAAAAGCTGAAATTTGTGTCGAACTGGAATTCAGATCCGGATGTCCCGCTTTACGCGAGCGGTCGCCTTAACTGCTTCGGCTATCCTAGCATGCCTTCCGTCCAACCCAAATTATCAACTTGTCGCACACTGCACATGTAGCGTCCACTGTCCATTAACCTCACTGTTCAATTTTTGTACCTTACAGTAGTACAAATTATACCTTGCTAGGTTTTTGGTTATTAACGACAGGTTTTTGTGTGCAAATACGAGGGTTATTCGGAAAGTAAGTAACGATCGGTCGAGAAATGGAAACCACAGTGAAAATCCGATGAAGTTTTGCACAGGTGTGTTGGTAGTGTATCTAGTATGACCGTCGATCGCGTTACGTCGTTCTTTGTAGTTCTGAACGCACAGGGAGCACATAAAGATACCTAGAACAATAATGTCTCCCGCCAAGTACGAGGGCCTGGTGAGAAATTTCGCCTGAAGCTATGCAGCCAACATTCCATAACTGTCGTGCGTTTTCTTCTTCAAGACAATTCTCAGCCGCATTCTGCAGGGGTAATAAAGATGCTCCTGCATCGTTTTCAATTGGAACTGTTTGATTACCCACAGTACAGCCCGTAATTGTCTCCCTCTAAGTTTCATCTCTGCTCACATATACTGCTGGCTATCAAAACAACGTTTTGGCACAGACAACGAGCTGCAGGCAAGCGTGGAGAATTGGCGGAAAGCACTGGCGGCTGCCTTCTGTAACGAGGGTATTGGACAGTTGGTACAACGGTACGACAAACGTCTAAGTCGGATCGGTGACTATGGAGATACGTAGCTGGAAGCTGTAGCTAACTGTTGCAAATAAAACAGTTTTGATTTTCACTGTGGTTTCCATTTCGCGACATATCGTTCCTTACTTTCCAAATAGCCCTCGTAATTTGGCAAACGCGACAAGTGCAGTAAAGTTTATCAGCCCATTAAGGAAAATACTTATCATTTGCTCGATAAAGTATACCAGAATTAAATGTCCTCGAATTGACTGTTTGTAAAATTACTCGATGATTGAATGTCACTAATATAAGGAAACACTGTCAGATTCATACAGTTTTATTTTTTAACAAACCAAAATCATCCTCATATCACAAATCAGTGTGGCTAACATGTTAACAGCCTGAAAATAGCAAGAAGCATCTAGTTCTGACGAGAGCTGAGCAGTAACTGCAACACCTGACTGAATCAACTCTATTTAAAGATAGCGCTGTCTACGTGATCAGTCATCAGTTATGACTCAAACGTAATTGTGATTTACATTATTTTTGGTTCAAGGTCTAAATGTAAATTAATTCAGGACAGTTTTAAAAGAGGTTTCGAAATGCCCTTTTTAATATAAAAAATAATAATGCAATATATGTGGCATTAAGAAAGATTACTTTTCCCCTAAAATACAAAATTGTACAAGTAATTTATTGATACATGTTTTGACATTCATTTTGTGCGTAATGATTGTTTCTGGCATTAAAATCTTCCTGTAATGTATGTACATGAGGAAATTAATGACATAATGTGAGTACATTAATTTATTTTAATTAAAATATAGAATTTTACTTGCATTAGATTTCCTGAAGTGAGATAGCATGAGGCTCAGCGTAGTCTACTCTAGACAAGTCATTCGAATATGTGATATTATCAAAACAACGGAATACGACCTACGCAAAGTACCAAATTTAAGATGTTATGGATCAAGTAAAACGAATCAGTCCATTACAGAGTCAATTATGTAACAATGAACTATATGTCCTCCTGTCTTCCTATAAATGTTAGTATTATTTGATGGGTACACAAAACTGAGCATATATTTCTGCAGTCGAAACATAAGTGAAAAACAACGTAAATTAGGTTATGACACAAATACAGTCTAGTCCGCATGAGCCGGCCAATAATCGAACTTTTACATGCGATGTGACTACTAAGCATGAAAGACAGCGATTAATTTTAATTATGTAACAAGCTCTTAGCGTCCAAGTTCGGACTGGACCACATCTTTTTCATTGCATGCACGACTATTGTGTTAATACGTTATTCGTTAATTTATCCAGAATGCATAAAGTAGTTTCAAGTCACGCCGTGCTGACCTACAGTCCCTGGAGCAGAATGCGGCGACCTCATAACGGGACAGCAGTTAGCGGGCACAGATCTCATATCTCCGCTAACGACGCAGGTAGGTCCGTACTTCATACATATCGCACCGCTTCCAGGGCGCATCGCTAAGAATTTACTACTGCAATAAAAAGGTAGGAGCCACAACTGCTAACCTCCACTTAGCGCCTAGTAATTGTCAATTTAAGATGATACGAAAAGTATCACCGTTTCTAAATTGGCCCGAAATACATCTTAGGCGAAGGCGAACTTATATAAATGACATATTATTTATATATCTTCACGTCTTCTGTATTCAGCCTTAATCTTTTCTTTTGAGTAATATACGTTTTATAATAGTTGTCCAAAATCTTCGAATATATTCAAAGATGTCCTCTTTTAAATAGCATTTTGTGATGCTTCATGTTCTGAATATCAAAGAATGTTCTGACAAAGCGGAAATTTCTGAAAATTTTATAAAAAGTAGAAAAATTACTGCACCAAAACTAAGAAATGTTACAGAATGTAGTTGTTAGTGACTCATTTTCCTTCTATTCCACAAGATGAAAATATTGGTAAACATAATAGTGAGCAGAATAAAAATTAAAGTCAGTCTGGTTTTAGTTCGAGAAGACGAATAATACGAGTAGGAAAGAATTAGAGATTTGAAAATTGTCCTGTGAAGAAGGAGAAGTAGTCAAGGGTCACTTTCCTACGTTTGTTAAAACTTTTGACGTGATAAACTGAAACTGCTGTTTCAGTTGATGACGAGGATAGGGATTGACTGCGAGAATATAAGGCTCATTTGAAAATTTCATCAGCTTCAGGCCACACAAATAACCGTAAATGGGTTTGAAAGAGCTGCAAAAATCAGACAAGGTGTTAGACATGACTGTTCCCTTTCATCATAATTAATATGATTATTGTGGACACCTGGAACAGAAAACAAAGGTAGTTAGGACGAACGTACAGCCGGTCCGCTGGTTCATCGGGCACGAATGAGCACCTAACAGAGGCCTGGAAGTAACAGCAGCTTCTTTCAAATCATATAAGTTAAACAGAAATGCAAAGAAAGCACCTACCGCAAATATAAAACTAGGTAAGTGAAAAATAGATGAAGTGAAACAGCTTGGGAAGCATAGTTTCTGAAGATAACAGATACAATTCAGATATTATCTAAGACTAGGTCTTGGTAAGCACAGCGTCCAGAAAAAAAGAAGCTTCTTAAGCAGCGACCACGTGAAAATCAAGATAAGAGAGAGTGTACTCGTGCGCCGGAAGTGAAACAGAAAAATGGAAGACAAAGACAAAGACCATCTGGGAGCAACAAGAATGCGGATATGGAGGAAAGTAACCAAAACGAGCTGGACACAAAAGGCTTCCAATGAAGGAGATGTTAAACAAGTAGTTGAAATAAGACAACCTCTTAAAGAAACGAAGAAAAAAAAACACGACACCAACCTTACAAACATCTTTGAATGAAAAGTATAGGAGAAAAGTCCAAAAGGCAGACCATTGAAATATTGCTTCGAGATCTCAAGAGAATGATGCGATCCGCGAAATAAAGTACGAGTCAGAAGGCAGAAGATGAGTTTTGGAGCGTGGTCTTTGGACCATGACATGACATTCTGCATACACCTTTTGGCTCTAAAACTTCATATTGAACGTTAAAGTCTACACATAATCATACTAAGTCTGCTAGAAATGGCCTTAGAAAATCTGCACTGATTCATTTATTTGCTTTCCATGTAAAGGACATGAAATTATTATAAATATGGTAGAATCATTAATATTATACACACAGATTAATTGAATGCAAAAACAATTACAGAGAAAATTCAATAAAATAAAGGAGAAAGCAATAACAATATAATGGCACGGATTAATACGTACAACAAGAGTTTATAAATAGAGAGAAGAAGATAAAAAACAAATAAACAGAAAGGTAATTCGTTTCATATTAATATGTACAAAACGTGGAGGGCTTATAAACTTACACAATAAACATAATAACGTAACGGAGAAAGCCTGAAAATTAAATACAATAAGCATATAAGAATGTGTAACCCATGAACTGGAAAGAAAACAGTATAGTACATTGAATACATGGAGCCAGTGGATCAGTTTACATACTTCGGGCAGTTGAAGACAATGAATGGGTACAAACTCGAGTTGGGCAAGTATGAGAAGGGAAATGGGCCATGTTCTTTTTAAAGGAACCATTCCGACATATGCCATGAAAAATGTAATCTGGGTGGTTCGACAGGAACTTGAAGCACCACCCTCCCGGATGCGAGTCCGAAGTCTCTCCACTGTTCCACTTCACTCGGTGATAACAGTAATAATGTTGATGATGATGCCGATTGTAATGTACAAAAAACGGGAGAAATCTATGGCGACGCGAAGTTTTCGATGTCAGCTTCCCTTTTTTACTATAATAAGAGTCGTAGTATCTTGATTAAGAATTCCATTCTAGTATAAAATATCCGGTTATAAATAATCTTCCGTTTAACAAGTTTCTTGTAGTGGTCATTTTCGCAGCAGCTGTATACAAATTGCAGTTGTTTCAAAGAAAATGCCTCTTTTGCATGCTGCACATCGAAATTTTTATTTTCAATTATGCGCCCAGACGCGTTTCGCCTTTTTTACAAGGCATCTTCAATGGGTGTCAGGTAACTTCTAATTCATTGCATCTAAGTAAACTGCTTTTCTCATCTGGCAACCAGGTGGACATCTTACAGTTCACTTTCAGTTCACTGTTTACGTTACACATGATTAAAAAGATGGCAATTACAGTGATGTGTAACGTAAACAGTGAACTGAAAGTGAACTGTAAGATGTCCACCTGGCTGCCACATGATAAAAAGCAGTTTGCTTAGATGCAATGAATTAGAAGTTACCTGACACTCACTGAAGATGCCTTGTAAGAAAAGGCGAAACGCGTCTGGGTGCATAAATAAAAATAAAAATTTCGGTGTGCAGCATGCAAAAAAGGCATTTTCCTTGAAACAACTGCAATCTTCCGTTTGTCTATTGGCTACCTATCTGGACATTAGACTAGGCTGTTGCTGCTCTCTTAAAAAATTAAATTCTGTAATCGGTGCTGTACTGTTACCTAAAGAAATGGCATTTAAATAGTAGGCCATGTATCATCAGACATATGTTGCTCTTTTTCACTATCTTCTAATGTATAGTCAACAGCCAGATAATTAAAGGCGAGCACCAACTTCTCTCAGACAGAATGTTAACTGAAGTTATCCAAATGTGTGCAAGGAGCAATGTACAGAAAGCACGGAAAGTCTCTTCGCGATTTGAATCTGGAACCACACTGTTGTAACAGTAGACCTGCTCAGTTTCTCAGTGTTTTTCAACTACAGTCGTAGTATACGAGTAAGCTCTAGCTGTCATGTGTCTCAAAAACTTGCAACAGATACCACACCATCGTAGAGAGGCGCCAGATATATCACCTTGTAATCTTCAGCTACCACACTTCTTTCAGGTGACGTAAATGTAAATATAAACTTCTGATCTATTGGTAGGATACTGGAAAATAGCAATTCGACTGAACAAAAAACAGTAATAGTACTCAAACTTAAATAGTGCTGATGAACATTGATCAGCCAGAACATTATGCCCACCTACACACTATCGACGTAAACTCGTCCAGGCGATAGCAGCGTCACCTGGCGAGGAATGACTGCTAGTCAGACACGCATCAGTGAGTATGTTGTGTGTAGAATGGGGAACAATTTGAGTTTGATCGCGTGCAGATTGCGATGGCCCGGAGGCTCTGTACGAGCATTTCGGAAGCACCACTACTTGTCAGGTGTTTGAGGAGTGCTGTAGTGAGTGTGTTCAACACTTTGCGAAACCGAGGTGAAACCACATCCAGACGTCATAATGTTTACAGATGTCGGACGTCGTAGGCTGCGGAGACTGGTTTAAACAGGACAGGAGGCGAACTGTGGCGGAACGAACATCAGTCTCTAATGCTGCGCAGAGTACAAGTATGTCTGAACACACAGCACACCGAACACTTCTAACGATCGACTTCCGCAGCCGACGACTCATGCATGTGCCAATGTTAACACATGACGACATCGGCAACTACGACTGAAATGGGCACGTGACCATCGGCACTGAACTTTGGCGCAGTGGCAGAGCGCTGCATCCCTATACATTCTTCATCATGTCGAGGGAAGGGCGCGAATCTTTCGACTTCCATGGAAACAGCTCCTTGACACCTGTATGGAGGTACGGAGACAAGCTGGAGGCGACTCCATTATGCTCTGGGGAAAACTCACGTGGGCATCCATGGGTCCAATGGAGCTCGTGCAAGGCACCGTGGCAGGCAAGGAGTATCGTACGGTGGTTGCAGACCACGTACAACTCGTCATGACGATCATGTTTCCCGGCGACAGTGGCATTTTTCAATAAGATAATGCGCAATGTCGCAAAGCTGGGAATGTGATGGAGTGGTTCGAGGAACACAGTGGCGAGTTTCAATCGACGCGTTGGCTTCCCAACCCGCTAGATCTGAACTCAATCGAACGCATCTGGGATGTGATTGAAATCGCGTCAGAGCTCATCACTCCCCTCCCCCGGAATTTACAGTAATTAAATGACTTGTGCATGCTGATGTGGTGTCAGCTCCTTCCAGCGACCTACCGAGGTGTCTTTGCTTCCATGCCACGACGCGTCTTCGCTGTTATCCGTGCCAAATGTGGACATACCGGCTATTAGGTATGGTCATAATGTTCTGGCTGATTAGTGGATGTGGGGCCCTTGTCAGGCCGGTTAACAGTGGACTTCGAACGTATACAAAAATGGATGGTGAAAATGTTCACTGGCTCATTTGACTCGCTAGGCCGCGTAACAGAAATGTTGAAAAATCTTTACTAGCAGACTGTCGAAGAACCTCCTTAGAAAACTTCAAGTTTTTCGGGGCAGGAACTACAAGCGTTCTTCAGCACTACTTGTCTATCACGAAGAGACAGTGCAGACAAAATCAGGCACAGAAGATCCATATTAACAATCATCCTTCCTACACTTCATCCGTGAATGGAAATGGAAGAAACTTTGTGATACAGTACAATAAAAAGTATACTCTGCGACACACTTCACAGTGACTCGCAGCAAGACGTAGACCTTGTTGTAAAAACACTTTAGCTTCCAAGTTCCTAGCAGTTTTATGAATGTGTGAAACAGGAAAAGGGAATCCACAACCATACCCATTCAGCATGGGAGACACAAGACATGCACGTTTTGGAACTCCGTAATTCCCAGAGGTAGAGAGGACGTCTGAGAAGATACACGCAGCCGTAGAAACAAAACGGTGTCGTTGCGACGGCACACAAACACCGCAGTGAAAGCCTGAGTCCCTAATGGTCTGTTGACTCGAATAACTTCTCATCACAGTCCTATGTCATCAATTCCTTTCTTTACACGCTCTGTTCAGCATCGCGTGAGGAGAATGGCAAAGCTCGCTAGCTATAGGTTGGTCTATCAGTTTGCAAAGCGATGGCGCATATGTGTAAATAAGCATATGAATTTAGATATAAACAGATTGGTCTAGGTGCATTTTTAGATCCATCTTTTCTATTCCTTTTTTGTGATGGTGACAACACGTCTACAGTTTTATCTGTTCTTTTTACGTATGCGAAGACATATTACTTGAGCTTGCAGTTAATTCATATTCCAGGAATTTAAATTACAACAAATTTTCTTCTACTCTGACATCAATATGTTCCTCAACGAATTTACTGTTTATTTCTGGTATAAATAAGCTAATGTAATGTTTTCCTCTTTACTCTACACTTCGTGTATAATGTCGTAATTCAATCAAAAGTGATTATCAGGGTTGATAATGCTATGCATATTTATTGACGTCCAGCACCACGGAAGCCTTCCCACCAAAGTACAATCCCTGATGTTACGAGTTAAAGAACATGGTTCTCGAGTGTTAGACAAGAAGTAAGGACGTTTCCAACGGAAAATTCCGTTCACGCATCGTGCGACTCCGTGACAGATAAGCGGTTGTAGGAAGGCTCTGCGATTAGTGCAGGCGCGTATTTTAATCAATTTTTCGTTTACTTCGAGAAAAGACTCTCGTTAAGACAGTTTTGAATAAGCATGATGAAAGTTGATTGTAATTTTCGAGAAACAGGAATGACTATAGAAAAGGATCTTTTGAGCATAAGTACGAAATCAGAACCATTTGCGATGTTCGAACAGAAGATAAAAGTAACTGTATTAGATACGGTCTCTAGAAGTAATTCAGTGGAACTTGTGCTTTTCCAAATTTCTCTCGATGCCTCGAAGGAAAACCTGAATAACATTGTTGTGTGGATTTAATTTGAAGCTCAACGACACAGACTGTCTAGCCGACGAACAAAAATTAATGCAAAAATTGGATCTAAATAGTTTTGGTGCGATTATCACAAATCAGTCCCCAGTTTTAATGTAATTTGTTCTTACGCCAAATTCTGGAAACTAGAAATGAAAATTCAGTTTCAATTTTCAGTGTTAGTCCATGAGTAAGTATAACTTCTACTACTGGTTCGTGAAAGTCTGTGAATATAAAAAGAACATAATTTTTGCACAGAGAGATCGTAACAGGAATATGAACGTAAATGTAATGGAGAACGATAACTAAACAGATGATCAGTAAAAAAAAAAAATAACTATAATGCAACCTGCTGCTATTTTATCTTGTAATACAAGTATCGAATAAACTTTAAAACCACTGTAATCAGTTCTTCCCGAAGGCCAAGGAAAATTATATTCCATGTGTTTCGTAATCCCTTTCACAACTTCACTTATCATCAGAATAAATGCATATTACCGTGAATCATCAGTTAATATTCTCGCTTTGATGATTAATTGCTCGTCAAAAGTGAGCCAAGTGAAATCTCTCAGACCCTGTGACTTTTCAACATGCCTCTTATTCACTAATAATTCTGAATTTCACTTGAATTTTTCTGTTCACTTTCCCCATTTCGTTATACGTTGTTTAGTACATCTTTCATGACTAACTTCCTTAAAAGAAAAGGAAAACAGAAAAAAAGGGTACTGACAGAATCGTCTTTGTTTTATAAACGTGCTCTATGAGATATACCAATCAATTTAATTAATTAAAAGGTAGAATTAGCAGTGCTTTCTGCAAACCTTATAAGAATTTCTGTTAAGCTGAGTAAAGAAGTGTCAACGCAGAAAATAATATACTGTCTTCAGTGACAATTGTTAACTCATCTTGCATAAATGGTCTCGTTCAAATATTGAAATACAGCATCTCATGTAGATTTGTGATACCATAAATATGCAGAAAAAATAAATAGCAAATTACGAAGAAAATTCTATGTTTGTGGCGCAAGTAATGATGAAACCGTTAATTGTAATTATCATTTCGTCGGCTTGCTAAAAAATTTAGCTTCCTCTACTTCTGCATAAGAATAGTTGCCCATTTTGAGGGCCTATAAATTCGTAACTTATCTATCATGTGCATCAAGTAGGCATATTTTTAAGGAGTTGAAATTATTATCTGTAGTCTCACAGTATATTCGTTCATTAATGATATGAAATATGTTTTTATCTCTTTACTGCAGTCTGAGACTGATATTTACAAATGCAATAGTACAAGGGAGAATAATGTGAACTGTCTTATAATGCACCGAACTTCGGCACACAAAGGACTGACCTACAGAGGAATATAAAATTGTTTGACGATTTGACCAGATTTGAAAGAGTAATCGATGTTTTCTTGTTGATAAATCCTATACCATAGAGTACTGAATAGATGGGCCCTCTGCCATGTACTTACAGTAACGTGCAGGGTATAGGTGTGGAGATTGTTAAACAGAAGTATGTAGTCAGTTCCATACCTGTAAACGACAAAAATAAAGTAATATAGATTTATCTGTAACAACTACACACGCCAAAAAAAGTTTTGCATCACCTGTACAGAAAATTGGAATAGAGATCAACTTAAACGTCATTTCCGCCATTTTTATTGCTCATGAAAACCACACATTGAATGCTGTACCACGATACAGCGAGACCTTCAGAAGTGGTGGTCCAGACTGCTGCGCACACCGATACCTCTAATACCCAGTAGCACGTCCCCTTGGATTAATGCATGCCTGTATTCGTCGTGGCATACTATCCACAAGTTCATCAAGGCACTGTTGGTCCAGATGGTCCCACTCCTCAACGGCGATTCGGCGTACATCCCTCAGAGTGGTTGTTGGGCCACATTGTTCATAAGCAGCTCTTTTCAATCTATTCCAGGCATGTTCGATAGGGTTCATGTCTGGAGAAGGTGCTGGCCACTCTAGTCGAGCGATGTCGTTAATCCTGAAGGAAGTTCACAAGATGTGCACGATGGCGGCGCTCATTGTCGTCCATGAAGACGAATGCCTCACCAGTATGCTGCAGATATGGTATTCACGTATCGTACAGCCGTTACGGCGCCTTCCATGACCACCAGCGTTGTGCGTCGGTCCCACGTAATTCCACCCCAAAACAGCAGAGAAGCTCCACCTTGCTGCACTCACTGGACAGTGTCTGAGGCGTTCAGTCTGACCGGGTTGCCTCCAAACACGTCTCCGACGATTGTCTGGTTGAAGGCATATGCGACTCTCATCGGTGAAGAGAACGTGAATCCAATCCTGAGCGGTCCATTCGGCATGTTGTTGGGCCCGTCTGTACCAAGTTGCACGGTGTCGTGGTTGCAAAGATGGACCTCGCCATGAACGTCGGGAGTGAAGTTGCGCATCATGCAGCCTACTGCGCACAGCTTGAATCGTAACACGACGTCCTGTGGCTGCACGGAAAGCATTCTACAACACGGTGGCGCTGCTGTCAGGGTTCATCCAAGCCATAATCCGTAGGTAGCGGTCATCCACTGCAGTAGTAGCACTTGGGCGGCCTGAGTGAGGCATGTCATCGACAGTTCCTGTCTCTCTGTATCTCCTCCATGTCCGACCAACATCGCTTTGATTCTCTCGGAGACGCCTGGACACTTTCCTTGTTGAGAGCCCTCCCTGGCACAACGTAACAATGCGGACGCGATCGAACCGCAGTATTGACCGTCTAGGCATGGTTGAAATACAGGAAACATAAGCCGTGTACCTCCTTCCTGGTGGAATGAATGGAACTGATCGGCTGTCGGACCCCTTCCGTCTAATAGGCGCTGCTCATGAATGGTTGTGTACATCTTTCAGCGGGTTTAGTGACATCTCTGAACAGTTAAAGGGACTGTGTCTGTGACAACAATATCCACAGTCAACGTCTGTCTTCAGGAGTTCTGGGAACAGGTGTAATGCAAAACTTTTTTTGATGTGTGTGTATATATGACAGTTGTTTAAATGACACATGGTACATGCTAATGTCTATCGTGAATATGAACAGCGAAACACATAACTAACTAATGCAAATATTTTACTGCAATATTTCATATAATAGATATATTGGCAGTAAATTTACTATGTAGACAATATTTAGCATATCACAGTTGGCGGCTACTTGGTTAAGTGTCAGAACAACATAAATCCAAGAATTTGTGGTTCACTCGTAAGCTGATCTCAGGGTTCGTTGTGGCACTTGTCACTTATTTCGTTTTTTTTCTGTAATAAATTGTTTACGAGGAAAATGCCAAGTTGGGCCGTGATTGCGAGTCCACGTTAAACTGTAGGTCTCTCGACAGCTGTCTGGTTAAGTCAGTACAAAGGTCAGAGGAAGGTAAGGGACATCATGTCCGATAGTAGCACGCGGTATTCAAAAATGGTTCAAATGGCTCTGAGCACTATGGGACTTAACATCTGAGGTCATCAGTCCCCTAGAACTTAGAACTACTTAAACCTAACCAACCTATGGACATCACACCCATCCATGCCCGAGGCAGGATTCGAACCTGCGATCGTAGGGGTTGCGCGGTTCCAGACTGAAGCGCCTAAAACCACTCGGCCACAGCGGCCGCCACGCGGTATTCAAACCAACCTGAGGGCTGAAGACGGCTTTGTCCTCTTTTCTGCTATACTGAAGCGGTATTAAGAATGCACTAATAGCTATCAGAAACACATCACAGTACACATGCTTCCCTTCAAATGTGGAATCAACTTTGAAGCCGTGGGAAATTCGCGACGTATTGCAATTGTATTTAACCTAAAATTTCTAACTGTTATGAACATGATTGACGCGTCAGCGGTAAGCTGCAGATAAAATTAAGTTTCTGATGAACTGTTGGACGAATAATCTTCTCTCTTTTCCACGAAATCGCAACGCTTTTTAGCAGTACGCATCTTGTTGACTTGCTGTCAGAATAATTCGTCACCCATACATAACGGGAGATTTAGTAATAGTGGACTGAAGGGATACCTCTGAAACCGGTAAACATAGCCGCAGTGTCTAAGAAAAGTTGCGATTCATCCACTTGGTGTCACACAAACCTTTTAGCACGCAGGAATAACATAGTTTGCTTGAATTCTGCGTTGTGACTGGTTCTCGCTAGTTCCTAAGCACAGTCAACAGGCAGTTACGATGGCTGGGATCTCCTGTCATTACGTTGCCGTCCCTCGCCCAGGTGGCTGCCTTGTAGTAGGCTGAACAGCTTGTCTAGCAGACGTTAACCTTACGGCGCTGAGTAGATAACGGTAGCCTGTACGTAACTGCGGAATGTTGCTGTTGTAGTCACGTCTCAAGACTAGTTTGACACAGCTATCCATGCTAGTCTATCTTCAGCAAGTCTTTTAATATCTGCGCAGCTATTGCAGCCTACTTCCGACTAGATCTGTTTACTGTATTGAAACCTAGGTGTTTGCCCTCTAGACTTTCCTTCATTACCAAACTTACTATTCTTTGATGCCTCAGTATGTGTCCCATCAAATTATCTCTACCTTCAATTAAGTTTTGCCATAACACTCTTTTTCTCTGCTATTAAATTCAGTAACTCATCACTGGTTATCAGATCAGGCGATGTGCAACTCCGCAGACTAGCATCGGCTTGCACAGAAATGAACATCTGATAATAAAATTGTCTGAACTGAAAATTAAAACACCAGCGATCTTGCTTAATTTGATGGAATTACGGTGGTGGAAAACGAAAAAAAGAACCACAAGGTAGAAACACTGTATCGAGGGTGTCCCAGTAATAATGTACAATATCCAGGGATATAACAGGATCATTAGAAGTAAAAAAAAATCTAATAAACATTCTCTCTAAAATGCGTGTCTTGAGAGCTATGAGCATTGCTTCATCTTCGATACTGCGAAGCAAATCTCTTCTACTGCAAGCTCATTGCTTTCCATATGTTGAGATGTCGAATGGACGAAAACAAGAGAAAAATGTCCAACATACATGGTTTCTAAAGTGCATACCTTAAGAGCTATGAGCACCTTCTCATCATCGCCACTGAACAAGTGCTTATAGGTCTTAAGATACGCACTTTAGAAACCATGTATGTTGGACATTTTTATCTTGTTTTCGTCCATTCGACGACATCTCAATATATAGAAAGTAATGAGCTTGCAGTAGAAGAGATTTGTTTCACGGAACAAAAACACATAGCTCTAACAACTGCATTTTAGAGCTAATGTTTACTAGATTCTTTTTGCTTCAAATGATCGCTCCGGTCATATCCCTGAATGCTGACTCTTCCTCCTGGGACATCCTGTATGTACTGGGCACTAATTAAGGTCTTCAAGTGAATGATTCAGTACGTCATGCTGAGGAAATTGTAGGAAGCACATACTGAACATGAAACTCTCAGTCCGTAACAGCTGTAGTTGACAAACTGAAAGAGTAGTCTACTGCTACGAGCACAGTGAGGTAAAGGTATCGTCAACCCGAATTTAGAACACTGCAGAGAAGTAGTAGGCGTGGTTCTGTTGGAGGTGGTATGTCCCTGCCTTCTTTTGGTCGTTGAGCTGGTTCAAAATGGTTCAAATGGCTCTGAGCACTATGCGACCTAACTTCTGACGTCATCAGTCGCCTATAACCTAGAACTAATTAAACCTAACTAACCTAAGGACATCACACACATCCACGCACGAGGCAGGATTCGAACTTGCGACCGTAGCAGTCACTCGGTTCCAGACTGTAGCGCCTAGAACCGCACGGCCACTCCGGCCGGCCCGTTGAGCTGACTTATCGAGCCATTTATGAGCGGGACTAGAGTTTTAGGTAGAGCACGAACCAATCTATAACTTGACATTTTTCATTTTATATATATTAAGATGGTATCTGTTCTTTCGGACATGTCCGAAAGAACAGATACCATCGGTGACCATGCAGCTCGTTAGAATGAAATTACAATGAATGAACACCCTTTGCTGCTTACAGGCGTTGACATACGTCAACGGGGACAGATGGAAATGTGTGCCCCGACCGGGACTCGAACCCGGGATCTCCTGCTTACATGGCAGACGCTCTATCCATCTGAGCCACCGAATAAGCCGGCACGGTAACTCAGCGTGTTCGGTCAGAGGGTTAGCTGCCCTCTGTAATAAAAAAAAACTGAGTTAATGGAACAACGACGAACTGAAATGGGTGTCTTGCGAAGTCCGCCCCGAGCAGATACAACGAACGAAAACGAACAAAATGAGATTAAAAAAATGGATAGAGCGTCTGCCATGTGAGCAGGAGATCCCGGGTTCGAGTCCCGGTCGGGGCACACATTTTCCCTGTAAGCAGCTAAGAGTGTTCATTTCATTGTAATTTTTCATTTTAACGCATCATTGTCAGATGTCAAAGATACGGTGAATGGCACAAACAGTCCTAGGATCGGTTGAGAACTGAGTCCCACACTTCTGCAGTCTGACGCTTACGCACTTAGCTAGCTTTTAAATCTTTACTTATTAATACCAGTCGTTTAGATGCCTTCTTCGGCTAGCGCTTATTCTGTACAAATTATTAGTTCCTTATATTGGACAAAATAAATTTATTTTTCTGTGAGTAGCCCTCTTAATCCTACTCACTATTCCTTAAACTGGTGCTTACAAATAAGAAGGATTATATGCATCTTCATCTTATCGCTGCGCAAAGACCGTTCCATAAAATTTCGGAAGTGCATCCGCATAAATTCAGCATGCGCAGTGGTTCGGTCCTTGAGTAAAAAGGACGGAGCAAGTGCTGGAGCGTCAGTCACCTCGGCTCACTCTGAAGATGGCTGGACGCTATTCAGCTGAAATATTAGACGAAGAAGTTGAATTTATGCAGCTGCACACCTGAAATTATATGGTACAAGAAGGGTTATACTTCGATTAAGAGAGCTTTATGATTGATATTCCAGCGAGTCGAGTGGTAGCGGTGGGTCACAAGCGGTATGTGCTCAAAGTGTTGCTCGTTGGGCACATGTAGAACTTTGTCAAGAATGGTTGGCTGCATGTCAGCAGTACTACGCCCGCCACTGTAACCACAAAGATATTTCATGATTATAATTATGAAATTAAACAAGAGTCATGACCTCGGTCCTGACGCGGGGAAGCAAATGATGCAGTTCATCTCTTCTATGTGACACCTTAAACCCTGGTCTTGTGATAACGTGGTGACTGAAAACTTCACGAAACAAAGTTATTAAGGTCTTCTAATCTCAACAGAGAGAAATGTACTGCTAAATTAGAGCTCCCGCTCTCTTTTGAACTGAACCGAGCGAGGTGGCGCAGTGATTAGGACACTGGACTCGCATTCGGGAGGACTACGGTTCAATCTCGCGTCCGGCCATCCTGATTTAGGTTTTCTGTGATTTCCCCAAACCAATCCAGGCAAATGCTGGGATGGTTCCTTTGAAAGGGCACGGCCAACTTCCTTCCCCGTCCTTCCCTAATCCGATGAGGCCGATAACCTCGCTGTATGGTCTCTTCCCCCAAACAATCCAAATGTTTTGAACTGAAACTGGTTTCACTTCACACATTATTATTTTACGTGGGATAGGAAAATTCTGTATCCGTTGTTTACGTTGCGGATATGAAACGATACTGACGTATTAAGTCTTTGCCGTTTGCACATAATCCAAAAAGTAAGTCTCGTTTTGTCCAACCTACACTGAAACAGGTATAGCCATGCGTATCCAAATACGGAGTATGTAAACAGGCAGAATAGGGCGTTGCTGTCGTCAACGCCTATACAGGGTGTTACAAAAAGATACGGCAAAACTTTCAGAAAACATTCCTCACACACAAATAAAGAAAAGATGTTATGTGGACATGTTTCCGGAAACGCTTAATTTCCATGTTAGAGCTCATTTTAGTTTCGTCAGTATGTACTGCACTTCCTCGATTCACCGCCAGTTGGCCCAATTGAAGGAAGGTAATGTTGACTTCGGTGCTTGTGTTGACATGCGACTCATTGCTCTACAGTACTAGCATCAAGCACATCAGTACGTAGCATCAACAGGTTAGTGTTCATCACGAACGTGGTTTTGCAGTCAGTGCAATGTTTACAAATGTGGAGTTGGCAGATGCCCATTTGATGTATGGATTACGTGGAGCAATAGCCGTGGCGCGGTGCGTTTGTATCAGATTTCCAGAACGAAGGTGTCCCGACAGGAAGACGTTCGAAGCAATTGATCGGCGTCTTAGGGAGCACGGAACATTCCAGCCTATGACTCGCGACTGGGGAAGACCTAGAACGACGAGGACACCTGCAATCGACGAGGCAATTCTTCGTGCAGTTGACGATAACCCTAATGTCAGCGTCAGAGAAGTTGCTGCTGTACAAGGTAACGTTGACCACGTCACTGTATGGAGAGTGCTACGGGAGAACCAGTTGTTTCCGTACCATGTACAGGCACTATCAGCAGCTGATTGTCCTCCACGGGTACACTTCTGCGAATGGTTCATCCAACAATGTGTCAATCCTCATTTCAGTGCAAATGTTCTCTTTACGGATGAGGCTTCATTCCAACGTGATCAAATTGTAAATTTTCACAATCAACATGTGTGGGCTGACGAGAATCCGCACGCAATTGTGCAATCACGTCATCAACACAGATTTTCTGTGAACGTTTGGGCAGGCATTGTTGGTGATGTCTTGATTGGGCCCCATGTTCTTCCACCTACGCTCAATGGAGCACGTTATCATGATTTCATACGGGATACTCTACCTGTGCTGCTGGAACATGTGC
This sequence comes from Schistocerca serialis cubense, assembly GCF_023864345.2. Classification (NCBI taxonomy): domain Eukaryota; kingdom Metazoa; phylum Arthropoda; class Insecta; order Orthoptera; family Acrididae; genus Schistocerca; species Schistocerca serialis. The sequence goes on along the minus strand of NC_064640.1, from coordinate 398,861,930 downwards.
CTTTACAGGTAGGACACAACATGTGGTTCATGCACGATGGAGCTCCTGCACATTTCAGTCGAACGGTTCGTACGCTTCTCAACAACAGATTCGGTGACCGATTGATTGGTAGAGGCGGACCAATTCCATGGCCTCCACGCTCTCCTGACCTCAACCCTCTTGACTTTCATTAATGGGGGCATTTGAAAGCTCTTGTCTACGCAACCCCGGTACCAAATGTAGAGTCTCTTCGTGCTCGTATTGTGGACGGCTGTGATACAATAGGCCATTCTCCAGGGCTGCATCAGCGCATCAGGGATTCCATGCGACGGAGAGTGGATGCATGTATCCTCGCTATCGGAGGACATTTTGAACATTTCCTGTAACAAAGTGTTTGAAGTCACGCTGGTACGTTCTGTTGCTGTGAGTTTCCATTCCATGATTAATGTGATTCAAAGAGAAGTAATGAAATGAGCTCTAACATGGAAAGTAAGCGTTTCCGGACTTATGTCCACATAACATATTTTCTTTCTTTGTGTGTGAGGAATGTTTCCTGAAAGTTTGGCCGTACCTTTTTGTAACACCCTGTATAAGACAATAAGTGTCTGGCGCAGTTGTTACATCGGATATTGCTGCTACAATGGTAGGTTATCAATATTTAAGTGAGTTTGAACGTGGTGTTATAGATGGCGCACGAGCGATGGGCACAGCGTCTACACTGTAGCGATGCAGTGTGGATTTTCCCGTACGGCCATTTCACGAGTGTACCGTGAATATCAGGAATCTGGTAAAACATCAAATCTCCAACATCGCTGCAGCCGGAAAAAGATCCTGCGAGAACGGGACCAACGACGACTGAAGAGAATCGTTCAACGTGACAGAAGTACAGCCCTTCCGCATATTGCTGCAGATTTTCATACTGGGCCATCAACAAGTGTCAGCGTGCGAACCATTCAACGAAACATCATGGATATGGTAATTTGGAGCCGAAGGCCGACCCGTGTACTCTTGATGACTGCACGACACAAAGCTTTAGGCCTCACCTCGGTCCGTCAACACCGACATTGGACTGTTGATGACGAAACATGTTGTCTGGTCGGACGAGTGTCCTTTCAAATTGTATCTAGCGGATGGACGTGTACGGGTATGGAGACAACCTCATGAATCCATGGGCCCTGCATGTCAGCAGGGGTCTGTTCAAGCTGGTGGAGGCTCTGTAATGGTGTGGGGCGTGTGCAGTTGGAGTGATATGGGACCCCTGGTACGTCTAGATACGACTTTGACAGGTGACACGTACGTAAGCATCCTCTCTGATTACCTGTCATCCATTCATGTCCTTTGTGCATTCCGACGGACTTGGGAAATTCCAGCAGGACAATGCGACACCCCACACGTCCAGAATTGCTACAAAGTTGCGCCAAGAACACTCTTCTGAGTTTCAACACTTCTGTTGCCCACCAATTTCCCAGACAGGAACATTATTCAGCATATCTGGGATGCGTTACAACGTACTGTTCAGAAGAGATTTCCACCGCCTCGTACTCTTATGGATTTAAGGACAGCTCTGCAGGGTTCGTGGTGTCAATTATCTCCAGCACTACTTCATACATTGGTCGAGTCCATGCCACGTCGTGTTGCGTAACTTCTGTTTGCTCGCGGGAGCCCTACACGATATTAGGCAGGTGTACCACTTTCTTCGGCTCTTCAGTGTATAATGAGTACTTTGTCCTACAAGCCACGTGAAGCTATTGTTTTTCGCAGTCGGAAATCAGCTGATTGTGATAAGGTTTTTAACTATCGTTTATTTGCATCGCGATGGTCCTGATAAAGAGACGAGTTCTTCCTAACCATCTTCAAAATTCTTGCTGATCACGGCACCTGACTCTGTCTCTAACTTAGAGTACTAGTTGACACTTTCGCCAGTGAATTTTATGAAGGCCTTTTTCCTGTGGGTATGGGGTGCCGTTCTTACACAAGATGATTGTTAATATTTTCGCACAGCCTCGGCCTGTCTGACCTTCGGTATTTCATTACCACTGAATGTTTTACGCCTTTGGTTGACAGTTCCCCACACATCTGTCATCAATAGCTGACAGGTTTTTCACTTATTGTAAGTAGCTCAGTTCCAGATAACATTTACACACATAATCATATTGTAATTTAGCTCCCCTCAACTAATTATTAGATCTAAATTCTCAAATAAGTACATGGTTAAGGGTCCTCAGTCCCTTGTATCGAATTGTATGTATCTTGAATGAACATAGCCGCTTACTGAAGTCAGCAAACCATTACGAGTATCATCGTGTGAGTCAGCATTGGGATGTGCCAAGAACAACCATAAATGGATTTTTAGAGAATGAATCTTCCATCCTGCAACGGAGCCTGTGATATTTTGAAGCCTTATGGCAGTTTAAAGCTTTGTGCCCTTCACAGGCAACGCTCTCACTGACTGAATCATCTAGGCAAGATTCGCGGCCGGCCCTCAGCTTCACTTCTGTCAGGATCTCTCCCACATCACAGAATCTGTCCTGCATACCTTGTTGGACTAGCATTACTGAAATAAAGTTTATTACGGAGAAGTGCCTTAACCACAGACTGGGAGATTGTTTCTACCTTAGACCAGAGTCTGTGAAAATCAAGATTCCTGGTTGGTGTTGCATACATTTTAATATGCCAGGAAGATTCAAAACAGAGCAAATTCCGTTCCAAAATGAAAGACTTAAACTAAAAACTATCCTCACTGCTGTGATCGTGATTTAAAGTGACGAAACTGAAGACTGGATTCAGAATTACACTGCCTGACAAAAATGTGAAGCACCAAGAAGACATGGTCGAATGTCAATGTGACTTTGTAAACGTACACATCATCGGCGGATGTGTAAATGATCAGAATTGCAATTATCTGTGGGAGGTGGAATGGCCACCAGAGGGCATCAGTTTTGTTCTTGTTTAGTGTTGTGGCCAGGCCTAGTATGTATGTAAGGGGAGTGAACTGTATCAAATATTGAGCGACCACTATGAAGGATAGGAAGATGCCACATACTAATCTGAGACGCTGTTATCGCCACCTGACGGAGTTTTAAATGGGCTCAATGTGGTTCTCCATTTAGCTAGCTGGTGGAATCGTACTTTACCCAGATTTGTGAGGTATTCACATGTGACAATGGCGTGATGTTGGATTGCAGGTGCCGGCATACTCGTCGTCAAGGTTTCCGCCGACCACGTCTGACCACCACAAGGGGTGATCGACATACTTCCCACCAAGCACATCGTAACCCTTTCATATCTGCGCTTGCCGTACGAAAACGTTGAATACACTCCCTTCAACATTCTGAGTCATGCAGCACCAATCAGAGGAGACTAGCGGCAACCTGGCAAAGGAATTACCGTCGAACGCGTAGGCTGTCTTTAACACCACAACAGAAACGGCGGTGTTTTCAGTGGTGGTGTGACCGGGAAGCATCTGATAAATGGCACCGCATTGTGGTCAGCGATGGACCGTGGGTCTGTACAACCTCGGATGACCATCGACGCTGAGTATGGTGGCAAGCTGGGAAGAGGTCTCTCAACCATTGAAGTTTCATTGCGTTTCCTCCTCCCCTTCTGGGTGCTACACCTGTTTTTGTCTGGCAGTCTGTTTACAGATGCTGTTTACGACACGAATGTAATTACAGTTCCACTAGTGTTCTCCTCACTATATTATTCAATGTCTGCGTTTCATGAGAAAGGTGGCGGGTGTTTAATAACAAATCTTCTCGCTCGCGATGCAACACAGTCTCAAATTCTACAGTGAGACAATCTCATTCACCAGATACTAGCCAGCTAACAGCGTCTGCAACGTTCCAATATCTTGTGTGTTTGTATCCACGATAGCCAATTTCTTCCAGTTGAGATGACGCCTGTTGTGAAACTATTCCCTATTATCCGTTTGACTTTCCGGGCAATGCACGTTAAATGTATGTCTCCAAACTCGTTTAAGAGAAATGCTCCCTATTCGACATTTAGTCATGATCGTAACCACTAGTAAACTCTACCGTGGAAACGTGACATATGACTGCGTATCGTTTTTGAATGTAGTGACTCCAGCGTCGATGCAACAGGCAATTGTTTATTATAGGTTCGTTTGAGCAGTCGCCAGCGGGATCACGCGCATGCACAAAGCTGAAGGCGCGTTTGAACAGCGCCTTTTCGCGCTTCCGGCTGCTTGGTGTGTGGCTGTTAGCTGTTTCAACAGTGAGTAGCAAGCAGCCCAACTGCAGCCGTAAAAATTTTTCCGGCGCTCCCAACCTGCCAGATTAGCGCAAGCGCAGAGCTGTCTGAGTTGTCTCTTCATGTACAGGTCTCACGTCAAATGAAAGCGAAAGGGATTTCTCTGAGTGGTGAACTGTCAAGTGAATTAAAATTCATTCACATAATCGCGGAAGTCTAAAATAATATGTTATTACTTTAAGTTTTCTGATCTTATTTTATATCCACGTTATTAGCAGCCAAAGAATTAATCGTTTTACAGAACACCGAGTTTATATTTGTCAGTTTGCTGAAGACATTTAGTTCTTAGTAATCTATTGAAATAAACTGTTCTTCGCCACAGAGGCAGACAACTTATTTGAAACAAAGAGTTTCATTCCACACTGTTGTCTAGTTTTAACTGTTCACTTAATTTCAAGTGCACATTTTCGTTTTATCGCACTATGGCGTTAACAGACCACATATTACGCCACAATGAAGAGCCAAACATGAGAGTTACAGTAACCTTACTCCAAGGAAATTGGCAACCCGAAAATAAAGCTGAAAAGCTTAATACTAAGTAGGTACATCAGTGTGAATCTGGACATACAAATGCTTACTTTAAACCGAATTATTATTTTTAGTGTGGTTTAGCAGAGTTAATGGTTCCTCTCATACCTTCCGCAAAACACAATGTATTTCGATCACAAGACATTTTCAATATCTGTCTGGTACCTCCTCTAGGACTCATGTTATTTCTGATTTCGTGTTGTTTACGTCTTAAACTTACACAACGTTATTCTCGGTAAATTATAGACTGGCAACATACCGCGTTTTATCATAGTAACTTCTCAGATCGCTTTATATTAATTCCTAAAGTAGAATATAAAGTGTCAGTTGTACAGACTCTTGGATTTACAGATGATCGTATTAAATGTTTATACAGTTTCAAATGCAGGTAGTCATAAAATAACTTATTGCCTTTAGTTCTGGTGTATACAAGGAACTGTTTTTTAGTTTCGCAAGTAATTTGTATTCCTTCTTTCTAGTTTTGGGCAGTGCTGTGTCGATGTAAACCTGATTGGAAATGTTGCATCTTAACAGTATTTCACAGTTCCAATAAAAAATCTATGTTAAAGTCAATACATAACAAAATACACCTTGGGGACAAACGTCTAACATCATGCCGAACCTTCTTTGGCTCTGGATAGTGCAGCGACTTGACTTGGTATGTACTCAACAAGTCTTTGGCATTCCCCTACAGAAATACTGAGCCATGCTGCCTCTATACCCGTACGTAAATGCGAAAGCGTTGCCGGTGTAGGATTCTGTGCAGGAACTGACCTCTCGATTATGTCCCATAAATGTTCGATGGCATTTACGTCGGGCGATCTGGGTGGCCAAATCATTATCTCTAACTGTTCAGAATGTTCTTCAAAGGAATCGCGAACAACTGTGGCCCAGTGGCATTGCTCATTGTCATCTATAAAAAATTCCATTTGGGAACATGAAATCCATGAATAACTATTTTCAGTGGATTATCGGTTCAGTTGGACCAAAGAACCCAGCACATTCCACGTAAATACAGCCGACACCATTATGGAGCCACCATTAGCATGCGCAGTCTCTTGTTGACAACGTGGGTCCGTGGTTTCGTGGAGTCTGAGCCACAATCGAACCCTACCATCAGCTCGTACCAGCTGAAATCGGATCTCACCTGACCAGGTCGCGGTTTTCGAGTCGTTTAGGGTCCAACCATTATGGTCATGAGCCCAGGAGAGGCGCTGCATTCGATGTCGTGCTGTTAGCAGAGGCATTCGCGCCGGTCGTCTGTTGACATAGCTCTTTAACGCCAAATTTCGCCGCATTCTCATAACGGATACGTTCGTCTTACGTCCCACATCGACTTCTGCTGTTGTTTCACGCAGTGTTGCTTCTCTATCATTACTATAGTCTAGTTTTGAAATGAGTATTATTCCAACATAATTTTGGATTCCTGATCATGGTACTATATGCTAAAACAATTGCCCTGAGTACAATAACTGCGTATGTCCTGTCAGAACAACATTCCACAGTGCTGCACATGATCACGTGATGCTCCAGTACTGACGAAGGTCCAAACAGAAATGCGACGAGAAGCGTTTGAGCAAAGCAAAAAAACCGAGCACGGGCTCCATCGTAGCTGCGCATGTGCAGTTACACCTACTTCCTGAAGCTTGAAAGTAGTCGTCTGGTAGCTGCTCAGACGAACTTTATGGGGTATAAGCAATTTACAACCACGTGTGTAATAACTGCTACCGTTTGAATTATTCATATCCAACCATTGGTTTCTTATCTGCAGATATTTAGTTTAGGATTCTCTGGATATGTCTAAGTTTAGCCCTAAGCGTTTCGCACAATCTGTATCACTATCCGATCAGAAGTATTCGGACACCTATTAGTGAACATTAAATGGGGTTTGTCCATCCTTCGTCTTTATGACGACTTGGACTCTGCAGGGGACATTTAAAATGAGGTGTCTGAACGTCTGTGGGGGACGTCAGTCCACTCTTCCTCAAGTCGAAATCAGAGAGGGTACTGGTGTTGCACGCTGGGTTCTGGAGGGAATTCGGCGTCTCATTCGCCCCACAGATGTTCCATTGTATTAAGGTCGGGACTACGGGTAGGTCAGTCCATTTCAGGAATGTTATTGTACAAAAACCATTGCCTCACAGATGCTGATTAATGAAAGGTTGTACTGTCATGCTGATACAAACAATCTTCGTCTCCGAACTATTCCCCCACGGTTCGCCGTACAAAATGCTATAAAATGTGTTAATTTCCTTCCGTATTTACCGGATTCTTAAGCACAATAAGAGTATCACACCCTAACCACGATAACACCCCATACCATAACACCACCTCCGAGGTAGTTCACCGTTGTCACTACGCACGATGTCAGGCGACGTTTTCCAGGTATTCGCCAAACTCAAATCCTTCCACCGAATGACCACAGGGTATAGTATGGTTCATCAATCCAAACCAATCGTTTCTAGTCATCAACTGTCGATCGGCGTCGCTATTTACGCTACTTCGAGCGTCGCTTAGCATTGTCTACAAAATGTGTGGTTTATGAGTAGCTATTTCAGATGGTTCAAATGACTCTGAGCACTATGGGACTTAACATCTGAGGTCATGAATCCCCTAGAACTTAGAACTACTTAAACCTAACCAACCTAAGAACATCACACACATCCCTGTCCGAGGCAGGATTCAAACCTGCGACCGTAGCGGTCGCGCGGTTCCACACTGAAGAGCCTAGAACCGCTCGGCCACAACGGCCGGCAGCAGCTATTTGACCACTGCTCCTCATTCTTCTTAAATCCCTACGCACAGTCATTGTACTAGCTGGACTGCTGTAGCACTTTGGAATTCAGGCATGATTCCTTCCGCTGATTTCATGTGATTTTTTAAAAATCGCTTTGCGCAATGCTCGACCGTCTCTGTCCGTCAGTACATAAAGTCTGCCTTGTCTTGGTTTAACTGTTGTCACCAACAGTCCAGTTGGGCAGCTTTATAAGGCTGTAAATGCCTAACTGATTTGTTACTCAAGTGACATCCTGTGAGTAGTCCCCGTTCGGAGTCACTGAGCTCTCCGGATCGACACATTCTGCTGTTACTGCATCTCTAGTGGGAAAACAATACTCCTCGCCTCCATTTATACTAGCTGGTCGGCCTCATGTGACATTTTCCGTATTACATATGGATCTCCGTATGCCACTGCTCAGATAGTGTACACTCCACAATACACTGAACAGTAAAGGCGGATGCTGAGTACATAGTTCGGCTGATAGACCCCCATTTACAAGAGGGGCATAGCTCTTGTAATGAAATCTGACGAAGCTCTAAAAATAACGATTTTAAAACACCACAGTAGTAGAAACTTGAAGATTCAGCCTTGTTTCTTACCTATCCTATACTTTCTTACTTCATTATCAAAAAACCACTCTTACTGTTCTCTGATGCAGATATGACCATCGATTATAAAATTATCTGATAACTGCGAATATCGTTTGACCTTTGGCGGAAGAAAGTCCTTTTAACTTTGGCGGGAGACTTCAAGGACAGTATTCTTGTTAACGAATTGGTAGATAGTAACAGTGAACAAGTGACGAGAGTAATTCTAGCACAGTTAACACTATGCTGAGTAACAGATCCCTAAAATAGCCCTGTGGAATACGGCTATATTCTGTGTTTCAAGGTCGTCCTCGTCTTGCATACAGGGATTAGGCACGTGCCACCTCCGTCTTACAACGTTTATGTCCACCAGATTCCTGGTTCCTCTATGTGTCTCCTACTGTTCAGATTGTAGTTCAGGATTTTCTATGTTAGTCTTTCATTTCTCATTTTCTTCACATGTAGTTTCCATCTATCTCTGTATTAAACTATTTGCTCATTGATAACAATCACATTCGTATGATTACTTTCGCTTTCGTACAATAGCACTGTTGTTTTATAAAACCTGATATTTGTATATTTTCGGATTTGATAGTTGAACATTCTGTTTATTGTTTCTCATATACGAGGGTAATCCTAAAAGTAAGCTCTCCTATTTTTTTATAAGTACATAGACCTGTTTATTTCTACAATGGTTTACATCAGTTTACAGCTTGAACATTTATCTATTTTTCGACATAATCACCATTTCTGTCGATGCATTTTTGTAGACGCTGTGGCAGTTTTTGTATGCCCATGTCATACCAGCTCGCCGCCATGCTGTTCAGAAGGTTATGAACCTTTTCTTTCACCTCGTCATCGGAGCTGAATCGCTTTCCGGCCAAATGTTCTTTCAACCTAGGGAACAGGTGATACTCACTGGGCGCCAAGTCAGGACTATAGTGTGGGTGGGTGATTATGTTCCACTGAAACTGTTGCAGGAGAGCAAAGGTTTGCCGAGTGATGTTTGGGCGAGCGTTGTCATGGAGAATGTGTACGCCCTTGCTCAACATTCCACTTCTCCGGTTCTGAATTGCCCGATTGATTTTTTTCAGAGTCTCACAGTACCTGTCAGCGATAACTGTGGTCCCAGCGATTCAGCTCCGACGATGAGGTGAAAGAAGAGGTTCATAACTTTCTGAACAGCATGGCGGCGAGCTGGTATGACTTGGGCATACAAAAACTGCCACAGCGTCTACAAAAATTCATCGACAGGAATGGTGATTATGTCAAAAAATAGCTACATGTTCAAGTTGTAAACTGATGTAAACCATTGTAGAAATAAACAGGTCTATGTACTTATAAAAAAATAGGAGACCTTACTTTTGGGATTACCCTCGTAGCTTCAAATTTGATAAGCTTTTCATCTATTTGATTATCATTATCATAACCTGTGTCGCAGGTTACATATTAAATTATTTCATTGTTTTAATGTATCCGAGTTTACTAAGTATTTATCTTGAAAAGGCTGCCACTTTCGTCTTAACTCCACCCGAACAGGCCATGAAGACCCAACGGTACCGACCGGCCGCCGTGTCATCCTCAGATTACAGGCATCACCGGATGCAGATACGGACGGGCATGTGGTCAGCACACTGCTCTCCCGTCCGTGTGTCAGTTTCCGAGACCGGAGGCGCTACTTCTCAATCAAGTAGTTCCTCAGTTTGCCTCACAAGGGCTGAGTGCACTTCGCATGCCAATAGCGCTCAGCGGACCCGATGGTCACCCATCCAAGTGCTAGCCCAGCCCGATAGCGCTTAACTTCGGTGATCTGACGGGAACCTGTGTTACCACTGCGGCAAGGCCGTTGGCACTTTCATCTGACGTAATGCAATTTTAAACATTATATTCTGTACGTACATGGTTTAGCCTATGTACTGCCAACTGCGTCTTGTCCTGAGTTTATTGCATTATCAACTTTGATCTTCGCCTAGAACTGTTATACTATTGCTCAGAATTTTTTAGTAGATCTTGCACGCATCTTTTAACAGACTAGTTCCTCTGTAATTTCTACATTCGAATCGCAACACATACAGTAAAACGTGGTTTTTCAAGAGCTTCCACGGAGAACACTAAAGCAAAAGAGTGTGTCCCACGTTTGGTTACGAACATCACTCAGAACCTTGTCTTCCTGCATAACAGATCTGAACTACCAAATACATCGGCTCTATGATGCGAAGAACGCGAATTTGTCACTTTATTTTTACAACAATGAAGGTCGGTATGGATTCACTGATCTCCTCAGTAAACGCAATTTAAAACATTCAGTTTATGTGAGGAGAGGTAACAGTGGATGGTAGCTTGGGTTGTATTTGAGCTACGCCGCTTCAGAACCATTCGAGAAACAAAAATTGGCGAACGTTAATGGCAGTAAGAAGATTTCTTTATTGTCACGTACAAGATGTAAAGCACTGGGGAATCAAGTAACCAATGAGCACCACATTAGCGGCAGAGATAACACAAATGCATAAGTAATTTCAGGGTAATTATTCGCTAAAATTAATAACAAGGCATAAACGACCGAACGGAATTGCGCATTAAAGTCATACGCACGATCATTACATCGAATGTGACAGATGGTTTCAGGTATTCCACACTTACACAGCCCAGTCACATTATATGACCACCTGTCAAAAGCCTGAATAAAGACATTTTGCAGCGCAGATCGCTGCGAGACGCGCAGGAAAAGTCATTGAAGTTCTGGAAGGTACCGACAGGTCTGTGGAGCCACGTCGACTCCAGTGCAGTGGCCAGCTGCCCTAGGTTTCTCGATTGAGGATCAATGGCGCGTAACAGCCGGATCGAGGTGGTTCCACAGATTCTCGATTGGATTAAAATCCGGGCAGTTTGGTAGCCAGGGAGTACGGTAAACTCATCTTGGTGCTCTTCAAGCTACGCACGTACACAACTAGCTGTGTGATACTTTGTATTAACCTGCTGGTAGATGCCTTCGTGCATAGGTTCAAATGGTTCAAATGGCTCTGAGCACTATGGGACTCAACTGCTGAGGTCATTAGTCCCCTAGAACTTAGAACTAGTTAAACCTAACTAACCTAAGGACATCACAAACATCCATGCCCGAGGCAGGATTCGAATCTGCGACCGTAGCGGTCTCGCGGTTCCAGACTGCAGCGCCTTTAACCGCACGGCCACTTCGGCCGGCTCTTGCATAGGAAAAACGAACAGCATGTAGAGGTGAACTTGGTCCCCGAGGATAGATCCATACCTGTGTTGACCCACTGTGCCTTTCAGAATGGCGAGACCATCCAAGGAATGTCACGAAAACATTCCCCAGACAACAACGCTTCCTCGTCCGGCCTGGACACCTCGGACGATTATAGCAACGTGTTTGCTTTTGTACGTTTCACACCGTACACGCCAACGGCCATCTGGCGTCTGAAAATGCGACCTGTCGCCACTCAGCGAACGTCCAGTAGCGGTACTGGCGTGCATTTCAGTCTTCGTCGATGATGAAGAGCATACAGCACGGGTGCTTGAACAGGGGGCTAACGGTCGTTGAGGAGACACTCTTAGTAGCCCCTTCGTTCATCTGGGCTGTCAGTAGCTCAACAGTTGCACGGCTATGCGCCCGTACACATCTTTGCAGCCGTCGTTTACCCCTGTCACCTGTGACCCATGGTACGCCACGGTTGCCTCGGCGCCGGATTTGAATAGCGCCATTTTGCCATAGTGGCATGTTTACAGTTTAAAAACTTAGCCGTTTCGGAAATGCTTCCGCCCTTGGCCCGCAAGCCTATGATCATACCCTTTTGGATGTCAGATAAATCGCTCCGTTTCCGAATTACCACAACGACTGTACTGTTTTCCGAATTCCCCAGACACGCTTTATATACCCTCCACTGCTAGTGCTGCCACGTATTGTCTGTGAGTGCTTATTGAAAGTTGACGTCGAATATAGGCGGTGGTCGCATTAATGTGAGTGGACTGTCTATAATCATGCAGAATACTTTGTTGCTGTGTCACTTGCTTCAGCATTTTCCTGTGTAATCATTTGCCCATATGTTACGAGTTCAAAAGCAGAGTACCAGTGCTTCAGACATATCAGTACCACTATTCTTAATAGTGAAACATTCTTAGGAAATGTCGGGCAACCTGAATGCGGCACTTCGTGAATATAGTCGAGAAATACCCCCAAAGCTCTGCCCAAGCACAACGCTGCTAGTTGATTTGATTCATCATAAATGCTCCCTCGAAAAGCTACACTCATCCTAACATTCGGCTAACTCACCTTCTGCAAATCTGGTTATTGAAATCAGAGAGACAACTTAATGTTCGGGAACAGAATAAGTAATCAGAGAAATTGGCTTTTTTTCAAATGAACCGAAACACCACTGTCTGAAACGATTGAGGGAAACTACGGAAAATATAAATCAGGTTATAGAACTGAAATTTGAGACATGCTCTTCGCAAATACAAGTCGGGGGTCTTAACTATTGCTACAGCTCCTATAATTTTGAACAAAGCGTTGTAGAAATAATCCCACGGAAATAAGAGCACATACAAGAGACTCCATATTGCTTGTTTCGCTCGAATCAATCACTAATGGATACATATTTCCGTCCTTCAAGCAACTAAAATAATACGTGTGACTAGGGCCTCCCGTCGGGTAGACCGTTCGTCGGGTGCAAGTCTTTCGATTGGACGCCACTTTGGAGACTTGCGCTTCGATGGGGATGAAATGATGATGATTATGACGACCCAACACCCAGTCCGTGAGCGGAGAAAATCTATCACCCAGCCGGGAATCGTACCCGGGGATCTTTGAATTGACTTTCTGTCGCTCTGACCACTCAGCTACCGGGGCGGACCTTCAAGCAACTATATGTATCAGACCAAAAGAACTTATTTATGTGGGTTGGTGCTTGACTGGCCAAAGATTTTGAGTATAACAGGCGCTCGATCCTTCAATTTTCTGCTTTCTAACGCTACTGCCACTGGCTTGTATACGTATAATGTACCACTTTCCACCATGACTCGAACTGCAATTTATGCTATGTAGCTGTCTGGGTTATAGAAACGAAAGAGCATTTCACTTTTAGTGGGGCTGTACCTGTTCAGAGACTGATTAGTACTCTACTTTCTACTCTTTAATTACAGTATTTTCAGTTCTTACCAGAGTAATGGATCATTCAGAATCGAAAACCCAGTCGATCTGTGGAGAAATTCGAGTTATTATCTGCGGGCAGAATCAACAAGATGTGGTAGTATACCTAACCTGCTCATCAGGCTCATTAAGAAGTGGAACTCGAAGAAAGAAGGGGGAGAATGAGATTAGTGTTTAAAGTCCCGTCGGCAACGCGATCATTAGAGTCGGAGCACAAGCTCGGATTACGGAAGAATGGAGAATGAAATCGGCCTCGCCCTTTCAAAGGAACCATCCCAGCATTTGTTTCAAGCGATTTAGCGAAATCTCGGAAAACTTCAGGATGGCCGGACGCGGGTTTGAACCATCGTCCTCCCGAATGCGAGTACAGTGTGCTAACCACTGCGCTAAATCGCTTGGTGTCAAAAAAGAAATTGCTCTTCATTTAGCCTTGGAAGCATCGCAGTAGAATCTATTTAAAAGCGTGAATCAAGGAGTCTGTTAGTACTTTGTTTCTGGGGACGTCGCTGAAGAGGAAGAACCATACAACTAGAATAATATTTGGGAAAGACTAATATAATTCAAACACAATGTGCATTATAAATTTACATGTTTTCAAGCAAACATAATTTTGCATTCTTATCGTCATCAAGTTTCACAAGGTAACAAACCATCTGTTAAAAAAAGGTTATGAAACTAATTTGTTGTGATATTTAGATAGGCGTTATTGACGTTGAAACAATCGAAAGATAGAAATGCAAGCAATGTGAAGCGACAGTGACAGATGACCAATCGTGCAAATTGTAACACCTCAACTATTTTCAGTTGACACCTGAAATGGACATTGCTACCAAAAACTGTACCTCTTTCACATGCGAATTCTGAGGAAACCCTACACATCTGTTAGGTTTCCATTAGCTTGGTGGTCGTACCAGCCAATTTATTCTCAGCAGAGGTATACTTAACGCTTCTGGCGTCCTCACTCATACAAAGAACCTTATCCAACGCTCAACAAAAATTTATGATTAGTAATTGAAAGGAGTTACATCACAAATAAAATAACTCAAAAGTACTTCCGTAGCTAACGAATAATACTGTCTAATTTCCATTCTCCATCATCTCGAACACAAAGAAATTAGTTTTTCGAAGTTCAACAGTAATTGGGTAACAACTTATTCGCTTAACGGAGTGTAACATATTGATTCCATTAAGTGTCTCTGTTCTTTGGTTATACGATTATATGAAAATCTGACTCCTTTGGGGTGTCGTACTAGACAGGATATCGCTACAACTGAATGACTGCAGATGTAAATTCGCAAAAATGTAACCTGCTACCCCATCTCCCATTACTGTCAACGGAAAAATTAATAAGTTTAGGAATTTCCTCCTTGTAATATGCAGCACGGAAATGCCAGTTCGCCACTGTAGATTGTTGTTACCACCCGGTTACACCTTATCTTGAATAACTTGAGTGTTATCACTACGTCGATTGGTGCTCAGGGTCAAAAACATTGCTCTGAAATGGGACTTATCGCGAAGCATTGCGTTTTTAAGAAATACTTTATTCTAATTTATAGCTGGTTTTTCTGACATATCTTTGAGAGGCAATTGACAGAATAGTTCTGCAATAATTAGCAGCCACTCGGACGTTATGTTCGGGCAGATGGCGTATGACCTCCCTCCACATCCCCCCCCCCCCATCCCCATCACCCGCCCCCCATCCCCATCACCCCCAGAACCACCGCCGCCAAGCCGCACCAACGAGGAGGGACAGTGGTAAGGCATAGGCCTCGCTAGGGTGACCAACTCTCCCGTATTTCCCGGGATCTCCCGTATTTAGAGACATTTCTTCATAATCTCCCGGCTCCCGTATTTTCAGGCTCAGTGGCCGTTTATCTCTCGTTTTTAACTGTAATTTTCTTATCACGTACCGGTATATAAAAATATTTTTCGATCATTTAAATTTTGCACGCACTGTCAGGATTCATTCCTAGACAGCAGAGAAAACTGATTCTATATCGACCTTCGACATTAGATGTAGACATTATGTCTATCGAATATCTTTGGAATGATCGACCGACGCTTGGCCGTTAGATGTGACTTTGTTCCTGTGCCAGTGGTTACTGTGAATCGTCGTTAACTTGTTCGAGATTGATGGGCAGCGAAGATGAAGCTAAAGCGCCACAAACAAAGTATATGTGTACATATCTTACGAAATGGGAAGCTTTATATTCCCAGATTGGACCAGCACGGTCAAATGCTTATAAAGCAAACTGCTCAATTTGCAAACGGGAGTTTAGCATCGCGCATGGCGGCAAAAACGATTGTTTACAGCACATGAATACTTCAGGTACGGCAATAAATTATTAATATGATCTTATATAAAATCGTATATATAATATCTTACTGTTCAGTGCATAGTAATTAGTAATCCGCAATTTTCTGAGTTAACATCTTGTATTTGCTTGTAAGTCACAAAAGCAAGGCAAATGATGTTACTACATCATCCAAAATAACTACGTTCTTCATCTCTCCTCACCTGAGCAAAGGCTTAACAAACGAAGATATGAAAACCATTGCTGGTGAACTTTCATTAGTCTACCACACAGTGCAGCACAATGTAAGCTATAGGAGCTTGGACTGTGCTATCAAACTTTCGAAAAACGTGTTCAGTGAATCTAATGTGTCAAAGAAAATATCTTGCGGGCGAACTAAAGCTGAAATGACGATAATGAAAGTATTGGCCCCAAGAAGTGTGAACGATTTTCTGGAAGTTTTAAATGACCCCAAGAAGTGTTTCATGTTATTTTCTTTAGCAATCACCTAAACAGGAAAATGTTTCCAATTGTCATACGAAATTTTGACCCCTTTAGCGGAATTCAAAACAAATTGCTGGATTTCGTAGAACAGGCAGATGAAAGTGCAATTGATGTCCATAGGTTTTTAAAAAAACTCACTGAAAGCAAATAATTTGAATATCAGTAATATATCGTCATACTGTGCTAATGGTGCCAACATAAATTATGGCAAGCATAATTCTGTCATGAAACTATTAACTAACGAAAATGAAAAAATCCTTAAAGCGAGTTGTTTTAACCATGTACTTCATAATGCAATGAAACGTGCATGCAACTGTTTACAATATGTAGATGTTGAAGTGTTGCTGTTAAAAATATATAGTCACTTTTCCTGTTCTGCCAAATGAAGGGAAACGCTAAAATCATTTTTTGAATTTGTTGATGTGGAATGGGCTGAAATTTTGCGACATGTGAATACTAGATGGTTATCTCTCACTCCTGCTGTAGAAAGGCTTTTAAAAAATTGGGAGCCTATAAAAAGCTGTTTTAAAAGCATAGATGAATCAGACTTTCCTAAAGTTCTGAAAAAGTACTTTTGCAATGAAAATACAGAAGTAGAAACAATTGTTCAAGCTTATATTAGTTTTTTGTGAATATTGGAAATGTTTTCATTCAAAAAGCAAAGTATTTGGAGAATTCCGACCTTAGTATTATGGAATCTCATGAAGCTGTAAACTTACTAATTAGTAAAATTAGACAGAGAAAGGAAGATAGGTTTTTTGGTAGTGGTACTCATAAATTATTAGCCTCTGTTCTTGATTTAAATTTGAAATCTAGTAGTGAGGACAACTTCTTTGAATTCTATGATTGTTTATATTCTTACTTAGGTAGTAAATTTGATAATAGTTCGAAGAGTTTAATCCCACAATGTCTAAAAAGGGAATTGACATTCAAAGACATGCATGAAGTTGTAGAATATCTTAAGCTGGATTGTATTAATGAAGATAAATTATATGAGGAGTTTTGTAGTTCTAACGATGCAGTTAAATGTGCGGTCTCTTTAGATGGTAATGTTAGCCAGAAATGGATACAGGTTTTTATAACTTTGAAATCAAATAATGTTAATTTTGAAAACTTGGGTAAGCTGGTTTGTTTTGTTATGAGTATACCAGGCAGTAATGCTCACACTAAGAGAGTATTTTCTCTTATGAATAGTAAGTGGACTGATGTAAGGAGCGGAAGTAGCACAAACTAAACCAAATCTGAACTACAAGTTGCCATGAATTTTCCTTTTTCGTGTAGTGAATTCTTTGAATTTGCTAAAAAATGATGTAAAACTACCGGGTGAGGCAAAATCTGTTGCAAAATATGTATAAGTAATTGTGATGTGAAAATAAATAGTCTACTTTTACAAATACTGCTTTGATTTTTGGCGAAATTTTGCCGTGCTATTAATCTCCCTTATTTTTTGTCAAGGATATAAGAATCTCCCTTCGTTTCGTTTAGAAAAGTTGGTCACCCTAAGCCTCGCTTTCGAGAGATTGGCGGTTCAAATCCACTTCCAGCCATTCACGTTGAAGTTTATCGAGATTTTCTTAAATTACGTAAGGTAAACGCGGGAATGGTTCCCTGGAAGAGGAGCTAAACTGTTTTTCTTTTTTTTTACCCCACATTTAATAGAGTACATTTCATATTTTGACAAAATTGTCAACCGTAAACTTAATGGCATTCTGGCACATTTTCAAAGTTTTGTTCTCCATCTGGAGTCGCACTGTTTTTTTTACATGCTGAAAAGCGGCTCACTCATTTATTTTTAGTCCAGCGATCAGCCAGACCCATTTGTCTTCCATAATATACCCATTATTTCTTTTTCCTTTCCACTTTCTCTTAAAGTTAAGTAAAATACTGATTTCATGACTATCATGTGCCTTAAAAGGCAGATTTTTCTGGCGAGACCACGAGCAGTTTAGATTGTTTCACCCAACAGTCTGTTTCTTTGCGAAACAGAAGTGCTCTGAGACAAACCACATTTGTAAAAGGCTGTTTCCTTTCTTGTGTGAGCTATCTCCCTTATGTGACAGAGAAGTGGCATGGTTATTGGTTTAGTAAGCTGTTTGCGTTTTGGGGGATGAGCTAATAGTCCAACTCCACCATCGTCCATTCAAAAGGTAAGTCTTAGTAGGCTGTTTGTGGCTTCAAATAACAGCGAGCATCCTTGTTTGCTGAGAATATCTAAAGCCGTTACTTGGATTGTGAGAGCTTCTCAAACTCATTACTGGATAAGTGAAAAACAAGAGAATTCGTTAGAATAACTTTTATTTCTATCTAGAGTTTTATCGAAATTTAGATCAAGCATATATGTTTTGATTTTATCGCAGTTTGGTACAAGGGCGGAAAATACGTTATGTAATATAATGATAGAGTTACGTGAGTCAACATGTCGAGATTCAGGTAATTATGATATGAAGTGACGCATATCTGAAGACTTTAGGAATGGAAGACACTTGACAGAAGTGGTCATTTTTATTGCCGATAAGTATTTGCAATGAATTCGCTTCATTTCTAGATAAAAACAGTTTTTCTGACTTGGATGGAATATTTACGTTCGTAAGTGCTCATAAGATAACTGCTCCCCATTTGCAGATAAAATCAATTTGATTGTTATAAACTCCAAGGTTAGTGTTTGTCATTTCACTGTGATATTATCTTTGAGTTTCCAGAAACGTTCCTCGTGATTGGAAAAGAGCACAGGTCACACCCATCTAGGAAAGGGAGAACATAAATGACCTGCAGAACCACCGTCTTATATCAATTACATTTATTGGTCGCATATCTAAAAATTATTCTCATTTCAAACATTATGACCTACCTGGCCTCCACGGAAATTGGCATAGGGGCCGGAAACACAAAACGCACACTTCACTCGTTATAATACTCACTGCTGTGGATAGAGCGACTCAGGTTGGTTTGGCCTTTCAAGACTATCGAAAATCTTTGGATTCGTTATCATATAGACACTTTCTAAAAATAAAGAACGTTCCTATAGGATACCTAACTAAGCTTGCGACACACTACACTGATGGATAGTCATTTGCAGACAATTCAGTAATATCTGGTACGCCCCAGGGAAGTATAATAGCACCTTTGTTATGTATGTTGGTATGTTGTTCATCAGTGACTTAGTGGATGGTATTAGATGAAATATCAGACTTTTCGTATCTGATACAGTTGTCTACGAAGAAATTCTGTGAGACGAAATTTGTAGCAATATCAAATGGTTCAAATGGCCCTGAGCCTTATGGGACTAACTGCTGAGGTCATAAGTCCCCTAGAACTTAGAACTACTGAAACCTAACTAACCTAAGGACATCACAGACAACCATGCCCGAGGCAGGATTCGAACCTGCGACCGTAGCGGTCGCGCAGGTCCAGACTGTAGCGTCTAGAACCGCTCGGCCACTCCGGCCGGCTGTAGCAATATCCATTTAGATCTCGATGAAATATGAGCTTAGTGCAAATACTGGCAACTGTCTGTTAATGTACAGAAATGCTAAGTTGAGCGCGTCACGAAACATAAAAAACGGTATCCTTTGACCACTGGATTAATGAGTCACCTCCGAATACAGTTAAGCACGACTTGATCGAAATTATCCAGACACCAATATATAATGCGGAATTGCCCACTAGTTGTCACGAGAGGGGGACCCACTAGTATAGATGAAGGCGGGGAGAATTACATTGTCAGTAGAGAAGCAATACCAGCAAGCGGGGCGACAGAAGAGCTCAGTAACTTCGAACGTGGGCTGAACACTGGATGTCAGCTGAGTAGCAAATCATCAGGGACATTTAAACCCGAGTCGAGTGTTCGTGAAGTGGAAAGGATCAACCACAGCTAAACTAAGTCTAGGCAGAGATTATGTACGGACAGGAAGCGTCGATCATTGCGGAGGGCGGTTTTCAAAAAATGGTATGAAATTAGCGGTAGGAATCTCTCGTGAGGTCCAAAGCGCCACCAGTAGTCCAGGCAGCACAATGTGCACCGTGTGTAGGGACGGTTTACAGTGGTCGATCAGCTCCTCATAATCCACATATTTCTGTAGGCAATGCTAAGCGACGCGTGATATGGTATAAAGACCGACGCCAGTGGACAGTGGGTGATTTGAAGTGATGATCACTCTATACCCTGTCGGATAGGATTTGGCCAAAGCTGGAGAACGTTACTCGTCATTATGCGTAGTGGCAATAACCAAGTCGGAGGAAGTGGTGTTATGGTATGGTGGTATTTTGGGGTGTGGCCTCCTTATTGCGTTTAAGAAAATTCTAAATATAAGGATATGAACATATTCTATAGCATTGTGTACGGCGTACCGCAGAGGAACAATTCGCAAACGATGACTGTTCGTACATGCATATTGAAACGCCTTGTCATAAAGCAGCATCTGTGAGACTACTGTTTGTGGAGAATAACATTCCTGAAATGGACTGGCCTGCTAAGAGCCGTGACCTGAACCCAATGGAATATCTTTCGGATGAGTCAAAACGTCGATTTCGCTCCGGATCCAAGCGTCCACCATAAGTACCTCCTCTGGTTTCGGGTCTCTTCGATTCCTCCACAGACATTTAGACACTTGATTGAAAGTATTCCCAGCAAAGTTCAAGCTGTCATAAATACGAAGGGTGGATAAATCGCATATTAATATCCGCTAATAATTATCCGAAGTTTTTTATCAACAGTGGACAAATATTCGTGAGTAACGTGTGTAGCAGCATGAAATGGAATAAATTTATAGTTTCAATTGTAGGTAAAGCACATGGCAGGCTACGATTCATTGGTAGGATACAGGGAACTGCAATTTGGCGAGAAAAGACATTTCAAATACAGTAGAATACTCGCACGGCCCAAAGGTCAGTCTAACAGGTGGCATCGTGCGTATGCAAAGAAGGACGCTACGAATGGATACAGGCTTGTTCATTGGTAAGTGTAGCAGAAAAGATGAAAAACTTGAATAGGCCCACATGCGGAGGGAGGCATCGCACATTTCCGAGACCTCTTAGAAGACTTAAGATGTTCCGTTGAGAACATAAATTTCAAATATTCTCCAGCTCGCTACGTTTTTATCTCGTAGATATCCCGCAGTTAAAATTAGGCAAATAACAGCTCGCACATATACGGAGGGAACTGGAAGAAAATATGGGACAATAAAGTGTGCCTTCTGGCATGCGCTTTACAGTGATTCTCACAGTACAGATGAAGACATTAAAACATGTGTTCTTAAAAGAGGCAGGTTCTAGGAAGCGATTAAAGCACGACGTTCAGTTGAGGTTTGTGGTCTGAAAATTTGAACGTCACTAATAGCGGAATAAATACTTGATTAAATTTTAATTCTCACAATTAATGCAAAGTGCGTGTAGTTTATTAGTTTACTTGACGGTATGCGGGGGAAAATAAAAGATGGTGTCGTATATTTCCGTTTATAGGTTGTTAAACTGGTAGAATCAGCCCAGGCAATTACGTCTATAAATCAGATCTTTCGGCTGCGTGAAAGACATGAAAATGACTGACACAACCACTAGCGTGACTGTGGGTAGACACAATTTTGCACACTTGTTGTGGTGCATGTTCCGCTTGTGCCCTAGCTACAGCTAAAGTGCGTGTCGCAAGCCAGCGACCGCTCTATTAGCATGGCTGTATGCGGCGTATGGCTTTTCTTAACCGCGGCACTAGAAGTGAGAGGGTGGCCGGCCCATGACCCCAGCCGCCTTTTACCCCTGTAGAAAAATCCAAGTACTTACTTGAGAGCAGGCTGAGTGGATCTGGGGCAGGAAAAATCCCCGCCCCTAGCCGGGATCGAACCCGTGACTTCCAGGTCCCAAGTTTAGCACTCTACCCTTTTTTTCCTTCCTTCTTTCTTTCTTTCTATCTGTTTCTTCGTCTACAATTCTGTGCGGATGTCGCATGAAATTTCTCAAGTAACGACGATGAAAATTTCACTCAGTTTCTTATTGCCGATGGTGACCTGCCCCTGACCGAACGCACTGAGCTAGCGTGCCGCCACCCGTTAGCCCACCATGGTCACCTTGCACTCTATACCGTCTCAAGTAACTATCAGATCCATTTCAACAAAAAGAAGATCAACCTTCAATCTACGACCATGCCACGGAACACACAACACAAAAAGCGTGCAGAGAACATATTAGAAACTGTGCGGTACAGGTCACTACCTACTTCAGTGCGAGTTTATACACGTAATTACATGCGATGTAGCCAAGAGCTCTCGAGTCTCCTATCAGTTTTACAATAAGTGTTGTACTGGACGAAAAAAAAGTATCGCGCACTTTTGAGACAATTATTTTCGGTCGCCGACAGGGACTCAATGAAATGTCTCAAACCTTGGGAAAGATCGTTCACGACTCTCTGCTATTTCCAAGCGGTTCAAATAGTTTTACAAGGATAATTTCTTTCGAGAACATTACCCGCACATGTCGACCTCCATCTTCTTCTTCCACTGAATAGAATGTTGCTCTATTACGGAAACTAGTGGAGGAAAACCGGTATGTGTCATACCGTCTAGCAGATACGGCAACTCTCGCGCAGCGTGTGCACCTGCAATTCGAAGCGTTCAACGAGACCACATTTAAGTGAAGAACTTTTGTGCTTCAGGGGGATTATACTACAGAGAGAAGAACAGGTGGCGCGTCATACGCTATGAGGAAGAAAATGGAGACCAGCATATCGGCGTTTAATGCCACAGCTATATTAAAGTTATTAAACACGCAGAACTAAATGAGTTCGCAAAATATGGGGAAGTAAGTTGGTCACGGTCTTTCTCAAGAAACTGGTCATTCGCTTGAAATATTTGAATGAAATTTCAGGAGAACTGTATAAGGATGCTTGAGATTTGCTCCTTTTGAAAACGAAAGGACTATGGAAATTAGAGTAGGCTTAAATGTCTCGTCGACGCCGAGGTCACTAGAGAAGAAACACGAACTCGAATGGGCAGATATTCAGTTATGTCCTCTTCAAAGCAAGTGATTTTGGGAAACAACGGAAACGGACTCCTGAATGACTGAACGAGTATTGGATTTAGATTAGATGTAATTTTCGTTCCATCAGATCCATAGTGAGGAGATCCTCTAGGATGTAGAACATGTCAGAAAACAAGAATACACAATAAATATTTACGAGGAAAAACAGATATACTAATGTATCTTCCACAAATCCGAAGTATAAAGATCCCCGTGGAGGTGGAATACGTCAAAAAATTTTAATCACCTTTTCATTTAAAAACATGTAAACTTTCAACACACTGAGGTGTGTACGATAATTTTTAGGCTATTGCAGCCATGCATCATCAAGCAGAAAAATCTTTTTCCAACACTTACAATGATGGCATTTCTGCCATTAGGGAAAGAAACGTTATCTTATGCTTAAGTTAACGATGTGAGAGAGAGGTCCATGTGCCCCCATGTGTTTCCCATGATCAATGTACTTCGAAGTGTTGCTGAAGACGAGTCTTATGCGTATATAGAAAGTGTTCCGCCTAACAGCTGTCGGGCGCATTTTCTCTCGTGTTTTGGCAAATATTTTAATCTTATTTTTGCAAAGTTTAGTCTGGGTCCCCCCAAATAACTACTGTGCATCACATTTTCCGTTAGAAACAAAATTATTTTTAAAGCGGAATTTTACTTGCCATTCGGTAGAGCGGTCCCAATTTAGTGTAGTGTGATATTCGTTTTATTGATATGTATTAACAGGG
Source organism: Schistocerca serialis cubense (assembly GCF_023864345.2). Lineage (NCBI taxonomy): Eukaryota > Metazoa > Arthropoda > Insecta > Orthoptera > Acrididae > Schistocerca > Schistocerca serialis. The sequence continues at coordinate 398,838,090 of NC_064640.1, read as the reverse complement.
ATAGTAAATCATGAAAAATAACCAGTACTCCAACAGTGGCTGAGCAGCGCTGCTGCACACAGGAGCAGACAGCGCGGGTCAGAACGATACTTGAGATGGGCAAGTCCTTCGTGTTTTATGTCCCTGTTAATACATATAGATTGGGAGTTTGTGTGTGAATTTCGAGCCAAATGAGTATCATAAAATGTACTTTAGTATGCAACGCTTGCTGGGACATTACAGAAATACGGCTCTAACTGGCATTACGACAGATGCATCAGTGCGTAGGTATCTTCAGCTTTACAGTGACCGTAAACACTTTGTCTTGAAATGGACAGCGGAACCCAACACAAGACGCAATTGATAAAAGTGATAACCGCAGGAAAGTGCAGTAATACTCCTCTGAAGAAAAATACTTATCAACGTCGCTGTATATTTCTGCAGCACAGATTTTCATCTTACACCGAATTAGTAGTCATATGAAGTGATCCCCGAAGACAGTCCACACTTCTGTTTGGATTTTTAGTAAAGACCTTTCTTTATAAGTTCAAATCAATATACACTAAAGTGCAAACTGTAATTTGTTTAGTTTATCCATAATTATATGAATATTAATGATGAAGACAAGAAATCGAATAATGACTGAGCAAACTATTTCACTCACAAGAACACATACAAACCCATTGACATACAGTAGATAGGTGTAACACTTCAGAAGTTGTTGAAAGAACCAAGCAGCGCAGTGGTTTAGGTACTGGACTTCTTTATTTATTTATTCTTAAGACTTACAGCCTATTTTCTGGATAGTTAAAAAAGGCCATACACCCCCTGTGTGTAATCGCTGTTGCTACTTGCTACATACGAGCTCTCCAGAAAACCTAGTACTACAAAGGAACAGAAACAGAATAAAAAACAAAAAAGTAAATAATTTCTGCCACTAAAAAACTGCTGTTGACACCTTATCCGACTGCTAATAGTATAGTTTGTACTACTGCTATTATGACTAGCATTGTTAAAATTCTCTCATTTGTTCATTCATTAAGATCAACTGCTCTAGAATTTTGGAGTAGCAAGGTTCAACTCCCCAATGCGAATATTAAGTGCACTCTGACTTCAGTACAGTTTCAGTGCAGAAATGCCATCATTGTAAGTGTTGGAAAAAGATTTTTCTGCTTGATGATGCATGGCTGCAATGTTCTTCCAATTTCAGAACTAAGGAATAATTTTTCAGTGGAAATATTATCGGAGCGTACCTGTGTTTCAGGTGGAATGCTGTATTATCTACACATCTATGGCCGAAATTAGTATCTACTCACCAAAAATTGAAATTTAGTCTAAAGGTAAGATACAGTTAGACATCCAAGTAATTAAAGGGGACTTGTATGTGAACACAAGGGGAAAATTTGAAAAAAATGTCAGTTTTCGAAATAATGTAGCTGAAACTATAAGAGTTGTAAGCCTACGTTACCTGTGGTAACAGATATTTTGGGAACATTTTAATGTATGAACCATAGTTTTTGGTTACACACTTTTTTCTAAATTGTGTTTTGTGTTGCGAGTGAAATAAACGTTCACAGCGGATTCCGCAACTGTTGTGAAACATCTTAGGGTAAACACAAACATATAAGTGTTTCTTGCTAGGACACAGATCCTGTTAATCATATAATATTATAATCTGACGTCCAGGATACAAAAATAATAAAAGCAACTACCGTCGTTTTTCTGTGCTTTTTCCCTGACACTTTGTCCCTTGTTAGAAAGTTTTTGGACAAATCCATAAGCAGAGGACAAAAGGCTAGTCAATTAGTTAATGTGATAAAAGTGAAAAATACATCATTTGAAAGTTGATAGTGAGACGGTATTAGAAAGGAGTAGTAAAGAAAAGCTGCATGTTCACGTTCAGGAGCTGCTCTTAGCTGTGAGGAAATGGTCTCTAGCTTTACCTTCACTCTCGCAGGAAAAAGAGAAAAGAGAGGGGACGAGCAACAGACGCCGATACGGAGTGTAGAAGTAGCGGAACGAAGCCATACTGGGGAACTGGATGCTTCGCAGACGACCTGTCTCTCGCTCCTCACCGGAAATCCGCAACACGCTGTTAGGAGCAAAATATTTGCCACGATATACCTGAAGTCCTAAATGGAAAACAGAAAGAGGACAAGAGCAAACGATAAGCCATCTCTCAAGTTAAAAAAAACCTAAAATAGTAAGGAAATGCTTTAATGAAATCTTACTGAGTAATAAACGTTCCGGTTGTTTTTGGACATGAAATGATACTGGTATTGAGGATACGGTAGTGTTCACCCCAGTTACCATAATTTCGATAGCATATGAGAACTTCGAAATGTGTTACAGGAAGACACTAACGATGAAGTTCCTCAAGGCAATATCCGCTACTGAGGAAATCATATTTAAGACCACCCATTGGTCTAGACTAGGGGAAGAGGGAGGTCGAGACATGTGTAACCTTCCTTCAGAAGCTGAAATGAAATCTCAGGGTGGAGTGCAAGGCGATCCAGAACAGTGTTCTTTTTAATTCGGAGAATCTCATGATTCACAGGAGGAATACCGAATGAACTTGATGTAATCATACAATGTAGGCTTTCACGGCCCGCATCTAATTCAGTTTACTGAAAAACTTGACATATTTTTAGGAATAGTGACATAAATTGTTATTATAGCCATGGAGAGCAGAAAAATAGCTTATTGTTTGCTTAAATGTTCCCTTTTCCAGCATATCACCTAGACTTACAAAAAGACAACCTTATCCGCATATTCTATTGTTCTTGAAGAACATTTATCTTTGGTTGAGTTAGTCAATGAAGGAAAGTATTAGCTGCTCTGTGTTATCATTCGAAAAAAATGTCAGTAGCTTATTCGACATTGCTGTTCCTTCTCAAGTTACATTTAAGATATTTCCAGTGGTTTAAGTCCTACAATCCGATTTTGTTGCACCTAAAGGAAAACAATTTTTGGTAGAATAATTCATAACAAGGAAATAATAACAGTTACTACTGAAAAACTGTTTTTTAAAAGTAATTGAGTATTGTCAGATAATGAAAAGCATTAATGAATTTCAAGCGAGTTTGTAAACTAAGTCCGTTTCCGAAGCTGAGTGGTCAGCGCGGCTGAGTACCATGCGGAGGACCGGGGTTGGACTCCCAGCACCGTCAGAGATTTTTCTTTCGCGGGAGGACTGGAACAGTGTACACTCAGACTCGTGATGCCAATTGAGGAGCTATTCGACAGAGTAGTAGCTACTCCAGGTCACGAAAACTGGAAACATGCTGACCCCCACGCTTCTCCACACAGCATCCAATGACGCCATTGGCGGAGGATGGCACGGCCGACGGTCGGTGCCGATGGGCCCACAACGGCCTGCGGACGGAGTTTACCGTATTATTAACTAAGACTTCAGTTTCTCTGTAACTTCCTTTAGAAAATATTACGGGAGAGACAAATTTAAAAAATAAACAAATAAACACAGCCACACCAAATGCTTGACTTTCAGATTACTGACTTTTACTTTAGCGACCTATTAAGGGATTCTGATCAGGAGACTTTATTCCTCTAGAAAATAAAGTGAGGGAGCTATCACAATTTTGTCATGTAAAGCACGTTTAACTTACAAGTAAAAGGTGCGCTCTAGCTGTAAATTGGAGTAAAGACTATAAACTTTACAGCGGACTCGTATGTGGAATTTATTTCCTTCATTAAGAAAATATGGTCAGTAGTTAGCATGAAGAGAAATTTGATACACCTTCCCGGAATCACATAAAAACGTTATATCTCAATGATGTGGAGTAAATGAATCGTACAGAGGCTATCTAGAAATTAATATATATCCCCTGTACAATTGATTTACTCCACCACACACACACACACGCACACACACACACACACATGAACGCGCGCATGCACATACGTACGTACATACATACATTTTGACCGAGCTGGAGCAGACAGAAAGGAACTATATTAATTTGTATTTAAGAATAATTTTATCACATGCTTAGGCATTATTTGTAATTCAAGTATTGTGAGTCATTTTCGTCGGTGTTCGTGGTGCGTACTGAATAAGTGAGCGGGTGACCAATTCACGCGCCAGTGCCAGTGTGTCATTTGCGCATCTTTGTCATGAGGTTGAGTGTGATTAGTATTTATGTGGTCTAAAGTTTCTGGTATTATCTGTAGTTCTAGAAATGAAAACTAGTTGCTTGTGGAAATCCGTGCTCACGCCTAGCCTACGCCTCTGATCTCACAGGTAGATACGCCGAGATTAACGTCCCCTTATGACATACCAGTCGGACGTCAAAGATGTAACTCTATGATGAATTGCAGAGAACTTTGGGATTTGGTCAGGAGAATAGGATCTTTAAACCAAGGACTCTCTCCCATTTGTCAACCATAAACTGGTAATGAGAACTTACACCACCACTGAAATTCGAATTGGGCCACTCGGGGTTGAGTGCTATCCCGCTGCACTGTTTTAGTAATTCCGGTTAAATCTTCATTTGCACCAGTACTCCCAGGAGAGAGTAAGGTTTTCGATTCGCGGATGATATGCAGTAAGGAAGATGGACGGTAGCTTTCTCTACTCGTACATATTACTCTAATTTTAATGTCTTAATCATTACACGAAATTTATGTTGGAGTAAACAGTATGTTCTGTTTTTTAAATCTCGTAATCGAACAGGGGCCCTCGGAATTTAGAGAGTAAGGCTGACGAAAAAGCATAAGGAGATGTAGCCTTATGTAAAGCCAGTAAACGGATCGAAATAATATATCCAATCGTTCGGAACGAAATATGACACGAAGAAATCCGAAATACTAAATTCGGTCTTCCGAAACTGTTTTATAACGAAAGACCGTAATTCGATTCTTTCTTTCAACCTGACGTAAGTGATCGCGGAATTGAAAATCAATTCTAATCGCTTAATGGCGGTAAGGTATCAAAACCGGATGAGATACTTGTAAGGTTCTACAGAGATTATGCGAAGTAACTTGCTCCCCTTGTTGGAACACTTTATCGTTGGTCGCAGGCTCAACGAACGGTACCTAGCGACTGGAAAAAAGCGGAGTTCATTTCCGTTGCCAAGAAGGGTCGTAAGACAAATGCACATAATTATAGGTTTATATCGCTGGCGGTAATCTATTGTAGAATTGTGGAACTGGTTTTATGCTCTCGTATTACGACATTTTTGCGGAACGAAAATATTGTCTATAAAAATCAGCATGTATTCCGTAAACAGAGACGTTGAGAAATTCAGCTCGCTCTGTTCGTCCATGATGTCCATAGCGCCGTAGACGATATGTTCCTTGATGCCGGGGAGGCATTTCATACAGTTCCACTCTGTCGTTTAATGAAAGCAGACTACACGTTTACCGAGTATCGGACCAGATTTGAGACTGGCTTAAGGAATTTCTTGCAGATCAGCTCCGTGTCCACGATATTTCCGAACCGGGGAAAAACTTGATTGTCCCCCCCCCCCCCGCCCCCTCCCCTACAGCGTTTGAGATAGGACGTCAAAAACTTAAAAAATCGATTTTTCAAAAATATGTTCACTTTGTAGCGCACATCTTTCTGAAGAGTTTACTATATAATACAAGAAATGTAAGACATGTTATTCGGTCTTAAGTGTGTCAAAGTGTAGTGCCACGCTTCTTCACACAGCATTCTTCTGTCGCATGTCATTGTATTTCGCTCTGTGGAATCCAAACGTGTATACTTTGTAGTGAAAGCCATCAAGCCTATATTCAAGACAGTCGAAATTAAAGTGTCCTGTAGTGCCCCTCCTGCTCCCAGTTGGCCGATTTGACATCCTACAACACCCCCCCTTTTTTTTTTAAAAAAAAAAAACCTCACACTTAATGCTGGGTGCAATTATTTGTGACCGGAAGAATAAGAACTCTTCAGAAAATTTGCACTCTTCATTGCTTATTAGCTAATAACTTTCTCTTTTGTGTGATATATAATTAAATATAGGAAACATAAAACAAGTAAAGGCAAGAGACAAGCAAGACAATACACATTTCTTCAATCCATAGGTCCCAGTATTTTTTTCTCTATAATCTTGCTGCAGCTTTACTCTGCGAACTTTTCTTTCTGCGAAAAAATATATTTCCTCATCAAAGTTCGTCAACAGTTTTCGTACACGAAAAATCAAATTGTTGATGTCTAATACTGAAACATCTGTCAATACGAATAACACCCAAGACTGATGTGGTTTCTCGATTTGATTAAGTCTATTTTGTCACTGTCTGCTAAATAAAAGGAAATAGGTCTTTCTAATAGTGCAGAACTTGTAAAGCACGCCAAATAAGGGAGACTGTTTTGGCACAAATGGTCATTTTTATGTACTTCATTTACATAAATAACACGTCAGAACATAATCCACAAAGTACCAATATCAAATTCCTATTAGGCCTACTACAAGTAGAAAGTTTTATGTTAGGAAATAGTTTCACATTTCATTCATACGATCCAGTTTCTCAAGCATAAAATCGAAAATTAGTAGTACGAAGTTTTTATATAAATTTGGAATTGTCATATTCTTCTATATAATTTCTGGGATGTCCCCGTTTCTTCCTCATACTAGCAAACAATCTTGTCATCACTAATTCTGTAACTATTCCAGCCTCTGTCAAAACTCACTCTCCGGTTTAACTTTACTATCTGCCAGAATCACAGGTTCAGTTACCCCGCGTTTATTCTCCGGCTAGGCGCTATTATGTGTTCGTACAACGCGTTTTCCACGCTATTCCGAGAATAGAACTTAAGCGGCTGCTAACCGTGGAGTCTACAACTGGTAATGTAGCGATCTGGCAAAAAATTTCTGTCAAAATTTCATTTTCTTGGAAACACCGAGAAGATAATATGCAAGATTTCATACCTGTTATTCCTGTTAGTCGTTTATGTCCACACTGGTAGTCTGAATCTATGGATTTTGCTACTGATTGTAACAACGCTGATCATTCGCACACCTAGTCAACCACAAAAGGAAACAGCGATTGACATTCACCCGTTCGGGTTTATTTAGCTCAGCTCGTATAGCCCTGTCCTCTTTTGTCAGCGGGAAAGTTTTTTTTATTTCTAGATTCCCCTGGCAGAGACGTCACGTACACTATGCACGCATTGAAATACCAACTCATGATTCGTTAGGTTTTTTTTCTTAAAGAATACGAATTTGGCGCCCCCTGAAATTGAAGCCAGGGGCACATACCCCGGTTTGCCGCCCCCCCCCCCCCCTTCCCGCTCTCTAGATCCGAGCCTGTTGCAGATAGAATTTTTCATGTCGCTCTTAACGGAACAAAATAGACGTATGCAACAGTAATTGCGGTATACACCAAGGTAGTGTGATAAGACCGTTACTGTTTACGAGATATGTAACTGGTATAATGGATGTCTTCGGAAGCTGGATGAGGCATCATTTGCAGATGAAAGTGGTTATCTATAAGAATGTAGGTAACGCCAGAAGACTTTAGTGACTTTCAGGGTCTGCACAGGATTGATTGTTGGTGGAGGTAGCGGCAGTTGACCCTGAGTGTAAATAAATGTAACATACTACATATAAATAGGTTAAGAAATCCACTGCTGTATGGTTACACTGTTGGTAAGCTGGAAACAGTAAATACCGTAAAATACCCAGGAGTAACCGTTCGTAGCGACCATAAGTGACTGAAATTCATAGTAAGAATCTTAAGGGAATGTAATTCATACACGAAAGAAGTAGCTTACAAAACGCCAGTTAGAGCGATTCCTGAGCGCTGTTCATCAGTCTGGGACTGATAGAAGAGATAGACAAGATCCACCCAACAAGCGGTGCATTTCGTCACGGAATCGTTTATTCGGTGAAAGAACGCTATGGAGCGGTGCGAGAGCATTACGGAGATGCTCAAAAACTCCAATGGCAGACCAGACGCTACAAGAGGGTCATTGTGCATCACGGAGAGGTATGATATTGAAACTCTGAGAGGGTACATTCCGAGATGGGTCGGGCAATACATTACATCTACCCACATACGTCTTGTAAAATGACCACACCGAAAAAAAAAAAAATCGAAGAAATTAGGGCAAATGCAAAGGAATACCGACAATCGTTATTCACATGCATCCTCCGCGGATGGAACAGATAGTGGTACAAAACTACCATGGGCCACACACCTTAAGGTAGATTTCGGAGTATATGTGTAGATGTAGAACGTACAATGGAATCCTTAAGAAACGTGCTACGAATTGCACATCCCGTTTCAGAAACTTCTTTGTCTCTCCTGTTAACCCAACTTGGTACGGGTCACTGATAGACGAACAATACCCAAAACATGATTGATCAAGGGTTTGGTAACTGAGTTCTTCTCGAGTGGATTACGTTTTCACTGAACACTCTTAGTAAGTCACAAAAACGAATGTACTTACTCCAAAGGTAGTTTCATGTAGTCTTACACCTTAAATCTCTCTGTATAAATACTTCTAGATATTCTACATTGGTGAATAGTTACCATGATAGATCCCCGATCTTGTAGGCAATAGATGACGTGTTTTTTACGTCTAATTATCCACATTACTTGTACTGATGGTCAGTTGTTAGCATTTGCACCAAGCGTTGATCAACTGCCGGTGCTCATGCGGTTACTAACGATTTCCCAACCACGTCACAAACTGCATAAGGAAACCACAAGTGTCAGCTCCCTTGTTGTTTATATCTATCGTCTCAGATAAAAAGAAGAAAGAAAAACGACATACCACGAAGGAACTGTACGAATGGGACGGAAATCGGTAGAACTGATGTATATGCACAGACAAACAAATGATTACAGTTTCAGAAAAACTGGATTATTTGTTCAAGAGGAAAAGCTTCACTAATTGAGCAAGTCAGTTACACATTGGTACACCTCTGGACCTTATGGAAGCAGTTATTCGGCTTGTCATTGATTGATAGAGTTTTTGGGTGCCCTCCTGGAGGATATCGTGCAAGATTCTGTCCAACTGACGCTTTATATCGCTAAAATCCCGAGTTGGTTAGAGGGTCCTGCACAAAATACTCCAAATGGTCCCAACTGGGAAGAGATCCGGCAACCTTGCTGGCCAAGAGAGGTTCTGACAAGCACGAAGACAAGCAGTAAAACTGTCGCTGTGTGCGGGCGGGCATTATATTGCTGAAATGTATATCCAGGATGACTTGCCATGAAGGGAAACACAACGGAGCACAGAATATCGTCGACGTTTCCCTGTGCAGAGCGCCGTGGATGAAAACCAAAGCGGTTCTGTTATGAAATGAAATGGCATCCCAATTCATCACTCCTGCATGTCGGGCCGTATGGCGGGAGACGGTCAGCTTGGTATCCCACCGCCGTCCGTGGCGTCTCCAGAAGCGTCTTCGCTGGCCATCGTGACTCAGTTCGAAGCAAGACTCTTCCGTGATAAGTTATGAACGAATAAAGCGACCTATATGTTACACTGTCCGTGCTCGTGAAATTCAAGTTCATACCTACAGAGCTTTTCGTGCCCAGTAAAGTCATCACACACCAGCAGGTAGTGTTCCTATTTGCGGTAACTGGACTACTTGTTACTTAGGACCGAGGACGATCGAAGTTACACTAATTAAGTGAGGAGAAGCCATACAGGCTATGATCATGGGTCATCTACTCGTGTTGCAAAATGTGAGTGAGTCAGGCAAAAGCACAAATGAAATATTTGCTAAAATATTTAACTCATCTCTTCCACTGCAAGCTCTTTGCTTTTCATATTTTGCGAGGTGATAGTATGGACCAAAACAAGAAAAAAAGTCCAGTAAACATGTGCTCTTAAAGGTATACCTTAAGAGTTATGACAACTCGTTCATCTTCTCTACACAATTCTTCTAATGAAGAAGTGCTCATAACTTTTAAGGTATGCATTTTAGAGAACATGTTTACTGGACATTTTTTCTTATTTCGGTCCATACTACCACTTTCAAAATATGGAAAGCAAAGAGCTTGCAGTAAAAGAGATTTGTTTCACAGTATCGAAGATCAAGAATTGCTCATAGCCCTTAAGATATGCGTTTTACAGCCCATGTTTACTTGACTTTTTTGTTTCGAATGATCATTCCTGTCATATGCCTAAATATTTCCCATCACTTCTGAAACACCCAGTATATCTATTACTTAGCATTACGTTTCTAGGGCCGGCCGGAGTGGCCGTGCGGTTCTAGGCGCTACAGACTGGAGCCGAGCGACCGCTACGGTCGCAGGTTCGAATCCTGCCTCGGGCATGGATGTGTGTGATGTCCTTAGGTTAGTTAGGTTTAATTAGTTCTAAGTTCTAGGCGACTGATGACCTCAGAAGTTAAGTCGCATAGTGCTCAGAGCCATTTTTTACGTTTCTAGAAGTACGTGTTGACGAGGTGAACTTTGAATATAATGTTATCGACGTGCTAAAAATTTTCGTTCCGCTACTTTAGCTAAACACTCAATATACAACATTGGGCTCAAAAAACTCAGTAAATTAAAGTGCTGTAATTATTTTCATTCATTTATTTCCTATGACACAATGACTCGAGCTTTCTCTTCATCTACTATTCACGTACTGTTCACTGGCAAAAGAAAACCTATGGTAGGGACTTTTAAGCAGCAAGAAGTTCCAACATCAACCTCAAGGTAAATTATTCTCTCATGAAATTTGTTCTCAGTAATCCATTTCAGTTTGAGAACAATAGTGATACTCACAAATAAGATGTAGGAATGAGAAATGTAGGAAATGTAATATTATATCCTGCAGAAAATTTTCTTTTGCGTAAAAAAACAGTAAATTACCTAATTAGTCCCTTTGACAACCTAGGCACTGAATTAATCTCTGACAGAATATGAAAATATGCTTAAATGCAGATTGTTCGTCCTGACTGTTTCTTCTCTACAACAATGCAAGTCGTCAGTCGCATACGAATTTCCAGAGAGGTATACGGGTTGCCCCAAAAGGGCAGGTCAGTATTTTTCGAAATGAGAAAAATTATCGTACGGCGCAAAAGCGTTCATATAGACAGATGCTCTATCCCAAATGGTTTCTGAAGTAATACACCCTTTGTGTAGATAGGTAATGTGTCACGTTATTTTAGAGGATCCAGTTTATTTTATTTTAGAAAAATTGTATATGAGGTACTGTAAGCTGCATGAAATGCAATGTGCTTCCAGTATGATTAGTTCCCCCAGCCTCCACCCCCCCACCCCCCAGTCTACCTTACTTTCCCTCATTACCTGGGCACGAAAATGTTCTGATCAAATATTGTTCCATTTGTGTGCAAGGAACTGAATGAAGAGAGAAGGAAGGAAGATACGCAGCACGTAGCGTGCTACACTCACTAACGCACGTAGAGATTCTCCAACACCAGTAACACAGCATGTTATTCTTTCGTTGAAGTAGGTGGTTGAAATATTAAAATTTATCGTAATTTGTTTCTTAAAACTTATTTTGTAGTTTCTAGATTTGTTCTGAACTACGGTAAATGTGTTGTAAACTGCTGATAAAGTATTACGAACTTTTGTCAATTTGCAAGCCAATAAATATTTGTAAATTTGTTAATCAATAAATAATTGTAATTTTTAACCGAAAAATGTATTCTAACACAACTAAATAAAAATAGAATCAGTTTGTAATAACAGTAAATATTTACGAGCATTTATCTATAAACTGTTTGAAATGAAGTTTATATCTACGTAAACTTTATCTACTTTCCATTTCTGATATTTCCGGCTACGGCACGCTGTGTATTAAACGTAAACAAGTAAAAATGTGACATACCATATTACGACGTTCTTCAAGAATGTGTTTTACCGCGCATGTACCTGAACAACTAAAAAGATTGAAACCCATGTTATGTTTCTCTCATTCAAATACAGATATGTACATTTACGACTAATATCACTATAATAGCGAGATAATTCCGCTAGAATTGGATTGTGCACGCTACTATTCTCACAAAGTGGTATCGCGAGTTTATGACAAACGTTCAGGAAAAACAAATATACAAGGAAATTCTTGTTAACAATTAACGTTTAACTGCTACAGTATCACTCATCTTCTTGAGAAAAAGATTTCTTGTGTAAAGTGCTAGTTTCTGCAAACAGGTATTCCATGGATCATTGTGAAGTGAAATGTGCAGTAAAATTCTTCTAATTGACTACATTTTTCATTGAAGATAAGCTAATGGATATACCAAAATTAAACTGAAGGAGACTTAATTTGCAGAAAATCATTTAAAAACTTTTTTAAATTACAGGTATAAGTTTCTCTTTTATGTTTCCTCATCAGCAAAATGGATTGAAACTCTTTCTTCGTAAGGAACAGAAGTTTACAGAGATTTGTAGAAGGGAGAGGAGGGTGGGAGTCTGTCCTAACCTAGAAAATTTTCTGCTTTGTGTCCATTGTTTCAATTAATACGAATAGACTTTATCTGCATATTTGTTGTCTGAAAGAAATTAATTGCTTGACACTACGAATTTAAGATATGCTGATATTTTATAACTGGCAGTCATATAATAATAAAAATGTTGCTATTCTGTTCTCAACTTTTTTTTGTATGAAAGGCATTTATAAAAGGAGAATTCACTTTTAGCCATGATAAGAAAAGTACATTTATGTGACCAACGTGGGTGATTACACTATTATTCCGGAAATTTTCGTAAACGGTGTCAGCAATAAATATTATCCAGTCTTCAAAATACCCGTCGTACAGTTTTCTTACGAAAAGTCTTTGCAGTGATTTGTTTTTAATTATCACGTAAAATACTACGATTCAGAGATGTATGCCTTTTGTCTAAAATCCATATCAATTTCGTTAGGTTACAGCTATCTCAGTGTGCATAGTGCTGTCTTAACATGTTGCGGTAATTTTTAGGCCATGACCGTTTCCACATCTAGTGATCTTTTAATGCCTCAAGCTGTGCACTGATCTGGGGCCAGCAAAAGGGCCAGAGGTTGAGGGTTATCACCGGCTGCGGAACAAAATAATGCCGGCCTGGAACATTCTGACTAAAGCTCGAGAAAGCACTACACTCCGCTTCATAGCTTTTTTTCTCTCTTACAGTGAGAACTATCCGATATTTAATGCTAAGAGTCTGACATTCACTTTTCGCCTCGATTTACAATAACCCACTGTCCTAAAGTTGCAATGATCTGTTAATAATTCTTCTCGACAATTACACAGAAGTTGGCAATTCTGAGCAGAAATTTTGTGCATGATGAGTGCGGTATCTTCAAGATATTTTCTTCAATTAGGCTTCTGAACACATTAGTTCTATTTTGGTTGCCATGTTCCCAAGAAAAAAATCCATGATTATTGTACGATTTGCTTTTGGATACAATGGCCTTTAGTGAAAATAGTGCACTAAGATAATTCCCACGACAATTGTTAAAAATAATTTTCAGTTCATAGACTTATAAACATTATAAAACTGGCGCTAAGAACGCAAGGTGTTTTCAAGACGTCAATGACACAGTTAAATTACAATGGAATTAGAAACACCGTTTTCATTTTGAGAACATATTTTTTAAGCAACACGTTAGAAACTATATGTTTCTAACTTATTGTCTATGTTTTTACGATTTCGTATTTAATAAACAGTTATCCACTAAAGGTAGCAGAGAAAGAGCTGAATCATGTTGTTGTTGTTGTTGTTGTGGTCTTCAGTCCTGAGACTGGTTTGATGCAGCTCTCCATGCTACTCTATCCTGTGCAAGCTTTTTCATCTCCCAGTACCTACTGCAACCTACATCCTTCTGAATCTGCTTAGTGTATTCATCTCGTGGTCTCCCTCTACGATTTTTACCCTCCACGCTGCCCTCCAATACTAAATTGGTGATCCCTTGATGCCTCAGAACATGCCCTACCAACCGATCCCTTCTTCTGGTCAAGTTGTGCCACAAACTTCTCTTCTCCCCAATCCTATTCAATACTTCCTCATTAGTTACATGATCTACCCATCTAATCTTCAGCATTCTTCTGTAGCACCACATTTCGAAAGCTTCTATTCTCTTCTTGTCTAAACTATTTATCGTCCATGTTTCACTTCCATACATGGATACACTCCATACGAATACTTTCAGAAATGACTTCCTGACACTTAAATCAATACTGGATGTTAACAAATTTCTCTTCTTCAGAAACGCTTTCCTTGCCATTGCCAGTCTACATTTTATATCCTCTCTACTTCGACCATCATTAGTTATTTTGCTCCCCAAATAGCAAAACTCCTTTACTACTTTAAGTGCCTCATTTCCTAATCTAATTCCCTCAGCATCACCCGACTTAATTAGACTACATTCCATTATCCTTGTTTTGCTTTTGTTGATGTTCATCTTATATCCTCCTTTCAAGACACTGTCCATTCCATTCAACTGCTCTTCCAAGTCCTTTGCTGTCTCTGACAGAATTACAATGTCATCGGCGAACCTCAAAGTTTTTATTTCTTCTCCATGAATTTTAATACCTACTCCGAATTTTTCTTTTGTTTCCTTTACTGCTTGCTCAATATACAGATTGAACAACATCGGGGAGAGGCTACAACCCTGTCTTACTCCCTTCCCAACCACTGCTTCCCTTTCATGTCCCTCGACTCTTATAACTGCCATCTGGTTTCTGTACAAATTGTAAATAGCCTTTCGCTCCCTGTATTTTACCCCTGCCACCTTTAGAATTTGAAAGAGAGTATTCCAGTCAACATTGTCAAAAGCTTTCTCTAAGTCTACAAATGCTAGAAACGTAGGTTTGCCTTTCCTTAATCTTTCTTCTAAGATAAGTCGTAAGGTCAGTATTGCCTCACGTGTTCCAGTGTTTCTACGGAATCCAAACTGATCTTCCCCGAGGTTGGCTTCTACTAGTTTTTCCATTCGTCTGTAAAGAATTCGTGTTAGTATTTTGCAGCTGTGACTTATTAAGCTGATAGTTCGGTAATTTTCACATCTGTCAACACCTGCTTTCTTTGGGATTGGAATTATTATATTCTTCTTGAAGTCTGAGGGTATTTCGCCTGTTTCATACATCTTGCTCACCAGATGGTAGAGTTTTGTCAGGACTGGCTCTCCCACGGCCGTCAGTAGTTCCAATGGAATATTGTCTACTCCGGGGGCCTTGTTTCGACTCAGGTCTTTCAGTGCTCTGTCAAACTCTTCACGCAGTATCGTATCTCCCATTTCATCTTCATCTACATCCTCTTCCATTTCCATAATATTGTCCTCAAGTACATCGCCCTTGTATAGACCCTCTATATACTCCTTCCACTTTTCTGCTTTCCCTTCTTTGCTTAGCACTGGGTTTCCATCTGAGCTCTTGATATTCATACAAGTCGTTCTCTTATCTCCAAAGGTCTCTTTAATTTTCCTGTAGGCGGTATCTATCTTACCCCTAGTGAGATAGGCCTCTATATCCTTACATTTGTCCTCTAGCCATCCCTGCTTAGCCATTTTGCACTTCCTGTCGATCTCATTTTTGAGACGTTTGTATTCCTTTTTGCCTGTTTCACTTACTGAATTTTTATATTTTCTCCTTTCATCAATTAAATTCAATATTTCTTCTGTTACCCAAGGATTTCTACTAGCCCTCGTCTGAATCATATGCAGATAAAATAAAAGGAAATGGTGGTGTCTCGCATATGGTGGAATTCGGGTAACATTTATAAACTTTTCACCAAATTTCACACACATAGGCACTACATACCCAAGTTATCTATGGTTCTTTGTATGTTTACGGTAGTTAGCTTGAAGATATCAACCATTATCAATGACAGAAATGTATACATTAGTTGCACAATAATCACTGGTGACTGTTAAGGAAGAGAACCATCTTAATCAGTGCATATGTACACATACTGCAATATATGCCTGAAAATAGGGCTCTGTGATAGATGCAAGATGAGACTGCTGAAGCTAGCACAATTTTAACGTCCTTTTTTCGTTTTAAGTGATTGTTTCGTTCCTTAAGCTATTGCCAGATACACCAACATGTGTTGCATATCGATGTACATCTTAGTATCGTCGGCTGACGGACTGTAAGCTCTTTTCGTAACGTTTGACAGGCGCCAGTAGCTAGCACTGTCAAAATATTCAGCCTCCGTGGCAGGTGGCAGACTGGAGTCAAGCTCGCCCGCGGCCCTCGACTGCTGATCGGAGACGAGTGGCAGCGTGCAACACACCAAGAGGTGGCAACGATAGCTTGAAAAATATAATTTTTAGAAAATTACCGAGTTAGTATAAAGTACTATGGGATGCAACAACATACTGTATGCAACAAAAATGCTCTTTTTTCCTAATTTTTAGATTTTTAAAAAGCAAAATTTGTTTCTGGTATGTATTTGAGGCGTTTGATAATGGTTTAACGGCCGAAACTGTCAGTAACAACAAATAAAAGGACATTATAAAATCAGCCAGTTGTGGAACGTTATCTCTCATAACATTTATATTGGCTGAAGATCCACAAGTAACAAACGCAGAATATCGTAATAAATATTATATTGGACTGCACAGGATTTTCTTTGCGGACTTAACTCTCAAACGGAGTGAGAAAAGATGCGGTAGGGGAAAAATGCTGCCCAGATTCATCACTTACAATTTTCAATGTCAGCAGCAAATGTCACGAGGAAAACCACTTTATTTGGCAAGTCTATGGTGCAAATCAGTTCTTTGCCGAACAGGCAATCTGACAGGAAAGAAATGTAAAGCATTTGTCATTGGTTCAGCCCTGGGGGCAATGGAAAACGGCTGCCTTCACTACGACGGTGACAAGACTGTGTGACAAAATGAGGGGATGGGACAGGAGCGATATCGGAAGCTCATAATTCACGGGGACAATCATTCTGACAGGACTTAAGTGTTATTCATTTCTGCTTGTTTCGGACTCTATTATTTCGCAAAATCTGCCATCACATTCGGCATTTGTGTTTTCTTCGTTTTGATATTTCATGTTACATAGATCATTTGCACGATTTTTATGGAAATGATGTAGACCGATTGGTGACGCATATCCTAAGTTCGACTATACCACAGACGAGGAAGTGACATACAGCGTGAAATACATCTCTTCTACTGCAGGCTCTTGCTTTCTACGTTTTGGGATGAGGTAGTATGGACTAAAACAAGAAAAAAGTCCAGTAAATGCTGGGTCTAAAATGCATGTCTTAAAAACTATGAGCATGTACTCAGCAGAAGAGATATGTTTCACAATAACTAAGACGAGAAAGTGCTCATAGCTCTAAAGTTATTCACTTTAGAGCCCATAGCTCAAAAGTTATTCACTTTAGAGACCATATTTACTGGAGACTTTTTATTCGTTTTGATTCATTCCATTACCTCTGAAAATATGGAAAGCTAAGATCTTTCATTAGAAGAGATGTCTGACAGTAGCAAAGACGAACAGGTGCTTTGTCTCTTGTTGTTGTTGTTGTTGTTGTGGTCTTCAGTCCTGAGACTGGTTTGATGCAGCTCTCCATGCTACTCTATCCTGTGCAAGCTTTTTCATCTCCCAGTACCTACTGCAACCTACATCCTTCTGAATCTGCTTAGTGTATTCATCTCTTGGTCTCCCTCTACGATTTTTACCCTCCACGCTGCCCTCCAATACTAAATTGGTGATCCCTTGATGCCTCAGAACATGTCCTACCAACCGATCCCTTCTTTTGGTCAAGTTGTGCCACAAACTTCTCTTCTCCCCAATCCTATTCAATACTTCCTCATTAGTTATGTGATCTACCCATCTAATCTTCAGCATTCTTCTGTAGCACCACATTCTTTGTCTCTTAAGGTATAAGGTATGCATTTTAGAGCCATGTTTACTAGGTTTTTCCTTGTTTTGGTTCATACTACCATCTCTGAAAGATTGGAGTTCTGGTTCGCATTGTATGCAGGAATAAGTGACTGTGAAATTGAAAACCTGGACAAATCGCTCGCTAGAGGGGATGTCTAGTGCGGTGCTCGTTAGATTCTTTACTAAATATACTGAGGAACTTGCCTCTCTTCCAGCATCACATTACCTCAGGTCGCTAGAACAACGGAGCGAGCCACATGCGCAGAAAATGTGTAGATCAATGCAAGAAGAGTAGGAAGTTTGATGTACAGAAATACAGACCTATCTTACTGATGTAGATTTCTTCCAGAGTAATGGGACGTATATTGTGCTCGCTTATGATGCGTTTCCTGAGGACCCAACAACTCCTATGTAGGAATAATTGTGGTTTCCGCAAGCACCGATCTTGTGGAATCAAGCTTGCTCTGCTCGTTAACGAGATGCAGATGGTAGCAAATAGTGGAGTTCGAGTTGATATCGTGTTTGTCAACTTCCAGAAATGAGTCGATACAAGTCCGCATCGTCGCCAAACAATCAAAATACACGCTAACGGTATTTACGAACTGTTAAAGGTATTGGAATGAAGAATTGTTAGCAATCAGAACTCAGTACCTCGTTCTTAATAGGGAGCCATTGTTAGAAGAGAAGATATTGTCTATCACACTTCAGGTCATGTGACTCTGTCACTGTTTCATAATATTTACGCTCTTACAAAACAACGTTTTGCACCAATTTCATGACTTGAATGATTGTTGTTGTTTTGGTTGTGAACTTCTCTCTCAGTACTTTCTTGATCACAGGAAATCACTTGTGTTCTGGATAAAAAGAAAACCTGCTTTCTCAGAACAGTTCAGCAGAGCATGCTTTGTCTCCTGTCGAGAATTGGACAACGTGATATTTGTACACTGTTTAGTCTGATGTACCTGAAAAAGAATATTCAATATGTCTGTCACATGTGACCTACGCTGCCAAATAACCTGACGAAACTGTGAGCTTGATGTGGTGGAAGAAATAACTTCCCATGACGCCCTCTCTGCAGCCGAGTGTCCTGAAGAGCTGCATTTACGTCACCTCACCGGAAGTGCTGTAAGGTTCTTGCGGAAGGTAATTGCAAATTCTGCTTATTTATACATAGTAGCCTCAGAGTAGATTCTAATATAAGTGGATGAATATTCACTTACAGAGATAAAGGACACTTGGTGGAATTAGAGACAGGACAATTGGTGGAATTCGTGAACAAAGGAAGAGGTACAATATAATAAATTCACGAAGGCCAAACGTATGAAAACGCGATACCATGTTTTAAAAGACAACTTACATAAGGTTACACTTCATGGATAAATAGAAGTCACAGATATAACCGCTTGACATCGCCACTGGACGTCATAGTGCAAGTATACTTAAAATAAGGCTTCAAGTTTCTGGAACAGATTTTACGAGACAGAGAATCTGTTTGTTAGTCACTTGAATTTACCGACGGTTAACTCAGAAAACGATACCGATCATCATGTGTTCTATTGAGATCAAAAGCGAGAACGAAAGCTCAACGTGTCCCATGCAAAGTTTGAATGTAAACTGCAACGTGTGCAGGACACAATTCTACATAATCCCAAAGCACGTTTGAATACGCCAACCGCATGAATACAAGCCAAATACCCGGCGCTTGCTGCAGTCCCACCACAGTACTGAAAGTTGTCAGTCGAATGCGCCCATCTCTAAAGGCACAAGGCAAGTGTCTAAATCACGTAGGCTCGATGTGCTGCCACGACGAAGAGCGCTTTTTGGTAAAAGTGCTCGAGGGGTCCAATTGAAAAATAAGTGCCCAGCGTTGTGATTGGCAGGCACCAGTCAAAGCTTCCGCATGTCTCGAAGAGATACCTGCTGATTCCTTCACAAAGCCGGCCGGTGTGGCCGTGCGGTTCTAGGCGCTTCAGTCTGGAACCGCGTGACCGCTACGGTCGCAGCTTCGAATCCTGCATCGGGCATGGATGTGTGTGATGTCCTTTGGTTAGTTAGGTTTAAGTAGTTCTAAGTTCTAGGGGACTGATTACCACAGATGTTAAGTCCCATAGTGCTCAGAGCCATTTCAACTTTTCAACATTGTCCTTCACAAAGTTCATCGCTCAAGCAAACAGAGACGTTCACACGGAAGCAGCTGTTCTTCAAAACAAATTCTAATTTTATTATGCAGTATCTTTTATTTTTCACGCTCTTTCCTTTTCTTGTGAAAGGATCTCACTATCGAAAATGCTAATCTCTCCAGAACAAGATCGGTCTGAAACGATATGTTACTTAAACAAATGTATACGTTGCTAATTTACGGCACGTAAACGTTTTTTATCGTATCTGATTTCTGATCATAACTGTATGAGTGTTTATGCCTTGCATGTGTAATAATTGCTTCAATTTCTTTTCCACTGACATCAAAAGAAGCATCTAGTGTGATCCTATATAAATGCATATTCTTCGATATATTTATACACTTGTCTGTTATAAAGAGATCCTGATTCATTACAACCGGGATCCACAAACATTTTTCATTGACAGTTTTGTACATAGTTATTATCGTAGTGATATATTTATTTCCCGATTTAGATGACTGATCTGATGCTCCCGTTTGCTGTCTTCACACCGATTCCTATACATTAGCACTTGCTTCAACTTTATTCTGAGGATGTCCGCCTGCTTAGCGGAGTGGTAACTTGCTTGCCACCCATGCAGTGGGACCGGATTCGATTCCCGGCCGGGATGGAAATTTTCTCTGCTCTTGGACTGGCTGTTGTGTTGTCCTCATCATAATTTCATCTTCATCACGGGCACGCAAGTCGCCCAATGTGGCGTCGACTGAAATAAGACTTGCACTCGGCGACGGAACTTCCCCGGATGAGGCCTCCCGGCTAACAATGTCACACGCTAATTTAATTTTTTATTCTATGTAGTTGTATGTAAATGAAATGGGGAGGGGGTGTAACGACATGTACGGGAAGGTGATACTGTTGGAAAATTGTTGCGAACTTCAGAGAGAAACTTGCAGATGATCAACACCTGGTGCAAATACTGGCAGCTGGCTCTAAAAATAAATAAATGTAGTTTAATGAACCCAGTCTTGCGGAGAACATATACCAGACTGATATTACTAGGAAGAACCGTAAGTGTAGTTCACGCACGAAAGAGATCACTTCTAGCCGCGCGGAGTGGCCGCGCAGTTAGAGGCGCCATGTCACTGACTGCGCGGCCACTCCCATCGGTGGTTGAGTCCTCCCTCGGGTATGGGTGTGTGTGTTGTTCTCAGCATAAGTCAGTTTACGTAGTGTGTAAGTCTAGGGACCGATGGCCTCAGCAGTTTGGTCCGTTACAAATTCACACACATTTGAACAGATCACTTGTAAGAGCCTCGTTCGACTAATTGTTGCTGATTGCTTGCCTGTCTAGGAACCTTACCAAATGAGATTAACGGAAGAGACAGATAAGACTGAAAGAAGAGCTGCACTTGGTTTGTTTATTTAGTGTAAGAGTTTCACGGAAATGCTTAACAAACTGCTGTGCGTGGTGTAACAAGAAAGAGGTTGTACATCACGGAGAGCCTTGCTAACAAAATAGCGTGAGCAAAAAGTATCAAGAAACATACTTCTATCTTTGTTCCCACGAAGTCTACGTTCCATAAGCTAGTGGAATAGGGAGGGAGGAAATCTTGCTAGCGCACTGTGTACCCTCCTCTACACACCATATATTGGCTTGCGGAGTACGGTTCAAATGGTTCAAATGGCTCTGAGCACTATTGGACTTAACTTTTGAGGTCATCAGTCCCCTACTTAAACCTAACTAACCTAAGGACATCACACACATCCATGCCCGAGGCAGGATTTGAACCTGCGACCGTAGCGGTCGCGCGGTTCCAGACTGTAGCGCCTAGAACCGCTCGGCCACTCCGGCCGGCAAGGAGTACGGATGCAGATGTAGATTTGTTCCTGTACATGGCTACATGCTGGTCATTTAAAGATTTGTAAATAGCACAGTGGTATAAATTTAATGAAATGAATGGTTCAAATGGTTCTGAGCACTATGGGACTTAACATCAGACCCCTAGAACTTAGAACTACTTAAACCTAACTAACTGAAAGACATCATACACATCCATGCCCGAGGCAGGATTCGAACCTGCGGCCGTAGCAGTCTCGCGGTTCCGGACTAAAGCGCCTAGAAGCGCTTGGCCACCTTTAATGAAATGAACAATTACTCTCCGATAATGTTCATGTTAGTATGCAGAAAATTTAAATTTGAGAAAAAAATTTTCTGTTACTCATATTCAATTAGTTTTATTTAAAATTTGATGTTGGTCCACAGTCTAGAAATTTTTCAGTGATAGTCGGTGCACTGTGTGTGGTCCAACAGGTTACCGGCAGTGTATGCATGTATATATCTTTCTACATCTGTGGTTATGAAGCCGTTCCACGGCGTCAGCTAGTGGATACTTAGTGTACCAATGTCTTTTATGGCCCACACTCCCACATTCCTTTCGCATACGGTGGAGGAGAAGAATACCCCTTTTCTAAACGTGAACTTCTTTAACTTCATTTCACATTCAAGAACTGCTGTGCGAACGTCCTAATCACTGAGTAATCACTTTCCTGCCGAAAGGACTGCTTGTCGAAAACACTGCTGGGACATTGTCGTCAGTGGTCGACGTCGATGGTCTTCTTCACGGTTTGCATCATCCACGTCAGTGTGGCGTTGGTCAAATTGCTGACACCATTTCATTACGGCTGGATGAGGCATTGTATACGACGAGAATTTCACGGTGAATCTGTGTACAATTTAGACGTTTTTCCCACAAAAATCGCACTGTTACCCGTACTTCAACTTTGGAATACGTTCCCAGATTCCATGCCATTTCACTGCACCCTGTGATGCACCAGTTTTCTGTACAGCAACAGAACTGTCTCTGTAGGATACTTGGAACATGTACTTTCTGAACGAAAATCACGTCTCTCATAGACTATAAGTGTTTCAACCGCAAAAGGCTAAAAGCCTTCTCGTTCTACTACGTGACGTCAATGCATCTCCGTACCCTTCTCTACTACCTACAACAAGTGTTTTGTAGGTCTTTAGCATTATACGTGGAATACGAAACATTTGTCGTTTCGCGAGTTCTTGAACGGAACGAAAAGGAATTTAAATCAGCAGTATGTCTGCGTACAAAGATTCATGTTTATATAGTGGCTACCCTCCCCTGTAGTCGGGGTCGTCAACAAACGCCCGTGCAGTTGCGCTCAACTCCCTGAAAATAATTAAAACTAGACGTAACAACACAACACTGAAACATTTGTTTGAATAAAACGATTGTATATAACGGAGGTCTGAAGATGGAGGATTAATCTTCCAAAAGCTGTAGCCTTTAAAAAAGAAATAGTGACTGAGGTTTCCTATAGTCGGTAACTGCCGCGGACCAATCAAAAACTGATCAACTTATGCTATCCGTACGGCCGGTAGGGGTGCTTGCCCTCAAGAAGTGTTGTGCCCCCCCACCAACGTATTGTCATCAAGAAATGGGTTCAAAATGGCTCTGAGCACTATGGGACTTGACTTCTGAGGTCATCAGTCCCCTAGAACTTAGAACTACTTAAACCTAACTAACCTAACTCACACACATCCACGCCCGAGGCAGGATTCGAACCTGCGACCGTAGCGGTCGTACGGTTCCAGACTGTAGCGCCTAGAACCGCTCGGCCACTCCGGCCGGCCAAGAAATGGGTCCACCGTCTAAACTACAATTCGACACTTGAGAGCACAGCGCAACCAGAAAGCTCGCAGCGTTCCCGCTATAGTAGGACAGTGTGAAGCGGAGAAAGCGTCGTACGCACCTGTAGCGGTCGAACTTGGCGAACTTCTTCCAGTGCGCGGGGTCGCTGCGGTAGGCCTCCATGAGGGCCTGTACGTGCTCCACGTTGACGGAGTCGTGCTGGAAGGCGGCGTGCAGCTGCTGCGCCAGCTCTTGCAGAGTGCCGGCGGCGGGCAGCGGCTGCGGCGCCTTGCGCCAGTGCGCCACCACGTGCTGCTGCTGCTGCTGGTGTTGCCTCGCTACGCGCTCCATGCTGTGTGTCGCCCGGCCGCTAGCCGCCGCTGGCGAAACCGCGCCGCTCCCCCGCCACCACGCTCCGCGCTCTGCGATAAACCCGCTGGCCACTGACCTTCTTACGCTTTTGCATCCATTAGCAATACATTAATTTGCGAAATGGCTTGCGAAAAGACGAGCGTACGTCAGAACGAGCTATCTATCTGGAGCACACGTTTGCGTTCGATGGGCACTAGGGTTTTATATTTATTCGAAGGTACCGTCTCGTAGCATTTCTCAAGTAACTGAAAGCCTATTCGCAAGAAATGGTATAAAATCCCAGTGACTTCTGTTCAGAACGTGTATGCAGCGATCAACACCAGACTCGCGCTGTTCTGTACGCCTAAGGTGTCCTTACACTATACGAGCCAGCGTATACTGTTCCTGAGGAAACTTTTAACCGTAATTGCTCATCTTATTCATTATTTCATTTGCCACGAACATCTCCGTGCCGGGCGGTGTGGCCGAGCGGTTCTAGGCGCTTCAGTCCCGAACTGCGCTGCTGCTGCGGTCGCAGGTTCGAATCCTGCCTCGGGAATGGATGTGTGTGATGTCCTTAGGTTGGTTGGTTGGTTTGGGGAAGGAGACCAGACAGCGTGGTCATCGGTCTCATCGGATTAGGGAAGGATGGGGAAGGAAGTCGGCCGTGCCCTTTCAGAGGAACCATCCCGGCATTTGCCCGGAGTGATTTAGGGAAATCACGGAAAACCTAAATCAGGATGGCCGGACCCGGGATTGAACCGTCGTCCTTCCGAATGCGAGTCCAGTGGATGTCCTTAGGTTAGTTAGGTTAAAGTAGTTCTAAGTTATAGGGGACTGATGACCTGAGATGTTAAGTCCCATAGTGCTCAGAACCATTTGAACCATTTGAACATCTCCATACGCAGGATGCTAAAATCAATATTCCATTCGGCAGTGTAGACCAAAAGAAGCAAAACTTCCCAATAAATATGGCCTTTATAATGGATAACTTAAGAGCTATGAACACTTGTTTATCTTCGCTACTGAGAAACACATCTCT
Organism: Schistocerca serialis cubense; assembly: GCF_023864345.2. Lineage (NCBI taxonomy): Eukaryota > Metazoa > Arthropoda > Insecta > Orthoptera > Acrididae > Schistocerca > Schistocerca serialis. The sequence continues at coordinate 398,813,171 of NC_064640.1, read as the reverse complement.
TCTACTGAATTCTCTTCAGTTTTAAGAACGACCTACAAAATATCGTAAACAAATGAGAACACATTATTCTGTTACTGTAAAATAACAGCACATCTAATGTGATCTGCCTCCTACTACGCTGCCAGGAAAAAATGCAACACCCTATAGGACAATATCATTTTGTTGACAAGTGAGGTGACGGGTGATTCATCACTGTAGCAGTATACTCAGAACAAATGGAACACACATATCACATTAAGCGGTGCCCAGACATTCGCGTCACAACACAATGTACCGCCTCTGGAGCCGACGCAGGCGTATATCCTCGCATGCGAGCGATCATAAAGGTACCGAATGGCATCCTGCGATAGATTGTCCCAAGCATCATGCGCCTTTTATTGCAGTTCGGCAATGTTTCTTGCAGGCTCTGGAAAACCAGTAAGTCCCCACTTCATCATATCCCATAAGTGTTCGGTTGGCGAGAGATCTAGTCATGTTGCCAGGCATGGCAGTTGTTCTACACCTCTAAGAGCATTTTGCGTAGCAGCGGTCGTATATGAATGTGCATTGTCTTGTTGAGAAAGCACATCAACTTTCTCTCGAAGACATGGCAGTAGCACGGGGATAACAGCCCGTGCAATGTAGCAGGCACTGGTTACTTTATCCAACAGAAACGCCAGAGGGCCGGCTGGTGTGACCGAGCGGTTCTAGGCGCTTTAGTCTGGAGCCGCACGACTGCTACGGCCGCAGGTTCGAATCCTGCCTCGGGCATGGATGTGTGTGATGTCCTTAGGTTAGTTAGGTTTAAGTAGTTCTAAGTTCTCGGGGACTGATGACCTCAGATGTTAAGTCCCATAGTGCTCAGAGCCATTTGAACCAAGAAACGAAACATGTGACGGCGAGTTGTAACTCATGGCCACCCCACACCATGAAGTGTGGGATGGGACGTGCGTGTAGTGGACGAATGAACTCTGGAACAGGAAGCTCACTAGGTCTACGCCATACACATGTACGTCCGTCCCTCGCATACTGACAGAAACTCACCACTGAAGACAACAGAGCGCCATTCCACTCTCCTGTCAACTCTCTCACGACACCTGAGTAGCCATGTTTGGCAGTGTCGTGGCGTCAGTGGTAGCCTGGCCAGAGGCACACGTGACCTCAATCCTGCTGCAAACAGACAGCTCCCAATGCCCTACATGTGCCAAGATTTAGTCCTTGGACGATGTTCGGTCAACCACAGCTGCTCGCACAATGCGTCGATCTTGACGTGCGTCTGCACTACGCCGACGTCAAGAACCTGGTCTACAGGTGTGCGAATGTTCCACAGACGACTGCTGAAAGCAGCGATACATCACCGATACATACAAGCTCAACTTGTGTAGCAATCCGTCGATACGTTCATTCGTCTTCCTGCTGCCCCACAATGTGACTTTGTTCAAATGACTGAAACCGAAAGAGGTGGCGCAGTGGCTAGCACACTGGACTCGCATTCGGGAGGACGACGGTTCAATCCCGCGTCCGGCCATCCTGATTTAGGTTTTCCGTGATTTCCCTAAATCGCTCCAGGCAAATGCTGGGTGGTTGCTTTGAAATGGCACGGCCGACTTCCTTCCCCGTCCTTGTCTTATCCGAGGAGACCGATGACCTCACTGTCTGGTCTCCTTCCCTAACCAACCAACCAACCAAATGACTGAAGCTGTTCATCAGGAGCACGCACTCGTCAGCGGGTCATGACTGTGCCATAGAATGAATGTTGCAAACACTATTCACCTCTAAACCCAACAAAGTTACTGCCTGCTGAGTCAACACAGAGCGTGTACAGAGAGCCCTCCTGAGGGCCATCTGATCGCCGATGATCGTGATAGATGGATCACTAACGCTATAACCCCTTAGTATGCACATATTATACCCTGGCGCCACTGAACACAGTCCTTGGGGGCGTTGCATTTTTTCCGGCAGTATATATACGACCTGCACTTGTGAGCAGTCGCCAAGATCATGTCTGCCATTTCCATGTGGAATAATAGGCTTTCATTATGCTGGCAAATGCAAAGATAAAACTACAATATGAAAGCATTTCACATACTTACTAAAACATAAAACGGTTCCGTTAGAACTAATATATGCGCTGCACATATCCAGAAGTGTGAATAATGTTTACAGTAACACCACTAACAGATGTTTACTACGTTCTGTGTCCATGGAAAATGACAGAGAAATGTGTTCTCATACGTTTGTTGCATTCTCCAGGTACTTTATAATATCAAAGAGATAACAGTAGAAGAGATATGTTTCACAGCAACAAAGACGAGCAACTGTTCATAGCTCTTAAGGTACGCATTTTAGAGCCCATGTTCACGGGGCTTTATTTCTTTTTTGAAATAAATGTAAAATGTAAACTATCTCGACCGGAATTGTCACAGTTTACACAATATTCCAGGCTATTATGCTGCAGTCGAATGGTTTCACATTTAAACCTCACGATTTGTCCCCCTCTGCAGAGACATTTTGAAGGGGGATCATAGTTTCTTTGATTTTCCGATTCACACCGTGGCTCGCTAGTGACTGCACATGAATTCCGTACTGGTAGCCGCAAGCAGATATCATGAAAGACTATATAGAGAGACTATAAAGTCTGTGAAACACAGAAACATTTCATTGGGAAGGAGGAGGGAGTTAAATTGAATGACATTTGGGTTCCTGTGCTGAAGAAGATGTGAACCAGTCTTCTACCATAGGGTGACAGCAACAGCGGACGACGGCAATCGACAACGACCAATTGCGCTCGGGTATTCAAAGCATATGACGTCACTCCACCGCGCAGGAGCCCGCGTACACGTAATTTAGCTGCAGTGAGTAGCGAGTCAGTGTGGGAATCGGACGCTCAATGAAGCTACGATACCACTCAAATATGTCCTTCACAAAAAGGGACGACACGTTTGGTTTAAATGTGAAATCCATTCTACCACGGCATAGTATCCGGGAACATTTTATAAACTGTCACTTTCTTGAACACCTTGTATACTCCACAAGCCACTGTGCATTGCATGACGGATGTACTTCATTCAGCTATTAGCAGTTTTTTGTTCTATTTCATTCGCGTATTGAGTGAGGGAAAAATGACTGCATATGAATCTGTAAGCATCCTAGCCTCTATTGTCAGTCTAAAAATAACTACGCGAGATATTCGACGGTGACAGCAAAATTGTCTCACAGTCTTCCTCGAATACAGATGCTCTAAATTTACCCAACAGTGTTACACGAGAACTTCTTCCAAGGATTCCCACGTAATTTCCCAGAGCACTTCTGTTATACTTTCATACGGCGTAAGGCTGGTGACGCGTAAGGGAAGAACAGGGAGACGTCTGCGTGGAAGCGTCGAGAGTGGCAGCCTAAATGTGATAGACGCTTTGCATTGGAATGCTTCTCGTTATAGAGGAAAAGTACGGCGTAAAATACGTGTAGCGACATTCCTCAGACGTGAGGACGGACTCTTCTGCTGAGGACAAATAGCGAAGCTACAGAAAATAGTGCGGGAAAAGGTTTAAGTTTTGAGGAAAAGCTCTATTAGAAATTGTGATGCCAAATGGAGTTTCCGTAATTTAAATTTCTTGTAGAAAGTAAAATAAAAAAATGTAGAATTTCGTAGCAAGAGGTAATGTAAAGTAAAGAACGGGGCTGGCTGACTGTTCGAGAAAACGGTACCGCCGGCCGATGAAGAAAGCTTCCCGGAAAGCAGAATCTTCTGCGAGACCAACAAATTAAATGTCTGTTGCCTAGAGCTCTGGTTTTCACTTAGTTGTTAAAATGGCATACAGAGAACGTCGTGAAAACGCCGTTTCCACTCACTTACTTTAGTTTTTTGTGAGAGATGAGGCCAGTGAAGAAATTTCGTACCTTTACTGCGTTCTTTGCTACACGTACACCGTTCGCCACGTGAGCTTAGTGACACATTACTCTTGCAGTGATCACATGGTTTTGCCTTGTAATCAATGTCTATGGAGAGATTAATTTTTTTGCCCTTTATTTGTTTTTGAACTAAGTCCTCACAACTTCTGTTGTATGAGTTTCAAAGAACTTCTCTTGCCCATAATCTGTGCTGAAAACGCAATTACTAAAGATAAAAAGAAGGGAACTTAAATCCTTTCTCAAAAATTGCAAACCAGCGGTTAGCTTCTGAGGGCGTGTTGCGACAGGCGACAGGAAAGCATCTTCCAGTAAAGTGCACAAGTGGGCGATGTATACAACCCAACACAAGAAAGTAACTTTGCTTTATCACATTCTGATATCGTATGTTCTCATTACAAAGAGGCAAATTAACACGATATTACTGCTTATTCTCTTCATTTAACAAATCATAGTGATAGTCATCAGCAGATGATCAGCCTTTAACATTCCTTCCGTTTTTCAGAGCTATAACAAATAAAACAAGTAGAGTCCTGGGTAGAGACGATTTTGAGTCCATTTTCTGGCCACCCTAGAAAGTTAAGAGAATCTGCGCACAGTAAAAGTCAGCCTTGGCCTCAGCGTTCCAGGAATTTATAACATTTCTTTCATTGGTTACTCAATAAGAACCGTTTCAAAACACTGCACAACGATGTCACATTAAATATCGCGATTTCGATAAGTCTGTTGTTGCCGAACAGACACTAATGAACAAACCTATGATTATATTTGTTGAAATGGTAATACTATCCTATGCATCTTCCTACTGGGATTCTGTCTTCAATTAAACCACTGAGATCCTGATCTGTACAGTGTGATGTTACGTTGTGTGGAAGTCAAAATGTACGAGTGAGTGGTTGCAGTAAAGCGCCCTATGTGCGTACTGTTACCGCTGTTACACTTGAGCTGTTCCGTAGTTTCTTACCAAAACGGAATTTCTTAAGGACCGACTGATCTTGTATTTCGATAAAGGCAGACGTGGTATATGGTTATAGTTGTAATCAACCAATGTATTCAAACTTAGTCGATTTATCTGCACGATTAATAACGACGTTCTAGTATTTGAAATTGACTGAAGAGTACTATAGTAAAAGATCGTGAGGTTTGATCCACGTTATTATTGGTTTTCAGAGATTAATTAACCCGTATATTAATCCCTTTCTGTTATCTGAAACGACTTCTGTGGTTTGGTATTATTTGCCACCCACCCCCTGCATTAGGGCCTGCATCTTCGGAGTTTGTTTTAATTGTTTTCTGCTACTAACGATTGAAAAACTTTGCCGATAACGATTTGCTGCGCAACTGTGAACGCATTGCACAGAGCGTGATAATTCGTCAGCCACAAGGCATAATAATATCTGCTCTCATTTGAATAATAATAATAATAATAATAATAATAATTGAGATTTCTATCTTTGATTTAATTAAAGTTGAGGAAGATAGTTTAGCAACGACGACTTTATCCAGGGCAGCGACTGTACCCTTAGTGGTGAGCGGAAGTAAGCTTCGTCATCCACCAATTAGCGAAATAAACATCACTTCCAGTGGTCTTCCATATTGACTTTGATATAATCTCCTTCAGCACATGGAAATTACGAAACTTCTTGGCGTCTCTATCACACAGTTCGCCCAAATAAATAAAGTACAATTATCTCTTGATGATCAAGACAGAGGAAGTCGTTGAAAGCTTGCGACTGCATATAAATCTGCCGCGGTATGACCTCCGTGAAGTATTAATTCAAGAATGTCACAGCGGCAACTAAGTTGTCAGATATCAGTCTCTTTCCTCATAAAATGGTTCCCTAAATTCATTCCCGCCAGAACCGAGTGGGAGATATACAGGCCACAGAAAATGATGAGAAAACTGTAAACAATAAGGGACAATTGCAAACCTTGGTGTGCTCACAATTATTTCGTACAATGTTACGGAATGAAATTCTACTTTGGTCTTGAAAGGGTTAATATGTGAACACTAATACGAGTTTAAACGCGAACACACTGAAATGCGCCAGCCACTAGTGTGACGACAGGTTTCATAACTCGACACACATTAAGCTCACGCACACATTAAAGACGAACGAGACTTACCTAATGGAAGAGATAACCAGTGTTTTGTAGCCCTGAAGTCGTGTTTCCCCATTCTTCTTCCCTTACTTACCTGGCAAGCACTCTAAATCCTCTCTTAGCTACGTCCAGTAATCCTTCCAGCATTTTGCAAAGAACTGTTTAAGTGTATCTTTCGCTCTGTGTTTTGCACGCACAAGTCTTTGCGTAGAGATGTTTGCGAAGCATCCCTCAGCCAAGGAGGTTAGTCCTGAGCCGAAGTTGGCAATAAACGTAAGGGTGAAACTCTGTGGGCGAGAACCGACTGGAGGAATGAGCAACCCGCAACGTGTTAAGGGAGATACCTGTTTTTGTTGGGAGTGTGCGGGAGCGGACGCATGGGCACGCGCTCCACACAGGATCCAAGAGGGGGTAATATGTCTCCTCCATATATCTCAAGGTGTTATCTAAATATTTTAACAAGAATTTACTTTCCTTCTGCACAACAGAGGTGTTTTTGCTTATTATTTTCCTATAAACTGCCGATTTAATAGTTCTATGCACCTTCATTGAGCACTGAGCCACGTGGTCGTAGGTGAGTTTCGCTGCTCTATAAGATGAGTGACTGGTTTCATATTATTTCTGCCACTGTTTAAAATGCCACAGAAGTTTGCAGTAGTTACAAATTCACATTCATCGCTGTGCTATCTCCGGTTATGTTGGATCAGCGTAGCTGTTGTGTGTACATCACCTTCTGTTTCGTATGCTCCACTAACCAAGTAGTACGATACTGGTAAGACGTCATTTCTACAGTCAGTGTCGCTTAATTCAGAGTCGCAACTCGCTATCGTATCTCATCCTTCCCTTCTACATTTCAAACGTATTTTCTGCCCTTTGCGAGTGTTAATGGTATGATTTCTTTACATCGGTGTTGCGTTATTTGAATATATGTTCCTTGTTCAGTGTACCATAGTACTACAGTAAGAGGTTTGAGCTTTCATACAATAAATGTTATTACAACCTTCAATGGATTACTTATCATTCATGTCCTATCGCAGCATCCTGAGAATGCTTAGTTGGTCTGTTCTGCTAATGAACGAGATGCTCAGAGGGCTGGAATATATGTGCTGCTAGTTTCATACACCATTGCTTTAACCTGCAACTTACATAATGACCCCTTTGTCACTTTTTAAAGAAACTACAATGAAATAAACACCTTAAACTGCTTATGGGCGTTGACATACATCAACGAGGACAGATGAAAATGTGTGCCCCGACCGGGACTCGAACCCGGGATCTCCTGATTACATGGCAGACGCTCTATACATCTGAGCCACCGAGGACACAGAGGATAGCGCGACTGCAGGGATTTATCTATGGCACGCCTCCCGCGAAACCCACATTTTTTAAAAATTCGGTACCTCAATCATTAAAGAGAAAACCCTTATAGGCTCACTTTATTGTCTATCTGTCCGTTTGTTAACACACCTTTTTCTCAGAAACCGATGAAAGTATCAAGTTGATATTCATGTCAACTACTAAGGTCTACGGTCACTTGACAGTGTAAAAAATTTGAGCTTCTAAAACAATGCAATCAAAAGACATGGGCATTTATGTCACATGTTTTGATACACGCAGACTGACTCATCAAAACCTGCAGGTGGCGGTAGTATCGCGTACACAAGGTATAAACGGGCAGTGCATTGGCGGAGCTGTCATATTTACTCAAGGGATTCATGTGAAAAGGTTTCCCACGTCAGTATGGCCACACGACGGCATTTAATAAACTTTGAACGAGGAATGGTAGTTAGCGCTAGACGCATGGGACATTCGATTTAGGGAATCGTTAAGGAATCCGATATCCCGCGATATACGGTGTCAAGAGTGTGTCGAGAATATCAGTGTTCAGACATTACCTCTCACCACAGACAAAGTAGTGCCGGCCGGTGTGGCCGTGCGGTTCTAGGCGCTTCAGTCTGGAACCGCGTGGCCGCTACGGTCGCAGGTTCGAATCCTGCCTCGGGCATGGATGCGTGTGATGTCCTTAGGTTAGTTAGGTTTAAGTAGTTCTAAATTCTAGTGGACTGATGACCACAGATGTTAAGTCCCATAGTGCTCAGAGCCATTTGAACCATTTCAACCACAATGTAGTGGCCTACAGCCTTAACTTAACGACCGAGAGAAGCGGCGTTTGCGTAGAGTTCTCAGCGCTAAAAGACAAGCAACTATGCATGAAATAACGGCAGAAATCAATGTGGGATGTTCGACGAACGTATCCGTTATGAGAGCGTGGCGAAATTTGGCGACACTGTGCTATGGCAGCAGACGACCGACGCGATTACCTTTGCTAACAGCACGACATCGTATGCAGCGCCTCTCCTGGGCTCGGGACCATATCGGTTTGACCTTAGGCGACTGGGAAACCGTGGCCTGGTCAGGTGAGTCCCGTTTTCAGCTGGTAGCAGCTGATGGTAGGGTTCGAATGTGGCGCAGACCCTACGAAGTTATGGACCCAGGCTGTCAACAAGGTATATTCAAGCTGATGGTGGATTCGTATTGGTGTGAACTATGTTTACATGGCAATGGACTGTAACCTCTGGTCTAATTGAACCAATCATTGACTGGAAATAATTATGCTCGGCTACTTGGAGACCATTTGCAGCCATTCATGTATGGAATTTTTATTGATGACAGGGCGTCATGTCACTGCGCCACAGTTGTTTGCGATTGGTTTGAAGAACATTCTGGGCAGTTCTAGTGAATGGTTTAGATACCCAGATCGTTCGACATGAACCCCATAGAACATTTATGGTACATAGTCGAGAGGTCAATTCGTGCACAAAATCCTGCACCGGGAATACTTTCACAATTATGGACGGCTATGGAAGTAGCATGGCTCATTATTTATGCAGGCGACTTACAACGACTTGCTGAGTCTATGCCACGTCAAATTGCTGCATTACACTGGCCCGACACGATATTAGGATGTATCCCATGACTTTTGTTCAAATGGTTCAAATGGCTCTGAGCACTATGCGACTTTACTTCTGTGGTCATCAGTCGCGTAGAACTTAGAACTAATTAAACCTAACTAACCTAAGGACATCACACACATCCATGCCCGAGGCAGGAGTCGAACCTGCGACCGTAGCGGTCACGCGGTTCCAGACTGAAGCGCCTAGAACCGCACGGCCACACTGGCCGGCATGACTTTTGTCACCTGCGTATGTACGTAATAAAGTTTGTATATAACCCACAGAGCGCGAGTTCTATTCGACCGTCTCTCATTTTTTTTCTTCAGTTGCTAAGTAACTTGCTTATGATTCTTGCCTGCCTGATTCTCTTCCTATTTTTATGCACAGAGTGGTCAGAAAGAGCCTGAAAAGCTTGTAAGGGTGTTACAAGGTGGGTTAGTCTGAGAAATAATTGTTAATGAAGAATTCCATACGTTGCGCCGTTCCCGAGTTAGTTAGCATTGAAGTTAGCCATCAGGCGTGCACAAATTCAAGCGTCTACCCAGATATAATTACTGTCAATTGTTCTCATAGCGTAGATGGTAGCGTACGAGACTGCTCAGCCTTTGGCTCGGGTTCGATCCTTATTACCGTTCCATGTGCAAGGTTTGTATCGCCTTCGTGTTCGGTTTCAGGGAACCAAACTAAGAACACATTTGGCGACACTACGAGTGGCCGGCCGCTTGAATTTGCGCGCGCAACGGCCTGATTGGCTAACTTCAGTGCTAATTAACTCGGAAATGGCACAACGTATGGAATTTTGTTCTTAACAATTATTTTTTAGCATAACATAGCCTGCAACAATCTTACAACCTTTTCAGATTGTTTCTGACCGCCCTGTGGAGTAAGATAGGCTAGTTGCATAAATGACTCTCCTTTCCAAGCAAAGCCAAGTAGACTACTTGTGAGACTCGTGAAAGAGCCTTGGAACGATCGCTTAGCATCGACGTTGCCCCGCAAACGACTAAGTAGCTAGCTAAAACTGTGCACTCTCTTGTTTTGCCTCGTTTTTCAGTGTTAGTGATAGATACCGCTCATAACCTCGTGGTTACGGCTTATATTGATTGTGAACGTATAGTAACGTTTAAGTTCCTGAAAAGAGAAATTCTTGTGGCAGGTACAGCATTCGTATCCTCAAAACCACTAGAGAGCGTTTAAAACAATTCGATGAAATTTGGACGTCATTCGAAGCAGAAAAGTGTTTTTACGGTTTTTCATCCCTCCTTTTTCATGCACTCCTATGGCATGATAATGAGAGTGTTCGACATTGACACATGCGTGAATGAAATATAAAAGGGTCTCTCTAAGGTCACCCAGTTTGGCAACACCTTCAGTGCCACCCATGCATCTTTGCTGAGCGTATGAAAAATGTGTCCGTCAGAAACTCCGACACCAATTCAGCATGAGGTTACTCTGCCGGCTGAAGGTAGGCAAACTCCACCTACAGGTTGTAATGGTACTTGAATTACGTAACCATTACGGCAGCTCACCTGAACCTCTCGATACCAGCAATATTCTACTGTGTTTCTGTAAAGTAGTTGACATATTTCTGGGACAACATTCAGATTTGATTTCATTAATGTAGAGGTACTATGATACATCGATATATTTATGTTGCAATGATATTATTCTTATGTGTATTCTTTCTTTTGTCACTATGATCTTTGACGCACTTGTAACTCTGATTTTTGGGCGCGTAAGCGATTATTAGTTAGTTTTGTTAGAGAGTCGGACATTGAGAAAGTCAAGTCTTGGACGTCATGTTGGAAAAACGCGTATTGTAGTCAGCTTATAAAATGTGAACTTTAACAGTGAGGAAGATGTTTTCAAGTATGTTTTGTATTGTGAAGTGATGTATTGTGTGTTACGTGATATTGCAATAAAAAGGAAGTGTAACTGAAATTCGGAGTGCTGATTATTTTTTTACATCACCATTGTGCTAACTTTGAAAGGTTTAATCTTCAAGAATGATTTGTGAAGCGCATCTACAAAACTTTTGAATATAGCAGAATAAAACCTAGGCCTCTTTGCATCCGAGCTTGGAATCATCAACACCTAGATTTTCGACGATTGAGCCACGATTTTACAACGAGACCAGAGTGGGAAACACGAAAAGATGAGTGCCTAGTTTATTCATTATTACATGAAATGACTTTATTAACTGTGCTCTAATGACACCTGCCCCATAATAACTTTGTTGTTGCCCGAAAATGCAGTATTTATCAGCGTGAGCAACACCACAATCATTATTAAATTTTGACCTTTGTTGTGGTAGGGTTGTTAGAAGATGTCGAACGGGCTGCCTATCCCTCAGGCGCCAGATCAGCCTCGCTGCTGAATTGGTGTCAAAGTTTCTGACAGGCACATTTTGAACGTGCTCAATAAAGGTGCGTGGGTGGCACCGAAGATGTTGCCGAACTGGGTGGTCTTAGAGGGACATTGTCATTTTGTTCTTGCATGTGTCAATGTCGAACCCTCCTATGATCACGCCACAGGAGGGTGGGACGAAAAAGCATAAAAATGCTTTATGACTTCGAACCACATTCAGATTTCATCGAATGTTTTTGAACGGTCCCTAATGATTCGACCCTGATCTACATCTACATGATTACCCTGCAATTCACATTTAAGTGCTTGGCAGAGGGTTCATCGAACCACAATCATGCTATCTCTTTACCATTCCACTCCCGAACAGCGCGCGGGAAAAACGAACACCTAAACCTTTCTGTTCGATCTCTGATTTCTCTTATTTTATTTTGATGATCATTCCTACCTATGTAGGTTGGGCTCAACAAAATATTTTCGCATTTGGAAGAGAAAGTTGGTAACTGAAATTTCGTAAATAGATCTCGCCGCGACGAAAAACGTCTTTGCTTTAATGACTTCCATCCCAACTCGCGTATCATATCTGCCACACTCTATCCCCTATTACGTGAGCTGCCCTTTTTTGAACCCTTTCGATGTCCTCCGTCAATCCCGCCTGGTAAGGATCCCACACCGCGCAGCAATATTCTAACAGAGGACGAACGAGTGTAGTGTAAGCTGTCTCTTTAGTGGACTTGTTGCATCTTCTAAGTGTCCTGCCAATGAAACGCAACCTTTGGCTCGCCTTCCCTACAATATTATCTATGTGGTCTTTCCAACTGAAGTTGTTCGTAATTTTAATACCCAGGTACTTAGTTGAATTGACAGTCTTGAGAATTGTACTATTTATCGAGTAATCGAATTGCAACTGATTTCTTTTGGAACTCATGTGGATCACCTCACACTTTTCGTTATCTAGCGTCAACTGCCACCTGCCACACCATACAGCAATCTTTTCTAAGTCGCTTTGCAACTGATACTGGTCTTCGGATGACCTTACTAGACGATAAATTACAGCATTATCTGCGAACAACCTAACAAAACTGCTCAGATTGTCACCCAGGTCATTTATATAGATCAGGAACCGCAGAGGTCCCAGGACGCTTCCCTGGGGAACACCCGATACCACTTCAGTTTTACTCGATGATTTGCCGTCTATTACTACGAACTGCGACCTTCCTGACAGGAAATCACGAATCCAGTCGCACAACTGACACGATACCCCTCAGGCCCGCAGCTTGATTAGAAGCCGCTTGTGAGGAACGGCGTCAAAAGCCCTCCGGAAATCCAGAAACACGGAATCAACTTGAGATCCCCTATCATTACTTCGTGCGAATAAAGAGCTAGCTGCGTTGCACAAGAACGATGGGACAGCAAAAACTGCTGTCATCCTACACTCCAAATGGGTAAGATCACGTTCAGTTGGGTTGAAACCCCACGATGTCCTTAGAGTAGGGTCGAAACGCCCAGGAGTTGCAGCAGTAGCCAAATTTGTCAAGAACGTCATCCTGTTGCTCACTGCACTGCAGACTGTCGCTTGCGACCGCCAAGTGTGTTCGAATCAATGCACCAAGGAAGGGTTCATTTCATTGACGCTCTTTATGCCACCTGCGGGACCTTTTTTCGTTTCCATACTGAGCAGCGATGCGTCCGAAATGTTTTCCTCGGCCACCCATACGAAAACCGCGTGATTTCAACTCAGAGTGTCGTTGTTCTGGTCTCCATCGCAGAGATGTGAAAGAAAGGGGTGAAATGTTGGTAAGAGGTGCCATCACGACCTTCCCAGGGAGTGACACGTCCAAGGTGGCGTTGGGCAGAGTTGTGGTGAAATTTTACGCCAATGTAACATCTATAACCCGCCTTCTTGCTCACACGAACTTCTGAGAAGTCGATACTTCGCCGTTTGAAGTATCGCCGAGTCCGATGGTGAAGCCGCCGGGTGCGCCGTTTTGCACCATTATAGAGTAAGGCTGTAGACGCAGGCAACTTTTAAAGAAAATTAAAACTTACGCGTTGCAGTGCGAAACAGTTACGGGGTTTCAAAACGTTACCGTTTAATTTTGTTGCGCAGTGTAGTAAACGAAATACATGTAGGATGTGAGACCAGGAGCGTTGTACCGACAGTGGTAGAGAAAAGGGGAAAGAACTATTTGAAAGCTCCCTGTGGTGTGCGTACTGTAAGACCTTCGGTACACACACCATCAGATTATTTGACTTGTCGCTCTAACGAAGTAGGCGAGTGTCAGCAATATGTCTCGTGGTCTTATCGTGGCGTGTTTGTCTTCTGCCATTAGCTCATACAATAGAAATCCCACTTGCACGCTTAGAGTATCAGATTGACGGTGACCAACTTTAAACAGAACTTGATTAATTTTCACACACATTTATTAAAATAATAAAAAGCATAGACATTACGTAACTTGATTCTGCATGCTGTTTACAATTGACAATCTGAAGTTCCTTTGGTCTTGGTACGTTAATCTTATTCTCACATATCTCTGATACTTGACAAAAGTGTCTATACATTTATCTTCATGTCTATGTTCAGGAAAATGGAAATATTATTAGGTGCAGACTGAAACTTGACTATAGACTGGTACAGACTGATGTGGACTGATACAGACAGGTGCAGATGAATGCAGACAAATGCAGACTAATGCAGACAAATGCAGACTGACTAATCTGAGGTCTGTACACTGGTTATAATATCTCGCACGTTCAGGTATCACTTCGCGAGTGTGATCTGCGAGGAGAAAAGGTTCTGCGTTAGCAGCAATCTCATTGGCTGCGTTACATATTAATATACGGATTGGCGGAAGCAGAATTTGGTCTGTCTCTAAGGCAGCGCCATCTCGTAGTGCGGAGATGGACGAGCGCTGCGCCTGCGCTGTTGTGCTTAGCGGGGCGCGCTCTAGTGGGAAAGTTGTGTATACACACTGACTACGCACGCTGACTATGCGGAACTATGTACACAGCACTCCCCTAAATGAAACATAGTGGTCACTTTTGCCTGTTGATACCGCGCACTAGACTCAGAGGCGAATTCGGAATCTGAGGACCTCACCCTGGTTTGCCGGAGCCCTCAAAATGTTCTAATGTGTGTGAAATCTTATGGGACTTAACTGCTAACTGCTGATAGTCCCTAAGCTTACACACTACTTAACCTAAATCATTCTAAGGACAAACACAAACACACACACACACACACACACCCATGCCCGAGGGAGGACTCGACCCTCTGCTGGGACCAGCCTCACAGTCCATGACTGCAGCGCCCTAGACCGCTTGGGCTAATCCCTTGCGCCGGAGCCCTCTACAGATCTGATGTACGACATCTTATAAATCTAAGTTCAAGGGATGAAATGTTAGTCATCCCCTAAAAGCTCACACTGCTTACTTTGGAGCGCTGTAGATGGTGTGGAACTGGCTTTAGGTGGTCATGTGACCGTGAACTACTGACGGAAGTTATAACAGTGGAGTGGCGTGTCTTAGTCAGTCTGTTGTATGGAATCAGCGCGGTAAAATGGGTTAACGTGGTGACGTAACAGAATGGCAGAAAGGGGCTATCGTGTTTCTATGTGCCCATGACTACACCGTGAATGAAACTACCCGGTTTATTGGTGTATGAACATGGACTGTCCAGCATGTCTCTAAGGACTGGTATTCTACAGGCAGTCATATAATCTGGCGCAAGAACAGCGGTCGTAAGAAGATCCTACTTGACGGGGACTGGAAGTGAGTGCCACGCCTTGTCAGTGACAGACTGTTTCAAACCCAGCAGGAATTACTGCTGTCAGCGGCTGCAGCTCCATCTCATCCTGTTCCCGAGCGAACATTGCCAAGAGGACTACGTACAATGGACCTTTGGAGTCACATACCTCGCAAATGGCCATTTCTCACTAAGAACCATAAGCCTTCACGTCTTCATTTGGCCAAACATTACAGAAACCGGACAGTAGCAAACTGGATCTGTGTAATGTGATCCGAAGAGACGCAATTTTGCCTCTTTTCATATAATGCAAGACGGCGACTGCATCGAATGCACATTGAGGCGTTTAACCTGCAGTGCGTGAGGAGCTTAGTTAAGACTGGAGGTGATTCTCTGATGTTTTGGGTGTGTTTTTTGTACTCTTTCTAGTTGTCGTGAAGAAAAATAAAGGTGTTTATTTCAACACTTCCAGCGAACGAGTGTTGCTCTTTCTTCTACATCTTCACCATGAGTATGCTGTGGATTTGATCATCAGTGAGCGACTTCATCTGGATATGGCATGTCAAAAGAAACTCGTCGACTCTCATCTTAGCCGAACTGAGTCTGTTGTCAATGCTGAGGTGGTGCTAACCGATATGAACGTTATGTCTGCTGGGTGCCAGATTTTCTGGCCGGTGTGCTTATCTTCTTACTGTCAGTTGCAGGAGCACTCGTGAAGCCCGCACCCCCTCTGGAAACAGATTAGATACATCTAAACCTATGAAAAAAAGACCACTGTAATATTTCTGGTAAGCCCTTAAAGCAACAACTAAACTAAATATACACTCCTGGAAATTGAAATAAGAACACCGTGAATTCATTGTCCCAGGAAGGGGAAACTTTATTGACACATTCCTGGGGTCAGATACATCACATGATCACACTGACAGAACCACAGGCACATAGACACAGGCAACAGAGCATGCACAATGTCGGCACTAGTACAGTGTATATCCACCTTTCGCAGCAATGCAGGCTGCTATTCTCCCATGGAGACGATCGTAGAGATGCTGGATGTAGTCCTGTGGAACGGCTTGCCATGCCATTTCCACCTGGCGCCTCAGTTGGACCAGCGTTCGTGCTGGACGTGCAGACCGCGTGAGACGACGCTTCATCCAGTCCCAAACATGCTCAATGGGGGACAGATCCGGAGATCTTGCTGGCCAGGGTAGTTGACTTACACCTTCTAGAGCACGTTGGGTGGCACGGGATACATGCGGACGTGCATTGTCCTATTGGAACAGCAAGTTCCCTTGCCGGTCTAGGAATGGTAGAACGATGGGTTCGATGACGGTTTGGATGTACCGTGCACTATTCAGTGT
This sequence comes from Schistocerca serialis cubense, assembly GCF_023864345.2. Taxonomy (NCBI): domain Eukaryota; kingdom Metazoa; phylum Arthropoda; class Insecta; order Orthoptera; family Acrididae; genus Schistocerca; species Schistocerca serialis. The sequence goes on along the minus strand of NC_064640.1, from coordinate 398,796,753 downwards.
CCCCTCGACGATCACCAGTGGTGTATGGCCAGTGTAGGAGATCGCTCCCCACACCATGATGCCGGGTGTTGGCCCTGTGTGCCTCGGTCGTATGCAGTCCTGATTGTGGCGCTCACCTGCACGGCGCCAAACACGCATACGACCATTATTGGCATCAAGGCAGAAGCGACTCTCATCGCTGAAGACGACACGTCTCCATTCGTCCCTCCATTCACGCCTGACGCGACACCACTGGAGGCGGGCTGCACGATGTTGGGGCGTGAGCGGAAGACGGCCTAACGGTGTGCGGGACCGTAGCCCAGCTTCATGGAGACGGTTGCGAATGGTCCTCGCCGATACGCCAGGAGCAACAGTGTCCCTAATTTGCTGGGAAGTGGCGGTGCGGTCCCCTACGGCACTGCGTAGGATCCTACGGTCTTGGCGTGCATCCGTGCGTCGCTGCGGTCCGGTCCCAGGTCGACGGGCACGTGCACCTTCCGCCGACCACTGGCGACAACATCGATGTACTGTGGAGACCTCACGCCCCACGTGTTGAGCAATTCGGCGGTACGTCCACCCGGCCTCCCGCATGCCCACTATACGCCCTCGCTCAAAGTCCGTCAACTGCACATACGGTTCACGTCCACGCTGTCGCGGCATGCTACCAGTGTTAAAGACTGCGATGGAGCTCCGTATGCCACGGCAAACTGGCTGACACTGACGGCGGCGGTGCACAAATGCTGCGCAGCTAGCGCCATTCGACGGCCAACACCGCGGTTCCTGGTATGTCCGCTGTGCCGTGCGTGTGATCATTGCTTGTACAGCCCTCTCGCAGTGTCCGGAGCAAGTATGGTGGGTCTGACACACCGGTGTCAATGTGTTCTTTTTTCCATTTCCAGGAGTGTAGTATGAAGGTATTTCATTTCTGTGTTACTGGTTTTTTTTTCTTTCTAAGCAAATTTAGTTCGTATATACGTATATAGCATGGAAGACTGCAGTTTTGCCGGCCGGAGTGGCCGAGCGGTTCTAAGCGCTACAGTCTGGAACCGCGCGACCGCTACGGTCGCAGGTTCAAATCCTGCCTCGGGCAGGGATGTGTGTGATGTCCTTGGGTTAGTTGGGTTTAAGTAGTTCTAAGTTCTAGGGGCCTGATGACCTCAGAAGTTAAGTCCCATAGTGCTCAGAGCCATTTGAACCACTGCAGTTTTTATGGCACATTTGTTAACGACGGGAGAGAGTACCACATACAGCAGCACTTTGCTTATATAGCCGTGGCAGATGTTTGGTAACTGTATTTCAGACACCTGATTAGATTGCTTCGCTGGACAGACTGTATTTTCTCCGTAAGTAGATTACATTTCGAAATCAGGATGGACTCTATAAGCAAGTGTATGGCATGGAACACTCTAGTTTTAATGGAAAATTGGTTAATTATTGGAGGGAGTACCATGCATAGCATCACTGTACTTAAACAGCACTGACAGACGTTTGGAAATTATCCGACAGTATTTCGCTAATAACTTTTTTGTATGCTTTGAATTCCGCATTTATTGCATGCAACAACTGCTGGAGTAGGCATACCATCTTGCAACGAACTTTCGTTGACCCTAGATTTATTGTTGATCGAAATAACGAACAGCACAGTTCAACCTCAATGCTCCCACTGTCTTAAGCAAAACAATACCACAGATCTACTCTTGCTCCACTGTCGCGCATACTACTTCCTGCAGACCATGCGTGTTCACGAGACTTTGTTGCTTTATAAATTCGTCCTGTGATGACTCTCGAGCTGTAAATTTTAAAGTAGCAACCCAAGCACAGTGATTAATTGCTGTCTAACACAGCTGCTGTCGAAGACGGGAATGCCAAGACAAAGTATCGTGCTTATCTGTCAATTGCTCCTCGATATATACGTCAGTGTGCTTCACATCTTTGCCCACTCTATTTGAACGAGTCCCACCTTCGTACCTCACTGTACATCCTCAGTTTCCATTATAACTTTGAGGTGATTGTCAGCTACTTTCCTGACATTAAATGGCATAGGCGCTTTTGTGGTTAAATGACAGTTACTGGAGAACAGTAACATCGAAACGACAGATCGACACTGTATAGTCGCTCTCTACCAAACCTGTGAGCCCGCATCTGTTCGTGTTACGTGACTGATCTGTGAAGCAAAAGCATCATATGGATGCTGCAAGGATCACGTAGGTTGGCATACTCCATTCGAATATGTGACGAAAAGAAACTCTGGGAATGATGACGTATTTCTCCCGGAAACACAGGGGAAATGTGGTATGTAAGGAAGAATATAGGCAATTTTTTACTGGATAAGCGTGTAACACTGGGACAGAAGCGTAATCGATAGTACTTGTTTGATATACCCTCCACCACGCGCTGTACAGCCGCTTGAAGTGTATTTGTTTTAGATATGGGATGTTCGTAGGTGATGGAGAGGTCTGCAGGTATGTGGGAAGACATGTGGTGGAGTTGGTTGTGTTGTATAGCTAGAGAAGGCCGAAATGCATGCTATAAGCTCACGCAGGATGGCGTGAGGTCTGAAACAGGATACGTAATGAATGCTATAAAGAAAAGTACGTAGCTTCTGGAATACTTAACTTTAATCCATCATTTGTATACATCGTTCTTGATGAGACATGCTTCATACGATAACTATCAATTGCTATGGCGCCTTGCTAGGTCGTAGCCATTGACTTAGCTGAAGGCTATTCTAACTATTTTCTCTACAAATAAGCGAGGCTTCGTCAGTGTTGCATCGCTAGCAAAGTCGTCCGTACAACTGGGGTGAGTGCTAGTAAGTCTCTCGAGACCTGCCGTGTGGTGGCGCTCGGTCTGCGATCACTGACAGTGGCGACACGCGGGTCCGACATGTACTAATGGACCGCGGCCGATTTAAAGCTACCACCTAGCAAGTGTGGTGTCTGGCGGTGACACCACAGGTTTTTTGACCTGAACGTAACTAAATCTATTGCACAGTAATAGGACTATGAATCCCGTACACTGTCATCGGAACCTTAGATTACCGTAAACTGCCTAGCAGTAAGGATCTAGCGCAAGCTGAAGTAGAATGCATATGTCAGGTTCGGATTCAGTTACTGGAATCTTAAGGAATAGCAACCCAAGCACTAACAACCGACAAGTCGGTGAGCTAAAGCAGAAGAATATGTCAGGTTCAAATTAATTTGCATGGATTTTTAAGGGGGATGTGTTCCACCCACTAAGAAGTGACGGTGGAAGAGGCGAGTGACAGGAAATTCCGTCAGTATCTCACTTAGAGACTGTGGCGCTACAATTCGGATCGAAGTGTAAGAGGTAGTAAGATGATAGCTGTTGCCGGAGACAACATTGACATTGATTTGGCCGGGCTTGTACTTGTTTGTTAATTGGCTCTCGATTTACGATAGTTGGATAAGTGTGTAAGTATTGGGTTTTCTTCTAAATAAAAAGTTACCATCACACATATGCGTAGGACCAATGTGGATACGATCTGCTTTAGACGGAATACAGTATAGAGGTCGATTCACTATCGAAGAGCGCGTGGGTGTGAAACATGAGCAGTGCTGTCATTGAATCTCGAGTCTCCCCCTATTCTTGCAGTAGCTCCGAATTACGCGTGGATGTGTGAAGTTGTTGCGCCAGTGTAACTGATTCAATGGATAATGTGCTGGAAACCCTGCTGTGGGGCGGCGGGTGGAATTTAGTGCTGTTACTTAAACGTGTAATGTAACTGCAGTAAAGAATGCATTCCCCGGCCGATGCACCATATGTGGGGCGGCGGGTGGAATTTAGTGCTGTTATTTAAACGTGTAATGTAACTGCAGTAAAGAACGCACTTCCCGGCCGATGCACCATATGTGGGGCGACGGGGAGGAATTATTTTGTTTTTAAATGTTCCTATTATTTATGCTGTTGTTTTGCCGTTCTCAACACTGGCTCTCTATCTACAATTTTGGCAACCAGAAAGTGATTAGCAAAACGTGAAGCCTGTAGTTAGAATTCCTAGTGCCCACTTCATCTGAGAAATACACTTATAGCTACAGCTTACAGCTCTGAGGAATTAGGAGATTGTCTGGGATTCATAATCAAAAACGATCGTGAAAAAAAAAACGTTCTCTGTATTTTGAAAGTCACAGATGAAAAAAAAAAAAAAAGAATCCACACAACCTGACTAACAGAGCAGTTCAGAGCCTAATGTGCTGATGCAACTATAACTGTCCAAATTAAATGTTTAAATGAATGCTCGCCATAATTTGATGATAATGTTCATCAAACGCCACGCTAAATAATGGTAGAATGTCTGTCTCGCGACGGCACGTGAAAATGCGACATACGCAAACTGAAGACAGATCATTAAAGTCATCCCCGAATTAACACTTCACTCGAAAACGATTTCATGGTTACGCGTATCCCGAGTAACTTAATACGGCATCCGAGGCTGTTTATAGCAATGATACCGACGCGACGCGACTCCCGGCACAGATGGTGCGCTAATCTGCGTCTGGAGAGAACTGGGGCCTTCCTTCCTCGCGCAGCGTTCTTATATATAAAGCCGCGGTGTGGACGGTTAAGGGAATGCCTGATCAAATCGGCTCTCCCAACTAGCCGCTGGGCTAGTAATGCACCACATTAAGTTATTGAATAAATCATCGCTTCCTTTGCTGATGGCAGATGAAGCTCTCCATTTAAATGCGCAATCAGCACACACGTAAGTAATCATAATAAAAGGCTGATGTGGCTAAGTCAATTATGTTAGGCGAGAGAATTAATTTAATTACACTGCACGCAGTAGACGAGCTCTGAACTTGCCCTTTGGAGATACGCTATCGCTATAGTTTTATAGTTATTCAATTGAAACTTCTCACATCTTTATGGTTATAGCGGATCTCCATTCTACTTAAATATAAACATCCTAGCCTTATTTATTAGCCTACTTAATCTATCTTGCTTCCTTAATTTTTAAGACAAAAACCAGAAAATATTGAATTTCAACTAAAATCTTAATTTGCGAGATCCAAAGTACTGTTTCTATTAAATTATTATGAAAAAGGAATCTAAATATAAATTTTTAAGTCTCTAGCTCTTTTCTGTTGCGCCAATGATTTTTACAGAAAAACGTCCAAAATTTGAAAGTGGTTAAAGTTATTGAACTGACATTCAACACATATTGATTTAATATTACTCCTGACGTGCCAGAAACGTTTCAGGTCATTTATTTGATTTTTAAAGTATTGCGCAACATTTATGACGTCAGAGCTAGTTACAGCGGACTCGGCTGGCACACAATGGAAAGACTGATGTGAATTTATTACGGCGTGAGTAGGCTGCTTCCCTACATCACCCTCTACTTAAATTTTTTTGTTTTTGAATGTTAATGAATGAAAAAAAAATTAATTACAAAAAGGGAAGCAAGAGTACAGCTTAACTCCCTATGAAAATTTAAAATTGAAATGTAAACATATAGAAATATTAAAAGGAAAACTGATTACCTACTTCAATTATTTAAATTACAGGCATGTTCACTGCCTCTTAAGCAATATTATCCCTCAAAATTTAAGCAAAATCAATGAAACACTTTGGCATACATATTGCCTTCGACAATCACACACATAAAAATATGTAAAATTATGAAAATCTTAAATCCATTAAATTCAATTTTACATACACAAATTCGAAGAAAATAACACAGTTATTCATGATACATAAACTGATAATTATATCTTAGCAGTCTTTTCTAAACCTGAAAGAAAATTTCACAAATCATAACAATTTTTACACACGTGGTTGTAGCTGCTTTGGCTGGCGTTCTACACTTCCATTCACAAGGGCAGAGGAGGGGAAGTTGCTATGGTGTGCGTTCTACACATTCACTCTAAACTACATGGGGAAAGGGGAGGGGTCACTGTGAGTTGTGTCCAAGTCACTCCAGGCTTTCACGCAGCTACCAGGCTGCCATTATCTGGTTTGTCCTGTAGAACAAACAAAAAGAGTGCCTCAGACTCTGTTCACTTTTTATCTAAGGGTGGGTCACAATGAAATGGGGATATATACATTTTACCTTTCAATATGTTACTGGAACAAAGTTAACAGAACTTTTTCGATTTTACTCTTGCGGTTACTTAACTGTCATAAAATCGGTAAACAAATGGCTCAAAACGCCTTTAGTCACGTACTAGAGAAAATTTATGCTCAAGGCATACAATCATGAATCCTATTTAATCTCAATTTATTATTTCTGGGCAGGAACACTGAACCAATGCTCGGTACATTCTTGATAAATCTGTATTTTATTTACTTAGCTGACTCTTCTTTGATTACCTTATTCTTAGCGATAGTATGAGTATATTTGATTAGTAGTTGTCTTCTCAGTTTCTTTGTACAGGTGAGTAACTTGTGGTAATAGTACAGTTCTGAGTGTTCAAAACACACTACGTTTAGTTGACTACTAAATCCACTTATTGGTCCTCTGCTGCTGTGTCAGTTCCACATCTGCAATTACGTACTTATTTTATCGAAGTGTATTTATGCTGAGCTATAAATAATGTTTCACGTCTGCCATTATGTTATTCAATTATGTTGCTTGTGTATGTACTTATTTAACACTCACTCTATTAACATTTAAAGCATAGGATAGCACATTTATTTCGTATCTATAGTGTATTGCAGCTGATCAGTTTGCTCACGTGGCAATCCATTTCCACTCGATCGGACGCTGAAACCACAGGTAGTCTCTCTCGACCTACCACTAAACTGCATTAAGTAATTATAACCGAGCGTAATGCTAAATTCCTTAAACCTATAGGACACCATGAGCTGCTCTGTCTCATCTAACATAAGGGTCGCATTCACGCCTCCAACTCATAACCTCAATACCTGTAGGTGTGTCATCGCACACCCAACACCAAAATAATGGCCAGCTCCAACCTTATAAATACTTCAGGGACGTGTCCTTCACGTCTCAGCCACAAACACTGTTCAATTCTATTACACTGCCATTCCTTGCTACACAAGGTGAGTTCATTCTTACAACTTATCTGCATATTTTTCATAACACTAAGCAAACTCTTAGCTCTACAGCATACAATAGGTTTCACTACCATTTCAGATCCTGCTTATACATGAATTTGTATATCTTTTTTAAATATTATTGCGGGACCATTTCCAATAAAACAACACTTTGTACTTACAATATTACCAGGATTCTATACATACTTGTTACTCAAATACATTTGTATCTTAATTACGTCATACTTCTCTATTGTTTATGTCACTGTTAGGTTTTTTTCTTCACTAATCGGTGGATAGAATGGTTACAGAACTCATGGCTTGATAGCCATGACGGAAAATTTTTGTATTGCAAAGAACGAGTCGAAACTTTGGTGGATAGGAAAGATGAAGAATGAGTGAGATCTGAAATGGAAAAGATCTCACACAGCTGGGACTGCACAGCTGCCACACTGTGTAGAGGTTACAGAACAACCTCCTCCCTTCAGAATTCATTAGTTTCGTACTGGAAAGATGGGGTCGAAATTTTTGTGGATAGGAAAGATGAAGAGTGAGTGAGATCTCAAATTGGAAAGAAGATCTCACACAGCTGGGACTGCACAGCTGCCACACTGTGTAGAGGTTACAGAACAACCTCCTCCCTTCAGAATTCATTAGTTTCGTACTGGAAAGATGGGGTCGAAATTTTTGTGGATAGGAAAGATGAAGAGTGAGTGAGATCTCAAATTGGAAAGAAGATCTCACACAGCTGGGACTGCACAGCTGCCACACTGTGTAGAGGTTACAGAACAACCTCCTCCCTACAGAGTTAGTTAGTTTCAGAAACTTTTCGTATTGGAAAGAAGGGGTCGAAATTTTTGCGGATAGGAAAGATGAAGAATGAGTGAGATCTGAAATGGGAAAGAAGATCTCACACAGCTGGGACTGCACAGCTGCCACACTGTGTAGAGGTTACAGAACAACCTCTTCCCTACAGCATTCATTCACTACCTATGAACTTCTTTAGGTCGATCATGTTCCTGAGACCTAATAGCTTTTTACTCTTAGGGTACTCTAGCCTATATGCATTGGCATGTGGTTTTCCTATGATCCTGAAAGGTCCTTGGTATACGGACATGAATTTCTTTGTTTCTGCATTTATTTTCTTTGATTTTTCCTTGGTTTTGACAAGGACTAACTGACCTATTTCAAAACTGGTGGGTACAGCTTTTGCGTCATGACGCTTCTTCCTTTCCAATGCTTTTTTTCTTATATTTGCCCTAGCCATTAACTTCTTCTCGTCTGTGGATATTTGCGTTAGAATAGGAAATTCTACCATGTCTGCAATCACATTGTGTGGCTCTTGTCCAAACATCAATTCGCAAGGCGCAAAACCAGTTGCATCATGCCTTAAGTTGTTAATTACATTCTCAAAATACTTCATGTGCTCTGCCCAACTTGAGTGTTTCCGAGCACAATAAGTCCTGCAAAGCCTATTCAATTTTCTCATAATACGTTCACTCATATTTCCTTGGGGGAAATACGCAGATATTTTCAGATGTTTCACTCCGGCCTTATCTAGACATTCCTTAAATCTATCAGAAGGAAAACTGAGGCCCATTGTCTGACAGCAAATTCTTCGGAACGCCAACGTTCACGAAGAAATCTTTTTCCAACTTTTCTACCAACGTTTTTGCATTTGCTCTTTTAATTGGGTATAGCTAAACATATTTACTGAATCCATCCACGATAACAAAAACATGGGTGCACCCACCTCTCTAAGCAGGAAGAGGGCCAAACAAATCACAAGCCAGTAATTCTAGGGTTTCAGTTGGCTCTACTGAATGCATATCCCCTTGTATTCTTGTGTTAGCAGTACGGACTTTCTGGCACACTACACAAGATGCTAGACGCTTGGCAACACGGCGGTACATGTTGTCAAACACAACCTTCTCTTTTAATTTTGCAATGTACTTCTTTGCGCCATAGTGCCCATACCTCAGGTGTACATAGTCGATTAGTAAGTCTACATGTTGTGAGGGAAAGCATGGCTTCCACTCAGAAACACCTACCTTTTTCCTCCTAAACAGAATACCTTTATGCAGACAATAGTATTGCGAAATCTTAGGATAGTTCGCATTTCCTAAATAGCTCTTTACTAACTTCAGCTGGTCATCTGCATTCTGCTCACGTCTCAAGTTCTTAATCACCTCTTTAATGCACTTTCTTCCTTTACTTCGTGCAACGCAAACATTCGTACTTCACCTAGGTCTGTTGCTATAATTCCCGCGTCATCACAGAGCTCCGCACTTCTAGATAACCCATCAGCTACCAGATTGTCTTTCCCTTGAATATATCTAACCTCAAGGTCAAACTGCTGGAGATACAATGACCATCTTACCAAACGAGCATTCCTCAACTTACAGGTTTTTAAAAAGGTCAACGCCTCATGGTCACTGTAAACAATTATCTTGTGACCCAATAAATACTGCTCAAACTTCTGTACCCCAAATACAATTGCCAATGCTTCCAGATCTGAGATGCCATAATTTCTCTCTGCTGCCTGTAAAGATCGACTTGCGAAAGCTATAGTCTTGTGCACTTCTTGTTCGTTCTCTATTTCTACTAGGAATACCTCCACAGCTATACCATAGCCACTAGCATCAACCGACATGCAGAATGGTTTTTCAAAATCAGGATGATGTAAAATAGGACTATTAATTAAAGATTGTTTAAGCACCTCGAACGCCTGTTGACATTTTGCTGTCCAAACCCAAGGGGTATTCTTTTTCAGCAGGAGGTGAAGACAGGGCGCATTAAAAGCCTGATCACCAACAAAACGCCTATAGAAGCCGAAAAGACCGAACATCGATCTCAACTGCTTCTTTTTTCTGGGAGCCTCAAATTTTTCAATGACTGCTAGCTTGCCTGGGTCAGGCAGAATACCTTTTCCACTTATCATATATCCCAAGAAACCTATTTCCTCTTTAACGCACTCTGTTTTTTCAATCTTTAGTTTCATGCCACCTCTCTCAATAGCCTCTAACACTTCCTCTAATAAAACTGTGTGTTCTTCCCAGGTAGGAGATGCTATTAACAGATCATCTACGTAGACTGTTATTTTATTAATTAAGGCTGGTCCTAAAACATGGCATATCACACGTACGAACGTACAAACAGAGATATTAAGTCCGAAAGGCACCACACGGTATTGGTAACAAACTCCTTCGTACAAGAAAGCTGTGTATTTCCTTGAACTTTCCGCCAGTGGCAAATTCCAATACCCACACGTGATGTCCATAGACGTTAAGAATTTTACTCCCCGGAACTTTTGCAGTAACTCGTCCATGTTCTGCGGTCTATCACTTTCCTTAACCACTATTTCATTCAACCAACGAGCGTCCAAGACCAATCTGACACTACCGTCTCTTTTTGGTACAACAACAAGAGGATTATTGTACTCACTGACCGCTTTTTCAATCACACCCCACTCTAGCATTCTCTGTATCTCCTTTCGAACTGCCTCCTTCCTAGCTACATGTATTTGGTATGACTTTCTGAAAAACACTTGGCCAGGTTTCACCTTTAATTGACATTCATAACCTTTGACCACGCCAGGTCGATTTGAAAACACCTTATGATGTCTTTTTAAAACCTGTCTCAGTTCGTCCTTCCGATTAGCTGAAATTTTATCAATTTCCTGCAATTTAGCTTCTATTTTGTCCAAAATAATTGCTTTTTCTTCTTCTGTGTTTAGCTTACTTTTACTAAGATTAACACCTTCGTCCCAATATCTCCTATTTTTCAAAACTCGTATAGGCAGTTCCCAAGTTTCATCATTAGTTACTACATGTTTATCACTAAAAGGTACTGTAATTACTCCGGTTATCAGCAAGACCATTTTAACTGGCTTCTTTCAAAGTCAACAACACTCTGATATTTCGACAAGAAATCTATGCCAATTAAAACCTCAATACTGAGATTATTTACAATTAAGCAGGGATGATCAATTAAATTTCCATTAATGTCAAAGGGCAGCAAAGCTTCTTGCTTTACCGTTTTTGACACCTTGCCGGTAGCACCAATTATTCTTAGTCCTGATACCCTCATTACTGTAAGCTTGTCTTTACCAGGTAACGCATCAAAGAAGGACTGAGATATCGCACTCACCTCACTTCTACTGTCTAAGAGACAACGTACATTAATACCCAACATAATCACTATTATTATAGGGTGGCTTATTCTAGGTTGTACAGGTGGTTCCTCAAACTGATCCAATAGTTCCTTTTGGATTTGTCTCAAACTAAAGTGATCGACATCTGTCTTAATTACATTTAGGTCAAAGTGTGTAGGGTTTTCCTGAATTACATTTTCAGCTGCCTTTTCCAGTCGGTCTATTAATTTCAAATCGAAACACCGCACGACTTCATTACATTTAGTTTGCTGAACATGACCCAAAATACTATAGTCTGAGCGATTCTGCGCCTCCAGACTGGGCATAATACTAGTTACAGCTAAACCACTTTCATTATTATCGTCGGATTCCTTCTCTAGTGACAACTGGTCACAGCTACTGGGTTCATCGACCCCCAACAGGCTACCCTCTACATTCTCACTTACCTCCTGTCCTAAATTTATTAGTACAGTATCAACGTCCTGCACAGGCACTTTAGATAAGAGCACATCATCCTCATCGTAAATATAAGCATGAATTTCTTTTGCTTCTTCACCTGACAATTCAGTATTTTGTAGCTCTTCCCTACTATTACACTGCTGCGCCTTCTCTTTCTCTTTCCACTTAGAAAGCGTCTCTAACACGGTACCTATCAAATACTGTGAGTGATCTAATATTTCTGCTGTATTCTTAGATGCTACCGACCCTTCATCCACATGTTCAGTCTGAGTATTCTGATCTGTCTTACCAATTCCCGTAACTACTGGCTTAGGAAAAGTAACCGCCTGGTGAGCGCCAGTGTCCTCATAGACGGGAACTAGTTTTCCTGCCTCGGCCTACTACTGTTTCCTTTATTTCCATTATAGTTAACTGGCACAGCATTGCTTTCCGTACTGTTGTTTACCTGCATAATTTTGTTTGGAACAAAATTATTATCATTTGGATGCCATTGTTGGTTCTGATAATTATTTCTCCAATTCCTACCTCTCTTAGGATGGCGAACACCTACTGTTCTGATGTTTACGTTGCCATGCTGCTAGTTCTTAAGATTACTACTATTGTTATTAGCATTTCTGTTATTACGTGCTTGCTCCTCATGGGCAGCAACACGTTCTACACGTTCCAAATACTCAATGAAACGATCCAGATTGTCTCTAGGGGCAGATATAATTCTAGTTTGCCAATACCATGGCAGTTTGGCTTCAAGACCTAGTATTATCATTTCAGGTTTTAGCTTTTCGTCCAAATGTGACAAACGTGAGATCGATGACCTGGCAAACTCTTTAATAGATTCCTTGCCTGCATTGAAGCGTTTTCCACTCCAAAATTCTCTCAACACTTCATTTTGCTTATTGCTAGACCAATACTCAATAATGAAAGCTGTTCTAAATTCTGCTAATGTTTTACACTTCAACATAACATCAGCTGACCAACGCATGTCGTCACCTGCTAAATGGCTTCTAATAAATGAGATTTTCTCTCGTTCAGACCAAGTTGGTGGAATCACATCTTCAAAATCGTTCCAGAAATCTAGCGGGTGGATATTTTTATCTGGATCGAACCGCAAGAACTGCCGACACCCAATAAAAGCGGCGTTTGCAGCTACAACTTGTTGTATACTACCATTACCAGAAGTTACTGAAGCTACTTTACTCTCAATGTTAGCAATGTTAGTACTAATATTTTCTACTCTCATTTCAACATTATCTACTCTTTGCACAATATGAGTAGTATCAGTTTTGATTGCGTCTACTTCTGCTTGACATATGTTTACTTTTACATTAACATCTTTAAACCTATCTGAGCACAGTTCAGATTCCGCCTCGATCTTTTCTGTTAACTTGTGCTCCATCTTCGCATCTTCCATTTGGAAGTCTCTGCGAACCTCAGCAACTTCGGATTTTACTGTTTTATTCATTTCAGAATATTGTTGAGCAACCTTTTTCTTAATATCCTCATGGTTGTAATCAGTTTTATAATTCAAACTGTCCAGATCCTCTTTCAACTTATTGCAACTAGCCTTGAAGGAAGTTTCTAATTCAGCTTTATTGGATTCTAATTTATTATCCATTGCCTCAAACCGTTTATTAAAACTTGTTTGGCTGGGCACGATTACAGACTTTAATTCAGCTGTCATTCTAGCATTACTGGCTGATATTTTTGCATTACTGGCACCTATTGCTTGTAATATAACATTTAAATCAATAGCCCCAGTGTCTTTGGGTTGCTCACTAGCTGGCTTTTTATCACACTCAGGTGACGAAAAACTAGCTCCAACACCAGAATCATCAAAACTAAATGAAACTTCTGTTTGATCAGTCATATCTAACTTCTCCTGTTTAAATTCTACCACCTCTGATGACTGTTTCGTTTTTAATTCATCAGATAAACTATCATCCAATAAATTAACAATTTCTGCTTTCTGCTTTACTACAGGGGTCTATTATTGAATCATTGCCCCTTCCCACACTACTGTCAGGAGACAATACTTCATGTTTCACTTTAACATTACTACTTTCATGCATATTTACACTTGAATCGTTGTCTGGATTTACAGTTCCCTCAACAGACATAGGTTCTGATTTAAGTTTAACCTCAGTTTCTTCTGGCGGTTCCATCGCCGACAGTCTTTTAGTGCAGGTTAGTAAAATTTTTAACAGCTTTTCACTTAACTTAGTTCCTTCTGCACGACGTATGGCGTTGCCGGCGCGGCGTTCCAGGATTACTGATGCGACGCAGCGCGTTGAACTGCAGACGGCACTCCGACGGCTGTTGTGTGTTTGCGTGGCCCGCAACTGCAGGCGCGACTCTGGTTGCTCCGGCTGACGACTGCGGTGAGGCGAAACTGGCTTCTCACGATGCCGGCAGTGCCGCTAGACTCAGCGCCAGCTCCGTTAATCCAGATGCGCTGTTAATCCAATTGCGTCGTCCACATACACACGTAACACTATCACTGTTCTATTACTCAGCTGCATGTCGCATTTCACTCACGAATCCGAATATTAAAAAAATCACTTTCACTTTTACTCAGTTTCTTTCCCGGCCGATGCACCATATGTGGGGCGGCGGGTGGAATTTAATGCCGTTATTTAAACGTGTAATGTAACTGCAGTAAAGAATGCATTTCCCGGCCGATGCACCATATGTGGGGCGGCGGGTGGAATTTAGTGCTGTTATTTAAACGTGTAATGTAACTGTAATAAAGAATGCACTTCCTGGACGATGCAGCATAGGTGGGGCGACGGGGAGGAATTATTTTGTTTTTAAATGTTCCTATTATTTATGCTGTTGTTTTGCCGTTCTCAACACTGGTTCTCTATCTACAATTTTGGCAACCAGAAAGTGATTAGCAAAACGTGAAGCCTGTAGTTAGAATTCCTAGTGCCCACTTCATCTGAGAAATACACTTATAGCTACAGCTTATAGCTCTGAGGAATTAGGAGATTGTCTGGGATTCATAATCAAAAACGATCGTGAAAAAAAAACGTTCTCTGTATTTTGAAAGTCACAGATGAAAAAAAAAAAAAAAAGAATCCACACAACCTGACTAACAGAGCAGTTCAGAGCCTAATGTGCTGATGCAACTATAACTGTCCAAATTAAATGTTTAAATGAATGCTCGCCATAATTTGATGATAATGTTCATCAAACGCCACGCTAAATAATGGTAGAATGTCTGTCTCGCGACGGCACGTGAAAATGCGACATACGCAAACTGAAGACAGATCATTAAAGTCATCCCCGAATTAACACTTCACTCGAAAACGATTTCATGGTTACGCGTATCCCGAGTAACTTAATACGGCATCCGAGGCTGTTTATAGCAATGATACCGACGCGACGCGACTCCCGGCACAGATGGTGCGCTAATCTGCGTCTGGAGAGAACTGGGGCCTTCCTTCCTCGCGCAGCGTTCTTATATATAAAGCCGCGGTGTGGACGGTTAAGGGAATGCCTGATCAAATCGGCTCTCCCAACTAGCCGCTGGGCTAGTAATGCACCACATTAAGTTATTGAATAAATCATCGCTTCCTTTGCTGATGGCAGATGAAGCTCTCCATTTAAATGCGCAATCAGCACACACGTAAGTAATCATAATAAAAGGCTGATGTGGCTAAGTCAATTATGTTAGGCGAGAGAATTAATTTAATTACACTGCACGCAGTAGACGAGCTCTGAACTTACCCTTTGGAGATACGCTATCGCTATAGTTTTATAGTTATTCAATTGAAACTTCTCACATCTTTATGGTTATAGCGGATCTCCATTCTACTTAAATATAAACATCCTAGCCTTATTTATTAGCCTACTTAATCTATCTTGCTTCCTTAATTTTTAAGACAAAAACCAGAAAATATTGAATTTCAACTAAAATCTTAATTTGTGAGATCCAAAGTACTGTTTCTATTAAATTATTATGAAAAAGGAATCTAAATATAAATTTTTAAGTCTCTAGCTCTTTTCTGTTGCGCCAATGATTTTTACCGAAAAACGTCCAAAATTTGAAAGTGGTTAAAGTTATTGAACTGACATTCAACACATATTGATTTAATATTACTCCTGACGTGCCAGAAACGTTTCAGGTCATTTACTTGATTTTTAAAGTATTGCGCAACATTTATGACGTCAGAGCTAGTTACAGCGGACTCGGCTGGCACACAATGGAAAGACTGATGTGAATTTATTACGGCGTGAGTAGGCTGCTTCCCTACACTGTGATACTGTTAGATTCGTATTACGAAGATATGCTCCATTTGAAAAAAAAGGTGATCTATTTCTCTCGAAACATTATGCTGTCAAGGAAGACTTGACACCATTACACTGCCGTATTTCTAGCGTAGGGATCATAGACATACGGTAAAGGAGATTAGGACACATATAGCGATTTAGTTATAGCCAATCATTCGGTAACGATGAATTGCAGAGGTATCAGAATTCCTTGCAGCAATAAGGTTTCATTGGTCATTTAAAAGACCTGTTTCTGGCGTAGCAATCGCAGAGGAGATTGGGGTACACATTGAGGCGTACAGATATTCATTTTTACTCTTTCATTACGTATGCGACTGGAAATGGAACGAAGAAAGCGATAATACTGTTACGAAATAGTCCACACCGTGCAGTGGTTTACGGAATATGTATTTAGATGTAGGCTCCCATCTATTGCAGGGCTGCGACACTGGTAATCTATAGCGATTTGCATAGTATTGAGTGTCGGTGGTTGTTGGGGCTGAATGTAGATAAATCTACATCTACATCTACATCTACATTGATACTCCGCAAGCCACCCAACGGTGTGTGGCGGAGGGCACTTTACGTGCCACTGTCATTACCTCCCTTTCCTGTTCCAGTCGCGTATGGTTCGCGGGAAGAACGACTGTCTGAAAGCCTCCGTGCGCGCTCTAATCTCTCTAATTTTACATTCGTGATCTCCTCGGGAAGTATAAGTAGGGGGAAGCAATATATTCGATACCTCATCCAGAAACTATTGAATCTAAAATAGCTGAAGAGCCCTGCTAGTGTTATGTTACGTCACTGACTCCAGATCAGTAGAAGCAGAACCGATCGTTTTTTAAAAAAAAAAAAAATCTGGACACGAGCATCCGCGTGGTGGTGAATTTCACGTTATGATAGCTCTGTACATAGCTAGTGATGGGTAGAGGGCTAAGTAATGGAACATTGTTGTAGCAACGTGATGGGATTTCGAGAGAATTGGCAGGGGTCTGTGACTTGGCTGGGGGTATCTGTTCTTCAGGCTCCGGCATACGCCGATTATCGCTCAAGAGCGTACAGAGCGTAAATAAAAGACGCGAGGGCTTTTTAATTCTAATTACGCCCTTTTCTCCTCAACAAATATGTTATAACGACGATGGATGTCGCGGGAGAGGTTTGCTGCTGGGAAGGTATGGTAGGCAATGCGAAACGACATCCAACTGGTGTGATTATAGACATACCATACTTTTCCGGACGCCATACGCCTATAAATAATAACCATGCAAGTTGCCGAAAATATTACGCAGTTGGAACGTAGAGTTACTGCTGATAGTGATCCTACGTATCACCATACATGTGTTGAAAGTGACTGTACTACTACTCCTATAAAAAATTACGGTATGTCTAGCCATAAGGGGAGACTAGATTTGATATGGGGAATTGTGATTTCAACGCATTGACGAATATATCCGACCACAATGAATGATACATTCATTTCGTAAACTCATGTACAATATACCATAGCAAGGTTCAACTGGATCTGCTATAGTGTACAGACGGGGCAGGCAATACGGCTGTAACATAATGGATACACAGAACGTCCTCTCATCGTCTCCCCAAAGCAGATCCTAACATGTTGTTTGTCACAGTATCGACTGTGATGTTTATTACAGTACATCAGCACTTATCGGTGATGTCTTCCCAACCCTTTACTCCACGGCAACATTGTAGAATGTCACATAGTGCTGGACGCCTGTGATTTACAATTCTTGTTTGAGAGAGTCTTGACAGGATGCAGCACCTTCCAGAAGCGCTGACTGAAAGTAGCTGCAGTCTGTTCTAGAATCTGATTGGCTGGAAGACCTAAATATAAAATAATTTCCTAGAACTGAGGAAAATCTCCTAGCACTGAGGAAAATCGAGAAACCTAGCGAATGTGTGTGTGGTTATAACACAATTTTTTCGGACAATGTATACATATAAAGGATAATTGCACTGCTTGTCTGAAATGTGTATGGGTAGGAAGGTAAAGTTACCGTGGTCAGAGTTGCGACACGTACAAAGAAAATGGTGTGGGTTGGAAGTTAACAGATATGTCTGGCCATAAGGGACGTATACATTCTACTATTTTGACGTGGAAAATTGCTTTTTCAACATGTCCAGCCACAGCGGTATGAAAGATTTTATGTGGAAAACTGTCCAGTCATAAGGAGGGTATATATTTACGTGGAAAATTGACATTTCCAGAGCCACAGTCGTCATGAGGAGGTACTGTCGAATGTCACCAGGTTAGCGCTGCGATGTAATATTTTATTGTAATTACACTAATTCTCTAGGACGACTCCGCTTGGCGTCTGGGCACAAGCACAGGGCGGAGGTATCCTGTGGCTGGAATGAATGGACATTTCCGGCTTAAGGCGCGAGCTGCCACTGAGCCTCCTGAACTGGTCAGGTGGGGTACAACGGTGCAGCGGACCTAACTGTGCCGCCCTCTGTGTGGGTGAATACTGAATAGAGAACTAATGCTCAGTATGTGTTGGGCAGCCTTGACGATCAATTTTGTAGCGAGAATTCTCCGATTTTTATGTGGATATTGATGCAATATGGCAAGTGTTTGCGCTAGACGATTATTCCCCTGAGAACAATCGCGTAAATAGCATGATATTCCGGCAAGCCTTGTGAAAATACATGAAGTTCTGGAATTTTTCATATGCTACTCGATGACTTCAGCATAAATGAGTCACAAATATTGTCGTTTTGGCGTGAAAAATCGGATATTGCAGCTGGTATCAGTTTCGAGTTCTGCAAATTAATTCGCGATTGACAAAGCATTTCTCAGAAGACCCGGCCGGAAACAATACTGTTAGTGGACACCTTTGTGCCGGAAGAACCAGCCTTGCCTTTGTACACCAGTCTGGAGAGTGATCACTGTCTGCGGCATGTGCACCACGCCTCACGGGAGATGTCTAGCGTTGCGACCATATATGGAGCATAGATTTCTGTTTTTGTGATCTGTGTCTCTTCACAGTATATGTATAAGTGTCTGGTGGTCGATAGCTATATGCAGAATGCAGAAGAGATGATTTTGTATGGTGCAGGATACGAACTGTGTTTACTACAGTGATATGGTATGGTGATACAATCGTTTTGCTGTTATAGCCTGGTTGGAGATCGGTTTCATGCCGAAAACTTCAAGCTTTCCTCGTCAGTAGCAGAGCAGTGTAACTGAATAAGTGTCTTTGGCCATAGTTCCCATATTTCATAATCTGTAGACCAGTTTTGCAGGGTATAACTGTCAGTACAATATCACTGTTCTATGTTTTCTTTCGATCTTAACAAAACAGTTTTTCCCCTAAAATTCTCGTAATTTGTCCATCTGTAGAGAGTGGTGGACAGTGCTCCCACACCATCAGCAGCATTTTGGGAAGTAAATTGAGTAACAACCAATCAGGATGCTCCATTCACAGAAAGTTCCATAATGTCATAGAGTCACAAGATATACATTGTGGGAGAGGGTAGGGGGCAGAAGAGTGTTTACAGACTAGTAAGAATAAGACATTGGCAGAGCAAGGCATCTACAGAAAGTAGGGCGGTGCCTCGAATTCTAGGGGGGGGGGGGGGTGGCGAAAGTGGGGGGGGGGGGTCAGCGGTGTTGGAGTATGGAGGAAAATCCATCAGCAATTCAACAACACCAAGAACACATATCCCGCCAAAATGAATACATAAATACCTTACGTCCTTTCTCTCTTGCAGCTAAGCACAGACTGAGTCTTTTCCTGCCAATTCACTAGCGAGGGATGGTGCAGAAGAAGGTGAGTGACATCATAGGAGTGGTGGAGAGATGGCGGAGTTAGGTTAGTGTAGGTAGCTCAAACGACCTATTTCCCACAATAGAAATACCGCCATTCTGAGGGAGTTGGAGGGGGTTGTGACATTATTGGATGGTGGGGAAGACGTAGACACCATTTTGAATCAATTATTTGTTCTCATAACCCTTTGTTCCATTACTGCTGACGGCCTTCACTTAACGACCAAGAGCAGTGGCGTTTGCATAGAGTTGTCAGTGCTAATATACAGGCAACACTGCCTGAAATAGCCGCAAAAATCAATGTGGGTGAACGACGGTTGTATCCATTAGGACAGTGAGACGAAATTTGCCAGTAATGGGCTATGGTAGCAGACGACCCACATGAGTGTCTTTGCTAATGGCATGATGTCGCCTGCATCTCCTCTCCTGGGCTCGTGACCATATTGGTTGGGCCCTACATGACTGGGAAACGATGGCCTGCTCATATGAGTTTGGGTTTGAGTTGGTAAGAACTGGTGGTAGTGTTCGGGTGTGATGCATACCCCACAAAGCAATGGACCCAATTTCTCAACAAGGCAGTGTGCAAACTGATGGTGGGTCCATATTGGTGTGGGCTGTGTTTACGTGGAATGCGCTGTCCTCTGGTCCAACTGAACCAATCATTGACTGGAAATGGTTCTGTTCGGCTACTTGGAGACCATTTGCAGCCACTCATGGATGGAATTTTTATGGATGACAATGCACCATGTCACCGGAACACAGTTGTTCGTGACTGGATTGCAGAACATTTTGAACAATTTGAGCGAATGATTTGGCCACCCTGATCGTCCAACCTGAATCCCATCAAACACTTATGGGACATAATCGAAAGGTTTGTTCGTTGACAAAATTCAGCACTGACAATACTTTCGCAATTATGGACAGCTAGAGAGGCAGCATAGCTCAGTATTTCTGCAGGGATCTTCCAAAAACTTGTTGCGTCCACGCCACGTCTAGTTGATGCACTACGCTGGGAAAGAGAAGGTCAGGCACGATATTAGGCGACATCCCATGACATCTATCACCTCAGTGTATGTGCTCTTTAAGACGTCTCTTGGTGAGGCGATTGATGGAGTTGCAGAACTGAAAGAAGTTATATGACAACTTACTGCTGACGCTAGGCAACACATGACCCTTGTGTTTACTGCATCTACGACTATGATAGTAGACTTGACACTTAGAATTAACGATCGCTGAAATGTTATGTGTAATTGACATTCAATTCTATTTACTGACTGACATTTTAGACGCATTAAATACAGTGTTGTCCCATAACTAAAGCAGTCAGTACCTATCCACTGCCGGCCGCGGTGGTCTTGCGGTTCTAGGCGCGCAGTCCGGAACCGCGTGACTGCTACGGTCGCAGGTTCGAATCCTGCCTCGGGCATGGATGTGTGTGATGTCCTTAGGTTAGTTAGGTTTAATTAGTTCTAAGTTCTAGGGGACTGATGACCACAGATGTTAAGTCCCATAGTGCTCGGAGCCATTTGAACCATTTTTGAACCTATCCACTTTAATCAGATTGTGTAGATTTAGTTACTTCCTTGAGCTACCTTGCCGAGAATCTTCTTACTGTGAGGTTATAGTATAATAGGCAATCAAATGAAAATGATGAAGATGGGAAAAAGTAAGTAAATTGTTTATTTTTCAAAAGTAATCGCCATAATTGATAATACTATTATCGCACTGTTAGACGAGATGGTCAGTGCCTTCATGGAAAAAATATTTTCGGTTCTCTAGAGAACCCTGATTATACACAGGCGTGCACCTTTTTGTTGAAAACAAATTAAGGGCCACAAACGTCTTTTTTCAGTGGTGCAAAACATGGAAAACGTATGGGAGAGATCGAGAGTGAATGGGTGATGTGTAAGGTCTTCTCAGTGAAACTTCTGTATCGTATTCGAACAGCCTTGTCATCATGTGGACGGACCCACCTGTTGCCAAGGTTGTTTCGACTATGCTGCCATGTTCGCCAGAGATGGTCATCTGGAGTAGTGCAGAACCGAGATTCATCGCTGAACACAGTGCAACGCCATTCATCAGCGGTCCATGCTTCCCAGGCACAGTATATCTCCGAACACGTAACGTGTTTGTGTTGTGGTGTTAATGGCAGCCTAAACATGCGACGGTAATTCCCTACTCTGGTTGCTGGTTGTCTCCTACCACTGGTGCTGGATGACACAGAACGGCGCAGGGAGTCCATTACTTGTTCTCGTATGGCAGGTGCGGGTGTGAAGAGGTTACAGAATGGGATCCTGCCTTGTGGTATTCAGACGTGGTCGACTGGAACCTTGACGAATATGGCTGCCCTCATGTTTCCATGCAGTCCAACATCAGGCCACTTTCACATCCAAATGCCCCACAGATCTGGATATTGCAGGACTCAACGAGCTGATTAAATGGCAACCCCAAAAGAGGTGCCTTTAAACTCTGTGAGGTGTTGATAACGCTGTCTGAAATGAGTACTCAGAATCTCCGTGTCCTTCATGATGATCACTCAACATCTGACGCTGTCCAGACCTCCTGTATACTCTACTAGGCCTGGTAATAATACTGAACACGAACAACACTAACGCACACTGTTGAGTGTTCTACCTATCATCTCTTCTGGGTGCTTCCCTTTTTTTGTCAGCCAGTGTATTACGTACGTAGG
Organism: Schistocerca serialis cubense; assembly: GCF_023864345.2. NCBI lineage: Eukaryota > Metazoa > Arthropoda > Insecta > Orthoptera > Acrididae > Schistocerca > Schistocerca serialis. Next base: position 398,774,391 of record NC_064640.1, on the reverse strand, counting down.
GTACATTTGTAATGTAGGGTAGTCGAACTCGGCGGAAAAAGTAGATGAACATCACATGAAGTGTTTACAGAAAACTTCACTAATGCACCACATATGGCATGGTGTGTATTTTGAAATTGTCAGCCTTGACATAAAGGTGTTGAAGAGTGCAGTCTGCGAGTATAAGCTGAAGTGTACAGTCGGTCAGCCCTGTTGATATGATGTTGTACTCATTTACAGAATAGCAGACATAGTTTTTGTATCGAGTGGCGCAGTGGTTAGTACACTGGAGTCGCATTTGGGAGGACGACGTTTCAAACCCGCATCTGGCTATTCTGATTTAGGTTTTTTGTGATTTCCCTAAATTGCTTCAGGCAAATTCTGGGGTGGTTCCTTTGAAAGGGCATGGCGGACTTCCTTCCCTAATCCGATGGGACCAGTGACCTCTCTGTTCGGTCCCTCCCCCAAATCAACCAACCAACCAAGGTTTTAGTCTATGGACAAGCAGGTGTAAGCTGTAGGAAAGCTGAAGAGAGGTACTGGAAGAAGAAATATTGCTGTTTATGATACATGGCCGAAAGGTGATGGAATATATTGGACCAAGATCTCACCTTGGAGATATCCAACACTCACCATGTTCCCACGACTGTTCGTATCATATCCTATTAATCACGAGCTTTGAGGTACAAATTTAAGAATCTTAAATTTTAAATATTGTTAATTTATATTATCTGTTTATTCAGATAAATTTTAGAAATTTTTAAAGTTAGATAACTTCAGTGTGTGGTATCTACAGATGTAGTTAGTTATTAATATTTAGTTATTTCATTTTATTTTTAGACTTGAAGGTTATCATTAAGCGAGCGAAAATAGTTACAAAGTGTGACTATTTGCAACTGAGACTGTTGTAATAAATATTGCATGGGGAGCTTTCTGAACTATAGGCACTACTGCCTGAAGGAGAAGAGGTGGTCATCTACAGTAGCAGATAATCGCTACATTGCACAACTGGAAAAAAAGGCGCGTGTCCAACAAGGGATGCAATTGTAACAGCATTTAAGAGGACTGCAAGGCATAGAATCTCACAGTCCACAGTGAATGGTGACTGCATAAGGGTGGTCTCTTTGCCTGATTGCCTGATGACTAGTACGTTGTGTTTCTTTGACACACACACACACACACACACACACACACACACACACACACATACACACACCGCTGGTATCGTTTGCGATGGTGTCAAGAGCATAGGAGCTGCCAACAAAGGAGTGGGGTCGGGTATCTTCTTAGATGAGGGCAGATTCAGTCTGGGTGTTGATTCTGGACATACCCTTAAGTAGCAAGAGGTAGGAACGTGTAGTACACTCAGGAAAATTGCCGAACATGGTTGTTTGTAATGGGACGATGACAAAGATGGCACTGTTTTGCACACAATTTTGCATAAGGTCAAGGTGAAAGTGGAGATCACCCCTCCTCTACATGGGAGAGGTGGCACAAGTTAGGCCAAGGTCAGTAAAGATGGAACCCAAGGTGGTGGACTATAGCGTCACTAAAATGGCGGCCAAGATGGTAACTGTGATGTTATTATCAAAGATGCAAACAAAAGATAGTGGCAGAAAATTAGCTGCAGAAAAATGGGATGACTCTGATATCACATAGCAAATGGATGGTGGTGCTGCAGTCTCTATTTATCCGTTATCATTGGTGTTCGGTTCACTATAGTGAAAGGTCTAGACAGAACAATAAGAAAAAATTATCTGATGTATTATTCTACTGGTTATTATCCAATTGTTGTCGCTGATAATTATGGATGAGCACAACTGACCTATCAGACTAATTATAGTGACCACATGTTTAACAGTTTCCTCAAAATTATGCTATGTATGTGTATACCTCAGCAGTTAACCTACCAGTTACCACATTTAGGCTGTTTCTGGTATGAAAGCCAACTACCTACAAACGACTTGTGACACACATAACATATCACACTATTTACATACCAGTATCGCATTAAGGAACCACAAATATACACCCCAGCATTTACATTGGGGGGGGGGGAGGGGGGGGGAAGTTGAGCCACTTGACCTATAAAGTATATCAAGTTACAATCTTCCCACCGAGCAATCAAACAAGTAAACTACACATCACAAGTGAGGCATCACCGTTAGTGCTTACTACATATTTTTATTCAGTCACTTTGCACCACTAGGAGTTGTAGGAAGGAGTGACAAAGGAAGGTAGTCAAAGAAAGGATGTCTTTTATAGAAAACAAGCAGCAGAACACATGCCAGGACTTGTGAACGTTTGGAGATTTGTGAGCCGTGAGCAGCCATAGCAGGCTATTTGCAGAGCAGCGAGCAGCGTCGAGCGAGTCAACAGAGCAGGGTGGGATTCGTGTGTGTATGTGTGTGTGTGTGTGTGTGTGTGTGTGTGTCTGGCACTTGAGATCAAGTTAGACCACCAGAGCGTGAGCTCTCCATTCCCAACCCTCTCTACCGCAGTCCTCAGTCTCAGGGTGTGCTCTGTGCATGCAGCCCACATAACGTAACTGTCTTGTAGGTTCTTTAGTTTGTTTTTGGTACAGCCGTTTGACTATGCAAAATGGTTACCACAATTGACCACTAGAGAACACTGCTCTGTATGAGAGTAACTACAGATGCAAACAAATATCAAGAAACATCTTATTAGAGATGATACAGTCTTTAACGCTTGTAATCTCAAATTCATTACAATAACTGACATTTCTAAAGGTTAACAGTTAATCAGTATTTGAGACATCCAATGTCCATAACTCAACCACATAACCATTCCACTATAGATTTAAGTGACAGGAAGTCTTTTCTGAAAGTATTTGTATGGAGTGTAGCCATGTATGGAAGTAAAACATGGACGATAAATAGTTTGGACAAGAAAAGAATAGAAGCTTTCGAAATGTGGAGCTACAGAAGACTGCTGAAGATTAGGTGGGTAGATCACATAACTAATGATGAGGTATTGAATAGAATTGGGGAGAAGAGGAGTATGTGGCACAACTTGACAAAAAGAACGGACCGGTTAGTAGGACATGTTCTGAGGCATCAAGGGATCACAAATTTAGCACTGGAGGGCAGCGTGGAGGGTAAAAATCGTAGAGGGAGACTAAGAGATGAATACACTAAGCAGATTCAGAAGGATGTGGATTGCAGTAAGTACTGGGAGATGAAGAAGCTTGCACAGGATAGGGTAGCATGGAGAGCTGCATCAAACCAGTCTCAGGACTGAAGACCACAACAACAACAATCCTTCCCCAAAAGCAGTTTTCAAGAATGTCTAGACTCTCAAATTTCGATGATAATTCAAAGCAATCTTGTTTTCTAAAAGGTTCTCCACCTATCTGTTAACTGTCATTTGCATAAACTGGTTAATGAATTAACCAGTGAGATAACTGAAATTGACAGCATGAAGTGCTCTATGTAAATCTCATCATCAAAACTATATCACTAGTAATTTCACTGTATTCATGATAGCACGTGGATCTATGTGAAATTCGAAAATCACCTGTCATCCTTGTTCTCCAACACAAAGTGGGATTAAAAATCATGAGCAGCTAGTTATGCAATTGTTTGAACTTTAAAAAACGTGACCAACAGTTTTGTTCTGGATATGGATTAAAAACCATTATCTATAGGCAATTCAGACCAAGCAAAGGTTTAGTGCCTCACGAAGACTCGAATGAAAAAACTCTAAAAATAAAAATTATTTTCCATCAGCAGTTAGGCGTGCTGATGTTAGAGGTTGAAAGTACATCTTGAAAACCGTTGTGTTCGACAAGAATTCGAGCCCAGACAGGGGACTTATGAGAAGACATTGTGGAGTTTGGAATCTTGAGGAGACAAAAAATTGATGGAAATTTATCGTCAGAGAAGGATCAAGTCCGGCAGAGGGGGAAAATCCGAGTTCGAATCCAAATCCAGAAGCAATGTACTCAGCATCTCAAGCTCAAATAAAAGATGCAGTAAGTGTCGTTAGTTAACTAAAATGAAGTTACAAATGTGAGAATGGTTACTGTTAACAGGGTTTCTACATATTGACCCTGCTGCCTCTGTCGTGGACCAATATATCTTCTAATCGGTGGCGAGGGCATCACGTTTTATGTGAATTTGGAACCGCGATGCAATCGTACATTGTTCGCTTGGCGTTACCAGAGGTAAATAGGATCTGTTTGTGCCAGTTAAAAACCGTTGCCTTAACTGGAAATCGAACCCAGATCCTAAGTATGATACGCACAAACAAAGTTGACAATCGGCGCGGTGGTTGATGGGAGCGACTGTAAAGGCATTTCCCATTTACAGTCGCTCCCATCAGCCAGCGCGCCGAGTGTCAACTTTGTTTGCGCGAGTAATATATAAACCTACCATCAACCCACCAGACCACCAAACTTCACATGTGGGTTGGTTTTCAATGACTTTGTCGTAACTCTGGTGCGACACACTGGATGAGAATTCAGCCTCCCCTATCCGCTGGAATGAAAAACAGCCTGTTCAATACATTCATTTCCTCGTCTGATCGGATCGCCATTAACCAGCTGCCTCTGCAGCCCAGTGGATACATTGGAATTGATTTTGTAATCACTGAAATAAAATCATATAACGGTCAGTATGCAAACAGCTGACACTGTAGGATGCGGAATTTTTTCGCTGAAATTGCTGCCTTCCATTTGAGCTGACCTGTGCACCATCTTTTACTGGTAAACGTCGCGAAGTAGAAACTAAAAGGTGTGTTATTGAACCCGCTTTTTTTGAAATTTATTAAAATCACCCATCGTCTGTCTGATAATAACATAAATCTGTTGGAAGCTCAGAGATAATTTACTTCATTTTCTAACCCGCCAGTAATAGCAAAACCTTGGAAAAACGTTTCCGAGGAAGAGCCTGTGGCTGCCTGTCCTGATCAGAACATTTCTACTCCTCCAGCCTGTGGTCATCTGACTCTAACCGGAGTCAGCCCAGGTGATCGTGATGTATTCGCCTTGAGCCTATGATCTACAGTGGACGTTCCTGCAATCATATTGGCAAGTATAAGATTATTTAATGTTGTAGTTTGGTTTTCAGCGTGAAACATCTCCGATAAACTGAGTGTACACCATGCAGTAACAACAACGCTGCATACAACTTGAGGAATACTAAGTACGTAATCCACAATTGTGGGAAAAATGTATCCCGAAAAAGTAGGTTGGTGCATGAGATCATGACAGTTTTGTTTGGCGCGTTGGTACGCAGCTTGCTATAGGTGTATTTATGAATCGTCATTTTTATTTCATTTTCTAGTATTGTTCTTGCCTTGACATTTTGCACATTGCATATTGGAAGTTTAGAGTACCGTTGTTTATGACGTACACAACGGAGCGTTAAATGGAAGAACTTTGAACATCTGTGACATTTTGTTTCCTTTGGATTTCATGGAGATGTGACATTAATGGAGGAAACTCGAATATTTATGCCTTTTTAGGACGAATGCTATCGAAGAAATCACGTCAGAAAATAGTTTTCTCACTTCATGTAAGATTTTTTTAAGATAAATTATTCGGCATATTCAGGAAGCCCAACGGCTGTTGTTCTGTCATAGAAGAAACTTGAACAAACGCCGTCTTGGCTTTACAGTTCTAGCATAAGCATGCCTAGCCGCTGGTCGAATATAATTTTGATTTTTAAAGTCTTTTCATGTATGAACAATAGCGATGTGGGACGGTTTCGACCTCATTTCAAGTTCATACATGCCACTCCTAGCAGCTGCTGAAAAAGAACTCGATAGTTAACGTATCTTCGTGTAAAGTAATGTATATGCGGGGTTCGATTGCCAGTCATCACTGAATTCTTAGCCAGGTTATTTCCAATTCAAACACGCGCACATCTCACTAGTGGTGAAATAAATCTATATGTAACGTGACTTTTCGCAAAAAAAAAAAAAAAAAAAAAAACCGGTGATAGGTGCCATGTTCGAGTCCCAGAAAGAAAAAAAATATTCATTCATGTCGTCATTTCAGGTTCAAACATCTCGCTACTGCTGAGACATTTGATTGCGGTTAGCTAACAGTCCGATTAGATGCTGGGTTCGAATACCCGTCCAACACAAAACATTGTCATGTCATTTCAAGTACGTTACTTGTGAATGAAACCATATTTAACATCTTTCGAGGTTGGTTAACAGGCACAATAGTTACTGGTTAGGAGTCCCAGTCAGTACAAAGATTTTCATGCACTTTTATGTTGAGAATTACTAACTGCTGCTGCTTAAAATTTAGGTATGTCACGTCTCTTTATGCCCAGTGAGCAATGAAGATCAATCCTGTGTTCTACTCTCGGTCAGGCACGAAAGATTTGCTTAGTTTGAATTGTCTATAGATACTGAGTTCAAACATATACACAACTACCTACAATTATGTTGTTGGTGGTGAGATTTCCGTTGACGCTATTAATCGTGTTTTTCTAACTTGTTAGTTCATTAACCAGTTTTTGTAAATGACAGTTAATAGATAATTTGAGAACCTTTTAGACAGCAAGAATGCTTCAAATTATCATGGAACTGTGAGAGTTCACATATCTTTGAAAAATCTCCTATTCGCAAAAAAGAGGAAAAGGATTATAGAATGATATATGGAGTTACAGACATAAGTTGTCTCAGATACTAATAAAAGTGGCAACTTTTAGAAATGTCACTTATTGTAATAAATTTGAGTTTACAAGCCTTAAGGATTGTCTCATCTCTAATGAGGCGCTTCCTAATATTTGTAGTATCGTGGTATTTGTTTACATTTGGAGTTACTGCCATACAGAGCAGTGTTCTGTAGTGGTCAACTGTGGTGACCATTTTGCATAGTCAAACGGTTGTGCCGAGAAGAGCTTAGAGAACCTGCAAGACAGTTACGGTATGTGGACTGCATGTGAATCAGGCGGAGAGCAATTCAGGTCGTTCAGATACTTTTGAGCATGATAGTACGTTGTCAACCTAATTTACCTCAATTACGCGGATGTATGACTGGATTTATTTATTTAAACCATTAGAGGTGCTTGCCACCAAATACGCGAAAACCTTACACGCTTCTAAATCGCTGCCATGGAGTGCTGCTCAAGAGGGTCACCGCTACACAAAATACAGCGACCTGTCGGAATCGATCACCCGACCGCAACTGTCACTAGACAGCACCCAGCAATGCCCCTTCGTGCGTCCCGTAGCCAGCTGCCACCGACCGAGACCCAACAAGCACTAACGCTCGAAAAAAAAAAAAAAAAAAAAAAATTTAACTTAGCAATTGTCGCTGTATGTAGTACGTATACAAGGTAGGCAGTAAGAGCTATGTCCGCTGCTATTTAAACAATCGGTAAAAAAACTGTGGTTAGATGTACTGCCAATTAGGAAGCAAACGCCTCCAGCAGAGAACGACATCTAAGTATTTTATTGGTGAAACCTTATTTTAATGGCTGAAAACCCCAATATTGGCTTTAACTTCACAGATTTTTCTCACCGAGCTAATTTCGCCTGATGTATGTTGCCCGGAACATGGTCTTAAATCTCACATGGAAAGATAAGTCAAAGATGTCGTTTTATTGGGAGAAAACTTAAAATGCGGGGCAAATCTACTAAACAGACCTTGCATTCAATACTCCTATCAGTCCTCTTCTATAGTATTGAATTTTATGGAATCGGCATCACTTAGGATTGATGACCCTTTAGAGATAAGGACACAATGATGTAACTCGTCATTCCTATACCACTGTAGTTTGTTCAGCGTGTCATGTGGACTAAACGATTGCTCACATGCCGCTTTGCGTTGGATCATATCTACCTATTTCATTACAGCGACCTGAGACTGGCGAGCAATATTAACATGGCACATTTTGTTTATGTAGTCATTCATATCACTTATAGGTCGCTCCAGATGATCACTTAGGGGTATTTTTACGATTCCTACCATATCTACCGATTTATCGTCAATTGCATAATAGTACCGAATTCCTTGTTCTGTTTCAGCACACCACGATATATTTACATCAGCATCCTTTCTCTTTTCCATAGTTTTTCCTTGATCTCATTTCCATATAAATGAGCTGCTTTTGGAGCAAAGAACACATCTTTATAAGACGACTTCTGTTCGCTATCTACGTTTCCCATGAGTTAAAGAAATGAACCTAAGATGGTTGCTAGAATAAAGCAGCGAACGTTTTTCTCCTTCAACCTATGTGACACTCATACTCTGGCTGTTCCTCTGCTGGGTTCTCCGTGATATGAAACAGTGATACCATGGCAGTGAGCATGGGGGCTCATAGGATCTAAAGGTACATTGTACCCGATACAATTTTCACAGCACAGTATCGTTCCAGAATCACTCAAATAGGACATCGAGTTTAGGATGTTCATGGTAGCATTCTGACAGCCTATCACATACACCATCAGTGGAAAAACGTAACGCGAGAATTATTTGAGGCACATCTTTAGTCGTTATTAGGGCGGCGGAGTTTACACGTTGACTCTTTGTGATATGCATTAATTGGATTCCGAAAAGCGTGCCATTCCCAAGTCGTTTAACACTTGTTAGCAACTCTTCTTAACGGAATTTTACAGCCCAGGTCAAAGTGTCTTAATAGTAGTGCTCTGTGAGGAATAAAATGAGGTTTCATTTAACCGATTGGAAGGCTGTTGACATCGACAAATGGTGGTATTGTGAACACTCTCGTCTCATAAATCTACGTTTTTGACATCCTGGTCCTTTAATGTTGGCTAGTTTTTTTTCGAAGAAAGTGTTAAGATGACAATGTAATCATGGCTAGCGTATTAAGAGTTGGCCGAATTGTATAGCACAGGCCTAAATGTCTCAACAATAGTACTCTACGATGTGTGGCGTCTCACTTAAAAAAAAAGAGCCACATCCATTGAGTGCATTTATAATTATAAAATATTTTTGATGACTTCAGTACAGGATCTCTAACGCAACGTAAATTATACAGGACATCTAAAACATCAACTTATCCTCACTTACAAAAAAAAAAAAAAAAAAAAAAAAAAAAAAAAAAAAAAAATAATAATAATAATAATAATAATAAAATAAAAAAAATGCGTTCTACCTACGTTACTACATGATTGCAATTGTCACTGTTCTTGTTGTTGCATTTTTAATGGTCAGCAGAGTACTTAGCTAAATTTCATATGAAGACACTTGTGAGCCAAAATTTACCAAACATAAACTCTGTAATTTGTTCTTAAAATTATAGCTGAATGCTGCAAGTAACTCGAGGAGTTCCCTACACATCTGTTGGTGATTGGGGTGTACATAATTTGCGGAGTATGTGTGGTTGCTACCATCTGTTCTACCTCCACGCGACCAACGCATTTTCTGCGCCCAGTATAAGAGCATGGTGTAATTTCGATTTCGTGGATGTTTCTGTCCCATGTCAGAACTGAAACTACATATTTCCTCCTATTCTGCAATTTGTGTCGCTCCCCAATAAACGTATTTCACTAAAGCGCTTTCTCCAACTCATTCGGTTATCACGCGTTCTTTCGGAATGATGGAAAATCGCAATTGCCGAAGAACAGGGATGTGTCGTGAATCTGGTTAATCGCACTTCTAAAAACCTGTCAAGGTCTTGGCCAATACATAACACACAGAATCGATTCTGTATTGAATGCGGAAGATAGATAGATAGATCAGCACGCTATTAAGCTGTTAGTTATAATGTTCTGACTCATCTCTATTGATAACTATTTCCAAAGCACACACACACACACACACACACACACGCACACATAAAACACAGAAGTCCGCTGTAATTGGAATTCTGGTGCAGAGAATCAAGTGTAACTATTTGACAGGGGTATCTGGGCTGGATAAGTTTCTTAATTATGGTGTTGTTGTTGTTGTGGTCTTCAGTCCTGAGACTGGTTTGACGCAGCTCTCCATGCTACTCTATCCTGTGCAAGCTGCTTCATCTCCCAGTACCTACTGCAACCTACATCCTTCTGAATCTGCTTAGTGTATTAATCTCTTGGTCTCCCTCTACGATTTTTACGCTCCACGCTGCCCTCCAATACTAAATTGGTGATCCCTTGATGCCTCAGAACATGTCCTACCAACGGATCCCTTCTTCTGGTCAAGTTGTGCCACAAACTTCTCTTCTCCCCAATCCTATTCAATACTTCCTCATTAGTTATGTGATCTACCCATGTAATCTTCAGCATTATTCTGTAGCACCACATTTCGAAAGCTTCTATTCTCTTCTTGTCCAAACTATTTATCGTCCATGTTTCACTTCCATACATGGCTACACTCCATACAAATTCTTTCAGAAACGACTTCTTGACACTTAAATCTATACTCGATGTCAACAAATTTCTCTTCTTCAGAAACGCTTTCCTTGCCATTGCCAGTCTACATTTTATATCTTCTCTACTTCGACCATCATCAGTTATTTTGCTCCCCAAATAGCAAAACTCCTTTACTACTTTAATTGCCTCATTTCCTAAACTAATTCCCTCAGCATCACCCGACTTAATTCGACTACATTCCATTATCCTCGTTTTGCTTTTGTTGATGTTCATCTTATATGCTCCTTTCAAGAAACTGTCCATTCCATTCAACTGCTCTTCCAAGTCCTTTGCTGTCTCTGACAGAATTACAATGTCATCGGCGAACCTCAAAGTTTTTATTTCTTCTCCATGGATTTTAAAACCTACTCCGAATTTTTCTTTTGTTTCTAGTACTGCTTGCTCAATATACAGATTGAATAACATCGGGGAGAGGCTACAACACTGTCTTACTCCCTTCCAAACCCCTGCTTCCCTTTCATGTCCCTCGGCTCTTATAACTGCCATCTGGTTTCTGTACAAATTGTAAATAGCCTTTCGCTCCCCGTATTTTACCCCTGCCACCTTCAGAATTTGAAAGAGAGTATTCCAGTCAACATTGTCAAAAGCTTTCTCTAAGTCTACAAATGCTAGAAACGTACGTTTGCCTTTCCTTAATCTTTCTTCTAAGGTAAGTCGTAAGGTCAGTATTGCCTCACGTGTTCCAGTATTTCTACGGAATCCAAACTGATCTTCCCCGAGGTCGGCTTCTACTAGTTTTTCCATTCGTCTGTAAAGAATTCGTGTTAGTATTTTGCAGCTGCGGCTTATTAAACTGATAGTTCGGTAATTTTCACATCTGTCAACACCTGCTTTCTTTGGGATTGGAATTATTATATTCTTCTTGAAGTCTGAGGGTATTTCGCCTGTCTCATACATCTTGCTCACCAGATGGTAGAGTTAAGTCAGGACTGGCTCTCCCAAGGCCGTCAGTAGTTCCAATGGAATGTTGTCTACTCCGGGGGCCTTGTTTCGACTCAGGTCTTTCAGTGCTCTGTCAAACTCTTCACGCAGTATCGTATCTCCCATTTCATCTTCATCTACATTCTCTTCCATTTCCATAATATTGTCCTCAAGTACATCGTCTTTGTATAGACCCTCTATATACTCCTTCCACCTTTCTGCATTCCCTTCTTTGCTTAGAACTGGGTTTCCATCTGAGCTCTTGATGTTCATACAAGTGGTTCTCTTATCTCCAAAGGTCTCTTTAATTTCCCTGTAGGCAGTATCTATCTTACCCCTAGTGAGATAAGCCTCTACATCCTTACTTTTGTGCTCTAGCCATCCCTGCTTAGCCATTTTGCACTTCCTGTCGATCTCATTTTTGAGACGTTTGTATTCCTTTTTGCCTGCTTCATTTACTGCATTTTTATATTTTCTCCTTTCATCAATTAAATTCAATATTTCTTCTGTTACCCAAGAATTTCTGCTAGCCCTCGTCTTTTTACCTACTCGATCCTCTGCTGCCTTCACTACTTCATCCCTCAAAGCTACCCATTCTTCTTCTACTGTATTTCTTTCCCCCATTCCTGTCAATTGTTCCTTTATGCTCTCTCTGAAACTCTGTACAACCTCTGGTTCTTTCAGTTTATCCAGGTCCCATCTCCTTAAATTCCCACCTTTTTGCAGTTTCTTCAGTTTTAATCTACAGGTCATAACCAATAGATTGTGGTCAGAGTCCACATCTGCCCCTGGAAATGTCTTACAATTTAAAACCTGGTTCCTAAATCTCTGGCTTACCATTATGTAATCTATCTTAATTATGATGTAATGTTAAAATGCATGCCAATATTTGTAACTGCCAATAGCTGCTAAGAATTGTCTGAAACAAAGAATTATAGAGGGAAAGCAGGAAGCAATGAGAGGAAGAGATAGGTGCACAAATTAGACTGATGGATTAGGGGTATAGTATCAGCCGCATGTGTACAAAGATCACTTTAATAACAATTCAGGAAATACTGCTTGACAAGCTTATGTCATTACATTTAACGATAAGGAGAAGATTGACGTCCGCCAAGTCGTGCATATCTATCACAATCTCTCCACCATTTTGCGATAATACAAAATAAGCGGCCTTTTTTGAATTGTTTTTCGATGTTCTCCGTCTTTCCTGCCTGGTAAAGATCCAATACCTTGAAGCGCTGCCCTCAAAGAGGATGGCGAATAAGTGAAGCAAACGTAAAGGAAGAGTTGTTTTCTGTGTGTGAGCGTATCTGCAGAAATTATAGAAGTTTTTTTTGTACCAGCGTATTTGTTTCTTATTCGCTGCCCTGCCAAAACAATCCCAGAAGGTCTCCTGATTACGATCATCTACACTTGTCTTTTGGATGGTGATGTTGCAAAGCAGTGGAAGCTTCCAATCTATTGCAATCAGTAACGATCCTGCAATATTAATCCTTTGACTTAAAATGGTGAGATCTGCCAGTTTTCTCCATGTGTTGGAGTGCCGGAGATTGCATTTTTCTATGCTAAACGACCAGTGCTGGTATACATGTCTACGTGAAGAGAGAGATTGTCATCCCAAGTGAAGCATTATATCCATCACACTCTCACCATTATTTCGTGACAACACAGGAACGGCAGGAGCTGATGCGTTTACACGAAACGCAACTCTTAAAACGCATCCAATATCATTAAGTTAATCAGTTGTCTGACACTATATGTGTCACTATATGCGTTATGTGCTTAAATAATGTGTAAGCATAGCACCATTATAAACGATACATACCCAAGGTCCTATTCCAGAACTTTCCTGCACTGTGTCACGTATAGATATTACACACTGAGGTGACAATAGTCGTGGGATACCTCCTAACATCGTGTCAGACCTCCTTTTGCCCGGCATAGGGCGACAACTCGCAATGGTATGGATTGAACAAGTGGTTGGACCCCCCTGCAGAAATATTGAGCCATGCTGCCTCTATAGCCGTCCATAATTGCGAAAATGTTGCCGGTGCAGGATTTTGTCCCCAAACTGACCTCTAGATTGTGTGTCATAAACGTTCCATGTGATCCATGTCGGGCGATCTGGGTGGCCAACTCATTCGCTCAAATGTTCCAGACTGTTCTTCGAACCTATCGCAAATACTTGTGGCCCAGTGACACGGCGCATTGTCCTTCCATGAATGGCTACGAATTATCTCCAAGTAGTCCAAACATAACCATTTTCAGTCCATGATCGGTGGGATTGGTCCAGAGGACCCAGTCCATTCCGTGTAAGCACAGCCAACACCAGTATGGAGCCATCATCAGCTTCTACAGTGCCTTGTTGACAACTTGGGTCCATACCTTCATGGGGTCTGCGCCGCACTCATCTATATCTACATGGATACTCTGCAAATCACATTTAAGTGCCTGGCAGAGGGTTCATCCAATATCATTAAGTTAATCAGTTGTCTGACACTATATGTGTCACTATATGCGTTATGTGCTTAAATAGTGTGTAAGCATAGCACCATTATAAACGATACATACCCAAGGTCCTATTCCAGAACTTTCCTGCACTGTGTCACGTATAGATATTACACACTGAGGTGACAATAGTCGTGGGATACCTCCTAACATCGTGTCAGACCTCCTTTTGCCCGGCATAGGGCGACAACTCGCAATGGTATGGATTGAACAAGTGGTTGGGCCCCCCTGCAGAAATATTGAGCCATGCTGCCTCTATAGCCGTCCATAATTGCGAAAATGTTGCCGGTGCAGCCATCTGTATGTGTTCTCAACAAAATAAATCGGAACGAATCTGACCAGGCAACGGTATTCCAATCGTCTAGGGTGCAATCGATATGGTCACGAGCCCAGGAAAGGCGCTGCAGGCAATATCATACTGTTAGCAAAGGCACTTGCGCCGATCGTCTGCTGCCACAGCCCATTAACGCCAAATTTCGCCGCATTGTCCTAATGGGCACTGTGGATTTCGGATTCTAAAGTCCTTAACGTTTTCCGGAACGGAATGTCCGATGGGTCTAGCTCCAACTAACATTTTGCTTTCAAAGTCTGTTAAATCCTGTCGTGGAGCCATAATCACGGCGGAAACCTTTTCGTACGAATCACCTGACGACAAATGACAGCTCCGCCAATGTGCGTGAGACTACCGCCATCCGTATGTGCATATCGTCATCCCACTACTTTCGTTACCTCTGTGTAGATACACACACGTTGACATACATGAATTTGTAGATAATACTAACTGAGGAATAAAACCGCCTACACACATAAAGCATAATTAGCTCTGAGGACGTAGTGAGTATAATCCAAAACTGTTGGAATACTAACACAGCAACTGTGGGAACATCACTACCACATAGGTGAGAGTGCTATACGTACTGGATACTTCACTCAGAAATGTTGACTGCAACTTACAAAGTGACTCACGCTCTTGAGTGTATGCAAGAAGTATGTCATGAACAAACTATCAGCTTCCTGCGACCTCACAACAGCTCACATATGTTTGGCGAATTTATCTTCATGGAAATTTTTGCGCTAGCTGTTGTAAAACAATCCTCTAGTGTACTGCCCCCCTTCATGTTCTCAACACCACAAAAAAGTCTTCTGTGGGTATAGAGAAGCTGTTACCTATAGCTCAACACACCAGTACATAAGGGAAGTGTATGCCAGTAGTTTTAATTATTTGATGTCTAAATCGATTATGCAAAGTCTGACAGTATATACGATTCAGTAACTAAGTTATAAAATGATGTATTTATGCAATGTGCTTGGTGATCGCTGAACCTGCAGTGGCCTTCCATCACAGATGTGTGTGATGCAACTGGACACAGTTCAGCTGTACTGGCGACTTGCACGTGGAGATAGGGCTCTCTACAAGTAATGCCCAACATCCTTTGCCCGCTACAGAACATGCTGCTTTAAATGGGAACGCCGGCCGCTGGTGGCCGAGCGGTTCTAGGCGCTTCAGTCTGGAACCACGCAACCGCTACGGTCGCAGGTTCGAATCCTGCCTCGGGCATGGATGTGTGTGATGTCCTTAGGTTAGTTAGGTTTAAGTAGTTCTAAGTTCTAGGGGACTGATGACCTCAGATGTTAAGTCTCATAGTGCTCTGAGCCATTTGAACCATTTTTATAAATGGGAACCATCTGGCTCTGAGTGCTTAGGAGGGCATCTGTAAGAGTGGCCTCACGAGATGTACAGCAAGTCTTCTGCGAATAACATTCAGGGCCACCCTCTCTTACCGCGTTAGGGAAGGGCAGCAAGCGAGAGACGACATGTGGTGGCTGAGAGCTGTGATGGAGAAGATTGAGGAGCAGAGCACTCACTCTCTGATATTGGGTGACAGGGAAACACACGCATGGAGCCCACATGTGTCCTGGCACGTCTTACGCAGTGTGCAGTGTGGTGGCTGAGCTTATGGATGTGGTCCTACCTCGTTTTTTGTTTGTTTGTAATTAAACATGTGTTCACTACCTTTCCGTGTCACTCTTTCCTACTACTCCTGACGGTACGGAGTGACTGGATAAAAAATGTGTTAGGAGCTAACAGTGATATTTCATTTGTGATCGATATACACACGCTGACCTGCATGAAAGTGTAGGGAACACTGGTTGAGGAATAAGACCACTTACGCAAGGAAAGCAAACGTTTGCTGTGAGAACATTGCAAATACACTCCTGGAAATGGAAAAAAGAACACATTGACACCGGTGTGTCAGACCCACCATACTTGCTCCGGACACTGCGAGAGGGCTGTACAAGCATTGATCACACGCACGGCACAGCGGACACACCAGGAACCGTGGTGTTGGCCGTCGAATGGCGCTAGCTGCGCAGCATTTGTGCACCGCCGCCGTCAGTGTCAGCCAGTTTGCCATGGCATACAGAGCTCCATCGCAGTCTTTAACACTGGTAGCATGCCGCGACAGCGTGGATGTGAACCGTATGTGCAGTTGACGGACTTTGAGCGAGGGCGTATAGTGGGCATGCGGGAGGCCGGGTGGACGTACCGCCGAATTGCTCAACACGTGGGGCGTGAGGTCTCCACAGTACATCGATGTTGTCGCCAGTGGTCGACGGAAGGTGCACGTGCCCGTCGACCTGGGACCGGACCGCAGCGACACACGGATGCACGCCAAGACCGTAGGATCCTACGCAGTGCTGTAGGGGACCGCACCGCCACTTCCCAGCAAATTAGGGACACTGTTGCTCCTGGGGTATCGGCGAGGACCATTCGCAACCGTCTCCATGAAGCTGGGCTACGGTCCCGCACACCGTTAGGCCGTCTTCCCCTCACGCCCCATCATCGTGCAGCCCGCCTCCAGTGGTGTCGCGACAGGCGTGAATGGAGGGACGAATGGAGACGTTTCGTCTTCAGCGATGTGAGTCGCTTCTGCCTTGGTGCCAATGATGGTCGTATGCGTGTTTGGCGCCGTGCAGGTGAGCGCCACAATCAGGACTGCATACGACCGAGGCACACAGGGCCAACAACCGGCATCATGGTGTGGGGAGCGATCTCATACACTGGCCGTACACCACTGGTGATCGTCGAGGGGACACTGAATAGTGCACGGTACATCCAAACCGTCATCGAACCCATCGTTCTACCATTCCTAGACTGGCAAGGGAACTTGCTGTTCCAACAGGACAATGCACGCCCGCATGTATCCCGTGCCACCCAGCGTGCTCTAGAAGGTGTAAGCCAACTACCCTGGCCAGCAAGATCTCCGGATCTGTCCCCCATTGAGCATGTTTGGGACTGGATGAAGCGTCGTCTCACGCGGTCTGCACGTCCAGCACGAACGCTGGTCCAACTGAGGCGCCAGGTGGAAATGGCATGGCAAGCCGTTCCACAGGACTACATCCAGCATCTCTACGATCGTCTCCATGGGAGAACAGCAGCCTGCATTGCTGCGAAAGGTGGATATACACTGTACTAGTGCCGACATTGTGCATGCTCTGTTGCCAGTGTCTATGTGCCTGTGGTTCTGTCAGTGTGATCATGTGATGTATCTGACCCCAGGAATGTGTCAATAAAGTTTCCCCTTCCTGGGACAATGAATTCACGGTGTTCTTATTTCAATTTCCAGGAGTGTATAATTCAATTCTGTTGGAAAACTAACGTAGTAACTGTCGAACATCACTGTCACATAGGTATTTGATGTCGAAATCAATTACGCTACATCTGGTAGTATATCGATTCGATATTTTTTTAAAATTATTTTATTCGTTTTAGCAATGGTGTGATTGTTCAGTGACAAGAGTGTAACTTAATATGCTTTGTGGGTCGATGCCAGGATTCATATATGTGAGGTTTGTTAATGTTACAGTGGTATGTACATAGTGTGATAAGCTATGTGGGGTCACATGTCATATGTAGGTAGCTGGATTTTTACCAGAAACAGCATAATTGTGGTAACTGGTAGGCCAACTATATAGCCATTCACACCCATAGCATCATTTTGCGATATAATTGTTAAACATGGGGTCACACTAATTAGTTTGATAGGTCAGCTGGATGCACTATAATTATTTGCAACAGTAACTGGATAAGAACCTGTAGGGTAATGCCTCAACTCAGTTTTTTTTTCTTATTAATCTGTCTGGACCTTTGTCTGGAGTTTCCACTATAGTAAACAGAACACAAATGGTGGTGGGTAAGTAGAGATCGTCGCGTCAACATCTGTCTGCCGTATGACATCATTGTTCTGCCATTTTTCTGCCAATATTTTTTTTCTGCTATCATCTTGGATTTGTCATTTTTGACAAAGACGTCACAGTCCGCCATCTTGGCCACCATTTTTAGTGATGTCTTAGTCCATCATCTTGGCCACTATCTTAAGTGATCTTTACCTAAACTGTGCTATCTCTCCACTGGGGTTGGGGTGGGGGAGGGAGTGACGCTAACCTAAATTCTGCCAGCTCTTCCAGGTGACCTTGACCTTGATCTTAGCATAGAACTTGACTCAGAACTTGACCTTGTGCAAAACTGTTTCTAATTTGCCAGCTCCTCACTGAGCTATTACTGGCGTAATGTTCCATGGACATACTGAACTTCAAATTTTTGAAAAGGGTGCACTCACTGGTCAAAGTTAGTTGTGGGACTGAACTCCTAGTCCTTGTGCATATTTTTGGGAATGCATTTGTTCCTGACTTCATTTTTGTGGATGACAAAGCGCGACCGCTTCGAACACAGCGGGATATTCAGCGAATGCGCTGACCTGCCTTTTCTCCAAACTTAAATCCCTTCGAGCAACATGGGATATGTTGGAGAGACGTATTGTCGCAAGTTCGCATGCACCAATAGTCATCCAATAGGCGTCAGTCGCACTGGTGGGGGAATGGTACACCCTATGACGACATATCCTTACCAACAACCTTGTGGCCAGCATGGGAGCACGTTGCAGAGCATGCAATGCCGTCCGTGGTGATTACGCACCCTGTTACGTATCATGTCACGTCCTTTGTAATGTCCAGTGGACCATCATAAATCGCTGTGACCTTAGTGTCGTTGTTGTTGTTGTGGCCTTCAGTCCAGAGACTGGTTTGATGCAGCTCCCCATGCTACTCTATCCTGTGCAAGCTTCTTCATCTCCCAGTACCTACTGCAACCTGCATCCTTCTGAATCTGTTTAGTGTATTCATCTCTTGATCTCCCTCTACGATTTTTACCTTCCACGATGCCCTCCAATATTAAATTGGTGATCCCTTGATGCGTCAGAATATGCTCTACCAACTGATTCCTTTTTCTAGTCAAGTTGTGCCATAAATTTCTCTTCTCCCCAATTCTATTCAATACTTCCTCATTAGTTATGTGATCTACCCATCTAATCTTCAGTATTCTTCTGTAGCACCACATTTCGAAAGCTTCTATTCTCTTCTTGTCCAAACTATTCATCGTCCACGTTTCACTTCCATACATGGCAATACTCCATACAGATACTTTCAGAAACGACTTCCTGACACTTTAATCTACACTCGATGTTAACAAATTTCTCTTCTTCAGAAACGCTTTCCTTGCCATTGCCAGTCTACATTTTATATCCTCTCTACTTCGACCATCATCAGTTATTTTGCTCCCCAAATAGCAAAACTCATTTACTACTTTAAGCGTCTCATTTCCTAATCTAATTCCCGTACCATCACCCGATTTAATTCGACTACATTCCATTAGCCTCGTTTTGCTTTTGTTAATGTTCATCTTATATCCTCCTTTCAAGACACTATCCATTCCGTTCAGCTGCTCTTCCAGGTCCTTTGCTGTCTCTGACAGAATTACAATGTCATCGGCGAACCTCAATGTTTTTATTTCTTCTCCATGGACTTTAATACCTACTCCGAATTTTTCTTTTGTTTCCTTTACTGCTTGCTCAATATACAGATTGAATAACATCGGGGAGAGGCTACAACCCTGTCTTACTCCCTTCCAAACCCCTGCTTCCCTTTCATGTCCCTCGGCTCTTATAACTGCCATCTGGTTTCTGTACAAATTGGAAATAGCCTTTCGCTCCCTGTATTTTACCCCTGCCACCTTTAGAATTTGAAAGAGAGTATTCCAGTCAACATTGTCAAAAGCTTTCTCTAAGTCTAGAAATGCTAGAAACGTAGGTTTGCCTTTCCTTAATCTTTCTTCTAAGGTAAGTCGTAAGGTCAGTATTGCCTCACGTGTTCCAGTATTTCTACGGAATCCAAACTGATCTAACCCGAGGTCGGCTTCTACTAGTTTTTCCATTCGTCTGTAAAGAATTCGTGTTTGTATTTTGCAGCTGTGGCATATTAAACTGATTGTTCGGTAATTTTCACATCTGTCAACACCTGCTTTCTTTGGGATTGGAATTATTATATTCTTCTTGAAGTCTGAGGGTATTTCGCCTGTCTCATACATCTTGCTCACCAGATGGTAGAGTTTAGTCAGGACTGGCTCTCCCAAGGCCGTCAGTAGTTCCAATGGAATGTTGTCTACTCCGGGGCCTTGTTTCGACTCAGGTCTTTCAGTGCTCTGTCAAACTCTTCACGCAGTATCGTATCTCCCATTTTATCTTCATCTACATTCTCTTCCATTTCCATAATATTGTCCTCAAGTACATCGTCCTTGTATAGACCCTCTATATACTCCTTCCACCTTTCTGCATTCCCTTCTTTGCTTAGAACTGGGTTTCCATCTGAGCTCTTGATGTTCATACAAGTGGTTCTCTTATCTCCAAAGGTGTCTTTAATTTTCCTGTAGTGTCATTACTATCTTTAGATAAAAGTGTCATTTGTGTTCGTCTCATTGCGTATTTCTTTCAGTCACCTTCTGTACTATACTGTAGCACTTCTTTCTATGTCAAGCTTTATCGAGCTATGTTAATTGCAGCGATACATCATGTGAACGTTACTTTGGGCCTTAAGTTTTGGACACTAGCGTAGTTTTAGTGGGTTTCCAGTCCATCACCGCCCAGCAACAGAGTTTGGTTATTCCCCGACTATTACAGAAGCAGCGATGTTATTACAGAAGTTGCCTGTAAGCTAAATCCATTTACTGGCGTGAAAACTGCTGTGCATATGCGGAAAATTCTTCCACCCATTTGTGCTATGCTGACGCTGCATCTATGACGCCTCTAGAATTGCATCCAGTACAGTAGCTGAACATATTACACTACACACAAAAACAGTGACTATTACTAAGAATATGCCTGTGAGAGGAACTATCATATATTATCCACCGGCTATTTGTTTCGAAACTTTTGTTTTCAGAAGATAAAAACAAAATTAAAAGAACTAATAAACAACTGAAACATATTCTAATACGTCGACATGCCAGAGGTATTGATACAGACTTCGAGAGAGCCAGGGACATTATTTTGGGTGGCAGAAAGTTCTGTTTTTGAAGGCTGCTATTGCAGAGGTCGTGGCAAACACGTCACAGGGTGGTATTTGGCCGGTACAAGAAATAAATATCCAGCCCCTCGGGTGGATCAACAGTTGATACGCCGTTACTGAAACGGCATATGATGGTTATCGAATACAAGTTAGATCGCTATTAGGATCTAGACTTTGGCTTGGAACTCTGTGTGATTGAATGTTGCGTTGTAAGACGATTCTGCATTCATTTATCGATAATAATTTGGGTTCACGTTACCTGCTGTTGTTACTTTCGTTTTCTACTTCGCATTTGGTCATCGACTTACCGACAAATGTAACGCTACAACTAGGTCTAGTTTATGTCGCGACCCTGTTGAACAGTGAATGTTAGAGCTAGAATCTGCCCCTGTGAATTTTCTGTCTTTACCAAGCGACGAAATTTCAGAAAACTATCTTCTGACTATGATCATGACAACAATTGGGCAATCGCATTTGATTTTGGTTTCGGTATTGTGCCATATCCAATAACGTAACGTCTTCGCGATCAAACCTGAATGTTAGTGACGACAGAAGCGCGCATTCTACGTAAATAGCTGGCGCACCTGATTCCCTGTTATGTCCCTGGGTTGAACGCCACCACAAAAAAAGCTTTTCTCTCGGCTACAAACCCTCTGCACTCTCTTTTTTGTTGAGCGATGCGATCGCCTCAACTGTGGTGTATAAGGCAGAACCGTTGCAGACGAGAACCTAGGATATTCATGTCATTACTCCAGCTTAACTAGAGCACTGAGTCCGATGATTCTGACCTTAACGCTGGAAAATAACTCTCCACTCCGCGGAAGAAATGAAGTCCCGTTAACATAAAAACAAAACAGGGAAAAAATTGCCTACTGACGTTAGTAACTAGAACATACTACAAAAAACTGTAAACATTCACCTGGGTTCCAGTAGTATTTTAGTAATTAACGTGACTGAGTAATTAAGTATAAAGAAAATATGGAAGTCAGGCACGGATCCAGAGTTGGGTTCTGCGATCGTCACGCCCATACCCTCTCCGTTTCCACCATCACCGTCCCTGTCTCTCAGCCTAATATAACATGCTAGTACTCCGACATTTAACATCACAGTTGCCTACGATTTAATAACAATAACTATAAGATACATACAATATTTTAATATAATTTAATAATTTGTTCAGAGTAAGGCTTAGTACATTACTTTAGCATAACTTACAAGAATATCAATTTACAGGATATTAAAACGAAGTGTGGATGCACTATTACCAGTATTTCACTTATCACCACAAACTGTGAACACAAATCTCCAGACTGTGACTGTGCGAGCATGTAAAGGAGAGGAAAGCTGTTTCTTTCAGTCGTTTCTGCCTGCAGTCAGGAAAGGCAGTGTTTCTGTTATTTTTCCCCTGGTGGAAGGTCATTTCCTTCACGCCTCGCTCGCTCAACTTCCTGTGATTTGCCGGTTCTGCCTGTGAACTCACGAACCCTGTCGCGTTTGTTGCTGACAGCATGTACAGTCAGCCTGTGAACGGGAAAACTGTTCATGGCCGGAATACTGTCTGCAACTAGTCAGCCAGTTTGTAATTTGCTAGAATTCCCTGCCATTTTTGACTGCTTTCGTGCTACTTTATTTTCTGAAAATGATTTAAACAAATTGTAAATCGGTAAACGTAAAAATATAAGCGCCTTTAGTAAAGTGAGGGAGGAGGGGGATGTCAAACCCCAGTGACCTCCCGCCCTCCCCTTCGATACACACCTAATACAAAGACGTTTTACTCATATTAGACCTTTTTTAGCCTCTGTTGACTGTGCTATTATGCCACCAGTGTAGTCAGCTATTTCGTTAACATTATTAATTTAAACGTGCCCGTGAGGGTAACGAGGGCATTCCCTCGCTCTGTTTGCGGGTGGAACAGTAAAGGAAACTACAAGTAGTGGTGCAGGGTACCCTCCACCACCCACCGTACTGTGGCTTGCGGAATATCTATGTAAATGTAGAAAGAGAAACAACTTTTGTAAACGTAACGCTAAAACTAGTTACGTTGACAATTCGATCCAAACTTCGCCCTTACAAGCACAGTAGTTTCGAAGCAAGAAGGCCTAACGAATATAACGACGTAACTATAAAATTTGCACGAACGTTACTTTTACAATTTGTAAGTGCTTGACTAAGTCCTTGGCTTTAAGGCCAGTAAATGAAGACCAAAAAAGGCCGATTGTGGGAAATAAGTTGTGTAGATGCAAATTTTTGTACGGTGGTAGGAATGAGTGCAGTGAACTACATACTAGAAGTCCTGACTAATAGTGGCTGATTGTGGGAGTGGAAAGTGAATTTTGTACGATTTCCTTGAATAATTTTAAAATTACAACCTCTAACGAAAACGTATCCCAGTACAAAATTTAACTGCATTAATTGTCCTACAAAAAGGCCCTGAAGGATGGGTTTAGAATTGCAGCTTACATAGGACGACATCAGTAAGAGGAGCTCAATCACCACAATACATACAGATATCTGCAATTTTGCTTCTGCAATGCGCAGCTAGAGCCAACCCAAACAAATACTGCTAATCACGTGTTTCCTGCTGCACCGACTGTTGAGGCTAAGCTTCGGTTGGTTTCTCATTGCGAACAAAAATGTTTTTAAAACGGAATTAAACGTGTCCATTCGAGAGAAAGGTCTCACGTTTGTCTAATGCGATATTCGTTTTATGAATATTTATTAACAGCGTCATTTAAACACGAAGAATAAACAGTACTCGTGCGGTGACTGGGTAGTACTACTGCATGGGGGTAATAGTCAGTGTGAACCAGGGCAGTGTTGGAGTATTGGTTATTCTTCGTATTTTATGTCCCTATTAACACATACCGATAAAACGACTGGGTAGTACTACTGCATGGGGGTAATAGTCAGTGTGAACCAGGGCAGTGTTGGAGTACTGGTTATTCTTCGTATTTTATGTCCCTGTTAACACATACCGATAACACGAATATAAACTCTCCTTCCGCACAGGCCATGAAAGCCCAAGACTACCGACGGCCGCCGTGTCATCCTCAGCCCACAGGCGTCACTGGATGCGGATATGGAGGGGCATGTGGTCAGCACACCGCTCTCCCGGCCGTATGTCGGTTTCCGAGACCAGAGCCGCTACTTCTCAATCAAGAAGGTCCTCAGTTTGCCTACCAAGGGCTGAGTGCACCCCGCTTGCGAACAGCGCTCGGCAGACCGGATGGTGCTGGCCCAGCCCGACAGCGCTTAACTTCGGTGATCTCACGGGAACCGGTGTCACCACTGCGGCAAGGTCATTGGCCAAAACGAATATAGCACTAAACTAATTCTGGGCCGTTCTGTCTATTGGGCATCTAAAATTCCACTATAAAAATTATTTTGTTCGCAATGGGAAACAAATTGACACTAGCCTCTCATGAAAGACTTGTTCCCTGAATTTGTTTAAAGTGACGCGGGTTACACACTGCAAAAACGAAACTGTGACTGGGTGGAAACACAAGACGAAATGGGCCTGACGACTTCTAGGAGGGATACCTGAGTGTCCGTTTGATTGTTTGAAATTCATGTAAATCTACAGTTTTATTCCGATGTTGATAAAATTTTACTCATTTTTACCTTCAAAACAAGAGGAAGACCACTGTTTACATAATATATATATATATATACACTACTGGCCATTAAAATTGCTACACCAAGAAGAAATACAGATGATAAACGGGTATTCATTGGACAAATATATTGTACTAGAACTGATATGTGATTACATTTTCACGCAATTTGGGTGCATAGATCCTGAGAAATCAGTACCCAGAACAACCACCTCTGGCCGTAATAACGGCCTTGACACGCCTGGGCATTGAGTCAAACAGAGCTTGGATGGCGTGTACAGGTACAGTTGCCCATGCAGCTTCAACACGATACCACAGTTCATCAAGAGTAGTGACTGGCGTATTGTGACGAGCCAGTTGCTCGGCCACCATTGACCAGACGTTTTCAGTTGGTGAGAGATCTGGAGAATGTGCTAGCCAGGGCCGCAGTCGAACATTTTCTGTATCCAGAAAGGCCCGTACAGGACCTGCAACATGCGGTCGTGCATTATCCTGCTGAAATGTAGGGTTTCGCGGGGATCGAATGAAGGGTAGAGCCACGGGTCGTAACACATCTGAAATGTAACGTCCACTGTTCAAAGTGCCGTCAATGCGAACAAGAGGTGACCGAGACGTGTAACCAATGGCACCCCATACCATCACGCCGGGTGATACGCCAGTATGGCGATGACGAATACACACTTCCAATGTGCGTTCACCGCGATGTCGCCAAACACGGATGCGACCATCATGACGCTGTGAACAGAACCCGGATTCATCCGAAGAAATGACGTTCACCCAGGTTCGTCGTTGAGTACACCATCGCAGGCGCTCCTGTCTGTGATGTAGCGTCAACGGTAACCGCAGCCATGGTCTCCGAGCTGATAGTCCATGCTGCTGCAAGCGTCGTCGAATTGTTCGTGCAGATGGTTGTTGTCTTGCAAACGTCCCTATCTGTTGATTCGGGGATCGAGACGTGGCTGCACATTCCGTTACAGCCATGCGGATAAGATGCCTGTCATCTCGACTGCTAGTGATACACGGCCGTTGGGATCCAGCACGGCGTTCCAAATTACCCTCCTGAACCCACCGATTCCATATTCTGCTAACAGTCATTGGATCTCGACCAATGCGAGCAGCAATGTCGCGATACGATAAATCTCAATCGCGCTAGGCTACAATCCGACCTTTATCAAAGTCGGAAACGTGATGGTACGCAATTCTCCTCCTTACACGAGGCATCACAACAACGTTTCACCAGGCAACGCCGGTCAACTGCTGTTTGTGTATGAGAAATCGGTTGGAAACTTTCCTCACGTCAGCACGTTGGAGGTGTCGCCACCGGCACCAACCTTGTGTGAATGCTCTGAAAAGCTAATCACTTGCATATCACAGCATCTTCTTCCTGTCGGTTAAATTTCGCGTCTGCAGTACATCTTCGTGGTGTAGCAATTTTAACGGCCAGTAGTGTATTAAGGGAAAGGTTGTTACCAAAAATCTCTAAAAGTTATTGACCGATTTACTTCAGATTTTTACACGATCCCGTAATGAACGTTTGGGTAGATATAGAAGATACATTGTTAGCAAACATCTCGAAAAGTCCGTTATGCGTTACAGATATATTAATTTAATTGGTACTTTAAAAAGGAATTAATGCATAATCTTTGATGTAATTGTTGTTACTAAACTTTTGGACTAAAATTGGTGTATATTTGCAAAGCCCATAACCAGAATTCGAGAACCTGATTTTTATGAATGCCACAGGTGAAGTCGTATTCGTTCGTCGCGTTCCGTTGACATCCAGTAATTCGGATACACGCTTAGATTTCAAGCGCTTGCAGTTTCCTATGTGATCTGCATTCGCTATGAGTATCAGCACGGCACAGTATCAGTCACTTTTTGTGGTAGATAGTAAACATTCGGCCATCTCCAGGCACTGCAGCAGTATATATCTACAGCAACAATTGTAAGGTATTAAAATTGAATGAAGAACCATCGCTACAATTATTCGAACAGCAAAAAGTCCTCCCAGAGAATCTTTGAATTTACTTAGTCAGTTTCTCAAGATAGTGTGGTCTCCTTCCTCTGTACGGTGTAGCAAATGGTAACCATTGTTATTCCCGTGTCTAACACTCATGTCATTTTTGTAGCACCAAATTTTTCGGAGTGGAATAACTTTTAGTTTGAGTTGGAGTCTCAGAGAAGCCAGCCTGGCGAGTCAGTGTCTGCACGTAGCCGCTTCAGCTTGTGTGTGACCTCTTCCTCAGTTGCTCTGGAGGATCGGCTATAGGTTTTCAGGTATTTTAATCTTTCATATTATATTCTTTGATGATCTTAGATTATGTGTGTCTTTGAGTCATTTACTTGTTAACCGTCAGCAGTCCTTATGCATCCTATTATTCATTGGACTATAACGTACTTGTGTGATTTATGACATTAGCCAAATTACGTGTATTCCACATAGCACTGTGGAACATAGTTATAGTTGGTATGCTGCCAAGTCATTTATGAGTAGTATGCAATTTTGGTCGACCTGATGTACTGCTTTGTAAGTTTTGAGTACGATTTGGAAGTACATAAGTATAATTCTGAGATTTTTCGTCCGTGGTTTTCTATTTTTGTGGTTCAGCCTTCCAGTGATGATGGTTATAAAAATCAAAACCAGTAAGCTTAATGCGTATACCTGATGGTTATAAATATGCTTTTCTTCAAATATTAATTAGCTGGAGCAATTGCTACAATTTATTGTGCAATTTTGAGCTAAATTATAGTACGTTATTCGGAAAAAATATAACCACATGCACTCTGTGTACGAAAAACGTACTGTAGTTTACACTTTTTGGAGCACTTCTGTTCGTTACTAGTTATATTCACAGAAAAGATTGAGTAATGTCCCTAATAAATTCTCGACTTAGTGAAGTGTCGTTCTTCATATCAAATCAAAGATTAGATAAACTCTTCGTTCCACTGATCGATAGTGAATAGATCCTCGTGGATGTGGAATATGTCACATAGATCTTTTTTACAATATATGATGTTAATAAAAAGTACTCCAATAATAATAATAACAATAATAATAATAATAATAATAAATAGGAATAGATAATACAAATATTAAAGAAGAACTAAAAGAAAAATATAGACAAAGACTAACAAAAATACTGAAAACAGAATTGACAGCAAGAAACAAGACAAAAGCTATAAATACTTGTGCTATACCAATACTGACCTACTCATTTGGAGTAGTGAAATGGAGTAACACAGACCTAGAAGCACTCAATACATTTACACGATCACAATGCCACAAATATAGAATACATCACATACATTCAGCAACAGAAAGATTCACATTAAGCAGAAAGGAAGGAGGAAGGGGATTTATCGATAGAAAAAACCTACATTATGGACAGGTAGACAATTTAAGAAAATTCTTTCTAGAACGAGCAGAAACTAGCAAAATACACAAAGCAATCACTCATATAAATACATCGGCTACACCACTGCAATTTCATAACCACTTCTACAACCCTTTAGATCACATAACATCAACAGATACGAAGAAAGTAAATTGGAAAAAGAAAACACTACATGGCAAGCACCCGTATCATCTAACACAGCCACACATCGATCAAGATGCATCCAACACATGGCTAAGAAAAGGCAATGTATACAGTGAGACGGAAGGATTCATGATTACAATACAGATATTACAGCAAACATATTATTAAAGATCCCTATACCACAACAGATAAATGCAGACTTTGCAAACAACAAATAGAAACAGTAGATCACATCACAAGCGGATATACAATACTAGCAAATACAGAATACCCCAGAAGACATGACAATGTAGCAAAAATAATACATCAACAGCTTGCCTTACAACATAAACTTATAAAACAACACGTTCCCACATACAAGTATGCACCACAAAGTGTACTGGAGAATGATGAATTCAAATTATACTGGAACAGAACCATTATAACAGATAAAACAACACCACATAACAAACCTGACATCATACTCACCAATAAAAAGAAGAAATTAACACAACTAATCGAAATATCCATACTCAATACAACAAATATACAAAAGAAAACAGGAGAAAAAATTGAAAAATACATCCAACTGGCTGAGGAAGTCAAGGACATGTGGCATCAGAATAAAGTTGACGTTATACCAATTATACTATCAACTACAGGAGTCATACCACACAATATCCACCAGTACATCAATGCAATACAGCTACATCCAAACCTATATATACAACTACAGAAATCTGTAATTATTGATACATGTTCAGTTACCCGAAAGTTCCTAAATGCAATACAACACATACCATACAGTTAAAAGGAAGTGACGCTTGATCAAGGTCCGCGTAACTTTCCATTTTTAACCAGACTTAACGTCTGAGAAAGTAAAGAAATAATAATAATAATAATAATAATAATAATAGTAATTATACACACATACGTTACATCAGTTGGTTCTGTTTAGAAATTCGTCAGCGGAGTTGAAAGAGTTGGCCCCACGTAAGTATTTTAGGTTCTAGTTAAACTGAACTTTATATGTAACTAATTTTTTATGATTACTGGCAACTTATTGAAGAGTAAGCCAACGTATTATACCATATAATACACTCTAAGAAAAAGGAAGAAGAAGAAGAAGAAGAAGAAGAAGAAGAGGAAAGAGAAACAGTCGACGCACCGCGAAGGAATTATCCAAGTGGAACGTAAATCGGTAGATGTGATGTACATATACAGACAAACAAATGATCACAATTTTAGAAAAATTTGTTGATTTATTCAAGAGAAGGAGCTTCACAAACTGAGCAAGTAAATAACGCGTTGGTCCACCTCTGGCCCTTATGCAAGCGGGAATTCGGCTTGGCATTGATTGTAGCGTTGTTGAACGTGCTCCAAGGGAGAACGTGCCAAATTCTGTCCAACTGGGCGGTAGATAATGAAAATCCCGAGATGGTTGGAGGACCTTGCCCATAATGTTCCAAACGTTCTCAATTGGGGAGAGATCTGGCGACCTTGCTGGTCAAAGTAGGATTTGGCGACCACAAAGACAAGTAGTATAAACTGTCGCTGTATGCGGGCGGGCATTATCTTGCTGAAATGTAATCCCAGGACGGCTTGCCACGAAGGGCAACAAAACAGGTGTAGAATATCGTCGACGTACCGCTGTGCTGTCATGGTGGCACAGCTGACAACCAAAGGGATCCTGCTCTGAAATGAAATGGCACCTCAGACCATCATTCGTGGTTGTCGGGCTGTATGGTGGGCGACAGTCGGGCAGGTGTGCCACTGCTGTCTGGGGTGTCTCCAGACACGTCTTCGCTGCTCATCGGTGCTCAGTTTGAAGCAGGTCTCGTTACTGAAGACTATACTACTCCAGTCAATGAGATATCTCGCCGAAGACGTGTCTGGAGACGCTCCAGACAGTGGTCGGATACCAACCTCAGTGTCGTCTGCCGTACGCCCCGACAACTAGGTGTTACGGTTTGGGGTGCCATTTCATTTCGTAGCAGGATCCCTTTGGTTATGTCGACGATAATCTGTGCCCCGTTTTGTTGCCCTTCATGTCAAGCCACCCGGGACGTATGTTTTAGCAAGAGAATGCCCTCCCGAACACGGCGAGTATCTCTACTGCTTGCCTTTGTGCTTGTCAAAGCCTACCTTCGCCAGAAAATTTTTGGGATATCTCCCTAATTTAGATCATTTGGAACAGTATGGGTAGGGCCCTCCAACCAGCTTCTGAGTTTGATGATCCAACGCACCAATTGGACAGCATTTGGCACGATATCCCACAGGACGACATCCAGCAACTCTATCAATCAATGCCGAGCCGAACAGCTGCTTGGACAAGGGTCAGAGGTGGACCAACGCGTTACTGACTTCTCAATTTGTGAAGCTCTTTCTTTTGTATAAATCATCGAATTTCTCTGAAATTGTCATCATTTGTTTGTCTGTATATATGTATCATAGCTACCCATTTCCTTCCCATTATGGTAATTCCTTGGTGGTGTCTCGTTTTTTTATTGAACGAAAATAAGTATGCCAGTTTTCGTTATTTTTATTCCAACTATGTCTGATAACATTCGTATTATAGATAAGGGTTGGTTCGTGCTATGCTCTTCCCACTTGAATTTATTATCAAATTGTAATACCAGGGATTTAACCACGTCAGACTATTATATCTGCGCTTCGTCATACTTTATGGATATGATTGGTGGAAACTTCTCACATGTTCTGAATTGCATCTAGTTATTCTTTTCAAAGTTTAACGACAGTTAACTGACTATCATCTGCAAACGACACAAACTCTGCTTCTTGCAATGTAATTCATGAGCGTTCATTAATGTAGACAAGAAATAGCAGTGGACTGTAGATAGAGCCTTGTACGTCACCACACGTAATTGCTTCACAATCGATCGATGACTGATGGCATAGTTCACTGGTGTCGAAAATATTCCAGTGATAAAAGGCAGGTTGCGCAAGTAACTTAAGATTTTACTAAACTCACAAGAACACTTTTAACTAACTTTGTTAATATTTCATCATAAATACTAGAATACTTTGATTTTAAAGAATTTGTTACTGATATCATTTCTTTTGGTGATGCAAGTCCCATATTCATATAACTGAAGTTATTTTTAAGTGCTAGTCTTAGGTATTCTATGACATTACCTTCTGGCCCTGACAATCCCATGCTACCAGTAATATATGCTATAGCTAGTAACAACACAATAAATATACCAACGTTCCACGGTTTACTGACACAACACTGATACAAGCAATTCTGTTACCAAGCGCCAAGTTGTAGATGACCACTTTATGGAAAATTATACTAAATTGATGGTGGTTATACCAATGTCCAGGAAGTGCAAGTGAAATCACAAGTCCTTTGACATACTAAGCCTAGTGAGCGTTGAAGTCCAA
Source organism: Schistocerca serialis cubense (assembly GCF_023864345.2). Classification (NCBI taxonomy): domain Eukaryota; kingdom Metazoa; phylum Arthropoda; class Insecta; order Orthoptera; family Acrididae; genus Schistocerca; species Schistocerca serialis. The sequence goes on along the minus strand of NC_064640.1, from coordinate 398,742,683 downwards.
GTTCCAGTATAACATCCGGATTCAAAGTCCAGAGCGCAGCCGAATCAACATTGAACAGCAGGTCCACCGCGGCGTAGCACTTCCGAGTTGTGGAGAAGAAACGTAGCACGCTGACAGCTGGCTTGTAAACGTCAGGAGCGGCGTTAAATAAGGTTCCACAGTTAATGGAGCCTGCAACTGAGGTCGCTGTATATCGTGGGCGGCCAGCAGCTGAGTGTTATGGGAGGCCAATCGCTGGAAGCGGCCTGCGATATTAGCAGCGGGCCGCTCACGGAGTAGTGCGGCCGACGATGTATTTCTCGGCCGCGCGGAATGGAGCGCTCCGCTGCTCGGTGCGGTGATTTAATAGTGGTGGATATCACACCACTTCCCACTTGGAGAAACGGGGAAGCATCTGCCGCGAATGAAGGCCGCATCCATGGGGTCCTCCTCCTAGTTCTCTGCGGCGTTGGTGACTCGGGGCACAGGAGCATACGGACGAAAACGCCCCGGCCAGGGGAGAAGGATGTATGGTGTGGACCTCGGCAGCGGAGTCAGTGGAGCAGGATGAGTCAGCGGGCATGTCTTCATCTTCATCCGGAATAACTCGTGGTTGGTGACCGGGCTACATCTCGTAGTCTGGGAAGTAGTCTGGAGCTGGGCGACGTCTGGGGTAAGTCACTCTTGCAGGGTTGTGGCGTTAGTCAGCTGGCGGTGGGCAAAAGGCACGTCTAAGTCTGGTGTTACTCTGTCTGTGTGTCTTGGGGTAGGATGGCAACTAGGTGACTGGTTATGGTGGTGGGGAGAGGAGGACGGAAAAAACTTGGGAAACTAATCGGGGACGAAGTTGATCGGCATGCTGCAGAACCTCCAGTTCGAAAGCTGCAACTCAATGACCTTTCGGCTCTGGTGCTGAACGATTGTTCCTGGAATCGAGACTAGTTATCGACCAAATCCTTTCACCCACACCAACATCCTAGGACGGAACTTGGAAGCAGGCAGTGGCGGTGCTGGCCTGGTCCGGGGCTGCCGTCCATGAAGAAGTTCCGCATGACTTCTGTCTCCAATGGGTGTTGACCTATAACTGCTCAAAAATAGAGTTAGTGATGTATCAGTGGAGTGCTCTTGGAGATATTTCTTCACTTGCGGAAGTGAATCTCATACTGGCAGCGCGCCAAAAATAAAGCCCACCACTGGAGGCGGTGAGCAGTCCTGTCTGGAATCTTCGCTGCTGGATTGAATAAGGAGATCAGCGGTTTATGGTCTGTGACGAGGTGAAACTTTGTGCTATAAACAAAAACATGGAATTTCTTTAATGCGAAGATGATGACCAGTGCTTCTTTTTCTATCTGGAAGTACCTGCGCTGGGTGTCAGTCAATGTTTTCGATGCATAGGTCACAGTGTGCTCAGAGCCATCCGCCTCCTGTGTGCCAGGATCGCTCCGACGCCTGTATCACATGCGTCCGCTGCAAGAACTATCTGCGAGGCACGGGGCGATCAACAACTCGGATTTCAGACTGTGGAAGGCGCGCTGTCAAGCTGGTGTCCACCGGAAAGGCACCCCTTTTTTTGCATAACTGGGACAAGAAGGCGGCTTCTGCTGCTGCTGCTGCGGGTAAGAACTTTCGGTAGTTCGATATCTTCTCCAGAAAGAAACGAAATTGGTTAAGCGTTGTTGATTTGGGAAGTCTGAGTATGGCTTCGACATGTTTATCCAGAGGACGAATGCCCGAGCTGGAAATGATGTGGCCGAGGTACTCAGTCTCAGGCTAGAAAAAACATTTTTCTCTTCTGCATTTTAGGTCAGCCGCCATTAAGACGCTGAATAAAGATTTCAGATTGCGGAGGTGTTCCTCCGTGGTTCTCCCTGTTACAATGATGTCATCTAAATAGTTAATGCATCCATCCAGTTTGAGTACTAATTGTTCAAAAAATCGTTGAAAAATGGAGGGGGGGGGGGCACTTCCTATACCAAACACTAGATGTTTCAAACGATGAAGCCCGTGTGGCGTGTTAAGAGTAAGAAACTCTTGCGATTCTGCATCAAGGCAAAGCTGGAAGTATGCTTCCGCTAGGTCTGTTTTAGGGAAGAAGTTTCTGCCCTTTAATTTTTATAGTAATTCTTCCGGCTTTGGAATAGGATATGTCACAATCTCTGATTGAGCGTTGACAGTTACTTTAAAATCACCGCACAGGCGGATATTCCCCAATGGCTTTCGCACTATCACTAATGGGATGGTCCATTGACTAGAAGGAATAGGCTCTAGAACTAAAATTGCGGTTAGGCGATCCAATTCTTCCTTTACTTCGTCTCTGAGATCTAACGGAACGGCGTCGGCTCGAAAGTACCGAGGCCGTGCATTACGTTTCAGTGCGATGTGCGCCTCAAAATACTTTGCGGTGCCTCATAATCTGGGATAAATGTCTCTAGGTCCAAGTAGGAAACATATTCGGATACCAAATTCACAGAATCTACATCTGAAAATCCAAATTTCTGAAAAGAGTCAAGTACAAACAAGTTGTCAACGGAATAACTGTTAACGACTAAGAAGGTCTTGTGGAGGGTGACTTTTATGATATGTCGTCGGCAGTCGATTTGACCACGTACTGGGGTGGTATGTTTATTATACGCCGTTAGATGTATCTTTGTTTCTTGCAAGGGAGGAGCTCCAAGTTTCAAATAGGTACCGTAGTTCAGAATGCTCACGGCTGCGCCTGTGTCTACTTGCAATTGAACTGGTTTCTCTGCAATCTGCACTTCTACGAAAAGCTTATTGGAGGTCTCTTGATGGTCTGTAGTGGCTACCAGATTATCATCCATCCGTTGGACAGGAGGCTGTCTTGCATGATGGGACTTACGACATACAAAAGCTAAATGGCCGTTGGCGGAATTGTTTTGTCAATAGGCCCATCTGTCAGGCCAGTCTTCACGTTTACGTTTCTTTAAAGCAATCGGGACATGACGGCAATCGTTTCGGTATCCAAGACCTGTTTGATAGGCTCGAGTGGAATGGAGAACGTTGTTGGTTAATTTGTACGGCGTCCCGCTTGTACAGTTGCTACGTCCAAATCGCCATTATTGTGGCCATACGCTGCTTGCTCGGATGTGTTTACATTAACGGCTGCTATGTCGATCCACAACTCCAGTTTCTTGCCTGCTGCTCGGGTCACTTCGAAGCTTGGTGCTAAGTCGAAAACTTTGTCTAATGACGGCTCTTCGAGTGTAAGTGCCTCGTGCGGGATATCCCTGTCTGGAGTACCCCAGATGATCATGTCCCTGATCATTTCTTGTGCATATGATTCCTTATTTTTATGGCTAACAAAATGACATTTTCGCCCTAAACCTTGCAACACTGCGGTACATTATCAATGAGTCTGGTTAGGCTGTTTCTTGCATTGGTAAAATGCTACCCGAGAGAAAATAACATGGGTATGCGGATGGTAATATTTAGTCAGCAACGCACGAATATTTGAAGTGAGCTCTGAAGGCTTAGATAAGGGGGCCAATCTGCACAGTAACCAGTGGTTCAAATGGCTCTGAGCACTACGAAATTTAACATCTGAGGTCATCAGACCCCTAGAACTTAGAACTACTTAAACCTAACTAACCTAAGGACATCACACACATCCATTCCCGAGGCAGGATACGAACCTGCCACCGTAGCAGTCGCGCGGTTCCGGACTGAAGCGCCTAGAACTGCTCGGCCACCGCGGCCGGCAGTAACCAGTGGATCACAGTTTTTGACCGTGACGAAAGATTTCATGAGTCTGGCGTCAGTTACCTTGAATACATGGAAATGTTCCAGTAGTCTTGATTCGTAGGCTTGCCAGTCCTGTAAAACCTCATCGAAGGAAGGGAAATCCGGAACTTGCTATGTTGCTTGCGTCTGCAGTAAGATTTGAAGAAGTGATTGGATAGTGTTCAGTAGCAGCTTCTGCTTCTCGTCCTGCTGATGAAAAAGCTGCGTGAATAGAGCATCTAATGTACACTCCTGGAAATTGAAATAAGAACACCGTGAATTCATTGTCCCAGGAAGGGGAAACTTTATTGACACATTCCTGGGGTCAGATACATCACATGATCACACTGACAGAACCACAGGCACATAGACACAGGCAACAGAGCATGCACAATGTCGGCAGTAGTACAGTGTATATCCACCTTTCGCAGCAATGCAGGCTGCTATTCTCCCATGGAGACGATCGTAGAGATGCTGGATGTAGTCCTGTGGAACGGCTTGCCATGCCATTTCCACCTGGCGCCTCAGTTGGACCAGCGTTCGTGCTGGACGTGCAGCGTGAGACGACGCTTCATCCAGTCCCAAACATGCTCAATGGGGGACAGATCCGGAGATCTTGCTGGCCAGGGTAGTTGACTTACACCTTCTAGAGCACGTTGGGTGGCACGGGATACATGCGGACGTGCATTGTCCTGTTGGAACAGCAAGTTCCCTTGCCGGTCTAGGAATGGTAGAACGATGGGTTCGATGACGGTTTGGATGTACCGTGCACTATTCAGTGTCCCCTCGACGATCACCAGTGGTGTACGGCCAGTGTAGGAGACCGCTCCCCACACCATGATGCCGAGTGTTGGCCCTGTGTGCCTCGGTCGTATGCAGTCCTGATTGTGGCGCTCACCTGCACGGCGCCAAACACGCATACGACTATCATTGGCACCAAGGCAGAAGCGACTCTCATCGCTGAAGACGACACGTCTCCATTCGTCCCTCCATTCACACCTGTCGCGACACCACTGGAGGCGGGCTGCACGATGTTGGGTCGTGAGCGGAAGACGGCCTAACGGTGTACGGGACCGTAGCCCAGCTTCATGGAGACGGTTGCGAATGGTCCTCGCCGATACCTCAGGAGCAACAGTGTCCCTAATTTGCTGGGAAGTGGCGGTGCGGTCCCCTACGGCACTGCGTAGGATCCTACGGTCTTGGCGTGCATCCGTGCGTCGCTGCGGTCCGGTCCCAGTTCGACGGGCACGTGCATCTTCCGCCGACCACTGGCGACAACATCGATGTACTGTGGAGACCTCACGCCCCACGTGTTGAGCAATTCGGCGGTACGTCCACCCGGCCTCCCGCATGCCCACTATACGCCCTCGCTCAAAGTCCGTCAACTGCACATACGGTTCACGTCCACGCTGTCGCGGCATGCTACCAGTGTTAAAGACTGCGATGGAGCTCCGTATGCCACGGCAAACTGGCTGACACTGACGGCGGCGGTGCACAAATGCTGCGCAGCTAGCGCCATTCGACGGCTAACACCGCGGTTCCTGGTGTGTCCGCTGTGCCGTGCGTGTGATCATTGCTTGTACAGCCCTCTCGCAGTGTCCGGAGCAAGTATGGTGGGTCTGACACACCGGTGTCAATGTGTCCTTTTTTCCATTTCCAGGAGTGTAGATGGTTGTCGCCTCGTCGCCATTTGGTTGCGTAATAACTGGGAATAACACAGTAAATATATCATCGTTCTACCGTTTATTGACACAACGCTGACACAAATAATTATGTTACCATGGACCAAGCTGTAAATGAACACTATATGGAAAATTAGGTAAATTGATGGTGGTTATACGAATGTCATATAAGATGAACATCAACAAAAGCAAAACGAGGATAATGGAATGTAGTCGAATTAAAACGGGTAACGCTGCGGGAATTAGATTAGGAAATGAGACGCTTTAAGTAGTAAATGAGTTTTGCTATTTGGGGAGCAAAGTAACTGATGGTGGTCGAAGTAGAGAGGATATAAAATGTAGACTGGAAATGGCAAGGAAAGCGTTTCCGAAGAAGAGAAATTTGTTAACATCAAGTATAGATTTAAGTGTCAGGAAGTCGTTTCTGAAAGTATTAGTATGGAGTGTAGCCACGTATGGAAGTGAAACGTGGACGATAAATAGTTTAGACAAGAAGAGAATAGAAGCTTTGGAAATGTGGTGCTACAGAAGAATGCTGAAGATTAGATGGGTAGATCACATAACTAGTGAGGAGGTATTGAATAGAATTGGAGAGAAGAGAAATTTGTGGCACAACTTGACTAGAAGAAGGGATAGGTTGGTAGGGCATATTCTGAAGCATCAAAGGATCGCCAATTTGCTTTTGGAGGGCAGCGTGGAGGGTGAAAATCATAGAGGGAGACCAAGAGATGAATACACTAAACAGATTCAGAAGGATGTAGGTTGCAGTGGGTACTGGGAGATAAAGATGCTTGCACAGGATAGAGTAGCATGGAGAGCTGCATCAAACCAGTCTCTGGACTGAAGCCACAAAAACAACAACATACGAATGTCCAGGAAGTACAAGTGAAATGCAGAATTACGGCGGAAATCACAAGTCCGTTGACATGCTAAGCCTAGTGAACGTTGAAGCCCAAGTTTCAGTATAGTATTCGGATTTTTAGTCCAGAGTGCAGCCCAATCAACATTGAACAGCATGTCCACCACAGCGTAGCAATGCCGAGTTGTGGGGTAGAAACCTAGCACGATGAGAACTGACTTGTAAACGTCAGGAACGGCGTTAAATAAGGCTCTATAGTTAATGGAGCCGGCAGCTGAGGTCGCTGTATATTCTAGGCGGCCAGTGTTATGGGACGCCAATCGCTGTGTTTTAAAGCGCGCGAAAGCGGCCTGCAATATTAGCAGCGGGCCGCGCACGGAGATGTGCGGCCGACGATGTATTTCTAGGCAGCGCGCAATGGACCGCGCCGCTGCTCGGTGGGGAGATTTAATAGTGCTGAATGCCACAAGATATAAAATATTTGTTAATGAGATTTTCCACACTACACCCATCGTTACCAGCGTATCATCTGCCCATAAAGCTAGCTACTCCTGTCCCTTTCTAGTTCTATCAGCATCCTCTTTCCTTGCAAAATGGCTCTGAGCACTATGGGACTTAACTTCTGAGGTCATCAGTTCCCTAGAACTTATAACTACTTAAACGTAACTAACCTAAGGACATCACACACATCCATGCCCGAGGCAGGATTCGAACCTGTGACCGTAGCGGTCTCGCGGTTCCAGACTGAAGCGCCTAGAACAGCTCGGTCACTCCGGCCGGCCGTTCATCAAAGACAAGGGTATCGTCAGGAGTGCTCCAAGGAAGTGTGATACGACCGATATTATTTTCTGTATACAAAAATGATCTGACGGACAGGGTGGCAGCAATCTGCGGTTGTTTGTTGATGATGCTGTGGTGTACGGGAAGGTGTCGTCGTTGAGTGACTGTAGGAGGATACAAGATGACTTAGGCAAATTTCTAGTTGATGTGATGACTACACGTAGCTCTAAATGTAGAGAAATGGAAATTAATGCAGATGAGCAGGAGAAACAGTCCTGTAATGTTCGAATATAGCATTAGTAGTGTACTGCTTGACACGATCACGTCGTTTAAATATTTTTGCGTAATGTTGCAAAACGATATGAACGAGCATGTGAGGATTGTGGTAGGGGAGGCGAGTGGTCGACTCCTGTTCATTGGGAGAATTTTGGGAACGTGTGGTTCTTCTGTAAAGGATACAGCACATAGAACATTAGTGCGACCTATTCTTGAGTACTACTCTAATGTTTGGGATGCGCACCAGTTCGGATTAAAGGAAGCCACCGAACTAATTCAGAGATTCGTTACTTGCAGGTTCGAACAACATGCAAGTATTACGGAGATGCTTCGGGAACATAAATAGGAATCCCTGGAGGAAAGGCGACTTTCTTTCCGAGGAACACTGTTGAGAAAATTTATCTGGCTAGGATTTGAGGCTGACTGCAGAACGATTCAACTATCGTCAATACAGATTTTGCGTAAGGACTACGAAGATAAGACGTGAGATATTTACGCTGATACGAAGGCATATAGACAGTTGCCAATAGGACAGGAAAGGAAATGGCTAGTAGTGGCAGAGGGTACCCTCTGCCAAGCACCGTATGGTGGCTTTTGGAGTATGTATGTAGATGTAATGTAGATGTAGATGTAGATTAGATAAACTGCCTCGCAGTCACTTGAATCGATACCAGAAGCGAGTAGAATGGGATACTTACCTTATGTAAAATCTCAACTAGCACTGGTCACCGTGCGATTTGCCCTAGGCTTAGGTTTGCCGCAGGCTTAGGTTTGGCGTCAGTTCAGTCGTGTTCCGCAAAAAGGGAGCGAGTGACTTCCAAACAGTGAGTCTCCGTGGTCTTAGCGTAGCGCTGCTTACTCGACTCCAACGTTTGTTCAGGGTAACACACCTCTCTTGTTATAGACACAGTTAGAGACGCTTAGGACGTTGATAAACTACAACTCTGGAAAAAAAGTATGCCTGGAAAGACGACGTTGATTTTGATGCATCTGGGGGATAGTAGGCAGCGTCATCCGTCAACAGATAACGTAGTGATATAAGTACCAGTACTCCATATAGGGAATGTCCGCAGCCAGAAGGCTCAGTATGGTGCAAACGTGTGAAGAAAGCAGGCAAACATGGTCTGGAGACGCACTCGATCTACTAAAGCCAATTGAGCGACTTTAAAGGGTCTCCGAGTGGCGAGATGGGCATTTCGGAGAATTGCTGAACAAGTTGGATGGGCTGCGTTAGTTGTGCAATGATGCTGATGTCAGTGGACACGTGAACATTCTCACACTCGTAGACGAGGTTCTGGACGTCCACGTACCTCAGATGCTTGACAGAATCGTCGTATTGTTAGGGCAGCAGTGGCACACTGTACAGTTACATGTCAACACGAACTGTTGCAAACCGATTATTAGCAGTGGGTTTAAGGGCACACGCACCTCTAGCCCGTCTTCCATTCACGCCACAGCATCGACGTGCGTGGCACGACTGGTGTTGTCAGAAGATCATTTGGAAGCTGGAATGGCACACCGTGGTCTTCCGCAATAAAAGCAGTTCTGCATGCACGCAAGGAATGGTCGTTTGCGAGTACGACATAGACCTGGTTAGTGCTGTCTCCAAGAATGCATTCGTCCAAGGCACGCTGGTCCCACCGGAGTGCATTAAGTTACAATTCTCGTTCACCTTTGGTGTTTCTGAAGGGGACGCTAACCAGCACTCGGAACGTGCAGAATGTTGTTAGACCCATTCTTTTGATGTTCTTGCAACAGGAGGGTGATGTGTATTTCCAACAGGATAATGGTCGACTACACACTGACCGTGAAACTCGATTTTCTCTGCGATACGTGCAGCAACTTCTCTGGCCAGCACGATCTCTAAACTTGTCTGTAAACGAGCATGTGTGGGATACGATTGGACGAGAAGTGACTCGTGCGACTCATCAACCAACAACTCTTACAGAACTACGTGAACAGGTCGAGCAGGCGTGGCATAACATTTCCCAGGACGGTATTTGCCATCTGTACTATCGACTGGATGTCAGAGTCAGCTCCTGCTTTGCCACCCGTGGAAGTTATCCCACGTTGTAATATGGATGTTTCAACATGGGTCGATACCTAGTACCTAAGAACCGCTTGCGTTATTGAATTGTAAATATAAACATTTCATGTACTCTATATGCACCGTTGCACCAGTAAATCTTGAGTGAATAGAAAACTTCTAAAGGGGTGTGCACATTTTTTCCCGGCAGTGTATTTTCACATTCACAATAATTACAGTCAGCTCATTAAGTATGTGGTAATCTTATTAACCACCAGGTGCTGGTACTTAACTCTTTTTTTTTTGAATGATATAAAACAGTTTTTTGGTTGCAGACAATCCTCGATGACTTCCACTGCTCTTTATACATTTGGTGACATTCTCTTGAAGTTAGAACAAGCTTTGTAAATTTTTTCCAAGTAAAAATTATTGCAGACCTAAAAGCCACTTACAAATCAATGAAAATTCGACAAATTCAGTATTTTTGGAGCAGCATAAATTAAACTAGGTTCTTGATGTCCCTTAATATGCGTATTCACATGAACATTGATTCCAATACAGTTGTGTTCATCACAATCTTATGTTGCGCAACAAAACAGGTACCAGGGAGCGAACTTCCAGTTGCAGATATTTAGTTGCTGTACACGCTTCGTCACTTTATGTAAAGACAGGGCTCTAAAACAGTCTTTAGATGGGCAACACAAAATGAATCAAATAATAAATGTTATTAAGTTTTTCTACGAAAGTAATATTCATCTTTGAGTGTTGACAGATGCGTGGCTTCGTATTCAATGTCCAGCACGCTGACTAGCCAAACACATTGAAGATAACTATCCAATCTAAAAATGTTTAACATGACTGCCGCATTTGACAGTAGTCTGTTCTGTCTGTAGTAACTTCACTAGACAGTTGAACAGTCCAACGTAAACTCGCATGTAGCGGCTTGTTATTACGGTGGCGAATGGAAATACCGGCGGCTGATGTAGACTGGAACTGTAGAACTGTAGGCACTCGGACCTGAACTCGGCGTGAACTGTGCCTGAGGTGAACTGGAAGTGCACCGTCCGCGAACCGCAATGTGAACTGCTATGAACCAGAAATGAACTCGATGTGAACTGGCGTGAACTGGATGAGAGTGGCCGCGCGACGCTGTTCATCCCGCGACTGGCGGGATGATCTTGCATTCGCGCAGAGGAAAATAGTTTCCGGATATCAGAGCCTCTTCCCCCCTCCTCCTCCCCCCCCCCCCCCCCCCCCCGCCACCAATATCACTAGCGACTGAAGAATCTTGCGCTTTAAGTCTTCTAGCGGAAGCAGAAATCGCCATCAAGGCGGCAACAGATGGAACTCAGAGTGCCGTCACGGCTGGAGTGCCAGGAAGGTAGGGCCCTCTGGTGCATATCGCTGTGTACGAGAGACTAAGTTCGCAACAGTTTTACTTAAATCTCCAGAAATCCAGAACGCTATTAATTAAATATTTGCTGTCTCGGTAAAACATTTTAACGCTGAGAGAAACATAAAATTCCTTGGAGTACGTATTCAACCCCCACGAGAACACATGGAAACCCTAATTTTAGATACATTTTTTATGTAATTTCTTCCCAGACAGCCAAAACTTTATGTCCACTTGCTTAATGACGTGTTGGTTCAAATCTGGAAGGCAGTATACAGTAGCGATTCTGAGTAACATGTTTCTTACAAGTCATTGGTAGGCTACTGACAAGGGAAACTCAAAACTGAACACAGATCAAGGATGAAAACTGGAAGAAGGTGTCCTGAACTATGAAAAAAGAAGCAAAATAGAAACAGTGAACGATCCAAGGACAAGAAGTGCAATATACAGCAGCGTTAAAAAACAACGGCGATGTTAGGTGGATTCGGTGTTGGTCCACCCCGCAGGCGAGCCGTGTTCAAACCTCCCTCGTCCTAATTTATTTTCTTTTTTTTCGCTTTTCGCTGTGTTCAAATTAGTGTCTGTATCGTGTCGTGATGTAAGATCCGTTTGCAGCATCGAGATGTAAGGAAGGGAGCTATAATGACAGCTGATTCTGCACAGTTACTCATTAGCAGCCGAAAGCAAGTGACTTTCGAATGGGAGCCGCAAATGTTCAACGAGAAGGTGACAAGTCAACCGAATCCTCCGCCATAAAACACGTCTGTTGTGTCATACATGGCATTAGTGGCAGTACGTGTGTCTTATGATAGGAATCTCTTACCGACGCACCTAATTTGTATGCCTGGTAAGCGAGTGAGATACGCCTCCGTGCCCGATGTAGGTGTTCGTATGAATGTGTATGTGATCACTCCCAAGGAAATGATAAAAACATAATAGTTTGTCACAAAGCTGTAACACCTGAACGCAATAGTTTCACAATCTCATCGTTTATCTATGCTCTGTCAAAACATATTTTTTTAACGTTTTTGAAGTTGCGTTTCGTTTTGGAAGTTTTGACTCTTGAATTCCTTTATTGTTGTAACATAGTTCACACCCGTCCGTTTGTTGTGTTCATTTCTGTGATACGTCTATGTGGTATCTCGTCTGATCTCACTGTTCATTACGTTTACTTGCGACGGTAATGTATTCTTACCACATGACTCACATTCTACAACCAATGTATAGTATGACAATTGCCAAGACTACAGAAAGAAAACAAACATTTCAATGAGGGGACGGACAGTTCATTATGTAAAAAAATGGGTGTGAGGGAGTTCTGAACACGGTCCATCCGTTTTGCAGTCCAACGTCTTTACCACTTTTTTATGTATTTATTTAAAAGAGTAGAGTGGTCAGTTCTGAGCAGGTGAAGACAAGGCGGGCAGGGGTCGAAACCCGAGGCCTGGCCACGATGCCTCTCCCCTCACATCCCTGAATCATACCCTCAAGTAGCTTTCTTTTTTACCGGGAACAGGGTAAATAGACAAAATATCGTTATTGCTACAAGCTTAAATACGACAGAAATGCCATCCTTCCAGCGGAAATAGCACGAGGTATTACACTCGAACAAAGCGAGCAAAGTTTTTATTAAAAAGGTGTCGGAAAAGAATAACAATAATACTGATGTAAGCTAAGAGGTGTGAAGCAATAGACAGTAGAGTTGTGGGAATAACCAGCGTGTTCTGGTATAGCGCATAAAAGAGAGGAGGCGTGTGTCCATGCGCCTACTCCATTGTGGGTACGATATAGAAAGTAGCGCGGAGAGTCTCAGATGTCAGCAGGGCGTGTAGCACCATCCAGCTGAGCGGGGGTGACGTAAAGATCGTGTGTAGGTGGTTGGTGAAGAAGGCGCGGTAGCGCGGTCGGTGCTCGACTTCACTGTGGGCTGTTTGTAAGTACTGCCAGAAGTCAAGGCCATCATTATACATGTTGGTGATTGTCTACCCCTTGACCTATACAATCATATGATTTTTGGTGGCGGGGAAATAAGTATCCTCAGGATGGATAAAAGTCCGTGGGTCAATCGAAACTGGCGGAACGCGGAGGTAACAGGCAACGAACTGTCGGCCAGTTTTCCAGACGTCACTGGTGGCAGCACAAGTCAGTTGGTGGACATCGTCATCCATGAGGTGGCAAATGGGACAAATCTCTGTTGGATTACTCGCTGGTCGTTGTTCATCCGTGGTGCCGATTCCAGTTGTCGGGTTTCTTGTTGTTTTTTCTGTTCACACTCGGCGATCCACTGATGACGGCTCCAGACGAGATGGTCCAGCCTCATCAGATTTCTCTCGAGTCGTTTCCTACATGTGGTCGAATATCCGTCACAATACATGACCACCGACCTGATGTATAAGGAAATGTCAGTCATCCGGTCAGGTGAAACGTTTCTATTGGTCCACAGTCCAATTTTGCAAATCCCGTTCTCACTGCTTTTGTAATTTGCGATGGACCTGGGTCAGTAAGAGAACACGTATGGATCAACTGCTAGAGAGATCCTGTCCAACAATGTGCGCTGAACGGTGTACTCCGCAACACTTGTGCCTGCAGCAGCGCTGTACTGTCCTTCAACCACTTTCCATAACAATGTGCTCAGGAAAGTAGCGGGCTAATAGCTGACCAGCTTCGCCGTTTCCAAGGTGCTCGTTCTCAGACGCAGTGCTACAACAATCTGTCCTTTGTCAGAGTCTTTTATGTCCGTCGATTTCCTCATTTGCACCAACAGAATGACTTCGCATTCCTGTCGGCCCCTTACCGCGTCACGTGCCAACAACATCACCAGGCAACATTCAGTCACGCTAAGGCTAGTGGTCTTAATATTTTGACTCATCGTTACACAGAGTATCAGGGGTATAAGTGCAGATATTGTGATCGTCGGTACCTTAACATGTACACAATCCAGTGCGTTATTTGTTCCTTCTCTGTGTCGAAGTCTTCCCACAAATATGTCACAAATTTTACGACCTAATGTTTTCTGCTGGGTCGTAACTGCACTACAAAGAGGACTATGCCTATCTCTATAGACTAACTGCATTGCGTCCATGTGTCCAAGCTTGAAAACCTGACCTGCTGCCCAGGGGAAAATAAGCAATAATGGCTTGCTCTTGCCACATGTACTTGGAGGTACAGTCGAAACTAAAAACTTACTAGTACTAATAGCTATAATTATGAGTCTGCAAATAAAGTAAATGCTAGTGTAATTTTGTACAATACACTGTCCTCAGTCACAAAAAAAACTGCACTTATACCGATTACACCCTGTATATTTATATAAGCACACAAGACAAAAAGTTCGTTATCGCCAGGACACACCAGGCTAATACCGTGTATCAAATCCTCTAGCCTTGTCATTGGCCTCAATTCGGCGAGGAGGAGACTCAACAAATTTCCTTATGAATGCCATATGCAGTTGCAGTCATACATTGATAATTAGTTTACGTAGCGCTAGCAAAATTCATGATGTTGATCGCTAAGTTTAACCCACTGTTACACAAAGTTCTCGATATTTTCAATGCTGGGATGGTGTGATTCAGTGGGCCAGTCGGGATGCGATATGGTGGCTGAGTTTTCCTCAGTCCAGGAACGTATATACACTGTCCCCCGAATATGGTTGTTATCATTCACAGTATACTCATCATGAAGAAGGAGAAGAAATTGCAACATTTGGTCTCCGGGAACGTTAAAATAAACATCTTGGTTCATGTTCACAATAACCTGAACGAGTGGGCCATGTGATGAAACGGAAAACACCCCTACAGCCTAACAGACCCATATCGGGCCTGAACGACATTGTCGACACACCGCAGATAAATGCCTCCTAAGGCAGTCATTACCCTCGACAACTTGCATCATTTGAAAGGAGCCAAAATCGCGACTCGTTGGATCACCCTACACGCCTCCACACAGCTACGAACCGATTTCTATCGTATTCTTACCATGGAAGACGCGCAGTTACGTGGGCTGCTGAGCATTAGGACTCTGCGGAAATAGTTCACTTATCTCAAGTTAAAATGTTGGGACATTATTAATGGAAAAACCAAATGGCAGGAATTTGAAGACACTATATTGATCCTATATTGGACCTATCCCACTTCAGCTACTTCAAAATGCTGTTCTTCAGTGTAACATTGTGAATCTGATAACACCATAACTTGGTTATACTCTCTCCCATGGAGAAAATTACGATATAAGTGATAATTATAGAGTTATATAAGTAATGAAATAAATTTGATCAACTGCAGAACAGAGATAAAAATTTTTAATCGACTGAGAACGTGCGGCTTTATGTATCACTGCGAGAAAAGGCCTTTTGCAAGGTACTCGACTCCAGTGTCTGTTGCATGCAGTTATCTTAGCAACTTTGAGATGGACCTGAATTCACTGTCAGCAACATTTCCTTTCCAGTTTGAAACCGATCGTCATTAACAAGGTCTGACACTCATCTTCTCTCCCTGTCGGTTAGGATATTTTTACGACCACTGCTCTTACTCCACATTACATGACTGCAAGTGATGCCCCATTCCTTGTAGAGTCGTTAGACAGTCACCGCTGATACGTCAACATACGAGATGGAATCCAAAACTTTCGAGACTGGTGCTGCCATCTAAAAAGTAGAAGTAGTAGATTTTTGCACCGCTAGGTGGCGAGAGCAGCAAATCTGATGAGTCAGTGTGCGGAGTGGCATTCAGCGGGAAGGACGTGTTGCGTGTCCACAGTGATTTCCGTAATACTCTGTGTTTGGTGTGTGGCGATTTTACGATGGATCCGCGAACAGAACAGCGCGTGTGTATCAAATTCTGTGCGAATCTCGGGAAAAGTGCTACGGAGACCCTTGCAATGATTCAACAAGAGTTTGAGGGATGGAGCATGAGCTGTGCAATCGTCCCAGTGTAAGGGCTCGGGCTCTCCAAGACCCATAAAAGCGAGACAGGAGAAAAGCAAAGTGAAGAGCATGATCATCGTTTTCTTTGATACCAAGGGAATTGTGCACAAGGAATTCGTCCCAACCAACCAAACAGTGAATTCCACGTACTACTGCGACGTTTTCGACGGCTCCGTGAAAACGTGCGGCGACGACGACCTGAACTTTGGCGTCAAGGGAACTGGTTGCTGCATAACGACAACGCGCCCTGTTACACGTCCTTGCTCAGCAGGACCTTTTTGACAAAAAACAACATGACGGTTGTACCCCACCCACCGTACTCGCCAGATTTGGCACCTTGCGACTTCGCGCTATTGCCAAAAGTGAAACTTAAGTTGAAGGGCAGTCGGTTCTTCACTCTACGGAGGATTCAAGAAGCATCGCTGGCGGTGGTAAACACCCTCAAAGAACAGGACTTCCAGAAAACATTTGACCAGTTGCAGAAGCGCTGAGACTGGTGTGTATATGCAGATGGGAACAACTTCGAGGGTGATGGTGACCATTAGTCCAAAGGTAAGGTTTTTAACAGATGGCAGCACCAGTCCCGAAAATTTTGGATAGCACCTCGTATCGGGTAACCTCATTCATTGTGTGATCGTGGTCACATACAAACAGAATGGCTTCTTTTTGCCATTCTGCCACGTCTCCTAATTGTATCTGTTCCATCTTACTGCTCTGATTCCATACGATCCACTCAAACATTCATATCACTCCATTGATTTATATCAGCAGTGGAGGGTTACACGACAGCCTGGCACTAGTTCCGCACCATCCGCAGTGCTACAAAGTGACCAGTGTATTCTTTTAAGTGGACGACTAATATTTTATCTGTTGAGCTTGTACATGCATGGTACAGTCACATTAACGTGACCACTCCCTGTGTTCAACGTTAACACGCAATAACCTCTCACAGACAGCAGGTGGCAGCACTTGCAGTGGAGGGTATATGAAGCGTGTCGAGGGCCACGCGGGAACCAGTGCAGTCATTGTCGTAATGCGGAAACAGAGCGATTTATCTGACGTCCAAAAAGGAATGATCATTGGCTTTCGGGCCATGGGTGGAAGCATCTCCGAAACGGGTAGGTTTGTAAACTGTTCACTTGCCGCCATGGTTAAAGTATGCAATGCATGGCAAATAGGAGCTATCCAGAACCGACACCGAGGCAACTGTGGTGCACCACAGGCCACAGATGATAGGAGTGAACGACGGCTGAAGAGATGTGTGCCGGCGAATAGACGTGCTATAGTTGAACAAATGAACCCCTAGATGTACTAAGGGAGTAGCACTAGTGTCCTCAACGACTGTTCAGCGAATGTTGCTTCGTATGGACCACCGCAACAGGTGCATAGATCAAGCAAGCATGCTGACTGCTGTTCATCGGCGATGAAAGGTAGAATTGCATGCCAATGCTGGAACTAGACGTCCACTGAGTGGCGAAAGGTGGCCCTTTCAGGTGAATCACGTTCTATGCTCCACTGGACAGATGGCTCTTAGCGTGTACGGCTCTGCAACAATGATCGGAAGGCGCTAGGCCGGAGTAGGGATATTTAAGATCTGGGGAATATTTTCGTGGTTTTCCCTGGGTGATCTCGTCATTCTGGAAGGTACAATGGTTCAACATTTGTATGCCTCTATCCTGGAGCCAAGTTTTGTTTTTTCCTCAGCATGATGGCATCCACCTGCAGGATAATGAAACGTGTCACACGGCTCGCAGTGAACACAAGTGCTGTTCGAAGAGCACCAGGATGACTTTATCGTACTCCCATGGCCATGGTTTAAACTAATCTATCGAGCTTACACGCCACGGATCCTCAACCGAGAAACGTAGCGCAGCTGGCCACGGCACTGGAGTCAGCATGGCTCAGCATCCCTCTCAGTAACTTCCAGAATCTCAGTGACTCTAATCATCTTGAGGTTGAAGCGCTTCTTTCTGTGTTTGCTTACAAATTGCTCGCCTAGTGCAGACCTTCACAGTGAAGATAAAGGGTAAAGCAGAAAAAATGGAAACTGTAAAACAAAACAACTGCATTAAATTACGCATTAAATTACATAAAATCCAGGAAATCCCCAACATGTGGTAACAAGAAGATAATAAAAAAAACCACTGATAATGCTGAAACTACAACGAAACATGCCTCGGGAATAAAAAGAAATATAAAAAATTATGTTTTGCTAAAGGAGAACCCTCTCCAAAAACAAATCTAATCATTGACTCTCTTCCTGCACGTCTCGCAGCGGTCCCCGCTGCAAAAGGTGGTTATTCAGTCTTTTTACAGGTCACTTTAATGTGACGGGACTGTGTATACCACAGTTAATACAGAAAACTGAAACGAGTGAAATGTAAAAGTATACAATAGTAGAGGAAAAACAGTGGCAGTACAAAAGGGGTCCGCAAATGAGATGTTTGAGAGTAATAGCGAATGGATGAGGTTATGGGCCGTCGATGACCTCTGTATAAAATATTGTGCTAGTCAGTAAGAAAGTAATTGAAACGTAAACTTTTCGGGAAAGTCCACATATAGTACTGCTGAAGTTTCACCCAAGACCTTTTTTACCAAGAAATACAGTACGACTTCGGCGTGCTTTCTTCGCATTTGGATGCAATACTGGAGTGAATTACGAGTTCTTCCAGACACTCACGAATCATCTCGTAAATCTAGACAAGACTACGTAATTCCCTGCTACATTTCTTCAACTGTGTCAATGGGACTGCTGACACGACTCCAGAAAGAAAACTCCAGAGGACTGATGTCAGGTGACCTTATAGGACAAGGTACAGACCATGCTAGACCCGTCCACTTAGGACGATATTGGCTCGTCAGATGTCTTCTTATATCGGCAGCGAAATATGCCGCTGCTGCACCATAAATTTACCACATTCCCCAACCATGGGTCATTAATTGAGATATCCTTCCTGATGAGACAAAACATTATGACCACTACCCACTGCAAGATTAACCCTTTCGTGGGCAAAATTATTGAGCAGTTTTTTTTTTTTTTTAATGAATGGAGATCAGATAGTAGTTAACAGATAGGTATATTTATCATACAGAATATCAAATTTGCTCCAACTGTGAAAGTGAGGTCACACAACAAGATGGAAAGTATTCTTCCCACTCCCCTTCCTTGGAGTTAAATGACAAAAACAACTTTTTCAGTGTATGTCATATTTATTTGATAAATTTACTTCTCTTGTTACAATGATTATTCACAATTACTTGCCATGAAATTTTCTGAAACATGGGTCTATGCAAAGTGGTATTTGACAATATGTGCAAACACAGCGAGTGCTCTTTTCCGCAGCTTTGGTACTACAATGACGGCACGTCCAGTAGGTTTCTCCTAAAATGGGTTGATGCTCCCCTACAGCCACATGACGAAAATCTTCAGGTACTTTACTCCTTTTTGCCAGAAAGACAGGTTTTTGTCCACGCCTTTTTTGGGATGAGAAGTCAGCGATCAATTGTCTGGCTAGATGGACCCCGTATATGAGCTGGTCAAGCTGTCCACTTTCTCTTTTACTAATTTTCCACAGGATAGAACTGTTCACTGCAGCAACATCCTCCAGGAAAATGAAATATTCTGTGCCATCATTTTACAGAACGTCTGCCAATAGCATACCTTTCTCGTAATTGATCAAACTTATCGACATCACCCATTATTTTGTTGTATTCTGCCACAACTTCAGGACAAGAAATCTCTGTACTAGTACCATCCTTGTTTTTCCTTTTCACTGTGGCTGTTTCTCATGGGTCATGAATTGAGGACAGGAAAGTGACTGGATGGTTATCCATCCATTTTACTGCAGAAATGGCTCCTTTTGTTTCAAACTGGAATTCTCCTCGTTCAAATTTTACCTGCTCCTTCATAAATTTGGGTAAATCAGAAGTATTTACCTTATACCATAGCTTTGAGGAAAAAATCACAAAATGTCACGCAAACAGCACTGAAAGGCTCCTCTACAGAGAGACACTCTACTATACAATACCTCTGCGCGAAGGTGCAGCAAAAACGGCGGGAACTTCCGATTGGAAGTAGTACCCTATACTGTTCGCTAGGTGGTAACACCGTACAGAGGTGGGAACTGTGAATCCCACGGGACTAGGAGCGAGTTCATTGTAGTGGGAAGCATGTTCCCCAAGGCTCACGACAGGGTTAAAAGCAGGCTGGTGGCAATGTGGGTACGCGACGCGGCGCGGAAAGTAGCAGAGACAGAGGAGGAATCTCTCTAGCGACGGTACAGGCTGAAAAAGTGTCCCGGTCCGAAAATTTGGACAGCCCATTAGAAGGCATGGACGTAGACGAGAGCCGCTAGTCGGCGTCCATATAGCCTGCGAGCCCTGCTGTCGCCGCCACAGAGCTGTGCGCAGGCCACGCCTGCCGCGCCAGCCTATCGACACTCACGGGCGCCCTATAAAGCCCGCAGCGCAGGGGCTCAGAAATCCCGAAAAGTTCTGGGGGATCGTAGAAGCCAGGCGGCAGCCCCACAAAGCCACCAGACCTCTACATGGGCAGATCGGAGTAGTCTACACTCCAGCAGACAAAGCAGCTGCCACGTCAAACACGCTCGAGCTCCAGTTCCGGGAAAATGTCATCGAAGAGGACGAGGACGAAGCAGAAGCCCTGGAACACCTAGTTGAACGCCACCTCCATTGCAGACTTCGCGCCAGATCCGACACCAACTTCGAGCTAACCAGTGGGCGTGCAGTTGCTGCTACCATCAGGCGAATCGTCAATGTAAAAGCCCCTGGTCCTGACACCGTCAAACCACCCTTCCTTAAGACCGTCCCCCAAGTAGCAGTCTCCCACCTCAGAGCCATCCTAAACAACTGCCTCACTGCACAATACTTCCCTTCAGCCTGGAAGCTTGCAAAAGTAATTTCAGTCCCCAAACCCAACAAAGATAAACTATTCCTTCAAAACTACTGGCCCATTTCCTTGCTCAGCCACTTGTCCATATTACTAGAAATCCTCATACAAAAGTCCCTACTGCAAAATCTATGCCGGCCGCTGTAGTCGGTCGGTTCTAGGCGCTTCAGTCCGGAACCACGCGGCTACTACGGTCGCAGGTTCGAATCCTGCCTCGGGCATGGATGTGTTTGATGTCCTTAGGTTAGTTAGGTTTACGTAGTTCTAAGTCTAGGGGACTGATGACCTCAGATGTTAAGTCCCATAGTGCCTAGAACCACTTGAACCATTTTTGCAATACCTATCCGCAAACAACATTCTTATCTCCGAGAAATTCGGAATTCCTTCTGGGCATAGCATCACAGAGCAAGCCATTAGTCTGGTGGCGCACATCTACATGGAGAAGGGACAGAGTAACAGCACTGCAGCTATTTTCTTGGACATAGAAAAGGCGTTCGACTGGGACTGGCATCGCAGCCTGCTATACAAACTCTCAAAAATGAACTGCCCACTCCACCTGCTCAAAATAGTAGAAAATGCAAGCAGCTAATTAAAATCAATAGAGGCAGGTGTCCCACAGGCATCTGTGCTTGGCCCTCTCCTATACCTTCTGTACACCAATGATCTGCTGAAAGAGCCAGGCGGCAATATAGGCTTGTGCGCAGACGATACTGCACTGTATCACAGTGGCAGAAACATAAATTATCTAGCCTACAGCGCCACTTGGGTAAAGTAACCAAGTGGTGCAACCTATTGAAAATAAAAATCAATGCTGACAAGCGTCAAAAAATTTTGTTCCATCATAAAATCAAACGCCACATAATTAACATCACTTACAACGGCCAGGAACTACCCTGGAAGGAAGTCGTGACATACCTGGGACTAAAACTAGACAAGAACCTAACATTCAAACACCATATCAAGCAAGGCAGAAGCAAGGGCTCTGCCTGGCTCTATCAGCTATAGCAGCTTCTAAAAGGTAGGCGCCGAACACTACCTGCCAAACTCAGAATGTGGAAGACGATCATCCTACCTGCCATCCTCTATGGTTCAGAAGTGTGGAGAATGGCAGAAGACTCAAATCTCTAGCACCTCTAGATAATCCAAAACAAAACTTTTCGAATCATCGTAGATACTCCAAGGTTCACCAGTAATGAGGAGATTAGAGCTATGTTAGGGCAACCATCTTTTCATTACTTCATTCAGCAAAAATCAACCAACTTCTTCGAGTCATGCAACGTATCTCTACATCATCTCATTAACTGTCTAGGGAGGGGCGTAAACTCTGACCACCAAGCACCAATCACCACCATCCACCGCCAATTCAGTTGCTAACCACAAAGTAACTCATAAATATACACACCCATCGCACCATCACCACCACCATCTTCCACCAAGGGGACAAACCACCCCAAGCAAATACAGCATACCCGCCAATCCGAACAAATAACGATCACTTCGTAAGATAGAGCCTTTCAAGAACGCTGGCTCTTCAAGCACATTATGGGTACATACCGAGCCATTTCATCGTCCGAGACACTCGTGTTCCGACTTCGCTCTTGTGTTCTACGAGTAATGTACGCATCGTTGTTGGTTTTTGAATATCGCTACGTCTCGGACCTCGATCTGGTTTACTCTACGGACTTGTCTATTGTCGTATCCATTCGTGGTTGTTATTGCCATCTTGTCTGCCGTATCAGTTCGCGGTTGTTATTGTCATCTTGTCTGCCGTATCAGTTCGTGGTTGTTGTTGTCCTCATTGTCGCTCATAGCTGTCTTTCCGTAGGTTTGGGCGACTGACCGTCGCCACACTCGGCCACTCGGTCTGCGGCTCCCGATCTGATTCCGGTTAATAGAAATGGCGACGAGGTAAACGGCTAACGGTGCATTATGGACACCAAAGTTGTATAGCTTGTGGAACATCAACAGCAACACCTGCGCCTGCAGCAGCAATTGCAACGGCAATTCCATCAGCAGTTCCAGCAGCAAATGGACCATTTGCGTCAGGAAATTCTGCGGTCGTCAGACCGATTGCAGGTACAATGTTCACAACCTCTCCCAACTGTGGTCACCTCCCAGACAGAGTCCCGACCACCCGTATTTACGCCATTTAAAGACACCAAGGAGGATTGGGACACGTATTTGCAGCGGCTGAAGCACCGCTTCGCCGCTTTTCGGGTTTCGATTGACGCTCTCCAACGGTCGCTCTTCCTTTCTTGGGCTTTTCCGGAGACATTTTTCTTGCTTACGAAGTCAGCTCCACTCTCAAACACGGTTACACTCACTTTCGAGGAAATCTGTTCGTTGCTGTCGACCTGTTATTCACAATGATTCCACTTGGTCGCGGGCCTCGAGTTCCATTACCACAAGCAAGCGGCCCAATATTATCGATTATGGGTGACGGATTTGTAAGTTGTGAGGCGTCGTTGCGATTTTGCCTGTGCCATGAGTGCAGCTACCACGACACCGGTTCTCACGATTTTCCTGAGCACCTACAGGTCCACCCCTGTCCATGACCACAGCCCAGCAGAGCTCCTTCATGGTCGATAGCCATATACTCTTGCAACGCTTCATATGTCGATTCCTTGATCCGTGATGTTGTGGTCCAATTGGCTCCCGATCCAGAAGTTCGCTCTGCAGTCCTTCCTTGGACGACATTGAAAATCGCGCCCTCTTACGAGATCGCGCAGGCAGCAAATGAATGTCTTACGGTCCGTTCCCAGATCGCTGCGGTTCAACCGCTGCCACGAGTCGAAATACTCGCCAGCCTTCTTCCCGAAGGTGGCGTATTGATTCGTTCCTTTCGGACGTGTCATTGAAGTCTGAGCAGCCAGTCCAACCACATCGGTGCAACCAGCGCCTTCTTGTCCTGACTATATTGTGAGGCACCAATGGGCAGACTGCCCTGATCGTTGGGCGCACTGCGCCGTTTGTGGCAAGGACGGACATCTCATAACTGTCTGCCATCGGCCGTCAGGTCAGCCTAATGGTATTCCTAACTTGCGTCATGGGACAGCGCATGAGCTTCAGGCCATCGCGTTTGCCGTGCCCTCTCGCAAGTAGGTTGCATATGGTGACAGCTCTATTTCCCTCAAAGGTCAGTTCACCACCACAGCCACATACAAGATAGTTACACGGCCGCTAACGCTATATGTTGTCAGCAGTCATTCTGCTGGCAACGTTTTCTGCCTGGATGCTTTCTCGTTGTTTGGGTTCTCCATCATGGACGAAGCTGAGGTAGTCTCCAACACGGTTCCTTTTCAGGAACTTGGTAACCTTTGTGCCTCTTTTGCGTCTCTGAGCCTGGCTTGTGGTGCTCCACTGATTTTGAGGCACATATTTCTGTACGTCTAGACGCTTTACCCTGGTTCTGTCGTGCATGTTTTCTTCCAGTCTCCTCATGGACGGCCGTTAAGCTCGAACTTGGTCCCCTTCAAGACGCTGGGGTCACAGAACCGGTCAAAACTAGTGCTTGCGCCACACCTCTGGTCGTTGTCCAGTAGCCAAATGGTTCCCTCCAGCTTTGTGGAGATTTTAAGTTGACGATCAATGCCCAAGCTCTGGTGGAAACCTCCCGCATACTACTACAAGAGGAGCTCCTCTCAAAGCTTGTTGGAGGTGAACGTTTTTCTAAAATAGACATTCTTGGCGTTTACTTACACTTTGCACTCGATGAGGAGTCGCAACGCATTGTTGTCATCAATATGACTTTTGGCTTATACAAATACAAGCGTTTGACTTTTCGGATCTCTTCTGCTCCAGTGATCTTGCAGAGATACCTGGAACAGTTAACCATGTCCATCCCAGCTTGTACCAATTACCTGGATTACTTAATTGTTACGGGTGCTACGCGCCAAAACCACCTGCGCAACTTCCGTATCCTCTTCACTACGTTGCATGGTGCAGGGCTCAACTGCCGTTTGCACAAATTCCAGTTTTTCCAGGAACAAGAGTACTACCTGGGCCACTTGCTCGCCAAAGACAGGATTCAGCCCACTGACAACAATGTTTCTGCTATTGAATCTCTCCTGTGTCCCCAAAACCTCCAGGAGTTGCGGGCATTTTTGGGGGAAACAGAATTATTATTCAAAGTTCCTTCCGCAAGCAGCATGTATTATGTATCCTCTCAACCAGTTGCGGAAGGAAGGCTATCCGTTTCAGTGGTCAGCGGCCTGTGAGCAGGCCTTCACACACCTGAAGCGCATGTTACATTCTGCCCCCCGCCTTACCCCCTTTTCCCTGTCACGCTCCCCTTGCTTTGGTTTCGGACGCTTCTCCACCTAATGTGCAGGATACAAAACAAGACACGTTTGAGCATATATGTCAGTTATTACTTTTGCTTCTAGCGCTCTAAGCACCATAATTTAAGAGTGGTCGACTACCAATGACAAATGAATCATATAGGTTGGTTGGTTGGTTGGTTTGTTGGAGGAAGGATACCAGACAGCGAGGTCATCGGTCTCATCAGATTAGGGAAGGATGGGGAAGGAAGTCGGCCGTGCCCTTTGAAAGGAACCATCCCGGCGTTTGCCTGGAGCGATTTAGGGAAATCACGGAAAACCTAAATCAGGATGGCCGGACGCGGGATTGAACCGTCGTCCTCCCGAATTCGAGTCCAGTGTCTAACCACTGCGCCACCTCGCTCGGTAAAATGAATCATATAACAATGCCTAAGGTGTACGTTTGCCGTTAAACAAACTGTACTACTCAGTGTGCATGGGTGTACACGTGTGATACCGTTAGTTATGTAAGCCCATCCACCACGGCAAGGTCATCGCATCGGATGGGGAAAATCGGTTTTTTATTGCCCTGTAACAAAATTGTCATTCGTCGTGCACTATAGTTGATTGACAGGGACTCGGCTTCCTAGCCCGAGTAACGTCATTTAGATGTTTGTTACTGACGTCGTAAACAATATATGTTACCTGTAGTCTATGCGTGTACCAGACTACGTCTCAACCTCAATTTCACTACCTTACGTCAGCGACATTATCGCGGACACAGTTGCACACAACATCAATGTGGATTGCCTAACTCCCCAGCAACCACTTATTCATTTTCCATTTAGAAAGCGCGATTTCATCAGTAACGATGATGGTTAGCGTTTACTTTCGAACACGACATTTTTTATTTAATATTTTTTGAGATGCTACATAATAATTCATGTAAACTTACTTGGGGTCCAGGATTACAAAGTTATAAGCCGTTTCAGAGTGCAAATCACTCTTAATACATGGAGTGGTCTACAAATTGGCGGGACATGTTGTGTGTTAATGTGTCTTTAAATGTTTGCTTCTTTGTAATTTTTTTCATCACGGCAAACAATTTCAATTTATCATTGAACAACACGTTTCAAGTCACCACCTTTCGGTGTGCCTAGCTTCCTCAAAAATCAGTTTATATTGTACATATGTTTGCCTTTGTATTCGTCTCAAGGAATCTGCACCTGGCGAGTGAGCATATAGCAATGAAACCTCCTGTAACCATAGTCCAACAGCGTGTGACTCAGCCTTCAGTGACAAAGCTTCGCCTTAGCGTAGTGTGAAACATAAGAATACATTCCATAGGCATTACTTCTGAATATAAGCTTTAGAAATATTAAGAGTGAACAGTTTACTTCTCAGTTTCAGTTAATATAATAACACTTGAGCAGCATTCTTCTTCTGCTGACTTTCTTTATTTGGTCCCAGTTAAAAGACCACCACATACCATCGATTGTCTGCATTCCTGGCTAGGATTAGACTGTCAGCTGTCTTCACACCAAGGTTCTTTTACACAAAAGTGCGGCATCTAACTATACCTGCGCTGCTTCGTCCATATGTGTTCCATTTATCATGTGTGGCACATCTTATCAAACTTGTAATCTTCCACTGTAAATGCTCTGCCATTATCTGATAATAAACACAGTTTTCAAACGGAATATGAAGTTTGTAATACCAGAATCATCTATATCATTATGTATGATATTCTGTTGATGGCAGGGTGATTATATTTAAAGTTAAACTTTCAAAACGCTGTAGAAATAACACCACTGGTCAGAATGACATCAAATTGCAACGGAATATTATCGGAGAAGGAGGGAAATGTATGGCAAAAGAAAAAAATAGTGTGAAATTTGATAAATAGATTGTGCTGTATATAACAGAATATGTAAATGGAAACACCTGTCATGCGCGCGACTCATTGAATATGGTATAAAAACGGTGGGTATACGGTTTTTCCTCCTTTCGCGTCTGTATCGTTCTCCATGACTGTCTCAATGCAGGATCACGCTCTGCTTGTAAAGCTGTATTACAAGACTGATGACTGTGCACACGTCGCTCTGCAAACGTTCCGGGCACTGGAGGGTTTGAAAAAAGGCGTTGGTCCGATGACTCCCGTGTGTCTGGAGAAAATGGTTCCGAATTCGAAAAGACGGGTTTTTTGGTGTGCAACCTGGTAGAGAGATTAAACGAATTGATTCGAAGTCAGTGGAAGCAGTGGCCACAACAATGCAGGAAGAGACGAGTGGTGGTGTGCAGACGTGTAGGGCACGGAAAATTGCCCGAACATTGGACATAACCGTGAGCGCGGTACGTAAAATCCTACGAAACATCCTTCTTTGCTATTCATTCAAAATTGCCCATGGGAACGAGTTGCTTCCTGTTCACCTGCCAGCAAGAGAAACCTTTGCTTTAGAATTTCTTGCTCGCGTGGAAGTGGACAATGACTGGCCATGGAAGATTTTGTGGAAAGGCAAAGCCCACTTCCATGTGACAGGATATGTCAATACACAGAACTGTGGAATATGGGCAACGGGAAATCCACACGTAAATCAACCAGTATCACTCCATCCTGACAAGGTCACTGTGTGGTGCAAGCTTACGGTATCATTTATCATAGGGCCATATTTTTTCGAAGAGATAGGTGCTTCCTGTCCTGTTACCTGTACCGTCACTGGTAAGCGCTGTGAGTGTCTTTTGCGCAACCACGTCATTCCAGCTCTCTAACAGCGTGGATGTGTGGATGGGATCATTTGTATGTAAGATAGCGCATCTCCGCACGTAGCAAACCCAGTTAAGCAGCTGCTGAAGCGCCATTTCGGAAATGCTATAATTATCAGCTGCCATTTCCCTATAGCCTGGCCGTCCCAGTCACCTGATGTCAATCCGTGTGACTTCCGGCTGTGAGGCTATCTGAAAGATGTTGTGTTCATTGCAACTTGCAAACTTGGCTGCATTGAAGGCACGCATTGCGCAACACATACTAAATATGACCCCAGGAACACCGATCAGTTGTGGAACATGCTGTTTCTCGATTTCAACTTGTTGCAGAAAACGGTGGACAGCATGCTGAACATGTTTTGCTCCAGTCACACGAATATTAATAATCCGATTTGATTTTGATTGATACTTTTTATGTGGTTTTTGGCCTCAGAAAAATTAAAAAGTTATGTGATTGATGCTTTTTATGCGGCTTTCGGCCTCAGGATGATTAAAAAGCGATGTGATTGATGTTTATGAGTTTCTCGTGCTCAGTACAATAAAAAACCGATTTTCCCCATCCGATGCGATGACCTTGCCGTGGTGGATGGGCTTACATAACTAACGGTATCACACGTGTACACCCATGCCCACTGAGTAGTACAGTTTGTTTAACGGCAAACGTACACTTTAGGCATTGTTGTATGATTCATTTGTCATTGGTAGTCGACCACTCTTAAATTATGGTGCTTAGAGCGCCATCTATTGCTACATTTTGTTACCATACGTTTTCCCCCTTCTCCGATAATATTCAGTTGCAATTTGACTTTGCGTTTGACCAGTGGTGTTATTTCTACAGCGTTTTGAAACTTTAACTTCAATAATAATCACCCTGTAGATTCACGTAGTGTTCCTACAAGTTGAAGTGTGTCAACAGAGTATGTTCCGTTTTCTCACTTACCAACTGAGAGATTTATACAAAATAAATTAACGACCGACGGAGCTGATCCTCCTTCGTACACAAAAAGGTTCAGAACACTGTTGCAAAAGCAACGAAGCAAACATGCAACATTTAAACAGACGCAAAATCCCCAAAACTGGCGATCTTTTACAGAAGCTCGAAATTTAGCGCGGACTTCAATGCGAGATGCTTATAATAGTTTCCACAACGAAACTTTGTCTCGAAATCTTGCAGAAAATCCAAAGAGTATATGAAATATGAAGCGGTCATCTTTCCCCGCTGCAGTATGGAATCAGTAAAGGACATATCTGGGAACAGGATGTGCTGTCCATTGTTGACAATCAGGACAATCGAACCTTGAAAGTCATGCCTGTGGAGATCGCACAGACCATGGTGCGGTACTTGTACGACGTAACATTATCCATGAGCTACTTTCCAAGTTTCCAGGCCTAATGCGAAGTTCAGGAGAGAAGATGTATTGTATTGTATTGTATGTTAACCGGGGACCTAGAAACGACGGAGAGGCTCTGTGCCAGCCGTAGTGGTCCACAACTCCACGACGACTACGGCAGTCCACTTCACCCCTCCGTCGCCTCACACCGAATCCAGGGTTATTGTGCAGTTCGGCCCCCGGTGGACCTCCCAGGGAACGTCTCACACCAGACGAGTGTACCCCCTATGTTTGCGTGGTAGAGTAATGGTGGTCTAGCCTTACGTGGAGAACTTGTTTGCGCAGCAATCGCCGACATAGCGTAACTGAGGCGGAATAAGGGGAACCAGCCCGCATTCGCCGAGGCAGATGGAATACCGCCTAAAAACCATCCACAGACTGGCCGGTTCACCGGACCTCGACACAAATCCGCCTGGCGGATTCGTGCCGGGGACCAGGCGCTCCTTCCCGCCCAGAAAGCCGTGCGTTAGACCGCACGGCCAACCTGGCGGGCTCGGGAGAGAAGATGACTTCATTGAGACTCCAACAATGAAGAGGCCTATGAACGCCCCTTCCCCATGTGGGATTTGGACACAGCATTAACAGCAGCTCGCGAGACGGTCCCTGGGCCAGACTTTATACATTGTGGTATTGTACGGCACATTGACCATGAATCTAAAGCAATCCCACGTGCTTGTTTTAATAAATATTGAGTGATGAGGAATATCATGACCCCTGGAGGGAGTCAATAACCTTACCCCTTCTTAAACGAGAGAAGAACCACACAACCCTAGCAGCTATCGTAGTGTCGCTCTTCCCAGCTGTGTAAGAAAAGATGCTAGAGCGGATGATCGATACCCACCTCTTTTGGACTCTGGAGTCTAGAAATCTCCTGGGTTCTGAATATATCGTTCTACTCTTGATAACTTTACTGGAGGCGGCTATACAGGAGACATTCCTACAAAACCAGCATTTAATGGCAATTTGGCTGGCTCTGAGCACTCTGGGACTTAA
Organism: Schistocerca serialis cubense; assembly: GCF_023864345.2. Lineage (NCBI taxonomy): Eukaryota > Metazoa > Arthropoda > Insecta > Orthoptera > Acrididae > Schistocerca > Schistocerca serialis. The sequence continues at coordinate 398,712,711 of NC_064640.1, read as the reverse complement.
CTGCTGAGGTCATCAGTCCCCTAGAACTTAGAACTACTTAAACCTAACTAACCTAAGGACATCACACACATCCATGCCCGAGGCAGGATTCGAACCTGCGACCGTAGCGGTCGCGCGGTTCTAGACTGTAGCGTCTAGAACCACTCGGCCACTCCGGCCGGCTAATATCAATTTTTTCCGACATTTAAAAGGCGTAAAACACTACATGGAGACACAATATCGTCCATCAGTTACAAGAATGGGGGTTTCATGGCCATCTCCCGATACTACTTAGCGTAGTTGGTTAAAGTTCCTTTCTTAAAGTTAAAAGTTTCGGTGGTAGTTATGTTCTGACCGGTATTATTAGTGTCATTAATTGTGAATGTAATTATATTGCGATCGTTTCTGGTCAGTCTAGAGTGGATTGTCCACTAGGAAATTTTATTTACAGCTTGTCTATTTGTTAGTGTGATGTCTATATTAGTAGCCGCATCGGTGCTTGTGGTGTGTCTCAGATTGTTCCGGATGATACGCCAGTAACAGGTGAAATTCTTGAATTACGTCTAAAACCTTCTGCCCCTATCATCTGATTGTCTGCTAAACCGCACTCCACTTTTCAGATTTATGTTCGCTGTTGTTAACAAAACATTGCGTGACCGTAGTTTTACGGTTTCCTGAATTTTTAAATATATGACTTTATGTGGCAGAGTATTCTGCGTAGGCCAATATGCTTGTGAAGGTCCATTCGCCGATGCCGAGCGTTCGCTTCACATTTGAGAGATTTTTTTTTGTTTATGCCTACGTTAATATGTGCAGTAATTATCACTTTCGCCGGCCGAAGTGGCCGTGCGGTTAAAGGCGCTGCAGTCTGGAACCGCAAGACCGCTACGGTCGCAGGTTCGAATCCTGCCTCGGGCATGGATGTTTGTGATGTCCTTAGGTTAGTTAGGTTTAACTAGTTCTAAGTTCTAGGGGACTAATGAACTCAGCAGTTGAGTTCCATAGTACTCAGAGCCAATTATCACTTTCACATTTGCGAACTGAAATCTATGATGGGATTGCACGAGGTTGCCATTTTTCAAGTATAACTCATGAGTATAGAACATTTAAGCTCCCATTTCTTCTACCGTGTCTCCGAGTTCAGCTATTACAAAGGAAATTCTCACTGCAGTAAGCTGCAGACTTTTGAAGTCATTGTGGGGAGTGCGTTGGAATGTAGTACTTGGGAGATGAGAGTCAGGGCGCCAATTCAGTTCGTCTTAGCTCGTACGAGGCAGATGCACAAGCTGTGTAGATCTAGATGTTCCAATCTTTTTCTGGAGACTTGGTTTAGTAGTTCATATAATTCTTCAATGTCTATGGTCCGATTATTTGCATTCATTATTAATTTGTCCCTGTCTCGGTTGGAGTGGGGGCAGGGGCGTAGGTGATTCATTGTCCCTTTTCATGTTTTATTCTTGTTATTAATAGGAGGGCGACGTATATGATCATTTCGTCGTCTAGTTTACTGAGCTACACGTTTAAGTCTATGTCCATTAACCTGAGTCCGATCCACGCGTTCTAGATATTGTCTAGTGTCTGTATTTATTAGCGTAGACACATTGTTTGACGATTTCACTCTTTCCTGGTTCATTACGTTATATTGTAGGTCCACTGTGATCGTCGGTACATTGTCTTTTTGTTGAGTTTGCTCCGTAATTATATGTGCGTGTGATTTGTGTATTGTTACCGGAAGTTGTTCACAAAGAAAACTGTGCCCAGCATACACACTATTACAAAATACGTCTGCCAGTCAATGAATGTAGCGTTTACAGGAGAAAATCCGAGAAACCATTGAGATTTCTGAGGATGTGTTTTAATTTCAACAGATACGACGGCTACGGGCTTCCGGGTTCGTGACTTCCTGACATCAAGGAAGTAAACAGCCAAGGCGAGCGGGAAATGAAAACAGCTCTCGGGAAACCACCTTGGCAGCACAATAACAATAATATTTTTGTTTCTGACACGTTTCTCGAACATTATCGCTCTATGTACTACCTGACATCATTATGGCCTGTGGTCGTTATAGATCCTCAATACATGCTAGAAAAATATGAGGTGATGAATTGAGTAAGTTTCAACATTCGAAATACGAATTTCTTACAGGAATGCTAAAATCAGCTTCAGAAGGATTGTATGATATCTATATAATCAGCAAGCACTCAGCAATTTTGTGTTGTTTTATGTATTATGTATAAGAAAAAATTGGAATTCTCTTGACAAAATTTAGGTTAGGGTCAGAGATTTTGCTGTTCGGTGTTACGATCGGATGTTTCGATAATCTATGGTCTGTGATGAAATTATATCGCATTATGCAGTTCTTTCTTTGTCGATATCATTAAAACGAATGACTATAATTAAAGTGTAGTTACAGAGGTCCCGTGTGCCCTGTAATTAATAGTATGGAAGCGAGACATTGTAGATATTCCAATGCGTGAAACCGATTTACGCTGGAGAAAAATTAGAGGCTAGTTTGGGCACCAGATGCAAATATGGCGCTGTGAATGCAAGAAAGGCGCATATAAATGTTTCCATATGTAATGGATTAGGAACAGGATGTGGTCAGAACAGGTACAACTAATGAGAAAGGCATAATGTTAATTTTATTATTAGCCTCCGTTTACGCAATTTGTTCAGTTTGAGCACCGGAGACGTCGACGAGATGCTGTACAGCGCTGGATTTACACATGGTGGCCAAAACTGGAACTAATTTTTTTCGGTATAAATCGATTAGGCAGTAACGCATTAGCATATCTACCAACATTCACCCCAATAAGATAATTACAGCCAACACTGAGTAGCTGCACCTTAATTGTAACTGACCGGTAGCTCGCTTCACAGCTCAGACGTTTAAAAAGTGTCACGTATTCGATTATTTTGTTCTTAATCACAATCTTCTACAGCACTGGGTATTTACCTTAAAAGTCCACTGAACCTCCCACTTGTTCAGTTGTAAACGAGCTAAAACTCGAAACTGGCCAATAGATTAAATGTAGTACTGTTTTAACCTAACGACCTAGTGGAGATTTCTTTCTTTGAATTTGTCGACCCTCTGGTGGCCATCCAGAAGATATCAACTTTATGTAGGTATTTTAATGACCGACACTGGCGACCTGATATTGCTGCCGCTGTGTTCGTTGTGGTTCTGTTTTCTATTTTCCCTTCAGAGGAAGGGTTCGCAGCCACTTGTGATAAGACAACTTCTCGAGACTAGTCTGTCGACATATTGGCAGCCAACACAAAAAGAAATTAATGTACAGCAATGAAATTTGAGGAATACATCAGTCTAGCTAACATAATTAAGTGATTAACACTGCAAGATCACAGGTTAATGTAAGCTCGAGATAAGCTACTGCAAATGGAAAATGCTTGTACATTAATAACCCGTGTAACCATCAGAATGTTAGATGCAGGCATGCAAATGTGCGTGCATTGTATAGTACGGGTGCCGGATGTCATTTTGTGAGATGAAGTTCCATGCATATTGCACTTCGTCGGTCAATACAGGGACGCTTAATGCTGCTTTTGGTTGACGCTGGAGCTGTCGGCCGATGATGTCCCATATGTGCTCAATTGGAGACAGATTTGGTGATCGAGCAGGCCAAGACAGGATCTCGACACTCTGTAAAGCATGTTGGCCTACAACAGCGGTATGTGGGCGAGCGTTAACGTGTTGGAAAACATCTCCTGGAATGCTGTTCATGAATGACAACACAATAAGTCTATTCACCAAGTGGACTTACAAATTTGCAGTCAGGGTGCGTGGGATAACCACGAGAGTTGTCCTACTGTCATACAAAATGGCATCCCAGCCCATAACTCCAGGTGTAGGTCCAGTGTGTCTAGCATGCAGACAGGTTGGTTGCAGGTGCTCAACTGGGCTCCTCCTAACCAACATACTGCCATCGCTGGCACCAAGGCAGAACCGACTTTCATCAGAAAACAAAACAGACCTCCACTCCGCCCTTGAATGAGCTTGACACCACTGAGGTCGCAAATGGCGGTGGTTTGATGTCAGCGGAATGCAAGCTACAGGGCGTCTGGCTGGCTGCGAGCTGTCCTTGAAGTAACCGATTTGTAACAGTTCGTTGTGTCACTGCGTTGCCAACTGCTGCTCAAATTGCTGCTGCAGATGCAGCACAATGCTCCAGAGCCATACGCCGTACATAACAGTCTTCCCTCCCGGTAGTGCCACGTGGCCGTCCTGAGAACGGTCTTCTTGCGACCGTACATTCTCGTGACCACCACTGCCAGCATTCGCGTGCAGTAGCTACATTCCTGCCAAGTCTTTCTCCATATTGCCGAAGAAACATCCAGTTTCTCGTAGTCCTATTACACGACCTCGTTCAAACACAGTGTGCTATTGATAATGGCGCCTGGCATACTAGTTCAGTCTTACGTGACTGGCGCGAAATCTAAAGAGATATCACATTTCAGTTACGTTTACCAACACACAATTCCTTCCTTCGCCGCGCCTCTTTTTTCTGTCAGTCTATCTCCGAGCGTGTAGCTGCGGCGTCTTTGGTTCGTCCCAGCAGTTCTCTAATTTGTTACTTCTACGATGGATAGGCTTAATGCCTACTCGGTGTAGATCCACCATGCGATGGCGACTACCTGCCTGTATGGTTGTTTTACTTCCTCGCTTCCTTCGCTCCTATCCTTGGTAGACATGGTTTTCTTAGTGATCTACTAGCTGTCATGATTATACATGAAGGTGGTTCACACCTTCAGCAAATCCAACTTCATATTGTCTTCATCGCAGATTCGACGAGTTCTTTACGTCAACGAATGCAATAGCGAATTCTTTTGCTGCGTGTAGTGATGAGACACAGCATGCAGATATCTGTTGGTACTGTACACTATGCAGCACATGTACACTTCCAATTCCAGAGAAAGCAGCAAGTCGTTCTTTTATACTGCTGCCGTAAAATGCATACTTCTGTGTTAAGCATTATGATACTAGTGGAATGGCTCTGAGCACTATGCAACTTAACTTCTGAGGTCATCAGTCGCCTAGAACTTAGAACTACTTAAACCTAACTAACCTAAGGACATCACATACATCCATGCCCGAGGCAGGATTCGAACCGGCGACCGGAGCGGTCGCTCGGTTCCAGACTGTAGCGCCTAGGACCGCACGGCCACTCCGGCTGGCTACTAGTGGAATCTGCTGACTTGGTTTCTCCATGCGCCCAGACAACGAAAGTATTACCAATATAGGGAAGTCAACGTTTCTGTTGTAGAGGTGCGAAATGAAACGCTGATTCCTCAAAAGTTTCCATGAAGATGTGCGCTGCCAATGGTGAAAGGAGGGGTCCCATTACTACTCCGTGCGTCTTTTCATGAAGTTTCCCTTACCACTTGGAAGAAGTGGTCGTCAAGCAGTGTCGCACGACTTAATACACGTCCGAAACAGCTTGATGTAGTCAAATGTTCACCGAATATTACACCTGCGTATTTTTCAAGTGGAAAAAATATATATTCAGAAGCTTCGTTATGTACCTGACTTCATATCTAAGAAGCATTCTTCTACAACAATTTCAATAATACATTCAGATTCAGGTTACAAAATAATTAATTATATCATAGTCTTTTGCGTATCTATTGCATTCACATGTATGACCTCTTACATGTCTGCGCCACATACACCACTCTCATTCACATATGTCAGGACCCACCTAAATATTTCTGTCCAGTCTCTTTCACGTTATGACAGCACACCATTCTTAAGGCATCGAAACTCACCCAGACAGACAGATATCTCCTTTCCAGCATGCTCAGGTAAGTACCCCATTTTATCCCAAAGCCCAGCATTGTTTTTTGGGGAAAGGGAGATTAGCTTGCTGCTTCATGTATTTGGCAGCTGGGAATTTATCATATGCGCATACTTCCGACATTGACTGCTGCTTAAAAGTTATACCATAGACAGCAAGTGGCAGCAGGAAATAGTAAGACTAATCTTAAATCATACACTATTTCATCCAGGAGGCCTTCCACCTCAACGATTTACTACATATTGAAAGCCTTCCAAGTCACTTGAGTTTCGACAGGACGTATACAAGACTCCATCAGAAGAGTCAGCGCTTGTATCTACAGTCATACTCTGTAAACAACTCTGAAGCTTATGGCAAAAGGTACGTCCCTTTTACATTCAGCAACTCCTGTTAGACCTATTTGGTATGGGTCCCACACATTTGAGCAATATTCTAGAATAGGTCATACGAGTTATTTGTAAGCAATCTCCTTATATAATGATTGCATTTATCTAGTAGTGCACCAATAAACGGTAGTCTGTTACCTGATTTACCCAAGACTGAGCTTATGTGATCTTCCCATTTCATGCTCCTACAAAGTGTTCATATGAGCTGACTGATTCCAGTAGTGACTCACTGATATTATAGTCATAGGATACTACGTTTTTTCGTTTTGTGAAATGCACAGTTTTACATTTCTGAACACTTAAAGCAATAGGGACTGATGACCATAGATGTTAAGTCCCATAGTGCTCAAAGCAATTTGAACCAATTAAAGCAAGTTGTCAATCCTTGGAAAACTTCGAAGTCCTTTCAAGATGTGGCTGAGAATCTGTGCAGCTGCTTTCAGACAGTACTTCATTAAGGAAAAGTTACAGATTACTATTAATACTGTCCGCAAGGTCATTATTATAAAACATGAACAGTAGTAGTAGGGCAAAGGGAGTTCTGGCACACTTTTGATATCAAAATTAAATAAATGTTGACAACTGATTTATTTATAACCTTAACCTATTGTTCTCCTAAGTGGTTTACGACTCCCTGGGGCTATGTGTTGTCATGTTAATTAATTTAACTCTCCTGTGGATAAACCATCCTTATGAGAAAATCCCACCCTTACCACTCCTCCTGTTCCTCCACTCCCCTCTGGTAAATCCCCATCCCCTCCTCCTTCCCCTAAACGATAGAAGCACGCTTTTAACATCAGATTAATTGACTAATTAATTAAATCGATAATTTAATTAACCCATCCTCCTCTGGGAAACCCCCAGCCCTCCACTCCCCACCTCCATTTCCCCTCCCCTCCCCATCTGGAAATTGGCAGAAAAAGACTCACTCTGTGCTGTAGAGAAAGGATCTCTTGATACAAAATTCAAATAAGGTCACTAATAATATATTGATGCATATTATTTTTTTAATCAGTTTGAAGGAGACAGGTCTCCCCCATGATTTAATAACTAAAAGCACTGTGAAATGGAATGAAGCACGATATATCAGCCCCCATTTGGGGTCACCTGCGCATTTGTCTGTCATCCAGGTAGCGCGCACATGCATCCGCACACTGCAAATGTCAACAGTGGCAGGCACCAACAGATGCTGGGTGGAGTGCCAAGTGCTGACAGCTCGATTTGCTGTGGAAGTCTGCAGCCTACTGGCATGTACACACTAGCACACACCTCTAACATCACCACGTGGACCTACCATGAGACTGTGCATGCGCAGGCCAGGCATTCACTGCACCGACTGCATAAAGAGAAAACACCTGTTGGGTACCTCACAGTCTGCAACAGGGAAGCTGTTGTTGGAGGCCTCACAACCAGCCACAACATGTACTGATGCCAGTCAGAGTGGACACACATGTGTCAGCCCCTCTCAAGTGGATGCTTCCTGTCAAGCAAAGGCAGCGGCAGTATTTGTTTCTGAGACCTGATAACCTGGGATACCACATCCGTTCTCTCTCAAGTGGCTGCATTCCGTTTTTGCATAAACCAAAGTGTCCAAACATGAAGATGGAGATTTTAATTCCTCCTCAGAATACTATGTTCCTGTTGGTTAATGCTGAATCAAGAAAGGTATGTTAAGACTACCCCCTCCACTCTTGTCCTCATTCTGCTGTCATCCATGTTTGCATTAGTTTAATTGCCAGTTTGCCTGTTTCTGTGTTAGTTTGCTTGTAAGATGAAACTTCTCCAAGCAGCACCTGTGGCATTGCCAAACGCTACAGGCAAGGAAAATTACCAGGTAAGCACATATTTAATTCCATAACATGAGATATAATTTCACAGTCCATATTTTCGTAACAAAAGTTTCACTGTATCAAATCGCAGTGTGTTCAGATTTCGTTTTCATACCATTTGTTCAGATTTCATAGCACTTGCTCAAATTTCGGTGTGAATTCTTTTCTGTTTTTTTTTTAAGCACAAATCCACCAAATCATAGAACAGCTGGAAGCTGAGAGGTAGCAGGAGTAGCAGCAGCAGCATTAACATCATAAGCGTATATACTTTTCTTCATCATAGTAGTGTGCGTATGCATAACATGGTACTGTTAGAAATATTTTTTTCTCAAAAATGTCGTCATATACGTAATATGACATTGTCTGAGGCATATTCTTTGTTGTAGATGATTTCGAGGAGCAGGAGCATCGAGGGACTAAGAGCCCATTGTAGCTATCATGTAAGTACATATTCGTTAATTTTTGAGAACATATCTCGTGGAGAACAGCAGTTTTTGTTAGTACTTCAAAGGAACATAAACAGTCTCAACCGCAAGAACCCTTTATTTTTGTGGTTATCAGTTTTGATCAGTTACTGACCATCTTCAGACCTCATACGATGTTGGTAGGTGGTGGCAGTGAACAGAGCAGACAATGCGAACCCCACGAACATCAACATCAACATGGAGCAGTTGAGGTCTGCAGAGTTCAAATGGTTCAAATGGCTCTGAGCACTATGGGACTTAACATCTGAGGTCATCAGTCCCTTATAACTTAGAACTACTTAAACCTAATTAACCTAAGGACATCACACACATCAATGCCCAAGGCAGGATTCGAACCCGCGACCGTAGCAGTTGCGCAGTTCCAGACTGAAGTGCCTAGAACGGCCCGGCCACCGCGGCCGTCCTGCGGAGTTCGTAATGCCTGCTTGTAACACTTACATCGATTAGGAGTAGGGGCATAGGTTTATTTTAAGTAACTGTGTACCTGCAATTTATGAAGTGTGCATTCTGTGCCGTTTGAACTCCTTGATGTATGGCAATAAAATTAGAGTTTTGTAATGTATATATGATAAAAGCAAAAGGGTACTCAACTAAGTGCTACTAAAGTATCCTGATTTAAATGAACAATTCTGGCATTCATGTGTTTAAAAGTGATTTTTGTCTAAAGTAGAAGGAATAGCAAAAGTTAAAGTACCGGTAGGTGTAATATTTGGTTGTTTATGGACTTCTCCAAGTGAAATTGTTAAGGCAGGAAGTTGGACTACAAAAATTTAAAGATCAATCAATAGGAAAGTGGAAACCTTAATTATTTAAAAGCTAAAACCACAAAAGTGAAGTTGGATAGACTTTTGCTAAACTATCCTTAGTTTATTATAAAATATAGTTTTAGACGATTACAGTGCAAGATTGTGTAAATATTATTGCCAAGGATACCTGCTTCACAGGTGATTAAAGTATAAGTACATATAAATCTTTAATGAACCGATTTGCGGTAATACTGTTAGAAGTGAAGTTATGCACATTTTCAAAGATAGTGTAGTTTTGGAACCCATCATGAACGGTTCCTTTTGAACCTAAGCAAGCCCAGTGTTGCATTTTATTAACTTGCAAAGATATGTATGTGAATCATTAGCTTTTAGAGATAGTTTTTAGTTTTTCAATAATCAAAGAAACTTGGCTAGTGAAACTATACCAGTTTATTGGTCCCCATCATATTCCTCTCCTATTAAGAAACAAATGAACTATTACTGTTACTAAGGTAAACTGCTATATGCAGAGGAGCTTAAACAGTGTATTTAGGGCATTATTATTCTTTACTTGTGTTATCCATGTTAGTCAAGATAGAAGACCCTCATGTCCAAAATTTGTTCTGCACTTCATGCAGTGATGTTTCAGTATTTTGATTAAGTAATGCTATTTACTACTGGAGTCATTAGTATGAGATCAGTGCAGTTTACTGGTGTGTGTGTTATTGGTAACGGCTGCTACACACAGTACAGAGTGCACTGTGTCAGTTTGTATCCTGTTTGCGATTCAAAGGGAAATCTCAACAAACGTAACTTCAATAACTAATATCCAGTTTTCTCAAATGTAAATTTCCAAATTAATGTGCCTAATTAGGCTGGCGATCGATCATTTTTTTCATTCACTTATAATTTTACCACTTCTGTTAACTCCCAAGGTTAAGGCCCGTTTGATTTTACTGTCAGCTTCACAAAATTCGAAATTACAGTCCGATACCCTTTTCCATTAGAAACACGCACGGTCGAACTTTGAAGCCCTCTCAGAGAGTAACATTAGCGTGTTTCACAGCAGGTTAGTGCTATACGTAGCTTTTTTCATGAAAGAACTAAAGGTTCAGTTATTAGGGAATAGTGTTATATGCTCCATTCACCAACACAGCCTACCATCATCGTATGATGTCTGAAGATAGTCTGTAGCTGTCTGAAACAGGTAACCACAAAAATAAAGGTTTTTTTGTGGTTGAGACTGTTTATGTTCATTTTAAAGTACATACTCGTTCATCAATTTTTTTTCTTACAAGGAAAACTCCCCATCACACCCCCTCAGATTTAGTGGTAAACTGGCCCAGTGGATAGCCTGTAGAAATTGAATATGGATGAAGCATGAAAACAGGAAAAAGGTGTACTGAACTGTGAAAGAAGAATCAAAATAGAAACAGTGAGTGGTGCAAGCTCAATATGTGCTACATTGAGCGAATATCACTGGCCTTGGTGTTGTGGTTGTGTGGTCATGGTGTTGGATTGCAAAGTGGGATATCCATGTTCAAATCTCCTTCATTGCTCAATTTTTTTCCAAAAAGTTATGAACTTTCCTTCCAGTCATTAACATGTCTGTTCTCCTTCTGTAGTCTTGGCAACTGTCATGCTATAAATTGGTTATAGGATATCAGTCACCTGGTAAGAATTTATTACTGTCAAAAGTAAATGTCATGAATACCGAGAGCAGGCGAGATGCCGCATAGACCTCTCACAGAAATAAAAACAAATAAATGGGTGTGAACTATGTTATAACAAAAGATTTGAAGAGTCGAAACTTCCAAAATGGAAAGTAAGAGTCATAACTAGTGGTACTACAGATATGTGGTATGTACGTCTGGAGGTCCCTTCCTTACACCTTGCTGCTGCCAAGTGGACGTTATACCACAACACAGACACTAATTTGAATACAGCAAACAGTCACGTAAATGGCCAGATAGAAAGTTCATAATTTTGTGGAATAAAAATAAAATGGGGTACGAGGGAGATTTGAACATGGATCTCCCACTTCGCAGTCAACCAAGGTAACCACACAACCACAACGCCGTGACTAGTGAAATTCACTCGATGTTGCGCGTATTGACCATTCACTGTTTCTATTTTGCTTCTATTTTCACAGTTCAGTACACCTTCCTGTTTTCATGCTTGATCCGTGTTCAGTTTTTGATGGGCTATCGACTGAGCCCACTTCCCACTATGTCTGAGGGAGACGCAAGGGTGAGTTTCCCATGTTAGTATTGAGTTAGTATACTTTTCTTTATTATATCAGTAGGTTGCTATTGTAGGTGATTTCGGCGACCTTAACCGATTGATCCACAGCAGTTCAGGCGAGGAGGTGCCTGACTGAGTGGACGAGATGGAGAGGATACTGTGTTGCCATGAGGACATGCCAGTTGACCTGAGGGATACGTCACAGAGCCAGAGCGAGATAAATAATACATGCTCACTCTCATTGCAGCAGCAAGCAATGTCTGGAATGTTATACTTGTTTCTCGCTATTGGTTATCTACAACGCCACCACCTATGCAGTATACAGTGGTGTAGGCACCAGGAGCAGTGAAGAAACCACCAACAAGACATGATCCTGTGCTGCATGCTCGGTCGTGTAAGACACCACTCGCTGTAAGGGAAGCCGACAACATGCAAGCAGCTGCAGCCACAGCCACCGCCACCTGTGTCCCCTCACCAGCTCCGCTCTGACGTCCATGGTTAGCCCGGGCTCAGCGTTGTGGGAACAGCAACCATTTCTGCAGCTGCAGCCAGGTTGCGCACACTGGAGCAATGCACCATCTCCTCTTCCCCATGTTCTTATCCAAAGCGCAAGGTACTTGCACCGGCTGCTCCACACAGCCAGCAGCAATAGCATCGTTGTCTGCTAGTTGTAGTTGTAGTAACAGTAATAATAATCCCGTGGCTAGCTGCAGTTCCCTGCCCCATCCTTTTGGTGGAGGACTTAAGCTCAGTAACGCCATACCGCAATTAAAATACTTGTTGATTGCAGATGCCTTTGAGGAGTGAATGTCGTTCACTAAGATCGAGAATCCAGCAGAGTTTCTCAAAGTGTGCCTTCCTGTTCTACATATATGTAAGAAATGGGGGCTGCTATACTTTCGGCTGCCTAGTTTCGGCTACTTCTCGATGTCACCCGACTACCCACTTCTTCCATCCGAAATACATGAACATCGAGCATTGTAAATAGGAAACGTCTTAATATTTTTGGTGGGTTAGCGAACAAGACAAGCAAATATTCCAGTGCAAAATCTTCATTGGTTTCTACATATACATTTATAGACAGTAAAAACTCTTTCTTTACGTTTGTTTGGTGTAGTTTTAATAATATTCACTTAATTTTTATCTTATAATTTAAATCCACATCTGATCAGCTATTTCATCCTCCAGCCAGTAATTTGACAGGTACAAAAAGGTATGTTCACGAATTCCAGTGTATATCTAATTTTTTTCCCTGTAAACTTCCTATTTCATGGCATAACAAGTAGTTCTGATCTTTCCGGTAGTTCAACTAGACGAGAGCATTTGGGGTATTAGTTTTTCGTCGTATTTCCCGCATAACACTGTTGTTATAACACTTCACATCTTCCTGGGTGTAGGCTGCCATTTCTTACAGAATTTAGATATCGAACTTCGAGTTTAATAAACAGATTTTTCATGTGTACTTTAACATAGTAAACGTGCTCCAATATGCTATTTTCGGCCAGGACTCCAAAATCTTGTATTCCCCTGTCGCAGTCAGATTTCTCCACACACTGTGTCTAAAGCCATCTGCAAACCTTGCTTGCATATCTGCAATAGATTCCTCTTTTTGCACTTGCAATTTGTATTCGTCTTTCATGGCAGTTGTGTTCGCCATGTACTCTAGTTTTCATTTCTTGACTTCGATGTCTTTTGTTTCCAATTTCGCCGCGCGGGATTAGCCGAGCGGTCTTGGGCGCTGCAGTCGTGGACTGTTCGGCTGGTCCTGGCGGAGGTTCGAGTCCTCCCTCGGGCATACGTGTGTGTTTGTCCTTAGGATAATTTAGTGTGTAAGCTTAGGGACTGATGACCTTAGCAGTTAAGTCTCATAAGGTTTCACACACATTTGAAAAATGGTTCAAATGGCTCTGAGCATTATGCGACTTAACTTCTAGAACTTAGAACCAATTAAACCTAACTAACCTAAGGACATCACACACATCCATGCCCGAGGCCGGATTCGAACCTGCGACCGTAGCGGTCGCTCGTCTCCAGACTGTAGCGCCTAGAACCACACACATTTGAACATTTTTGAATTTCCAATTTCATTTTATGTGCACACAACACATTAACTGTACTTAAAGGTGTAATTTCTTTAATAGGGAATGATGTATGTCTGTTTGACACAATGGTTCTTTTCTTAGGACTTGTGGAATAAGATGCCTGTGTTACCCAATCCTCATCCTGCATTATCTACGTATATCTGACAGTATTGTGGAGAACAGTGTTCTAGATTGAGAAAAATAAGTTTCTCCTGCTTTAATGTAACATTTCTGTATAAAACTTATATCGAGTTTGTTGTAGACAGAGTTAACAAACTTCACACACTACAATGATGAAAAATAGATATACTTACGATGTTGATATTGCTACTGCTGCTGCCGCTGCTGCCTCTCGGCTTCCAGCTGATCTACGATTTGGTGGAATTATCCTGAAAAAAAAACCAAGAAAAAAATTATCAAAGAAATCTGAAAAATGGTATGATACCTGAACAAATCCGATGAAAGCTACGAAATCCAAACTCACATTGTGATTTTATACTATAACATTTTGCTAACTTCGAAATCTGAACACAAAACTTTTTTTACGAAAATATACTTAGAAACCTGAACACACTGTGATTTGTTATTACGAAACTTTTTTTTACGAAAATAACTTCAAAGTCTGAACACACAGTGATTTGAGACTGAAAAACTTTTTACTAAAATGTACACCATGAAATCTGATCTCATGCTATGAAAGCTAAATCTGAACAAATAGTGTGAAACCGAAATCTGAACAACTGTGTTTGAAATTAACCATTTTTTTTGCGAAAACATACACTGCGAAATCAGATCTCATGATGTGAAATTAAATATGTGCTTACCCGGTAATTCTCCTTGCCTTGGGCGTTTGGCCCTGCCACCAGTACTGCCACTGGTGCTGCTATGGCACCACTTGGAAAAGTTTCATATTACAAGCAAACTAACATGGGAAGAGGCAAACTGACAGTTAAAGTAATATAATGGTGGACGATAGCAGAAAGAGGACGAGAGTGAAGGGGGTAGGCTTTACATATCTTCCCATATTCAGCATTAACCAATAGGAATGTGTTATTCTGAGGAGGAATTAAAGCCTCTGTCTGCATGTTTCAACACACTGATTCACGCAAAAACAAAAAATTGAGAGGGAACGGATGAGGTACCCCAGGTTATCAGGTCTCAGAAAACGATGTCACCACTGCCTTTGTTTGACAGGAAGCAGCCACTTGAGAGGGGCTGACCACCGTCCTGCGTAGACCAGTCTCGCTGTAGTTCCGCATGTCAATGTTAGAGGCGTGTGCTGGAATGTACATACCATTAGGCTGCAGACTTCCTCACCGGACTGAGCTGTCAGCACTAGGCGCTCCATCATGCATTTGGTGGCACCTGCTCTTGCTGACATCCATAGTGTGCGGGTGTGTGTGCCCAGTGCCCTGACAACATGCATGCTGGCGACGCCAAACAGCAGCTAGTATACCGTGCTTCATTCCATTCCTCAGTGCGTACTGTTATTACATCAGGGGAAATGGGGGCAGATGTGAGCTCTACCTGAGTGGTGTCAGCCCTGCCTCCAGCAAACTGATCAAGTAAAGAATGTGCAGCAATATATTATTATTGACACTGACTTCAATTTCGTGTTGTGAGACCTTTCCTCTCAAGCACATATTGAGTCTTTTTCCCACCAACTTCCAGATGGGGAGGGTAGATGTGTAACGCAGCAAGTTATTACGTGATAACATTCACTGCAGAAAGGCACGCAGCCGTCTAGTACAGTGGCTGCAGGATGGTTATGTTTTTTTTCGCTCTGCTCACAGCACAGCTGACACTGACTGCCGTGAGAACAACACAGCGTAACATTCAGTCAATACGAAGATTTATACCCTCTACGAATCTAAATAATCCATATTAGTTATAATCCGATTTTGTTCAAATTTGGTACATAGCCTTTTGTTATTAGTGGAATGATGCTGTCAAAATGTCAGATTTTTATTTATTGTAGTCCCGGAGATAAAGAGAATTATCTAAAAGTCCTAAAACCTACGCTTGTTTTTTTTTTAAACCAAGTTAGGAACAATAACAGATTGACTTTCATTATCATTTGAAGCCATTACAAAGTTGTCAGTGCATAAAAATCAATTAATTAGAATTTTCTTAAAAACTTTAGTTAGTTTGCATTACATAATACAAAAATCGGTCAAAATTATTATTTGATTATGTTTTGCTGTGTGAGAATGATTGAGAGCGTGTATGTGGGACATACATTAAAATTTAATGTTCCTTTTTTCGTAAAACCTTGTACAAATGAACCGTGGGAAAGTTATGTTGCAACCTCGATTCAGGTGATGTATGTCTGTGTGAGCATGCTTTTGTATAAAAGCAGCCAGAATGGAAGTTAGAACCAGAATAAGTTTATTTATCAATTTGCAGAATATTTCGCATTTTGTTTATTTTGAGTAAACATAATACAAGAAATTGAAGTTTTGCTGACATTAATTACTATCAAATTAGTGATTGGATAAAGCAAGATTTTCCGCGAGAATGATCAGGAAGGAACGTTCTCATTGGTCGTTCAGATCAACAGCCAATCAGAATTAAGCTGTTCCCACATGAATAGAGAAGTGGGGAGAGAGGAGAGTACCTCGAGAGAGTCGCTTGTTAGCCGCCCTATGGATAACATGATTTTTGATCGGTGCTTAAACATACTCCGTAAGATGAGGAAATAAGGAGCTAATTTCGGTTCGAAAATATCGTGACTGATGCGACTGGATTTACGAACATTGTAATGGAAGTTTGGTGTTTCTAAGTTAAATAGTTTGAGAGATATGAGCGTGTGAGCTTTCCACGTGGCGTGTTTCATGCTCTGTACGGAATATTTTGGCGAGCACTTCTTAAGAATAAGACCACTGAAACAACTAAATGTTTAACTCGCGAATAGTTGTGGGTCTGTGACTGGTAGAACGTGAAATTAGTCGGGTCGGACTTGCTAAAATTCTGGCTGCTTTCTCGAGTGAATATTTGTTATACAGACAGTGAACTTTCAATGAGAATGTTTCACCATATTAAATAAGGACTTGATAGGCATTTCATGTGTTTGAATATAAATAAAAAAACAGAGTTAATCTAATTTTAAACGCTTTTCAGCAAGTAGACAGAATATCCCGAACGTGCGATTTTTAATCATGAGCTTTCAGGAACTTACTTTCAGCTAGAGTTACACGGCCTCTGTGTGGTAGGTATTAGGTAGTGGTTTCATCAACGCTGCTTTACAGTGCCTAGCACGTATCTGCTACCACAGAGTGAAGGGACATCGGCGCCTCACCGCAATTGGTGCATTTAGCGTCCAGGAAACATGAAGTTCAAGTGAGTGCGCAGTTTAAAAGCAGCAGTGTAGTTAACCCGATAAAAGAAAGAGCCACACGTGCATAAATAAACTTTTATAGAAAGACAGTGCAACCATGTGGTCAAGGGAAAAATGATTCAGAAAGGACAGCAATAGTCAAGTGGAGATTTAGCGGCTACAACAACCGGTGGAGAAGGTGGCTGAACATCTTCAGACCAGTGAGTAAGAACGTGCTTCTGCTGGAGAATAGTGATTCTCCAGCAGAAGGAAGTTCTTACTCATTGGTCTGAAGATGACCTCAGTAGTGGTCGAAACCGGTCACCGTAATAAATAAATTGCGATCAAGACTGTTTTTGATAGTAAATATTTGTACCACATTGATCACTGTTCTCTTCCACAATGTATTCAAAAACAATTAACGTAACTCAGTTTAGTACAGCTGTAGGTGAACGACTGCGTAAACATGATGATAGACTAAAAGGAGTAGAACAAAGTGTTACTAACAGTAGTGGCTATTTAATACCTAATGATGTAGTAGAATCCTCAGAAATTGCACAGTGGCAGTTTTTGCGATTTGATCCAAGTAAAAATGTACATCATAACGAATTGTGGGGCGATTTTGAGGACGTTTTGCCCAAATCATGGAATGATAAGCAAAAATTTGGCTTCATAGCGTCAAATTTGATGGCTGAAGCTAGAGTGTGGGGAAACTGGGCAGTAGATAAATATGACAAGATAGAGGATTTCAAACAGGCATTTTTTGAGGGATAATGGGGCAAACGAAAGCAGATGGAAATCTTGAACAAATTCAGGTCAGGCGAAAAATACGATCCGAAGGAAGATATCATTAAGAGGTTTGTACAAAAATGGGTCACAACTTTGTCATATTTGAACTTTAAAGTGGAGACGGAACAGATCATTATGGAGGCACGGAATAAATTGCCTTTGTACTGGCCTAATAAAATAATCTCGGCAACTAGGGACGACATTGACAAATTTATTCATTATCTTGAGAAGATAGAAAAATTTCTAAAGGAGGAGGAGAATGCTAGGAGGGATTATAGGCCTCCCGTTAAGCAAAATGAAAACAGAACCAAGGCACATGTAAATAGAATAGGAGTGCAAAGATCCAGTAATTACAGAGGCATGTACCGAAGCCGAGGGGCTCGTGTTGGAAGTAGACATAATGACAGAGACCGAAACGTTGAATGTAGACAGCAGCAGTCCGGTGACTGGGCGGAGTGGCGTAGACAGCCAGCCGAAAGAAATGCCAATGGCAATGACCGCGTAGAAGAGGGAGAAAACTAATGGCAATCTGTAATGGTGTTAGCGTTTGCAGGTTGCGGCAGCATAGGTTAAATCCGCTAGGAAAACCTTTCGTAAGGCAGCCACCAGCTGAACATCTTGGGGTTGGCATAGTAGAAACAGATGTTGCAGAGGAGAGGGACACTGTTAAAATATGTGTTTTTCAGGGAAGTGTAGTAGATTTTTGCGAAAGAAAAGGTCATAAAAGTGATTGCAGGAACCACGTTAATGAGGAACAGCTATTAGTAAATAACGATTCAGGACAGGATGTTAGTATGAATGAGCACTGCAGTCCAGATGAGGAGCTTACAATGAAGTGTGGAATTAACACTATAATAAGGGAAACGGTATTAGAGGTACCTGAGGAAGAATATAGAAGGGCAGAGGAAGTTTTACGTATATTAGACGGAGTAGTGTCTGATAGTGACGAAGAAGGAACAGAAGTGGATGAAGCAGGGGGCTATTTTGATAATTCTGACAACGCGATAAGAAGGGTTGCAGAGTCCGATATTATTATTAAAGAAGGAGAGTGGAGAAGTGTTTTGATTTGTCAGTAGTGGACAGACTAATTAAAGCTGCCACAGTTAAAGAGGAAGAAGATTCCCTGAATAAGTGCGTAATTTCCACAGAAGGTGTAGGATTCAATAGCGTGATGTAGTGCAAGATTTGTTAGACGAACCTGATTCTGAAGTCGGAGAGAAAACTGCAGGACATCCTATAATAGTTACTATTTCTAATGAGAAGGTTCCTTGTTTACTTTATAGTGGTTCCGATTTATGTCAAGTTCAAAAATGGCTCTGAGCACTATGGGACTTAAATTCTGAGGTCACCAGTCCCCTAGAACGTAGAACTACTTAAACCTAACTAACCCAAGGACATCACACACATCCATGCCCGAGGCAGGATTCGAACCTGCGACCGTAGCGGTCGCGCTGTTCCAGACTGTAGCGCCTAGAACCGCTGGGTCACTTCGTCCGGCTTTTGTCAAGTTTCACAGGGTTTTGTGAATGCTCTCCCTGCTAGTAAGGATGTGGTTATAATGCTAGTGGATGGCATAAATAATATTGTAGCCACAGGGAAAAATAAGAAAGTAGTTAAACATGAAGTAATGCAACCTGTCAGGATCGGTGATGTACAGTTGGACCATAATTTTCTGTTAATAAATGGCTTAAGCTTGGAACTGGTGAGAGCATATTTCTTACAAAAGTACAAAGGAAAAGTGGTTCAAAATGGTTCAAATGGCTCTGAGCACTATGGGACTTAACATCAGCCCCTAGAACTTAGAACTACACTCCTGGAAATGGAAAAAAGAACACATTGACACCGGTGTGTCAGACCCACCATACTTGCTCCGGACACTGCGAGAGGGCTGTACAAGCAACGATCACACGCACGGCACAGCGGACACACCAGGAACCGCGGTGTTGGCCGTCGAATGGCGCTAGGTGCGCAGCATTTGTGCACCGCCGCCGTCAGTGTCAGCCAGTTTGCCGTGGCATACGGAGCTCCATCACAGTCTTTAACACTGGTAGCATGCCGCGACAGCGTGGACGTGAACCGTATGTGCAGTTGACGGACTTTGAGCGAGGGCGTATAGTGGGCATGCAGGAGGCCGGGTGGACGTACCGCCGAATTGCTCAACACGTGGGGCGTTAGGTCTCCACAGTACATCGTGCAGCCCGCCTACAGTGGTATCGCGACAGGCGTGAATGGAGGGACGAATGGAGACGTGTCGTCTTCAGCGATGAGAGTCGCTTCTGCCTTGGTGCCAATGATGGTCGTATGCGTGTTTGGCGCCGTGCAGGTGAGCGCCACAATCAGGACTGCATACGACCGAGGCACACAGGCCCAACACCCGGCATCATGGTGTGGGGAGCGATCTCCTACACTGGCCGTACACCACTGGTGATCGTCGAGGGGACACTGAATAGTGCACGGTACATCCAAACCGTCATCGAACCCATCGCTCTACCATTCCTAGACCGGCAAGGGAACTTGCTGTTCCAACAGGACAATGCACGTCCGCATGTATCCCGTGCCACCCAACGTGCTCTAGAAGGTGTAAGTCAACTACCCTGGCCAGCAAGATCTCCGGATCTGTCCCCCATTGAGCATGTTTGGGACTGGATGAAGCGTCGTCTCACGCGGTCTGCACGTCCAGCACGAACGCTGGTCCAACTGAGGCGCCAGGTGGAAATGGCATGGCAAGCCGTTCCACAGGACTACATCCAGCATCTCTACGATCGTCTCCATGTGAGAATAGCAGCCTGCATTGCTGCGAAAGGTGGATATACACTGTACTAGTGCCGACATTGTGCATGCTCTGTTGCCTGTGTCTATGTGCCTGTGGTTCTGTCAGTGTGATCATGTGATGTATCTGACCCCAGGAATGGGTCAATAAAGTTTCCCCTTCCTGGGACAATGAATTCACGGTGTTCTTATTTCAATTTCCAGGAGTGTACTTAAACCTAACTAACCTAAGGACATCACACACATCCATGCCCGAGGCAGGATTCGAACCTGCGACCGTAGCGGTCGCGCGGTTCCAGACTGAAGCGCCTAGAACCGCTCGGCCACACCGGCCGGCAAGGAAAAGTGGATTTTAGACGTAATGAAGCGGTCGTTGTGGTGCAGGGAAGAACAGTAACTATCCATTTTATTGGTAAAAGGCAATATGAATCAGACGAGCAAAGTGACATGCCTATACGTTACTGCAGAAAGAAAGAGGATACTGTGGGGTATAATGAGTATGGTGAAAGGATCGAGGTAGATCCTTCTGAGGTAGAAAACATACGAATAAGAACTAACGAAGAAGTACAGGGATTATCGGATTTAACAGAACCACAAAAGGATGAGCTAAAACAAATGTTGAGCTGGTATCGGGAAGAGTCCTGACCATCCAGGACTAGTTCGAGATTACAAATGTTATCTTACTGTAAAAGAGGATATCACGGGCAAATATTAGAAAAAAGGCTCTGGAAAGGAAAATAAGACACGATGCGAGAGTGTGTCCTACAAGTTTTCAAGAAGGTAATTTAGTAAACCAAGGAAAAATCTAAAACGCTTACTGCAGAAACCAAAAAGTTTGCAGATGAGGATGTGGGACCCTTTAGAATTGTGGTCAAGCCTCATACCAATGCATATAAATTAGAATATGTCAAGTCGGACAAACTTCTGGGATTGCGAAATATCATTGAATTGAAGAAGTGTGTACAGAAGGATGATGGGGACAGTAGTAGTTACAAGGCCTCAGGGGACGCGCGTTCATAGCGTTGTCAGGTGTATGACGAATACCAGGCTTCCCGAGTTGTTGGCAATAAAATTTCCTTTTCGTTTCGTATTGTCAACCAAACTCTTCATCATTCGGAATTTTTTTGCTATTTTCTTTCCTTCTTCTCTATCGTATTAAATAATGTATATGAAATGTACATAGAGAGTAAATGCCGTCAGAAAATAAGAGAACGGGTAAAAGAAAGATATTTTTGGCTGTAAATGAATAATAAAGACTAGCACGAATGGATGTGGAGTGAAAGTGATGCAAAAAGGTATACTAAAAAAACAATGTAATAGGACTCCTTAATATGTGATTTCAAAGCCATTTTCAGAACATGTAGAAATGATGTTGGAAGATGTTTGTGGTAAGAGGCATAAGGAAAGTGCCTAGTGGAAGTGAGTAAATAGATTATGTATCTGATGTTTGAGAGCCACATAAGTTGGCGAAAATATTTTCATCATTTCCAGTAATTTTGCATCCTCTGTGTATAATAGCTTGTTTTATGTAAAAGTCATAAGATATTTAATAGTAACTGTAAGGTAAATATTTCTTCTGAAAAGAATAGTTAAAGAAAATGTTTGTAAATTTTTGAAAAAAAGTTTTTTTGGCTTACTTACATCGTAATAAGTACTGCTTTTAGCAGGAACTTGCTTAGGAATCATCCCATTATAAAATGCAGATAATGATCTTTTGAAAAAGAGTAAAGTAATAGTGCCAATTTCCGTACTGTTATTATTTTTGAATAAGGGTTAATTCATAATTTACTGCAAATAGTTAGTACTGTACAAGACGATTTGATAAAAGAAGTTGAATTTCAATGAATATTGAGTTTTCTTGGAAAAGTGTTTTGTGAAAATAAGCAGTAAATTTTGAGTACACTAAAATTCTGGAAGGTTACTCGCAAAGTTTCCCCTTTAGATTTGAAAAAAAAATCAAATTATGATACGTGTATATGTGTAAAGTTAGGGTGCAGAAATTGAGAATGGTGGCTTAGACGTACTGTATTTTGCAGGTACGAAATTTTGAAAAACCTGATACGAGACTATAAGAAACCAGGTCCAGGACAGATGACTGGACGCTGTATCACAGTGAAGTGCCTTTGAAGCAACTGAAGTGTAAGTGTGAGAAAGAGAAATGTCCTACGACAGTGCGGATACAGAAAGTTAGTGTTTTCTTGCTAAAGTATGTAAAAAAGACGCTACCCAAAGCGAGAATAATATAATGAAAGAAATATTTTATCCACAGCGATGGTTAAAGCTAGTACTATCCTGCTAGAAAATTTTGTGGAATAACGATAATTAAGTCGAATCTTTTGTATAATAATATATTAGGTTTCATGAATGCTAACATAGCGAATGTAAAGAGCATTAAGTGGTTTATTTCATTTCAAAACGATGTAGAAATTTATAACGTAATTGTTTGAAGTCATCATCATCATCATCATCATTTAAGACTGATTATGCCTTTCAGCGTTCAGTCTGGAGCATAGCCCCCCTTATACAGTTGCTCCATGATCCCCTATTCAGTGCTAACATTGGTGCCTCTTCTGACGTTAAACCGATTACTTCAAAATCATTCTTAACCGAATCCAGGTACCTTCTCCTCGGTCTGCCCCGACTCCTCCTACCCTCTACTGCTGAATCCGTGAGTCTCTTGGGTAACCTTGCTTCTCCCATGCGTGTAACATGACCCCACCATCTAAGCCTGTTCGCCCTGACTGCTACATCTATAGAGTTCACTCCCAGTTTTTCTTTGATTTCGTCATTGTGGACACCCTCCTGCCATTGTTCCCATCTACTAGTACCTGCAATCATCCTAGCTACTTTCATATCCGTAACCTCAACCTTATTGATAAGGTAACCTGAATCCACCCAGCTTTCGCTCCCGTACAACAAAGTTGGTCGAAAGATTGAACGGTGCACAGATAACTTAGTCTTGGTACTGACTTCCCTCTTGCAAAAGAGAGTAGATCGTAGCTGAGCGCTCACTGCATTAGCTTTGCTACTCCTCGCTTCCAGTTCTTTCACTATGTTGCCATCCTGTGAGAATATGCATCCTAAGTACTTGAAACCGTCCACCTGTTCTAACTTTGTTCCTCCTATTTGGCACTCAATCCGTTTATATTTCTTTCCCACTGACATTACTTTCGTTTTGGAGATGCTAATCTTCATACCATAGTCCTTACATTTCTGATCTAGCTCTGAAATATTACTTTGCAAACTTTCAATCGAATCTGCCATCACAACTAAGTCATCCGCATATGCAAGACTGCTTATTTTGTGTTCACATATCTTAATCCCACCCAGCCAGTCTATTGTTTTCAACATATGATCCATAAATAATATGAACAACAGTGGAGACAGGTTGCAGCCTTGTCTTACCCCTGAAACTACTCTGAACCATGAACTCAATTTACCGTCAACTCTAACTGCTGCCTGACTATCCATGTAAAGACCTTTAATTGCTTGCAAAAGTTTGCCTCCTATTCCATAATCTTGTAGAACAGACAATAACTTCCTCCTAGGAACCCGGTCATATGCCTTTTCTAGATCTATAAAGCATAGATACAATTCCCTGTTCCACTCATAACACTTCTCCATTATTTGCTGTAAGCTAAAGATCTGGTCCTGACACCCTCTAAGAGGCCTAAACCCACACTGATTTTCATCCAATTGGTCCTCAACTAATACTCGCACTTTCCTTTCAACAATACCTGAGAAGATTTTACCCACAACGCTGATTAAAGAGATACCTCTGTAGTTGTTACAATCTTTTCTGTTACCATGTTTAAAGATTGGTGTGATTACTGCTTTTGTCCAGTCTGATGGAACCTGTCCCGACTCCCAGGCCATTTCAATTATCCTGTGTAGCCATTTAAGACCTGACATTCCACTGTATTTGATGAGTTCCGACTTAATTTCATCCACCCCAGCCGCTTTATTGCACTGCAATCTATTGACCGTTTTTTCCACTTCCTCAAATGTGATCCTATTTCCATCATCATTCCTATCCCATTCTACTTCGAAATCTGAAACATTACTGATCGCATTTTCACCTACATTGAGCAACTCTTCAAAATATTCCCTCCATCTGCCCAAGGCATCCACAGGATTCACCAGCAGTTTTCCTGACCTGTCCAAAATACTTGTCATTTCCTTCTTACCTCCCTTTCGAAGACTGCTAATTACACTCCAGAATGGTTTTCCAGCAGCTTGACCCATAGTCTCCAACCTGTTTCCAAAGTCTTCCCACGATTTCTTCTTGGATGCTGCAATTATCTGTTTGGCTTTGTTTCTTTCTTCAACGTAACTTTCTCTGTCTACCTGGGTTCTGGTATGTAGCCATTTTTGATACGCCTTCTTTTTCCTTTTACAGGCTGCCTTGACTGTATCATTCCACCAAGCTGTTTGCTTCATCCTACTTTTACACACTACTGTTCCAAGACATTCTTTAGCCACTTCTAGTACTGTGTCCCTGTACCTTGTCCATTCCTTTTCCAGTGACTGTAATTGACTACATTCAACTAACTGGTACCTTTCTGAGATCGCTGTTATGTACTTGTGCCTGACTTCCTTATCCTGAAGTTTCTCCACTCTTATCCTCCTACATATGGACCTGACCTCCTGCACTTTCGGCCTCACAATCCCAATTTCACTGCAGATTAAATAATAATCAGTGTCATCAAAGAATCCCCTGAATACACGTGTGTCCCTCACAGCCTTCCTGAATTCCTGATCTGTTATTATATAGTCAATGACAGATCTGGTGCCCCTGCCTTCCCAAGTATACCGGTGAATGTTCTTATGTTTAAAAAAGGAGTTTGTGATTACTAAGCCCATACTGGCACAGAAATCCAAGAGTTGTTTCCCGTTCCTGTTGGCCTCCATATCCCCTCCAAATTTACCCATAACCTTTTCATACCCTTCTGTTCGATTTCCAATCCTGGCGTTAAAATCACCCATGAGCAGAACACTGTCCTTGTCCTTTACTCTAACAACTACATCACTGAGTGCCTCATAAAAACTATCCACCTTATCTTGATCTGTCCCTTCACAATGCGAATATACTGACACAATCCTAATTTTCTTGCTAGACACTGTCAAATCTATCCACATCAGTCGTTCGTTTACATACCTTATTGCAACTACGCTGGGTTCCATTTCTTTCCTGATGTAAAGCCCTACACCCCATTGTGCTATTCCTGCTTTGACTCCTGACAGGTAGACCTTGTATTCTCCCACTTCCTCTTCTTTCTCACCCCTTACCCGAATGTCACTAACAGCTAAAACGTCCAGCCCCATCTTACTTGCAGCCTCTGGCAGCTCTACCTTCTTCCCAGAGTAGCCCCCATTGATATTAATAGCTCCCCATCTCATTACCATTTGTTTGCCAAGTCGTATCTTAAGAGTCCCTGGTTTGTCAGTTAGAGGTGCGACTCCGTCACCTCCAAAGGTCCGAGGCATTTTGCTCTGATTGTTGCCAGCATCACATTTAAGTACCAGGGAAGCAGGTTGCTAGCCTTACTTGCCCCGAGTCCCATTGGGTTTTACCCCTAACGGCTGAGGGACTAACCGGTGGATTTGGTAGTCTTTGCCGTATGAGCACAAAGGTGACCACGACTCAGAATATGTCCGAGATGCCCAGCCTTATTCCAAAGTAACTGGTATCCCGACTGTCGGGACCACTTACTTGGCCACTCATACGTTGCCCGTGGTTCATGAACTAGGACATGACTACAGGAACCCACACCATTGTTTGAAGTAAAATTTAATTTCGAGGAAAACTTGAATATTTGCTAATGTAAATCAATTTTATTATTCGCTATCAAGTCCAAGCCTTTGAACTCTAATGCAACATCGTAAAAACTGTAATGTACTTTTGATATTTCGTTCATTTGAAAAAATTGGAAGTAGCAACAATTTTCCTTAAAATTTCCGTAGTTAAATTTGTCGGTTAAGTTAAAGAATTCAGTAATAACATTGCCTTTATATGAAACTTAAATGCACTTAAAAGTAATTTTAGGTTCGTAGAGGGTATGTAACGCAGCAAATTATTACGAAATAACATCCGTAGCAGTAAGGCACGCAGCCGTCTAGTACGGTGGCTGCAGGATAGCTATGATTTTTTTCGCTCTACTCACAGCACGCTGTCTGCAGTGAGAACTGCATAGTGTAACATTCAGTCGATACGAAGATTCATAACCTCTATGAATCTGAATAACCCACATTAGTTATTATCCGATTTTGTTCAAATTTGGTACGTAGCCTTTTGTTATTAATGGAATTATCTAAAAGTCCCAAAACGTACGCTTCTTTTTTTAAAACCAAGTTAGGAACAATAACACAGTGACTTTCATTATCATTTGAAGCCATTACAAAGTTGTCAGTGCATAAAAATCAATTAATTAGAGTTTTCTTAAAAACTTTAGTCAGTTTGCATTACGTAATACAAAAATCGGTCAAAATAATTATTTGATTATATTTTGTTGTGTGAGAGCATGAGAATGATTGAGAGAGTGTATGAGAGACATATATTAAAATTTAATATTTCATTTTTCGTAAAACCTTGTACAAACGAACCGTGGGAAAGTTATGTTGCAACCACGATTCAGGTGATGTATGTCTGTGTTTGCATGCTTTGTATAAAAGCAGCCAGAATGGAAATTAGAGGCGGAATAAGTTTATTTATCAATTTGCAGAATATTTCGCACTTTGCTTATTTTGAATAAAGATAATATAAGAAATTGAAGTTTTGCTGGCATTAATTACTATCAAATTAGTGACTGGATAAAGCAAGATTTGCTGTGAGAATGATCAGGAAGGAACGTTCTCATTGGTCATTTAGATCAACAGCAAATCAAAATTAAAATGTTCCCACAGGAATAGAGGAGTGAGCAGAGAGGAGAGTACCTCGGCCTACGGATAACACGATGTTAGATCGCTCCTTAAAAATACTCTGTAAGATGAGGAAATAAGGAGATAATTTTGTTTCGAACGTATCGTGAGTGAAGCGACTGGATTTATGAACATTGTAATGAAAGTTTAATGTTTCTAAGTTAAATAGTTTAAGAGATATGAGCGTGTGAGCTTTCTGGTCGTAGTAACAACTCCGCGTGGCGTGTTTCAGGCCCTGTACGGAATATTTTGGCGAGCACTTTTTACCAATAAGACGTCCGCCCCGGTAGCTGAGTGGTCAGCGTGACAGACTGTTAATCCTAAGGGCCCGGGTTCGATTCCCGGCTGGGTCGGAAATTTTCTCCGCTCACGGAATGGGTGTTGTGTTGTCCTAATCATCATCATTTCATCACCATCGACACGCAGGTCGCCGAAGTGGCGTCAAATCGAAAGACCTGCATCAGGCGAACGGTCTACCCGATGGGAGGCCCTAGCCACACGACATTTCCATATATACCAATAAGACCACTGAAACGACTGAATGTTTAACTCGCGAATAGTTGTGGGTCTGTGACTGGTAGAACTAGAAAATTAGTCGGATCGGACTTGTAAAAATTCTGGCTGCTTTTTCGAGTGAATATTTGTTATACAGACAGTGAACTTTCAATGGTACCGTTTCACCATATTAAATCAGGACTTGATAGCCATTTCATGTGTTTCAGTATAAATAAAAAACAGAGTTAATCTTATCTTAAACACTTTTCAGCAAGCAGACTGAATATCCCGAACGCGCGATATTTTAATCATGAACTTTCAGGAACTGACTTTCAACTAGACTTGCACGGCCTCTGTGTAGTAGGTGTTAGGAAGTGGTTTCATCAACGCTGTTTTACACTGCCTAGCACGTATCTGTTACCATTGAATGAGGGAACAGCGGCAAGAATCTTATCGAGGTAGGTGGACTGAACGATAGCGGGAGGGGTTAATTTATTTATGGATTTGATTAATTAGTTCAACTAATTTGGTATCAATAGCGTGCTTCTATCGGTGAAAGGAGGGGAGGGGGTTGGGGATTTTGCAGAGGGGTAGGGGAGGAGGAGGGGGAGGGGGAGGGTCGGGGATTCACCAGAGAGACTGATTATCCCAAAATAAATCAATTAACAGAGCGATAGGTGTCCCCAAGGAGTCACAAATCATTTAGCAGAACATTAGGTTAAGGTCATAAATCAATCAGCTATCTCTGTTTAATTAATTTAGATATCAATGTGATATCAAGAGAGTGCCAGAACTACCTTTGCAAGGGACCCAACACACTTCCATGGAGCACACACATAGTTGCTTCTAGATCTGATGATGACTGAATCCCAGATAACTTGCTACATCTCATATCCTCAGTCCAGTCACAAATTTCACTTAATACCTCATACGATCATACTTTTGATAATAAAAGTGTGTGTGTGTGTGTGTGTGGTACTGAGTCATGTGTTTTTCAGAAATCGTGAAATACTCTATCTTTTTGATTGCCTTGATCGATGACTCAGTATGTCATGTAAGAAAATTTGCGAGTTGGATTTCATATGATCGATATTTTCTGAATTCGCATTGGTTGGCACATAGGAGGTTATCCAGTTCGAGATGGTTGATGATGTTTGAGCTAGGAATATATTCTATACTTCTGCAACAAAGGCATGTCAAGAATATTGGAGGGTAATTCTGTGGATCACTTCCGCTTCTCTTCTTGTAGATCGGTGTGTCTTGTGCTTTCTTCCATTTACTGCGCACGATTTTTTATTCAAGGGTTCTACGACAGATCATAATTAACAGAAGGGCTAACTCAGCCGCAAACTAAATATAGAACCTAATATGGATTCCACGTGGCCCTGTGGCTCTGCTCAATTTTAACAATGTCAGTTATCTATTTCACTCATGTTTTCAGTGGTACGAGAGATAAATTGGGGCAATACATTTTGGTTTTCGTTTGTAAAGGAATATTTTGAAATGGAATTAAGCATTTCAACTTTTGCTTTGCTAATCTCAATTTCAGTTCCTGTGTCTTCCGTGAGTGACAGGACACTAGCTCTGGTACCACTAACAATCTTTACGTGCAACCAGAATTTCTTCGGGCCCTCTGAAAGATCTTTCAACAATATTCTGCGTCGGTAGTCACTGAAGCTATCACGTATTGCCCTCTAGGCAGCCAGACGCGTTTCATTCAGCATCTCTCTCTCTATAGCCCTATCCCTTGTTTTATACCTATTACCTAGTAGTCTTTGATTCTTTAGAAGTTTCTTTGCAGTGACAGAGCATCGCCCCTGACATAATCATGGGTAAGTATCTACTATATCGTATTTTGGAGCCGCCTGTGAACCTATAATTATTGTCAGTCACACTAATTCAATTTCCAACAGTTCCTAATACATTATTAGCTGCCCATATTCAGCTGTTTCGAACCTCATGTCAGATGTTTTACCCAAACTGAAAACCACATTCCACAGTGTACACCAACACAGGCAAAGTTAAATTGTCTATATCTGCTTAGAAGGTGACTATGCAAATACTAGTAGGAAGCATGTTTTACTTTTCTACACCCATACACAATTTATCTGATGTGCCTGTCCTGTAGTGATAGCATGCTTTCAGGTCGCAAAGCTATTTATAATTTGTACTTGCACTCATGCTTTCAGTGTTTTATATGAATATCCTGTGACAGAAGGTTTACGAGCCTTGGGTACTAAAGCCATGTATTGTGAAAACATCGAGGCCGGTCGTGTTGGTCGCTACAAGTCGTCACTTCTAAAATCTCGATATTTTGACATAGTGTATTCTACGTATCTACGGATACAAACAGGCCTTTTCTTGGAAGTTTTTGTTTGCTAAAAGAATGCTGTTTTTCTTGTGCCACCGATGGTCAGCCATGTTTATGGTGCGTATCTACGCTGATTAATGTAGCTGCCACTCCCGTATCTGCTTTGAGTACCACTTCCTGTTGATTAATGCCGCGTGTTAGAGATAGCATGCGAGGAGTATCGGACCGAGGTAATGTGTTGTTTATGAGATTATCTCCACGGAGGCGAGAACCGTGACGTTTTGTGCTGCACCGTTTTCCCTTACAGACACGTAATTTGAGGACTCGTTAGTACCAAGAGTAACTCACTGAAGTGAAGAATGGACAGTATTGTCGGTCAAGATTTTGGAAACACTCTGGGTATGAGGGCACAGCTTCTTTCGTTTGCGGATCAGCCGGCTTGTGTCACGCCACTAGGGTGGACCAATCTGTCTTCTTGCAGTGGGCCTGGCTAACGATATCAGCCTTTATGACGTTGAGTGATTTCTGACATGTTCGTTGGTGGGTGACTCCGATGACAACGAAGCTTGGAGTGCTGAATGCAGCGCTGCGATTTTGTCTGTTGTACTAACAGCTGACTTTGAGAAATAAAATGTCTGACCTATTTAAAGCACTTCTTCCAGTGATCCGATCCTTATTTATTGCTTCAGTCCGGACTTCCTCAGCGGGAGCGTTCTGAAATATAACATAACAAATCAGTATAGAAAATGAGGCATTATTAATGGGTGAATGTCCAAATGTGTGTGAGTTCCTAAGGGACCAAACTGCTTAGGTCATCGGTCCCTAGACTTACACACTACTTAAAGTAACTTAAACTAACTTATGCTAGGAACAACACATACACCCATGTCCGAGGGAAGACTCGAACCTCCGGCAGGAGGGGCTATTAATGGGTTAATTCAGATTTGTAGCTGATATCACTAAAATATTCTAAACATACATTCACCAGATTAGTCTTGTCACTTAGGAGACTGTTGAAGACTTGTACAGAAAATAAACTACATGCACCCATTTCTGAACCTATGACACTAACAAATCACAAATTTGTTTAAACTTTCCATTTTATTTCTTACATTGTGTCATGTGTATCTGTACTTTAAACACAGGCTGCATTTATTCTTACTCAGATTACCAATATCGTTAACATCTTTTTCATACGTCGCAACAAATGAAATTACATGCACTAATACAGATAGCGCGATGCTACTTGCCATCGCTTAACTATTTCCACTTTTAAGGTATAGCACATCCATTGTTATTTCAGTACAACCAGATTCCCAGACATCTACCAGCACTTTACACTACGCCTGTGCGCTATATATCTCTAAACATAAATTACACTAGATCTCCCAATTGTTGAAGACTTCTAAGCAATTGATACATTTTTGAGTCACTCCACGAGAGTAAAAAACGCACGCTGACTCAATGATTGCTTTACCTTATATACTTTTGAACTGAAGTGTCAGTCTTATGGAAGACTACCAGTCCTCCTTCACCGCTAGCTAGTTGGAATCCTGGAAACGTAAGGATGTGGCGGGATGCTATGTGGCCGCAACGCCTCGACTTGCGCTGGAGGGACCGACAGAACTTATTCTTGTTGCACAAGTAACTAGTACATATGAACCACACATTATTTTTTCAGTTTTTGTTTATTGCACCTGCCGTTGCAGCCTTAACTTCATTAAAGTGAGATCCATGTTATAAGCAAGTCTTGTATGTGAGGGTGTCACTTTACTTCGTAGCCAGGTTTCTTTCGGATACAAGACAATGATTATTAAATCTTCGGAAGAACAATTCGCATCACATGTATTTCATTTATTAGTTGCTATTTTTATAAGTGACCAGCACCCTAGTAACCACTGAAGTTCATATTTCTACTAATTATTATTGTTATTGTTGTTATTATTATCTTTTGAGCAAAGCCGCTTAACATATTTCTATATGTATGACGCCGTTGCGGGTGCTACCACCAAATCAGCACTTAGAACATGTAAAGCAATGTCCCTCTTAGACCATGGGTTCATTGATTCTGACACTGGAAGTTGTCTTATACACTACTGGCCATTAAAATTGCTACACCACGAAGATGTCGTGCTACAGACGTGAAATTTAACCGACAGGAAGAAGATGCTGTGATATGCAACTCACACAAGGTTGGCGCCGGTCGCGACACCTACAACGTGCTGACATGAGGAAGGTTTCCAACCGAATTTCTCATACGCAAACAGCAGTTGACCGGCGTTGCCTGGTAAACGTTGTGATGCCTCGTGTAAGGAGGAGAAATGCGTACCATCACGTTTCCGTCTTCGATAAAGGTCGGATCGTAGCCTATCGCGATTGCTGTTAAACGTATCGCGACATTGTTGCTCGCATTGGTCAAGATCCAATGACTGTTCGCAGTATATGGAATCGGTGGGTTCAAGAGGGTAATACGGAACACCGTGCTGGATCCCAACGACCTCGTATCACTCGCAGTCGAGATGACAGGCATCTTGTCCGCATGGCTGTGACGGATCGTGCAGCCACGTCTCGAACCCTGAGTCAACAGATGAGGACGTTTGCAAGACAACAACCACCTGCACGAACAATTCGACGACGTTTGGAGCAGCATGGACTATCAGCTCGGAGACCATGGCTGCGGTTACCCTTGACGCTGCATCACAGACAGGAGCGCCTGCGATGGTGTACTCAACGACGAACCTGGGTGCACGAATGGCAAAACGTCATTTCTTCGGATGAATCCAGGTTCTGTTCACAGCATCATGATGGTCGCATCCGTTTTTGGCGACATCGCGGTGAACGCACATTGGAAGTGTGTATTCGTCATCGCCATACTGGCGTATCACCCGGCGTGATGGTATGGGGTGCCATTGGTTACACGTCTCGGTCACCTCTTGTTCGCATTGACGGCACTTTGAACAGTGGACGTTACATTTCAGATGTGTTACGACCCGTGGCTCTACCCTTCATTCGATCCCCGCGAAACCCTACATTTCAGCAGAATAATGCACGACAGCATGTTGCAGGTCCTGTACGGGCCTTTCTGGATACAGAAAATGTTCGACTGCGGCCCTGGCTAGCACATTCTCCAGATCTCTCACCAACTGAAAACGTCTGGTCAATGGTGGCCGAGCAACTGGCTCGTCACAATACGCCAGACACTACTCTTGATGGACTGTGGTATCGTGTTGAAGCTGCATGGGCAACTGTACCTGTACACGCCACCCAAGCTCTGTTTGACTCAATACCCAGGCGTATCAAGGTTGTTATTACGGCCAGAGGTGGTTTTTCTGGATACTGATTTCTCAGCATCTATGTACCCAAATTGCATGAAAATGCAATCACATGTCAGTTCTAGTGTAATATATTTTTCCAATGAATATCCGTTTATCATCTGCATTTCTTCTTGGTGTAGCTATTTTAATGTCCAGTATTGTCTGTTAAGTTTTGATCTGATGATGGCAGTGGCTGAAACGATGCTATGACTAAACATCGTTCTTGGCCAACACAGCTAGCCCTTTATGCTCATGCAGTAATGTGTGCTATCGACAGGAGAAAACCCAAAGAGATTCTGGTCACACATAAAGCACACCAGTGACAAGACGCAATCAATACCTTCACAGCGGCTTAACAACGGTGAAGTCACTGATGACAGTGCCACCAAAGCAGAATTATTAAACACGGTTTTCCGAAACTCCTTCATCAAAGAAGACGAAGAAAATATTCCTGAATTCCAATTAAGAACAACTGCCAAGATGAGAAACATAGAAATAGGCATCCTCGGTGTTGCAAAGAAGCTTAAATCACTTAATAAAAGCAAGGCTTCCCGTCCAGACTGTATACCTGTCAGGTTCCTCTCAAAGAATGCTGATACAATTGCTCCATATTTAGCAATTATATACAACAGCTCGCTCACAGAAAGATCCGTGCCTAAAGACTGGAAAATTGCTCAAGTCACACCAATACCCAAAAATGGAAGTAGGAGTAATCCCTTAAATTACAGGCCCATATCACTAACGTCGATTTACAGTAGGGTTTTGAAACAAAAGCTGTATACGAAAATTATGAAGTACCTCGAAGAAAACGATTTATTTACACGTAGTCAGCACGGATTCAGAAAATATCGTTCTTGCGAAACACAACTAGCTCCTTACACTCATGAAGTAATGAGTGCTATCGACAGGTGATGACAAATTGATTCCATATTTTTAGATTTCCAGAAAGCTTTTGACACAATTCCCCGCAAGCGGCTTCTAATCAGATTGCGTACCTATGGAGTATTGTCTTAGATATGCGACTGTATTCGTGATTTCTTGGGAGAAAGGTCACACTTTGTAGTGACGGACAGAGAGTCAATGAGTAAAACAGAAGTGATATCTGGTGTTCCCCAAGGAAGTGTTATAGGCCCTCGGCTGTTCCAAATATATATAAAATATTTAGGAGACAATGTGAGCAGCCGTTTTAGATTGTTTGCAGATGATACTGTCATTTACCGTATAGTAAAGTCACCAGAAGATCAAACCCAATTGCAAAATGATTTAGACGAGATATCTGCATAGCGCGAGAAGTGGCAATTGATCCAATATAATGAAGAGAATTACGTCATCCAAATGAGTACAAAAAGAATCAGCTACATTTCAGTTACACTATAAATCATAAAATCCGAAGGCTGTCCATTCAGCTAAATACCTAGGTATAACAATCACGAACAATTTAAATTTGAACGATCACGTAGATAACCAAAGACTGCGTTCTATTAGCAGAACACTTAAGAGATTCAATAAATCAGCTAAAGAGACTACAAATTATACAACGCTTGTCCGCCATCTGCTAGAGTAATACATTGTGTTGTGGCATCCTTTTTAGATAAGATTGACGGAGGACATCGAAAAATCCAAAGAAGGACAGTTCGTTTGGCAGTATCGCGAAATAAGGGAGAGAGTGTCACGGATATAACACGCTAGTCGAGGTGGCAGTCATTCAAACAAAGGCGTTTTTCGTCGCAGCGAGATACTTTCACGAAATTTCTATGACTATCTTTCTCCAACGAATGCGAAAATATTTTTTTTATGCCCACATACATAGGGGGAATTGATCATCGTAATAAAATAAGCGAAATCAGAACTCGCACGGAAATACTTAAGTATTCGTTTTCCCCGAGCGGTGTTCGAGAGTGGAACCGTAGAGAAACAGTGTGAACGTGGTTCAATGAACCCTCTGCCAGGCTATTAAGTGTGAACTGCAGAGTAGTTTTGTAGATGTCGATAGATGCAATATATTAAGCGATCTAGATGGCTTTATTCACAATTTTTTTACAATGAACGCAGACGCCTTCAAGAAACGTACTTCCTTCATTAATACATCATTATAACTAACTTAATACCCGGCGTTGGTCGGAGGTGTAGTTATTCCAATATCGTATTAACCTATCTTCTCCTCCTCCCTCTCTCTGTCCACTCCTCGTCCTCCTCTCTCTACCCATCTCCTCCTCCCCCTCTAGACATCTGCTCCTTCTCGCTTTGTCCATCTCCTCGTCAGCCTTCTAAGTCGTTATCCATCTCCCCCTCCATCTCCTCCTCACCTCCTCTAAGTTCATCCCGCCCTCTCTCTATCGATTTTCTCCTCCCCCCTCTCTCCGCCGATTTTCTCCTCGCCATCTCATTGTCCATCTCCTCCTTCATCCTCTCTCCGTCCATCTTCCCCTCCACCATCTCTCTGTCCCTTCCCTAATCCACAATCTCTCTGTCCCTTTCCTTCTCCACCCTTTCCCCGTTTATCCCCTTTTCTCCCCACTCTTCGTTCATCTCCTCCTCCACCCTCTCTCTGTCCATCTCCTTCTATTCCCTTTTTATGTCAATTTCCTCCTCCGCCTCTCTCGACGTTAGCACCCCTCGACAATAGGAAGTTGCTGGTTCTCACTACCACAGTATTCCCTTTCAGATAGTAAGTTTTATGTGTACCGAGATTGGTCGACAGTGATCCACACACCCGTGGCTTTGCCCATGTACAGTCGTGGACAAAACGAGCGAGACCCCTCGCCTTTTCGTTATGCTGATCCGCACAGCTTTAAAGTCTGCTACACAGCATAACAGGCTAGGCGACGAAGTGCTACCAACATCCTATGCACAGGCGTGAAATTGACGAACTATCCCAACTTTGTCAGACTGTTTTCAATCATATGTAAGACTATATTAATACTGATTAGTGTGTTAAAAACAACACGTAAATATAAGATATAAATGAAAGAAGAAACGCTAATTCGTATGAACTGTACTAATAAAAATGAATTTCAGCTTAGTGAGATAACATAACTGTTTTAGTAAGACAAAGTACCCCAGATCGTTACGAATTATCAAAATATTATGCGCATTCGGCCGCGAAACGGTCTGTGTCAACGCTCAGACCAGTCATACTGGATTACCGTTGCTGACCTACCATGAAAGTGTGCAAATTTAGCAATGCGTGACGATTCATAACGAAATTCAGTTAAAAATCGTTCCATGCCACACTTAAGTCAATTCAGTTATTGACAGAAGCGGAAAAAGTAGGCAGTAACAAGTACGAAATTCTACAAGAGTTTCATATTGACATCCACAGGGCGCCAGTACAGAATAGAGGTAGCAATAAAACGTATTGGGGGCGTGAGAATTTCTTAAAATTGCTTTACTGGTAATCTATCAGCCTCCATCGAGATTAGAACCGAAAACAAATAAGACCTACGTTGCAGTAGCAAACACCTTTCACTACACTAGCACAAAACCCAGGCAAACAGCCCTCTATTATTACCCCAGACATGAATAAGCCGGCAATTTCGCAATGAAAATGGCAAAATTATCTGCAGTTTCTGTTGCATAGAGCTTTCTGGACTCAAAAACATGAATTTTCTACCTTTATGTCACCGTTTATGTGACAATCATTCCGGGTGGTTATCGAAATAACAAAATACTGTTATTAGCGGGTAAATTTAGTAGGATACTTCTGCACCACCCCAAGGAAATAAACGGCTATATAGCTGCCAAACGTATTCTACAATGTTTCGAATTCTTCATTAGGCTCACCATAGCCAGGAAACGTTCATTAGCCGAAGTGTTTCTTAAGCTAGCTAGCTGGCTCTGAGCACTATGGGACTTAACATCTATGGTCATCAGTCGCCTAGAACTTAGAACTACTTAAACCTATCTAACCCAAGGACAGCACACAACACCCAGCCATCACGAGGCAGAGAGAATCCCTGACCCCGCCGGGAATCGAACCCGGGAACCCGGGCGTGGGAAGCGAGAACGCTACCGCACGAAGCTATCTAGCAATTGGAATTCCCGCACTTCTAAAACGCGGTGGCATTAATACTGGCATCTGAATTACCACGTATATAGGCAAATGGATTTCATTTGCATCCCTGTATACGTGATTTGGATCGAAAGCGTAGCTATGATTAATATGCTGATATATTGACTGCAACTAGAACATTTCGAATAAAGAGTAGGGCCGGCCGCGGTGGACGTGCGGTTCTGGCGCTGCAGTCCGCAACCGCGGGACTGCTACGGTCGCAGGTTCGAATTCTGCCTCGGGCATGGGTGTGTGTGATGTCCTTAGGTTAGTTAGGTTTAAGTAGTTCTAAGTTCTAGGGGGCTTATGACCTAAGATGTTGAGTCCCATAGTGCTCAGAGCCATTTGAACCAATAAAGAGTAGGGGGAATTATTTATGCGGCTCTCATCTTCAGTAATTGTTGTAGCTATTTTCGTTATTAGGATTTCGTCACCTAAATCGGTAAAAATGGGACCCTACTAGTCTCACTAGTCTTTCTCGATCGTCTGTCTGTCTACCGAACCCTTAAAACCCGTTTACCTCGAGTACGGGTAGACATAATAAGTGGAAATGTATCGCACTTCCTGCGGTATATCGTGCCTTGGTGATGTATAAAAGTGAGCTTCTATGTGAATGCAATCTAAAGATACGGCCGTTCATGTAAAGAAAATTTACGTGAAAGGTAAAAAAATGGCTCTAAGCACTATGCGACCAAACTGCTTAGGTCATCAGTCCCCTAGACGTAGAACTACTTAAACCTACCTAACCTAACAGACATCGATGCCCGGGGAAGGATTCCTACTGACGGCGCAAGCAGCTGCGCGGTCCGCGATTGACGCCGTTGAACGCACGGCGAACCTGCGCCGGCAAGCTGTTAATATCATCTGCTGTTGCTAAAAAGTTATTCACTTCTGGTGAATTGTTTTTGCGCTTTTCCTTTAAGATAGAATAACTAAAATATTTTTGATGTTACGGAAGAGGAAGACGCCTAATTCATTTCCCCTTGTCTTTATTTATGATGTTAGATTCGCAATCTGAGCATACGTACTATCCATGACCACATTTAAGTGCCAAGTCATAGTCACAGATATGCGAATACAACACTTTGGCTTATACTTGAGGTATTTCGTTTCCTACGAAGTGGTTGCAGACGATGCTGTGGCGTCTTCGAAGCGCGAGCTTCGCCAGTGCTGAGCGAACGTTTTCTTCCTTCTGCTAGTCCAATGGACAATGGCAACACAGTAGAACACGTTTGACAGCTATGTGACCATCGATTTACGTTCTTGAGTGGTTCATAATTATGTTAGTAAATCCAGTCGATATTTTTATGTCCTTTAAATTACATTTACTACATGATTCGCACTGAAGACGTAGGAAATGTATGTTATTTGGTCCAGGAAGCACGTTCCAACAAAAATTGGTGCTTACATTGACTTTTATGTTGCGAATTAGTCGTCTTATCCATCACATGGGCAACGAGGAAGTTCTGTTTTCCTACAGTTGTTTTAGAGCTTAGTGGTATTGTGTGTTGGTGGCGTTGCCAGTTAACATACTGCGCATGTAACACACACAAAAAAAAAAAGTTGGATGCCTACAGTGATCAGTCTACTTGAAAAACGTTTGTTGTCATCGTAATTTATGTAACTTGCTCTTCGACTTCCAGTTTGGCAATTTGTTGAAAAATGTTTTACCTTGCTAATTCTAGTTTGAAACATTGTCTGACTGAGAAAACGTAGGCATGAAGGATTCAGTGAAAGCAATTATTCGCTGTTATAGCAAACTTTTGAATCCGCTGGGCACTTGAATTCTCTATATCGATTCTGAAAGTTTTGTTATTCCTCTTGTTATTTACTGTCTCAGTGTCATCCATGAGAATAAAATTAGAGGCAGTGGGATTAGGTTCTGATCTATATACTGTGTATTAATATTCTGCGCTGCTAAGTAAATTTTAAAGGTTATATTCTTTACGTAAAACCGAGTATCGGTTTCAGCCCTATGATCGACGATGAACTTCAGAAATACAATTACAGAGTAGTGGCATATCGATTATGGCT
The DNA here is from genome assembly GCF_023864345.2 of Schistocerca serialis cubense. Lineage (NCBI taxonomy): Eukaryota > Metazoa > Arthropoda > Insecta > Orthoptera > Acrididae > Schistocerca > Schistocerca serialis. Next base: position 398,673,151 of record NC_064640.1, on the reverse strand, counting down.
CCTCACCATCAACAACAGGTGTTACCCACTGTTTTGTATTTGCTATTTGACCGTCGTCACCCTTTAGAGACCAACCTGATCTTTCCACAATGCCATTTTTGACTTGCTTCCTAATATGTCCTGTAACTACAGATTTGTTGAAAATATTAACTGTTAAATACGCTATTCCACAAATTAAAAACTTCTGAAGAAAAGATACATAACAATAAAATGAAATCATAGATTAGAATCTCAAAGCATACTGTGAATGGTTAAAATGAAATGAACTAAAAATCATCTTCATTTCTAAAAGACGTTACTATTCCACAGAACTTCGGCACCTCTCAAATTTTTTTACACCTCTGATGTTTAGCCACAGGTGGACAAATAGTGATTCTCATGAAGCAGCACTGTTTAGCCGTCACAAAACGAAGCCTCAAAAATCAGTAAATAAAACTTTTCTTCTACTGTTGCTCCGAATCGCATACACCAGCCGCCCTCTGCTGCGACAACGACTCGAAATCTATTGGGTATTTGATTTTTCTCTTCTTTTTCGGGCCTCCTTACCTCCCCTTCTAGCCCAACTTTCGCTCTCCAATCACGCCTTCATCAGCGAGCTTCTCCTCAATATTTTTCATTTGTGCTGAATTGCTTTTTACCCTTCTTGCATATACACGTGTGTCATGTATCTTTTAGAGACTGCATGAATATATAACGTGAGTATTTATTCTCTTAACAAATTAAATATTACATATCTTGTTGTGAATTAATTTGTTTGTCCAGATTCCACTTAATACGTTTCCTTAAAATTATATAAAATATACTTCTATAAAAAAAGAAGAAAACAAACAAACTTGAAACATCTGTTGCAGATGATTGGTTAAAGGCTGAAAAAAACACCTCTGCTGATGCTGCTTAGGATCGCGTATAGCCTCCTACGACTTCCACAACGGCTCGAAGTCTGTTGGGAAATTGAGCCCACAGATCATAACTAGGAGATTCAAGTAACTCATTCCAAGCGTCATGAATCACATCAGAAAGCTGTCGGCGAGTTGACGGAATCTGTCCATTTTCCCATATTACTCTGACCATTTCTGCCCAAATATTCTCAATGGGATTCATGTCAGCTCCTTTAGACGGCCATTCCATTACAGTAATATAACTATGGTCGTCGAACCACCTCTTAATCACACGTGCCATGTGAATAGGCGAGCGATCTTGTTGGAACATGATCTGATCATCGCCAAATCTTGCTGTCACAGAAGGCAACATCACGATATCCATAATTTATATGTAATTGGGCGCATCGAGTCTTCCTTCCACTTTCCACAGGAGCCCACACCCTTCGGCCGATATCAGTGCCTATACCGTTACCGACTCCCTGCCACTCCTTCGGCAACTGTAAATATATTCTGGATTATACTTAGCACCTTTCGGCCGGTAAACAAGTACTTTTCCGTTTGATGCCGTAGAGCAAACTTTTTCGTCCGTGAAAATCGCTTGCTTCCAAAACTGGAGAGGTTAGTCGACATTTTCAGCAGCAAAAGCAAGGCGAGCTTCTCTGTGGGAAAAAGTCAATGTCTCTTTCACAGCAGCGCTTCTTGCTCTCAGTCCACCTTCCCTTAGACGACGAGCGACGGTCTTACTGCTAACATCGAGACCCAAAGTCTGCTGAATTTGTCGTGCATTGACAAATGGGTGGTTCTCACTGAAACGGCGTATCTGCTGATCCTGAGCTGCCGCTGTTTTGCGGCGACGGCCATGAGGCCTTCCATTCAGCTTACCAGCCTCTTCCTTGCGTCTAATCCACCTGGCTGCCGTCGACTTGTGAAGATCCATAGTTCTTGCTATATAGCCATTTGAAGATCCCTCTGCATGGAGTGCTATTATAACACCCTTGCCTGCCTCAGCCAGATAGGCCATTTACCGTTGACTGCATGATTCGTCGCGGTTAATATCTGCTGCGAAAACAGCGCTAATAAGAAACAGACTGCCTCCTCCACGACTGCAGCCACAACGCAATGGCCAAGCATGTGTAACACGGAAATCGATGGCATAAACGAGAGATCGCAAGCCCTTACTCATTTCATTACATAGTGGAGCAACTTAGAATCTATAATTTTTCTCAGAAGGGATTTGTCAGCTCTTGTCATGTCTTATCCTGATAAATATTACATGGAATGAAATGTTTACGTTTTGCATATACGGCCGGCCTAACGCAACAAACATTTCTGAAATATCTGAGGCAACCTGAAGAACATTATGTGAATTTTATTTGTAGAAGGTTGCCTTATAAGAAGGAAAACGTGTTTATCCTCGCTCGCCGTGTTTCCAAGTGGCGCAGTTTACTCTGAGGCATACATAGTTCTCGGCGGGCTAAGAAGCGACTCGACTAACGAGGGGAACTCGCCAGGTGCCATACGCTGATTGTCCGGGAACTTTGCTCAGTGAAGGAGAGCACAAAATAAGCGAACATGTGTTTCGGCTTATCTGCAGACACTCGACTATTCCCGAGAAAACGACGGTCAAAGTTATCAATGCGCTGTTGCTATAGTATAGATACCTTTTGCGCCCGAGAATTCAATTGAAGCGGTAGCACAGTGGCTACCGTCGTTCCTTCTTAACTTTGGTTCCCGAGTTCCTGTAAGGTTGTAAGGACATTCACAAATATTTCACATCATTTTCTCATTAGTTTTTTTTAACTTCTTTTAGTACACAGTACATTAATTGACAAATAACGACAACATTGTTTCAATATAAATTGGAATAAACATTCGTAGATAATTCAGAGAGAGAGAGGAAAAAAGGATCAACCGGGTTTCGATCTCGCAGCGCAAAGTTCTGAAGTCACGACGGTAGCCGCTATGCCACCAGTTCAACTGAATCCTTACACGCTAAAAGGTATCTACACTATAGCAACAGCGCATTGAAAACTTTGACCGTCGTTTTCTCAGAAGCGGTAGAGTGTATACAGATAAGCCGAGACAAGTGTTCGCTTATTTTGCTCCCTCTTTCACTGAGCGAAGTTTCAGCAAGATTGGGGTATGACACTTGGCGAACCCCTCGTAAATGGCGTGCGTTGCGATTCAGTAGACAGGACGCGTCCACTTTCCTTGACTACTCACTGACATGTTTGGAAACTTTCGTTTTTGTAGTGGCAGTTTGCGTTATGAGGGCTCGTTTTCCTGATCACGATCTACTAATGAACTTTGCTCCTAATTTGCGTTACTGTGTAGTAGACCTCTGCAACGACTTGAACCGCAACGACTTGAACCGGAAATGTTTGTTTATTTGGATAGTCCGCTTCTTAGTTGCCATATTTCACTATAATATTTTCCTTTGTTGCAAAACGGCAAGTTTAGATGACCACTTCGACTTGGGAACATAAGTAACAATTTAATACTTTGAAATAGTTACGTGTGGCGTACGAGGAGTGTACTCTGTTGAATGAGGAATACATTAAACACGAAAGCTGCGTCCAGTAACAATAATTAACTTTCGGTTACATGACAAAACACAAGTCGAAATACTGTCAGTTCATCTCAGTACCAAGTAAAACTTAAACTGGAACGATCGTAGACATACTTTTGTGGGGAAGGCAAACGAAAGACTGCGTTCTATTGGCCGCACACTAATAATACGGAACAGGTCTACCGAAAACACTGCCTACACAATGTTTGTCCGTCCACTGCTATAGTATTCCTGCGCCGTATGGGATGCTTGACAGATGTGATTGACGGTGCACGCCAAAAATATCCAAGGACCGGTAGCACGATTTGTAATGTCACGAAATAGAGGAGAGAGAGTCCCAGATTTGATAAGCGAGTTGGGGTGACATTCATGAAAACAACAGCGTTTTTCGTTGCTGCGAGGTCTTTTCACGAAATCACCAACATCTGTTCTGAAGAAAAGAATTAAGTAGTCCTTTTTTCCGCACGGTGTTAAAGAGTGGGACGGTAGAGAAATAGTCCGAAGTTGGTTCGATGAACCCTCTGCCAGGAACGTAAGTCTGGATTGCAAATAAATCCTGTAGATGCAGTCATGTAGATGTAACAACGAAACTATGTTGTAACTGCGACATGAGAGTTACATTTGATTTGAACATCGAAGTTGTTTGCTGTTTAATTATTTTTTTGTCCATTATTTTCAGCCATAGACAAACACCTAGGTGCATTAAATTGATACTGAAATAAAGTGTCATGCATGGACCAATAACAATAAATTCTTAACTACTTGTTATTGTTCTGCAGTATCTGCCAGCGTCTTCGGAAGTGGATATCGCATACGACGTTCCTAGGGTGTTTATAAGTGGACATTGCAGACGACTTCGAACAAAATTTGAAAGCAGCTTCGTCAAAGTTCCGTGATCAAACGATCTGAGTTGCTGGCGAATACAGTTTATCCTAACTAGACAGTCACTTCAGGCGCTTCAGTCACGAACCGCGCGGCTGCTTCAGTCGCAGGCTGGAATCCTAACTCGGGCATAGATGTGTGTGATGCCCTTATGTTAGGTAGGTTTAAGTAGTTCTAGGTATAGAGGACTGATGACCTAAGCAGTTTGGCCGCATAATTCTTAGAGCCATTTTTTACCTTTCGCGTTAATTTTCTTTACATAAACGGCCGTATCTTTAGATTGCATTGACATAGAAGCTCACTTTTATACACCACCAAGGCACGATATACTGCAGGAAGTACGATACATTTCCACTTATTATGTCTACCCGTACTCGAGGTAAACGGGTTTTAAGGGTTCGGTAGACAGACAGACGATCGAGAAAGACTAGTGAGACTAGTAGGGTCCCATTTTTACCGATTTAGGTGACGAAATCCTAATAACGAAAATAGCTACGACAATTACTGAAGATGAGAGCCGCATAAATAATTCCCCCTACTCTTTATTCGAAATGTTCTAGTTGCAGTCAATATATCAGCATATTAATCGTAGCTACGCATTCGATCCAAATCACATTTACAGGGATTCAAATAAAATCCATTTGCCTACATAAGTGGTAATTCAGATCCCAGTATTAATGCCACCGCGTTTTAGAAGTGCGAGCATTCCCATTGCTAGCTAGCTTAAGAAACACTTCGGCTAATGAACGTTTTCTGGCTATGGTGAGCCTAATGAAGAATTCGAAACATTGTAGAATACGTTTGGCAGCTATATAGCCGTTTATTTCCTGTGGCGGTGCAGAAGTATCCTACTAAATTTACTCCCTAATAACAGTATTTTGTTGTTTCGATAACCATCCCGAATGATTCTCACATAAACGGTGACATAAAGGTAGAAAATTAATGTTTTCAAGTCCAGAAAGCTCTATGCAACAGAAACTGCAGATAATTTTGCCATTTTCATTGCGAAATTGCCGGCTTATTCATGTCTGGGGTAATAATAGAGGGCTGTTGGCCTGGGTTGTGTGCTAGTGTAGTGAAAGGTGTTTGCTACTGCAAGGTAGGTCTGGTTTGTTTTCGGTTCTAATCACGATGGAGGCTGATAGACTAAAAGTAAAGCAATTTTAAGAAATTCTAGCGCCCCCAATACGTTTTATTGCTACCTCTATTCTGTACTGGCGCCCTGTGGATGTCATATGAAACTCTTGTAGAATTTCGTACTTGTTACTGCCTACTTTTTCCGCTTCTGTCAATAACTGAATTGACTTAAGTGTGGCACTGAACGATTTTTAACTGAATTTCGTTATGAATCGTCACGCATTGCTAAATTTGCACACTTTCATGGTCGGTCCGCAACGGTAATCCAGTATGACTGGTCTGAACGTTGACATAGGCCGTTTCGCGGCCGAATGCGCATAATATTTTGATAATTCGTAACGATCTGGGGTACTTTGTCTTACTAAAACAGTTATGTTATCTCGCTAAGCTGAAATTCATTTTTATTAGTACAGTTCATACGAATTAGCGTGTCTTCTTTCATTTATATCTTATATTTACGTGTTGTGTTTAACACACTAATCAGTATTAATATAGTCTTACACACGATTGAAAACAGTCTGACAAAGTTGGGATAGTTTGTCAATTTCACGCCTGTGCATAGTATGTTGGTAGCACTTCGTCGCCTAGCCTGTTATGCTGTGTAGCAGACTTTAAAGCTGTGCAGATCAACATAACGAAAAGGCGAGGGGTCTCGCTCGTTTTGTCCACGACTGTACATACATGTCACATATATTATACATATATTTAGCAAATTTCACACATATTTGTTCTCATAGTTCTCTGTATCTAACGAATTTCACTCTGTACTTTCGTTTTCACGCAGCTCAATGTTTATGACGTCATGTCTCCTGAACTACGTGTCGTAGATCGAAATAATATTACATTATTAATTTATTTTTTATTTTCATAGATATAAAAACGATACATTACGATTGCTATATTAAGCAATAAAATAAAATTGTACAGTTGACAAACGAAAAGAAACAACTCATGGTAGCAAATTTAAAAAGAAACAGAACTGGATTCTTGCTTCATTATTTTGTCAGTATCATGGCAATTTACCTATCAGGACACATTTAAATCTCATCTTCCATGCGAAATCATCCAATGTGTGACCCTTAGGCCTAATATATCACTTAAATGTGATAGTTTAGTTTTTTCGAAAACATGCTCATTTCCTGTGCACCGTGATCTAAAACCGAAATGTTCAACTATTAACAGGTAAGATACTTTGATGCAGTAGAACCTGAAATATCAGTGTCAAATAGGAATAAACGCAAGTGTATCTTTTTTATATGCAGCATGTATATATCTTTAAAATGGTAAACACACCTTCGAATCCGTCAAATGGTTCCGCTGCAAGACAGCAGTTATTACCACAGCTTAGATGTGCTTCATTGCAATTTTCTAAATAAGCCCCCTTGTTTCAGTCAACTAACTAGAAATTCACAAACAGACGGGTCTTTGAGGACTTCCACATCTACTAAATTATGGCGTAAAGCTCTGTGTCAGATGTGATGTCTGACACGAAGCTTTATTCCATCATTACAATCTATAAAAAAATTATCACAAATTTGGAGCCACTTATGCCACTGATGGGAATCTTTTTAATTAATAGATAAATACTCTTTCTGTGTTTTAGCATTTATTTTGCTACTTTAGGTTACAAACGGAAGAAGTAATGTCTGTTATAGTCAATCAAGCCGGCCAAAAATTTGGCGCCAGTCAGCCAGTGTACTCTTTTGCTGTACGCTGCTTGAACCTTAGGTTCTATATAAAAATGTCGAAAAACAGCTTAAATCTCTAAAACACACCAAAGATCCAGGGCCCGACGGAGTTCCTGTCACGGAATTTGCGACCGAATTAGCTTCTTTCTTGACCATAATTTACCGCGTGTCTCTCGAACAAGGAGTTATCTCCAGTGAATGGAAAAGGGCACGAGTCACACCGATATACAAAATGCGAAGTAGAACGGACCCCCAGACATTTCGGCCAGTAATATGGAGCAAATGTGAGGGGCCCCTATCAGTCTGGACTAACGGGAGACATATAGCAAACACAAAGAAGACCAGCACGAATGGCAACAGGGTTGTTTGACTGGCGAGAGAGCGTTAGTGACATGTTGAGAAGTCAGCATTGGCAAACGCCCGAAGAAAGACGTATATCACGCCAGAACCATCCTGAAAAATTCCAGGCGGAAAATCTTGGCAGAAGCCATGCAATTCTCCTTCCCCCTACGTGTCTATCTCGCGAAGACGGAATTAGGTGAGTAAGAGAATAAGTGCTCACACAGATGGGGTTAAACAGTCATTCTTTCCGTCCGGGAATGGAATAGGAAGAAACATTAACGTATGCCACACACCACTCGCAGAGTACGGATGTAGATGTAGATGGTATTAAGCCTTTGATGCGCATTTAGGTCCAAAGTCTATTAGCAGAGTGAACAGCCAAGCAGCAGCATTTATGCCAACACCTGCTTGTGCGTACTAACTGTGGTATGGCATGTAAGTTTTTGAGGCAGGAGGGGTAAACACATATCATTTATGACTTTGGTGCAATGTATTCTTTTCAGGTTCCACAGCAGATGAGCATAATGAGATTGAAGACTCAGCACCGCCAATGCCTGCCACTTCGAATGATCCAGGTGATCAGATGAGCTGCGCTTCAACTTCATTACCTGCAGATAACACTCCCGTTTCAGGGATACATTACGAAAACGACATCGGTCTACATATTGGAACTAAACCATCTGATAGTGTGCTTGCCACCATACTATAAAACCACTGGGAACCCACATTCTACTCATAATAAGGGTGGGAAGACTGAAAGAAGGTTTCTGGAAAAAGAGCACTTAGATAAATATAAAGCATGGTGAGTTTTGTCTCCATCCAAAGAAGGTCTATTTTGCAGAGTGTGTCCTTTCTTTGCGCTTACTCTTAAGGGTGGGTATCAAGTGGGAATGAAGTTAAACACATTAGTGACTGTACCTTTGATAAAATTTGCTAAGTTATTAGGTAAAGATGGTGCCCTGGAGAATCACAGGAGAGCAATATATCATCAGCAAGCTTTAGGACGTGCCAACGACTTTTTGGTTTCTTATCAAAATCCAAATAAATCGGTTGAAAAATCAAGTTGACACCTACCGACTAAAGAGAATGAAAGAAAACCGAAAACTGTTGTCATTTCCTTTGAAAAACGTCATATTTCTTGGAAGGCAGAACATACCTTTTAGAGGACATCGAAATGATGGATCTGTTTTTTCTATAACGATCCCGGACTATCAAATAAAGGCAACTTTAAAGAGCTGATGAAATTTCGCGCCGAAGAATGTGGGGAAATTGAATTAGAAGCACAGTATAGCTCTGGCAATAAAAGACGCACATTTTTAAGTAAAACTGCTCAAAATGAGTTGATTGAATGCTGTGGCGAAGAAATTATTTCTCAGATAGTAAATAGAATCGAATAAAACAAATTCTACAGTATTGGGTTTGATGAGACAACTGACATCAGCCACAAAACTCAGATGTCAATTTCTTTAAGATATGTTTCTAAAGATGGGTGATCAGAGAAGATTTCATAGGTTTCGTCAATCCACCGGAGCCACAGACAAATCTGTGGAAACAAAACTTCAAAGCTGGATCCAAAAGTAATAAAAACGAAAATTTCTCTTCAACATCTGACGATGAAAATGATCAACTTGAGTCTTTTGAAGATGACTGTGATTCTAATAGAGGTAACAAAGATAGAGCAGATGAAGAGGATAAAGATCCCAGAATGACTGGAATACATTTAGGTAAAACTGTGATAAACACTATGAGACATCTTATTCTCGACCTTAGTAATGTATTGGTATTGCAATCGATGGCTGCTCTGTCAAGAGTTCCGAGATATTTGGAGTAGTTGCCACAATAAAGAAAGACTGTATTAATGCTGAAAGAATCCCATGTTTCAACCATTCTTTGAATTTATCTATTTCTAAGCGTTCTGGTGTGCAACAAGTGAGAAACTCAATTGGTGTCGTAAAGGAGGTTGTTTCATTTTTTACAGCCTCTCCAAAAAGAATGCTGTGCTCTTAAGCATACAGGCAGTCAGCTTGTCTCCATGTGTGAAACAAGATGGGTAGAAAGGCAGTTATCTTTAGTGTCGTTTCTTAAAAATATTGAAAAAATTGTGTTGTGCCTTGAGGAAATTTCACAATGGCCACATTTTTCAAGTGATATCTCTAGTGTAACAGCTACGACGCTTTTATATGCTATCAGTAATGGAGAATTTATCTTAACTCTAGCGTGCCTTGCTGATGTGTTCTGTCAAACATTGCCTCTCAGTAGATTTTTCCAAAAAGAAACTATTGATGTTACAGAAGCAACTGATACCGTAAACGACACTTTATAAGTCTTAAAAACAAAGAGAGATAATGCAGTAGCAGAGTTCAGTGTCCTTTATGCTGAAGCCAAGAGGATCGCAGATTTTGTTGGAAGCACCATCCAAACACCCAGAATTACATCACGCCAAATTAACAGACCTAATGCTGCTCCATCGAGTCCACAAAGTTATTTTAGGGTTAATGTCTTCATCCCCATTCTCGATACAATTAGCAACGATCTTGAAAGCAGATTCTCTAAAAATGTTCTAATTCTCTTCAACCTGAACACGCTTCTACCAAAAGTCTGTTCTTCGTCGACAAGGTCCATGGAGTCAGTGATTAGTGATATCGAAACAGTGGCTAGAAAGTATTATAAACTGTTTGGTAAGGATGAAAGTGACTGTATCTCCAATTTGAGGGCAGAAGTCAAGTTGTGGGTGACAAAATGGAAAAAGGAAGATGCAAAGAAAACACTTCTACCAAGCTCTGCAGTTGAGTGTTTGCAGTTTTGTACTACAGACATTTTCCCCTTGAGTACATCTTTAATGTTGATCCTTTCTTGTCTTCCTGACTGCAACAGCCGAAAGATCTTTCTCTATACTGAAATTTATTAAGACTTGATTAAGAAATCGTTGTGGGCAAAACCGCTTAACTGGGCTTGCTTTGTTGTACGTACATAGGGACATTGTTATTAACAAAGAAATCAGAGATAGATTTATTGCAGAGAGTGGAAAGAGGAGAAGATGTATGCTTTCTGAGGTCTAGATGTTGTAAAGCTAGCTGATGAAAAAAGATAGAGTAATTAATAATTACGAAACTAAATTAGTTTTTGCGCTTTTATAAGAACTGTAAGAACAACAAACCACATGCTAATATGCATAAAACGGATCAAATATGTACTTTACAAATAGAAAGCCAATACAAAAATTGTTAACGTAACTTCTACCAAAATTTAAATCACTCACTACACAGAAATATATCATATGATATTCAAAATTATTGTTTTATATCTCTTATATAAGTTTGTAATGACTATTGCTCATACTATTTTTTTCAGAACTAGTATCATTCTAAACTGTTTAAAAATTGAAAACGTAAAAAGATCTATGGATTTATTTACGGCTTTACTAATATTGTTTTAAAATAAAGTATTTGTGTTAACAAAACGCTTATGTAACTTGACATTTTCCTGTTAACTATTATGTAAATGTAAATACCTATGCAACGACTTTGAAAGCCAGACGTTTAATGAAATTTTAGACGTCTGTATCAACAAAGCACGTCTTTCCCGCGTCTTTGATATGTTTTTTAAGTCTCAAAAGGCTTGAAATGCTACATTTTAAACACTTTTTTTCCTTGTTTTCTGGACCGCCCTCCCCCTCCCCTCCCCCCCCCCCCCCACCCCACACTCACACAAAATTTCTTTAATCCGCCACTGATCGTACCAAAGCTGGCCAACTTGAGGTCTTGCGCCATTTTCTCGAGTATATTCGCGGTTGTTTCTCCTCATTTTACTAACAATAGGACAGGAGCAGACGTTTACTGTAGCCAGCGTTACGTGAATTTTAATAATTTTTTTTCAAACCAACTCTGATATAGATACTCGCTTTTCCTCCTTATAAAATAACTGTGAGAGTTGTGAGTTGTCAACTCGGTAGTTATAGTAGGTTCTGCAAAACCTCTGTAAACTATGTTCTGTAAATTACCGCTAACAGCGACTACATTGAAATTCATTTACGTTCATTGAATCTGGAATGAGAGTATCATCAAGAAGTGCGACAACACGGATTCTGTGACTGTAATATTGTTTAATGGTGTGATTTATCTAGAATCTAAAATCACTATTGATAAAGCACAGCCACACGGGTAAATTGAAGAATGATTAAAGTAGAGTATTCTACCACCAACCGATAGCAGTAGCAGATATTTACCGTAAAGATTTCTTCATTTATGTTTTACTTTCGTGTGGCGATGAACAAACTTTTCAGCAAGCATCAATAGGGACTTAAGTTGCAATGTCTCAATTTGTATCAGTATCTTCGTTGGTACAAGAGTTACGATTATTAATCACGTAACAAAATTACGTACCTCACTGCGTACTATCATTTGCCGAAAACCTCGCTTCGATATCTTTAACATTGCAGAAATTAAAAGAGTTATTACATCCTATGCTCTTCAACCTGTATATCATAAGGATATGCTGAACACCAATGGTGACAGTGTATTTTTTGCCGTAAAGAACTCGGTAACGTGTAGTGAGTCTATTCCAGAGATTGAATGGGAAATGATTTGTATGAAAATACTCTTCATAGTTCGATCAAACGTCGTAATAGGATGTTTTTATATACTTCTTGTCTGTAGCTGTAGGACTCTTCACAGAAATATGGAGAACATCATAAAACTGGAGGAGATTTCAATTTACCAATTGCAGTATGGGAGTTTCGCATGACTAAAACAGGTGCCAGGGACAGAGTCTGATGCGAGATAGTTCCAAACATATTTTCTGAAAACTAGTTTGAGCAGTTAGAGAAAAGACTTGTGAGGGCCAAGTCTTAAATCTTCTGGTAGCAAAAGTACACGAACTTTTCCATTAAGTTAACGAAGAGAAGGGACTCAATGTCCACAGGGCTGTTATAACCATAATGACTGCAGGTTTTTAAATGACTGAACAGAGAGATAGGAAAATATTTCCGTTTAGCAAATGCGAAAGGTAACAGATTGCAGCTTATGGAGCAATAAACAACAAACTTAGGCCTTGGAAGAATAAAGGGTGAATTATTGATAAGTTACATTCAAGAGTATTGTACGCTATACTTTAGATACGTACTTGTCGATCAAGATTGTGGAGTTTGGGAAAGATCAGTCGTGATTCAGAAGACATGTTATCAGGTTGTGCTCCAACGCTAAGAGAGCTTCATCACAGATATAAACGAAATGAGAAGTTGATGACAGATAAAATGATCGAAAGGAATACATTGCGAGAAGAAATCATCAAATTCGGAAGCATAATTTTGTCAACCGATATGATGAAAAGTTTGAATTTCTGGTTCCACGTAAAGACAATAAACAGACCATGGTTGGGGCTACATTTGCTCAGTAACACTGACTCTGAAACGGAGGATGTCATAGAATACCGAAATAATGAATCCGAATTTCCGAAATTGCTTTACTGTGGAAGATCAAATATGCAGAAATGATAGATTAATTGAGGTGGTCGCAGAGTAAAGAGTCAACTTAAGCCGCTCAACAAAGGAAAGGCAATGATTCCTGACAGGATAACAAAGATTTTGTGTAGATTAGCAAGATAAATTTTGCTCTCTTTCTGACTTTAGTTTATCATTGGTCAGTGGAACAACGAAACTTTCCAAAAGATCGGAAAAATGTACAAGTCATTCCCACTGTCAAGGAAGGAAGTGGGACGTATGCACGTAACTATAGGCCGATGTAACTGACAGTCAGTTGCATAACTATGGAACTCGCTTTGTGCTTGTATTTAATGACCAGCTTGGAGACCGAGTATCTCCTCTGTAGGAGTCAATATGGAATATCGCAAACAGCTATCTTGTGAAACTCAGCTCACTCTGTTCCTCCATAAAATCCAAAAGATATTAAATATCAATGCATAGGTGGAGACCGGGTTCCCAGACTTTCGGAAGACACTCTATACAGATCCGCACTGTTGGTTGCTAAACACAATACAAACGTATGGGATACTGGACAATGTTCGTGATTGGATTCAGAACTTTCTAACAGACAGAACTAATTTGTCGATCTCAGAGTGACGAAATCGTCGAGTGAAAATTAGTTTGTGACGTGTGAAGGGAGTGCTACAACTCCGTTACTCTTTATTATGTACGCTGTCTGATCAAAAGATTCGGACATCTATTAGTGGACATGTGGACATTAATCTGGGTATCTCCACCCTTCGCTTTATGACGTCTTGGACTCTGCTGGGGATGGTGTGTGTCCTCCTTCCTCCTAATGACAGCTTGCCTGAACTCCGCCGGGGAGACTTTCAGTGAAGTGTCTAAATGTCTGTGGAGGAATGGCAGTCCATTCTTCCTCGAGGGCCGAAGCCAGAGAAGGTGCTGATGTTGGACGCTAGGGTCTGGAGCGAAGTCGACGTTCTAACTCATTCCAAAGGCGTTTCAGGCGTTTCATTGCGTCCCGATCGGGACTGTGACTGGACAGGCAGGTCCATTTCACGAATGTTATTTCCCACAAACCATTACCTCACAGAAGCTCCTTTATGACAGGGTGTATTGCCATGCTGGTACAGCCGTCGTCTCCGAACTGTTCCTCTACTACTACGGACTATACTCTGATATAAAATGTGTTCATATCCTTTCCCATTTAGCATTTTCTTAAGTGCAATAAGGGTACCATACCCTAAGCCCAAAACACATCCATATACCGTAACAATACCTCCTCCATGCTTTACTGATGATACTACACGTGATGGCACGCGACATTCTCCAGGCATTCGCCAAATCCAAACAGTTTCAGTGGATTCTACGTGGTACAGCGTAATTTATCATTCCAAATCCCTCTTTTTCAGTCGTTCCAGTGGCGTCCCTCTTCACACCAACTCAAGAGTCGCTTAACAATGACTGTAGAAATGTGTGGCTTAGAGGAGCTGCTCGACCGTTTTTCTACATTAACTCCCTAAACACAATCATTTTGATAGCTGGACCGCTGACAGCACTTTCGCTGATTCCATGGGATTTTTAAAACCACCTCTAGCAATGTTCTGTTGTACCTGTCCGTCAGTACATGAGATCTGCCTAATCTTGGTTTATCTGTGGTTGTTCCTTCGTGTCTACACTTCACAATCACATCACCAACACCCGACTTGGGTAGCTCTAGAAGGGATGAAATTTCTGTTCAGGTGACATCGAATGACTAGTCCACATCTGAAGGCACTGAGCTCCCATGACCGACCGATTCTGCCATTGCTGCTTGCCTACTGACACACTATACTCCCCGCCTCCTTTTATACTGGCGGGTCCGCCTCTCGTGACATCTAGTGATCAATTCCGCATTAAATACGGGTGTCCGAATACTTTTGATAAAATAGTATGCGTAGTGACTAATTTAAGACGAGACATCAAAATATCTTGAGAACTTTACCAAAAGGTAACTTTAAACGTGAAACCAACATGCATGACAGGCCTAAGAGGTGTCAATATCCGTGGCACAGTGGTGCTGTGGCAGAAGACTAGACTCATCTTAGGGGAAGACTGGACTAATCTTCGGGAGAAAGGGGTTCAGTTCCCCGTCTGGCCATCCAGACTTCAGTTCTCCTTAGTTTTCTGAATCGTTTTCCCGAAATTTCCGGAATGGATCATTTGAAAAGAACGCGACCAGTTTCGATCCTGATTCGCTTTCAGTCCGAGATTTTACGCCGTCTTCTATGACCTCGTATCGGCGGGATGTTGAACACTTATCTTTTTTCCTTCAACTTTCAACTAGATGGCGTTGATGTCGATGGAACAGAAGAAAACTCATTTATGTGGGAACCTGTAGTGTAAACTCCGTATGTACTTCTACGTGAAATAATTGCGAATTTAGTACAGGAACGTTGTTTTCAAATGATGCACGAAACCAGAATTATAACCAAGATACAAACAGAATCTGAGTGGAAATTTACACTGGCTGTACCACCAGTTATGCAAATACAAGCATCGAACAGAACGTTATTGCTCGTTGGTCTACTGAGTTTCTGTTCATTCACCATGTGTAATAACATCATTTTTAGGTGGAAGCTACCATTCGTGGGGCGTTGTTTGTAATCACTATTTAGCCCAAACACCATACTGAAATGAATTTGAAGTTAAATTCATCTCAACAAGAATGGTAAGCTACGGAATATGATAAATGTGACTATTGAGGTCTGCTTTCTCTCAGGCCCATTGAACATCCAGAACCATACACGTAAAACTGTTAACCCCATAAGAACTCAGCGTTACTGCTAAATTAACAGTCTAAAATAATAAAGGAGAGCGCATCGGACAATATTTAAATTTGTAAAAATGAAGCAACGCATCTGCATACAATCACGAACAAATAACTGAGTTCCATGAAAGTTAATGCATCTTTTCACGAACGTAGTGCCCTATGCAAACAAAACCTGACAACTAAACGTCTTCAGTGCATGTTTTAAGCTATTCTTGCTACTCTACGCACCTGAAGCCACTGTTAGCTGAGACACTAGCATCAGCGACCACTAGCTGAAGTAAAGAGTAGTGGCGTGCATGCGTTTTGTACTGGGACATGCGATGAACACTTCAGTTCTGTCGTCCAACGACACGTACCACAACGTCTTGAAATGTAGTCTATTTCATATTTTAACAATTAAAAGTAAAAAAAAGGCACACAGAAATTTGTAAAGCTTCAATGCCATAAAAATCGGTGGTTGGATGAGAAACAGAATTGTTCCGAGGAAGTGATACAGCCGACACCGACATGTCTCATGTAATATCTGTATATTCAGTAGCTCAGCCGCACATTTTGGACAAAGTGATTTAACAAAATGAAATATCATTAACTTAGAACAGCTCGAACAATAGACAAACCTTGACTACAACTCATTAACACCCCCAGGATGCATTGAGTGGCATGATGTCCCATTTACCCGTAGAATGGCAAAGCCACGAAAATTGCTGAATGATCGATTTATTATTCTGAAACAAACCTATGTTTGCTTAGAGCATAGAGGCTACTTAAGAATTCATTTCCCCATAAGTTTCAAATACGCTAACCGACTAGACAAAGACTGAATGGATTGCTGCCTACAAATCATGGGAAGCACAAAATTCGCTTCCACGAACTCTACTGCTCTCCAACATTATTAGGCCAGATACTGGAAACATAATGGGAATATACCACTAGTACGTACGATGTAATTCGGTTCCCGTGGAGTCGAGACAAAAGTCACATGAATCCACTCAAAGCAACTCGGTGAGATTTCTAATGTTAAACACATAGTATAACGTCGCGCAGCATTAAATAACATAATACAATATAAAAAGTGACTTTGTAATGAATAGCATTAATCAAGATCAAGTTATTCGTGGAGATCATAGAGAAAATTCGAAACAGCGGCTTAAAAAACAAGAAGCTGATGCATACACCTTAAGAACTACGTACCATACAATAGATAAAACAAAGTACAAGTTGGTGAATACACAACACAAACTACACCTATGGTATTCTCAAATACTTACATGGTATAAAACATGTCACTGGAAAGTCTTACGCACAAAATTTGTGACGATACTATCAATCGTATTTCATCCTCCAGAGCTGAATCTCTAGCTGACAAAGGAAGGTGGAAACATTGTGGTGGTCCTGATATCAATCGAAACGATGGGTGTGTGTAGTGTTTGTAGTATGTGTAGTGACTAGTGATGAGAGATGGATGAAAATGGTAACACTACTTTTGACGTCATCAGGTAACTTGCTGACAAATACGACTGTAGGAAAGAATATTGTGCACAGAGAATAAATCTTTATGAAAGTGCCCCTCTATGCTTGTAAGTACGAATTCGTTAATTTTTATTTGTATGAAGCTCACTACTTACTCTTTTACAAATTTGCTCTGTGGATGAATAGTAATTTACCCAACACGTCTGACAACTTATGTAGTTAGTTAGTTAATAACTTCTTCTGTGGATCGTTTGCACATTTTTTATGGAAATAATGTGGAACGAATCAGTTTAAATCCTACGTACACGCGATTTCTTGTGATTATGGCTGCATGCAGGTCATTTACGGATTACTAAATAATACACTGACTTAAAATTAATAAGAACAGTAATATATGTCTTCGCACAACTTGTGTAACTAGTCGTACATTTAATTTTTTAGCTAGATTTATTTGAAATTTTTAATGCGAACTTAGTCTCTGGAATAGAGAAAGTTGTTCTGAAGAAATTATTTGGGCCTGGATTTAAAATTTACATTGCAGCCTGTCAGAATTTTATTGTCTTGGGTAAATTGCCAAAGATTATTATGGGTGCGTATTGAACTCCTTTCTGAGCCACTGACAGCTTGAATATAGAGTAATAAAGGTAATTTTCTCTTCTAGGGTTGCAGACGTGGACATCGCTGTTCTTGACAAAATGTGGTCAATAATTTATTACGAATTTCATTAGCAAACATACATACTATGAAGGACCGACTAAAATGCCCAACTTCTTGAAGAGCCGGCTCAAAGAGAATCGTATATTTTTCTCATGTTCGTTTGTGTGCAAGCAATAATTTATTTCTGAGTCAAGAGTTATTTCAGAACGGAATGCTATAATTATGCAAAATATGTTAAGATGTTGACCTTTTTGTTTTCAAAACTAGCAAATATACGAAGAGCAAAAGTTGCTGAACTTACTTGTATAAGCATTTCAGTAATATTTTTCTCATAGTTCAAGTTTTCGTCGGTATTTACACACAAAAACTTGGAACATTCTACCCTATTTCCTGACTCCAGTTCTGCGCTCAGTCACCATGGTGATAAATAAACAAGAATGAGAAAATTACGTTCTGATCATGTTTGTCTCGCTTTCGCCAAGCCTGGTAAAGTCAAACAAGAAAAAGTTGCTTTAAACTCACTGTGAATTAACTTGCCTTCACATGAAAACAAAAGTAGAAGCGACAGATAAATTTGTGGGTTCACTGATTCTTACGTCATTGGAAATGTTACACATGTTCAGAAGTGGAAGAGTCCATGAGAGATAAGGAGCGAATGCGGTGTTGAAACTGGTTATCACACTACAGTCATTACAGCAGTTATCCCGCTACGTCTTCTGTTGCGAGACGATAGACAGCGCCTTACTGTTTGTTTTGCAAGCAAGCAATAATCACTCGATCGTTTCCATCAAATGTGGAATAGATTGTTTCGTGCTGCCAAGGAAATTACTTTAGCCATAGCACAAGTGTACAAAGTAGCAATGCCAAAAAGAAAATACACTGTAAGACAGAAATGAACGACACACCACGAAGGGATTATCCGAATGGGACAGAAATAGGCAGATCTGACGTACACGTACAGACAAATGAATGTTTAGAATTTCAGAAATGTAAGCCCAGGGTGGCTTGCCATGAAGGGCAACGAAACAGTGCGTACAATATTGTCGACGTACCGCTGTTCAGTGAGGGTGTCATGGATCACAACGAAAGTGGTCCTTCCATGAAATGAAATGAAATGACACCCCAGACCATCACTCCTGGATGTCGGACCGTATGAGATTCCATTCCCCAAAGACCAGCGTAGACGTGTCTGGAGACGCCCTGGACTGCAATGGGATACCGACGTGACTGTCACCCCCCATACGGCCCGACAACCAGGTGATAACACCTTAGGATCCGCCTAAGTTGACATTTCATTTCACATCATGACCCGTTTGGTAGTCATCCGCGGCATCCTTACAGCACAACTCCACGTCGACAATATTCTACGTCCATTTTTGTAGCCCTTTATGGCAAGCCATCATGGGCTTACATTTCAGCAACGAAAGTTTCTACTGCTTGTCTTTGTGCATGCCAAACCCTACCTTGGCCAACGAGGTCTTCCTCTCCCCAGCTCAGAACTTTTCGAGCATTATGGCCAGGACCCGTCAAAAAGCTCGGGATCTTGACGATCTAACGCGCCAGTTGGACAGCATTTGCTACGATAACCCTCAGGAGGACACCCAACAACTCTGCCAATCAACGCCAAGCCGAATACTTGCTTACATAAGGACCAGAGGTAGACCAACGCGTTATTGGCTTGCTCAATTTGTGAAGCTCTCTTGAATAAACTACCCAATTTTTCTGAAATTAAAATCATTTGTCTGTCTTGTCTGTACATGTACGTCAGATTAATCGATTTTCGTCCCATTCGGTTAACTTCTTTGTGTTGCTTTGGTTTTCGTCTTAGAGTGTTTGTAAAGAAAATAAAATCCAAAAGCACGTTTCAGTTCTCTGTATCGTTTATGACCTTTTCTGCTTAAGTTCCTGATAACGTGATTCTTCACACCAAAGGAAGTGGCGCAGTAGTAAGACACTGGACTCACATTCGGGAGGAGGGTAGTTTAGATACACGCCCGGCCATTCAGAATTAGATTGTCTGTGATATTCCAGTATCGTTTAAGGAGCATACCAGGATGTTTCCTATGAAAAGAGCACTGCTGGTTTCCTTACCCCGTCTGCGCTTGTGATCCGTCTCTAATGAGCTACCGGCGATGGGACGTTAAAACCCGATCTTCATTCCTGTAATCAGGCTTTCGAAGTCCATGCAAATAGTAACATAAAAGTAAAGACAATTACTTTGGATAAATTGTAAAATATAGTTTCCTTCAGCGACATATTGTCCACCCCTGGTAGCTGAGTTGTCAGCGCTACAGACTTAATCCTAAAGGGCCCGGGTTCGATTCCCCGCGGTGTCGGAAATTTTCTCCGCTCAGGGACCGGGTGTTGTGTTCTCCTAATCATCATCGTTCCGTCCCCATCGACGCGCAAGTCGCTGAAGTCGAAAGACTTGCATCCGGCGAAAGGTCTACCCGATGGGAGGCCCTAGTCACACGACATTTACATTTTATTTACCGAAAGATTCGACTTCAACAAAATTATGTTGCTACTTGTGACGTGCAATTACGCTCTCCCTTCACCTCACGGACTTAGATAGAAAGAACGTAGAGATTCTGTGTCATTTTCTCCAATTTTATATGCCCCTTATAAAGGTTTCTTTTTAATCAGTGTGGTATCATCTGCAGGGATAGAAGGGTAATCATTTATCTTCCTGCAAAGTCGACTTAAGTAGTCAGCACTCATGGAATTATACAAGAGACCAAAATTAGGAAATGCTTGACACAGGCTCTCTCATTGTCAGCACTGATATTAAACTTGTGTGTTCAAAAAAGCAGTGGAGGAAACAAACAACTATCTTGATGTGAGACTTGTTTGTCATGGGCAAAAAATCAATACACAGCAGTAGTCGACTCAAGTGAAGAGGAACTGAGTCGTGAGCTTAATGAAATGAAACGTGATATAGTTGATAACTATAATGTGCACACAAGTAAAAGGAAAACTGAGATAGGAGAGTGTGCAGCAGATGGACATGGAAGGATAATGTTAAATCTGGGAAAGATACTGCTGAAGATGTACACGAGTTCTCTCTCTCGGAAATGCAGAGTGGCTCACGGGGAACAGTACAGAGGGACGTTGGCCAGAGCAGGTGGTTTTGAGGCAGTGGAGGTGGTCTGTCACGTGCAGAGCGTTGGGGCTGTCCAGCACGGAATGTGCCGTGGAAGGAACTACCATTTCCGTATTCCAGGCATAAAGACAATATCCAGGTGGTTAAAACAATGGCACGAGACGGATTTTGTAATCAATGTTAAGACTAAGGGACCTGAAACAGACAGTTCGATCGGTGTAAAATATCCGACAAGTTCGTGCAACTCTATAACGATGCCCACAGTGTTATGTCCGACGCCATTAGAGAACATTACGAATCTCTCGCCCGTATTTACAGATGACTTTGAAACAGGATTTTAAGTTTCATCCTTATAAGCTGCAAGTGGCTCAACAGCTACGACCGCCAGCTAAAGTGAGTAGGTGCAATTTCTGCACAACATTACTGGACAGAATTGACCAGGACAATATATTTCTGTCAAATCTTCTGATGTCTGATGAGGCAAAGTTTCATCTGAACTTCTCTGTCAATAAAGAAAACCTCCGCTGTTACTTGAAAACAACCCGCAGCTCACTCATGAAAAGTCTACAGTAGCCCAAAAATTATCGTTTGTTGTGCTATTGGAATCGTAGGCCACTTTTCTTAAGACAAAGGAAAGCTAGTTTGTGTCAATTCCGGGCGGCCTGCGGCAATAACTAACAATTTCTTCATAACACAGCTTACTGATAGTCTCAGTAAGATGGGGCGACAGCCCATGTGGACCGCAATTCAATAACTACACTGAGACGCCACTTTCGACGTCAATTACTCTCAATATTTGGTGAAGTTATATCAAGAACAAAGTTTTCTCAAAACGACTCCACATTACCGGTGAGCTAAACGTCGTAACACGCGAAGCAGCAGAAGTCATTCTGCCGGAAATAATGAGAATATAATGTAGTGTCGCTGCGTAGTTTCAAGTGACACTTGTAGGAATTCGTAAGAAAGTCGTCATGAAGTCTTGTGTTAGCTACTGCTGGGCGGTAGGCGCAGTGTGAAGACATGTAGGTTATAGCAAAATATACGCTTAAGGATTGCGAGATGGAATACCGTAATATGTCAAAACCTTCAGCATGCATTGTTAATGGCTGGGGCGTGCAGGGCGGTGTCACCACACCAGGGCAAGTGCCATGATATGAGCTATGTGACTGGGAGCTGGGTAACAGTGCAACCAATGTGCTCCAGAACCATATAAATAGCTGTGTGTTTTGAGGCGGAATCATTCGGACTCCAGCACCACCACTATGACATCAGGGCCCCACTAGAAGATGAGACAACTGGGAACCGCCATCTGCAATCATGAGTTCGAAATCGGGTAGGGTCAGCTCCCTCCCCTGTGGAAATTGTTGCAACAGCGCCACTGACCTGCTGTCCACGCCTGCTTTGCCAGACTCTTGCTAAGGGGCAGCAGGTTGTGTCCTCTGCACGGCAGTCTTACCTCATTTCTGTGATGAATGCGATCTGTACTTGATTCACTTAGGTGTGGGCTCTTAATAGCAGAACGTAGTGGCACCAAGAGGAAGACTCGCACCACTGACATCAGGGCCTCGGCCCACTGACAGAACACAGGCCGCTGCACGGACTGATCTCAGCAACACAGGGCGCTGATGGCTGTGATGCTTCACGGGGCTGGAAGCCAGCTGCCTGCTGGTCATCACAGCCTACTGCGCTGGAGTGGTGCATGACTGCCCCCCATTGTCAAAGACGATAAAATATTTCTCTCGACTATCAGTCAGTTACTGAACACCACCAGACCAACACTCTACAGAGTGGAGCCAGAAATCTGCCTCACTCCTACAGACTGGTGTCACGAGAGCTGACGGCGCCGTCAGTGGGTAATGGAGGGTTTAGCCACCCCACATTCATATTGCAACGTGTGAAGCACAGCCTATGGTATCTTTGTTGTCTGGTGAGTGAGACCACTGTCTGTGTTTTGTTGACTATCATGGGTCGAAAGTTAGGGGTCATTATAACTTCAAAGTTACTTTCGTGAGGCCAGTGGAGCCGATGGATGTCTCCCAGTTTAAGGGTAATTTTAAGGATCAATCGATAGAGCTCCTGTGATGTGCACGGTGTAATTTACCTGGGAATTCTACTCTGTGCCGAATCTGTGGCAGTTGTTTGTTTTACATGTCATCATCTTCACCATATGGGAAAACAATGCAGAGTGTCCAGGTGGCTCATCATTAGACATAAGAAATAAGTGTGGTAGTGTTCTTAAGTAGGGAGTTTTCTGTTCTTGTTATTGCTGAGTTGTTGTTGAATTCCTAAAAGTGAGTGTAGGTGCTGCAATGGAGACATCAGAGACACAAGGTGTAAATGTTGAGGAAGGTGTGCAATCGTAAGCTGACCAGGTAGCGCAGTTAAGAGCGGAGAATACATTTGTCAATAATAAGCTAGGAGAGAAGGGTCAGGAGTTGGGTTGTTGAAATGTCAGAATCTAGGGGTAGAGCTGGCAATTGAAAACCTTATTTCTCACTCTCACGGTGGATCATCCGAGGATGTGTTATAGTTTGCATTGGATTTCTTATCATCTACAGACATAAGGGGTCGTTCAGACAAACAGCTGTTGCTAACAGTAAGTTCACGTCTGTCATGAGAAGTGAGGTAACTTTTGCGATGCACTGAAGCACTAGATAAGGCGGAAACTTTTGAGCATCTAAGACAAGTATTTGGGCAAAGATGTAAGAAGCAGAACAGTGCTCGGTTTTTCCGTGAGCACTTAGGTGTAATTTCTAAGAGGCCTAATGAGACCAAGGAAGATTTTGTGCACAGGATTAAAAAAAATTAATATTCATACATATGAACTGATGTGGAGTGATGAGGAAACAAGATCTCGTTACAGGAAGCCAAGCTGAGTGCACTCGATGTTTTCATGTGGGGTTTAGCACCGAAAATACCTAGGAGAGGGTACACTAGTGCGGCTAGGTAACTCTATGCAGCGATTATACTAGCAATGGACTTTGAAGAAACTAATGTTGCGACAAGGGTAAGAGATCGATGAAATGTGTTTGCAGCAAATATAAGGTGCTTTAATTATGGGAGTACGGGACATGTGGGAAGGCAGTACCTCCAACCATGGAATAATGGGGCTGGTATTAAGTATCAGTGGATTTGTGGGAATAAAAGTATGGGTGGTATGAACCAGCAGCAGTATTGTGGGAACAATGGTGGGGGTGGTCTGGGTGATATTTTAAGCACCATTTAAACTCAATATAGAACCCCAGAAACGCCGAAAGTCTTTCCCAGTAAAAGCAAATGCTATAAATGGGAATGCAGAGGCGGAATGTGACATAACATATGGTAAGAAGTACAAGTTTTTGTTGGACACAGGGGCGCATATGTCTTTGGCCTCGAGGAATTTAGTGGGTAAGAGGCATTGGGACCCACTGCGCTATAGTCGTAATTTGCGTGGGTCTGTAGTGGTGAAGTTTTGGTTGGAGGCAACCAAGATTGGTAGTGTGCAGAAGTAGTGTCTCATGTAATCGAGGAATGCAGCGTGATCCTAGGGTTGGACGTTCTACATAAGTATCAACCATAATTGACCTTCGACAACATCTCGTGGGACTTACTGAGAAGACATTCCGGCTGGGACAAGCTGTCGTCATTGCCGAACAGTCGCCGGGAGCGTCTGTTGTACAAGCAATCCAGTTAAACATCCATCAATGTTACTAAGGCTTAACTCTTATTACTGGGTGTCAAGTGGCACCGGAAAGTCATTGTGAGTCAGCGTGAAGCCTGAATTACCGCTTGATTTGTTCTGTGTAGTGGAACCACTGGAGGATCGTGACGGATTGGATGCAGCATTTTGTTTGCGAAGACAAGGCCTTGTACGCATACAGGAAACTGACAGAGGCAAGGTAATACCCATAAATGGGGATAATTATGGGCGGATGAGGTCAAGTTGTTCAATGGAATGTTAGTGGCAACGACAGAAATTCCGGAACAGCAAGATTGCTGCACGGACAGAAGAAGCACTGTTGGAGCTTCAAGACCTGTTCTTGTCTGCAATGCCCATCACGCAATACAGGACTCCTATGGGGAACAAAACACCAGTGTGCCACAGACCGTGCAGAATACCAAGGTCTCTGCAGTCGATTTAAGAAGAGTTTATCAATCAGCAGTAGGCTAGAGGCATAATGGGAGTAATAGCCCCTGGGGGCAGGAATTGTAATTATACCGAAAAAGTGTGCAGACGATTCAAGGAAGTATTGATGCTGCTGTGACTACTGCTATTTGAACAGTAAGAATATTATAGAAGTTTACCCCATTCCAAACATCACAGAAACCACTGATAATCTTTGACATTGTCGGCATTTATCGACAATGGGCTTAAGGAGTAGGTGCTGCCTGTTAGAGGTTGCTCTAGAGGGCAGATCAACGACTGCGTTTTTCGTACCTTCTGGATATTATAAGTACAGAAGAATACTGTTATGTACAAAGAACGCAAAAGTGACGTTCCACCGTTTGTTAGTCGGATTGTTGAAGGGACCGAAATTTCTTCAACATTTAGTGTATTTGGACGAAATAATCGTTTCTAAAAAGGGATATTCAAGAAGACAGGTAGCGACTGAGGGAAGTGTTCAAGACGTTATAGGCTGCTCATTTAACACTGAGTACTGAGAAGTGTCATTTTGCATTGGAAGAAGTAAATTATTTCAGTCATTTAATCACTAAGGATGGTGTGAGGAGTGATGTAAGGTTGACACAGGCGCTGCAAGATTTTCCAATACTAGGGACAACAAAAGAGTTACAGTCTTTCCTGTGCCTCACAAAATATACAGAGAATTCTTGAGAGGATTTGCATAGCACGACTGTTTACTCAATTACTGGAAAAGGACATCAAATTTATGTGCTGTGAGGGTGCCAGAGCATTTGATGAGCTAAAACAAGTATTGACGTGCAGTCCAGTGCTAGTGTTCCCAGATTTTCAGAAAGAATTTAAATTATCACGTGATACATTGAAAAATCCTCCCAGGTGCATTTTGAACCATAAGTCGACATAGAGGAACACCTTACTGCTTTTGTGTTAAGACATCTCAATCGAACTTGGAGTCATTATTGTGCAATTGACAGGGAGATGCTTAACCTGGTGTATGGAGTAACATACTGCCAGTGTTACCTGTATGGGAGGAAGTTTAAGGAAGTGACTGACCATGCTGCTTTAAAGTGGTTACTGAGTTTGAGGGACCCATCCAGTAGATTGATGAGGTGGGTATTAAAACACAGCGAACTTAAGTATTAAGTAATCTACCAATCAGTGAACGAACACAGAAAAGCAGACGTACTAAGAAGAAAGGTAGCAGTTATACTGGGATTAGGTCAAGACTTTGGTGAGTATCAAGCAACACACAGCACTGACAGGGAGTGTAAGCAGTGCAGTAAGCAGCAGCAGCATTTCAGCATGTGTGACGAGTTGTTATGAAGGAGACGATATTAGGACTGTGAGTCGTCATACCAACGAAGCTATTGGAAGAGGTGCTGAGAGAAATACATGATCACATTTTACCTGAGCAAAGAGGATGCAGGGCAACAAATTGGAGGGTATCGGAGGAATAATGGTGGAGAAGAAGGAAAGGTGATGTTCAGTATTCTTGCAGGGGTTGCTGTAAGCTACATTACCGTTCTGGTTTATTGGAGTGGATATGCTAGGACTATTTAACTGGACTCCAGCAGGGAATCGTTTTGTGCTGACTATAATAGACCATATCGATATGGCCTTCATGCTGTACTAGCAGGCAGTTACAGTCATGCAAGTGATGGTGAATAGATGGGTGTTGAAGTTTAAGTTGCCAGAGGTAATAAAACAGATTAGGGGATGAACTTCATGGCACAGCTGATGAAAGAACTGTGTCATATGTTGAGAGTGACAAAATTAAGAGCTAGTCCACTTCCCCTCACAAACGTAGATGGACAGAGTGGGTCCATTGGACGATCAGAAGGATGTTTAATTATTGTGTTAACTCCCTCACATGGATTGGGGCACATATTTATCTTTTGTGGTGGGTGCATGCAATTCGAAAATGCACACTAGCATAGGATTTTCACCCACAGTAGTGCTGTATGGTAAGAAGATGCCATTGTCCTTTGATATTATTAGACAGAAAGGGAGCAGGAATGGGAAGCCTGCCCGAAAATATACCAGAACTGTGAGAGACGTCTCGAAAAATGTTCAACAAGAGAGCACCAAGGCACTGGAAATGCAAGAGGAGGCAGTAAAGCATAAAGGAACATTACTTCATTACAAGGAGGGCCAATGGGTGATGTTGTCAAGTCCATATACTCCAAAATGGTCGACAAAGTAGTTTTAACATGGTATCAGGCTCGTACCAAGTGACTGAAAACACATCACCTGTGATGGAGCTGTAGTTACCAACCAGGTCAACATCTGCGTGTGTCAGACAATTACGACCAGTCAGGGGCGTGCCAGAGTCTACCTCAGGGGGAATATCAGTAGAACCAACTAAATAAGGTATTTTCGGGTTTACAAAAGTTAGCAAGTAGTAATGGAATACTGACGGAGCTGTCAGGGGAGCAAGACAATTGGTAGGAGGGAATTGGGTGACTTCTGAGTGGCATTCCACGCGGATTATAAGTTGAGAGAGTGGCATGCTGAACAACATACACATGCTTTGACAACCCACTAGAGGGGTAATGGATTATGTCAGAGCATCAAATAACACTCTAATCTTGGTTTTAGAGACAGCTCAAGCTCGAATTAAAGTGTTAGATGAGAGAATAGCCCTATCAATACTGTAAAAATCACTAGGAGACTAGGGGGAGCAGAAGGCCGTTCATCAGGCACTACATGGGCAGTCAGGTACTTTTGTTAGCTAAGCGATATCTGAAGTGGCTGAGCAAAGTATGGAAACCATTAGCACCAGAACTGCAGTTATTATCAGAGCTTAGCAGTTAGAACCTGGCTTTCTGTTGCCATGGAGCAACTGGCATAAATATAAAAGGAAAGTGCACGGTCATACATGTCAGTGAAGGTACCAGTGGCGCACAAGCACACATTGTGTAGGTGTTACACAGTGCACACCTATCCAGTAAGGCTGGAAACAGTGGGAAACTACATATACATGAGGATGGTGTGTTACAGATAGCAAAAGATGGTGAACAGCATGCAGTAATCACCGAGGGTGAGCTACAGCACAGTCAAAGTGAGGTAATCATCATATATCCCACTCGCGAGAAGACAGAAGGAAACACCCGTGCCATGTAATTATTCATGGGCAAGGCAGAGAGTCGACCATGCCAAAATAAGTGATGGAAGCAAAGCTGTACTTCCAGTGAGTGGGTCTACGTCGGATATACTCACTTTACAGCGATATAACAGTGGTGACAAGCTGCGATTAATAAGAGAAGATCGTGGGAGCAAGCTATGACGCTTATAATTAAGAGGCAGCAGTGGTTTGTTGATTAACGCAATTATGTTTGGTGCAACAGGACCCACGCTTCATTTACCAGCTACAATGACAGGAGTTATTATTTAAATTTAGTACAGGGTGGCGCAGATGGATCGGGTGGTTTTGAAGTGGACTGTACGTCTGGAGGGGGGGAGCCAGGTGTTCGGCGACTTCGTCCTGTGGTGGGGGGGGACGGGAAGTTTCAGTTGCAGGCTGGCAGTCAGTCGCGATGGCTACGTGGTCCGTTGAGCATCGTGTTTTCGCAGTGGAAGAGTTCATACGCAATAACGAGTCAATTGTTGCTGTGACGCGTGCCTTTCGCCGGCGTTTCAACATCCCACCTCGCGGTAGTGTTCCTAAGCGAGATACGATATTGAGTTGGGTGCATAATTTCCGCACTACTGGTTCATGTGCTCCAAAATGGACGCCTAGACCGCCAACAATAACAACGCCTGAGAACGTGGAGCGTGTGAGACGCGATGTCACTGCGAGCCCACGTCGATCAACGAGACGTCGTGCTCAAGCTCTTGGAATGTCACGTCGGAGCCTTCAAAGGATTCTTAACGAAGAACTGAAATTCCACCCCTATAAAATCCTGTTGGTACAGAAGATTCTCCCAACAGACCATCTTCAAAGGCTTCAGTTTAGCCAACAGATGTTGGAGTTATTGGAAGATGTAAACCTGATTATCATGATGTCTGACGAGGCTCACTTTCACATTAACGGATACGTAAACAAGCAAAATTGCCGTTACTGGGCCGACACTAACCCAAGAGATCTACACCAACGGCCTCTCCATAGTGACAAAGTGACGGTTTGGTGTGGGGTTTCTAAGGTAGGGATAATTGGTCCTTACTTTTTTGAAAATGAAAGGGAGCAGGCGGTTACTGTTAATTCGCAGCGTTATGTGAACATGATTGAAGATTTTCTTCTCCCACAACTTGAAGAGAACAATTACGACATGGGCAATATGTGGTTCCAACAAGACGGGGCAACTGCACATACCGCTAGGATATCAATGCAAGCTGTACGTGCTCTGTTCCCTGGCCGTTTGATTTCCCGTAATGGAGATGTCCATTGGGCCCCTCGCTCGCCGGACCTCACGGTATGTGACTTTTTCTTATGGGGCTATTTAAAAGCAAGGGTCTACATGAACAAACCCCGGACCATTCAGGAGTTGAAGGCAGCAATTCACACCGAAATCACATCAATTCCTGGTGATGTGCTTGAGCGGGCAATGCGGAACGTTAAGGACCGACTCCAAGAATGCGTCGCTCGAGAAGGAGGGCATTTGATGGATGTAATTTTTAAAAACTAACATTACTATTTTTTTGTTAATAAACTTCCATTGTAACTACACGTTTTGCACTTTATTTCAATCCAATACCTTTACAACTGACAGTTTGACAAGTATTTTAAAACCACCCGATCCATCTGCGCCACCCTGTACAACCACAGCTGCATTGGCTGGAAAAGCCCTTGGACACGTTGCCTAAGCAAAACCTTATCTTCTTGAATGATACATGATCTAGCGTATTCACTGAGTCAGCAGCACAGGAGGGCCAGATCACTGTTGTGCAACTAATGCAGCATGTTTAACATTATCAGGATAGTAGACAATGGGTAACAGTGATCTTGAGTGCCATAGTGACTAATATAGCTTTGCATAGCTTTTATTTGTCAGAGATGATGGGCAGTTCAGAAGCCCAATCTGTCGGTAGTCCAGTTTCTAATGGACTGGATCCGCCCAAGTGAGGGATGGAGAATGCATGTGTAGAGCTTAAGGAAGATGGGAAGTAACCGTAAAATTTAATGTAGTAAATGTATAGTGTTTAAAATGCCATTCTGTGTCAGTGCACCAGAGTAAGAACCAAGTTGTGACAACATGACTGGACGCTGAGTAATAGTGCAATAAACGAGCACTAGACAAGGATACAAGACCAGGTTGGGCCAGACACATCCAGTGCTAAGTTCCCTGTGGGATTGGTACCACAGTGCCGCTGGCCTGCCGTCCATGCATGACATACCAGACACCTGTTGGAGGCTAGCAGGTCGTGTCCCATACAGGACAGTCTTCTCTCGTCTCCACAGTGGGCACGAGCTGATCCTGCGACGCCTGGGTGCAGGCTCTCAACAGCAGGAAGCAGTTACAAAAAGAATAAGACATGCACTACTGACGTCGGGACCTTGGCCCACTGAAACTCAGCTGACTGCTGCTGCTCGGCCTGAATTCACGATGCTGATGTGTATCTCTTTGACAGAGCAGAAGCCAGCTGCCCGCTGGCCATCGGCGGCCTGCCGTGCCTGAGTGAGGCGTTACCGCCCTGAATTGTGAATGGCGAGATGTGTAATTGAGGTCTAATTGTTGTAATGTTGTAATGTTGTAATGTTTGGTGGTTCCTGGCTGGATGAGGAGAGGGTGGTATGATAGGTGGGTTACCGGTTTCCTCTCACTACAATACAAAATTTACACGTGGTTATAATACGCGTTATTACAGGAAACAACGGAGTATTTAACTTCAGTGATGCCCATTCTGAAGTTCTGTGGTTAACAGCAATCAACTAACATCTAATTCTTGAATATTACCCGTGCCCATATCACAACTATATACAGTGACTAACGTGCCCTCAAAGGTAGCTAAGGTGCGAGGCGACGACTATCACTTTGGAAGACTAGAGCACAGTGCGACATATTGAGGTGCAATGCGAACTGAGTCCTGATGCGACGTACTGAGGTACTAGATTGAGACAGCTCGGTCGGAGGCGGCGGCGTACACGCACGCTGCCCAGGGGCGTTATCGGCTCGTCGTCTGGGGGCGTCTCGGTCTTCTCTTGTCATAGGAGCACCTTGTTCGACGCCTGCTATACAGTGTTTCCTAGTACCGACCGGCGTGCTGGTGAAGGTGTACGCCAGCACATTCCTCCCAACCCCGAAACGCCGCACCATTGTCGTGTACTGGAGATGAGAACCACAACGGGGGGCGAAAGGGGGGGGGGGGGGAGGCAGGAAGCTGGACGTAGAGATTAGCCGGGAGTCGTAGCTGTGGAAGACAGTGTACTTCGCTACGGTCGCAGGTTCGAATCCTGCCTCTGGCATGGTTGTGTATGATGTCCTTAGGTTACTTAGGTTTAAGTAGTTCTAAGTTCTAGGGGACTGATGACCTCAGAAGTTAAGTTCCATAGTGCTCAGAGCCATATGAACCATTTGAACAGTGTACTCCCAGCCGTACCTCAGTATCTCACCATCTGGCTTGCGAGAGCAGAGGAACGTCCACCCGAAAACACTGCTCTTGGTAAACGTCCAGTCCTGAAGACGTTTCCTGGGGAGATGACGGCAATGGCGGGTCCAGGTCCATCGGGTCAGAGAGTGGCGACGGCGGAGGCGAGGGTTCGACGTCCATTGGCACGTCGTGGGATGCTGTCGCGGCACCAGCAGGCGTCTGCGAAAGCTGGGCGGTCCCGTGAGGCCGTGATTCTGGGGGAAGAAAAGTAGGAGAATCTCGCGGCAAACGACCAATGCGAATTTGATTCTGGCGACAGCGCTGCGAGCCATCGGGACCTGCTATTAGATACATATATGTGCAATTGCGTTTCTGGATCTCGCCTCCCTCCCAGGGCCAAAACCCCTGTAAAGAACAAGATCACGTGGTGCACAGCGATACTTGCAGACCATGGGAGGCGCCAGATGCTGCGTTCGGTTGCGGCGGCCATGCAGAATTGCCACCGGTGATGGTCCGTCCCTTAGGCGGGAGCGATAGGAGGCGAGAAAAAATTGCAGCGCCTGTTCCAGTGTGTGTGAAGTGTGAAGTTTGACCATTTGTTGTTTGAAGGTGCGAACAAAGCGTTTCTCTTCTCCGTTGGAATGGGAATGAAACGGGGCACTTGTTAGATGACAAATGTCATTTTGTTCACAAAATTATTCAAAGTCATTTGATGTGAACTGAGGTCCGTTGTCCGCAACAACGACTTCAACCCAAAAAATTGAGGACAACACTTGACTGGTGCTACGTGACGTGGTAGTTCCAGAATGGTCCTGGAAAGTCTGTGTCATGGGGCTTGAGTCTTAAGCCAAGCTAAGAATATCTGTGACGGAGCGAATTGGTTTTCCGCCCATGCGCCACCCTGTGACGTCATCTGTTCGGTATGGGCGTCCATGCCCTACCAAGTGCAGTGCCAGCGCGCTAACTGCTTAGTGCGAACAGTTCCCTAATATCCCTGGTGAAGCAGTTTTAACACATTCCTTTGCAACAATGTGGAAATGAGCACACGTGATTGTGCGCTGTCAGATTGTACTAAGATCACATCGTGTTGTGCTGAAACGTTATGCCGACGAGCAAAGTCTCGGCGCACTACTGAGTTCTGAACACTGTTCAATGAGCGAGGCCAAGACTTGCGAATGTAATACAACAAAATCTTCAGATAAGGGTCCGCTTCCGTGGCCTGTGCAGTTTTTCTGTAATTCAATGGAAAAGATTGCAGCAATTTAGAGTCCTGCGCATCGATCTGGCAACAAGATGCGTCAGAGGAATCAAAACCAGTTCGGGGCCGATCGGAAGACGAGAAAGGGCGTCAGAATTTCCATGCTGTGCCGTAGGTCTGTACACAATTTCGTAATTTCTTACTGATACTGGGATAGAAGCGAAGCCAAACGTTGCAATTTTTGAGCGGTACGTGTAGCAACCGGCTTTGACGGATGAAACAAGCACTGCAAACGCTTGTGATATGTCACTAGACTGAACTTGTGACCAAACAGATAGTGATGGAATTTTGTCACATTCACAATAGCGTGAGCTTTTTCAATTTGTGGGTAATTGCAATTTGTCTGAGTTAACAACTTTGAGCCAAAAGCAATAGGTCTGTTTTGTGCACCAATTCTGAGCGAAAGCACAGCGCCGATTCCGTAAGAGGAGGCGTCTACTTGCAAAAATCACTGGTTCGGCAGGATCACGATGTACTTAACATCTGTCACCGAGCAAGGCATTTTTGAAATGTGTCATGACACTCTTTGGTCCACGCGAAAGGCACATTTTCCCGACCCAAGCGATGCAATGGAGACGCGATCTGCGAAGCGTTCGAAATGAAACGAATGTATGTCAACTTGCCTAGTACTGACTGCAGTTCAGATAATTGCGAGAAATAGGGAGGTCACAGATTGCAAGCAAATGAAATTGGAGGGGCTGCACACCCTGACTATTTATCCCATGACCTAAGTACTGTAGCTCTGTCTGAAAAGTCACTTTTCGAGAGGATACTTCAGTCCTGCATCTTACAACACTCTAAGAAGAGTACGTAAATTGGCAATGTGTTCCTCTGGCGTACGACCTGAAACGACAATATCGTCAAGATAGTTCGAACAGAACGGCACTTGAGCAGTCAGCTGTTCCAAGCCGGACGGTGTGGCCCAGTTGTTCTAGGCTCTTCAGTTTGGAACCGCGCGGCCGCTACGATCGTAGGTTCGAATCCTGCCTCGGGCATGGATGTGTATGATGTCTTTAGGTTAGTTAGGTTTAACTAGTTCTAAGTTCTAGGGGACTGATGACCTCAGATGTTAAGTCCCATAGTGCTCAGAGCCATTTGAACCATTTGTTCCAAGTAACGTTGACAAATGGTGGATGCGGAGGCACTGCCGAAGGGCAAACGCAAATACTTCAACAGGCCTAAGTGTGTATTAACAATAAACACTTTGTGATTCTTCATCTAGTGGTAATTACAAATAATCATAACGCAAATCTGTTTTAGAGAAGAAACGGTCTGTGCCAAGCCTGTCCATAAGTTCCTTACGGTGACGCAATGAATAAGTGTCAATTATTGTCTGGATTGACTGTAGTTTTGAAGTCACAAATGCGAATGCGACCAGAAGTCTTGGGAATCAAAACCAATGGGACTGCCCACTGACTAGATTGCACTGGAGTAATCACGCCATTGTCTTTCAATTCTTTTAATTCACTGGCTGCTTTGTCTCGTGAAGCAATGGGAATGGTCCGATCCCAGAAAAACTTAGGCTGTGTATTGTGGCTCAGGGTAATGTGCGCTACAAAATTATTAGCTTTTCCCCGTTCATCAGAAAAGGGTTCAGGAAATTCCTTAAGCAAACTAGCTACACTGTATTTTTATTGAAAGCAGTCACTGGAAGTACATTGTCTTGGATTCTAAGGCCAAACAAGTCAAACGAATCTAAGCCAAAAATATTTTCACTGGCTCTTGATTGCAACACCGTAAATTTCACTGTCCTAGTGTGGGACCTGAAGCCTAACTGTTCGTACGTACCACGATTAAGTAAAGTTATAGAAGCACCTATGTCCAATTGAAAGTCAACACGACGGCCAGCAATTTGTAGTGTTACAAACAGTTTGTTGGAATGGCGCGGCACTGCACTGGAACGAGATGACGGCACAACCTTACTTGAGTTACTACTAGAACCTGTAGTCGGTTTTGAAAACACTGCATTCACAGAACGTGCATAAGACCTGTTATTGCGAGAGCGGGCAGAATTGGTATTCGTTTTCCATTGCAAGCAAACTGCCCGGGCATGGCCTTTCTTCCCACGTGAGTAACATGTTGCATTGCGCGAAGGACAATCTTGCCGCTTATGGCGAGCAAAACAACGAGGACAAGACTTCACTCGGTTTACAGGCATGCTACTTTTTTTTACAAGGTCGTCTTCGCATCTGTGTGCCCGCTCGTTGTGGCTGCTGAGTGGGGCGATCGCGGGCAAGAGGCAACTCGACACTACAGATCGGGTACAAAAATGACTCTCAGCCCTATGGGACTTAACTTCTGAGGTCATCAGTCTCCTCGTAGCGGTCGCACGGTTCCAGACTGTAACGCCTAGAACCGCTCGGCCACCCGGGCCGGGTACAAATCGGGACCTGATCAAAATTATCGGCTACTATGGCGCCGAAATCGAATTGTTATAATATTTTCAATACTTGATGGAGCGAAGGATCTGAGTACTTGAGAATCCGCTCTCTAATTCTGCTATCAGGGACATTGTATGTGATCGCATCACGGATCATCGTGTCACTATAAAAGCTGCCACAACTGCACTTGAATCAGAAATCATGTTGACACCCTGTAAGTCGGTATACCACTGACAGTACGTCTGATCCGGTTTTATCTTAAGTCGAAAGAACTGAAATCTGGCCGCCGCCATCTGAATCTGCTGTTAGTAATACTGACTTAAGGCATCTACTGCTTGGTTATAGGAGAGTACGTAGGGAGACGACGTAGGGAAGAGTTTTTTTAACTAAGCGAAACACAGGGGTTCCCACGACGGACAGGAAATAACGAGATTTAACAATGCATTGAATTCGATGGACTCGACTGTGGGCCTGGAACTGGGTGAGATATTCGAGCCATTCCTCTTCTTTTTCATCGAAGTGCCGAAACGCTGGAATGTTATTTGGTGGCACTTGTTGGATCGGTTGGTTGGTCGGTTGGGCAGTCGACACAGCTTGTGCGGCAGTAGACAGCAATGTGGCGATTTGCTGGTTCTGAAACTGATAAATCTGATTTAGCTCTGGAGCAGGAGCAGAGGGTGGAGGTGGTGGGGTAGCCATTCTAACGCTAACACATTACAGCAAAATATGAAAAGACAAACAGGAAAGCAATGTGCAAAGCCTCTAAAAAGAGAAATAGATTAGTTCTGCAGCTACCCTCCTGAAATACCTGCAACAACAAGAACAAATTAGCAAATAGAATCACAAATGACAGCTCCCGCACAGCAACCTGGAACACAAGAAAAGCAAACAAAACTTGTTGATCAGACTCGTCGCCATTTGTTGCGCCTGTGTCCTCTTGTAATGTTTTGTGGTTCCTGGCTGAATGAGGAAAGGGTGGTATGATAGGTGGGTGGCTGGTTTCCTCTCACTACAACACAAAATCCACACGTGGTTATAATACACTTTATTACAGGAAACAACTGAGTACTTAACTTCAATGATGCCCATTATGAAGTTCTGTGGTTAACAGCAATCAACTAACATCTAATTCTTGAGTCTTGCCCATATCCGTATCACAACTATATACAATGGCTAACGTTCCCTGCGAGGTGACGACTATCACTGTGGAAGACTAGAGCACAATGCGACGTCTCGAGGTGCAATACGAACAGAGTCCCGACGCGACGTACTGAG
This sequence comes from Schistocerca serialis cubense, assembly GCF_023864345.2. NCBI lineage: Eukaryota > Metazoa > Arthropoda > Insecta > Orthoptera > Acrididae > Schistocerca > Schistocerca serialis. Next base: position 398,636,608 of record NC_064640.1, on the reverse strand, counting down.
GTACTAGATGGAGAGATTGAGACAGCTGAGTCGTCGGCGGTGGTCTACATGCACGCTGCCCAGGAGGCGTTATCGGCGCGTCGCCTGGGGGCGTTTCTTGGTCTTCTTTTGTCACAAGCGCGCTGAGTTCAGCGCCTGCTATACAGTGTTTCCTAGCAGCGACCAGTGTGCCGGCGAAGGCGTACGTCATCACATTAATGAAATATTTCTCTCAATCACCAGTCTCTCACTGGACACCACTGGCCCCCACTCCACTATTAACCTTATCGAGTGACGCCAGAAGCCGTCCTCACCCCTATAGTAATATGGCGTTCCGCAAGCGTCTTCAGTATTACATCACCAGTGATGGAAGTCAATGGTGGAAGGACGATAAACTCAATTCCTGCAACGAAACGTATCCAGTATAGATAAGACAAGACCTCTGAGTCTCATTTAAAAGAAAATGGAGAGTGTGTGAAAGATTGTTGTTGTTGTGGTCTTCAGTCCTGAGACTGGTTTGATGCAGCTCTCCATGCTACTCTATCCTGTGCAAGCTTTTTCATCTCCCAGTACCTACTGCAACCTACATCCTTCTGAATCTGCTTAGTGTATTCATCTCTTGGTCTCCCTCTACGATTTTTACCCTCCACGCTGCCCTCCAATACTAAATTGGTGATCCCTTGATGCCTCAGAACATGTCCTACCAACCGATCGATCCCTTCTTCTGGTCAAGTTGTGCCACAAACTTCTCTTCTCCCCAATCCTATTCAATACTTCCTCATTAGTTATGTGATCTACCCATCTAATCTTCAGCATTCTTCTGTAGCACCACATTTCGAAAGCTTCTATTCTCTTCTTGTCCAAACTATTTATCGTCCATGTTTCACTTCCATACATGGCTACACTCCATACGAATACTTTCAGAAATGACTTCCTGACACTTAATCTATACTCGATGTTAACAAATTTCTCTTCTTCAGAAACGCTTTCCTTGCCATTGCCAGCCTACATTTTATATCCTCTCTACTTCGACCATCATCAGTTATTTTGCTCCCCAAATAGCAAACTCCTTTACTACTTTAAGTGCCTCATTTCCTAATCTAATTCCCTCAGCATCACCCGACTTAATTAGACTACATTCCATTATCCTTGTTTTGCTTTTGTTGATGTTCATCTTATATCCTCCTTTCAAGACACTGTCCATTCCATTACAAGGCAAATAATCTGGAGCAGCTCATTACACAGAATACTGTAAGATTTAAGCAAATATTACACAGGCTATGAGTACGAGATTTTTGCAAATGGTGTACAAATCATAGTGTAAAAATAAAAACAGGGCCTACAGTATATCTTCTGCTAACTTTGACCTGAGCACTTTAGCGTTCGTTCAAAATTCGCATAATCTACATTTCAGTAGCTTCAATGCAAGTGGGAGAAGACTTTAATGGAGACATTCTGGGATGATACGAAACGCAGGTAATTCACTTGTCTATAAAATAACTTTGTTTAGTGCTTGGAGGACTAATGAAAGATTGTTTAATAAGCAAGGGAATGCCCAACTACCTTGTCCATCCGAGACACATGACCCAGGCTGCATACAGTGCACTACCACAGTGACATTGGCTAATAAGCAGTACTCAATATAGTACAGACAATGTAACAAAGCTTACTGTACATGTCTTGCCACAGAGAAAATGTGTAAGAGTGATAATGCCTTATTTTTTGAACTGTCCCCAATGACTAAGACAAGTTATATTTTAAAAATCATACCATGTATGTGTGTGTGTGTGTGTATTAAGCCCAGTGGCTCTGGCTGGCCCTGCAGCAGCAAGCCACAGGCTGAGTGCTGACTCAAGACAGAGTCGAGCGTGTGTGCATTGGTGGAGTGTAGCGAGGGCAAACGCCTGCACCAGCACTGTAGTGGCAGTTGCTGGGAACACAGTATACAGCACAGCAGAGATGTTGGAATATTTTTGAGCGCACTACAAGAAAGTAGAAGAGATGCAAATACGCACATTCTCTCTGCTCATATATGTTTTGTAATTAGAGGCCATTTTGTTATATCATTCTCTCAAGAATATGAGACTCATGGTATAGGGCGCTCTAGCTGCTGGCGTGGAGCAGCCAAATGTTTATTGTTCTGGTCAGGTAGTGCTAGTGTGCATGTGAGTGAACATTCAGTACTTAGTCCACTCCTCCACCCTCAACACGCTATCGCAGACGGTGGCTGTTGGCTGCATCTTTACATGTGGATCGACTCTCGGAGCAGCTGGACAGGATGTACAGTGGCAGCAGCAGTGGAGGCTGTGATGGCTACACACTTGGAGTGCTGTGAGTTGTGCAGGGACAGGCCGCTCTTGGCCGAGTGCAGTGCTGGGGTGGGCGGTAGGTATGACATCCAGCATTTTTTACGTGTTTTACATAAAGGTGTAACTACCTCCCCAGTCATATCCCAATGGTAGTGGCACAAGTGTGGAGTATTAATGTAATTAAACAATGTATGGTAGAAATGTTCCAATTGTCACGTCCAAGCCCACAATATTGCTATGATGTCAGAGTGCTCTTGGGGGGACTGTTAGCGATGTCACTGTTTTCTTATGTCCTGATGGGGTTCGAATTCGGTTTTACAGAGAGTACTCTACTGCATTGGCTCCTTACTTAGCTTGCATTTATCGCGACACTCTTGCCCAACGTAAAGTCCCGAGCGACTGGAACAAAGCGCAGGTGACGCCTGTATATAAGAAGGGTAGAAGGACGGATCCTCAAAATTACAGACCAATATCCCTAACATCGGTTTGTTGCAGGATTCTCGAACATATTCTCAGTTCAAATATAATGAATTCCTTGAGACAGAGAAGTTGCTGTCCATGCATCAGCACTGCTTCTGAAAGCATCGCTCCTGCGAAACGCAACTCGCCCTTTTTTCACATGATATCTTGCGAACCATGGATGAAGTGTATCAGACGGATGCCATATCCCTTGACTTCCGGAAAGCGTTTGACTCGGTGCCCATTGCAGACTCCTAACTAAGGTACGAGCATGTGAGATTGGTTCCCAAATATGTTAGTGGCTCGAAGACTACTTAAGTAATAGAACCCAGTACGTTGTCCGCGATGGTGAGTGTTCATCGGAGGTGAGGGTATCATCTGGAGTGCCACAGGGGAGTGTGGTAGGTCCGCTGTTGTTTTCTATCTACATAAATGATCTTTTGGATAGGGTGAATAGCAGTGTGCGGCTGTTTGCTGATGATGCTGTGGTGTACGGGAAGGTGTCGTCGTTGAGTGACTGTAGGAGCATACAAGATGACTTGGACAGGATTTGTGATTGGTGTAAAGAATGGCAGCTAACTCTAAATATAGATAAATGTAAATTAATGCAGATGAATAGGAAAAAGAATCCCGTAATGTTTGAATACTCCATTATTAGTGTAGCGCTTGACACAGTTACGTCGATTAAATATTTGGGTGCAACATTGCAGAGCGATATGAAGTGGGACAAGAATGTAATGGCAGTTGTGGGGAAGGCGGATAGCCGTCTTAGGTTCATTGGTAGAATTTTGGGAAGACATGGTTCATCTGTAAAGGAGACCGCTTGTAAAACGCTAATACGACCTATTCTTGAGTACAGCCCGAACGATTGGGATCTCTATCAGGTCGGATTGAGGGAGGACATAGAAGCAATTCAGAAGCGAGCTGCTAGATTTGTTACTGGTAGGTTTGATCGTCACGCGAGTGTTACGGAAATGCTTCAGGAACCTGGGTGGGAGTCTCTGGAGGAAAGGAGGCGTTCTTTTCGTGAATAGCTACTGAGGAAATTTAGAGAACCAGCATTTGAGGCTGACTGCAGTACAATTTTACTGCCGCTAACTTACATTTCGCGGAAAGACCAGAAAGATAAGATAAGAGAGATTAGGGTTCGTACAGAGGCATATAGGCAGTCATTTTTCCCTCGTTCTGTTTGGGAGTGTAACAGGGAGAGAAGATGCTAGTTGTGGTACGAGGTACCCTCCGACACGCGCCGTATGGTGGATTGCGGAGTATGTATGTAGATGTAGATGTTTTTTAAACACTTCATGGTAAGTTCCTTGCAGTGAAATGTAGACTTGACACGTAGCAAGAGCATTTTGTTTGTGTCAAAATTCATCTTAATTTCTTAAGACACGATCAACTAGTTGAAGAGACATGAACAACCAAAACAAGATCACAAGCAATGGATGATTACCAAAACATTATATGACAAGACATTGTCCCCACAACTCAACAAATCTGCAAAAATATCGCGAATATACTCCTGTGGGGATAAAAAATAAAGAAATCGTCAGGTTTAAGAAGGGAAATAATAAGCCACGGCTGCAAAATACTAACACGAATTCTGTACAGACGAATGGAAACACTAGTAGAAGCCGACCTCGGGAAAGATCAGTTTGGATTCCGTAGAAATGTTGGAACACTTGGGGCAATACTGACCCTACGACATATCTTAGAAAATAGATTATGGAAAGGCAAACCTACATTTCTAGCATTTGTAGACTTAGAGAAAGCTTTTGACAATGTTGACTGGAATACTCTCTTTCACATTCTGAAGGTGGCAGGGGTAAAATACAGGGAGCGAAAGACTATTTAAAATTTCTACAGAAACCAAATGGCAGTTATAAGAGTCGATGGGCATGAAAGGGAAGCAGTGGTTGCGAAGGGAGTGAGACAGGGTTGTAGCCTCTCCACAATCCTATTCAATCTGTATATTGAGGAAACAGTAAAGGAGACAAAAGAAAAATTCGGAGTAGGTATTAAAATCCATGCAGAAAAAATAAAAACTTTGAGGTTCGCCGATGACATTGTAATTCTGTCAGAGACAGGAAAGAGCTTGGAAGAGCAGTTGAACGGAATAGACAGTGTCTTGAAAGGAGGATATAAGATGAACATCAACAAAAGCAAAACGAGGATAATGGAATGTAGTCGAATTAAGTCGGGTGATGCTGAGGGAATTAGATTAGGAAATGAGACGCTTTAAGTGGTAAAGGATTTTTGCTATTTGGGGAGCAAAATAACTGATGATGGTCGAAGTAGAGAGGTTATAAAATGTAGACTGCCAATGGCAAGGAAAGCGTTTCTGAAGAAGAGAAATTTGTTAACGTCGAGTATAGATTAAAGTGTCAGGAAGTCGTTTCTGAAAGTATTTGTGTGGAGTGTAGCCATGTATAGAAGTGAAACATGGACGATAAATAGTTTGGACAAGAAGAGAATAGAAGCTTTCGAAATGTGGTGCTACAGAAGAATGCTGAAGATAGATGGGTAGATCACATAACAAATGACGAGGTATTGAATAGAATTGGGGAGAAGAGAAATTTGTGGCACAACTTGACTAGAAGAAGGGATCGGTTGGTAGGACATGTTCTGAGGCATCAAGGGATCACCAATTTAGTATTAGAGGGCAGCGTGGAGGGTAAAAATCGTAGAGGGAGACCTAGAGATGAATACACTAAGCACATTAAGAAGGATGTAGGCTGAAGTAGGTACTGGGAGATGAAGAAACTTGCACAGGATAGAGTAGCATGGAGAGCTGCATCAAACCAGTCTCAGGAATGAAGACCACAACAACACTAACAACAAGGGAAAATTATTATTTTCTCGTATTTCTTGCATACAAGCTTCTCTGCTAACTACTGATCACTATTTCAAACACTGGTGACAAAATGAGTAGAATTACGGCCCAGCGAAGAACAAAGCACTGGTGATAGTTTGGTTGATCCCAAGGTCATTATGAGGCGTATGAATGACCCCAGCAATCTCCCTGACTTGACTGAATCAAGTAACCAAAAACGAAAACAATAAGAACGTGATATATCATGGCCTAAACTCGGTCCTGCTAAGAACAGCAGGAAATGTTGCACACTCGCGTCGGCGGACGTACTGACAACAATCAGATGCCGCACCAGTGTCCGCATCTCCTCTGTGCATCACGGCCCCGTACTCGCTTCTCACTATAGCGGAAACACTTCCGAAACTGAGGTAATTCCGCGGTCCTTAGGCTTGGTGGAAAGCAAAATGAGTTAAATTTGGTAGTGACCAGTCACACTCTCTCCGGCCTGTCGTAACTTTCCTACTCTGAATGCATCCCTTACTCTGTCATCTGCTGCACCCACCCTTTTGCAAGTGCTGATTCGCATCCTGATGGAGGGGATAAAAGGCTCGTTAAATTTTAAAATGCCCAATATTTCCATGGCTTATGACTCCGGTATCTTCCATACTCCTGAAACGGAGCTCTGTCCCCCGTAGGGAGGTGAGATGTCCGGTACATTTGAAACACTACAACCATGGGTCGTGCGAGGCTATGTGTCTCTCTGTCCGTTTACGTTCTGAAATTGTCTCTCATGTCCAAAACTGGCTCCGTCTATCGAGTGGTAGGGCGCAGTTTTCGTTAGAAAGTAAATAAATCAGTGGTTTCCTCGTTGCGCGTTTCGGGCTTTTACCATCTCCCTCATGCAAGGAGCTCTTTTACACTTCCAAAGAAACATTCTCTTTCATATGGTGGGGAGAGATTTTCCTTACGCAAAGCACTTCTCTGTCACGCTCCAAGTAACGTTCTCTTCTGGGATAGGACTGTTTTCTCTAAGGTTTAAAAAACGAAACCGACGTTCCTGCCCATATTGGATCTTTCCTTCCTCCGCCACGATGATGCGTCAATTTTCAACTAACCACACAGTCACACAACTGAGTCGCACAAAAAATAAGGAATATTGGAACTTAAATAAAATAAAACACTTGACCCATCTTTCTTCCAGCAGGGCCCAGCGCAGTGTCGCAACAGTAAAATTAGTGTTCGAGACTCTATGGTGTGCCATCAGAATGACTCACAGATAACCATTTCATCAACCTGTATGAAAGGGATCAATAGTCGCCTTTAAATGAGATCCAGTTTCTCGCTGCGAAACGTTCCATTTACTGGACGACATAATTTCCTAATAATCTCAACACCTGTCTCAAAAATCGTGTTGTTCAATAACTTAAAAATAACTTTTTCGGAATTTCGCACTTCGGACGAAAACACAATTTCTCATCCAGGAGCGCTAACTGAATTTAACTGCGTGGTTCTGTCTAATGGACTACATTTGCTGCTTAAGAGACTGTTACAGTTTCCTGTAATCCACCCTGTACATCCCCTGCTCACCCAGTGTCGTCATTCTGGCGCTGCAGTCCGGAACCGCGGGACTGCTACGGTCGCAGGTTCGAATCCTGCCTCGGGCATGGGTGTGTGTGATGTCCTTAGGTTAGTTAGGTTTAAGTAGTTCTAAGTTCTAGGGGACTTATGACCTAAGATGTTGAGTCCCATAGTGCTCAGAGCCATTTAAACCATTAGAACCAGTGTCGTCAACAATTTGGGGAGACAGCCATTGCACATAACATGGTACTCTGGACATATGGCAAATCAATGTGCTTCTCATGCAGACTATTAAGATATGCTAAATGTACACACAACACATGTTTTATCTTTACGAGAATAAAATTTAGCCTTACGCAAATTCTAGTGGGAACATTAATATGGTAACCTTTTTTTGAATGCTTAGTGACTGTGAACAGAGGAGGACGCCAACGCTGATGTCTTATTGCACTTCTTTAGTTATTCCTGTACCGACGTTTCTGCTGGCGGGACCACCCGCAAAATGTATAATGTAAGGCCACAGTACTGTCACAGTATAACTCGTAACTGATAGGAAAAGTACGTAACCCTCTTCAACATGTATTGTCAGAGTTAGAAAGGGAAAGAGGATGGGGCTGCATCAGTGTAAAATTAAATAAAGACACACATTCGCATTATTTTTACTCGAGGATGCGTAAATACTTATTCAAGAAAAAAAGTATGGAAGTGAGAACTCACTGAGAATAAGTAATAAGACAAAGGGTACACAGTTACTATAAAAGTGGAATTACCGCCAGCTTTCAGCATTGGGCGATAGACAAAAAGTCGGGAAGGGCTCCCGAATATTATTTTACATACATGAATTACTAGAAAAGTCAGAAAGCATGCTCTCAGCATACAAACATGAGGGCTGAAAAAAAAGAAAATCCTGAGAAGTGGGAAAAGCCGGTTCTGGTGCAATTTTGACATAAAATTGACATCAAATTAATTATGCAAAGTAATTAATTGATTAATTAATTACCCAATTCCCCCACCCCCAAAACCTGATGACATCTGGGGTTATCCCCAGCTGACACGTGGGTCCCCCTGAGGGAACTCCCAGCCCCTTCCCCTCCCTCGCCCCTCCCGTGACGTATGGTAATGCAAGATGGTGGCCTGGAAAAAATGCGGGAAATTCAAATTTATTGGAGGGCATATAACATTTTGTGTCTGTTCCATTAAGGTTCAGGGACAAACTGACCTAGTTCACAACACTATCACCATAGACTTTTGTTGGCCCTCCCCTACTTCCCTCTCCCTCTTCCTCTCTCTCTCCCTCTTCTCTATCTGGAAATTGGTGGAAAAAGGATCAGTCTGAGCTAGGCTGCCAAATAGGATGGACACAGTCTTTATTATTTTGTATTCAGTGCAGTACACTGTTTAAGTAAACAATTTGACTTCCAGTTTAGTCAACAGCTGCTGGATGTGAAGAGCATATTTTCACTATTACTGTAACACTGCAGAGTTACTCCATCCAGACTAGTCAAGGGCATTATATAGGAAATAGTGACAGAACAGTAAATTATCACAGAAATACAGGAGAGTATGCTTAGACCAATCTACAAGTGAATAACTGCTGCTGGGAGAAGCATATGGGTGGGTAATAACAATATTATAACAGCGATCCACTGTCCCACTGCTTTTTCTTTCTTTCTAAACATAGGGAAAAGACAACATCGATGTACTCTAATAATAAACAACACGGTTGATAGTGCGAACAATTTTAGCAATTTTACACTAATTTCAACACCAACCAATGATGTGACATCATGTTTCCCAATTTCAGTATCATAGCTAAAGTACCCCTTCTCCACTTTACGAGTATCATTGCGAATGTAGATAGATGACTGTGCAGTACGTCCATTCAATGTTAATTCTCGAGTACAAACAACATCAAAGTATATCAGACAATGCTCTACATATTTCTAACACCCCGAGCATAGTGCATAATTTATGCTGATGAGAGTCACAGAGTATTCTCGCTGTCTTAGGGTAAAATTAGATGGTGAATGACCCTCTCGCACTGTCATTGACCAGCCCACCCTGCAGTACCGCTACCGATTTAATCTGCATCCGACCAGAAATAGGTCGCTACATTCCATGTCTCGTGAATGAATGGAGCTTACCAAGTCCTCGCCCATCCAAGTGCACAATATTTCTCGAGATGCGCCCATGTCGAGGAGCTTAGCACTCCTTATCGATGTACAGTAACAGATTTCAAAGTGTCATGATGTAATAGCAGACGGTTAAGAAGAATAAGAAACGAATGATTTTTATGCGCGATGGAGCTCGAGCCAGATGGAGTTCGACGCATTTTTATGTAAATCAACCAAGCCATCAACTCTAAAGTATTGTACTAGAGTCTAGGATCGGTACCTGGAAGGTATCCGACCTATCAGTCGTATGGAATGTAGCGCTGTTAATATTCCAATGTAAGAAATATATTTCAAGCGGATGACATACACCCTTCTTCCTGGTTTCTCTACGATAAACTACGGTATCGATCCGTAGAACGAGAAAACTACTTCTTTAAAACACTGGCTATGTGTGATACATGCACAATATTACTTTCCAGAGATGTATAGCGCCCACTGTTCACATCCGATCACAGCTCAGAAATTATACAATGCCTGCATCAGGTCTATATAAAATGATCGTTATTAGCGGGGGATACCTCCTACAAGGAAATAGATAAACGCATAGCAGCAGCGTCCGACATGTGAAAATTACGAGTCATTCCATCACTAACTCTGTAAACAGCCCATCTGCCAGGCAGATGCGTACACGGGGATTGCAGCACCTCACAAGCACCTATTACTATCTTAGTAATGAAGCTGAAGTCTCGATATTACACCCAAGATGCGACAGGGGTGATGGAGTACATCGCATAAGTCAGAGATCATTTAGAGGAATGTGTCAAACGTCTTCACACATGAGATGGAAGTCGTCTGATGACCGACAAGTTTACCGTTAGCGATCGCAAGTAGACAGTGTTTTAAACCACATACAGAACCAGTGGCAGTATACGACAAGAACGCAGGCTATGTCACGCGACTGATGCATCCAGACAGAACAGTTGAAAAATTGACCTGCAGCAACTTCTCCTTCTCTAGACTGCATCAGTCAACCATTAAATCGTACCTCGTTACAGCTCCATCTCAATCGATCACCCCGTCCACTCTCTGTTATCCTTTAATGCAGACGCAAGTAAGTTTAGAGGTGAATGGTCCTGGGTATTCCTGAAAAGCATCAAATACAGTACTCAACTCGCATGTGTCATTGGTACCTCAATAGACATACAGTATAATGCTGCCTCAAAGGAAAAAAAATTGATTGCCTCCCTGATTCCCTTCATCGATGTTGACGTTTTCTCGGATCCCTCTTGTTGCCGCATACTTGTTCCCACGTACAAATTGTTCAGCGCGAGCCAGAAGATACGCAAGTACTTCCTCAATTTCCCATCATTTCGGTATATATTCGGTCAATTTATACTTATTCCCTCGTCATTTTTCGCAATTCTATCGATTTTATGTCAGATCTATCCTTGCGATTATGACATAACCTCTCGTTCTGTGTTATAAAATTACTTGTAAATGTAGCACAGCTGCCAACACCTAGCCCAAATGCACTGATCGAGAGGCGTAATATGGCACCGTACTCGACTGTATCCAGTACCCTCTACATTCAGAGAACGTTTGCTCTGTTTTCTGTTTGTCTGAGTATATGCGAGCCTCGCTGGGCTATACCTTCTGGGGTGGATAGCTCCGAAACAGTGATCGTGTACATGACTGCAATATGAGGAATCAGTCGAAACGGAACGTAGAGTTATCAGCTATTCCGTCAGTGTGAGAGACGAGTCTAAATGTAGAGCTCGTGACTCACCTTCAGGCTGTAGTTTGGAGACTCTACACAACGCGAGCAAACGCTTCCGGTTTCCTTAGATTGTAACTATCTTTTATTTAAAATCAGCCGGTGTGGCATGTTATGGTATCCGCCATAAGAACATGATTTACACTGTGCAATGTCTAGTTTCCTGCGAAAGGCCGTGGATCAGAACTTCTTAATGTCAGTTTAGAACCTGGCACAGTGTTTCAAACAACTAAACAAGACCAGAGGGAGCGTCATTTGCGACTTAGTATAGTCTGTGGGATATGATCATTCGCCTAGAGTATAGGTGATCAAACCTTAAAGCGGCTTCTGCAGTGTATGTGTGTTTAATAGCATAGTGCCACTTAGGCAGCAGCAGTTTGAGGTGTAAATTCGATGAGGGACGGGGTATACCGTTAGGAATGCTTGGAGGGCTGCACGCTGTGCTATTCTGGGGAGCATTGCGAAATCCCAATCTCCGCGTTGTGGAGCCCCACCGCAGCTTTGTCATTGCATGAGCAATGGTGCATAGTTGAGTTCTATATCTGACAAGTTAGTGGAGCTTCTATAGTTCTTAATTTTTTATCTGTTTGGGGGTAGAGAATAACGATGATTGATTTGAATGGAGGCGGATCTGTAGTAATTGTATGTAGTTTGGGGACGCACCACTACGCGCGCATTTCCACCGAATGGTCAAAACACGCTCCTGTCGCACTAACTCAGGTCTCTCTATATCTACACGGGTTGCAGAAGGTGGCGGATATGGTTTTCTCCGACTTCTGCTCAATTCCGACTTAAAGTGGAACGATCACATGCGCAAAGCTGTAGAAATGGGAGCAGTTGCAAGATGCTTAGGGACTGACTAAAACCAAGTTGTAATTTTACTGTAGCAGACAGGTTCGAGGAAGGTGACCCGTTGCGACATATGAGAGAGCCAGAAATATGATTCACTTGTATCTGTGATCCAGCACAAATATGCGGTTGAATGGGAGGACTTGATTCCAAATCGCAGACAGCATTTCTAATTTCTAGCGGATAGCGTAACACTAAAGATCTGAAAAGCTAGTGAACATTTCTTACGACCCCAATCATCATATGCTTTACTGATGTTTGTGTTCCTTCTCAGTCATCGCCTATAGCTCAGTGGATATATAGCAGAACCTCTGACGTGGTATCGAGACAGAATACGTTACACATACTGGATAAATATCTAGCAGTGTGAGGGTGTCGCAAATACCTGTTTCATACTGCATTCCTTAGCTGAACAACTTTCAGCGATTTTATCACGAGGTTGCGTCGTGGCCTACGTGTAAGCGTACTGATGGTCCGATATTATATACACTCCAGTGATCACCGTCTCGGTATTTATCCGGATAGAAAAACCACCTCATTCCAAGGTAATGTCATACCTCGATTTATAAAGCTGGAATAGCTTTTAACATGGATACTTGTGTGCACCTGTAGAACCATGACCGCTTGTAACAGTAACATACAGTAGTTGTTGGGATTGAGTTTATTTAACATCTGGCCTATTACATCTCTCTTTGTAGGACACGGTGCCGACACTCGCAAGAAAAACTTATGAGACATGTCCACCCATGGTTGATTTCCTCTCAGTATTATTTCGTATCGCCAGCAATCAGTTATTGACAGAGTATTATACTTAGTAGTAGGGGGTGCGTGATAGGTTCTCGTTGAGCATCAGGCTTATAAAGTATGTATTTGTGCAAAGGAAATGACTATGTCCATTCGTAAGGAAGGTATTAATTTGACGTGGAGTACTGTGATAACATGGGAAGAGTCTGTCAAATCATAAGAGTGGTACTAGTATTTCTATTTCCAGAGCCACAGCCGTCAACAGAGTGTATTTCCGATACTTCGCTCATTGTCGAATGTCATTCAACTGTGATCGTAACATTTAGTTGTAAGTACAGGGGTAAGATATATATGTGACCGATTTCTGAAGATAAACATTCTACCTGTGCGTGTTCGACCTGCAGCGCTGGTAACCTGTGCGGGGGTGATTCACATTTCCTGTTAATGGTAGGATCTGTCAGACTGGAGATGCCTGTTGGAGTGTAGGAATGTAGATGAATTAACCGTGTTGTCCTCTAGACAACCGAATAGCGAACTAATACTTAGTATGTGTTGGACAGTTTTCGCGATTCTGTGGAAATTTGAGATGATTAAATATGGAGGTACGTTTGCACTGGATTGTTATTCCCTCTCATGCAGTTTGTTTGGTGACTGCTTCTGCACATTTTACGCCTTTATTTAGTTGAGAGAAGATCGATTGTGGTGTGTGAATCTAGTGTGTGGAAGACATATTTGCCGGTTCTCTAGACATGAGAAACACTTTAGTTGACCTTGCAAATTATAGGGATGATCTGGAATCTACTACCTCACCGACATTGGTATTCGAGAGTGGAAATATCAGTTTCCTCTATTTGTTTCGAGTTGCCGAGTAAATGTCTTCGCATACGTGACAAGTTTCTAGGTAGTCAGTGGTTTACAGCACACCCCTCCTAGCTAAAGATTAAGGTTTGTAGAGAAATAATTTCCAGTCTATATCTTGGGAATTACATTGTGTGAGCAATTGGTAGGACGCTACCCAGTGCTTGATATCGAGAAGTACTGCGAAAATGGTATAATATTATGGCGAACCATGTGAAAATACTTGTGTTCTTGTAATCCCCGAGTCTGGTGATATGTGTAGAAGAACGAGCAAGCAAGGAATCAGGTTCGGACCAGAAACAGTAACGTGTTTGTGTTGAGTGGAAACGAGCCCGAATTTGTAGAACAGTTCTGAGAGCGACTTTGGTCTGCTGAGGGTGCTCTGGTCGCATACTGGGGGTGAATGACTTGTGATTATTGGCTGTGGGAAAATATCTAGTGCTGTGAGGAGTATATATGGTACTATCCGTCTTCACGGTATATGTATGAATGATGTGAAAGGGATGATTTTGTTTGGTGCAGGATACGAATTGTATGTTTACTACATCGACACTGTACGTGGTGATATACTGCTGGGCTGGAGATCGGTTTCGTGCACTAATATTCAAGCTCCTGTCCTTGGTAGGAGAGCAGTGTAATTGAGTAGGAGTCTTTCTGTACTTGACGACATGTATGGTAGTTTGTAAGATTTAATTGCCAGTGCAATATGGCGATCTGTGTAAAATAACTGCTGAAAGTCTTGTCTGCAGAAGGAAAGAAGGCGGATGGTGCTTTGATACTGGCGGCATCAGTAATTCGGCAGGTAAATTCCATAAGAGCCAATCATAATGCTCGATTCATTCATATCCTTTGTGCTGGGCTATAGGAGCCTCTACAAAAGCGGAGGGAACGTTTGTGAGTGTTGGAAGCATGAAGCGTAACACATTATGGACTGGATATCACGCTAGGTCCTTGAGAAAGGCTGCATTCGACGTTATTCTGCGCTATTTTCGTAAACAGGTTCTGTTAGGGCAAGAATTTCTGTGTATACAAGCTGAGACATTAAGAAAGCGAGTGTTAACTATTGCTGGAACACTATACAGTTTCCGCGAGATCGACTCAGTTCTCATTTTTACATAGTAATGTGATATCAGTATAAGATTGAGAACCTTGTCAGATGCGCTTGCAACAGTTTGCAGCTATGCGCGCACACTTTGTGGCGTTGCGTCAGTCACTCTGGGCAGTTAAGCACGGTTAGATGTGTCTCTCATGTTGCACTAGGAGCAATGCACCCTGTGCTACTCTATCATCAATGGTAAAAACACATGCTGCCCAGAGGCATCTTCCATATGATATTGGCGTGAGTGTGCCTTGGAGTTCTGTGATGTCAGTGTAACACTAACTCTATACTCAGAAATAGAAACAACATTCACCTGCATCTGGTGGCGACTCGTGGCAGTGATGGTGCGTGTACCCCTGGAGCAACTGCACTCCCGCCCAGTCACGTCAGCAATAGTGTCTAGGTGAACACGTATTTCGAGAGGGATTTCTCAGGTATCAAGTATGAAAGGGATGTCGTCACCTGATGCTTGAGGGCAGCTGTGTGTGTTTTGACAGCTGATGGATGCGTCACTGTGCTGGGGCTGCCTGTAGCCTCTTGTGCTGCCTAGTGGACAGGTGGTGGCAGAGGGTGCTTGAGCGCATTGATTTTGTGACTATTGCATTATTTTGCGAGCAGGTCTGTAGGCTGTACTATATGTTATTTGGACAGTTTACGAGACGATTTCATGCCTGCACATCAGTGTACTGCATTATTTAGGAGGAGTTTGCATGTCTGTGCTGAAATTATTTCGGTAAATTAGGAGTTGTTTGTGTGTTTGGAGAGCGTTATTTATAAGTAGTTTACAGGTCTGCAGACTGTGTATTGTGACCCCAAGCACATCAGGGCGAGTGTTTTGTGTCAGTGTGATAAATATACCCATCTCTAAATAAAATGTCCCAAAGTAAAAAGAGTACACACTTTCCTTACTCTCCCCAGCAGCCCAGGGAAGGCTGAGTCCTGTTCGCGCCATTTTCCCCCATCAGATCACCATCTTGGATTACGTCACATGAGGGATGACAGGACGCTCTGGTGGCAGTACTATGTACTAGGTCAGCTGGACTCTAGACCTTGTGGTGGAGAGGCTTCCCGCAGAATAAAGACTCATGTCCAGCATAGGCAGAGTCCTTTTCCCACCATTTCCCCCTACCATCTTGGGTTACAATGTGAAATGGAAGACAGCGCTGTCAGGTGGTGGTACTGTGTACTAGATCTAGACTTTGTGGTGTACACACTGTTTGCAGCCATCTTGGATAACGGTACTTGCATCATCAGCTGACATTATAGCTTCCATCTTGGATTATGTCACGGAATAGATGACAGTGCCCTCTGGTGGTGGTACTGTGTACTAGGTCAGTTGGAGTGCGGACCTCCTGGCGAACACACTGGATGGTGGTGCTGTCTCTAATTGTTTAAATAAAGACTGGTGCATGATTTCGACAGTTGGCGATTAACAAGCATGTTTGCAGAGTCTTTTAGATGGATTATTATTTTGACAATTTATGAGTTGTTTGTCTCTTTGGACGTAAATGCATTGCATTATTTACGAGTGGTTTGCATGTCTGTAGGCTGCACAATGTGTTATTTTGAGAGTTTACAATTAGCAAGCGTGTGTGTAGAGTGTTATACATGAGTTATTTAGGAGCAGTTTGCAGGTCTGTATGCTGTGTGGCATGTCAGGGAGTGTGTTCTGTATCACTGTGATAAATATACTCCATCCCTAAATAAATTGTTCCAAAATAAATAAAGTACACTCCTTCCTCTGTCCAGTCCTTTTCCCACCAATCCCTAGGAGGAGGTGGCGGTTGGGTGACTTAGGTTAGTGGAGGTAGCCAATTGTCCTTTCTTTCTCACCATTTTTTTATCTTAGTAGAGATATGCAAATTGACCTTTCTTTACCACCAAAATTCAAACTTGGCGTCAGTTCCCAGGAAGAGATGATGACATAAGTTAGTGGAGGTAGTCCAAGTGACCTATCTTCCCACGATTTTCTTAGGTTAGTAGAGATAACTGTGGTGTGATGCATTATTCTGTTGGAATTTGAGCTTCCCGCCATTTTTCTGGGGGAGAGGAGTGGGGTTAGGTTATTGGAGGTAGCCCGATTGACCTGTCTTCCCACCAAAATTCAAACTTCTCGCCAAAAGCCGCCATCTTAGATGACATCACAGCCGCCATCTTGGATGACGTCATCGCCTCCATCTTGGATAACGGTACTTTGGGATTGTGTCCCCCTTGCCCCAATACTTTCGTGTTCCAGTCGACACCTATAAACGCCATGCCACTTCTTGCTAAGAAACGACGGACTAGTGCTATGAGCTACACTGTGGAGCGAAGTTATGCAGCCATGAAAGTGACCTCTCCTAAATCTGTCCAGACTGAAACCATTATTGTCTCCAGATCCCGTTGGGTGGGTAGGTCAAGATGTCATTGAATTATTGTACGACTAAATTAAGCTGTTGAGCCATCAATGTGTGCCTGTCTGTCAGAGCAGTAATGCACCATATTTCGAAGTTTGAAAGTTTCATTTGGCTGTAGGTGAGTCTCTGACAGGAGGACTACATCGATCTTGTGTCGGCCAATGAAATATTGTAGATTATGTTTGTTATTGCGAACTCCAGAAGTATTCCATAGACAGATGCGAAGATCCTTTGTATGTGTGGCTATGACATTAGTCTGAGCCCTCAAGCTGAGCCAATGCTTCCACCTGTATAACTATCTTACATAGCTTGTCTTTAGCTGCCATCTTCTTTTCCCCAGCTGTGATGAGTTTGTATTGAATGTTCTGGCTGCTAAGAAATTTGAGAACAGTTGTCAGCTCCATTAGCGCAGCATCCACATCCTTCGCTCGAACTGCCCTCATTTTTGAATGGTATTTGTTACACTGTAGTCCCTGCAGTGGTTAAACAAACAGTCATCCCTCCCATGTTGTGGTTGCAGTCCACATATAGTCCTGTGGTGGCGGACGGGCGGCCGTTTGATCAGCCAGGTGAACCGTG
The DNA here is from genome assembly GCF_023864345.2 of Schistocerca serialis cubense. NCBI lineage: Eukaryota > Metazoa > Arthropoda > Insecta > Orthoptera > Acrididae > Schistocerca > Schistocerca serialis. Next base: position 398,619,058 of record NC_064640.1, on the reverse strand, counting down.
TCAGCCATTATAAATTTCACACTATCGGGAACCCCTCTGTGGTTCTGCAGGACGTGAGCCTAATGGGCGAAGCCTCTTGAGAACTTTCTGAAATTCGCTACAGCCCTTCCAAGAAGCTGCATGTGGGGCCTGGAAACCTGCATGTTTAGGAGTTGACCTTGGAGGTGGAGTGCATTCAGTACTGGGGTGCATGGCCCCACATTTAACCAAGTATGCCGGTAGCCGACAATAATTAGATGTGTGTGTCATACATTAACAATGTTTACACGTGGACTGTTCTTTGTGGGAGTGGTAATCCTTCACCTGCACTGTCGTCAACAGAACATAGCGGATTCCATAGATGGTATCAGATACATCCCCCTTTGGTAGTGTCACAGCTGTGACTGGTGATTTCCCTGCTTCTTACATTTGAACTGGTATACAACATTTATGGTAAAGCCTTGCTCTTGTAGGTCTTTGTGCACTTCCATCATAGTAGCTGAAGGTGGTAAATCTTTGACCACCACCTTCATATCCCTGCTGGTGACATCCTGGTAAGAGTGAAATTGTAATGGTTGATTCTTGCAAAAGTCGAGCACCTTCTGGTAATTCTTGAGGGTGTTATCGTAGAATTTTGCACCACGTCCTATATATGCAGCTTTTAAACCGCCAGAAATATGTTCCTTAAGGTCGCGACACAGCTTAACATGTTTGGCACAGTTGTAAATCACTGTCGGTAGTATCTTCGTCGCGTTTGGGATGAATGGAGGTGAGGGTGGCGGGTCGCTAGTCGTAGGCTCCTACTCTGACTCTCCAGCTTAGGTGTCATATTTGTTTATAATGACAAGCATTGGTTGCACAGCTCGTCTTCCTGTGGTGAACAGACTGAAATCCCTCATTAGCCACAGTGTCAACAAAAGTTTGGCAATCCATAGAGCCACCACCTGTATTTGTTTCTTACGAGAACCTGTTGCTGTCGCTCCATGGAGTCCATGGAGTTCAACAACGATAATTCCCCAGGATCATCGTCTGTGTCCTCCTGCAGCAGTTGTTGTATATGACGTACCTATTCTAAAGCTTCTTTGCGATGAGATCAGTGATCTTCACACTTTTCCTCCCGGTGTTTGGCCTTTGTGTCTGGTATAGATCTAGCCTTCATGCTTTGTTTCGTGGTGTCATGCTGTAGTTGTGATACATTGTCACCCACTGTAGTGTTTGATATGATGGCTGTGATGTGAGCCATGTCGTCATAAAATGGGGAACCAATAACAGCCTACAATCGCCTTCACACTTCCGCCAATGCGTCCACAAGAAAGACAGTTGATCAGGCACTTCCATGAAATCGTTTGCAAGCACACCAAAAACATTATAACTGACTAAAGACGTACGCTTCGGTAAGAGCTCTTTGATACTATCGAAAACTCTGCTTGACACCACTTCTTCTTTTTCCTTTTTGCATTTCAGTTCCGCATTTGGGGCTGGCTGGCAGTAGCATAGGCGCTGCTCTTCAGCCGAGAGACAGGAAGTACATAACAGGGAGACATTTAAAACAACATAAATGAGAAAATATCTCAGAACCTAGATGTAAAAAGGTGGAGCATTATGGAAGAGAGTGTAGGAAAGGGGATGACTGTAAAAATGGGCATAGAAATCTAAAAAAGAATATTACACGAAAAGCCACACTCTATAACGATTAGGACACAAGGCGAAGTACAGCCAAAGGATAAAGTCAAGCACGCAGTTAAAACCACAGCACTTGACATCACTGTAGATTCTCACCGAACATAACACTGAAATAGCACACTGGTGACGAAGAACAACCTGGGAGGATCTGCGAGCGCTACGGTCGCAGGTTCGAATCCTGCCTCGGGCATGGATGTGTGTGATGCCCTTAGGTTAGTTAGGTTTAAGTAGTTCTCAGTTCTAGGGGACTGATGACTTCAAAAGTTAAGTCCCATAGTGCTCAGAACCATTTGAACCATTTTTTGGAGGATCTGCCAGGGGTAGGGATACGAGGGAGAAGGGAAGAAAGGGGGAAGGAGAGGTGCTAGAGTGGGAGAGAGAAAGGGAGACGGTACGGGGGCGCTCCAGAGGAGGCCAGGGAGGGAAAGACAGTGGAGGAAAACAGCAGAGGAGAGCTTGCAGAGACTCAGGAGGGGGGATAAGGAAGAGAAACCGTTCTGTGAGAAGGAGGGGAGGGGAAGGGGGCCCTTGGGAGGGGAGGGGACAAGGCCAGGCCACAGTTGGCAGGAAGGGTAGACGTCATGGCGCAGTTCATCATCCAGGAGGGGGATGTACTGGAAATTGTCCTGATGAAGGGAGGGAGGGTGTGGAGGTGGAGTGTAAGAGGGATACGGTGATAGAGGCACAGCAATGGGCAGAGATTGGAGAGGAAGGAGGACACATGGGGGTGGGGGGATCAAGCCTGCAAACAGTGTAAGGGATGCAGATAAGTTGGAGAAAAAGGAGGAGGTGGGGGAAGGGGATGAGATCGTACAGGAGCTGTGTGGAGGACGGAAGGCGTATATTGAAGGCCAGGTGGAGTGCATGGCATTCAAAGATTTGGAGGGCCTTATAAAAGCGATTGGGGGGGGGGGGGTGAGGGTGGGATGCAGAGATCCAGCAATGCTGGCATAACAGAGGACAGGATGTATGAGGGATTTATAGATGTGGAGGATGGTGGAAGGATGCAATCTCTGTGTCCAGCTGGATAGGAGTTTCAGGAGGCAGAGGCGGGTATGGGCTTCTGCTGGATAGCTTGACAGCACTTCTTTTTTTTTTTCTTTATTGAATTTCAATGTCCCATATGGTGCTGACGTTCATGGATTCTCCACTGGATTCCTGGTTTCCTGCCAGCTGTGACTCTTCTCATAACTGAGTCAGGACCAAGCAGAAAAAGCGTTGGTGACAAAATACAGTCACATGATCTGTCAAGACCCATGTTACTTTGTGGCAGTTGCGATGTGGAAACAGTGTACTTCTAATGACTGGGTCATGCTCAGCACTGAAAAATAGATCACATACCCGTAAAATATATACAGGGTGTTTCAAAAATGACCGGTATATTTGAAACGGCAATAAAAACTAAACGAGCAGCGATAGAAATACACCGTTTGTTGCAATATGCTTGGGACAACAGTACATTTTCAGGCAGACAAACTTTCGAAATTACAGTAGTTACAATTTTCAACAACAGATGGCACTGCGGTCTGGGAAACTCTATAGTACGATATTTTCCACATATCCACCACGCGTAGCAATAATATGGCGTAGTCTCTGAATGAAATTACCCGAAACCTTTGACAACATGTCTGGGGGAATGGCTTCACATGCAGATGAGATGTACTGCTTCAGCTGTTCAATTGTTTCTGGATTCTGGCGGTACGCCTGGTCTTTCAAGTGTCACCACAGAAAGAAGTCACAGGGGTTCATGTCTGGCGAATAGGGAGGCCAATCCACGCCGCCTCCTGTATGTTTCGGATAGCCCAAAGCAATCACACCATCATCGAAATATTCATTCAGGAAATTAAAGACGTCGGCCGTGCGATGTTGCCGGGCACCATCTTGCATAAACCACGAGGTGTTCACAGTGTCGTCTAAGGCAGTTTGTACCGCCACAAATTCACGAAGAATGTCCAGATAGCGTGATGCAGTAATAGTTTCGGATCTGAAAAATGGGCCAATGATTCCTTTGGAAGAAATGGCGGCCCAGACCAGTACTTTTTGAGGATGCAGGGACGATGGGACTGCAACATGGGGCTTTTCGGTTCCCCATATGCGCCAGTTCTGTTTATTGACGAATCTGTCCAGGTAAAAATAAGCTTCGTCAGTAAACCAAATGCTGCCCACATGCATATCGCCGTCATCAATCCTGTGCACTATATCGTTAGCGAATGTCTCTCGCGCAGCAATGGTAGCGGCGCTGAGGGGTTGCCGCGTTTGAATTTTGTATGGATAGAGGTGTAAACTCTGGCGCATGAGACGATACGTGGACATTGGCGTCATTTGGACCGCAGCTGCAACACAGCGAACGGAAACCCAAGGCCGCTGTTGGATCACCTGCTGCACTAGCTGCGCATTGCACTCTGTGGTTGCCGTACGCGGTCGCCCTACCTTTCCAGCACGTTCATCCGTCACGTTCCCAGTCCGTTGAAATTTTTCAAACAGATCCTTTATTGTATCGCTTTTCGGTCCTTTGGTTACATTAAACCTCCGTTGAAAACTTCGTCTTGTTGCAACACCACTGTGTTCTAGGCGGTGGAATTCCAACACCAGTAAAATCCTCTGTTCTAAGGAATAAACGATGTTGTCTACAGCGCACTTGCACGTTGTGAACAGTACACGCTTACAGCAGAAAGACGACGTACAGAATGGCGCACCCACAGACTGCGTTGTCTTCTATATCTTTCACATCACTTGCAGCGCCATCTGTTGTTGAAAATTGTAACTACTGTAATTTCGAAAGTTTGTCCGCCTGAAAATGTGCTGTTGTCCCAAGCATATTGCAACAAACGGTGTATTTCTATCGCTGCTCGTTTAGTTTTTATTGCCGTTTCAAATATACCGGTCATTTTTGAAACACCCTGTATTTTGACACTCTATGCTAAATGTCAGACATAAGAAAGGAGAGGATGTTGGAAATGAGCATCACCTTGTTTCGACTGAGTTCAGGTTGAGGAAAAGGATGTGGCAAGATTTTTTCCTGGTTACCAAGAATCTTCCACCAGCCATATTAAGAGACTGTGCTGCTGTCACCCAATCACTGAGAGGAAATAGAAAGGAAAGGATTTTAAAATGGATGTTGTGAAACAAACTTTGTTTGGACCCTCGGTGGAGACTTGCCCAACTTGGGAGATCCTGCAAGCAGTTACCCCACGCAGACTGTATTTAGTTAAAGTAGTGTCTTCTGAATCATAAGTGTACATAATGGTAACGAATAGGTTTGTTAACCATGGTTTGAACAATTACAACGGAAGTTTGTGACCATGATCAAATTGGTTTAGTGCACTGACCTTTGTATCAATTAACCCAAATGAGCAGTTGAATTAATATCTGTAGTAATGGACCAGTTTGTGTGAATGACAGAATTGCGATTTATAAGTGGAGTACGTGTGTCTTCAACCTGTTACGGACAGTATAAACCTAAAATAATGAAATTTAATTTCCAATTTTTTTCATTTCATAATCTCCCTGTAATATGGCACTGTACTTTAATATTTTATCAGTTACCATATTTGTTTATGGCACACAAGACATATGATGAACAGATGTAAGCCTCTCAGCCAATGAATTATCCAGTGGTTGAAACTGGTATATTACAAAGATTACTTCTGGGAGCACCTCTGCGTAGCCAGCTCAGGTGAAACATAGCTCCAGCTATTTTGTAATAACTACCACGCTGCATCTATCAAGTTTTAGAGTTACACTGCAAGGTAAAACCTCTTCTGCAGCTGTGCGAATTTGGTGATATTTTTTATGACAGCTGGCATCCACGTAACTGGGCTAGTTGGTTAATCTGCCAGACGCTATCGAAGGGAGGCTTCAAGTTTAATTATCAGCTCAAAAAAAGTTAAGCAGCAACTGTGAAACTTGATGATCATGTTAGCCTTCTCTATATATCGACCCTTCAATATGACACACTTTTTCCAATGATGGGTGACTTCCTGGCGACATTCCACCTCGAAATCCACCTCGTCGTCATTCTGACCTGCCAGATAATGATTTCGTCATCAGAGGAACGAGGAAGAAGCCACTGGGTGTCATATCAGAAGAACATGGGCTCTAGAAACTACCTCAAAGAAGCAGCATGTGCGACTGTGTCCTGTGGAAAATGAACTGGGTCGTTGTGGATCAAAACCACCTACAGCAGTCTGCTAAATCTACTTACACACTCCTGAAACCACCGTTAGTGGGGAGGATTGCGTGCCTCAGTGATACCGATAGTCGTACCGTATGTTCAAACACAACGGAGGGGTATCTGTTGAGAGGCCAGACAAACGTATGATTCCTGAAGAGGGGCAGCAGCCTTTTCAGTGGTTGCTGGGGCAACAGTCTGAATGATTGACTGATCTGGCCTTATAACATTAACTAAAACGACCTTGCTGTGCTGGTACTACGAACGGCTGAAAACAATGGGAAACTACAGCTGTAATTTCTCTTAGGAGCATGCAGCTCTACTGTATGGTTAAATTATGATGGCATCCTCTTGGGTAAAATATTCCGAAGGTAAAATAGTCTCCCATTCGGATCTCCAGGCGGGTACTACTCTGGAGGATGTCGTTATCAGGAGAAACAAAACTGGCGTCCTATGTATTGGAGTGCGGAATGTCAGATCCTTCAATCGGGCAGATAGGTTATAAAATTTAAAAAGGGAAATGGGTAGGTTAAAGCTAGATATAGTGGGAATTAGTGAAGTTCGGTAGCAGGAGGAACAGGATTTTTGTTCAGGTGAACACAGAGTTATACAGTATATACAAAATCAATTAGGGGTAATGCAAGAGTAAGTTTAATAATGAATAACAAAACAGGAACACAGTTAAACTACTATGAACAGCATAGTGAACGCATTATTGTAGGCAAGATAGATCTGAAACTCACACTCATCACAATAGTACAAGTTTATATGCCAACTAGCTTCGCAGATGAGGAGGAGATAGAGGAAATGTTTGATGACATAAAAGAAATTATTCAGATAGTAAGGGAGACGAAATCTAAATAGCCATGGGGACTGGAATTCGACAGTAGGAAAAGAAAGTGTGGCAAAAGAAGTAGGTGAATATGAACTGGGGCAAAGGAACAAAAGAGGAAGCTCTCTGGCAGAATTTTGCACAGAACATCATTTAATCATAAGAGACCTGGAAGGTTTCATGTTGGTTATATAATGGTAAGGCAGAGATTTCGAAACCAGGTTTTAAATTGTAAGACATTTCCAGGCGAAGATGTGCACTCTGACCACAGTTATGAATTGCAGATTAAATGGCTCTGAGCACTATGCGACTTAACTTCTGAGGTCATCAGTCGCCTAGAACTTAGAACTAATTAAACCTAACTAACCTAAGGACATCACACACATCCACGCCCGAGGCAGGATTCGAACCTGCGACCGTAGCGGTCACGCGGTTCTAGACTCAAGCGCCTAGAACCCCACGGCCACACTGGTCGGTTGCAGATTAAAACAGGAGAAACTGCAAAGAGGTGATAATTTAAGGAGATAGGACCTTGATAAACTGAAAGAACCAGAGATTGTAGAGAGTTTCCGAGTGAGCATTAGGAAACGACTGACAAGAACAGGGGAAAGGAATACAGTAGAAGAAGATTGGGTAGCTTTGAGAGACGAAATTGTGAAGGCAGCAGAGGAAAAAGTAGATAAAAAGACTAGGGCTAGTAGAAATCCTTTGGTAGCACAAGAAGTATTGAATTTAATCGATGAAAGGAGAAAATACAAAAATTCAATGAACGAGGCAGGCGGAAGGTAATAAAAACATCTAAAAAATGACATCAACAGAAAGTGTAAAATAGCTAAGCAGGAATGGCTAGAGGACAATTGTAAGGATGTAGAAGCATATATCACAAGGGGTGCGATAGATACTGCCTACAGGGAAATTAAAGAGGCCATTGGGGAAAAGAGAAGTAGTTGTATGAATATCAAGAGCTCAGATGGTAAACCAGTCCTACGCAAAGAAGGGAATGCAGAATGCTGGAAGGAGTATATAGAGAGTCTATACAAGGGAGATGTACTTGAGGGCAATATTATGGAAGTGGAAGACATCATAGATGAAGATGAGAAGAGAGATATGATACTGCACAAAGAATTTGTCAAAGCACTGAAAGACTTAAGTCGAAATAAGGCACCAGGAGTAGACACCGTTCTGTTAGAGCTACTGATAGCTTTGGGAGAGCCAGTCTTGACGAATCTCTTCCATCTGGTGAGCAAGATGCATGGGACAGGCGAAATACCCGCAGAATTCAAGAAGAACATAGTAATTCCAAATCCAAAGAAAGATGGTGCTGACAGGCGTGAAAATTACAGAACTATCAGTTTAATAAGTCACGGTTGCAAAATACTAACACGAATCAGAAGAATGGAAAAACTGGTAGAAGTCGACCTCGGGAAAGATCAGCTTGGATTCAAGAGATATGTAGGAATATGCGCGGGAATACTGACCCTGTGACTTCTTATAGGAGAAAGGAAAGATAAACCTACGTTTTTAGCATTTGTAGACTTAGAGAAAGCTTTTGACAATACTGACTGGAATACTCTCTTTCAAATTCTAAAGGTGACAGGGGTAAACTACAGGGAGCGAAAGGCTATTTACAATTTGCACAGAAACCAGATGGCAGTTATAAGAGTGAAGGGCATGAAAGGGAAGCAGTGGTTGAGAAGGGAGTGAGACATGGTTGTGCCCTACCACCGAAGTTATTGAGCAAGCAGTAAAGGAAACAAAAGAACAATTTGGAGTAGGAATTAAAGTCCAGGAAGAAGAAATAAAAACTTTGAGGTTCACTGATGACATTGTAATTCTGCCAGAGACAGCAAAGAACTTGGAGGAACAGTTGAATGGAATGGACAGTGTCTTGAAAGGAGGATATAAGATGAACATCAACAGAAGGAAAACCAGGATAATGGAGTGTAATCGAATTAAATCAGGTGACGCTGAAGGATTTAGATTAGGAAATGAGACACTTAAAGTAGTAGATGAGTTTTACTATTTGGGAAACAAAATAACTGATGATGGGCGAAATAGGGAGGCTATAAAATGTGGACTGGGAATGGCAAGAAAAGCACTTCTGAAGAAGAGAAATTTGTTAACATCGATTATAGGTTTAAGTTTCAGGAAGTCATTTCGGAAAGTATTTGTATGGAGTGTATCCATCTGTGGAAGTGAAACATGGACGATAAACAGTTTAGACAAGAAGAGAATAGAAACTATTGAGATGCTGCAGAAGAATGCTGAAGATTAGATAGGTAGATCACGTGACTAACGAGGAGGTACTGAATGGAATAGGGGAAAAAGGAATTTGTGGTACAACCTGACTAGAAGAAGGAATCGGTCGGTAGGACACATTCTGAGACATCAAGGGATCGCAAATTTAGTACTGGAGGGAAGTGTAGGGGTAAAAATCATAGAGGGAGACAAAGAAGTGAATACAGTAAGCAGATTCAGAAGGATGTAGGTTGCAGTAGTTACTCGGAGATGAAGAGGCTTGCACAGGATGGAGTGGCATGGAGAGGTGCATCAGACAAGTCTTTGGACTGAAGACCACAACAGGGCAACAACAACATTATTACATCGTACACAATACTACTTACCATTACCACAACTACTTCTACTACAAATAAAAACTACACCTACCAGCAAATATATGTCTACTGCTGCTATCGTGTCTGTCACATTCCACAATGCACTCCATTGCTTCCCGGTCCATTGGCAAACCCCGCTAGTTGCTTGGGCGCTGTGGAGGGTGCTGTGGTTGCATCTGCCTTTTCCGTAGTTTGTCGGCTCCCTGGTTGATGGAGACGACTTCCCTGTTCTGAGGGAGCATTGTTGTTGCCGATGAGGATCGCAGCTACACGCCGGCCTGCTTCAGCTCGGTACCAGTTCCTTCGGTGGCGAGACACGGACAGCGACTGCGTTTCTATTCTGGTGTTGTTGCGATCTCCGTGCATGTGGTGTTAGTTGTACGCCTGCCGCAACTGTTCATATCAGCTGTCTTCGTTATGTTGCTTCTGGATCCCTAGTCGCAATACCTGATAGAGCACTAGATGGGGATTGATTGATAAGATATCGCGCTACCTAAACCTTTCTTGAAATAGCGTCGGCAATATTGACCAACATCAGTCATTCTGTCTTGCAACGCAGTATCTGCTCGACATCGAGTCTTTTGTGTCGATTCAGTGTTGCTGATCAATACCAGCAGCATCGGCATACAGTGGATATCCCCAGGTTGTGCGTTGCGAACTGTCTTTTTTGACACAGGGACACTCGGAGGTTTGTCTTCGACCAGTTCGATGCCAGTATGCAGGCTAAGGTCCATGACCCGTCAAGAAATGTCTCAGTCCTCTTGTAGGATTTAGGTGCCACATTCCCAGTTCCTTTTTTAAAGTATTTTTGGGAGAAAACCACAGGTACGTCTCACTGTTTGGGCATCATCCCATCTTTTCTGCCGTAGGTGGAGGATCCGATTGTGAATTTGCTGCTTGCTTGAGGCCCGTTTTCCTATCGAATCCAGCGACTGAGGGAAGATAGTCACGGACGCCGACGGCGTCCTTTTCAAAGGAACGATGCCAACATTTGCCTTAAGCATTTCAGAGAAACCACTCAAAACCGCTGTATTCCCAAATTATGGTTATGAATACCACGCTACTCTGTCGGTGTCGTCGGAGGGATCAGTTATTTAGATGTGTCTCGCTGGAAAACGTGAAAAATAGGGAAATTTACCATTGGCTCATAAAATTCTGATTAAAAAGAAAGCAAGACATAATTATCGATAAATGGCGTTCAGCACTGTTAAATGAACGATGGGAACCTCAGTGTAAGCGTGACAGGACCAAAATTGACTTAAATTTTCATGAATTATTTGTATGAACGTTTGATGTACAGTGCAAGAAAGGTTTCGTTGCAATTTTTCTTTTTGAAAGTAAGAGTCATCATAGAAAAGAAAAGGGCATTGTGAAATATTGCATACACATGCATAATTTCCAATGACTAGGACTCAGAATGTCGTTATGGTGAAGTGTTGCCACCGCCAACTGTTCTAACGACAGGAAAGGTTCGCAGTTGCGCTAAAATTAACGGAAAAACAGAGATTAAGCAAAGCTGAAGTGCGCTTTCAGCTTTCGTCCTAATTGCACTCTCAACTGATGTCAGCATTGAATATCAAAGTAAATCGCGAAATGTTAGATAGTCAATTAGAACCCGTAACCAACAGACAGATTATATGTCGTATTTCTTCTTTCGATGCAACGTGCTCCGCACTAGCTGGAGCAACGACGGATGATCTCCGACGTAATGTGAAAGGACCGCAATGGAATGGGACGAGAACGTTCCTTTGGATAGCAAAATAATTAATACCCTCTTCCACACACTTTACAGTGATTTTCAGAGAAAATATATATCAGTTGCCCCACCCCTTTCAAAACATTTTTATACGAAAGTAGAGCTCCAGTATTTCAAACGGATTGCTGCTGTGATAGACTTATACCACTGGCCAAAAGAAAAAGGGAAGAGAACATACAGCGCGTATGAAAGTATATAGGCAGTAATATGTACCTCATAACGGCATTACGTGCAGTAAATAATAGCACAAAGAATCATCTATTGCCAGCTTTACAACAGCTTGCGAAGGAAACTTACATACGAACAGCGTTAGTTAGAACCAACGGCTTTCACAGATGTTTTAATAATCGAAGACACAGCTTTATCTGAAAAAATGGATGAAATTAAGTTAGATGGGGCCAAGGTGCCAGTTATCATCATCAGAATCAGTCGTTTGACATTGAATGATAGATACAGACGTCTTCTAGGCTTTTCCATGAAGGGGCAAATATCTTTATCATTGAAACTTCCTGGCAGATTAAAACTGTGTGCCGGACCGAGACTCAAACTCGGGACCTTTGCCTTTCGGGGGCAAGTGCTCTACCAACTGAGCTACCCAACCACGACTCATGACTCCTCCTCACAGCTTTACTTGTGCCAGTACCTCGTCTCCTACCTTCCAAAACAATTTACCATTGTTTTCCACGTGTATTCATATGACTCTTCTGATTTTGTATGTGTCACTGATATTGTAGTCAAGCGCTACTATGTTTTTTTGCGATGTGTACAGTGCGTTACTTTAGAGCCAGATAGCATTGTTGGTAAATATACACGATACAGCCGCATTAATGTGACGACCCACTACGTTCGACGTCGTCATGCAATAACCACTCATAGATGGAAGCTGGCAGCACTGACAGTAAATGGTACATAAAAAGCGTGTCTGGTGGAGCGCGGAAAACAGTCAAATCGTTGTCGTGGTGGAGAAAGGAAGCGCTTTATCTTGCGTCCTAAAGGGAATGATTCTTGACTTGCAGGCCAAGGGTGGAAGCATTTTCGAAACGCCTAAGTTTGTAAACCGTTCACATGCCACCATAGTTAAGCTCTGATCACCCAGATGAACCAAGCAGCTACCAACACTGTTTACTCAACAACCGTTCAGCGAATGTTGCTGCATATAGTCCCCTGCCATGAGGTCCCTGGTTCAAGTACTCATGCTGTTCATTGGCTATGTGACCTTTTCAGTTGAATAACGTTTGACGCTCCATTGGACAGATGGCCGTTGGCGTGTATGGCATGAAACGTCTAGAAGCAAACAAAGAGAGAGCGTTGTGGTGTATGGAATGTTTTAATGGTATTACCTGGATGATCTCGTCATACTGGAAGGCACAGTGGATCAACACGCGTATACATCTATCCTTGGGGACCATGTCCACCCCTACATACAGTTTTTTCTTCCTCGGTACGATGGCATCTATCAGCAGGACAATGCAACTTGTCACACAGCTTACAGGGCACATTCGTGGTTCGAAGAGCACCAGAATGAGTTTATCTCTGCTGCCATCAAACACTCTGGATTTAAGCCCAGCTGGGAATCTGTGACTCAATCTCGATTGGGTTATTCACACAGAGAAATCTAGCACAGTTGGCCATGACATGGGAGTCGGCATGGATCCACATCCCAGTAAGTACCTTTTCCAGAACGTCACTGACTCTCTTCCTGCTTGTCTCACAGCAGAATGGGCTGCAAAAGGTGGTTATTCAGGCTGTAGACAGATGGTCACATTAATGTGACAGGACAGTGTAGTTTTCAGTTTATTTCCTTCCATGGGCAGCTGGCTCTAAATGTGGGGTAATGCAGTGTTGACTACCTTACCCTATGTGAAAAACTCTGATAGCATTTGACCACTAAATGACTCACATCTAGAGACAGTCATCTCTAGTGAACGCATCGGAGGAACAATGCAGGAATGTATGATGTATATTCAGTCATGGGTGAAGTGGGAGAGCTGCTACTGTTTAGTGATGGGATACAGAGAAGGTGCACTTTGTCTGCAAAACAGCTACTTTTAGAACACTTGTTTAGCCAGTAACGGAATATTACTAAATTGTGATAGATCCATATCTGGTTGGACTTTCAGGGGATGTCGTGTACATTTAAAAAATTCTGCGGGATTGGTAACAAGTCTGTTATACTCGTGGGATAGCTTCACAGATGTATTAAAAATCTGAAGTGGTAGGTGTATGATTGAATTCGCCTTTTATTTCATGACGATTGTATTATAAAATCTATGGATATTCTGCAGTCGCTCCTGAAAGTGTCTGGAGAGTAAAATAGCTGTTTTCACAGAGGGGAGGGTAACAACTTTTCTTTCTATACATTCAATACCTTATTGAAGTTGATGAAACCTTAATCTTTAATACAATGAAAAGTTCCTCTGGTGCACACCTTACGGCATTCGAGGAGTACCGAAATGTTGATTTTACGTTTCAAAATTCTGTCTTCTTTTAATAGTAAGCGCATGTAGCTCAGTGATAGATATTTTGGAATAACCCTATTCATCCAGATGTACGAAATATCGATTTCGCCAATAATTCGCTGCAGCTATCGCTAATACAGGTAATTTCCAAGAAACGATGCACAGCGATGTCGCGGCCTCACTGCAGGCAATGTATATCGAAAAGTCAACTCTCGATGCGGGAAATGCAAATATTGTTTTCCACTTTCACAACGGAACGTTGTATGAGAGTAGCAGAATGTCGCATGAGAGTAAATATTTCAGTTTTTATATTTTTATGACTGACGAGTATCTGGTAAATCTCTCTTCTGTGAAATTTTTTCCAATTTCCCTAAAAGATGTGTCAAAAGTATGTCGTGGGTATGGGGAAAAAGGAATGTTACCTACACCAGACAAGGTGTTGTATACAACGACAATGAATCTGATGAGTAAAGTAAGCGATATTATTTTTTTAAATAAATTTCCGTGAGTGAAAAAAGTGTTGTTACCCTCTCCTTTTGAGTGACTTTCTGTTATCATTACATTCGTCTTTTGTCGCCTCTCTTACGAACATCTCGAGAGTAGAGCGTTCGATGCATACCGCTTGTATTGATGCCGCGATTTCGATGTGCACTTTTTCCTGACGATTCGTTGTACTGTACCACGAAAGAACCCTCTGTTGAACAGCTCAGGTTCTGTTCGAGAAGCTATGAAACAATTTGCGGTGGCATAATTTTACACATGTCTGTGGTAACATCTAGAAAGTAACGAGTCAGCGCAACGCGTTTTCGGTTCAGTGATCCATATCTGTGACAAGCAACAAAGATTAATATTTGAATGCTAATATTTCGTTACACGCATCGTTGGAGACAAGAGCGCGGATTTCGATAGCTGATAGGTGCCTGGCTGCAGAGAGTAGGACAAATCGAGATTTTAAGAGGAATTCGGGTAAGTACGTTGCTCTTATTTCACATTTATTTCTTTTTGCTTTATTTTTGCAGTAACTGCTTAAAATTAATTTCGGCATGCAGCTATTTTCGAGTGATGAAACTGAACGGCCTTATGGTGCTTACCGATACGTCCATTCAGTGCTATTGTGTGTTATTCCAGAAGTAGTATAAACCGCATATAGGCATATACAGTCGCGTTTCCTACTTCGCAAATCTGTGCTCGTTGTAGAACATGTGGAACGTAATTCAAATAACAGCACTGTAACGTCAGTTGCGACAGAGGAGCATTCATTTGCGAGCTAAATAGTTATTATTAATAATATGCTACTGCCTACAGTGACGACGGATGAGACTCAAACTCACCACTAGATTTCTGGCAGTTTTTTATGGGCGGATACTGTCTAGCGTTCTCCTGTCATGTCATTGGTAACTTCTCTACGGACATCGGTCTACAGTTGAACTACGGATACAGAACTTTGAAAACCTTAAATTATGATAAAAGCCATTCGGCCTGTGTAGGTATTGCACCAAACTCGCCCATAATTTCCATCTGTGTGAATACTATGTGGAATTCTCAGGCACCAATATCTTACCGTTGCCAAGAATACAAAGGGGAACGAGTACTACATTCGGCTTAAATATATTGTTGACGTTAGATGGTAATAATCACTATGGTAACGACGCAAAAGGATACGAGACGAGATCTCAGCAAAAGTAACATCCCTCGTTTTCATTTTGGGGCATGTCTTATAAATGGCGTGACGACTTTTGCCCAACATGCACGCAGGAGAAACCGAATAATACTGTAGTTATCTCCCATTTGAAGTAGTGCAGCTTTAATAGAGACAAATTGCGAAAGGTATCTGATTGCTGTTTATCTGCAACACACTGCCTCGGTTAAAAGTAACGAAGTTTTGCGGATGTGCTTCGTTGTTGATCAAATAGGCAAGGCTTTTGCACTCGACAAGCTAATACGTAGACCTAACTACGGGAAATAGTTTTCAGTGTTCAGGCCATACATTTCACTGACACAAGTGGCCATAACTGTGACCGCTGCAGCCATTAGCTTCTATCTGCAGCTGAATGGTTCAAAATAAATAGTAGTGATGGCACTGGTATATGAGGTACTGGAATTCTATGAGCACAGACCTTCCGTGTCATGGGAAGGCGACGGAGTAGTCAACATGGAGCATCTAAGATGTACTGGTGCAGGTAGCTCACATACTGCAGTTGTTCTAGAATGTTAATTTCGTATCAGCTGACACCATTTGGTTTTTTGCCTGTATTGTGCAGCATATTGTCCATTCAACTCTTATGGGCTGTACCACTTTACAGTTGCCTAGCTGAGTTGATCACTGCTAACGTGTGTTTCAGGATCTCCATTAGCTACATCTGACTACAGTCTAGATAACACTGTGACCGTTGTATTCTAAAAACTCTAGAATTATTCCCTTCAAATGGTCTACCCCTCAATGTTAACATGACTCAGTTTGTTGAGTTTCTCACAGAACATTAAAAACAAGCAGATATTGAAATAAAATGTCCTAATGAAGAAATATTGAGAATTGAGTCTTCCAGATTCCTGGTATTACATATTAATAACTACCTAAACTGGTCATTTTGCATCCTCTATCTGTTGTAAACTGGAGCTACATTGGCCCAATTTCTGCCTGTCTGTTTTGTGGCAGAGAGAAAATTTCAAATACATTTTTTCTAGTACTGTCTCACACTAATACCATTAATTAAGTTATTAAACAAGAAACATCACATCTGTTGCTGCAGTACCATAAAAAATGGACCAGTGTTCCCACACTCAGGGCTACTTTGACCCACTCTGTTATTTCTTAATGAAAAAGTGATAATTTGATGTTGGGACTAAGTAAACTCAATGAATATCTCTACAGTAGACATTCAGGAATATGAGGAACAAATAAAACACTGGATTTTGAAGGTGAGCATAGGGTATACTGAACTTTGTTCAGAAAGTGATACAGTAAACACTCCAGTTTATAGTGTGTTTCATCACTTGACTCACAAATTTTCAAGTTACATGTTACATTATGGTAACTGTCTGGTAAGGGATTAGATTAGATTAGTACTTGTCCCATAGATCATGAATACAACACTTCGTAATGATGTGGAATGTGTCAGGTTAATAAAAGGTGTCTATACAAGATATTACATTACACAAAATATTACATGACACTTAATATTTTAATTTTTTTTGTGGGGCTTGGGGAAATTACACACTTACTATATCCAAAAATTCACCTAATTAGCAGAAAGAGTTGCCAATAAGAAATTCTTTTAATTTCATTTTAAATGCTATATGGCTATCTGTCAGACTTTGGATGCTATTAGGTAAGTGACCAAAGACTTTTGAGGCAGCATAATTTACCCCCTTGTGAGCCAAAGTTAGATTTAACCTTGAGTAGTGAAGATCATCCTTTCTCCTAGTGTTGTAGGCATGTACACTGCTATTACTTTTGAATTTGTTCGTATTGTTAATAACAAATTTCATAAGGAATATATATAATGTGAGGCTACAGTGAAGATCTCTAGCTCTTTAAATAAGTGTCTGCAGGATGATCTTGGATGAGCTCCAGCAATTATTCTGATTACTTGCTTTTGTGCAGTGAACACTCTTTTACTCAATGATGAGTTACCCAGAATATGATGCAATACAAAAGCAGAGAACGAAATTAGGCGTGGTAAACTAATTTACTGAGATGTATTTTGTCAAAATTTGCAATGACCCTAATAGCATAAGTAGCTGAACTCAAGCGTTTCAGCAGATGCTCAGTGCGTTTTTTCCAGTTCAACCCCTCATCAATGCATACACCTAGAAATTTTGAATACCTTAGCTACCGATTTCTGATCGAAGTCTATATTTATTAACGTTGTCATTCCATTTACTGTGTGGAACTGTATATACTGTGTTTTGTCAAAGTTTAATGAGAGCCCATTTGCAGAGAACCACTTAATGATTTTCTGAAAAACACCGTTTACAATTTCACCAGTTAATTCTTGTCTGTTGGGTGTGACCGCTATGCTTGTATCATTGGCAAAAAGTAACAGCTTTGCATCTTCGTGAATATAGGATGGCAAGTCATTAAAATATGTTAACAACAGCAGAGGACCCAAGACCGAACATTGCGACACCCCATTCTTGGTTGTTCCCCAGTTTTAGAAATCACCAGTTTTTTGCATATTATGTGAACTGCTTATTTCAACTTTCTGCACTCTTCCAGTTAGGTATGATTTAAACCATTTGACCACAGTACTTGAGCTTATCTAGAAGTATTCCACGATGTACACAACCAAAAGCCTTTGATAGATCACAAAAAATCCCAATGGGTGACTTCCGGTTACTCAGAGCTTTTAATATTTCATTGGTGAAAGTATATATATAGCATTTTCCGTTGAGAAACCTTTATGGAAACCAAAGTGACATTTTGTTAAAATTTTATTTTTACAAAGGTGTGAAGCTACTCTACAATACATTACTTTTTCAAGAATGTTGGATAAGGCAGTCAGAAGAGAGATTTGGCGGTAGTTGTTGATGTCAGACGTATCCCCTTTTTATGCAGTGGTTTAACAATGGCATACTTCAATCTATCTGGCAAAATACCCTGCTTCAGAGAGCTATTACATATGTGGCTAAGAATCCCACTTATTTCTTGGGAACAAGCTTTTATTATCTTGCTGGAAATGCCATCAATTCCATGTGAGCATTTAATCTTGAGAGAGTTTATTATCTCCCTAATGTCAGAGGGAGAGGTGGGTGGAGTTTCAATTGTATCGAATGGTGTGTGTAAGACCTCTTCCATTAACTGCCTTGCTTCTTCTAATGAACATTTAGATCCTATTTTATCTACGACATTTAAAAAATGATTATTCAAAATGTTTTCGACTTCCGGCTTGTTGTTTATCAAGTTTCCATTCACTTTGATGGTGATGCCGTCATCCTGTACTCTTGGCTGCCCTATCTCCCATGTAATAATATTCCAAATTGTTTTAATTTTGTTATCAGAGGTATTAATTTCAGACATGATACACATGCTTCTGAACTTTTTAATAACCTAAATTAATGTAGCACAGTAGTTTTTATAATACTTGGATGTTTCTGGGTAATTGCTATTTCTTGTTGTTAGATACAGTTCCCTTTTGTGGTTATAAGATATTTTTAATCGTTTAGTAAGCCAAGGTTTTTTTGCATGGTTTCTTATAATTAGATTTAACTACTTTCCTGGGGAAACAGTTTTCAAATTCTCTTACAAGTGTATATATACTAAGATGGTATCTGTTCTTTCGGACATGTCCGAAAGAACAGATAGCATTGGTGACCATGCAGCTCATCAGAATGAAATTAAAATGAAATGAACACCTTTAGCTGCTTACAGGCGTTGACATACGTCAACGGGGACAAATGAAAATGTGTGCCCCGACCGGGACTCCCCTGCTTACATGGCAGATGCTCTATCCATCTGAGCCACCAAGGACACAGAGGATAGCACGACTGCAGGGATTTATCTCTTGCATGCCTCCCGCGAAACCCACATTCTCAACGTATTGTCCCGCACTACATTTGTAGTGCCCCCGCCCATTATACTCATTACTCGCGGCGCGTTGCCGATTCCCGTAAGAGTTCGGGCACTGTTTGTGCATTCGCACAGAAGAAGAAGATGGTCAAGTGGCTGGTGAGCCTTAACTATATATATACCAAGATGGTATCTGATCTTTTGGACAGCGGTCGCGCGGTTTCAGACTGTAGTGCCTAGAACCGCTCGGCCACACTGGCCAGCCCCGAAAGAACAGATACCATCTTAATATATATATAGTTAAGGCTCACCGGCCACTTGACCATCTTCTTCTTGTGTGCGAATGCACAAACAGTGCCCGAACTCTTACAGGAATCAGCAACACGCCACGAGTAATGAGTATAATGGGCGGGGGCACTACGAATGTAGTGCAGGACAATACGTTGAGAATGGAGATTGTGGGTTTCGCGGGAGGCGTGCCAGAGATAAATCCCTGCAGTCGCTCTATTTTCTGTGTCCTCGGTGGCTCAGATGGATAGAGCATCTGCCATGTAAGCAGGAGATCCCGGGTTCGAGTCCCGGTCTGGGCACACATTTTCATTTGTCCCCATTGACGTATGTCAACACCTGTAAGCAGCAAAAGGTGTTCATTTCATTGTAATTTCATTCTAATGAGCTGCATGGTCACCGTTGGTATCTGTTCTTTTGGACATGTCGGAAAGAACAGATACCATCTTAGTATATATATAGTAAAGGCTCACCGGCCACTTTACCATCTTCTTCTTCTGTGTGAATGCACAAGCAGTGCCCGAACTCTTACGGGAATCAGCAACACGCCACGAGTAATGAGTATAATGGGCGGGGGCACTACGAATGTAGTGCAGGACAATACGTTGAGAATGGAGATTGTGGGTTTCGCGGGAGGCGTGCCAGAGATAAATCCCTGCAGTCGCTCTATATTCTGTGTCCTCGGTGGCTCAGATGGATAGAGCATCTGCCATGTAAGCAGGAGATCCCGGGTTCGAGTCCCGGTCTGGGCACACATTTTCATTTGTCCCCATTGACGTATGTCAATGCTGTAAGCAGCTAAAGGTGTTCATTTCATTGTAGTTTCTTGCAGGTGTATCATGAAGTAAGTTATATTTTAAATGACTATTGGGTTCCTTGTACACCTCACCCCAGTCTAACTGCTGAAGATTTTCTCTGAAATTTCTAATTGTTGAGTCATTAATTGAACACACAACTTTGGAGGGTAGTTTTGAATTACTGAGTGGACCTATGTCATATACTGTAACTAGCTGAGCATCATGATCAGAAAGGCCATTCTCAACAGGACAGGAATTTATGTCTTTATACCTATCTTGGTGTATAAAAGTGTTATCTGTCAATGTGCTGCTGTCCTTTACTACCTGAGTAGGAAAATTAATGACAGATGTGAAACTGAAAGAACTGAGCAAGAGTTCCAGGTCATTCTTCCTATTACACTCTTTCAGTGAATCGACATTGAAGTCCCAACAAATAATAATTTGCTTTCCCCTATCTGACAGATAGCACAACAAGGCATCCAAGTTTTCCAGGAATATATGAAAGTTTCCTTAAGGGGACCTATATACCGTTACAATTATAAAAGAGCCCTCCTTCAGTTTAAGTTGATGGGCACATGCTTCTATATGTTGCTCTAGACAAAACTTTTTTGCATCGAAGCTTTCTACACAGTGATAACTTTTGACATATATGGCAACTCCTCCTCTCACCTTATTTTCTCTACTCATATGTGCAGCTAGTTTATAACCACTGATATTTACCTTTTCCATATCAGACACAATGTGATGCTCAGACAGGCATAGTATATCTATTACATTATCAGATTCAGTGTCATCTAAACAAACCAGGAGCTCATCTACTTTATTCTTCAATCCCAGAATTAGGGGAACATGTGACAGAACAAAACAAATAATATAAATTTAGTTGTAAATCTTTTTTGCTTATTACAGTAACACTGTAATACATAAGATAAATTGGTGGGATAGTTTTTAGCACTTTGTAGAAAGAAAGTTTTAGATCTGAGAAGTTTTTCTGCTATCTGTAATTATAATTTGAAATCAACCATACACTTATTTCACAGTGGCCCATGCGTGGGGTGCATTGAAACTGTTGATGGGGTACAATAATACAACATTTTCAACATTTTAACTTGTTTCATTTGTCCAGTTTTACCCAAACACACATTAACATAATAATTATTGGACTACACTCTTAACCATGAAATGATACAGGCTACTTAGAATTTGAATATAAAAACCTGAATGATTCAAAACAGTGGAATAAAAATGTCCACAACAACCAAATGAAAACACAACATTAATAGCTGTGAGGAAATACCCAGTGAGATTTTCCCATATTTATAGAAGAAAAGTCAATTCCAAATGATAAGGAATCCGCGAGTCTTTTTGTTTACTAACACTGAACAGATTTCAGGAGAATCATTTTTATTTCCATTTGGCACACTGATGCTACTTCTTCAACTGGTGGTTTTAGGAATGAATTTTCCGTTTTTGCTCTGGTTCTAAAAAAGCTTACTGCACTGTCTTCTTCAGAGTCTGTTCCTTTTGTTACAACACCAATGTAAAACTTCTTGCTGCTGAAGGTTTCTTATTCTACCAAAACATAATCATCTACTTTTGGATCCGTCTCCATATCCTCAAACTCATCTGGTTTTACTGATGAAATTAGTTCTTCACACATTTCTTCAATGTTGTTAAAATCATCTAGGATAATAGCATCAGCATGGTCATTGCTAGATTCTGAATCATCCTGTTTTCACTTTGTGAAAAGTGACTCTTCACTTGCAATGTTACATTTTTGTGTTTTAAATTTCCCTGTCATGCTTTAATTCTTGATGTGCTGATAGCAATGATACTTTTGCCCTTCCTGTGGCTATGTCTCATATTTTCTTTTAATAGCTTGGGGCTAAGCATGGACATTTTCAGAAGAATATTTGAATACCTATGAATTTTCCTTTGATGAGGTAAATTCATTCACAGATTAAGGCTCCTCTTAGATGTTATTTTCCATGAACTATGACTCCTGTTCCACCAAAGCTTCAAAAGGATGGTCATTGACATAACTACATAGGAAGTCTGCATCTGTGAAGACATCTTTATCAAAAGGAACAATTCCTGTTCTGTGAAATGTTACTATGATGTTGGTTGGAATCATTGCTTTCTTATGAGTATGCTCACAAATAATGGAGAAGGTTAGCCCATGGTGTTCCACAAGCCAATTGTTAACTGCAGCATTATAAAATGCCTTAACTGGCTTAAAAACGCTAACATCTAGAGGGTGCAACTTATTGGTGTAATGTGATGGAAACAGAACTATGGCACCATTCATCTTCACTATTTCTAACACCTCACTTGATAAATGACCTCTGTAGTTATCACAGAGGAGAAAAGTTGGTTCTTCTTTTGAACTTTTAGATTGTTTAACAAAGTGCTTCATCATCTGTACAAAGAGCTTTTTTGTCATCCAGCCAGAATTGTTAGTTAGCCCTAGAGTTCCAGACGTACCTTTTTCTGCAATTACCTTTGGAGGTTTATGGACCATACTAGTGCAAGTTTCATTTAAATGAAATATCTGCACTCCACTTGCAAATTCAGGGCAATCTTTGTAAAGTGACTGCTGATTACTGAAGAATACCTCAACATTTGTTTCATTAATTGAAGTGGCACTAGACAGACTGTATCCCTATGGTGTGTGGATACTTAATTTTGGTTTCCTTGCCAAAAATCCTTTAAACCATTCAACACTTGCTGTCTTCTGCCTACTAAAGTTTGAAGGGTGATGAATTTCATTAACAACCATCATTTCATAGGCTACCTTCCTACATTGTTCAGTTGAATGACCATAAAACATTTTGAATGTTCTAAAAAGTGATCTCCTAATATCTTCTCCTGCCCCACAGAAAACACTTCCTCAATTCGTAATTGGGCCTAAACTTTAGTTCACTCTGTTCATCAACATGATTTTTTGACTTACATACAGATCGGAACAGAGTTGAGTGTTCACATCTTCTATTTCAGCAGCTCCACAAATTCTCATTTCATTCTGGTCAAATTTGAAAGCTTCTTTCAGTGAATCTTCAGAAAGTGAACCTATGTTTATAGTTCTTTTGTAATTATGAACCATCTTCCACAACTAAATAAATAAAAAAAGGCATTTCAGCATCAAAGGTATAAAAAGGCATAAATGTATTTCAACTTGTTAAAATTATTTTAAAAATTAGAAATTTTAGAGTAATGTTTGTATTTTTGAATCATTTGAGGTGGACTGAAACATTTCAGTGTGCCCCAATGATACATGTTTCAATGTGTCCCATTGGCAGCCATTTTTAAATTAAATCAATGGTGGGTAGTTCACTTAAGGTTTACTCTTTAGGTGTGCTGCTGGCCAAATTCAAATATTTTGCAGGAAAACTGTTTTGTTTCACTGTGCCCTGTGTTTCACTGTATTCTATGTTCATCTATATCATATGTTAAAGATACACTACAGTATGGATACCAACGTTGTTACAAAAATTGCATAAGTTCAGGTACTTGAAAATAGCCACACTTTGTTAGTAATGTTGGACTGATAAATCTTAGTAAATCTTCCGAATGATAAAATAGTCTATCTTTTTGTTCTGGTTGTGTAGGACATTGTATTTCTTCTTTGTTGTATACAAGTATGGCACATTGTCCAACTGCTCCTTTGGTTTTCAATATATTGTGGTGCTAGACATCATCTTGCATATCAGAGAAACTTTCAGAATCACCAACAGATTATAGCACTGTTTCATATTCATTTTGGAAATACTTTTGTCTGAACTAAAAGAACCCCGTATTTTGCAAAAATATGCAACATTTTACAAAGTATAAAATATATTGCCTGAACTGAATTTCACACAAATGGAAGTCTCTTACCTTATTACCTAATACTGACAGAATACAAAATTACACTCACTAAATTTTTAGCTTAACTTATGTGAACACTCTAGGCAGAAATTTCTGGATTTTAATAGCTATTACAATAATTACGATTAACAATGACTCCATTGCTGAAAATGCAGTATTACTCCATGAATCTCACAGCCTTGTAGATTGTTCTTCTTGCACTGTAAATACATACTAGCTTCTTTACTTCATGCTAATGGCTGTAGTTTTAGCAGGAAAAATCTTAAACCTTTTTCTGACCAGTGGGCCAAACTTACTTGCAAAGGGGCAAAGTAACCCTAGCTTATGGTATATAAACCACTGAATTTGACATTATTTGCCATTCACTTTATAGCATCTGCTTGTGACATGGAAACAATAAAAGCTGTATACTTTTGGTATTTCCGTTCACTTATTAGATAAGGCATCATATTCTCGAAAAATCAATCCCAAGCAAATAAAATACTTACAGTATGAAAGAAGATCATCAAATTATGAATAGAGTTCACCCTAGATGCTCATACAAAAATATATTGAAACAGCTGCGGGTACTGTACTGTCACCATCAGTTTCAATGCATGTCTTTCACTTTTCTGCTCTGTCAACAATAATTGTGCAGTAAAAAAAAAAAAAAAAAAAATAAATAAATAAAAATAAAAAAAAAAATGTTCTGGAATGCTCGTACAACTCTTTATAAGACTATTTTGACAGTGTGCAATACTTCAATAAATGAGTTTTATATATGAATTAGACTGTAAGGCTTACAATTTGTTTGTGTGATTATTATTACTGCAGTCATCTGAGCACAGGACTCACACTTTTCGTGTATTGGCTTACATATGATTTAGACTGTAAGCCTTATGACCATTCATGGATGGTTATCACTGTAATAATTTGATGTGCTCTACACACTAGTGGTACACTCACATCCAGGATACACAGAACTCAAAAATCAATAAATAAAGTAACACAGACAGTTGGTTTTTTCTTCCAGAAATTCTGAATGGACAATGTTATTGGTAATAAATGCTCCTATATTCAATTTGTCCAGAGTCTGCTTTCATCAGATCTGCACTAAGATAGTTTTTTCTTAACACATTTCAAATTCCCCCATCTTGGAGCAGTTAATTTGCAGTCTGCTCCTGTGACCATTGTAGTGGTTTAAGTGGTAGTAAGGGGATGCTCATCAGCTCCATGATGCTATTAGCCTTATCAACTGTATTTGCATATGCCGTGAATGAAAGGCTTACTCACTGTACACAAAATGTTTGTATCAGGAGAGCTCTCCCCACTTTTGTCTGCTTCTTTATGAGTAGATTTTCCTGGATGAAGAGGATTAATTTATCAGCAGATCTTATGTCCCACTGAAGATGATGTATCTCGAGTGAACTACTTTGAAATTTAAAAGGGGAACAACATTTGTAGTCACACAGTAACTGTATGCCAACTACAGTAAGATTTCAAATCAACTTTAATTTATAGTAGAATAATGAAGATGGCAAGACTGATCAGAAAAGCATTAAATAGGAACTTTGCTTGCTCTTCAGATGAATGTGACTAGAGCCAGTAAGACCCAATGACAAGAACTTAATTTTATTTGCATAACATATATTTCTGTTTCTCTGAGTAAAAATTGCCACATGGCCATTTGAATGATTTTTCATCAATGGACTTGCGGTTTACTAACATTTTATCCTTGGAAACCCATACTCTATGTAAGAGAATATATTGAAAAATTAAAATATGAAAGATTCAGGATGAATTTTTGTAAACCAGTGTGCTTTTTAATCAAATTTCTTGTGTCTTTTTCTCTTCTCTAGCCAGGAAATTATTTCTATATATCATTCTTAGCCTTATACTCTCATACAATTCTAAGACTTCATGTTATGCATTACACAGAAACTTGTGCATACCGGTACTATGTAGTTGGATATCTGTTTTATTTATAACTGTGGGCAGCATATATTGCCTGATGTCTTTATTACTACTGCAGTCTCTGTGGAGAAAGTTATTCACATGTTGTTCTGTGAAGCCACCAGACTCAGAAGCATGTCATTTGAATGCTGATGATGGATGAAAGTTTCATCAACAGGCTTTGACTGACAAGGGCATTATAAGCAGAAATATACACAGCATGATTGCCACATGATTCTTACACTTACGTGCCAATACAATTTACTGAGTTAGGTGATGCAGTGGTAAGTACATTGAACTCGCATTCAGGAGGACAACAGTTCAAACTTGCATCCGACAATCCTGATTTAGGTTTTCTATGATTTCTGTAAATCACTTCAGGCAAATGCCATGATGGTTCCTTTGAAAGGGCATGGCCAGGAATATTGGTTTGATGCAGTTTCCATGATGCTCTATTCCATACAAGCTCCTTCATCTCTGAATAATTGCGAAATGAAATGTCGCATGGCTGGGGCCTACCATCGAGTAAACCATTCACCTGGCATAAGTCTTTTGAGTTGACACCACGTCGGCGACTTGCATCTCGATGAAGATGAGATGATGATGATTAGGACAACATAGTACCCAGCCCTTGAGCAGAGAAAATCTCCGACCCAGTCAGGACTCGAACCCAGGCCCCTTGGCATAACAGTCTGTTATGCTGACCACTCAGCTACCTGGGCCGACTCTGAGTAACCATTATAACCCACATTCATTTGAACTTGCTTATTGCACAGCCAAGTTAATGAAGTCCACTAAATGATGACACGGTAAAAGAGAATGTGTAGTCACAAATGTTTGTGCAGCAGTAGGGGGGAGTGTTATGAACAATGTACTAAAAATGCTGACCTGTGGGCTGTGTGTGTGTGTGTGTGTGTGTGTGTGTGTGTGTGTGTGTGTGTGTGTGTGTGTGTTTGTGTTTGTGTTTGTGTGTGTGTGTGTGTGTGTGTGTGTGTGTGTGTGTGTGTGTGTGTGTTGTGTGTGTGTGTGTGTGTGTGTGTGTGTGTGTGACAAACTGTGACATTTCGTAAAGATGTTTTCCGGTACAAAATTAAACTGCATTAACTTTCCTACAAGAAATATCCTATTCAGTTTTTCTCTCTGCTAAACCCTCTCTGACTTCCTGCTCAACCACTGCTTCCCCTTCATGCCCTTTGGCTCTTATAACTGCCATCTGGTTTTTGTATAAGTTGTGTATAAGCTTTCGCTCCCTGCATTTTATTCCTGCTACCTTTACAATATCAAATAGTGTATTCCATTCAACATTGTCACAAGTTTTCTCTGAGTCTACAAAAGCTAAAAACATAGGTTTGTCTTTCTTTAACCTATCTTATAAAATAAGTTGTAGGGTCCGTACTGGCTTGTATGTTCCAACATTTCTCCAGAACCAAAACTGATCTCTTCCACAGTCAGCTTCTAGCACTTTTGTATTCTTTTGAAAATAGTTCCTTTCAGTATTCTGCAACCATGATTTATTAATCTTGCAGTTGGGTAATATTCACATGTGTGTCAACATCTGCTTGCATTGAATTTAGAATTACTACATTCTTTGCGAAGTCTTAGAGAATTTCCCCTTTATAATACACGTATCTTGCACACCAGGTGGACGTGTTTTGTCATGGCTGTCACTCTCAAGGATATCAACAGTTCTGAGGGAACATCATTGTCTCCAGGGCCCTAGTTTTGGCTTAGGTCTTTCAGTGCCCTGTAAAATTCTTCTCACAATAACTTATCACCAATTTCCTCTTCATCTACCTCCTCTTTCCTTTCTATAATATTGCCATCAAATTCATTTCCCTTATGTAATCACTTTATATATTCCTCCTGCGTTTCAGCTTTCCCTTGTTTCTTTAGTAGTGGTTTTCCATCTGAGCTGTTAATATTCTTACAGCTGCTTCTTTTTCTCCAAAAGCCTCTTCAGTATATGAGTAGGCAGTATCAACCCCTAGTTATGTGTGCATTTATAGACTTACATTTCTCCTGTAGGCATTCCTGCTAGCTACTTTGCCCTTTATTTCTACTAGGCCTTTTATTTTTATCAACTGCCTTAACTATTTCATCTCTCTAAGCTATTTATTCATCATTTACTGTTTTTATTCCCTCTGTTTCAGACAGTTGTTGCCTAATGCACTCTTTGAAACTCTCGACAACATTTAAAACTCTCTTTCAACTTATCCAGGCCCATCACCATTCCTACCTTTTTGCAAATTCTTCAGTTTTAATCTGTAATTCACAACAAATAAATTGTGGTCTGAGTCCACATCTGTTCCTGGAAATGTCCTGAATCTCTGTATTACAATTATGTAATCATTCTGAAATCTTCCAGTGGCTCCATTTTTCTTTTATGATTCTTAAGAGTAGTTTCGATTCGAGATTAGACTGGATTCAGTTTCCGTTCCATAGACTGAAAAATGAAACGATTCTCATAGATGTGGAATGTGTCAGAAAGTATAACATAAAAAAACATAGAACATTTCAATATTATACTCACTTCCTTGATCAGTTGTCAAGAGATTGTCAAAATATGTCAGTGATTACAGTAAACTGAAATTGCTAATACTTACAGAATTAATACACTCTCAGAATGAAACATATTTATGTACTTTTAATGTAGCTCTTGTACACAAAATACCTCATCTTGACTGTTGTGACCAAGTTCTGTCAAAACTGAAATCTTAACAGACTTTTTTTACTTAAGTTGGTCTAGCAGTCCCTGTTAAGATATTCATCTATGAAGTAGAATGAGATGCCTAGCAACAAGTCTTTCGAACCCTGTTTAAATTGTGCTTATCTGAAACCAAGTTTTTAATGGTTACTGGAAATTTATTTAAAATGTATGTTCCTGAATATTGAACTGCTTTTTGGACCAAGGTAAGTGATTTTGGGTCTCTATGTAGGTTGTTCTTATACCTAGTATTGAAACTATGCATTGAGCTATTGGTTGGAAACAGATATCTGCTGTTTGCAACAAATTTCATTAAGGAATAAATATTCTGAGAAGCATTGGTTAGAATATCTAGTTCTGTGAAGAGGTTTCTACATGATGTTCTTGAATTTACACCACAAATGAGTCTCAATGCAGCGTTCTGCACTCTAAAAACTTTTGTTAGCTTTGAAGAGTTACCCAAAATATGATCCCATATGACATAATACAGTGAAAGTAAGCAAAGTATTGAAGATTGTTATATTTATATTTCCTTCAGCTGATGTCATTCACATTGCAAATACAGACTTGTTTAGGTGATTCAGCAGTTCTGTAGTATACCTTTCCCAACTGAATTTATTATGAAGTTGTAATCCCAAAAATTTAGCACTGTTAACCTCCCTGATCTACATATCTTTATATGTTATACACATCTCTTACTGGTTCTGAACTGCATATAGTGGTCTTTTCAAAGTTTGCTGACAGTGAATTAGCCTTAAACCATTTATTAATTCACTCAAAATTTGATTAGCAGCCATTTATGCTGTGGACCCTCATTGAGGCCATCTTAAGTTGTCCTGTCTATTATTTCTATCATCCTTCCTCCACTTAGTATGCATTTGTGCTACCACATTTTCTTGTACTCAGTTTGGATGTATTTCATTTGCTCCATCCTGTCTTCTGTTTCTGCTATCACCACCTCTTTCCTAATGTTGGTCTCTTACATTCCCATTAAAATCACTTGCTGCATAGTTTTGATGCTGAGACCTTTGGTGCCCATAATCATTTCTCCCACAATTTTATCTACTGAAATCAGAATTCCTTCCCCATGATAATTATCCTCTTGATTAAAGTTCTGTCAACTACTTCTCTCCATATCCCTGTCTAATTTATCAGCAAATATCAAGAACTGGCCTAGTGACTTGTCAGATCCTCCACCAGACCCTATTGTAGTGTCTGAGGCAAACTTCTTGTAACTGCACCAGTTTGAGTCATTTTATCAAAAGCTTTGTCTGAGTGCACTAATTTCTTTAATTGGTTCCTGCAGAAACCTTTCATTCCCTCTTGATTGTATCCTGTTCTGATTCTGACCACAATTTATTCCAGAATCTTTCTTCAAAATCCTGAAATGATTCACGCTGACTAAGGTGAAGATTTTCCCATGATAAAGCTTCTCCTCCAAGGGAGCTTTTGAAAAATTTAAGTCTTTAATTTTCTGTCATACCAGAGAGGAAGTTATCTTTACAATATTGTGAAAAATTGAAAGTTGTAATCTGGACCACGTAATGACACAGCTTACACATGCATTTTTGGTAACAAAGTTTTCTTGGACTTCTACTAATTGCTTGTATACTACAGTCTCCTTTAAATTACGTTATTCATTCTAGTCATTACAGTTTCCTGAAATTAGCAAAAGTTCATATTTTTATACTTTAATACACACACTTTCAAGGTCATCATAAAATTCTTCTTTTATTCCTTCACCTGTCTCCCCAGTTGAAGCATGGACTGCTATTATGGATTTATTCCCAAATATTACTTTTATCTTCTGCTTGCAGCAGCTTTTATTTGTGTGTGTTCAAATTACAGTTTACATAAATTTCTCTTCTTGATTCACAATAGTACAGAAAATATTAGAACATATCTACCTTTTCTCTCTTTGATCCATCCCATTTCTCATAAAGCCACAACATAAAAGTCATATTTTTTAGATTCTTCTGATATTTATTTCATTTT
The DNA here is from genome assembly GCF_023864345.2 of Schistocerca serialis cubense. Lineage (NCBI taxonomy): Eukaryota > Metazoa > Arthropoda > Insecta > Orthoptera > Acrididae > Schistocerca > Schistocerca serialis. The sequence goes on along the minus strand of NC_064640.1, from coordinate 398,588,471 downwards.
TCAGGTTTTAAAAATGTTAATATCCATGTTTCTATTGCCATTTCTGTTATCCTTTTCCATCACCTGGGCCATGTTTGATGGGTCATGAAATACATTCCAAGGCTCTCACTGAGGTTTCTTTTTATTTTAGTATAATTCCCCATTGCATGAAAAAGAAATACAGGGTGTCTGGTTTAAACGTATAATAGCATAACATGTAATAATGCGAGAAAGACGTGAGATATTTATTGATAGTATGTTTCTACATGTATGGTAATTGAAACTTTTTTTTACTCATTTAATACATCTCATTATGTGCACTGTTAATGGCACAACAGACATCTCTGTGGTACCACTTCTCTCCATGTGTTTTGCAGCATTGCTGGCGTAACATTTGTGATAGCTTCACAAATGCGATGGCATAGATCTGGTACATCTGAATCATGAAGGCTCTGCTTTAATGACATATATATTAATTCAACAATATCTCCTGGAACTCTGTGCTCAGTATAGTTGTCTAACATTGAAAGCAAATCCCCAGCTTCTCAAAGTCACTTGTCGCACTTCCTGATTGCTACATCATAAATGGGAACACTGTCAGTTGGTTGCAGTCCATACTCACAACAAAACTGGCATTGTACCAGTTTAGCAGACTTTAGCTCCATGAGAAAGCACACAGAACACCTTCTGCTGTGGAGTCAACATGGCTAAAACTGCCACTAAATATCTCAATTATGTCTCCAGTAATTAAATTTTATGTTGTTATATGTTTAATTGGGACACCCTGTACATATACAAGGTGGTCCATTGATCATGACCGGGCCAAATATCTCACGAAATAAGTGTCAAACGAAAAAACTACTTGTCTAACTTGAAGGGGGAAACCAGATGGCGCTATGGTTGGCCCGCTAAATGGTCTTTCATAGTTCAAACAGATATCCATTTCGTTTTTTTAAATAGGAACCCCCAATTTTTATTACATATTCGTGTAGTATGTAAAGAAATATGAATGTTTTAGTTGGACCACTATTTTTGCTTTATGATAGATGGCGTTGTAATAGTCACAAACATATGGTTCACAATTTTAGACGAACATTTGGTAACAGGTAGGTTTTTTTAAATTAAAATACAGAACGTATTTACGTTTGAACATTTTATTTTGGTTGTTCCAATGTGATACATGCACCTTTAAGAGATTATCATTTCTGAGAACTCATGCTGTTACAGTGTGATTACCTGTAAATACCACATTAATGCAAATTTTGAGCAAAATGATGTCCGTCAACCTCAATGCATTTGGCAATACGTATAATGACATTCCTCTCAACAGTGAGTAGTTGGCTTTCTGTAATGTTCGCACATGCATTGACAATGCGCTGATGCATGTTGTCAGGCATTGTCGGTGGATCATGATAGCAAATATCTTTCAACTTTCCCCACAGAAAGAAATCCGGGGACGTCAGATCCGGTGAACGTGCGGGCCATGGTATGGTGCTTTGACGACCAATCCATCAGTCATGAAGTATGCTATTCAATACCGCTTCAACCGCATGCGAGCTGTGTGCCGGACATCCATCATGTTGGAAGTACATCGCCATTCTGTCATGCAGTGAAATATCTTTTAGTAACATTGGTAGAACATTACGTAGGAAATCAGCATACATTGCACCATTTAGATTGCCATTGATAAAATGGGGCCCAATTATTCTTCCACTCATAATGCCACACCATACATTAACCCACCAAGGACACTGATGCTCCACTTGTCGCAGCCATCATGGATTTTCTGTTGTCCAATAGTGCGTATTATGCCACTTTACGTAACCGCTGTTGGTGAATGACGCTTTGTCGCTAAATAGAATGCATGCAAAAAATGTGTCATCGACCCATAATTTATCTTGTGCCCAGTGACAGAACTGTACACCACGTTCAAAGCCATTGCCATGCAATTCCTGGTGCATAGAAATATGGTACGGGTGCAATCGATGTTGATGTAGCATTCTCAACACCGACGTTTTTGAGATTCCGATTTTTGTGTAATTTGTCTGCTACCGATGTGTGGATTATGCGCCACAGCAGCTAAAACACCTATTTGGGCATCATCATTTGTTGCATGTTGTGGTTGACATTTCACATGTGGCTGAACACTTCCTGTTTCCTTAAATAACGTAACTATCTGACGAATGGTCTGGACACTTGAATGATGTTGTCCAGGATACCGAGCAGCATACTTAGCACACCTCCATTGGGCATTTTGATCACAATAGCCATACATCAACATGATATCAACCTTTTCTGCAATTGGTAAACGGTCCATCTTAACATTGGTAATGCATCACAAAGCAAATACCGTCCGCACTGGCGGAATGTTACATGATACCACGTACTTATACGTTTGTGACTATTACAGCGCCATCTATCACAAAGCGAAAAAAGTGGTACAACTAAAACATTCATATTTCTTTACGTACTACACGAATATGTAATAAAAAATTGGGGTTCCTATTTAAAAAAACACAGTTGATATCCATTTGTCCTATGGCAACACCATCTAGCGGGCCAACCATAGTGCCATCTGGTTTCCTCCTTCAAGCTAGATAAGTTTCGTTTTTTGTAGTTTTTTCATTTGATGCTTATTTCGTGAGATATTTTGCCCGGTCACTATCAATGGACCACCCTGTATACTGAAGTACTGCCAGGGTGGTATTATGTTGAAGTTCATGGTGCTAGGAGTGTTTGATGACTGATTGTCTTGACACTGTCAGAACATATGTAGTGTAAAGTGATAAGAAAATTCCAAGACTGGGTAATAGGTTCAAATGGCTCTGAGCACTATGGGACTCAACTGCTGAGGTCATTAGTCCCCTAGAACTCAGAACTAGTTAAACCTAACTAACCTAAGGACATCACAAACATCCATGCCCGAGGCAGGATTTGAACCTGCGACCGTAGCGGTCTTGCGGTTGCAGACTGCAGCGCCTTTAACCGCACGGCCACTTCAGCCGGCTGGGTAATAGGGTTTGACGGGCATTTTTTTGGTTGTAGGGTATATGTGGGGGAGACATTGAGTATGGAAGTGATGAATGATGATTTCAGAGGTGCATTTCATAAATGGAGCACACAAGTAAGTGTGCAGGCACAAAGATTCCAGCATTGCTGTATAATAATCATAAGTATGGTTTTGGCATGCTATCTATGCCAATTGTTTGTTCCACCCTTACGATGACCTTTACTTATTTACTGTTATTTCATCCCATATAGGTTAGGGTGGACTGTCAGTGGTCCAAAACTGAGGCTGCTGTTCAGTGATTTGCTTTATAGAATAAAAATTGTTGTTCAAAAATTTTACAGTTTTCTTAGACACATTAAATGTTAATTATGTGATTGAGTGGATGTTCTATATAAAGAGAGAGAAATGGTTGGTTTTATTTGGATTTTGTCAAGTTGAATATGATTGTGAGCGTTAGGTATATGAGGAGAACTATCACCATAGCAGAGGAAAACTGGTAGGAGAATAGAGTGTTGTGAAAATCTGAAGGATAAAGCATTCAGTATCTGCGAGTTTGTTGGTGGAGAAAGCAAGTGTGGAGGTTGTGCATAGGACTATATGGTGATAAGATATTTGGGAACAGATTTAAAACCAAGCTTCTGGGGAAGGTGGTGGAGAAAATAGTTCTGACATGGAAAGGAGAGGAGAATTCTATTAGGTACCGAGGGATGAACAAATGTTAGGATGGATTTTCTGGTCAGGTGAGGTGAGTTATTCAAATTTCCAATTGGAGATGATATACAGTGTGTTTCCGTAAGAGCATGCAAAAATGTAACAGGACATAAAGAATGCTCCACTGAAAAATTTGAGGTAGGGTACCTGGGATCGGAGAAGCCAGCTTAAGGAGAAGTGGAAGTAAACTCGTCTACGGCTTTGTCTAGCATAACTTTTTTCCAACTTATTTACAACTACGATGCATACAAGTTTACACATACTATGCTGTTTATTTACATGTGTAGTCTTTATTTTCTGCAAGGAAACATGCATTACTAGGAAGCCGTGATGCAGATTTTATTTACTTTACTTGTTCATATGGTGGCTGCATTGTATTGTATTTACATTGCCCCATGACAGAAAGTGCTACGAATCAGTAACCAACCCATTCATTACTCAGTGCTACTCAGAGATCTACATTACAGTACCATGGAATGGTACAGGTACAGTTTCACAGAACTCACAGACATGCATCTTGTATATGGGTCAGTACATTGCAATGCTCTCACTTCTGTAAGGCTGTACAGGGAAGAATTTCCTAACAGGCATCAACTGTCATGATGAATGTTTATTTCTCTTGATGAGTGAATGCAGAAGACTGGTTCATTGGAAAGAAGAAATGAGGGACCGGGAAACATGAGGGCCACTCACACATCCAGTTTTGAAGAGGATGTGCTGGAATATGTTGTAGTGGACCCCACTACAAGTACTCATTGTATTGCATGTGAAATGTGCACTGCACATACTAGTGTGTGGTGAGTACTCGACAAACAAAAATTACAGCCACATGATCCAGAAAGAGCCCATGTAATGCTTGTGGCTCACTTTGCTTCAAGGCTCACACTGTGTCAGTGGTTGCTCCAACAATGGATTGATTGATGAGATTTCCTCCAAAATGTGCTATTTACTGACAAGGCCTAATTTGACTGTGATGGTTTGCTGAATAGCAGGAATAGCCATTTGTGGGATGAGGAAAACCCTCACGCTGAAGCAGAGCCACACCATCAAGTATGTTTTGCTGTGAAAATCTGGGTGACAGTCTCATTGAGCCATATCTTGTGCCTGGTCATCTGAATGGCCACCTGTACTTGAGGTTAACGCAAAGATTTCTACTCCAGTTGTAGGAGTCATTCCCTTTGCTGTTCGTTATAGGATGTGGACACAACATGACAGTTTTCCGCGTCACTGTGGATGTCCGTAACAATCTCGATGCTGTAATGCCCGGTCACTGGATTGGAAGAGGGTGTTCCATCTGATGATCTGCGAGGTCGCCTGACCTAATTCCCCTGAATTTATCAGGGTGCATCACAATTTTGTTTGCTGATGTCATGCTTGCATTGAGATTGATGGCTGTCAGTATTAATACATTTTCTAAGATGTCATTGTGTTAGTGATGGTGTTTGCAGTTAACTGTAAGTAATGTAAATAAAAAAGTATGCAGTAATGTGCTATAATCTCCTTTAGCCGGCTTCTCCAATCCCAAGTTCCCTGCCTCAAATTGTTCAGTGGAACATCCTCTATGTGCTCTTATATTTTTGCATGTTCTTACAGGAACATCCTGTATAGTGTGTATAAGCATAATATTGGGGAGTGTATTGTTGTAGATGTAGAGGATTACTAGAATTGGAAGTTAACTCATTGAAGAATATGATGAGAGTGCTAGAATTTTGCAGATGTAGAAATAAAGGAAACTTGGCATAGATGAGGATATGGAATATTGTGGATGTATAAATGTTCTATGTGAAGGAGACTACAGTGTGTCACCTGTATAATATATAATCCATTTTATCTGAATCATGCTTGCAGCTGCAAAGTCAGATCTGCTCCCACTGTCATGTATTATCCATGCTACCAACACTCCTGCTGATACAAATAACTTCACCCTTTCCTGTGACTGGATACCATTTTCCAAAACATTTGTCCTATCCAGTGAATCTGTATGCTGCATGAAATCAACCTAGCTGTTCACTCTATGTTATAAATCAACTTCTAAGGTACATTTTCTTGTAAACAGGTACATCCCTTTTTAACTGTCTCAGCATTTTAGTTTAGTCTCCTCCATACTCACAAAAAATTGTTAAACATGTACCCTAGTGCTTCTTCCCTCTCATGATCTTGTGAAATGTGACCAAGGTTATATAAACTGAAGTTCATATAGAGACATACTGAGAGTTGTTCTTCACAGGAACCATTCATGAAGGGAACAGGAAAGGGAGATGTGAAATACCCTCTGCTACATAATATAAGATGACTTTCCAAGAATACATGTGGATGTGGGAACTTCCATTACTATACAAAAGCAGTAGAGGTTCTTAATTTCAGTATGTGTTAACCCCATGAGAGAAAAACTGGCCACATTTGAGTGGATTATAGCGATTGACCATGGATAAATATGACAGATTTTGTAAAACATGCAGGCCCTGCCTATGCTTCAGTGGAGGCATGATCTGCACGCCATTATGTGCAGTTCTCATAACTGGTGATCCCAGAACCCTAGCTGGGCACATACGTGGAAGCCTCTGGGACAAGCCATGTTCAGAAAATCCATTGGTTTTCCTGTGATTTTTATGTGATAGCAAGTTTTAGTTGCTACAAGCGAAGTGAAGGAGTGGCCCAATCATCACAACAAAAAACTTACGTAATACCTTGCTTGTGGAATTTGACTCATGGACATTACATCAACAAGAACACTGGGCATACAGAGAGGTGGTTGAAACAGTTATAGATGGTATTCCAACTGTGAACCAAAATTTAATAACAGATAACATACAAAATTTTCAATAAAATTTTGGAAAGGAAATTCTTCATTGTGTGCCAATGTTGTTAGTTATTGCCACATAATTAGTAAAGACATTTTAAACCTGTCTTTGCATCATCAAGGAAATGCATATTTTGGCACAAATCATGAAATAAAACATTATCAGTGGTCTGTAATGAAACATATTTACAATTTGGCTTGCTATTAAGATCTAAAAACAGGGTGATACAAAATGTGACAACATAGCACTCAAACAGCTGTCAACTGCCGCTTTTTTTCTATTTGGTATTATCTAAATTAAGGAATTTCAATTATCTATACATATATACAATAATCGTTTAATCCCCTGTTCTTGCCCAATCCATATAGACTGAATCTTCTCCATGTGTACTGCTGTATCTGACATTAACAGCTGTAGCTGATCCCTATCAAAGATACCAGTTTACTAACACCCTCTGGGATGAATGCGTTCTCACCCAATGAATGCATAAATCATTTTAAATTACTTGAATGTGGGTTATCAGAGGAACATCTCTACAGAAGGAAACACACATTTTCCCTGAGTTTCACAAAAGTTGTGAGACCCCACAAAAAACTGTGTTTTCTTGTGTAAGACTTCATGAAAATTAATAAGGGAAAACAGAAATTGTGAATATTCTGCAGAAATCATCCATAGTTTGTACTTCTTTGACAAGTGTGAAATTATTTTGTTCAAGAGTGATAGAAGAATCTACTAATGCATGGACACATAACTCTGTTCCTATTGATCAGTGCAGTTTCTGTCTCAACTACTATATAAAGCATCACCTGCAGTATGTAACCAATCTCCTATTGTGTCAGTGCAATAACTACAAATCTAGCATGTTTTTTCCTTGACCCTGAGAAAGCACAGAAAGTTGTACCGCATTCCCATGTCCATTTCATAGTGCAGACTTATACATGTACAATCAGTTTTACCCATTTCACTGCATACTTTCTACCAAGTTGTTTTTAATTCTAAATACATACTCTGTTAACAGTGTGAAGCATATGGCAGAGAATATTTACAATTGCACCACCTATTATGGTTTCTTCATGTGTACTTGCATATTGAGTGTGGGAAGAATGATAGCTTAAATGCCTCTTTGCATACTGTAATTAGTCTAATCATGTGACTGCGCTCTCTTCAGGAGCTGTACACAAAGGGTAAAGTATATCTCTATATTCTTCTCCTTGTTGGAATATTGTAAGTAAGGTGTTCTGGGGCAGTTGGGATGTATCCTCAGGTGCCTGCTAATTCATGACTTTCAGCATTTCTGTAATGCTCTCCCATGAGTCAAATGAACCTACGACCATTTATGCCACCCTTCTTTGCATTTGCTGAAAATCCCTTGTTAGTGCTCTTTGCTTATGTGTACCATGCACTTGAGTAATATTCTAACATGAGATGCATAAGTGTTTTATATGATTCTCCTTGGAGACTGAGGTCATTTTCCCAGTAAGATACTGGGAAAGTATCTTACCAAAAAACCAAAGTTGGCTACTTGCTTCACTCCATTTCATTTTCCTCTCAAATTGATACATACAAATATGTGTATGATTTGGCTGATTCCAGATGTGACTTATTGTTATTGTTGTCATAAGGTACTACTTTTCTAAATTGTCAATCATATATCTTCATTATATTCCTCCCCACTGTTGTACCCTAAAGCATTGCCTTCTGTTCACTTCCAAATATGTTCTTCAACAATGTATACACTCACTAATAAAAATCTTCTACTTGCTCCTCAAATTTTCCTCTGATCTCGAGCAAACGGAACCCAAATGCACAAGCTATATGTCAAAGTAATTCAATGGAGAATGTATCTCACTGCAACATGATGCTCTGTGTCACTGGGCTGTCACTGGGGTGTGTGTCTGTTGCATAGGGCACCACTTTCACTATAAGACTATGGAAGGGATTGCTGCCAATAGCATAATATGGTAAACCTGACCATTAGAACCACTGTCACAGTCACAGAGGGATACAGCACACACAATTTCCACATGTTTTCTTATTGTGGTTTACTGTTGTACTTGAATCCATACATCCCCTTGACTTTACAACTATGTTCCCTCTAATCCCCTCCAGATACACTACTTCCAGACCACAAAATCTACTTCCACAATTTGAAATAGATGCAAGCTACTATCCCCATCACTTCTTGTATTGGTTCCCGTTCTTTCCACTCCTATCCTTAACTTTCCTCTCCAAAACCATACTGTAGGTTTCATTCATTCATTTACTGGTACACACAATACTAAATCACATATGTTCTTAACATCAAGCCCTTGACAACAGAGACAATCAAAAATCACAACTTTTCCATTCTGCCCTGTATCGTACATTTCCCCCAACAACTCAATCATAATTCTCACCCATTATGTATTCTTGCTGCTATACTACAGCTGATGCAGAACATAATTCACCACCATAGTATTCACTGTTTGATGGCACACACATCTGATCTGGTTCTGTCTCTTCTCCCTGTCTTGGTCAGAAATATTATTAATTCCATGAATGCTCATTTAGATTACTTAATTCCTCCCACTTTGTCAGGAAGTTCCTTTAGATTTTACCAGGATGTCCAAAAACCGTTGTAGGTGGTTTCATTGTTTCCCAGCTGCTGTATATATTCTTGTACAGGATAAATAGTCTACCCCTGATTTACTAAAATGAAATCCTTAATATAATACTTTCTCAAAATTTAAAAGCAGTATCAAATAAAGATCTAAGGTGTAGCAGTCGAACTATTCCATCATTTAAAACTTTAAAATTGTGTTTATTTATTTATAAATAATTAGACTCCATTTGCAAGAATTTGTTAATTCTTCTGGCTGAAGATCAGAAAATCTGTGATAAGTTACATTTGGGTGTTTTCACTCAGGCACTCTTAGTTCAAGAATCTTTTTTTTGTTTCAAGAAGTTTCTTAGTTTCAAAGAAAACTTTAATTCCCCAAAAGATACTCAGTTACAGGAAGATTGTTATATGTAGCACAATTATACAATGATAAATTATGACATTATGACCAAAGAAAATTTTAATTCCCCCCAAAAGATACTCAGTTACAGGAAGATTGTTATATGTAGCACAATTATACAATGTTAAATTATGACATTATGACCACCCCCATAATAGCTGGTATGTCCACCTTTGGCTTGGAAAAAGCACTGATGCATTATGGCGTGGAAGCAATGAGGCCTTGGTAAGGTGCCGGAAGGAGGGGGTGGGGGGATTGTCATCACACCTGCAAACACAAGTCACTTAATTCCCGCAAATTATGGGGAATGGGGTGATGAGCTCTGACACCACATTCAATTACATCCCAGATGTGTTTGATTGGGTTCAGATATTGTGAGGTGGGGTTCATCACATCAATTGGAAGACACCACTCCATCACAAACCTGGGCTTGTAACATGGTGCATTATCTAGTAGAAAAATGCCACTGCTGTCACAGAAAATGACCTTAATGAATGGGTATACATGGTCTGCTACCAGTTCAAGATGCTCCTTGGCCATCATGGTGTTCCTCAGAGCATAATGGAGTCTCAGCCAGCTTGTCTCCATCCCACATACAGGTATCAAGGAGCTGTTCCACTGGAAGACAGGGGAATCCTGTACTCCCACTGGTGTGATTAAGAAGGTATCGGGATTTATCAAACGATGCAATGGTCTGCAACTGTGTCAATGCCCATATCAGTCGTAACTGCCAATGCCATTGTGTTAACATTGGCATATGCATTGGTTATCAGCTGTGAAGGCTCATTGTCAGGAGTGTCTGATGCACTGTGTGTTCAGACACACTTGTACTCTTCCCACAATTAAAGTCTATTGTTAGTTCCTCCACAGTTAGCTTCCTTACCTGTTTTACCAGTGTACCAAGCCTACAATGTTAGACATTTGTAATGGTGGGTGGCCACCCAACCCCACGAGGCCTGTATGTGGTTTTGCCTTGTTTTCACCATGTGTTGACGATGTCCACTACAGCATTCCCCAAAAACCCAAGAAGTCATGCAGTTTCCAAAATGCTGATACCAAGGCTTCAGGCCATCACAATTACCCTTTGGTCAAGCTCTGATAAATTGAGCTCTTTCCGCATTCCACTCATGGACAGCATGCTCACAACATGCACCGAGTATGTGACTGTATAGCAGTAATTCCTCAAAGGGTGGTGTTGCTGTTGCCTGGATGGGTTTATATTAACAGTGTGTCAGTGGTCATAATTTTGTGGCTAATCAGTTTAGCTTTCAAGGAGGGTTTTAGTTTTGAGAAAGGAGATTAGTTTTGATGAAGTTTTCTTAGTTTGTGATAAGTTTCTGATTTTAGATAATTATTTACTTCTTTATTTTTTATTTTTAGATTTGCAATTAAATCCTGCTACAATCTTTCACATCTCCAGTGCTTTTTCTTGTATGCATAATTACACAAACAATCCAAAAACCCACTCTCATTAGCTCAGTATGGGTCTGCAACTGACCATTTGAAATATGTCCCTATTCGACCAAAACCCCTGCTCAGTTATTGCATCATGGACCTCCTCTTTCACTAGATTTTCAAAATAAAAATAAGATTCACCTGTGCTAACATAAATGTAGATCCTAAGTAATCATTGAATCCCCTGTGATTACCTAACCCATATAAACTTAACGTTCTCCATACTTACACCTTATACCTAGCAGTGGGTCAGTTTACTAACACCCTCTGGGGTAAAATAGCTCTCACATCACAGTTTCTCATTCCTAAGTCCACTCTTATAGACCAGTGCAATTTTTGCCTTAACTACTATATAAAGTACCACCTGCTGTATGTAACCAATCTTCTATTGTATCAGAGCAATAACTACAAATCTGGCATGCTTTTTCCTAAATCTTGAGAAAGCACAGAATCATTTAGAGCATTCCCACGTCCCTTTGGTAGTCCAGACCTATAGATATACAATCAATTTTACCCATTTCACTGTGTCGTTTGTACCTAGGTATTTCTTATTCTACATGCATACTCTGATAACCACTATGAAGCATACGGCAGAGGATATTTACCACTTTACCACATTTCAAAAATTCTTCATTTTCTTGCTTACTGAGTGTGGGAAGAATGACAGCTTAAATGCCTTTCTGTGTACTGTAATTAATCTAAGTGTGTCTCTGTGGTCCCTTCAGGAGCTATTCACAATGGACTGAAGTATATCTCTGGACTCTTCGGCTAACAAAATTTATTGAAACATTGTAAGTAATGTTCCCTGGGGCAGTTAGCATCTGCCCTCAGGTGCCTGCTATTTCATGTTTTTAAGCATTTCAGTAATGCTCTTCCGTGAGTCAAATGAACCTATGACAATTCATGCTGTCCTTCTTTGTGTGTGTTGTACATCACTTGTTAGCACTCTTCAGTTATGTGTCCCATGCACTTGAGTTATATTCTAACATGAGAGGCATAAGTGTTTCATAAGATTCCCCATGGAGACTGAGTGCGTTTTCCCAGTCTCCTACCATTGAATCAAAGTCTACTACCGGGTTTATCTGTGACATAATTTATATACTCATTCATTTTCATTTCCCTATCAAATAGTTACATGTACGTATATGCATGAGTTGGCTAAATCCAACTGTGACTCATTGTTATTGTAATCATAGGAAACTAGTCTTCTTCATTGTCCATCCTCTATCTGCTTTAACTCTTATGTATTCCTCCCCACAGGTGTGCCCTACACCATTACCTTTTCTTCATTTCTAAATATTTTCTACAACAATGCATACACTCATCAATACAAATTTCTACTTCCTCCTGAAGTTTGCCTCTGATCTCTACCAAACTGAACCCATGTGCACAAACTACATGTCCCAGTCATTCACTGAGGAATGTTAAGAGTACAAAGACACAAATCTGCTGTATCTCACTCCCACAGACACATCAGGTCACTGGGGTGTGCGACCGTTGCATAGGGCACCTCATTCAGTGTGAACATATGGAATGGAGTACTGCTGATAGTGTAATCTGGTTAACCTGGCCATTGAAATCACTGTCTCAGTTGCTGAATTTTGCAGCACCCTCCATTGCAACATAATTTCTAATCTTGGTGATCTGTTGAACCTCCATCCATATATTCCCTTAAGCTTACAACTATGTTACCTCCAATTCCCCTTCCAATATGCTAACTTCAGACCACAAAATCTACCTCCACAGTCTGAATTAGATCCAACCCAATATTCAGATTCCTTCTTGCATTATGGTTCCCCTCCATTTCATTCCTTTCCTTACCTTTCTTCTCCAAAACCACGGCTTAGGTTTCATTCGTTCGAGCACATGTGCACACAGTACTAACTCTCACATCTTCTTAGCATCAAGCCCTCCACAATGGATACACCCAAAACTCACAAGCTTTCCATTCTGCCATGCATCATACATATCCACCCAACAACTCACTCATAACTCTCACCAGTTATGTATTCTTGGTGCTATACTCCAACTAATGCAGCACTTTATTCACCATCATAGTATTCACTGTTTGACAGTGCATGTATCAGATCTGGTACAGTCTCTTTTCCATCTCTTGGTTAGAAATAATATGTAATTCCATGGATGCTCATTCTGATTCCTCAATTTCTCCCACTTCATCCGTAAGTTCCTTTATAGTTTACCACAATATCCAAAAGCCATTTTAAGTGTCTTTTTTGTTTTCTAGCTACTATATACCTTCTTGTACAGTAAAAATAGTGTGTGTCCAGTATCATTTACAGCATACTGGGATTTCATTACACCCTATGGCATTTAGTCTTTTAATGTTTCATAAAAAAAGGCTTAAGATGTTTGCAAAAGTCCTCGGCTGCCAAAATTCTTGGGAATAGGCAGGTATCAAGAAAGAACTGCTATTGGAAAATCTCAGTGTGACTGTCTTGTGAAAGATAAGAGTCTTGATTTCTGCTAATTCTGAATGCAGTTTCAAGATCACTTGCAATGGAGGAAATGTTTGCAAGTGTAGTTGGTTTCGGAAAGTCCTGTGTATTGGCAAGTACTAAGCCAGCTGGCTTGCTGACCAATTTTATGGCTGTCATGCTAATGACTCGAGGATATAGTACCCACTGTTTCCACATAATTTCTGATCGTGGTGTCTTGCTGTACCTTCATCCACATATCGTCTTGAACTTACAACTGTGCACCCTCCTAATCTGTTCTTGATACAAGTGATACACCACACCCAACAAGGCAAGCAGCAGTGTACTCAGAAATGTTATTTGTTTAATACTTTGGAATTTTTAAAATAATTCTTCTTGCTTAAAAGCAAAACATCTGCGGCTAGTTAAATTTGTGTGCCAGGCAGGCAGTCAAACTCAAATCTGCTAAATAGTAGACAAATGTTTTCTCTGATGTGCAGGAATTTGTTCAACTGAGAGATAAACAAATGCCATGTGCAGTAGCATAACGTTTTAAGGAAACAAAAATAAATTTATGCAGGCATCTCATTACATTCTGGCTCTAATGTACTAAAAAGAAAGCACTAAAATAACACTTTCTCAAAATTTTAAAGCAGTGCCAAATAAAGATCTAAGATGTAGAATCAGAACTATTCCACCATTAAAAACTCATAACTGTGTTTCTTTATAATAAAGTGACTTCACTTGCAATTTATTGTTCATCCTTCTGGTTGAAGAGCAGATCATCTATGACAAGTTAAATTAGGATGTTTTGGCATTGTGGCTCTTACTTCCAAGAATCATTTTCATTTCAAGAAGTTTCTTAGTTTCAAAGAAATTTTTAGTTTTATGAAAGATACTCAGTTACCGGAAGATCATTGTATATAGCATAATTATGCACTGATAAGCCTGAACACTATGACCATCTACGTAATAGCCGGTATGTCTGCCATTGCTACATATAACAGTGGTAACGTGATGGCATGGAAGTAATGAGGCCTTGATTGGTCACTGGAGGGAGTTGGTACCACATCTACAGACATAGGTCTCCTAACTTCTGTAAATTATGCGGAAGGGAGTGATCAGCTCTGATGTGACATTCAAGCACATTCTAAATGTGTTCTATTGGGTTCAGATCTGGTGAGCTGGGGGCCACCACATCAACTGGAACTTGCCACTGTGCTCCTTAAACCAGTCCATCATAATCCTGGCCTTGTGATGTCGTGCATCATCTTCATGATAAATGCTGCTGACATCAGCAAACATGATTGTCGTGAGTGGCTGTATGCAGTCTTCAACCAATGTAAGATACTACTTGGCCATCATGATGCCTGGCATGAGCTACACTGGATCCATGGAGTCACCCACATGAATATCACCCAGAGCATAATGGAACCGCTACCAGATTCATGCCCTCCTGTCAGCAGGATGAAGAAGGTATCGGAATTTATCAGACCATGCAACTCCCTGCCATTGCACCAAAGTCCACTCCTGATGGTCACATGTCCATTTCAGCATAGTGGCTGATTTTGTGGTGTTAACATTGTCACTTGAATGGTTCACTGGCCGTGGGGACTCTTTGTTAGGAATGTTCGGTGCACTGTGTGTCCAGACACTCTTGTACTTTGCCTTGCATTAAAGCCTGATGTTAGTTCTGCCATCGATCCCTGCCTGTCCTGTTTTACAAGTCTGACCAGCCAAGGACGTCAGACATCTGTAATAAGGGCTGTTTGCCCAGCCCCACAAGTTCTGGGAATGGTTTCACCTTCTTTATGCCACGTGTTGAAGACCCTCACCACAGGACACCTAGAATACCTGACCAGTCATGCAGTTTCCAAAATGGCCGTGCCAAGCCACTGGGCTATCACATTCTGCCCTCAGGCAAACTCTGATGGATTGTGCACTGTCCCCACTCTACACATGAACTGCATGCTAACTGATACCACATGCACCATGCTTCTGTCTGTCTAGCAGTCATTCCTTAGCAGGTGATGCTGCTATTACCCTGATGGGCTTATATCAACAGTAGGTAATTGTTCATAATGTTGTGTCTGATAAGATTAGTTTTCAATGAGAATTTTATTTTGAATCTGGAAATTAATTTTCATGAAGTATTTATTAGATTTTTAGTAGTTTTGGGTTTTTAGGATTTTTTTGAAATTTGCAATTAAATCTTCATACAACCTTTCACATCATCTGAGCTTATCTTGTATGCATTATGGTACGGACAACTCAATAACTCACTCCCTTTAGCCCAATGTGGGGTTGCAACTGGCCATTTGAAATATATTCCTATTCTGCAAAATATCTGTACAGTTCTTGCATCAAAGACCTTCTCTTTAGCTGTATTTTCAAAACAAAGAAAGTATCATCTGTGCCAACGTATATGGGCATTGACAATATTAAATGAATCCCCTGTGATTATCTAACCCATATAGGATGAACCTTCTCCACGTGTGTTGTTGTACTCAACATTAACAGCTGTACCTGATCCCTAACAGGGGTGTCAACTTACTAACACCCTCTGGGGTAAAATATCTCTCATATCAAGGTACTCCCACACAAAAGCAGACACGAGTAAACAAATTTTGTCTCAGAAGTGCATGAATTTGTACTGTTGAGAGATAAATAAATGGAATGTGTGTGGTATCATAACTTTTTAATAGAAACAAAATTATATTTATGTAATAAGTACTTCATTACATTCTGGTGCCTGATGTACTAAAAAGAAAGCACTAAAAAATACTTTCTGACAGTTATAGAGCAGTGACAAAAAAGACCTAAGCTGTAGAAGCAGAACCATTAAAACATTTAAAACTTCTTATTTATAAATAATTTCACACCATTTTCAATATTTTAAAAATTATTATAGCAGAAGAGCAAATTATCTGTGATAAGTTATATTTGTGTGTTTTGGCTCAGTGGCTCCTAGTTCAAAGAATCTGTTTCATTTCAAGAAGTTTCTTAGTCTCAAGGAAATTCTTTGTTTTCTAAGAGATACTCAGTTACAGGAAGATCATTGTATTTAGCATAATTTAACAGTGATCAGCCAGAACACTCTGACTAGCTATGTAATAGCTTGTATGTCTGCCACTGGCACGGATAACAGTGGTGACTCATCATAGCATGGAAGCAATGAGGTCTTGGCACCACATCTGCAAACACAAGTCACCTAATTCCCATTAATTAAGGGCAGGGGTATGATAAGGTCTGACGCCACGTTCAGTCTGTTCCCAGATGTATTCGGTTGGGTTTCTAGTGAGTTGTGGGGCCAGCACATCAACTGGAGCTTGGCACTGTCTTCCCCGAACCAGTTCATTACACACTTGGTGCCAGCTTGACTCCATCCCACAGTGCAGTTGTCAAGAAGCTATTTCTCTGAAAAAAGACAAATTCACACACTACCATGGGCATGATGAAGAGGTTTTGGGATTCAGCAGACCATGCAATGCTCTGCCACTGAGCCAACATGCAGTGCCAATGGTTGCAGGCCCATTTCAGTCATAGTCGCCGATGTCATGGTGTTAACATTGGCACATGCATGGATTGTCAGCTATGGAGGCTCACTGTTAGGCGTCTTTGGTGCACTTTGTTTTCAGACACACTTTTACTCTGCCCATCATTAAAGTCTCGTGTTAGTTGGTAATGGTAATGTGTGTGAACCTTATGGGACTTACCTGCTAACGTCATCATTCCCTAAGCTTACACACTACTTAACCTAAATTATCCCAAGGACAAATACAAACACCCATGCCCAAGGGAGGATGTGAACCTCTGCCGTGACCAGCCGCACAGTCCATGACTGCAGCACCTTAGACTGCTCGGCTCTCTTGTGTTAGTTCCTCCACAGTTCGCTTTCTTACCTTTTTTGCCTGTGTACCGAGCCTACAATGTCAGACATTTGTAATGCGGTGTTACCGCCAACCCCATGACGTCTGTATGTGGATTTGGCTTGGTTTAGCCATGTTTTGAAGATGATCCTCGAAAACCCAACAAGACATGCGGTTTCCAAAATGCTGATACCAAGACTCCAGGCCATGACAATCAGCCTTTGGTCAAACTCTGATAGATCATTCTACATATGGACAGCACACTCACTGATAACACATGCACTGTGCATGTGTCTGACTAGCAGTAATTCCTCAGCAGGTGATGCTGCTATTGCCTGTATCGGTTTATACCAACGGTGTGTCAGTGGTCATAATGTTGTTGCTGATCAGTTTGGTTTTCATGGAGAATTTTAGTTTTGAATAAAGAGATTACTGTTCATGAAGTTTCTATTAGTTTTTAAGAACTGTTTGGTTTTAAATTTTTCTTTTTTTTAGATTTTCCATTAAATCTTCCTACAACCTTTCACATCTTCAGTGCTTATTCCCTTATGCATCATTGTACAAAGAATCCAAGAACCCACTCTCATTGGTCAGTGTGGGGCTGTAAGGGGACATTTGAAATATAACCCTATTCAACCAAAACCCTTGTTCTGTTCTTACATTATAGACCTCCTCTTTACCAACATTATGAAAATAAACAGAGAATATCACCCGTGCTAATGTATATGTACATCCACGATAATCGTTTTGTCTTCTGTAATTATCTAACCCATATAGACTGAACATTCCCCATGTGCATTTTTGTACCTATCATTAACACTTGCTCCTTATCCCTAGCAGGGTTGTCAGTTTCCTAATGCCCTCTGGGGTTAAGTAGCTCCCATATCACAGCACTCTCATACAAAAGTTATTCTACATCTAAAGTTAACCTTGTATCCACTTCTTCCCTTGGATGCATAATTACAGAAATCTTTGATCAAATTGGGATTGATTATCCATCTGAACGTATCACTATCCCTCTGAAATTTTCATACCAATGACCTAATGTGTAACAACTGCCCAGAATGTATTTGAGATTTTATTTATGTTAACTGCAATGCCTGCCAGTAGTCCACAGATAACAAAATCAGAAGCTCCAATGTAATCCTTCACTCCTGGTCATTTAGGGATGCAACTCACTCACTCCACACGAAGAACTGCTTCTTGAGTGAAGCTGAGTTACAACTTTACATCCTTATGCTTTGACACCTTTTGATTCCTGACGATACTTACTTTGATCCTCTTTTGTGAATATAATGAATGAACAAGTACTTCTGTCCCACAAGTTTCACCAACCTTCTGTCACTTGGATAACATAAGACAGGATGAACTGAATAGGTGACAACAGCAAATAAAGTCAAGAAAACTTTTGACAAATTATGCTGTATCACTACTAGCCATTTCTGTATAACTACAGAATCTTAGAGAATGCTTTCATTGGAAGTGAATAGTGTGTGCACAAAAATGGTTCAAATGGCTCTGAGCACTATGGGACTTAACTTCTCAGGTCATCAGTCCCCCAGAACTTAGAACTACTTAAACCTAACTAACCTAAGGACATCACACACATCCATGCCCGAGGCAGGATTCGAACCAGCGACCGTAGCGGTCGCGCGGTTCCAGAGAGTAGCACCTAGAACCGCTTGGCCACTCCGGCCGGCTGTGTGCACAGATTCTAATACTGTGATGTAGAAAACTTTGGAATATTACTTTACATTAAGCCCAACTAACCTAGATGCCCATCGGTATATGTCAGTCCACAATTAAACTGAAGATAATTAGACGTTTTCAAAATTTAACACAGAAAAACACAGGTGATTTATACAATAATAAGACTTTTTTAAATTGAAACCTAAATCAAAAACTGACCTATTTTGAGGATACGTAAGAACATAAATAATGTACAACATAACTATAATTTAACAGAAAAACTGTGAGTTATGGTCACTGCCCACTGCACTTATTGATGAATTTAATCTATATATTCATCATTATCGCTGCCATATTCTGCAAGATTCTTGATTTCTTTTGTTTTTGAGGATGATGCACATGTTCTTTGGTTTGTTGAAGGTAACCATCGATAAAATGAGTGGTAGTGTGGAGGAGTATATTGCAAACGTTCCAACATATGTTTTTTTCAGCTCTTTAACAGGTCAAAGATCTGGATGCTGGGGATCTTGAACAATATTGAACCAGTTTACTTTACTCTATTCAGTATTGGTTTTCCTATTGGAAATTGAAGCATCCTAGTTTTTGGTTGAAAGAAACTCTTCTCGCTTCATCTGTGTTGCCAGAAATTGATTTCTGTGTTTGGCAATTGTTAGCAAATCAGTCCAACCTCTTGGACCAAAAATTAATTCTTTCTTTTCTGCTTTGGATTCGAAAATGCCAAAACTGTGTCCCGAAATTTGTGGTAAAGGTAATCAGCTGACATCCTTGGATCTTGCAAAAGCTTTTGCAATGATAAGCTTAGTCTGATATTCCTGTTTTGACGTGTGCAAGAATCTGGTTGGGTGGTTGGTTTAAAAGAGGAGGGAAGGGACCAAACTACAAGATCATCAGTCCCTTGTTCCTAATAAAAAAATACCATAAGTGTGAGAATAAAACAGACAAGACATATAAAATGAAACGGAAACAAAGGGAAAACCACAAGAATGGAGGAAAGGGAACGAATGGTAAAAGGAACAAAAGAGGGGAAGAAAACAACAGAGAATAAAACAAGAAAGCAGATTAAAGTGGCTGGCTGACCACGAGAATAAAAAGGAAAAGCCATCCACTCTGCAACACTTGAAAACCTCCATCCTAAAACCACTAAGGTGGATGACACAGAGGTACAAAGAACATGTGCTAAAACTTAAATCAAATGATGAAACCAATCCTCACGAATAAAACCTAAAACTAAATCAGCCAATGAGGCATTGTCAGATAAAATGAGCGGCAGTGAGTCCGGTAGCCCAAGATTTCGTCACTGGGCAGTCAAATTGGGACAGTGCACCAGAATATGGGCCACTGTCAACTGGGCACCACACTGACACTGAAACGAGTCTTCATGGTGCAAGAGGTAACCATGGGTCACCCAAGTGTGGCCAATGTGGAGCTGGCAGAGGACAACTGATTCCCTGTGAGAAGCCCGCATGGAAGACTTCCACATACTTGTAGTCTTCTTAATGACACGCAGTTTGTTGTACATAGTGTTATGCCATTCCATCTGCCAAAGCCGAAAGTGGCATAAGTCAGAACGCAGGTCAGGTTCAGAGATTCCCATCTCCAGAAAGTGGTTTCCACGTAGCCTGTTTGGCCAGGATGTCGGCAAGTTCATTGCCTGGGATGCCGACGTGTGCTGAAGTCCACACAAACACCACTGAACGACAGGGCCAGTCCAGAGCATAGATGGACTCCTGGATGGGCGCCACCAAAGGATGGCGAGGGTAGCACTGGTTGATAGCTTGTGGGCTGCTCAAGGAGTCAGTACACAGAAGAAACGATTCCTCGGGGCATGAACGGAGATACTAAAGTGCACAGGATATGGCCACCAGCTCTGTTGTGAATACACTGCAGCCATCGGGCAAGGAATGCTGTTCAATATGGCCTCTGTGGACAAAGGCGAAGCCTACATTACCATCAGCCATCGAGCCATCGGTGTAAACTACTTCAGAGCCCCACAACACTTCAAGAATCGAGAGGAAGTGACAGCAGGGAGCCGCAGGGTTAACGGAGTCCTTAGGGCCATGCAAAATGTCCAGGAGAAGCTTCAGCCTACAGCTACACCACGGAGGTGTACATGAATGGACCTCGAAGATAGGTGGTGAAGGGAAGGACTCCAGTTCAGACAGAAGCAATCGCACGTGAACCCAGTCGCTAGACCTGACCTGGGCCGCCTATGCTGGAGGTGAACTGCCCTGGTTGGGAAAAGAAGACGAAAATTAGGATGTTTAGGAGAGCTACGAATTTGTGCAAGGTAACTGGCGACGAGCCGTTGTGCACGTCTGATCCTCAATGGAGGGACTCTGGCCTCCACCAGTACACTTGTCACTGGACTCATCCTAAAAGCTCCTGTCGCTCTTCTAACTCCGCAATGGTGCAATGGGTCGAGCAAATGCAATGCTGAAACTGCCACCGAACCATAAATCACACTTCCTCAATCAAGGCGGGATTGAACAAGGGCTCTGCAGAACTGCAGCAGCATGGAGCGATCTGCACCCCAGTTGGTGTTGCTCAGGCAGCGGAGGGCATTGAGGTGCAGCCAACACTTCCGTTTAGGCTGACGAAGATGAGGAAGCCAAGGCAAATTAGTGTCGAAAACCAGATGTAAGAATCGATATGTCTCCACTACAGTGAGTGGATCGTCATTAAGGTAAAGTGCTGGTTCCGGATGAACGGTATGACGCCGACAGAAATCCATGACACACGTCTTCATGGCAGAAAACTGGAAGCCATAGGCTAGAGCCCATGATTGCGCCTTGTGGATGGCTCCCTGTAGGCGACACTCAGCAACACCAGTACTGGAGCAGCAGTACGAAATGCAGAAGTCGTCTGCATATAGAGAAGGTAAGACAGAGGGCCTGACAGCTGCTGCTAAACCATTAATGGCCACTAGAAATAGAGAGACAATCAATACAGAGCCCTGCAGGACTCCATTCTCCTCGATATGGGTGGAACTATGGGAGGCACCAACTTGGACACGGAAAGTTCGGAGCAACATGAAGTTTTGTATAAAAATTGAGAGTGGGCCCCAGAGACCCCACTCATACAATGTGGCAAGGATATGATGTCGCCAGGTCGTGTCGTATGCTTTATGTAAGTCAAAGAAGACGGCAACCAGGTGTTGGTGTCTGGAAAAGGCTGTGCGGATGGCAGGCTCTAGG
The DNA here is from genome assembly GCF_023864345.2 of Schistocerca serialis cubense. Lineage (NCBI taxonomy): Eukaryota > Metazoa > Arthropoda > Insecta > Orthoptera > Acrididae > Schistocerca > Schistocerca serialis. The sequence goes on along the minus strand of NC_064640.1, from coordinate 398,566,308 downwards.
GACACAAGATTATCAGTGGTAGAGCGACCCTGGCAGTAGCCACTCTAATATAGAGCCAGTAGGCCATGTGACTCCAGGATCAAACCCAACCGCTGACACACCATACGTTCTACCAGCTTACAAGGAGCGTTGGTGAGGCTGAAGACCGATAGCTATCCACATCAAGCGGGCTTTTACTTGGTTTGAGCACCGGAATGATGGTGCTCTCCTCCCATTGCGATGGAAAGGTGCCATCGCACCAGATCCGGTTGAAGATGACAAGGATATGTTGCTTGTAGTCAGATGAGAGATGTTTAACCATCTAGCTGTGGATCTGATCAGGCCTAGGAGCTGTGTCTGGGCAATGTGCAAGGGCACTGAGGAGCTCCCACTCTGTAATTGGGGCGTTATAGGATTCACTGTGGCATGTGGTGAATGAGAGGACTTTCCCTTCCAGCTGCCATATGAGAGAGCGAAAGGCTGGGGGATAGTTCTCCGATGCAGAGGCTTGAGCAAAGTGCTCAGCAAAGTGCTCAGCAATCGTGTTTGTGTCGGTAGATAACACGCCATTTATGGTAACACTGGGAACACCTGTTGGGGTCTGGTACCCGAAAACACGTTTGACCTTTGCCCAGACTCGGGAAGGTGCCGTATGGCACCCAATGGTCGAGACATATCTCTCCCAACACTCCTGCTTCCGTTATTTGATAAAGCTGGTGAACGTGGGCACAGAGCCGTTTAAAGGCTATGAGGTGCTCTGGGGAAGGGTGCCACTTATGCCGCTGTAGAACTCGCTGACGCTGCTTAATTGCTTCAGTGACTTTCAGCTACCACCAAGGGACTGCCTTACACCAGGGGCACCCTAAAGAGCAAGGGATCGCGTTTTCTGCCGCAGAAACAATTGTTGTAGTCACCTGCTCAACCATCACATCGATGTTACCATGTGGGGCAGATTCAATGGTGACAGCAGAGGTGAAAGTTTCCCAGTCCACCTTGTTTAAAGCCCATCTGGGCACGCGTCCATGGGCCTGATGCTGGGGCAGTGACAGGAAGAAGGGGAAGTGGTCACTACCACACAGGTCATCATGTGCTCTCCAGTGAATAGATGGGAGAAGTCCTGGGCTGCATATTGATGAATCAATGGCCGAGTAACTACCATGAGCCACACTGAAATGTGTGGTTGCCCCAGTATTTAAGAGGCAGAGGTCGAATTGCGACAGTAAAGTTTCAGCATCTCTGCCTTGGCCAGTAAGCATGGTGCCACCTCACAAGGGGTTATGGGTGTTAAAATCTCCCAAAAGTAGGAAAGGTAGAGATAGTTGATCAATCAGTGCAGCTAATACATTCAGGGGTACTGCACCATCTGGATGAAGGTAGACATTGTAGACAGTTATTTCCTGCATCGTCCTTATTATGACAGCTACAGCTTCAAGAGGGGTTTGAAGGCGCACAGCGTCACACACGCATAAACGCAAACGCCACCTGACACTCGACTATAGTCACTACGGTCCCTGTAATATCCCTCATAGCCGCGGACGGCAGGAGTCCGCATTGCCGGGAACGAGGTTTCCTGGAGAGCAATGCAGATACCAGGTGTAAAGCTTAACATGTGCTATATTTCAGCCAGGCAGTCGAAAAAACTGCCGCAATTCCACTGGAGAATTACGTCATCGTGAGACTGGGAAGTTATCGAGCATTCAATGAGGCAGTTTACGCCTCAGAGTCAGCTGCTGCCACCGACTTATTGCCTGAGCAGTCTATATCCATTGTATCTGAGGATCTGGAGTGATCTAGGTCCTCAGTGGGTGCCAGAATGTCCACCCCATCCTCAGACACAGAGCTTGCAGATAGCAGTGGTGTGGGTGCCACCGCAAATTCCTTGGGCTTAGTGGTCTTCTTTTTGGATTTCTCTGCCGCTGCTCCTTGGGTTTCTCTTGCTGGGAGAATTTCACTGGCTCAGTCTTCAGGACAGAGGATGAGCATGAAGTCCTACGACCACCTCCTTTTGAGCTCTTCAGCTACTGGCGTGTGTCGTCTTTCCCACTAGCAGAAACCTGGGAAGGTAGTGACCCAAGGGACCCATTCCTAGCGAGAGAAGCCGAAGAAGACTCACGCTTCTCCAGCTTATAAGTGGGGACGGGCGTCCCCAAAGGTTGGGCGGGGGGGGGGGGGGCGGTGGCTCGTAAAGCAGGGAGGGAAATGCCCCCACCCCCCAATCAAGGGGGCACATGTTATCTTCCAGCTCTGAGAGCTGACTGGGGTTGGTGGGGCTGACGGTGCCAGAACTGTTGTAGTGGCGGCGTAAGAGGATGTCATATGCACAGGATGCAGGCATTCAAATTTCCTCTTAGCCTCAGTGTAGGTCAGTCAGTCTAGGGTCTTGTACTCCATGATTTTCCATTCTTTCTGGAGTATCCTGCAGTCTGGCGAGTAAGATGAATGGTGCTCTCCGCAGTTGATACAGATGGGAGATGGAGCACATGGAGTATTGGGATGTGATGGCCGTCCGCAATCTCGACATGTGACTGTGGAAGTACAGCGTAAGACATATGGCCGAACTTCCAGCGCTTAAAGCACCACATTGGGGGAGGGATATAGGGCTTTACATCACAGTGGTAGACCATCACCTTGACCTTCTTGGGCAATGTATCACCCTCAAAGGCCAAGATCAAGGTACCAGTGGCAACCTGATTATTCCTTGGTCCCCAGCGGACATGCTGGACCTAGTGTACACCTCGCCGCTGTAAATTGGCGTGCAGCCCATTGTCAGACTGCAAAAGCAGGTCCCTGTGAAATATGATACCCTGGAGCATATTTAAGCTCTTATGGGGTGTGATGTTTACAGAAACATCCCCCAGCTTGTCACAAGCGAGTAAAATGGTTCAAATGGCTCTGAGCACTATGGGACTTAACATCTATGGTCATCAGTCCCCTCAAGCGAGTAACGTTCATGACTGGGCAGAGGACGCCGTTTCGATCGAGACTGACCCAGATCTCATTTTGGACAAGTCTTCCACCTCCCAAAACTTATCCTCTAAATGCTCAACAAAAAACTGAGGCTTCATCGTTACCGGGGCGAATAAGATCCGCTCCCATCCTTAGCCTGACGTTCCTCCCCTGGTGTGGCCAGGTAGGGGTACGATTTGGGGTTATACTTCTGTGCATTGGCTTGAACTCGTGAATGCTTAGAGACTGCTGGTGATTCACCACCAGCAAGAGATGATGGACTATGCTTCATCACGTGTCATCTGCCCTGATGCCACCCACTCCGGCCGGGGACCCTCCCCACAGGCACCGCCCAGCCGCAGCAAAGGCCACCTGGCACAGGATGGTCATTGCCGGGGGTCCTAACCCCCAGGGGGATGGGCATCTACCCCTTGGCATACGTGGGTGGTTAATGGCACAGGCATCAGTAGAGCGACACCTGTGTGGTCAGGGGGCTACAACCAACATGGTGGCCCCACCACAATGGACTGGCTACTGTGCTGGATATCAGTTGCAAAGAATTCCATGGTCATCATTGACACAGAAAGCGGCACTGCATAGTGCATGATGGAAAACACATCCATGAAGGTGTCGTCGCCCAAGAGATGGAGAATGAGCAGGACTCAAATACGATGATGAGAAAGTGGGCTAAAGATCTCAATGCACGATGGACATGATGCACCATGTAAGGCACCCTTCCTCAATTGGCTCACTCTTCGGGAAAATTTTGAGGAATGAAGGTCAAACCCTACAGGCGACCATCACGTAAAGGCCGAAACATGCAGAACTCCTTTTAGTCACCTCTTACGACAGGCAGGAATATGTCGGGCCTGTTCTTACCTCCGGACCTGCAGGGGAATGCAAGAATCAGAACACATGATAATTTGGCGATGAGATGAAGCATGTTGTTTAAGATGTTTAACAAGACATGCTCCAATTTCCTGTGATCCTTGTGACCCTTATGTCTCATTCCACATGTACATGTAACCTATAGAGTCATTAAAACTGTGCACTCCTAGGTTATATACGTACATATTTAGTTTGTAATAGGCAAAAGATGTGGAAAGTTTTGGGAAAGGTAAAGCTCTTTCCAGATCATGAGTAAAAACGTAAACATCTTCTCCTGCAAGCAACTTGTCTGAATTCAAAAATGTCTTGCTTGTTGTGCCCGCTGAAGATAAAGTTCTTTTGTAATCTTTGCCTCATCCTTTTTTGCATCATCATTCTCAAAAGTAAGAATGTTCTGCAGGAAATCGCATAGCTGGTGTGTATCTTTGGACGGGGTTAATGTAATCTGAAATTGGTAGAAAACACGTGGCAATACATCTTTTCCTTGACAAATTTGGTAGCATCCTCTGCATCTTTCTGATATTCAGATCAGACTGCAAATATCTCCAATTTTGCGCATCAGATAGGGTATAATGAATTTTATAAGAGGGAAACGACTCGATGTGTTCTTTCACTTTTGTTACATCGATTTTATTTGCTGGCAGCCTATGGCCGCTTTCATCAATACATGCGAATGGTTTTGTACTACCCAGTATTTCATAAAGACGATCATCACTAACTTGAAATGTGTCCATAAAAAACATTTTTCACACACGAACTGACATCAGTGTTATCAAATAGTGTCATAGTTTTCGATTTTGGTGCTGACGATGAGTTTCTTGGACGACATTGCCTCACTTTAGTGTTGTGGATCAGTCCGCAAGGACAGACGTTCTGCTTTGCATTATCGCCCAATTTATTAAAAGGATTCGAACAATGATCGCCGTTCTTCAGGATTTACTAAAGCAAAACACTTTCGTGAACATTTACAGTTCACATTTTTAAAGGATTTTGCAGGTATATTTTTCCATTTCTGTTCACATAAGCTTTCCCAGAACATTTTTGTCAGAACTGACAACCCTTTTCCATAAATATTGCTTCCTCTTCCTTTCTATATCATCATATTTTCGTTTTCATTGCTTTTATCATGGTTGTCTAACTGGCGATCATCTTCTTCATAAATAAAATATTCGGAAGTCATTCAGTGTAACTCACTAAACAGTTCACAATTCAAAAAAATTATTCCAAAACGCGTGTTTAGCAATGCTTGTAATGCAACATTCCGGTTGGAAGGTTACAGTATCAATAACGAGATAAACAATACACTAGTTTTGGGAAAGAACCCTTCTCTGAGTAGTCACATGAAAGTACGACACATTTTAGAGGTTAGAATGTACAGGTACATACATGAATCGGACGAATTATTATCATTGTCTGGTACATACTCAGAACCGCTGTCTGAAAACGGCGTATTTTCAACGAGTGGAGAGGATATCCTGACCTAAAAATCACGTATTGTGTAACAGTAGCAGATTGCTCTGTCTTGTCTAACAGTACGCTAAGACAAACAAACCGGTGTTGCAAACTGACTTACACTAAGTGACTTCGGAATAGACTTGGCCACTGTTTCTATGTTTCGACGCCGAGCGAGGTGGCGCAGTGGTTAGCACACTGGACTCGCATTCGGGAGGACGACGGTTCAATCCCGCGTCCGGCCGTCCTGATCTAGGTTTTCCGTGATTTCCCTAAATCGTTTCAGGCGAATGCCGATTTCCTTCCCAATCCTTCCCTAACCCGAGCTTGCGCTCCGTCTCTAATGACCTCGTTGTCTACGGGACGTTACACGCTAACCACCACCACCACATATGTTTCGATACAGTGTATCGATACGTGGAACTGTTTCAGTGTTTCGGAACGGTTGTGGTTCACTGTTTCGAAACAGTGGTGTTTCATTCCGCCCCTGTCTCGGACCAGATTCGATCTCGAGCAAGACACAGAAACTGTATCGTTGTTTCAAAATAAGGCTGTTTCAGTCCACCTGTGCCTGGAACGGACTAATTGTATCGAAACAGTGATGTTTCATTCCACTCTGTGTCGGACGAGATTTGGGCTCGGCACAGGTACTGAAACACAACATACCACTTCATGAAACTCTTTCAAGAGTGTTGAAATCTTTTTGACAAGCAATAGCATGAAGCTTAAGGTATCCGAAAATAAAGCTTCGTTTCTAGCTGACTGTCCTGTTTCGAAATGGCGTAACATCTGCTTTATAAACACTAACCAAACAATAAAACAACGCGAACTATTCACATTCAAAATAATAAATATGTGAAAATCATTCAGTTAAATTACACTTTTTTTGTAACATACGCTTCTCTGTTCATGTACAGTAATCATATTAAGAATCGCAAGTAAGCCTACAACATTTTGAATAAAAAAAGGCGTAGAGTGACAGTTATTAGACATATACATAAATTTGATGTAGGTATAATTGCAAGCAATCTGTTTGACAAATCACTAATAGTGTAATGGTGTACGGGAAGGGCTAGGAAGCAAGGTGAATTTATAGTAACGGTTCGAAACACCTTGAAAGACAAAAAAAATTTTCTGTTATATTTTGTTATTTATTCGAATTATTTGGCGTTATTTGTGAGTCTATAGTCACTGTGCCTATTATCCACAATGATTCCCCTTGTGTAGATGGAAATTAGCAGGATGGGTATATTACCCATACTAACGGAATGTGTGTTTCTGCAGTTTGCTCCCACCTCCAGTTCCGTTCGTGGTGGTTCTTCTGTCTTCAGCTATGGCTGTCCTCAGCCAATTGAAAAGTATGAAAGTCACGGGACACGAAAGCAGCGCATTTGCTGCAGGAAATACGAAACTGCCAAGACGCCTAAGTGATAGTTTCATACTTTCTGCGACATGATTAGCGCTCTCGCACTCATTTGTGTTTATATGGACATACTTATACAGTAGACATTCAAGATGATAAATACAAATCCATGATCCGCCCCATCCTTTGTTATGCCAGCATCGCTTGGATTTCCGCCCCTCCCCGGTTCTATAAAGCCCTCCAAATCCTCGAACGCCATGCACTCCGCCTCGCCTTCCCCATCCGCCTTCCGTCCCCCACGCGCATCCTCTGTGACCTCATCCCCTTCCCCCACCTTCTCCTTTTCCTTGAACACGTCCGCACACTATATATTGTCCGCCGCCTTGATCCCCCTCACCCCCTGGTGTGTCCCTTCCTCTCCACTCCCAACCAGTTGCTGCGCCTTTACCGTTGTGTCCCTCCCTCTCTCCATCTCCACACCCTCCATCTCCTTTCCCAACACAACTTCCACCGTCTCCCACTCCCGGATGATGAGCTTCGCCCTGACATCTACCCTTCCTACCAACTCTAACCCCCTCTTCCTGCCTCCTCCTCAGGGCTCCCTCTCCTCCCCCTCTCTCCTTCTGAGCGGATTTCCCCTCGTACTCCCCGTCCATCTCTTGTGCCTTCTTTCAGTGTCTCTGCGCTCCCTCCTGCCCTGTCTTCCCTTTTCCTCTCCCCCTCCCCATGTGTCTCCTGCCTCTTCGTGAACCCACGGTTGCCCCTCCTTTCTTCATCCCGCCGCTTCCCCAGCTGCCCCATGCTCTCCCCTCCTTTTCCATCCTCTCTGACCTTTCCCTCGGCAGGTCCCGCCTGGTAGTTTTATTCTTCGTCGTGTGTGCTCCCAGTGGGTTTTAAGTGTGTTGTTTCGGAGTGTTTTTAATACTGTGGCCAACTTTTAACCTGTGCATGCACATCCAGTGTCTTCTCTGTGTTTTAAGAATCGCCAACTGTGTTTTTTTTTTTTTTTTAACTTTCTGGTGACTTTTTTAACTGTCCCCAATGAACGTCTACATGTCAGTGTATTTTTACCTCCATTTTCTCCCCTTACTCTGTTTTACGTTCCCCTTTTTTACCTCCTTATGTATGTATTATTTTATTCTTGTTTTAGTTGTCATGTCACTCGGCTGAAGAGCGGCGGATTGTGCTGCTGACAGCCCTCCCCTGCCCATATGGGGCAGGGGCATGAAATCACAATAAAGAAAAAAGAAAAAAAAAAAGAAAAGATGATAAAATGTGTAGGTTTATTAGAATACAAAACACAATCTGTTTCACTGTTTCGAAACAACGTATCGGAACATTATATTGTACTGTTTCATTTGTTTCGAAACAGTTATGTGTTTCAGTTTGCCCATCTCTACTTCGGAACATTTCAGCTCCTTTAGTCCGGGGTCAGTAAACGTGCTGCCATCTAGCATAAGAAATGTCAAATTGTGACTTACTCGTCTCGGCAATTGAAAGACTGAATACCCAGGAATCTGTTGCGACATACAAGTCACTTGCAGAAAAACGATGACTTAAATTGATTGCCATCTGAGCCCTCCATATAAAGCACCACCTGCTGTATGTAACCAATCTCCTACGGTATCAGTGCAATAAGTACAAAACTGGCACGTTTTTTCCTTGATCTCAAGAAACCACAGAAGTATGTACAGCATTCCCACATCCTTTTCATAGTGCAAACTTATACAGGTACAATCAGGCTTACCCATTTCATATATACTTTCTACCCAGTTGTTTTTAATTCTACGTATATACTCTGCCAACAATGTGAAGCATATGGCAGAGGATATTTGCAATTGTACCACCTATTATGGGTTCTTCACACTTTGTTTGCATATTAAGTGTGGGAAGAATGATAGTTTTAATGCCCCTGTGCATAGTGTAATTAGTCTAAGCTTGTGTCTGTCCTGTGTTCAGGAGCTTCACACAAGGTGTAAAGTATATCTATATATTCTTCTCCTAATAAAGTTTGTTGGAACATTGTAAGTAAGGTATTCTGGAACAGTTGGCATCTATCTTCATGCGCCTAGTAATTTATGATTTTCAGCCTTTCAATAATGCTCTCCCATGAGTCACATGAGCCTATGGCCATTCATGCTGCCCTTCTTTGTGTACATTAAACATCCCTTGTTAGTGTTCTTTGGTTATGTGCCCCACGCACTTGAGTAATATTCTAACATGCGATGCTTAAGTGTGTTATAAGATTTTACAAGGAGACTGAGGTCATTTTCCCAGTATCCTATCAAAGAACCAAAGTCTGCTACCTGATTTATCTATAACATAACTTACATATTCACTACATTTCATTTCCTCTCAAATTGTTGCATATAAATATGTGTTTATGATTTGGCTGATTTCAGCTGTGACTCATTGTTACTGTAGTCATGGGATTCTACTTTTCTACGTTGACCATCCAATATGATCATCAACAATACAAACACTCATACATTCCTTCCACATATTCCTTCCTTTGCCTTCTGTTCACTTCTAAATATGTTCTTATGCAATGCGTACACTAACCAATACAAATGTTCTGCTAGCTCCTCATACTTGCCTCTGACCTCTACCAAACTGAACTATGTGTACAACCTACATCTTTCAGTGATCAGATGATGAATGTTAAAAGCACAAACACACAAATCTGCTGTATCTCACTGCAATGTGATACTCCAAGTCACTGGGTTGTGTGTGTTTTGCATAGGGCACTGCTCTCAGTGCAAATCTATGGAATGTAGTGCTGCCAATAGTATGTGATGGTAAACCTGGCCATTGGAATTACTGTTACATTTGCTGAAAGATGCAGCACCCACCACTTCCACATGATTTATACTTGTGGTGAAGGATTGTACCTGCATCCATGTATCCCACTAACCAGACAACTATTTACCCTCCAGACCACCTCCAGATACACTACTTTCAGAAAATAAAATCTATTTTTACAGTTGTTAATTATTTCCCAGATAATATTCCCATCCCTTCTCAATTTATGGTTCCCCTTCATTCCAGTGCTTTCTGTGGTGTCATCGTCAGACACCACACTTGCTAGGTGGTAGCCTTTAAATCGGCCGCGGTCCGTTAGTATACGCCGGACCCGCGTGTCGCCACTATCAGTGATTGCAGACCGAGCGCCGCCACACGGCAGGTCTAGAGAGACTTCCTAGGACTCGCCCCAGTTGTACAGCCGACTTTGCTAGCGATGGTTCACTGACAAATTACGCTCTCATTTGCCGAGACGATAGTTAGCATAGCCTTCAGCTACGTCATTTGCTACGACCTAGCAAGGCGCCATTACCAGTTACTATTGATGCTGTAAAACATGTACCGTCAAGAGCGATGTTCACCAATCATGGATTAAAGTTAAGTATTCCAGTAGTTACGTAAGTTCTTTGCTACTATAAATTCCTTGTCCTCTTCCAGACCTAACGCCAGCCTGCGTGGGCTTAAACGCATGCCAATTCTGCTTCCTCATAGTGGCTTGGCTGTCTTGCCAAGTCACAACAGTTTGGCGACGAGCCCAATTCGCGTTCGTAACTGTACGGCCCTGATTTACTTGTGTAATAGCTTCGCCACAATCTCCAGATGTACTGTCCGAATTTTATTGCTTACAGAATCAGCAGATGCAGGCCTTACTGGATGCCCTTGGACAGCTCGTCCAGGGTCAATGTGCACTGCAAAACGATGCGGCAGCTGCCGCTTCACTGCTACCGCCACCACAACACGCAGTTGCACAACCTTTTCGTCCTTTTGATGCGGCACTGGAAAGCTGGACGGAGTGGTCACGCCAATTTGGATTCCATCTCGCCGCCTACGGAATTCAAGGTAACGAGCGGCAGACTTTTCTCCTTTCTTACGTCGGAGTGACCACGTACCGTGTTATCGTCAAATTATTTCCCCGACGCGACGTAGCAACTCTGGCCTACGACGAAATTTTGTCTTCATTAGATGCATATTTCAAAGAATCAGTCAATGCAGTTGCCAAACGGTATACCTTCTTTCGTACAAAACGTACGGCAGGTCAGGCTAATAGAGAGTGGGTTGCAACTTTGCAAGGCCTTACTAGGGATTGTGCTTTTGAGTGTGAATGTGGACTCCCTTATTCAGATACTATGGTACGTGATGCAATAGCACAGAACGTTTCTGATGTTCGTATAAGGGAACAGATTTTGAAACTAGTCAATCCCTCCCTTCAACAAGTGATAGACATATTGAATCGGCAGGACACACTTGACTTTGCTCAGGAATAATTTCAAACTTCGCCACCCGTGTGTCAGGTTAACCGGCCCACCGGGCGAGCTGCACGGAACAGTAAACAGTCCTTGCGCCCGGCCGCGCCAAAGCCGCCTGGCTCTCAGCCACGTGTACCGCGCCAGCAAGCAAATGCAGTGAAATCATGCCCGCGGTGTGCTACTAGACATTCGCGTGAGAATTGCCCATCACACCACGCTATTTGCTTTTTCTGTACTAAAAAAGGACATGTTCAAAGTGTTTGCCAGAAAAAGCTTCGATCGGAAGCTCAAAACCAATCCAGGCCCTTTGCTTCGTGCCAGAATCGGAATCAAACCAAGGATACTCAGGCTCGCGACACTTCGCCCTTGGAAATTCATGTAGTTCATTCCACTCCGCCCAGTGCCACTTTCTCTAACAGTGACTGTGTTCGTCCCACAAAAGTGTGCATCGACATCGCAGGAACTCCCATCAAGTCGCAAGTGATTCTGTACCAGAGTCAGTTCACGTTGCACGAGACAGCCGCTCTTGTCGTCAGCAGGACAATAAACTTTTGGTGGACTTGGACATTAACGGCAAAGTGATCCCGTTCCAGCTCGATACCGGAGCTGCAGTTTCACTAATCAATCACGCCACGTACAAACAGCTGGGCACACCTCCGTTGGGTGCCGCAAATGTTGTTATTCCGGACAAGCGATCCCTGTGTTAGGACAGTGCAGCCCTCTGGCAACATACAAGGGGCAAACAAAACTTGTGTCGTTTTACGTCCTTCGTTCTTCTTCTGCAGTGAACTTGTTTGGTTTCGATTTATTTCAGTTGTTTACCTTGTCTATAGTAAATCAGGTCCTATCAGTGAACCAGACTGTGCCTTCAGCCAGTGTTTCTCGTCTGTGAATCCCCAACTAGTGACTGCAACTTTTCCTTTACCCTGCCCGGAAGATCTTTTTGACAAACTGTGCCCGGGTAAATATTTTTCGAAGTTGGACCTCGCAGATGCATACTTGCAAATACCGGTGGACGAAGAATCCCAGCGTGTTTTGGTGGTTAGCACGCATCTTGATTTGTATCGATTCAAACAACTGCCATTCGGGTGTGCATCCGCCCCTGCATTGTTTCAGCAATATTTACAAACTGTTTGTGCGTCGGTCCCTACTGCAGCAAACTATCTGGACGATATTGTGATCTCCAGAAAGACGGAAGAACAACAGTTAGCCAACCTCAGAACATTATTTCAGGTCTTGCGACAAAATGGTCTTCGCTTGCGGAAGGACAAATGTGTGTTTTTTGCTCGTGACATACCCTATCTGGGACATGTCCTCAATGCCCAAGGCATACATCCCAGTCCAGAGCACCTCCGTGCCATACAAGACTTGCCTTCGCCGCAGAATTTGAAGCAGCTACAGAGTGTGCTGGGAAAAATTAATTATTATCATCGCTATGTGCGCCATGCCTCTTCCATTTCAGCTCCACTTCATCGCTTACGCCGTAAGGGTGTTTCGTTCGTCTGGACAACGGAATGCAAACGCGCCTTTCGCCAGTTGAAATCAGCGTTGCTTTCCAATACTTGCCTTACGCCATTCGATCCCCGGAAGCCCCTTTTGTTGATGATGGATGCATCGGATTTCGGGATCGGTGCTGTGCTTGCGCACAAAGATGGTTCGCACGATCGCCCTATTGCCTTTGCGTCCAAATTGCTCTCGTCTGCACAAAGAAATTATTCACAGATCGAGAAAGAAGCATTGGCTCTCGTATTTGGTGTTACAAAGTTTCATGATTTCTTGTATGGTCGTCACTTTACCATCATCACAGACCACAAACCTTTGACATCACTTTTTCATCCGACCAAGCCTGTACCTCCACGTACAGCCCAAAAATGCATTCGCTGGTCTATTTTCCTCTCGCAGTACCGCTACGATATCTTGTATCGATCCACTGCTAAGCACGGAAACGCCGATGCATTGTCCCGTTTGCCCGTTGCTGAGGATAGCGCATTCGATTCTTCCAAACGTGCTTGCATGTTCATTGATTCGGCAACCGATGACGTGGTCGACTCGTTTCCGATTGATTTTCGTTGTGTAGCTACAGCCACAGCTGCCGACCCTGTCCTTGCTACCGTTCTGCGTTTTGTTGCTACGCAATGGCTCTTGTCAAAGTCATGGATCGAGGATCCGTGGGTTCGCCGATTTTTTTGCTCACAAGGAGAGACTTTTTGTACGACGTGGTGTTGTGTTGTTGCGTTCAGATAATGATCAGTCCAGGGTCGTGGTACCACGTTCGTTACAATCCTCTGTCTTACAGCTTCTCCACCAAGGACATTGGGGTATAGTGCGAACGAAACAACTTGCTCGTCAGCACTGTACTTGGTTCGGAATCGATGCTGCGATTACACAAATGTGCTCTTCTTGCATGGTGTGTGCTGAACAACAATCAGCACCACCGCAGAAATTCTTTGCATGGCCAAAAGCCACTTCCCCTTGGCAACGCTTACACATCGATTTTGCTGGTCCATTCTGGAATGCTCGATGGTTGGTTCTGGTCGATTCATTCAGTAATTTTCCTTTTGTTGTCCGGATGTCTTCCACGACGTCTTCTGCCACCATCCAAGCGTTATCCGCTATCTTTTGCATCGAAGGTCTTCCACAGACTATTGTTTCCGACAATGGCCCACAATTCATGTCCGCAGAATTTCAGTCATTCTGCAAGGCCAATGGTATTCAACATCTGACGTCCGCGCCGTTTTCGCCACAGTCAAACGGTGTCGCTGAACGTTTGGTCAGGACTTTCAATTCACAGATTTTGAAGTTGAAAGAGTCGCATTCTCGGGAGGACGCGTTATTGCTTTTTTTGCCCTCGTGACGCTCTCAGCCCCGAGATGGTCGTTTGCCGGCTGAGTTGCTTCATGGTCGCCGTCATCGAACCTTGATGTCTTGGCTACATACGCTGCATCAGGTTCCTGTGCGACGGCTGACACCTGCTTTTGCCCCAGGTGATCTTGTCTACTACCGCAACTATCGAGGGTCACGGCGTCGGCTCAAAGGGCGCATTCTACACTGCCTCGACCGCGGTATGTATCTGGTTTTGGGGGCCTCTGGTGAGGTGCGTCGGCATCTCAATCAGCTGCGCCTCTGTTGTCACACGGGATCTGCCGCTCCCCGTCTGCTTTCAGCGACGGTGCCGTCCGGTCAGCGCCCTCGGGACCCATCTACTGGCTCGCCTCAGCCCCAGGTGTTACCGACGATGCCTTCCATTTTGCCCCATGGCGACGTCACGCCGACGCTGCCTCCTGTTCTCCCGCCGCCGATGCCCGCAGTGAACGCGTCGCTGCAGCCACCGGGGGCCTCCCTGGGTCACGTGCCGCCGATCGCTTCCCGTGACCAGTTGTCCTCCGCCATGGAACTCTTGCCCGCTCCGGACCATATGTCATCTTCGGCCGTCGGGTGCCCTGGCTCGATGGAGGTTGACCCTTCGGCCCCTCCTATCTCTCTATGGGAGCATACACCGCATGCTGGCGTGCACCCTGAAGCAGGTTTTCAGGCGTTTCCTAGCTCCCCTTGGTCCGAATGGCAGGGTGGGGGTGGCACAGCCTCGACTGTTGTTAGGATCCCCACCTCATCGCATACGTCAACATGGGGTCCTCTCCACGGCGGGCGGAAGCCTTATGCCACAACCGTCCGCTGATTTGCGGGGGAGGAATGTGGTGTCACCGCCAGACAGCACACTTGCTAGGTGGTAGCCTTTAAATCGGCCGCGGTCCGTTAGTATACGTCGGACCCGCATTTCGCCACTATCAGTGATTGCAGACCAAGCGCCGCCACACGGCAGGTCTAGAGAGACTTCCTACCTCTCGCCCCAGGTGTACAGCCGACTTTGCTAGCGATGGTTCACTGACAAATTACGCTCTCATTTGCCGAGACGATAGTTAGCATAGCCTTCAGCTACGTCATTTGCTACGACCTAGCAAGACGCCATTACCAGTTACTATTGATGCTGTAAAACATGTACCATCAAGAGCGATGTCACCAATTATGGATTAAAGTTAATTATTCCAGTAGTTACGTACGTTCTTTGTTACTATAAATTCCTTGTCCTGTTCCAGACCTCACGCCAGCCTGTGTAAGCTTAAACGAGTGCCAATTCGGCTTCCTCATAGTGGCTTGGCTGTCTTGCCAAGCCACAACACTTTCCTTTTCTTTCATCTAGAAAATCATGGCATGTGTTCCATTCATTGAACTACCAGTTTAAATAATACTAACACACACATGTTCATAACAACAAGCCCTTCACAGTGGACACATCTGAAAATCACAACTTCTTCATTCTGCCCTGCATCATTCAGATCCACCCAACAACCTGTATGTAACTCTCACCAGTTATGTATGCTTGGTGTTATATATTCCAACTGGTGCAGCACTTTATTCACCGTTGTACTATTCACTTTTTGTCGGCACACATATCTGATCAGGTTCTGTCTCTTCTCTCTGTCTTAATCAGAAATAATATCTAATTGCGTGAGTGCTCATTCAGATTTCTTAATTTCTCCCCCTTTGTCAGAAAGTTCCTTTATGTTTTACCAGGATGTCAAAAACCCTTTGCAGGTGGTTCCCATTGTTTCCCAGTTGCCATATATCTTCTTGTACAGTATAAATAGTTGTGTCCCATGTGTCTAGCAGAATAGGTTAGAATTGCACACAATGGCTTCTAGTCTCCTAATATTTAATAAAAGAAGTCAAGACATTTGCATCAGTTCTTGGCTGCAGAAGTTCATGGGAATAGGCAGATATCAAGAAAGGTTTGTTATCGGAAGATGTGTTTGTGGCTAACCTGTCAAACATAAGAGTCTTGATGGCTGCTAACATTAAAAGCAGTTTTAAGATGATGTGAAATGTAGCAAGTGTTTGCAAGTGTCACAGGGTTCAGGAAGTCCTGGGGTTTGACACGTTTGAAGGAAGGACCGTGATGTCTTTGTAGCTGGTTTGGTGACCAATTTGCAGGGAGGTGTTTATGATTGCCATGTTGATAATAGGCTTCACAAAACGAGGCAGGAAGGATAGTGCTAGCAACTATTAACTTTTTTAATACTAAGGTGTTTTGTTAAAAATTCTTCTTGCTGAAGAGTAGGACATGTGTTAGTAGTCAAACTTTTGTGCCAGACAGTCAATCAAACTGAAAACTGCTAAACAGTAGACAAATTGTGTGTCTGATGTGCGGGATTTTGTACTATTGAGGGAAAAAATGAATGATATGTGCATGGTAGCATAACTTTTTCATAGAAATAAAAATAAATTTATGCAAGGACCGGTATTTCATTACATTCTTGATCTGATGTGCTAAAAAAAGGTGCAAACATGGTCCTCTCTGAAAACGTTAATGCAGTGTCAAAGAAAGATCAAAGCAATAGAAGGAGGTTTCTGATAGCTACATATTACACTGTCTAAAATTTTTAAGTTGTGTTTCTTTATTTATAAAGAATTTGACTTCACTTGCAGGCTTTTTAATTCTTCTGGCTGAAGAACAGAACATCTGTGATAATTTACATTTGGGTGTTTTGGCTCACTGCCTCCCCTTTGTTCCAGGAATCTGTTTCATATCATTAAGTTTCTTAGTTCCATGATGATTTTGAGTTATTGAAAAGGTATTTAGTTACAGGGAGATTGTTGTATGTAGCATGATCAGAGTTTCTGAGTTTTAATCTTGGGTTCTTCTGATTGGGATTGTTCATAAATGTAGAGCTTTGTGTGGATTGTATTTCACTTCACTGCTGCAGCTACCACAGGGAGAAACCTCAAGAGAAGGGTTACAGTAGTCATTGAAGCCGTAAGCTCACATGTATGAATGCACTTTATGGTGAGTCCAAAGTGGGCTAAAGGTAAGGAATGAGGTAAAATTAAATCACATTACACTGTGGTCTCTCTAAAACTGGCTGAGGAAATTGGCTGGAAGTTGCAAATTTGGAGCAAGGCAAGGGTACATAACCTCAAATAAAACAATGCCCACAAATCAGTGCTGTGTTATAACCAACCTTTAGGCCTAGTGCAGCTGTACTTTGCTATTACATTTGTGTGCCACAACTCACCTTGGCCAAAAATTAGGTCAATGCCATGTCTAAGGAGTTGAAAATTCTACTGATGACAGCTAAATAAAATATATATATATTAATGGCACAATGTAAACATTCAATAAGACACAAAGCAATAGGCTGGTCATTAAAATTTCAATGCCAAATGGGATAGTAAATAACGAAATTGGAATTTGAGTGGAAGACTGACTCCAGTCGCTATCTGGTATCAAAATGCTTTGATGATGAAAGTTGTAATGTTGTGCTGGACTGAGACTTGAATCCAAATCTCGTACTTGAGTGGCCCAACAGAACAGACACCACACATATATATGAGTACAGTATATCTATAGGTGTGATTGCCTTTATAACTTCAGTGTGGAATGGCACAAATTTTCAACTTTCAGCATCGCATTATTTTGATGCCCAATTGCTCTCCTTCAAAGTACAGTTTCTACCACAAACAACAATGTGGTGACTGTGAGACATGTTCGACAGAACAGACATGAAAAACATATAAATAGGAATTTTAATTATTGTGTGTATAGATGTTGTTGGCAGAACTGCTACTTATGGCAGCAAATGTGGCTGTAACGCATGTGAGCAGCGATGCACTGGTGGTTAATTTCTATGACAGAGTTCATTAACTGTAGTGTCTGGTGAGTGTACATTTGCCACTCTCTCAGCACCCCATGATCAGATGTTTTCGTGGGTGACTTTGTCCAAAGATAACGTGATGGAGACCTCAAAGATAGGACACAGCCACTTTTCATACCACATCACAAATGTGACGCCCCAATTTACTGGCCATGCAAACCAAAGGTAATTGTGTTACTTACACAATGGCAAACCATACCATCACGTCATGTGCTGCGTTTGTATGATGACGAATGCAGTTTTGCAACATTAAATCTCCTCAGAACCTCCACACATGTGCGTATCCGTCATACTGCTGTACATAGAACTGAGACTCACATGAAAAGACGACATTGTACCACTGCTTTATCCTTCTCTATGCCACTGTGTCAAAAGAAATCGAATCAATGGTAATATTCTGACAGTCCATGGTGCTCCAGTCGTCATTGCCCTGCCCTTGTGAATACTGAAAAGGAGCCATTTCCGGACTCAAAGTACATGACAGCTCTACTATCTTTCACGCCCAAGCGAGCAATAAGTCTGCCTCTTGTGGGCTTGTCACATGGTGCCATTTTCTTCATAGAGTACAGTATGACCTTCGTGAACACATTGATTCCATGTTCGCATGGATCCTGATCAAGGTGAGTAGCAATATTGCAGGATGATAAAACACAGTGTTGATAATCCACCATCCTGTTGCTGTCGAATCCCTACTTATGATGCTAGGAGTTTCTCCTTCTTATACGAGGCATCTGGAATGATAATCATTTGCATATCGAAGGATGTAGTACAGTTTCTACCAGTTTGACATTTATTGTATACCACCGTCATTGTGTTGTGGTTTTAGCTGCCAGTAGTGTATATTAAAACTATTTGTATCTGCTTCTTACAGTAAGATTAGTGAGCCTGCCAGTACATCGCAATTGCTAAATCTGACCACAAACGAAAAATATTCAATTTCACCCTTTTTTCAGCATTTTGTTGGCAGGGAATCAGCAACTTCATCAAAATTGTTGAAGCTTTTATTAACGATTCTGTCAACAGTTCCAGTATTTATGTTAGGCGAGTAGTTTAGAACCTCAGAGGTTCATTTTCAATCTTGGCCCACTGAGGCTGCACTGACGGTGCCCGACATCAAAGTGGGAACAAGTGCTTTACAAATGTTTGCAGAATGAGTGCCAAAATCCACAAGTGTCTCTTACCAAGTCAAAATCAATCTTTGAAAATAAACCTGTGGGGTTCGAAACTAGCAGCCTAGTATAAATACTGCAACTGTCAGCAGAATCGTTAATAAAAGCATTAAGAAAAACAGTCAGTTGTGATTCCAGAATGGGAAAACCTGCTCTATAGTGTAGGCTATATTCTTTCCTTATGTACAGAATGTAGTGACATGACTTCCACCGACTATGTGCGACGATTCTGGAATGATAATCATTTGCATATCGAGGCGTGTAGTACAGTTTCTGCTAGTTTGGCATTTATTGTATACCACCGTCATTGTGTTGTGGTTTTAGCTGCCAGTAGTGTATATTAAAACAATTTGCATCTGCTTCTTAGAGTAAGATTAGTGAACCTGCCAGTGCATCGCAATTGCTAAATATGTATGGGAACCGGATGTATGGCCTAACCCCTCTTCAACCGTCTCTTTGTGCATATCTTCCTGCCCCACCTCCTTCTCTGGCCATTACCTCCTTCTCTCTCACTTTCTCTATTTCTGTTGATCTTCTCCTCCTGTCCTTCTTTCCATCTCCTCCTCCTGCCTCTTTCTGTCCATTCCTACTTCCCCTGTCTACATCCCCCCTCCCCCCCTCGCCCCTCACTCGGTCCATCTCCTCTTTCCCCCTTTCTCTGGACTTGAGGGACTTGAGGCTTGATTATTGTTACTGCGAACGCAGCCTTGATTGGTAACTGAAATCGTTTAAAACGAATGAGTAAATTGGTTTGGATTCTTGGTATACACGATAAGAGAGACCTCTCCTGCTGCTGAATCTGTGAGGATAGTAGCTTCAACGAAAGTATTTCACATAGTTGTAATTTGCGAACGTGTAGAATTACAAAGTTTCCGACGATACAGATTCCATAGTAGTTTTCTAATCATTAGCTAATAGCCCATAAGTACAAATTTTCTGTTTTCTATTGTAATTATAATTGACTGCGAGGAAGAAAACAAAACAGCGTATAGTTGCCCATACAATCGTTTAAAATTATGTATATGTCGAAACAGTATACAAATATAAGATAAACAATTTTTCTAGAGGTTTAATTGCTGCGCTATCGTAATTGGAACTGACTGCGAGAAAGAAACCAAAACGCACATTTTCACAGCTCTGCATATCACAGAATTTTCCTTCTCACAGTTGGTTTTTACAGAAAACTAACACTGATGTTTAAAAAGTACACAGCTATGTCTCAATATTTATTGGAGAATCATGTAAAACTTTAAAGCAAACACGTCAAGAACTTTACGAGACTTTTCTAACACCATATTAAAATGGTGTATCTTATGCCTATACATTTTTGAGTATATTGGTCAAAGACTTTTAGAGATTTTTGCTGGCAACATTACCCCTTATGTCTACATAATGTATGTCCATCTGAATGTATGTTGGAGTATCGCATAAAAATCTGAAGTAAATTGGTCCAGAATTTTTCCAGATTTTACAAACAACGTTTCTCCTTAATATATTATGTATACATGTTTATATACCATATATATTTTAAAAACATGTAGCCTATGTCGTTAAAATTTTTATTAGAGTGTCGTGGAAAAAAACTGAAGTACATCGATCAAGAAATTTTCGAGATTTTTGCTAACAACTCTCCCCCTTTACACAGGGTGTCCCAGGGATGTTGCAACAAACTTCAGGGGTTTATAGAGGGTTTAGTGAGCAACAAATTGATGATAGGAACCGGTGTCCGTAAACATCATTCAGCGACGCTACAGAGCATCATACTTACAGGTGCCGGTGTCTGCCACTAGGTCAACCCTTCGGCTGCTGCACAGAAAGACCTTGTCTCCTATGAATGCGATCTGTGTTGCCTCGGTGGATGACGGAATCGAACACAGGTATACCGAAAACCATTGGAGATTTTAGAGGGTTTCAGGAGAAAAATAAACTGTAGATGAAAACACGTGTCCAAAACTGCCATCCACCGAGGCAACAGAGCGTCACATTCATGAAAAACAAGGATTTTCTGTGACTCAGCTAGCTCTCTTCCCCAGTGACGAACGTGACAATCAGTCGCGATCAATGAATAACAAAGAACATTGCGAGACGTTCCGGCTACAGTCCGTCCGCGTACAGAGTCACGTCTGATGCCGAAGGGTTGATATAGTGGCAGGCACCAGCACCTATAACTTCGATACTCTGTAGCGTGGTTGGATGATGTTTCCAGAGACGGTTTCCTATCCTCGATTTGTTCCTCAAGACACTCTCTACAACTCCTCTAAGTTTGTTGCAACATTTCTGGGACACACTGCATATAGTACACTACTGGCCATTAAAATTGCTACACCATGAAGATGACGTGCTACAGACCCGAAATTTAGCCGACAGGAAGAAGATGGTGTGATATGCAAATGATTAGCTTTTCAGAGCATTCCCACAAGGTGGGCACCGGTCGGAACACCAACAACGTGCTGACATTAGGAAAGTTTCCAACCGATTTCTCTTACACAAAAAGCAGTTGACCAGCGTTGCCTGGGGAAACGTTGTGATGCCTCGTGTAAGGAGGAGAAATGCGTACCATCACGTTTCCGACTTTGATAAACGTCAGATCGTAGCCTATCGTGATTGCGGTTTATCCTATCGCGACATTGCTGCTCGCGTTGGTCGAGATCCAATGACTGTTAGCAGAATATGGAATTGGTGGGTTCAGGAGGGTAATACGGAACACCCTGCTGTGTCCCAACGGCCTCGTATCACTAACAGTCGAGATGACAGGCATCTTATCCGCATGGCTGTAACAGATCGTGCAGCCACGTCTCGATTCCTGAGTCAACAGATGGGGGCGTTGCCAAGACAACAACCATCTGCTCAAACAGTTCGACGACGTTTGCAGCAGTATGGACTTTCAGCTATGAGACCATGGCTGCGGTTATCCTTGACGCTGCATCACAGACAGGAGCGCCTGCAATGGTGTACTCAACGACGAACCTGGGTGCACGAATGAAAAAACGTCATTTTTTTGGATGAATCCAGGTTCTGTTTACACCATCATGATGGTCGCATCCGTGTTTGGCGACATCGAGGTGAACGCACATTTAAAGCATGTATTCGTCATCGCCATACTGGCGTATCACCCGGCGTGATTGTATGGGGTGCCATTGGTTACACGTCTCGGTCACCCCTTGTTCGCATTGATGGCACTTTGAACAGTGGACGTTACATTTCAGATGTGTTACGACCCATGGCTCTACCCTTCATTCGATCCCTGCAAAACCCTACATTTCAGCAGGATAATACACGACCGCACGTTGCAGGTCCTGTACGGGCCTTTCTGGATACAGAAAATATTCGACTGCTGCCCTGGCCAGCACATTCTCCAGATCTCTCACCAATTGAAAACGTCTGGTCAATGGTGGCCGAGCAACTGGCTCGTCACAATACGCGTCACTACTCTTGATGAACTGTGGTACCGTGTTGAAGCTGCACGGGCAGCTGTACCTGTACACGCCATCCAATCTCTGTTTGACTCAATGCCCAGGCGTATCAAGGCCGTTATTACGGCCAGAGGTGGCTGTTCTGGGTACTGATTACTCAGGATCTATGCACCCAAATTGGGTGAAAATGTAATCACATGTCAGTTGTAGTATAATATATTTGTCCAATGAATACCCGTTTATCATCTGCATTTCTTCTTGGTGTAGCAATTTTAATGGCCAGTAGTGTATATACATTTATTTACCATATACTCGTATATCAAAAAAATATATAGCCTGTGTCCTCTGAATGTTCATTAGAGTATCGTGAAAATCTGAAGTAAATGGGCATGAACACTTGGAGATTTTTGGTAACACATTAAGCTATGACTTCTCTTAATATAGTAGTAGTGATGTAGAAGCACAGAACTAGCTGAAATGCATTTGTGCTTGAAGAATGTCCATTCTGTTACAGTGCTCATGGATCGTTGGGGAGAGGTTTATGAAGAGAAGAGGATGTCTTCCCACCGTATCACACTAGCGAATTTCGCTTCACGCCGGAACAGACACAGAACACGAAAAGGAAGGTGTGAAAGAGATCGAGGTGTTCAGTTCGCTGTGAGGGGGCCTGCCATGCAGCACGTTGCATATGAAGATATATTGCCTGAACGGAGAGCAGCACCACAGTGGCGCGGAAGGGGAGCACTGCAGGGCAGCTATGGGCGTCTGCTCCCCGTGTACATACCACCTGCCCAGCAGTGGCGCCAGCGTGGCCACGTGTGGCAAGGCGTTCCCAGGAACTGCCTGTTGTCGGAAAGCTGCAGCTACCGCCAGTATCTGGTGCAGAGGCGGTGGAAGCAGCAGCAGCAGCATCAGCAGCAGCAGCTGCCGCTGCTGCGTCAGCAGAAACCTTATACCCGCGGCAGTGCTCGGCGCGCGCCGCAGCCGGCTGCGACGCTGCCGATCCGTGGCCAGCACCTCACCCCTGCCACTATGGTGCCTACTGGCAACATGAAGCCACCCATGACTGAAGAAGACCTGCGCCAACCCAGAGTGGTGAATCGATGTCGCTCCTGCCATAGGTGTGGAGGCCGTTGTCTTGGCATATGGGGCCATATATGCCCCACGTCAATCGTCGTCAGTCGTGTGCCACGAATTTCTATTTCCGCAAGAAGCAGCGGCGCCAAATGGATGAACTAAGTCGTAGACGATTATACATTTTTTACATGTATTCAGAATTATAACAAACTTCATAATGGGTTATTGGATAGCGTTGAAAATGTTAACAATGATTGAAATACAGGATCATAAAACCAGCTACGTTTTTTACTTCTTTCGTAGCACAACGCATTTCGAGAATTTATTCCTTTTTTCGAGTGTTGTGGGCGTTGACATACTTTTTAAATGTGTTTTCTGCATGCATGTTGGTCCAACTGTGTTTTCATGCAGTGGACATTTCTGTTGTAAATTACGAGATCACTGTCGACTTGGAGGCTGCTTCGTTTATAATGAATCAATTTCTTTATTCTTTTATGTGCCATATGACAATCACTGGATCACTTTTACAGTTATCGGTTTTGGCTGTGTTTTGCAGCGATCACTGTTGTGACATAAGAAGCCTCCTAACACAGAGCTGGAAGCGTTGTCATACTTCATATGCTGGAACATTGTTCTAAAGATCATGTAGACAACAACCGAAAATTTTGAACGAGTAATTGTTGTCATAACAAATAAAATATTTTTTTTTAAATCTTTATTTGACCGCTAGAGTTGAAAAACAGGAAACACAGTATTCTGAATTACTAAACGCCGTGTTTCCCGTATTTTCTGATTATAACGAGAACACAAGAAAGGAATGTATTCTCGAAATGCGTTGCACTACGCATGAAAATCACGACTGCTACACCAACTTCATTATAAAATAGTGGTAAGACCTGGCATGGAGGAAATATGTAATCTCGAGTATTCATTGTCTTAAGAATACCATAGAAGTTGCTTTGAAAGACGTTACAGAGCATAGGAGATTATAAACCAACGAATCGAAAACTAAATAAATGAAACTCCATAAAACAGGAGCTAAATAATTATATGAAAATCCATAGAACAGTAACCTGGGTAACTGGTCAGCTACAGGTTTTAATTTCGAGCATCTTTTAATTTTGAATACCCAAGAGCTAAAGTAAATTCCACGTCCACTGAAATAATGACATACCGCGTTTTAAGTGGTTGTAGGTGATATTACACATTCAAAAGACAGTGACATCGAGGATGGTAAATCGACAGCTCAAAATTACGCCAGTGGTTACATATGGATGTGAAACATTGACGCTAATCAGCACTGATGAACAACGATTTCGAATATTTGAAGGACGAACACTTCAGAAAATTTATGGGGGGATCCGAAATAATGATGATATTTGGAGAACAAGGACGAATTATGAGTTGTATCGTCTCATACAAGGAAATTATATTGTAATACTAATGAAAAGTAAAAGAATAGTCTGGGTGGGGCACATTCAAAGGATGGAGGGTGCAGGAACTGTAAATGGAAACCAACAGGCAGAACATTAAAAGGAAGGCCGCTTAAACGACAACTGGACAATGTGAGGTGGAAGGAAACATCAGAGCTCTAGGAATCAGGGGATGGAGCAGGAAAGTAAACGATAGGGCAGAACGGAAGGAAACTGTTAAGGAGATGAAGACTCATGCAGGATTTTATAGCCATAAGAAGAAGAAGTATTCATAATTTTGCCTCTGTCTTTCTCAGGTAAGAGGAAAAATGAAATAAATCACTACGAGGGCGGTTAAATAAGTTAACTTGATAGAAATGAAGGACTTAAAAAATTATTTATTTTTCATCCCTTTTTTAAGAGATGTCCAGTTTTCTCAAAGTCTCGGTTGTTTCTAACACCTCCAAAAATTATTAATTTTCGTGCACTCTAGAATACGCCCCTTTCTCAGCAATGATTTCAGTTGAATCCAGCAACGTTATAATGCTTGATTTTTGAATATGTTGTAACACCGTGCAACAGACGGGTATCAGCAATACTGATTTGTAACACGGTGCATATGTTGTTTCGCCCTTTTTATGAACAGGAGTACCCAGCGCTCTTTACCTATCAGGCACAGCTGTTCGCTGCACAAGAGTTTCTCGGAAAATAAGACAGAAGGAACGAGTTGACTCTGAAGTGTATTTGATATAATATGTAATGAGAATTCTATCATGGAGTGGGGCATGTTTGCTTTTGTAATCACTATTGTTTTTCAGTACCAAGCTACTAATACGAATATCTATGAGTTTTGAGGCTGTGTGTCGTCTGAACGTTGTACGGTAGTACCCCAAACAGTAAATTCTTTATGAGCAAGCAAACCATGTACTAGAGTACTTCGAAAAGTAAGTTACGTATTAAACTTGCTGGCAGATTAAAACAGTGTGGTGCACCAAGACTCGGACTCAGGACCTTCGCCTTTCGCTGGCAAGTGCTCTACCAACTGAGCTATCCAAGCACGACTAACGCCCCCTCATCACTGCCTTACTTCCGCCAGTTCCCCGTCTCCCACCTTCCAAACTTCACAGACGCTCTCCTGTGAAACTTGCAGAACTAGCCCTCATGGAACAAAGGCTATTGCAGAGACATGGCTTTGCCACAACCTGGGCGATGTTTCCAGAATGAAATTTTCACTCTGCAGCGAAATGTGCGCTGATATGAAACTTTCTAGCAAACATGGCCAAAAAGCTGCGAAGAAAATATAAAAACAAAGGGGTCGGTGATGCTGATTAGGCGGCCGAAGTGGCCGTGCGGTTAAAGGCGCTGCAGTCTGGAACCGCAAGACCGCTACGGTCGCAGGTTCGAATCCTGCCTCGGGCATGGATGTTTGTGATGTCATTAGGTTAGTTAGGTTTAACTAGTTCTAAGTTCTAGGGGACTAATGACCTCAGCAGTTGAGTCCCATAGTGCTCAGAGCCATTTTTTGATGCTGATTAAAACACATAGTAAATAGACAGGCACAACTAAAAAACGTGGTGATAGTCTGGTTTCTGTACTCAACACTTAGAAAGGCGAAGCAAACACTGAACACTTACGGAAAACAGCGCACTATAGAGTATGAAGGCATATGGGGGTAGAGGACCCGGACAAATGGAGGAAAAAGGGGGAGAGCCAATGAGGGACAGGACACAGAAAAAGGCGGAACACAGGCATGGCAGGCGTGAGAAGGAGTGGGGAAGGCAGTGGAGGGGAAAGAGAAAGAACTCAGGAGAGAGAAAGGAGTCAAAAAGATGATAGGCGGGGTGGGGGAAACAGGATGGAAGAGGGGTGAGAGGGAGCCCAGGAAAAGGACAGAGGGAGAGCAGCACTTCTATTTTTTTTCTTTATTGTATTTCGATTCCCCCCTCCAGAACGGCAGCAGTGTAATACACCGCTTTGCAGCCTACAGATAAAGTTAAAAAACATGATGAAGAGACTTAACAATAAAAAGAGGTGATAAAGTGGTGACTGTTTAAAACTGGTGCATGGCAAAAAATTTGTGAAGAAAACATAAAAAACTAAGAAGTGAGTGATGCTGTTTAAAAACACGTAGTAAATAGACAGGCACAATTTAAAAACATGGTGACAGTCTTGTTTCTGTTCACAGCACTTTAAAAAGGGGACGCGCAACACTGAACACTCATGTAAATCACTGCACTACAGAGAACGATGGCATATGATTTAGAATGAAAGTTTCTCATTTTGGAAACATCCCCCAGGCTGTGTCTAAGCCATGTCTCTGCAATATCCTTTCTTTCAAGAGTGCTAGTTCTGCAAGGTTCACATGAGAGCTTCTGTAAAGTTTGGAAGGTAGGAGACAAGGTACTGGCAGAAGTAAAGCTGTGAGGACAGGGTGTGAGTCGTGCTTGTGTATCTCAGTTGGTAGAGCACTTACCCGCGTAAGGCAAAGGTCTCGAGTTCGAGTCTTGGTCCGGCACACAGTTTTAATCTGCCATGAAGTCTCATTTCAAATAAGGTCAAAATAAGGATAAGATCATAAATTTGAGAATATACATGGTCCAAATTGCTTATTGCATGTTACAACAGGTAGGTTGATTTAATGTAGTATACAGATCCACTGGAAAGGACAGATATTTTGTAGAATGGTATCAATGATGTAGATGATGACTTTTGTCATAGGAAAGGGTGAAGGGAGTGTAGGTAATTCATGACAGTGGGAGCAGATATGACTTTGCAGCTTCAAGCATAAGTCAGATAAAATGGATTATATATTATGTGGGTGACAGACTGTATCCTCCTCCACATAGAACATTTACACATCCAAAATATTCCATAGCCTCATGTATGACAAGTTTCTTTGATTGCTACAACTCCAAAGCTCTAGCACTCTCATCAAATTCTTCAATGAGTTAACTTCCAATTCTAGTAATCCTCTACATCTACAATAATTCACTCCCCAACATTATGCTTATACACACTTTACAGGGTGTTTTTGTAAGGGTGTATAAAAATTTAAAAGCACATAGAGGACACTCCACTGAACAATTCAAGGTAGGGAACCAGGGCTCAGAAACGCCAGATGAAGGAGGCAATAGGAATATAACCACATTACTGTGTACTTTTTTATTTACATTAGTTACAATTAACTGTAAATACCATAACTGATACAATGAACGTACCATTTGCACTGTATCTTACAAAGTTGCTGAAACTGATGGCCATCAACCTGGCATGTTTTGAATCACATCACAGGCAGCTACAATTCTGGAAACTAATTGCATCTCTGTATCCACTGGGGTCTCATACACAAGTGACTTTAGATATCCCTATAGGAAATAATCAAGGGGATTCAGGTCAGTTGACCACACAGGCAATGAGATAGCACCTCCCGTTCCAATCCAGTAATAAGGAAATACAGCATTGAGATGGCTATGGACATCCTCACTTCAGTGTGAGGGTTTTCCTCATCCCACAAATGGCTGTTCCTGCAGTTTGAAGAACCATCACAATCAAATTAGGCCTTGTCAGTAAATAGCACATTTAGGAGGAAATCTGGTCAAATCCATCCACTGTTAGTGCAACCACTGACACAATGCGACCCTTGGTGCAAAATCAATCACAGGTATTACATGGACTCGTTGTGGGTGAGATGATTGTAATTGTTATTCATGGAGTACTCATCACATGCTAGTATGTGTAGCACCCATTTCACATGCAATACAATGAGTACTTGTAGTGGGGCCCACAGTAACATGTTCCAGCACATCCTCTTCAAAATGAGTGTGCAATTGGTTATCATGTTTCCCGTCCCTCATATCTTCTTTCAAATGAACCAGTCTTCTGCATTCACTGATCAAGAGAAATAAACACTCATCATGACAGTTGATGCCTGTTAGGAAATTCTTCCCTGTAAAGCCTTTCAGAAGGGAGAGCATTGCATTATACTGCCCCATACACAAAATGCATGCCAGTGAGTGCTGCAAAACTGTACCAGTATGTTACATGACATTGTACTGTACATCTCTGAATAGTTCTAACTAATGAATGGGTTAGTCACTGACCCATAGCACTTTCTGTCATGGGGCAATGTAAATACAGTACAACACAGCCCCTTATGAACAAGTAAAGTAAACAAAATCTGCATCATAACTTCCTAGTAATCAGGCTTGTCCTCCATATTTCCTCACAGGAAATAAAGAATACATATGTAAATAAACAGTACGGTATATGTAAACTTGTATGCATTTTAGTTGTAAATAAACTGGGAAAAAGTAATGCTGACAAAGCTGTAGACAAGTTTACATCCATATCTCCTTAAGCTGGCTTCTCCGATCCTAAGTACCATACCTCAAATTGTTCAGTAGAGCATTCATTATGTCTTGTTGCATTTTTGCATGCTCTTATGGAAACACACTGTATATACTCTCCAATTGGAAATTCAACTGACTCACCCCATCTGACCAGGAAATCCACCCTAACATTTGTTCATCTCTCCATACCTAATCGAATTCTCCTTTCCTCTCCATATCAGAACTCTTTTCTCCTCCTCCCTCCCCAGAAGCCTGGTTTGAAATCTTTTCCCAATTATCTCCAACCACAAACTCACAGTTACTGAAGGCTTTATCCTTCATATTTTAACAACACTCTAGTCCGCTTCTAATTTTCCATTTCTATAGAGTTGGTTCTCCTCATGTACCTAATACTCACCATCATCTTCAACTTGACAGAGTCCAAACAAACCAACCCTTTCTCTTTCTACATAGAACATCCACTCAATCACAGTATTAACATTTAAAGTATCTAACACAATTGCTTTATTCGTAAAGAAATTCGCTGAAAAGCAGCTTCAACTTTGTACCTCTGATAGTTCACCATAACCTGTAGGGGATGAAATAACAGTAAATAAGTATAGGTCATCATAAGGATGGAACAAACAGTTGGCATTGATAGCATGCCAGGACTATACTTACACTTATTAGACAGCATTGTTGATATATTTGTGAACTCTATTGGTGCAATGTACCTCTGAAATCATCATTCATCACTTCAGTAACCAGTGTCTCCCTCTTATACCCTACAACCACAAGATGCCCTTCAAACCTTATTACCCATTGCTGGAGTTTTCTCATCACTTTACAATACATGCATTCTGACAGAGTCAAGACAATCAGTCATCAAACAAAAGTCCTAGCATTCTCAAGTTCATCATAATACAGCCCTGGCAGGACTTCAGTATATATGTTCAGGGTGTGCAGATTAAACATAAAATGTAATAACTTCAGAC
This sequence comes from Schistocerca serialis cubense, assembly GCF_023864345.2. Lineage (NCBI taxonomy): Eukaryota > Metazoa > Arthropoda > Insecta > Orthoptera > Acrididae > Schistocerca > Schistocerca serialis. The sequence goes on along the minus strand of NC_064640.1, from coordinate 398,536,308 downwards.
ATAATTGAGATATTTAGTGGCAGTTTTAGCCATGTGGACTCCACAGCAGAAGATGTTCAGTGTACTTTCTCATGGAGCTAAAGTCTGCGACACTGGTACAATGACAGTTTTGGTGTGAGTATGGACTGCAACCCACCGACAGTGTTCCCACTTATGACGTTGTTGTGGTCTTCAGTCCTCAGACTGGTTTGATGCAGCTCTTCATGCTACTCTTATCCTGTGCAAGCTTCTTCATCTCCCAGTACCTACTGCAGCCTACATCCTTCTGAATCTGCTAGCAATCAGGAAGTGAGACAAGTGGGTGTGGGAAACTGGGGGTTTGCTTTCAATACTGGATAATCTGCCGAGCACACAGTTCCAAGAGCTGTTGTTGAATTAATATGTATGTCCTTCCAGCAGAGCCCTCATGTAATAGTTGGCAGTCAGTAATCTACCAGATCTGTGCCATCACATTCGTGGAGCTTTCACAAATGTTATGCCAGAATGCTGAAAAACACTTGGAGAGAAGTGAAACACACATTAGATGTCTTTTGCGCCATTAACAGGGCATATGATGGTGTGTATTTGGTGTAAGTGTGTGTGTGTGTGTGTGTGTGTGTGTGTGTGTGTGTGTGTGTGAGTGTTTATTTAAAAAAAAAATTAAATAAAAAAAATATTTCAATTACGATACATACTGAAAAATACTGTCAATAAATATCTCATATACTTCTCACATTATTGCATGTCATACTATTACATGTTTAAACCAGACACCCCGTATTTTTTCATTGCAATGGCGTATTGCAGTAAAAAAAGAAAAAATCAATGAGACCCTTGAAAAATTTTTCATAACCCATGAAACATGGCCTGAGTGGTGGAAAATGATACCAGAAATGGCAATAGGAACTCAACAAGGAGCATACAAAAGTGGGCAGAGCTAGCTTGACAGGAACATTTTGTGTACAGTTACTAAACCTTTCATTCACATCATATGCAAATACAGTTGATAAGGCTAGTAGTATCATGGAGCTGATGAGCATCACCTTATTACTACTTAAACCAGTACAAGTGTCAAAGGAACAGACTACAAATTAATTGCTCCAAGGAGGTGGAATTTGAAATGTGTTAAGAAGAAACTATCTTAGTGCAGATCTGATGAAAGCAGACTGTGAACAAATTGAATATAGTAGCATTTATTACCAATAACATTGTCAATTCGGAATTTCTCGAGGGAATAACCAGCTGTCTGTGTTCTTTTATTTATTTATGTTTGAGTTCCATGTATCCTGGATGTGAGCATATCACTAGTGTGTAGGGAACATCAGATAATTAAAGTGATAACTATCTATAAATGGTCATAAGGCTTACAGTCTAAATCATATTTAAGGTGATACATGAAAAATGTGATTCAATTGCTCAGATAACTGCAGTAATAATAATCACACAAATAAATCACAAGCTTTACACTCTAATTCATGTTGTTGTTGTTGTTGTTGTGGTCTTCAGTCCTGAGACTGGTTTGATGCAGCTCTCCATGCTACCCTATTCCGTGTAAGCTTCTTCATCTCCCAGTACTTACTGCAACATACATCCTTCTGAATCTGCTTAGTGCATTCATCTCTCGGTCTCCCTCTACGATTTTTACCCTCCACACTGCCCTCCAATGCTTAATTTGTGATCCCTTGATGCCTCAGAACATGTCCTACTAACCGGTCCCTTCTTTTTGTCAAGTTGTGCCACAAACTCCTCTTCTTCCCATTCTATTCAATACTTCATCATTAGTTATGTGATCTATCCATCTAAGCTTCAGCATTCTTCTGTAGCACCACATTTCGAAAGCTTCTATTCTCTTCTTGTCCAAACTATTTATCATCTATGTTTCACTTGCAAACATGGCTACACTCCATACAAATACTTTCAGAAACGACTTCCTGACACTTAAATTTATACTCGATGTTAACAAATTTCTCTTCTTTAGAAATGCTTTCCTTGCCATTGCCAGTCTACATTTTATATCTTCTCTACTTCGACCATTATCAGTTATTTTGCTCCCCAAATAGCAAAACCCCTTTACTACTTTAAGTGTCCCATTTCCTAATCTAATTCCCTCAGCATCGCCCGACTTAATTTGACAACATTCCATTATCCTTGTTTTGCTTCTGTTGATGTTCATCTTATATCCTCCTTTCAAGACACTGTCCATTCCGTTCAACTGCTCTTCCAAGTCCTTTGCTGACTCTGATAGAGTTACAATGTCATCGGCGAAACTCAAAGTTTTTATTTCTTCTCCATGGTTTTTAGTAACTACTCCGAATTTTTCTTTTGTTTCCTTTACTGCTTGCTCAATATGCAGATTGAATAACATCTGTGATAGGCTACAACCCTGTCGCACTCCCTTCCCAACCACTGCTTCCCTTTCATGCCCCTCAACTCTTATAACTGCCATCTGGCTTCTGTACAAATTGTAAATAGCCTATTGCTCCCCGTATTTGACCCCTGCCACCTTCAGAATTTGAAAGAGAGTATTCCAGTCAGCATTGTCAAAAGCTTTCTCTAAGTCTACAAATGCTAGAAATGTAGGTTTGCCTTTCCTTAATTTAAGATAAGCCACAGGCTCAGCATTGCTTCACGTGTTCCATCACTTCTACGGAATCCAAACTGATATTCCCCAAGGTCGGCTTCTACCTGTTTTTTCATTCATCTGTAAAGAATTTGTGTTGGTATTTTGCAGCCATGACTTATTAAACTGATAGTTTGGTAGTTTACACATCTGTCAACACCTGCTTTCTTTGGGATTGGAATTATTATATTCTTCTTGAAGTCTGAGGGTATTTCGCCTGTATCATACATCTTGCTCACCAGATGGTGCAGTTTTATCAGGGCTGCCTCTCCCAAGGCTATCAGTAGTTCTAATGGAATGTTGTCTCCTCCTGGGGCCTTGTTTCAACTTAGGTCTTTCAGTGCTCCCTCAGACTCTTCACGCAGTATCATATCCCATTTCATCTTCATCTATGTCATCTTCCATTTCCGTAATAATGTCCTCAAGTACATCACCCTTGTATAGACCCTCTATATACTCCTTCCACCTTTCTGCTTTCGCTTCTTTGCTTAGAACTGGTTTTCCATCTGAGCTCTTGATATTCATGAAAGAGGTTCTCTTTTTGCTTTAGGTCCCTTTAATTTTCCTGTAGGCAGCATCTATCTTACCGCTAGTGGGATAAGCCTTACATCTTTACATTTGTCCTCTAGCCATCCCTGCTTAGCCATTTTGCACTTCCTGTCAATTTCATTTTTGAGACGTTTGTATTCCTTTTTGCCTGCTTCATTTACTGCATTTTTATATTTTCTTCTTTCATCCATTAAATTCAATATTTCTTCTGTTACTCAAGGATTTCTACTAGCCCTCATCTTCTTACCTACATGATCCTCTGCTGCCTTCACTACTTCATCTCTCAGAGGTACCCATTCTTCTTCTACTGTACTTCTTTCCCCCATTCCTGTCAATTGTTCCCTTATGCTCTCCCTGAAACTCTGTACAACCTCTGGTTTAGTCAGTTTATCCATGTCCCATCTCCTTAAATTCCCACCTTTTTGCAGTTTCCTCAGTTTTAAACTACAGTTCATAACCAATAGATTGTGGTCAGAGTCCACATCTGCCCCTGGAAATGTTTTACAATATAAAACTTGGTTTGTAAATCTCTGTCTTACCATTATATTTTCCATCTGACACCTTCTAGTATCTCCAGGATTCTTCCATGTATACAAGCTTCTTTTATGATTCTTGAACCAAGTGTTAGCTATGGTTAAGTTATGCTCTGTGAAAAACTCTACCAGGCGGCTTCCTCTATCATTTCTTAGCCCCAATCCATATTCACCTACTATGTTTGCTTCTCTTCCTTTTCCTACTGTCGAATTCTAGTCACCCATGACTATTAAATTTTCGTCTCCCTTCACTACCTGAATAATTTCTTTTGTCTCATCATACATTTCATCAATTTCTTCATCATCTGCAGAGCTAGTTAGCAAATAAACTTGTACTACTGTAGTAGGGGTGGGCTTTGTATCTATCTTGGCCACAATAATCATTTCACTATGCTGTTTGTAGTAGCTTACCTGCACTCCTATTTTTTATTCATTATTATACCTACTCCTGCATTACCCCTATTTGATTTTGTATTTATAACCCTGTATTCACCTGACCAAAAGTCTTGTTCCTCCTGCCACCGAACTTCACTAATTCCCACTGTATCTCACTTAAACCTATTCATTTCCCTTTTTAAATTTTCTAACCTACCTGCCTGATTAAGGGATCTGACATTCCACGCTCTGATCCGTAAAACGCCAGTTTTCTTTTTCCTGATAATGATAATGACGTCCTCCTGAGTAGTCCCCACCCGGAGATCCAAATGGGGACTATTTTATCTCATGAATATTTTACCCAAGAGGACACCATCATCATTTAACCATACAGTAAAGCTGCATGCCCTCAGGAAAAATTATGGCTGTAGTTTCCCCTTGCTTTCAGCCATTCGCAGTACCAGCACAGCAAGGCCATTTTGGTTAGTGTTACAAGGCCATATCAGTCAATCATCCAGACTGTTGCCCCTGCAACTACCAAAAAGGCTGCTGCTTCTCTTCAGGAACCACATGTTTGTCTGGACTCTCAACAGATACCCCTCCGTTGTGGTTGCACCTACGGTACGGCTATCTGTATCGCTGAGGCATGCAAGCCTCCCCACCAACGGCAAGGTCCATGGATCATGGGAGGCTCTAATTCATATATGAAGTTTACTGCCAATAAAACACATTCCTTAAGTATTGCACACTGTCAGATTATTCCTATAAGAAATTGTAAGAACTCTCCAAAAGATTTTACTTTTTATTTTTTTTCTTTATTTTATTTTTTACACTGGTCAAATCACCAATGACTGATTTGATGTGTCGTGCTGAGAGTTTTCATATTTTTGTGAAGATTATGTTCACTTCTTACATTACTATCATGATATGTACTGTTTATTTTGTAGACTGAAGTAAAGAAGCAATTACTAGAAGTCTAAGAAAACTTTGTTATTAAAAATGCATGTGTAAACAGTGGCATTATGTGGTCCAACTTACACACTGTCAATTTTTTACAACATTCTAAATATAGCTTTCTGTCTGGTATGAAAAAATTTGAGACTTAAATTTTTCAAAAGATCCTTTGAGGGAGAAGCCTTATCATGGGAAGACCTTCACCTTAGTCAGTGGGAATCATTCCAAGATTTTGAAAAGAAAGTCTTGAATAAACTGTTGTCAGAATCAGAACAGGATAGAATCAAGAGGGAATCAAAGGTTTCTGCAGGAACCAATTAAAGAAATTAGCACATTTAGACAAAGCTTTTGATAAAATGACTCAGATTTATACACTTACAAGAAGTTTGCCTCAGACACTACAATAGGGTCTGGAGGAGTGTCCAGAGGAGTAACTAGACCAGTTCTTGATATTTGTTGATAAGTTGGACAGTGATATGGAGAGAAGTGTTGACAGAACTTTAATCAAGAGGAAAAATTATCATGGAGAAGAAATTCTGGTTTCAATAGAGAAAATTGTGGGAGAAGAGCTTATGCAAACCACTTGATTCAACATCAAAACAATGGGGCAAGAGATTTTAATGGGAATGTAAGAGACGGACACTAGGAAAGATGTGGTGATAGCTGAAATAGAAGACAGGATGGAGTAAATGAAATACACCCACACTGAGTACAAGAAAATGTGGTAACTCAAATGCATGCTACATGGAGGAAGGATGACAGGAGTAATAGACAAGACAATTTAAGGTGGCCTCAATGCGGGTGCACAGCATAAATGGCTGCCAATCAAATTTTCACTGAATTAATAAATAGTTTAAAGCTAATTCACTGTCAGAAAACTTTGGGAAGACACATTATATGCAGTTCAGAACCTGTAAGAGATTTCCTTCCAGCATGTGTACTTCATATGAAGACATGCAGATCAGAGAGGCTGACAGTGTTAATTTTTTGGGATTACAACTTGATAAATAATCAGTTGGGAAAGGTACAGAACTGCTGAATCACCTAAACAAGTCCGCATTTGCAATGTGAATGACATCTGATGTAGGAAATGTTAATATAACAAACTTCCATATTTCACTTGCTTTCACTATATTATATGTCATATGGGATTGCGTTCTGGGGTAACTCGTGAAATCAAACAATAGTTTTTAAGCGCAAAACCTGTAATGTGTAGTGTAAATTCAAGAACATCATGTAGAAACCTGTTCACAGAACTGGATATTCTAACCACTGGTTCTCAGAATATTTATTCCTTAATTAAATATGCTACAAACAGTAGATATCTGTTGCAAACCAATAGCTCAATACATAGTATCAATATTAGGAACAAGAACAATCTAGATAGAGACCTAAAATCACTTACTTTGGTCCAAAAAGGGGTCCAGTATTCAGGAACACACATTTTAAATAAATTCCCAGCAACCATTAGTAGTAGTAGAAGTAACAGTAGTAGTTTATTCATTCAGAGACAATGTACATTGCATGGATTTCATAAAAAAAAAATATATATATATATATATATATATATACACAAGCCCCTCTCCTCACGCTCAGTCTGTGGAATCGATTCGTTAGTATTTGATGTGGTTTACGAAATATATGCAGCGGTAACGTTAGGTGACTCACCATATATATATATATATATATATATATATATATATATATATATATATATATATATATATATATATATAATACTGCTGGATGTATTTCGTATACCACATCAAATACTGACGAAGCAATTCCACGTGGTTTCTGTTTTCAATTACGGAGTGGAATAGAGTGTATCCTGACATGTCAGGCCAATAGATGTTCAATGTGGTGACCATCATTTGCTGCACACAATTGCAATCTCTGGCGTAATGAATGTCGTACACGCCGCAGTACATCTGGTGTAATGTCGCCGCAGCCTGCCACAATACGTTGATTCATATCCTCTGGGGTTGTAGGCACATCACGGTACACATTCTCCTTTAACGTACCCCACGCAAATAAGCCCAGAGGTGTAAGATCAGGAGAACGGGCTGGCCAAATTATGCGTCCTCCACGTCCTATGAAACGCCCGTCGAACGTATACCTCACCCCTCATGGTAATGTACATGTGCGTCAGTGAAAAAGAGCAATAAAAAGGTGTTAGCATGTGGACATAATGTGCTGTTCCAGTCTCTTCTGTACCTAAGGTCCATCACCACTCTCTTTGGATCCCTACATAATTTGGTGCTCTCCAATACACACGATCAAACAGTGGAGGAGTGGTACTCAAGCGTCAACTTTAGGTTATAATATCTCCGGATGTAATTAACATTTTACAATGCAACAAATGGCACTGATTACGTATTTGTTTATATGTTCAGATGTGCTAACAAGACTAATGGGGTTCCATTTAAAAAACGTAGGTTTGTGTTAAAAAACATACTTCCGTGCATTTTTTTATGGTTTGTATTAACCAATTACACTAGCCCCTCTCCTCACGTTCGGTCTGTGGAATCGATTTGTCAGTATTTGATGTGGTTTACGAAATACATCCAGCGGTAATGTTAGGTGGCTCACCCTGTATATATAAACATAAATGGTGAACAATACTCTACACAATACAAATGTGCGTAGTAGACTACACAACATCAGACCACATTGAAATAGCATGTACAACTTTGATTAATTACATTAATGTACGAGAAAGACTTTTTACACGGAATACACAGTTGATATTTAGATATAACACATGATAATTCTAACATTTTTGTAAATATTATTTATTTAGATCATAGCAACAGTAAGATAAAAATTACTATTGGCTCAGAGTACATAAATCTAATTGTTTTGTATGAAGCTATTCCAGGTAATCGTTTACACTATAATAGCAGATGGTCATTAAAAATTTGAATACTGCTTCTTTAAATGAAGACAATTTTTTTAGTTCTTTTAACTTTAGCAGTAGTTTGTTATACAATCTACTTCGTTGTATGTTTGTTTGTTTGCACTTTCTTGTGTTGTAAGTTTGTTGATCTGAGTTGGATTTGAAATTGTCAATATTTCTTTTTACATTAAGTACCCCCTGGTGGTACCCCAATTGGCAGAGTCTGAATATCCTATCTGTAAACAATACTTTGGTTTTTACTGTTTGTTGTTGCAATTTCTACTACCTGTTTCCTATTATTGAAATATGACTGAAACCACTTTTTTGCCACTCCTCGTATACCGACATATTCTAATTTGTCTAGGAGGATATCATGTTAGACAGTATCAAATGCCTTTGATAAGTGCAAGTTTATTCCTATTGTACTGTTGTTCCTATCTAGCCCCATTACAATATTTTCAATGAGTTGGGTGATGGCTGACTCTATACTCATTCCTTTGTGAAAGCTGTGTTGGTTTACAGACAATAGATTGGATATCTCGACGTAATTTGTAATTCTGTTTTTCATCACTGTCTCTATTACATTTGAAAATACCAACAATAAAGCTATTGGTCTATAGTTTCCCACTTAATGTATATTGCCATTTTTATACAATGGTTGAATTTTTGAAAGTTTTAATCCTTGTGGAAAGACTCCTTCCGACAATGATATGTTTATGATGTGTGAGAAAGGTTCTGATATGACACTAGCACATCTTGTCGTGACTGAACATGGTACCTCGTCAATCCCCAAGGACATTTTATTATTCATTGTTTATATTATTCGATTAACTTCCAATTTGTTCGTGGGAGGTAGCAATACTGAATTAACATTTTGTTCTCCTGGGATTGATGTTCTAATAATCCTAGAACAATTTTTACTCAGATTGATTGGACTATTTATGAGGTATTCATCAATGTAAGTTGCTAAACTTTGCCTCAAAGCACAGTTTAAACAGGGTTTGAAAGACTTCTTGCTAGACGTCTCCTTCTACGCTATAGATGAATATGTTAACAGAGAGTGTTAGACCAGTATCAGTAAAAATGTCTGTTAGATTTCAGTTTTGACAGAACTTGGTCACGACAGTCAAGACTTGGTTTTTGTGTACAAGAGCTTCATTAAAAGTGAATAAATAGGTTTCATTCTCACAGTGTATTAATTCTGTACGTAATAGCAGTTTTAATATACTGTAATTATTCACATATTTTGACAGTCTCCTGACAAGTAATCAGGGAAGTGAGTATAATATTGAAATGTTCTGTTTTTTTATGTTATACTTTCTGCCATGTTCCACACCTATGAGAATCATCTCATTTTTGTCTTAATGAAACGAAAACTGAATTTAATCTAATCTCTAGTCAAAACTAATCTTAAGAATCATAAAAAGAGATTGCATAAATGGAAAAAATGGAGACACTGGAAGGTTTCAGAATGATTACAAAATTGTAGTACAGAGATTATGGACATTTTCAGGAGCAGATATGGACTCAAACCACAATTTATTGGTTGTGAATTACAGATTAAAACTGCAAAATTTGCAAAAAAGTAGGAATGGAGATGAATCTGATAAGTTGAAAGAACAAATATTGTCGAGAGTTTTAAAGAGTGCATTAGGCAACAACTGACCAAAACAAAGGGAAGACAAACAGTAAATGACGAAAAAGTTGATTAGAGAAATGAAATTGTGAAGGCAGTTGAGGATCAAACAGATAAAAAATACAAGGCCTAGCAGAAATAAACTGCAAAGTGGCTAGCAGGAACGGGTAAAGGAGAAATGTAAGTCTATAAATGCACATATAACTAGGGGAAAGATAGATACTGCCTACTGATATGCTGAAGAGGCCTTTGGAGAAAAAAGAAGCCGCTGTAAGAATATCAACAGCTCAGATGGAGAACCACTCTTAAGGAAAGAAAGGAAAAGCTGAAAAGCAGGTGGAATATGTAAAGGGACTATACAAGGGAAATCAATTCGATGGCAGTATTGTAGAAAGGAAAGGGGAAGCAGATGAAGAGGAAATTGGAGATAAGATACTGTGAGAAGAATTTGAAAGGGCACTGAAAGACCTAAGCCAAAACTAGGGCCCTAAAGTCAATGACGTTCCCTCAGAACTGTTGATATCCTTGGGCCATGACAAAACTCACCCACCTGGTGTGCAAGATATGTATATTATACAGGGGAAATACTCTAAAACTTCATAAAGAATGTAGTAATTCTACATTCAAAGAAACCCGATGCTGACACACATGTGAATATTACCCAACTACCACTTTAATAAATCATGGTTGTGAAATATTGACAGGAACTATTTTCAGAAGAATAGAGAACTGTTAGAAACCATCTGTGGAGAAGACCAGTTTCAGTTCTGGCAAAATGTTGGAACACACAACTCAATACTGACCTTACGATTTATCTTGGAAGATAGGTTAAAGAAAGTTAAACCCATGTTTACAGCTTTTGTAGACTCAGAGAAAACTTATGACAATGTTTAATGGTGCACACTCTTTGAAATTCTGAAGGTAGCAAGGATAAAATGCAGGTAGAAAAAGGTTATATACAACTTGTACAAAAAACAGATGGCAGTTATAACAGCCAAAGGGCAGCAGCAAAGGGAAGCAGTGGTTGAGGAGGGAGTCAGATAGGGTTTTAGCAAAGAGAAAAAATGAATAGGATCTTCCTTGAAGGAAAGTTAATGCAATTTAATTTTGTACTGGAAAACGTTTTTCTAAATGTCACATTTTGTGAGATTTTCAAGGAAAACCTAAAAAAGTGACCTTTATACTCACACACACACACACACACACACACACACACACACACACACACACACACACGCACACACACACACACACACACATAGCCCACTGCTCAGGATTTTTAGTACATTGTTCATAACACTCACTACCACTGGACAAAAATTTGTGACTACACAATCTCTTTTCTCATGTCATCATTTTATGGACTTCATTAACTTGGCCATGCAGTAATCAGGTTCAAATGAATGTAGATTACAGAAGTTATTCAGAGGTGAAGAGACTTGTGCAGGATAGAGATGCATGGAAACCACATCAAACCAATCTTTTACCTGAGGACCACAACCAAAACATAAAATTCCATTCTTAGCCCTAGGCAGGATCACTTTGCCTGTATGAAAACTTTTAATACTTCTAATATTGTAACTCTGAATTATACATTTCATCTTAAATTTAATCTCATTATTAGCTTTCATTACCATTACAGAGAAAGTATAGTGGTTGGTTGGTTGATTTTTGGCCAGGGGACCAAATGGCGAGTTCATTGGTCCCACTGGATTAGGGAAGGACTGGGAAGGAATTCGGCCATGCCCTTTCAAAGTAACCATCCTGCCGTTTGCCTGAAGTGATTTACAGAAATCATGGGAAACCTAAATCAGGACTGCTGGATGTGATTTTGAACTGTCGTCCTGAATGTGAGTCCAATGTGCTAACCACTGCGTCATCTCATATGGTAAACTGTATTGGTATGTAAGTGTAAGAGTCATGTGGCAGTTGTGATGTGTATATATCTGCTTATAGTCCCTTTGTCAGTCAAAGTCCATTGAAGAAACTTTCATTCATCATCAGCATTCAAATGACATGCTTCTGAGTCTGGTGTCTTCACAGAACAACATGCGAACAACTTTGTCCACAGAGGTTACAGTCATAAAAAAGACAAGAGGCAATATATGCTGCCTACAGCTATAAATAAAACAGTATTCAACTATGTATTATGTATCGGTTTCTGTGTACAGCATGACAAGAAGACTTAGAATTGTAAGTATATAAACATATATGGAAATAATTTTCTGGTTGGAAAAGTGAAATAGACACAAGAAATTTGATAAAAAAGCAGACTGGTTTACTGAAATTAATCCTATATCTTTCATATTTTAATTTTCGATACATTCCCTTACATAAAACATAGGTGTACAAGGATAAAATGTTAGTAAGATTAGATTAGATTAGATTAGTACTTGTTCCATAGATCATGAATACGACAATTCGTAATGATGTGGAACATGTCAGGTTAATAAAAGGTATCTATACAAGATATTACATTACACAAAATACTACATGACACTTACTATTTTTATTTTTTTTTTGTGGGGGTTGGGGAAATTACCCACTTACTATATCCAAAAAATCATCTAATGAGTAGAAGGAGCTGCCATTAACAATTTCTTTGGCTATATAGCTATCTGTCAGACTTGTGATGCTATGAGGTAAGTGACCAAAGACTTTTGTGGCAGCATAATTTACCCCCTTCTGAGCCAAAGTTAGATTTAACCTTGAGTAGTGAAGATCATCCTTTCTCCTAGTCTTGTAGCCATGTACACTGCTATTACTTTTGAATTCATTCGGATTGTTAATAACAGATTTCATAAGTGAATATATATATTGTGAGGCTACAGTGAAGATCTCTAGCTCTTTAAATAAGTGTCTGCAGGATGATCTTGGATGAGCTCCAGAAATTATTCTGATTACACATTTTTGTGCAATGAACACTCTTTTACTCAATGATGTGTTACCCCAGAATATGATGCCATACGAAAGCAGAGAATGAAAATAGGCATGGTAAGCATAAGTAGCTGAACTCAAACATTTAAGCAGATCCTCAGTGTGTTTTTTCCAGTTCAACCCCTCATCAATGCATACACCTAGAAATTTTGAATATTCTACCTTAGCTACCAATTTCTGATCGAAGTCTATATTTATTAATGGTGTCATTCCATTTACTGTGTGGAACTGTATATACTGAGTTTTGTCAAAGTTTAATGAGAGCCCATTTGCAGAGAAACACTTAATGATTTTCTGAAAAACATCATTTACAATTTCACCAGTTAATTCTTGTCTGTTGGGTGTGATAGCTATACCTGTATCATCGGCAAAAAGTACCAGCTTTGCATCTTCATGAATATAGAATGGCAAGTCATTAATGTATATTAATAACAGCAGAGGACCCAAGACAGAACCTTGCGGCACCCCATTCTTGATTGCTCCCCAGTTTTTTGCATATTATGTGAACTGCTTATTTCGACTTTCTGCACTCTTCCAGTTAGGTATGATTTAAACCATTTGAGCACTGTCCCATTCATACCACAGTACCTGAGCTTATCTAGAAGTATTCCATGATTTACACAATCAAAAGCCTTTGATAAGTCACAAAAAATCCCAACGGGTGACTTCCGGTAAACAGCAAGTACACTGATGACAAATCACCCAAGTGGTCATGTGGCAATTTTTTCTCAGAGAAACGGAAATACATGTTACACAAATAAAATTAAATGCTTATCTTTGTTTCTGACTGGCTTTAATCGCATTCTTCTGAAGAGCATGCAAAATTCCTGTTTAATGCTTTCTTGATGATTCCTGCCATCTTTTTTATTCTGATAGACAGTGTATTATGTCTACTACAAATTAAAATTGATTTGAAATCTAATGTCAGTTGGCATACAGTACTGTTACTACAAATGTTGTTCCCCTTTTAGATTTCAGAGTAGTTCATTTGAGATTCATCATCTTGAGTGGGGCATAAGATCTGCTGATTAATTAATCCTCTTTGTCCTGTTGTGTCTACTCAACAAGGAGCATACAAAAGTGGACAGAGCTCACTTGACAGGAACATTTTGTGTACAGTTACTAAACCTTTCATTCACATCATATGCAAATACAGTTGAAACTCAGCTCGCCCTATTTGCCCAAGAAATTCACAGTGCCGTAGACACTGGCGAGCAGATTGATGCCGTATTCCTGGACTTCAGGAAGGCATTTGATACGGTTCCGCACTTACGTTTAGTGAAAAAGATACGAGCTTATGGAATATCGGACCAGGTTTGTGATTGGATTCAGGATTTCCTAGAAGAAAGAACACAACATGTCATTCTTAACGGTTCAAAATCTGCAGATGTAGAGGTAATTTCGGGAGTACCGCAGGGAAGCGTGATAGGACCTTTATTGTTTACAATATACATAAATGACTTAGTTGACAACATCGGTAGCTCCGTGAGGCTATTTGCAGATGACACGGTTGTCTACAAGAAAGTAGCAACATCAGAAGACTCGTACGTACTCCAGGAGGACCTGCAGAGGATTAATGCATGGTGCGACAGCTGGCAGCTTTCCCTAAACGTAGATAAATGTAATATAATGCGCATACATAGGGGCAGAAATCCATTCCAGTACGATTATGCCATAGGTGGTAAATCATTGGAAGCAGTAACTACCGTAAAATACTTAGGAGCTACTATCCGGAGCGATCTGAAGTGGAATGATCACATAAAACAAATAGTGGGAAAAGCAGGCGCCAGGTTGAGATTCATAGGAAGAATTCTAAGAAAATGTGACTCATCGACGAAAGAAGTAGCTTACAAAACGCTTGTTCGTCCGATTCTTGAGTATTGCTCATCAGTATGGGACCCTTACCAGGTTGGATTAATAGAAGAGATAGACATGATCCAGCGAAAAGCAGCGCGATTCGTCATGGGGACATTTAGTCAGCGCGAGAGCGTTACGGAGATGCTGAACAAGCTCCAGTGGCGGACACTTCAAGAAAGGTGTTACGCAATACGGAGAGGTTTATTATCGAAATTACGAAAGAGCACATTCCGGGAAGAGATGGGCAACATATTACTACCGCCCACATATATCTCGCGTAATGATCACAACGAAAAGATCCGAGAAATTAGAGCAAATACGGAGACTTACAAGCAGTCTTTCTTCCCACGCACAATTCGTGAATGGAACAGGGAAGGGGGGATCAGATAGTGGTACAATAAGTACCCTCCGCCACACACCGTAAGGTGGCTCGCGGAGTATAGATGTAGATGTAGATGTAGAATAGCATCATGGAGCTGATGAGCATCCTCTTATTACTACTTAAAGCAGTACAAGTGTCACAGGAACAGACTTCAAATTAATTGGTCCAAGAAGGTGGAATTTGAAATGTGTTAAGAAGAAACTATCTTAGTGCAGATTTGATGAAAGCAGACTGTGAACAAATTGAATATAGTAGCATTTATTACCAATAACATTGTCAGTTCAGAATTTCTTTTATTTATTTATGTTTGAGTTCCATGTATCCTCGATGTGAGCATATCACTAGTGTGTAGGGAACATCAGATAATTACAGTGATAACTATCTATAAATGGTCGTAAGGCTTGAAGTCTAAATCATATTTAAGGCGATATGTGAAAATTGTGATTCAATTGCTCAGATAACTGCAGTAATAATAACCACACAAGCAAATTATGAGCGTTACACTCTAATTCATATATAAAGTTTACTGTGAATAAAACACATTCCTGAAATATTGCACACTGTCAGACTATTACTATAAAGAATTGTAAGAACTCTCCAAAAGTGTTTTTATGTTGGTGGGATCAACAATGATTGATTTGATGTGCTGTGCTGAGATTTTTTATATTTTTGTGAAGATTATGTTCACTTCTTACATTACAATCATTATACGCACTGTTTATTTTGTGGATTGTTTAATTCTTGTTGACAAATCACAAAAGTGAAAGACATGCATTGGCACTGATGGTGACAATCCCCACAGCTGTTTCAATATATTTCTGTAAGAGCATAATTTTGATGATCCTATTCTGTAACATAAGAATTTTATTTGCTTGGGACTTGTTTTTCCAGGATATGTAATAAGTGAATGCAAATACCAAAGGTATGCAGCTTTGATTGTTTCCACATCAGAAACAGATGCTATCAAGTGAATGGCAAATGTTCTCAGATTCAATGTTTTGTACACCATAAGCTGGGGTTAAATTGCCCTTTGCAGGTAACTTTGGCCCACTGGTCGGAAAAAGTTTTAAATTTTTAGTCCTGCTAAAATTACACCATTAGCACGAAATAAATAAAATATTATGTATTTACAGTGTAAGAAGAACAATTCACAAGGCTGTGAGTTTCATGAAATAATATTGTATTTTCATCACTGGACTCAGTGTTAATCATAAATATTTTAACAGCTATTAAAATCCAGTAACTTCTGCCTGGAGCATTCACATACTTTAAGGTAAAAATATGCTGAGCGTACTTTTGTATTCAATCAGTATTAGGTAATAAGGTGAGAAAGTGCTATTTGTGTAAAATTCAATTCTTTCTTTATTTCTTTCTCGGTCCTTTGTCCCGCTCCAACGTGGGGTCGGGTTTGTTATGACGGATTTGGCGGTGTTAATTGCAGAGAGTGGCCGGATGCCCTTCCTGCCGCCACCCCGAACCCCCTGGTATGGAAGTAGTGTACTTCAGATGTCTGCGTCTAGCGTAAGTCATGAAACAGTGCAAACATTTTCAAATGTCAGTGAGGCATGTAACTGAGGCAGAAATTGGGGACCAGCCCGGTATTCACCTAGTGGGATGTGGAAAATCGCCTAAAAACCATATCCAGGCTGGCCGGCATACTGTCCCTCGTTGTTAATCCGCTGGGTGGATTCGATCTGGGGCCGGCGAGCCTACCTGAGTCCAGGAAGGAGCGCATTAGTGCTCTCGGCCACCCTGGTGGGTATTTGTGTAAAATTAAATTCAGGCAATTTATTTTATACTTCTGTAAAATGTTGCACATTTTTGCACCATACTATGTGGCTAATGAAGGGTTTCAAACAGTTCAGTGAAGAAAGGCACAGTACTGCTCAGGCACTGGAACAAGCTGAGGAATCAATGCTCATCACTACAAACAGATATAACACTCTAGCTGATGCATCGGTGCAGGGGCCTATGAATGCCGACTACGTTATGACAGCACTGTTCAATTTTAGAAAGTTGACAAGTAGAGAGCTACCACAATGAGAAAAAAAGTACACTAACATCCAGGAGGAAATTTATAACCATGCAGAGTATAGATGGACTACACAAAGATATTCAGAAGCAGAATAACTACAATTCATTGATACTGAATGACTGACTATGATGTGCTCGGCCAGTAGAAAGTAGAGGACTAACTCAGCCTCCAGCAAGCACCAGTTTTTCAGCTGGCCAACTCTTCAGGTACACAATTCACCCAGCAGATGGGGCTGGGCTAGGACTGGATGTGGTTGGTCTGTTTTCTTTTTTGTCTTTATTCTCTTTGTTCAAGTAAGATAATGAGCACCAAATTCATAAAAAATATCTTATGATGTACTTCTCATGTTTCTCTTGGCTAGGATGCAATGAGCAGCTCGTAAACTACTATAAGGGTTTTTCATTCTCACTTGATGCTGCTACAGGAGTCCTGTATATAGGAGTAGAATGGTAGAATTGCTCACTGCCAATGCTGCCTCACGTACAATGACCATGTTACCTCTGCCTGCAAGAACCCCACCCCCCGACCTTGTCCCCACTGCAAAGCTTCCCACTTCCTCAAGAACTGCCCCAACCTCATCTCTCCCCCCTCCTGCAACACCTGTAATGAACCACATCCTACCTACTCCTCAAAGTGTAAAGTGAAACCTCCTCCAGTCACCCCTGAGCTCACCGTCCCTGTCTGTCCTGTTGATGACCCCATCCACCCCAACAACTCGCTCCGCCCTCCATTTACTGCAGAGGCCATCATCCGTTTCATCACAATTGTACTCCAGAACATCCACCCCTTCCAGCACTCCCACACCCTTTCCCAAATTGCCCTCGCGGCCCATTCCATCTTCCATCTTACCACCTATGCCACCTACTCCCACAACCAGGCCCACTTCACCTTCAGCCCCCTCACCACCCTCGTCTAACTCTCCCCTCCCATGGTCAACAACCCTACCGTATCCTGTACCACAATATTTGCTCCCTGCCAAACCCACAAACTCCTCTTCCTCCACTCCCTCCATCAGCACCGCGTGGATGCCTTCGTCCTAAATGAAACCTTCCTTCAACCCTATATCTCCATCTCCACAGCTCCTTACACCCTTCACCACACCGATAACCTGTACCCTCTGGGGCATGGTGTAGTTGCTATAGGCCACCTCAAGCACCTCCCTGTCGAGCCCCAACCTCTCCTTAGCAATCCTGCCGAGCATTTCACCCTCAGCCTCTTCTTCCCCACCTTTACCGTCACCTGTACCACCATTTAAGTCCACCCTCGCTCCCCCATCCTGTACAATTTCCTGGCCCACATTGACCGCACCTTCTCCACCTACGTGATTGCCCCTGACTTCAATATCCACAGCCGTGATCCTGATGACCTCCAGCAGTGGCATAGGTTTATCACCACCCTCCAGGGGGACCTGGTTCCCCTCCCCCAGCACACCTGACCCGAATCCAACACCACTTTCGATGTGGTCCTTGCCTCTCCCAACCTCCTAGGGCGCATCACCGCTGATGTTCTTGACCTCATTGGCAGTGACCATGCTCTTGTTCTCCTCACCATCTCTAGTGGTCGCCATCCCCGCCCCACTCCTCGCCATGACATCCCTCCTAAACTTGTCCAAGATTACTCCCGTGCCAATTGGGATGCCTACCGGGACTCCATTCACACCCAGCTTGAAGGCCACGACCTTACTCTCCACTCTCCTGATGACATCTCTCAAGCTGCTGCCTTCCTGCATCAGACCTTGTCTGACGCCGTCGCCACCCATATCCCCACCAAAGCCATCCACCCTCACCACCCCGCCCTGCCTCCACAGGCCGTCCTTCTCCTTCAGGAGTCCTGCCGCCTCTACTGCTCTTTTCTCTGCACTCATGACCGGGACACACTTATCCGCCACCGTCAATTACAATGACACATCTGCAACCTGTTTACTGCGAAGAAATGCCACGCCTGGCACCAGACGTGTACACAACTCAACACCACCCTCCCAATAAACTCTTCCAAGTATTGGTCTGCTTTCCACTGCCTTAATGGGAACCGCCCCACGCCCCAGTACCCTCTCATCCTTGATGACCGTCCCTTTCCTGACAACCTCAGTAAGGCCAACCACTTTGCCTCTCACCTCTCTGATGTTATTTCCATAGAAGATAATCCCCAAGTTGATTATTCCCTCTTCCCTGACGTCATGGACCGTACGAATACCTCTGTTCCTCCTCTTGCTCCTAGCTTCCAGTACTTGGGCCTCACACCACCATCTGAACTTAACACTTCCATCACTACACAGGACA
The DNA here is from genome assembly GCF_023864345.2 of Schistocerca serialis cubense. NCBI lineage: Eukaryota > Metazoa > Arthropoda > Insecta > Orthoptera > Acrididae > Schistocerca > Schistocerca serialis. Next base: position 398,517,273 of record NC_064640.1, on the reverse strand, counting down.
TCAGCCTCACACTGCGCACTAAACGCATCACTGCTCCTGGCCATGACCACATTACCTACCGCCACCTCACACACTGCCCTCCCTCCTTCCTTTCAGTCCTTGCCACTCTGTACAATGTCATCCTTGCCACTGGCTTCTACCCCGACCTGTGGAAAACCTCCCATATCCTGATGTTCTCCAAACCCAACAAGCCTCCATCTGATACCTCTTCCTATCATCCTATCTGTCTCACATTGGTGTTCAGCAAACTCTTGGAATCCATCCTTATCCGGCGCATCCATCACCACCTCCACCAAAACCACCTCCTCCCCAACACCCAATGTGGCTTTCGACCTTCCTTCTTTGCCGATGACCAACTCCTATGCTTCACTCATCTCCTCTCCCTCCGGCTTAACTCCTGTTGCTCCGCCATTTTTGTCTCCCTTGGCCTCAAAAAGGCCTACGACTGTGTCTGGCATCCTGGTCTCCTGTTTAAACTCCTAACCTATGCCCTTCCTGTCAACTACATCCGTCTGATGGCCTCCTTCCTCTCCCACTGCCCCTCCTATGTTACCATCCATAATGCCAATTCCCACACCTTCTACCCCTCTGCAGGTGTGCCCCAGGGCTCTGTCCTCTCCCCTCTCCTCTACCTCCTGTACACGGCAGATATGCCCCAACCCCCCCCCCCCCCCCCCCTCATCCAGTACACCTCTTGCAATATGCCGATGATACCACATTCCTCGCCCTCACTCCTACCCTTCAACGGTCCCAACGCCATCTGTGTTTTTTCAGTGGCTCCTGACAAACAATCCTTCCCAGACCCAGGCAATCATCGTAGGTCATACCACTTGCCCCGTCCAGCTCCTGGATTTCTCCTTTACCATCTGCACCCATCCTGTCCGCCTCTCCCCCACTCTCACCTACCTTGGCCTCACCATTGACCATCACCTCAGCTGGATCCCTCATCTCTGCTCCATCCAGTCCAAAGCCCACAACCGCCTCTGACTCCTCAAACTCCTCTCTGGCCAGACATGGGGGTTGCACGCCACTACCATCCTCCACATCTACAAATAATTAAACCATCCCATCCTCTGTTATGCCAGTGCTGCCTGGATATCCACCCCTCCCCCCCTCTCCCCCGATTCTGTAAGTCCCTCCAGATCCTCGAGCACCATGCACTCCGCCTCGCCTTCTGTACATGCCTCCCGTCCCCCATGCGGATCCTCTATGACCTCATTACTTTCCCCCATCTCCCCATCAGCTCCTTTTCCTCGCACATGTCCACATACTCTACACCTCCTACCGCCTTGATCCCCCTCACCCCTTGGTTGCTCCTCTCCTCTCCCGTCCCCGCCCCCTGCCACGCCTTCACTGTTCTGTCCCCCTACCCTCCAACTCTACAACCTTAACCCTTTCCCAAGGTGGCTTCCACCAACTCCCCCTCCCGGATGATGCCCTCTCACCCTCCATCTATCCCTCCTATCAACTGATCCTCAGCCCTCCCTCCTTTCTTCCATCCTTTCCCTGGGCTCCCCCTTCCCCCCCCCCTTCCATCCTATTTTCTCCCTGCCAAACCTCTCCCTACCTCCCTTCTCCCCCGAGTCCTTTTGTATTCCCCTTCTCTGTCTTCCCCACTCCCTGTTGCATCTTCCCAGCACTGTTGCATCTTCCCAGCACCCCCCACCCCTCTTATGGGTCCTCATCACCCATCGGCTCCTTTCCACCCTCCCCCCCTTCACTTTTCCTCTCCTTCCCCCCTTTCTTATTTTCCCATCATCTGTCCAGTTTCCCCCCATCTGCTCTTGGCTGTGGTATGTCACATTTGCCAACCTTTTAGTGCAGTGTTCCAGTGAATGTTCAGTGTTGTTCGCCTTTCTAGTGTTGCGAACAGAATCCAGGCTGTCGCTGGGTGTGAATTTTATGTCTTTTGCGAACAGAAACCAGACTGTCGCCATGTTTTCTTAATTGTCTGCCTATTATTTTACCTGTCTGCTTCGTCTGTATTTTATTCGCATCATCATCCCTTTGTTCTATGTTTTAAGTTCCACGAATTTTTCGGCATCTTACTCTTTAAGTCTCCAATTGTATTGCCTGTTTTTATTATTTATTATCTTCATCTTTTTAAAACAAAGTCTGTAGGCTGAAGAGCGGCATACTAAGCTGCTGCCAGCCTGCCCCCTTCTGGGGGAATCCAAATTCAATAAAGAAAAAAGAAAAAAGAAGTGCTAACCCCACCCCCTACTACCCTCTCCTTCATGATGACCACCCCATTCCTGGTAACCTTAGTAAGGCCAACCATTTTGCTTTTCACCTCTCCAATATCTTTACCCTCCCTGACAATCTGCAGTGATTACTCCCTCTTCCCTGATGTCTGCAATCAAACTGACACCTCAGCACTTCCACTCACTCCTGGCTTCCAGTACTTGGACAACATTACACACACCAGACTCAATGCCCTGATCACTACTCAAGCTGTCACATCTACACTCCGCACGAAACACAACACCATTCCCGGTCATGACAATGTTATCCATCGTCACCTCCCTGAAGTTCCCACCTCCTTCCTCTCCACCCTGGCCAGACTATACCCAGCTAGCACTCAAGCTTATTTCAAGGTGGATATTGAGTTTAGGTTCAGTTGAAAATTCAAGATTGAAAAATCAACCTGTTACACAGCTTATTTCAGGGTGGATATTGAGTTTAGGTTCAGTTGAAAATTCAAGATTGAAAAATCAACCTGTTACACAGTTTACATCAAGCTGTAAAAATTTTGCTTGAATTAAAATAATTTTCCCAAGCTTGAAACAAACTGTAATTTCCCTGGAAGGCTGTACAGCAGATGCGCGTGCAGCATAGCTTCCATAGATGTCCACGGGAAGCGCCACAAGCGTTTATAAGCCTTGCACTGACTCTGCTCAGTTTACGGCCATTTTACCTTTGTGACACGCGTTAATGATTGTTGACTGTTGTGAAGTTTGTTTTATACTGGAAAATAGTTCGGTAAGTGTGTGGCATCTCGTGCCTTACTGCTACACCAGGTCTGAAGAGGACATATAGTGTATTACAGGTATATTGGTGCATTTTTCTCTAGTGGTACGTTAATATTACAAATGTTAAGTACTATTACGTAACATAAAGAAATATCATATTCTTTTATGTAGAAAAATTGAGCCTGGATGAAAGTGAAATGGATTACAAGCTAAGAATATATATTACAAGTTGTTCAGCAAAAAGAGATCATTTTAAACTAGCTCTCTAGTACGTGGCACCAATAAATTAAAACTTAATGTTATTTTTAAAATCTCACCTTTTTATATAAATCGCCCTATTACATTTGTTTACTTGTAAGTACTCGCATGTGTCACACCATGAATGAATAATCGTGAAGTGCGAAAAGTTTCTTTGTGAATACAAATAGTAATGACATGGTGAACGGGAAAAAGTACATCAAGAACCAGTGATTACATAGGTGTCAGTCTTTTATATTTACGTAGCTTTGACTGCTCTTCAATTGCGGTAATATGAAATTTCTTCCCGTTAGCATGACACTCTTGCACAAAGTAAACATGCTCAAAAAATTCAAGTCAAAGAAGTCTTAAAGTGGGGGAACAGTAAAATCAGAGTTGCAATCTGTTATTACGCCATCAGTCTGATTTTGTTGAAGCTGTTAATTCTTTCTGTGGTGATGGACACAAAATATCTTGTGACTCATGCTTGGCAAAAGTTAAGCATATTCATAATAAGCGTAACATTACTTTTCGTATTTAGGTTGATCAGTTTCAACGTTTTACATTTGTTATGTTTAGGTGTGGGTAACATTTTCTTTTACCTGTTACAGGATCATTATACCAGCAGAAGTCAGCGAAATTTGATCCTGCTCTGGTCTGTGTGCTGGGGCCAGAGGGGCGTCAGAATAATTAAATTTTGAAATAAAACAATTTTAAGCACTTCGAAAATAAAAAATTTTAAACATAAATGTCTTGATAATTTTTTCACACCATTTCCATTCTGATATTTATTTAATTAATTAGGTTCAATAAATTCAGATTAATAATTATATACCTTAAAACAAGCTGTAAACACAAGGCTGTATTCCACGTGTGTAGATACAGCTGGAGCCAAACTTGATAAGTCAAGCTTGAAATATTGCTTGAACTCTGCCAACTTTGATGTTTGTTTCAAGCTCGAGTCTAACTAACAGGCCTGAATATTCCAGCTTTGATCAAGTTTATATACTTGAACTTTACATCTGGAAACAAGTTTGAAACCGGCCTACTGTGCTATCTGGGTATAATGTGGTCTTGTCCACCAGCTTCTACGCTGACCTGTGGAAAACCTCCTGGATCTTGATGTTCCTCAAAGCTGACAAACTGCCATCCACTGTCTTGTCCTACCGTCCCATCAGCCTTACCTCGGTCCTCAGCAAGGTCCGGGAAT